>NC_133668.1:23816101-25136101 GCF_048934315.1 Petromyzon marinus | reverse complement strand
ACAGTGGAACACACGTGAATAAAAAAAACGGTGCAAACAAATGTATATATAACGTAAGAGCAAGAGATGTCACAAAAGGTTCGGTAGAAGTGCAAGTAAGCCCTATATTTTGTATCGAACAGCGACGTAGGCCGTGTGTTTTGTGGTCGAAATGGGAACACTGAAAAGAGGGGGGGGGAGGGGGGAGGTTGACGGACGGCAATCAGAGTCCAGAACCAAGCTGTAGATGAGAGCCAATTCCAGGAACGTGGAGTGGCAGCGCGGAAATACTTTGCACCAAACGTAAGCGTGAGTGGTCTGCGCCTCCGCTCTTCGTATCTGACCTTGGCGTGACGGTGACATCGTCCTGTGTTGCAGTTCACCGCGGCGTCAGTGAAGGAGGCCGACAGCTGGGTGGAGGCCATCGAGAAGATGACCGGAGGTGCTCACACACAAAAGACAAAGATCACCCCGTACAGCCTTAACGGACTGTAGGGGCAAGTGCTGTTCGCGAGCACCTATGAAGGCCGGCACGGCACACGAGGGTGTGGGTTGGTGGCCAACGCCACGGCTGGGGCCGCCTTTGTCTCCCTAGCGGCGATGTTTCCACATCGCCCCAGGTGCTCATTTGAGGCTGAGTCGACCTAGGGGTGGCCCAGGACCGGTTCAACACACTAACGCATGCTCACGTATTCACGACTTTCATTGCTTACAACTGTAGGGCCGTTTAACCGCAGAATCAAGATGTTGAATCTCTTTACCTAAGAGAGGGATGTTTGCATCGTCCTTGCCCTGCTGGGCCATTTGGGGGCCTTTGATCGACAGCACCGGTGAGACAATGGCTTGAAGGAGGCCGTCTAGTGTAGGTCCGTGAGTTGCAAGGAAATTGCGCACATTCTCGAAGCACGTTTGTTTCCGTTTCTACCACAAGTACGTGCAGACGTGATGCCTTGTTGCAATAGGCGTCTCTTTGGTGCTCGAATACCTTAACACCTCCTGTATTTTTGATTTAAAGCTTTCGTGACTGCAGTGATTCATATTCTTGGTTCTTTCGGTAAAGTCACGTTGAAGGCAAGAGCACTTCTTTCAAATGTTCTTGCCGTTGGTTTTCACACCTGATTATGACTGCTTGTGTTGCAGTCGAAACGTCGTGAGAATTGTATTGTTTCATATATATTTTATTATTTTATTGTTTCCCTTCAACGTGACTTAACCGAAAGAACCAAGAATATATATACCTCCTGTATTTATTGCAGATGCGATGAAGCCTATTTTGTATAATTCTATACAATCATTGT
The DNA here is from genome assembly GCF_048934315.1 of Petromyzon marinus. NCBI lineage: Eukaryota > Metazoa > Chordata > Hyperoartia > Petromyzontiformes > Petromyzontidae > Petromyzon > Petromyzon marinus. The sequence goes on along the minus strand of NC_133668.1, from coordinate 25,134,824 downwards.
TTGTGCAGGAAAGCCAAATTTGGTGCATGCGCACAGCGGCAGTAACAGCGGCAAGAAAACGCAAATAACATCAACATGGCCAAGAGCGAACGCGTCAGTAACAAAGGAGGCATCTGATGGTCGTCAACAAAACACACACTTGAATCGAAAAACTGTGCAAACGCTTTGTGAGAGCAAGCGGCTCCGGCAAATGTTAGGTACGGGTGCAAGTAAGAAATGTCAGGGCTTACTGCCTGCTGATATTGCCTGCTGCATGCAGCTGCTGCTGCAGACTGGGATGTGTGTTACAGAAACGTCTACCAGGGCCTGTGGGACTGCAAGGCCGACGCGACGGACGAACTCTCCTTCCGCCGGGGCGACCTCGTCCACATCGTCAGCAAGGTGCGCGCTCGGACACGCCGCGGATTCCGCCGATGGCGGCGTTTGTCAACACGCATTGAATCAAAACGACAGCAACTGAAGAGCAAATCGACGGACGCCACATTTCTGTGGGGAATCGTCAAAAAGCAGAGTCCACGAGGTTGCCGAAGATGCGAAGCAACTTTAAGAAGAAGAATACAAAATATGCTCTCAGCTCACACTTCCTGTGGACGTGACCGACTGTCCCTCCCTCCCCTCCCCTCGCTCCAGCCAGCCAGCCAGCAAACCTTTTGTCAAATCCGTGCAGCATAGTGTGACGGTATGATACGTTAGCGCGGTAGGGTCTGGAGAGGAGGGGGGCCAGGAGGAGGGGGGGGGGGTGGGTGTGCGTGACGTGAGCCGCGAGACGAACGTGCTCCTCATGCTCTTACTATTCTTTGGTTCTTTCGGTAAAGCCACGTAGGTAGAAAATAACATTACGAATAAAATGAAAGCACAAAGACCCAGCACGTTTCGATCGCAACACAAGCGGTCTTCATCAGGCGGAGAGGAGGAGGAGAAGACCGCCTGCGATGCGATCGAAATGTCGTGGGTTTTTTGCCCTTTATTTTTTATTTTATTTTAAATTTAACTTTTCATTTTATTTTCTATCTACGCGACTCTTACCGAAAGAACCAAAGAATATGAATTCCTGCAGTCACGCGAAAGTTTTCACTCAACATTCATGCTCTCACGTTTCATATTTAGGTGCGCGCAAGACTGTTCGATTGCCCGTGTGGCGTGCTCTCTTGGTTTTTTGTTGCGTGTTTGTGTTGGTGTCTGATTTATATTTGCTTCTTCGCTGTACCTTGTGTGCACGCGTCTCTCGTTCGTCGCTTTGTGGAACCCCCCGGGGGGGCGGGCGGGGGGTGGGGGTCGCTCTTGCGAGCAAGACTCTCGTCCCTGTCTCTTGGCTCCTCACGTGGTGAAACAAAGTCCACTCGAAACCTTTCATACTGGCCAAGTCGACAGGTAACTTCTCTCTCTCTCTCTCCATAGGACAACCGATGTTGATTTTCCCCACAGAGTGGTACTACTTTTATCGACCCCCGAAGGGATGATGAGATGCGTCAACCCCCCCCCCCCCTCCAGCCCCCAAACCAGAATTTGACCTCACGACCTTTCCAGCCGCTCGCCACTCGCTCGACCACTGAGCCAGCTTCGCCGGATACCGTCATCGCAATCGGAAACTTTATTTATTCTGTAGTGAATCCGATGAGCTATGAAGCTCTTTTTCAAGATGTTGGCCGCACAGGCCACAACGTTAAAGCAAAGAATCGAATATTTTATTGAATCGAGGTAGGCAGGGAGAATCGTCAAAGGCCCCTAGCGGTGCTGCTGATTCCACCACGCCGTGGAATTATATGAAGGGCGCCATGGTGGCTAGGAGATGTTAACTACCTCGCCTGGTATACAGGAGGTCGTGGGTTCGATCCCGTCGCTGACGACTCCTGTATATTTGGAGTTTGCGTGTCTCTCTCCGCGTGGTCACTAGGATTTTCTTCGGGGTCTTCCGGTTTTTTACTCCACATTTTGAATCAAGATCACGCGTTTTAGAGTACTTTGGCTGCTGTAAATATTCGCATGATGAGCCACTTCGTTGAGCCATCATTTGCGTGGTCAGGTCGCTTCTTAAAAAAGAGCTGTACAGCTCAGTGTGTCTTACCGGGCAAAATGGAGAAAAAAGTTTTTTTTTTCTATAGTTTTAATTCAACTTTCCACCGAGCAGACGTCCAATTAGAAGTCTGAAAAGAGCATTGGGGGGTGGAAGGGCGGGTGGCTTATTTCGCCGGAGAAAGATTTCACGTCGTGCGTAATTGCAGCTTATAGGGAACCAACTAGAGAATGTAAACAACAACAACAACAACAAGCAAACAGCAATAAACAACTGCCGCTTGAGCGAGAGCGGCGGAGTTCGGCGCCAATTACAGCGCCGAGCAATGCAACATAGCAAAAGGCGTACGGTCGCTCGTGAGAACGAGGGGGCCCCGCTGTTAAAGCGTCGAGCATGCGAGCAGCGATCTCCGTGACCCATGAGTCGTGGTAAAAACAACAACAACAAACAGCAATAATGGTAATAAACGACAACATTGGGGCAATTCATTATCGGAACGTTCTGACGTTCTCTAAGCAGCGGACGAAAAAAAATCCGTCTTTCTTTTCTTTCTTCTCGCCGTCTTTTTATGCCCAGAAAAGCAGCGAAAGAGTCGTAGTAAAAACTAAAATAAATACAACCCCGCTTCGAGCCCGCGTCGAGTTTTAATTAAGGCACGAAGAGCCACCTCCGTTGGAGTGAGCCGCTCTACCGGCTCGTACAATTAGTCGGGCCCCCTGCCTCCCCCACCCACCCACCGCCGTATTTTAGCCACAGGAGGGCTGTGACCTCGCCTCTTAAAGAGAGGCCGGCAGATTTACAAAGGCGGGATAGATGTGGCTTTGGAGGTAGGGGGAGAGGGGGGGAGGGAGGAGGTAGGTAGGTAGGTAGGGGACCCGACCCCGCACGAATTGGAGGCGACCGTGCCCCGTTGCTCGCTTTGAACTTGGACCGAAGCCGCTTTTTTTTGCTTTGCCTCGACGCCAAAGATTCGTCACGCGGGGGGTTCCCGGCCACCGTGGTCGCGATAACGAGCGGCGCCCCAATTAAAGCGGCGCGCTGGGCTCCCGAAGCCGCTAGCATCGGACCGAGGGCGCCGACGTTGTTGCCGCTGGGCCCCCAGCGTCACGGAAGTGAAGGGGAAGTTGCCGTGCGTGTTTAGGTTCTTGATTTTTTTTTTGCGTCTCTTTTTAAGCTTGTTGGGTGGCGCGGGTGGGTGGGGGTGGGGGTGTCTTTTTGACCCGGCAAAAAAGGCCGAAAGCAATTGCGAGGGTTTATCTCTTGTTCTTGGTTCTTTCGGTGAAGTCACGTAGATAGAAAATAATAATGAATATGTAAAAATAAATAAAATTTTATAATTATTTGAGAATAATAAAAGCAAAAAAATATTTATTGCTTTTATTATTATTTCAGTCTTATTTTCCATTTTTTACTTTATTTTTTTCTATCTACGTGACTTTACCGAAAGACCCAAGAATATGAATTCCTGCAGTCACGAAAGTTTTAAGTCAAGGTTTATCTCTTGTTTGTTTGTTTGGTTTTTTTTACATTCTCTAGGATTTAAAGAATATTCCGCAGGAAGAATTGCATTAATTCGGAACACGTGTGGAAAAGTTGGAGCGGTTTTGAATGGACCGTGTCGGTCTTCCCTATCCCTTGCTCACACGTCCCCTGTAAACGCATTCGTTACTCCAACTTCTTCTTCCGCCGATTCAAATTCGATTCAAAGTTAATTTGTTACACGGGGTAAAAAAAAAAAATCACGTGTAGCCAGTAACCCAGCTAGCTTTGGTGGCAACGGCCCGCAGAAGCCACTGACAAGACAGTCGTCGCTGGGGTGGAGAAGGAGCCAAGCCAGCGGCCAGCCAGAAAACTCGATGGACATATTATTTGTAAATGGAGTCGTACTTTTGTTAATTTGTTTTATTTTATCTCTTGCCAAGCTTGGAAACCTTCCCACGGAACGTGAATTGCTTTGAGAGCCATTAGGCTTCAGGGTGTTTGCTCGTCTCGCTGTAATCTGGCAGCCACCGGCTTCGCCCTCACCACGGGCGTGGCGGCGGCAGTGCCGTGATTAAGCGCGTGCCATGTGCACGCGGACGCAATTACAAAGGCGCCCCATATAGCCTCCACGCGCTGCTGGGGCAAGTGCTATTAGCGAGCACCTATGAAGAACCACGCTCGACCGCCTTCGTCTCCCCAGTGCTGATGTTTACGCATTGCACCAGGTACTCATTTGAGGCTGAGTCGACCTCGGGGCTGGGGTGGGGGGGGATTCAGATTATAATCGTCACTGGTGTCGGTGACCGCGAGTGAGAATCGAGCACACGTCACCCGGTGTGCTTAGCTCAGCGCGCTAAGCGCCTGCGCTACCGCTTCAGCCAACACACGTACAACAACAACAACAACCGCCATTCGCCACAAAGTGGCGGTGACGTCACCACGACGCTTGTGCCAGGCTATGTGCACCCTGAGGCCACGTGAAGTGTCGAACGCCCGCTGGGGCAGACACAGATGCCACAGGTCGACTGACTGAGATGACTGCCTGATGCACCACCTGTGCCCCCTACTGTGCCAACCTGCTGTGCTTTAGCCAACCGGCGCTCCGCTCGTTGTTGTGAGCGTCGCTCCTCCGCCCTCCGTTGTTGTTGGAGGGCGACTGCCTCCAACTGCACAGTAGCGTCCTTCACGAGCCTCCTCCACAGAGGCCGATCTTGACACCGCATCCGCTATTCCGTCACTATGTAGTCCAGCAGATGTTCTTGCTTGGACCCGACATGCATCCATGATGCTGTGTAGATGCACCGATGCCGGAACAGCGTGTTAGTAATTACAAGCCCATTGGCTGCACAAAAATCTAGCAGCCTCCTACCATTTGTTATTGAGCTGATCTGGCCCATGCCTTCCAATCACTCCAGACCAGATTCCAGCATCATGACCAACTCGGACATTGAAGTCACCCAACAAGATGACTCTATCACGTGGGGCCACTTTAGCCAGAACCTGGAACAGGAGGTCATAGAAGGCATCTGACTCATCGGCCTTGCCTGCATCCCTCCATGGATGTTTGTCTTCGATGGGGGCATAAGTAACCACAACCACCACTCCTCGCCTCCGGTTGGTAGGAAGGCAAGCCAAAAGTAGCCTGGGGCTTACATCTTCCCACACCTCACAGCCACGCTCCCACGCCCCCTTCATTCTTTTGTTCAGAAGAAGAGACACTCCCTGTTGTTTGGTAGTCTCCTGCCCCGAGTAGAGGACTAGCCACCCCTCATGGTGGCAGGAGCCAGAGCCGGTCCAACGGACCTCCTGAATGCCAGAGATCCAGGCGGTACCGGTCTAGCTCCCGACAGAGGAGTGGCAGCCTCTCCTCCGCAGTGAGCGTTCGAACATTCCACGTGGCCATCCGTAGTGGCTTTTTGTTGTTTCTGGAGGAGCCCCGAGGGTAAAGATTCAATTCCCTGGCTCTGCCAAATGGGGTTTGGCCAGGAGACGTCATAGACGCCTGTCTCCCCGGGGCCCCCGGTACAAGCTTATTAATTAGATATTTTTTACGTGATTTTATGGTAATTTATTGAAGGTGGAGGGGTTACCAGCCCCTCGCACCCGTCCAGAGCCCCCATTTAGCCACTGTGGTGGTCACAGACGCGAGAGGCCAATTGGAATTGGCCCTCGCCCCACAGCACTGCCCACGACAGCGTTGCCCGTCCGGCACCACGAGGAGGCAGGGGGTTGTTTTTGCCACCACATACAACGCACACACACACACACTCGCACACACACGCGCCACAACGACACGTACACGTACCGCGCACGCACGCGCGGGCGCAGCTTGATGGGCGGCGCTGCTGCTGCTGCTGGTGCCTTCTTCCACGCGGCAGCAGCAGCAGCAGCGGTCGCTACCGCGATCGCCAATGAGCAGGAGGGCGCGGTCGAAGGGCTGAGCGCGTTGTGCGGGGTGAGGGGAGAGATTCCCGTCGAGAAAACGCCAGCGCGCTCGTGTCCGCTGCCGTCTCCTGCTCACTCCACCCTCGCTCCTCCACCCTCGCTTCTCCATCCTCGCTCCTCCACCCTCGCTCCTCCACCCTCGCTTCTCCATCCTCGCTTCTCCATCCTCGCATCTGCGTGCAGAGGGGATTCGAGGCGCCCGTGTTGAATGTTCCATCTTACATCATCACGACTAGAATGTGTCTTTACACTGGAGGAATCCGATGAGCTATGAAGCTCTTTTTTATCACGGATGTCCAGTGAGGGGGCGGGTAAGCACGTTACGACAGCAAACGGTACAAAAATGTGATTGTATTGTAAATACATGATACTTTTTAAAAATATGCAACTAAAACGAAACTATTTTTTCTTACCAGGTAAAGCCCACTGAGCTATCAGCTTCTTTTTCATACGCGACCTGGCCACAAATGATAGCTCAACGAAGTGGCTTATCATGTGTACATTTATAGCAGCAAAATTATCTAAATAATCTAAGTACATTTGTACAACGCCTTAATTCAAAGTGCTGTCCAATAGTTATACAATTGTGCATAAGATGATAGTGGTTGAAATTAAGAGTGGGATTGTTATTAAAAGTGGTGGTGTAGTTATGGTGACAACAGGACAGGTGGGAGTGGTTAAGGGGTAGGGGTAGTGATAGGGGTTGGGGTAGTGATAGGGGTAGTGATAGGGGTTGGGGTAGTGATGGGGGTTGGGGTAGTGAGAGGGGTTGGGGTAGTGATAAGGGTTGGGGTAGTGATAGGAGTTGGGGTAGTGATAGGAGTTGGGGTAGTGAGAGGGGTTGGGGTAGTGATGGGGGTTGGGGTAGTGATAGGGGTTGGGGTAGTGATAGGGGTTGGGGTAGTGATGGGAGTTGGGGTAGTGATAGGGGTAGTGATAGGGGTAGGGGTAGTGAGAGGGGTTGGGGTAGTGATAGGGGTTGGGGTAGTGATAGGGGTTGGGGTAGTGATAGAGGTTTGGGTAGTGATAGGGGTTGGGGTAGTGATAGGGGTTGGGGTAGTGATAGGAGTTGGGGTAGTGATAGGAGTTGGGGTAGTGAGAGGGGTTGGGGTAGTGATAGGGGTTGGGGTAGTGAGAGGGGTTGGGGTAGTGATAGGGGTTGGGGTAGTGATAGAGGTTTGGGTAGTGGTAGGGGTTGGGGTAGTGATAGGAGTTGGGGTAGTGATAATAGTTGGGGTAGTGAGAGGGGTTGAGGTAGTGATAGGGGTTGGGGTAGTGATAGAGGTTTGGGTAGTGATAGGGGTTGGGGTAGTGTTAGGGGTTGGGGTAGTGATAGGGGTTGGGGTAGTGATAGGGTTTGAGGTAGTGATAGGGGTTGGGGTTGGGGTAGTGATAGTGGTTGGGGTAGTGATAGGGGTTGAGGTAGTGAGAGGGGTTGGGGTAGTGAGAGGGGTTGGGGTAGTGATAGGGGCTGGGGTTGGGGTTGGGGTAGTGATAGGGGTTGTTACGAAAAGTAAAACAAAAGAATAATCAAATTAAATAAATATTAATATTTTTCCACTGGTCTCTGTTATAAATGCCATTTCTGTACGATTCCAGTCATCTTTAGACTCAAAATCGCCAAATTTGCGGAGCTCCGTTGAAAATACTGCAGGAAGAGACGAGAGGTGAGACAGCGACAAGCTCAGCCTCCCCTCTGATTGCGCAACCCCTCAGTAACTGGATGGAGCACGGGCAATAAGCGCGTGCCTGTTACTATCTCAGTGTGTCACCAATGTTATGTTTGTAGACCCCTTCATTTCATGTCTTCGCCTTCCATACTCCAGGTAACTTATTTCACGTAAATGTATAAAGATATTTCGGCTCGCTGGTCTCGTCGTGAAACTGCAATGAAAAATCACCAGGGGAGGCAGCTATCACATCTGCCTCACTGAGGGGGACGGTGGGTGGCAACCCCCACGTGGTTTTACGTGAATCGTCGGATTGGCTGTTGTTGTTGTTGTTGTCTCGGTGGTGCTGGTGGTAGGCTCGCGGTTAGTGGGCTACAAACCGGGCTACCTGAGTTCGATTCCCGCTCACGGCCACCAACACCAGTGACGACGATCTGAACCGGTCCCAGGCCTCCCCCTAGGTCGACTCAGCCTCAAAATGAGTACCCGGTGCGACGTGTAGAAAGATCGCCACTCGGGAGACAAAGGCGGCCGGGCGTGGTGCTGTCCACCCACCCCCCTCGTGTGAACCGTGCCGGCCTTCGTAGGTGCTGCTCGCTAACAGCACTTGCCCCGACAGTTCTGTTGATGGCTATACGGGTGGGTGGACCTTTGCCTTTGCAGGACTACGAGAAGTGGCAGTGGTGGGTGGGCGAGCTGGACGGGAAAGTGGGGCTCGTGCCGCGGGCGTTCCTCACCGCGGCGTACGAGGTGTGACGCACGCGCTACTCGAGAGAGACGTCACGCGCGGATGGAGATTCACAACCACCAGCGGAGCCGGCCAGAGGAGCCCGGGGCAACTCTACCCGACGCCTTCAAACTAAACCGAAATAATTGCATCTGACACCGTGACGTCGAAGCGCCCCCCAGCCCCCCCCCCCCACCCCCAAAGCGCGGGGCCCCGGGCGTAACCCCTAGAGACGGCTCTGACAACCACCACCCCTTACTTTAAACATCCAAATCATTACGATAACCACCACCCCTTACTTTAACCACCAAATCATTACGATAACCACCACCCCTTACTTTAACCACCAAATCATTACGATAACCACCACCCCTTACTTTAACCACCAAATCATTACGATAACCACCACCCCTTACTTTAACCACCAAATCATTACGATAACCACCATCCCTTCTTTAACCACCAAATCATTACGATAACCACCATCCCTTACTTTAACCACCAAATCATTACGATAACCACCATCCCTCATTCTGACCACCATCCCGAACTGCAAGCACGAACCTAAATCCCAACCACGCACTTACACACAGACGTATACATTCACACAGAGACCCAGAAACTTACAGAGAGACTCGCAAACTCACACAGAGACCCATATACTCACACAGAGGCCCACAGACTCATAGAGAGACCCATATAATCACACAGAGACCCATAGACTCACACAGAGACCCGGAGACTCACACAGCGACCCACAGACTCATAGAGAGACCCATAGACTCACACAGAGACCCACATACTCACACAGAGACCCATAGATCTGCCTTGACAGTCTCCCGCCATTTGCTCTTCGGTCTTCTCTTCGCATTGGTCGCCGGTCTCGTGGAGATCGCTCCAATGCCTGGATGGGAACATCGCCTCCTCCTCCTCCTCCTCCACCCCTTCATCCTGCACGCGCGTCCCACTCAGCCGCCGCCCTTTTGACCGAATCGTATCCACAACTCTCACGCCTGCCACGCTCTCTTCCAGACTTCTGCATTGCTTTAGCCTATCTTGCCACGAAGCTCCCTCAACCCGTAACCCTAATGCTGACCTGTAGCCTAACAGACCTAACAGAAAACGGCTTGACAACGAGATGAAGAGATTGGTGGCAGAAAGATGTGGCCACTACATTAAGCATGTTGGCACAAGACAGAGAGGAAAGTGGAAACAAATGACGAAAATGTGCAGCGACGGGCTATCTGCCCGTGGATTGTGATGATGAACCTATAACCACTAACTCCCATAACTCTAACCCCTAACTTAAGCTTCAACTATTTTTTCATTACCCTAATCATTACGTGGTAGCCCCAATGCTTAATCCTGACTCCAAACGTTCACCTTAACTTTAACACCTAACCATAAACTTTTACCATAACCCTCACCCTAATCCCTAACTCCGAACTTGAGTCCCATGACTCATAAACATAACCCTAACGTTATCCCCGACCATAACCCTATCCCACTACTAACCACAGCTTCACTGTCGCATGCTTTGCTTGACCAGTGTGATCGCCCTTGCTTATGCCACAGAAGTGCGCAGCTGGCTTGGTTCGCCGATGAGCCCTAATGGGAACGAGACACGTTCCCTGTCTGCCTCAGGCTTTTCTTGAAGGCATCGTCCGGTCGGATTGAGCGGAATTTGCGGGTCGACGCGTGAGATTTTACCTGTTTAAAAACATTTTCTTTTTCACGTTGAATTTTCTATGTCGCCAAATTAACGTGATTGAACAGTCTCAATAAAGTAATGATTTGTCAAAATACAATCCGTGTGTAATGTTTTAGTTGTATATGACCAGTAAGGGATTGGAACTTCAGCTTAAGAGACATTGTTCGGGAAACAAGAATTTACCAGACGAAGTGAAACACAAAACATCGTCACAATCGAGAGCTGACGCTGCCCTCAAAGTGGGGGAGAAAATAATGTATAGGCGACGTTTCAGGCTATGACCCTGTTTTGCTTTTTGCTTAGGACAGCACACTGGTTCGGAATATTGATGCACAGGCACCTGCCCTGTCTCCACTGGGAGGCCCGAGCCAGTCGTGGAAATTCCACATTCCTATGGCGGGGTTAGTTTACCCATGCGACAAGAACTGCTTGTTGACCACAAAATAGCGCTTGTTTTATTGAACCCCGAACCATTCCCCCCACCCCAGAGTGTTGATAGTTGTGAGTCATCCCCCCTCGCCCCCTCCCTCTGCACCCCGTCCATCCTCCAATCCGGCGCTCCACAACCTCTTTGGCACCAGGGACCGGTTTCGTGGAAGACAACAATTTTTTTCACGGACCGGCGGGGGGGCGGTTCATCATTGGGTCTTTCCCCCTTTTCAAAGAAGCTCTTCAGCGACGTTTGTTTTTTACGCATTTTGGCTACTAGGGGTCAGCTTGTGGGCTTACCAACACCACGTGACAAGTGGCGCAGTGCGGGACAGAGGCGCGGACGGAAGTGGTCAATAATAAAATAATGCGGGCGGCCCACGTGCGGACTCACCGCTCTCACCTCCTGCTGCTGTGTGGCCCGGTTCCTAACAGGCCACGGACCAGGGGGTTGGGGACCCCTGCTCCAAGCAGGGATTGGACTCTGACGCCCCAGACTGCGATGCTCGGTGACACGGGGAACGTGTGGAGAGGATGAAGGCGTTCCCGCGCCCGTGTCGGTTAGATCGTGGAAGTTGCTTGACCACCTCTTCACGACGCCGATCGGTGACAGACATCGCTCGTCGTCCCTGGGCGGTCATTTGTAGCCGTGGTAGGCGAAGCGAATGCAGGGTTTCCTGGTGCCGAGCTCATACATTTCCACGCGATAAGCCGCTTCGTTGAGCTATCGTTTGTGGCCAGGTCGCTTCTGAAAACAGAAGGATAATAGCTCAGTGGGCTTTACTTGGTCAGATAAAAAAAAATAGTTTGCGTTTTATTTGTATATTTTTTTTGAAGTGATTTGTTTACATTTCCTATACGTTGCACTCCTATTGTGTTTTTGTATTGTTTGTTGTTGTAACGTTGTGACCCGCAACCTATTGGACATCTATGAAAAAAGAGCTTCACAGCTCATCGGATTCCTCCGGTATAAATGATTCTGATTATGACCAACCGCACTGCGCTAACCGCTGCGCCACCGCTCCACCCAACGTCGTGCAGTCGTCGTATTATTACAGTGATAAAATACGGATTATGGATTAGGATGCGCGTTCAATTGTTCCGTACCGCGTCTTGCTTGACGCGCCGTCGCATTAATTCGCGACCGTAAATCCTAACCCTTTACCTCGCAATGTCGCGGGCACTTTTTTTTTCCTTACAAACGCGTCTCCAGCCCCCCACCCCCCTCCCCCGGAGCTTGAAAATAATCTCCATCATTTGTCCCCGTGGCGCTAATGTCATCGTCTCATCCCACCCTGCACCCCCAGCACCCCCAGCCGTGCCACGTCTTTAACGGTTAGCGCGCTGGATGTGCGCGACTCAGCGGTGACCAATCGGCGATTTTTCGCTCGACCGATGAGTCTCAGTGATGACGGAAAGCGGTCTGATGGGTTATCTCGCTTGGTCGCGCTGCCTGACAACCCCCCCCCCTCCCCCTGTAGGTTGGACTGGTTGGTCACATTTGCTCACTTTATTTGGTGGCGACTTATGAGCAGAAGGCCACAAATGCGGTTCTGCAGGAAGTGATGGTTTTGCGTAATCCTTAAGCCTGAGAGCGTGTTTCACACAGTACACGTGTGTGCGTGTGGGCTGTTCATGGGAGCGATAGTGTAGCGGTTAGCGCGCTACGCTGCGCTGCAAACCTGGCCACCCGGGTTCAATTCCTGCTCACGGCCAACACCGGTGACGATTATCTGAACCGGTTTTGGGCCTCCCCTAGGTCGACTCAGCCTCAAATTACTACCTGGTTCGGTGTGCAAGCATCGCCACTGCGGAGGCAAAGGCGGTCGGGCGTGGTGCTGGCCACCCACCCCCTCGTGTGCCGTGCCGGCCTTCATAGATGCTGCTCGCTAACAGCACTTGGCCCTACAGTCTGTTAAGGCTATACGGGGGGGGGGGGGGATCTTTGTTGAATTCGATCTTATCTCCCGGCGCGGCAGTGGCAACAATGAGCAGCGTTACAATAACGCGTCGGGTACACATACACAGGTGCAGCTTCTCCCGTACAGCCTTCACGCGCCATTATCGGGTCAAGCACCACCAATCCCACTCGAGACTCTTTGCGCACTTTGCGTCACAGCTCTTCTGCGCGCCCACTCTAGTTTTGCTCGATGTCCACGTGTCCGGCGCGTTGTTGGAACACCGGGCCGCCCCCTCCGTCCTTCCCAGGCTCGGCGATCGGCAGGTCTCGGCGGGGGGTGGGGTGACAACAACAATGTTGTGGTTACTCCCGCCTCCTCCAAGACGAGCTGATCAGCGTGTAAGAGCAGGACGAACGCATCTTGTCGAGTGCCTCTCCGTCAGCAGCGACGTGGGGCAAGCAATTGCAAGGTTGCACCTGTAACTGTGTTTGTTGTTGTTGTTGTTTTACCATTGACCTCCAGCCACTCACTAACCCCTCCAGCCCGGCTACGTGCCGTGTCTCTCCCTTGCCCTCGCCTACCCCTTGAACGCCTCTTAAGTGAGACTCCTCCACCACCGCCAACGCCGCCGCTCCTCTTCGCTCGGCACTCTGGGCGCATTCATCGCGGCTTGAAAAATGAGAGAGCGGTTTTTTTTTCCCTTTCTGTCCTCGGCGCATGAAACAGCGACTCGCCCGCGAGCGAGCGAGAGAGGCGATCGAGAGAGGGGGGGGGGGGGAGGAGACGCGGTACAGACAAATGACTCGTTCGAGCAGAGAGCGCGAGGACCCCCCCCCCCCCACTACCCCCCCCCCGATTCAGCGATGCCCCCCACCACCACCCCCTTTTTGATTTAGGAACTGTTTGCGGCGTGCGCTAAATTACTTTTATGCTCCCAGTTACGTGGCTCCAGCACTTGCCAGAAGCCTGATGAATCGCGGCCACTTACAGAGTCTCGGGATCTGGTCGGGGAGCGACACGGCGCGGTTATTACTCCACCGACACCGCCCCCTCCCCCCTCCGTGTGTGCGTGTGTGTGCGTGTGTGTGTGCGTGTGTTCACGTGTGTGTGTGCGTGTGTGTGTGCGTGTGTGTGCGCGTGCGTGTGTGCGCGTGTGTGTGTGCGTGTATGTGCGCGTGTGTGCGTGTGTGTGTGTGTGCGTGTGTGTGTGCGCGTGTGTTCACGTGTGCGCGTGTGTGCGTGTGTGTGTGCGCGTGTGTGTGCGCGTGTGTTTGTGCGCGTGTGTGTGTTCACGTGTGCGCGTGTGTGTGTGTGTTCACGTGTGCGCGTGTGTGTGTGCGTGTGTGTGTGTGCGTGTGTGTGTGCGCGTGTGTGCGTGTGTGTGTGCGTGTGTGTGTGCGTGTGTGTGTGTGCGTGTGCGCGTGTGTGCGTGTGTGTGTGCGTGTGTGTGTGCGTGTGTGTGTGCGTGTGTGTGCGCGTGTACGAGTGAGCGATAGTGCAACGGTTAGCGCTACGCTGTGCTACGAACCCGGCGTCCCGGGTTCGATTCCCGCTCACGGCCAACAACAACCGGTGATGATTATTTGAACAGGTCCTGGACCTCCCCTAGGTCGACTCGGCCTCAAATGAGGACCCGGTGCGGTGTGTAGACTCCCGAGGAGACAAAGGCGGCGGCCGGGCGTGGTGTTGGCCACCCACCCCCTCGTGTGCCGTGCGGGCCTTCTTAGGTGATGGCTAACAGCACTTGCCCTGTCAGTCTCTTCAAGGCTATACGGGGGATCTTTGTCTTGTACGAGTGAGCGGCAGGGCAACAGTTAGCGCGCCGCGTTGCGAACCCGGCGACGGTTAACTGAAACGGTCCTGGGCCTCCCCTAGGTCGACTCGGGCTCAAATGGGGAGACAAAGGCGGCCGGGCGTGACATGTATGTATATGTATGTACGTTGAACTTCTTTCGCACCGTACGCAGCGAACCGTGCTCATCGGAGGGTACGGGGGAATGAGACAACAAACACACCCCCTCGTGTGCTCGCGAACAGCACTTGCCCCAACAGACTGCTCAAGGCTACACGGGAGACCTTTGTCTCTGTTTTGGTGCGAGCGAGCGCGAATTTGAGCACGAGGAGGTGGAGGAGGTGGAGGAGGGGGGGCTGCCGCTGGGTTCAAATTTTCAGCCGTGCGGCAGTGCGCAATGTTTTTATTACTTGGCTCAACTCAGGAACTTGTCACGTTGAGAATGCGTATCACACTGTCGTCAATCGGCTGGCTGTTGTTGTTATTGTTGTTGTTATTATTGTTGTTATTGTTGTTGTTATTATTGTTGTTATTGTTGTTGTTATTGTTGTTGTTATTATTGTTGTTATTGTTGTTGTTATTGTTGTTGTTATTGTTGTTGTTGTTATTATTGTTGTTGTTATTATTGTTGTTGTTATTATTGTTGTTGTTATTATTGTTGTTATTATTGTTGTTGTTATTATTGTTGTTATTGTTGTTTTTATTGTTGTTGTTATTATTGTTGTTATTGTTGTTGTTATTGTTGTTGTTGTTGTTATTATTGTTGTTATTGTTGTTATTGTTGTTGTTATTGTTGTTGTTGTTATTATTGTTGTTGTTATTATTGTTGTTGTTATTATTGTTGTTGTTATTATTGTTGTTATTATTGTTGTTGTTATTATTGTTGTTATTGTTGTTTTTATTGTTGTTGTTATTGTTGTTGTTATTGTTGTTATTATTGTTGTTGTTGTTATTATTGTTGTTATTGTTGTTGTTATTATTGTTGTTATTATTGTTGTTGTAATTGTTGTTGTTGTTATTATTGTTGTTATTGTTGTTGTTGTTATTTTTGTTGTTATTGTTGTTGTTATTATTGTTGTTGTTATTATTATTGTTGTTATTATTGTTGTTTTTATTGTTGTTATTATTGTTGTTATTATTGTTGTTATTATTGTTGTTGTTATTATTGTTGTTATTATTGTTGTTGTTATTATTGTTGTTATTATTAGCAACGTACCTGGGTACTCGAAACTCAGGTTCGAAGCCCAGGTGGCGACTGTGGTGTGGCGCTGTTGGTGTTGCGCTCAACTCGGGAAACGTGTCAACTCGGGAAACTTGTCAACTCGGGAAACTTGTCAACTCGGGAAACTTGTCAACTCGGGAAACTTGTCAACTCGGGAAACTTGCCAACTCGAGAAACTTTTTAATTCGGGAAACTTGTCAACACGGGAAACTTGTCAACTCGAGAAACTTGTCAACTCGATAAACTTGTCAACTCGGGAAACTTGTCAACACGGGAAACTTGTCAACACGGGAAACTTGTCAACTAGGGAAACTTGTCAACTCGGGAAACTTTTTAATACGGGAAACTTGTCAACTCGGGAAACTTGTCAACTCGGAAAACTTGTCAACTCGGGAAACTTGTCAACTCGGGAAACTTGTCAACTCGGGAAACTTGTCAACACGGGAAACTTGTCAACTCGGGAAACTTGTCAACACGGGAAACTTGTCAACACGGGAAACTTGTCAACACGGGAAACTTGTCAACTCGGGAAACTTGTCAACACGGGAAACTTGTCAACTCGGGAAACTTGTCAACTCGGGAAACTTGTCAACACGGGAAACTTGTCAACTCGGGAAAATTGTCAACTCGGGAAACTTGTCAACTCGGGAAACTTGCCAACTTGGGAAACTTGCCAACTTGGGAAACTTGTCAACTCGGGAAACTTGTCAACTCGGGAAACTTTTTTAATTCGGGAACCTTGTCAACTCGGGAAACTTGTCAACTCGGGTAACTTGTCAACACGGGAAACTTGTCAACTCGGGAATCTTGTCAACACGGGAAACTTGTCAACTCGAGAAACTTGTCAACTAGGGAAACTTGTCAACTCGGGAACCTTGTCAACTCGGGAAACTTGCCAACTGGGAAAACTTGTCAACACGGGAAACTTGTCATCTCGGGAAACTTGTCAACACGGGAAACTTGTCAACTCGGGAACCTTGTCAACTCGGGAAACTTGCCAACTCGGGAAACTTGCCAACACGGAAACTTGTCAACTCGGGAAACTTGTCAACTCGGGAACCTTGTCAACTCGGGAAACTTGCCAACTCGAGAAACTTTTTAATTCGGGAAACTTGTCAACACGGGAAACTTGTCAACTCGGGAAACTTGTCAACTTGGGAAACTTGTCAACTCGGGAAACTTGTCAACTCGGGAAACTTTTTAATTCGGGAACCTTGTCAACTCGGGAAACTTGTCAACTCGGGAAACTTGTCAACTCGGGAAACTTGTCAACTCGGGAAACTTGTCAACTCGGGAAACTTTTTAATTCGGGAAACTTGTCAAGTAGGGAAACTTGTCAACTCGGGAAATTTGTCAACACGGGAAACTTGTCAACTCGAGAAACTTGTCAACTCGGGAAACTTGTCAACTCGAGAAACTTGTCAACTCGGGAAACTTGCCAACTCGGGAAACTTGTCAACTCGGGAAACTTTTTAATTCGGGAAACTTGTCAACTCGGGAAACTTGTCAACTCGGGAAACTTGTCAACTCGGAAAACTTGTCAACTCGGGAAACTTTTTAATTCGGGAAACTTTTCAACTCGGGAAATTTGTCAACTCGGGAAACTTGTCAACTCGGGAAACTTGTCAACTCGGGAAACTTTTTAATTCGGGAAACTTTTTAATTCGGGAAATTTTTTAATTGGGGAAACTTGTCAACTCGGGAAACTTGTCAACTCGGGAAACTTGTCAACTTGGGAAACTTGTCAACTCGGGAAACTTGCCAACACGGAAACTTGCCAACACGGAAACTTGTCAACTCGGGAAACTTGTCAACTCGGGAAACTTTTTAATTCGGGAAACTTGTCAACTCGGGAAACTTGTCAACTCGGGAAACTTTTTAATTCGGGAAACTTGTCAACTCGGGAAACTTGTCAACTCGGGAAACTTTTTAATTCGGGAAACTTGTCAACTCGGGAAACTTGTCAACTCGGGAAACTTGTCAACTCGGGAAACTTTTTAATTCGGGAAACTTTTCAACTCGGGAAACTTGTCAACTCGGGAAACTTGTCAACTCGGGAAACTTGTCAACTCGGGAAACTTTTTAATTCGGGAAACTTTTTAATTCGGGAAACTTTTTAATTGGGGAAACTTGTCAACTCGGGAAACTTGTCAACTCAGGAAACTTGTCAACTTGGGAAACGTGTCAACTCGGGAAACTTGCCAACACGGAAACTTGCCAACACGGAAACTTGTCAACACGGGAAACTTGTCAACACGGGAAACTTTTTAATTCGGGAAACTTTTTAATTCGGGAAACTTTTTAATTGGGGAAACTTGTCAACTCGGGAAACTTGTCAACTCGGGAAACTTGTCAACTCGGGAAACGTGTCAACTAGGGAAACTTGTCAACTCGGGAAACTTGTCAACTCGGGAAACTTGTCAACTCAGGAAACTTTTTAATTCGGGAAACTTGTCAACTCGGGAAACTTGTCAACTCGGGAAACTTTTTAATTCGGGAAACTTTTTAATTCGGGAAATTTTTTAATTGGGGAAACTTGTCAACTCGGGAAACTTGTCAACTCGGGAAACTTGTCAACTTGGGAAACTTGTCAACTCGGGAAACTTGCCAACACGGAAACTTGCCAACACGGAAACTTGTCAACTCGGGAAACTTGTCAACTCGGGAAACTTTTTAATTCGGGAAACTTGTCAACTCGGGAAACTTGTCAACTCGGGAAACTTTTTAATTCGGGAAACTTGTCAACTCGGGAAACTTGTCAACTCGGGAAACTTTTTAATTCGGGAAACTTGTCAACTCGGGAAACTTGTCAACTCGGGAAACTTGTCAACTCGGGAAACTTTTTAATTCGGGAAACTTTTCAACTCGGGAAACTTGTCAACTCGGGAAACTTGTCAACTCGGGAAACTTGTCAACTCGGGAAACTTTTTAATTCGGGAAACTTTTTAATTCGGGAAACTTTTTAATTGGGGAAACTTGTCAACTCGGGAAACTTGTCAACTCAGGAAACTTGTCAACTTGGGAAACGTGTCAACTCGGGAAACTTGCCAACACGGAAACTTGCCAACACGGAAACTTGTCAACACGGGAAACTTGTCAACACGGGAAACTTTTTAATTCGGGAAACTTTTTAATTCGGGAAACTTTTTAATTGGGGAAACTTGTCAACTCGGGAAACTTGTCAACTCGGGAAACTTGTCAACTCGGGAAACGTGTCAACTAGGGAAACTTGTCAACTCGGGAAACTTGTCAACTCGGGAAACTTGTCAACTCAGGAAACTTTTTAATTCGGGAAACTTTTCAACTCGGGAAACTTGTCAACTCGGGAAACTTGTCAACTCGGGAAACTTTTTAATTCGGGAAACTTGTCAACTCGGGAACCTTGTCAACTCGGGAAACTTGTCAACTCGGGAAACGTGTCAACTAGGGAAACTTGTCAACTCGGGAAACTTGTCAACTCGGGAAACTTGTCAACTCGGGAAACTTGTCAACTCGGGAAACTTTTTAATTCGGGAAACTTTTTAATTCGGGAAACTTTTTAATTGTGGAAACTTGTCAACTCGGGAAACTTGTCAACTCGGGAAACTTGTCAACTCGGGAAACTTGTCAACTCGGGAAACTTGTCAACTCGGGAAACTTGTCAACTCGGGAAACGTGTCAACTAGGGAAACTTGTCAACTCGGGAAACTTGTCAACTCGGGAAACTTGTCAACTCGGGAAACTTGTCAACTCGGGAAACTTTTTAATTCGGGAAACTTTTCAACTCGGGAAACTTGTCAACTCGGGAAACTTGTCAACTCGGGAAACTTTTTAATTCGGGAAACTTGTCAACTCGGGAACCTTGTCAACTCGGGAAACTTGTCAACTCGGGAAACGTGTCAACTAGGGAAACTTGTCAACTCGGGAAACTTGTCAACTCGGGAAACTTGTCAACTCGGGAAACTTGTCAACTCGGGAAACTTTTTAATTCGGGAAACTTTTTAATTCGGGAAACTTTTTTAATTGGGGAAACTTGTCAACTCGGGAAACTTGTCAACTCGGGAAACTTGTCAACTCGGGAAACGTGTCAACTAGGGAAACTTGTCAACTCGGGAAACTTGTCAACTCGGGAAACTTGTCAACTCGGGAAACTTGTCAACTCGGGAAACTTTTTAATTCGGGAAACTTTTCAACTCGGGAAACTTGTCAACTCGGGAAACTTGTCAACTCGGGAAACTTTTTAATTCGGGAAACTTGTCAACTCGGGAAACTTGTCAACTCGGCGCCAGGTTGAGTATTGAGGACTGAGATTGGCGAGGTTCGGGAGGGGCGGGGGGAGGGGCGGAGGGCTTTGTACTCAGATTTGTGTTCGTCTGGCGCGATAGTCGTGGCTAGGAATCGAACCCAGGCGGCCAGGTTCGTAGCGCGGTGCACGAAACCGCAGCCACAATGCCCCCTGCGTTCGTCATGACGTGATAAATCACAAGACACGGGGGTTATTGTTACCACCTAAGTAGCACAATGTCAGTATCGTGCCTCTTAGGGGCGCCGCGGGGGCGAGATGTTAACTGCCTCGCTTGGTATACATGAGGTCGTGGGTTTGATCCCGACCCTGACGCCTCCCCGAGGTCGCGTGGGTTGTTCTGCATAGATTAGTGGGCCTTACCTGGTCAAATAATTAAAATAGTTTAATAGTTTGAACTCTCTAACACTACAGGCAACCCAGCGGCATTTGTGTAACAGCTGTGCTCTGCTGATGAAAACTCAAAGAAGTCGATGGGTTGCCTACGATCATGCGGTTGTTAAACGGGCAATCGTTTAAATGGTGTATGTTGTTACATAGCGTTAGCGACAATCTAGCAAGAGGTAGCACGCGATACATCTTGTAACATTGCATCGTACAATCCAATGACGTTTGAATGCTGCGTCTAAATTCGAGCGCAGGACCAGACGCTCTGTGTCTTCTTCATTGCAAGGCCCCGGACATGCGGCCCTCGACATTACACAACACGTGACAACACCCCCATCATCATCATCATCATCGTCGTCGTCGCTGTGCTGGTGTCAAACCCAACATTGGTTTCAAACCTGTGGCGGGACCTCACACACTGATGACGTCTTATCAGCGAACGTGGCCACCCCGCTGAGAATGAGCAAAGAACAATGCTCTGTTGGCAACAGTAGGCGCATGTATTCTATACGGATAGCCGTGCAGAGTCAGTCATATAGACAGAGCTTAAAAAAGGGGGGGGCTTAATAATCAAGGACTTTAACAGCGGGCATGGAGGGAGTCGAAAGCACGCACGGCAGAGTTCAAAAACTAAAGACTGTGCATTGGGCAGCGTACTTGTAAACCTCGTGCAGTGCGATTGTAGCCAGGCAACCAAAACTGTGGAGCACACAAGTAGATCACCTTCATATTAACAATAATTGGCATGTGTCATGCGCATTTCATCCCTAGATCCCACCAATACGCCCCGTGTATGGATAGCAGTGAATAAACAAAGCCCGATGGGTAAACGGCGGGGGATGAAAGCCAATTGTCTCACTCACTCACCCACCAACTCCCCTACTCACCTACTCATCCACTCGCTCACCCACCTACTCGCCTAATTATCCACTCACTCACCCACCAACTCCCCTACTCGCCTACTCATCCACTCGCTCACCCACCAACTCCCCTACCCGCCTGCTCACCCACTCACCCACCCACCAACTCCCCTACTTGCCTACTCATCCACTCACCCACTCGCTCACCCACCAACTCCCCGACTCACCAATTCATCCACTCACCCACTCACTCACC
Source organism: Petromyzon marinus (assembly GCF_048934315.1). NCBI lineage: Eukaryota > Metazoa > Chordata > Hyperoartia > Petromyzontiformes > Petromyzontidae > Petromyzon > Petromyzon marinus. The sequence continues at coordinate 25,113,646 of NC_133668.1, read as the reverse complement.
CACCAACTCCCCTACTCACCTAATCATCCACTCATCCACTCGCTCACCCACCAATTCCACTACTCGCCTACTCATCCACGCATCCACTCGCTCACCCACCAATTCCCCTACTCGCCTACTCACCCACTCACCCACCCACCAACTCCCCTACTCGCCTAGTCATCTACTCACCCACTCGCTCACCCACCAACTCCCCTACCTGCCTACTTACCCACTCACCCACCCACCAACTCCCCTACTCACCTACTCATCCACTCACCCACTCGCTCACCCACCAACTCCCCGACTCACCAACTCATCCACTCACTCACCCACCAACTCCCCTACTCACTTACTCATCCACTCACCCACTCGCTCACCCACCAACTCCCCGACTCACCAACTCATCCACTCACTCACCCACCAACTCCCCTACTCACTTACTCATCCACTCACCCACTCGCTCACTCACCCACCAACTCCCCGACTCACCTACTCATCCACTCGCTCACCCACCAACTCCCCTACCTGCCTACTTACCCACTCACCCACCCACCAACTCCCCTACTCACCTACTCATCCACTCACCCACTCGCTCACCCACCAACTCCCCGACTCACCAATTCATCCACTCACCCACTCACTCACCCACCAACTCCCCTACTCACCTAATCATCCACTCATCCACTCGCTCACCCACCAATTCCACTACTCGCCTACTCATCCACGCATCCACTCGCTCACCCACCAATTCCCCTACTCGCCTACTCACCCACTCACCCACCCACCAACTCCCCTACTCGCCTAGTCATCTACTCACCCACTCGCTCACCCACCAACTCCCCTACCTGCCTACTTACCCACTCACCCACCCACCAACTCCCCTACTCACCTACTCATCCACTCACCCACTCGCTCACCCACCAACTCCCCGACTCACCAACTCATCCACTCACTCACCCACCAACTCCCCTACTCACTTACTCATCCACTCACCCACTCGCTCACCCACCAACTCCCCGACTCACCAACTCATCCACTCACTCACCCACCAACTCCCCTACTCACTTACTCATCCACTCACCCACTCGCTCACTCACCCACCAACTCCCCGACTCACCTACTCATCCACTCGCTCACCCACCAACTCCCCTACCTGCCTACTTACCCACTCACCCACCCACCAACTCCCCTACTCACCTACTCATCCACTCACCCACTCGCTCACCCACCAACTCCCCGACTCACCAATTCATCCACTCACCCACTCACTCACCCACCAACTCCCCTACTCACCTAATCATCCACTCATCCACTCGCTCACCCACCAATTCCACTACTCGCCTACTCATCCACGCATCCACTCGCTCACCCACCAATTCCCCTACTCGCCTACTCACCCACTCACCCACCCACCAACTCCCCTACTCGCCTAGTCATCTACTCACCCACTCGCTCACCCACCAACTCCCCTACCTGCCTACTTACCCACTCACCCACCCACCAACTCCCCTACTCACCTACTCATCCACTCACCCACTCGCTCACCCACCAACTCCCCGACTCACCAACTCATCCACTCACTCACCCACCAACTCCCCTACTCACTTACTCATCCACTCACCCACTCGCTCACCCACCAACTCCCCGACTCACCAACTCATCCACTCACTCACCCACCAACTCCCCTACTCACTTATTCATCCACTCACCCACTCGCTCACTCACCCACCAACTCCCCGACTCACCTACTCATCCACTCGCTCACCCACCAACTCCCCTACCTGCCTACTTACCCACTCACCCACCCACCAACTCCCCTACTCACCTACTCACCCACTCACCCACTCGCTCACCCACCAACTCCCCGACTCACCAACTCATCCACTCACCCACTCACTCACCCACCAACTCCCCTACTCACCTATTCATCCACTCACCCACTCGCTCACCCACCAACTCCCCGACTCACCAACTCATCCACTCACTCACCCACCAACTCCCCTACTCACTTATTCATCCACTCACCCACTCGCTCACTCACCCACCAACTCCCCGACTCACCTACTCATCCACTCGCTCACCCACCAACTCCCCTACCTGCCTACTTACCCACTCACCCACCCACCAACTCCCCTACTCACCTACTCATCCACTCGCTCACCCACCAACTCCCCGACTCACCAACTCATCCACTCACCCACTCACTCACCCACCAACTCCCCTACTCACCTATTCATCTACTCACCCACTCGCTCACCCACCAACTCCCCTACTCGCCTAATCATCCACTCACCCACTCGCTCACTCACCCACCAACTCCCCAACTCGCCAACTCACTCACCCACCCACACGCTCAGAAATAGTGGAATGTATTGACCAATTTAAAGAGGTGAGTTCTCAAGACGGGACTTACATATCTCTAACGACTCTGAGTGTCCTATTAGCAAAGACAAAGTGTCCCGTAGCTTGGGAACTGCGCAGAGGGAAGAGCCCGGCCACTACGGTCTGTGCTCCTTCAAAGGAGGACGAGGAAGAGCCAAACGACACGAACTCTCTTTGTTCTCTCTGCTAAAGCCCTCTCGTCGTGGCTTAGCAGACAGACCTCGACATTGGCATCGCGCCCCTGAACCACGTTGCTGATCTGCCATCACGCGCAATAATGTTTAAAAAAAAAAAATCAAGCATCGTTATTCTAGATTTGAATAACAAAAATAACGACGTTTCGGCCGAAACGCCGTGATTTTTGTTATTTTTGTTATTTTATTTTTACCTACGTGACTTTACCGAATAGAACCAAAGAGTAAAGCATCGTTATCCTTACACCGATCTCTAAAAGAATGGACACGGGCTAAGTAAGCGTGCGCATAGGCGGGAGGGGGAGAAAGTCGGTCCATATGCTCGTAAAGTTTTATCGCGGAATAGAAATGTACATGTATATCAAGTGCCCCGTTAATTTATCTACACTTTGATCCTCGACCGAGCTGAGAGAGGGGAGCGGCAACAGCTTTCAATTTGCCCAGGGAGCCTCCGCTCTCGACACAATTCGGCAGCTATTCCCCCTCCCAAGCAACGCGGCAAAATTTCCCAACCAGAATCAGAAGACTCTTGATTGAGACTGCAGGAGAGATCCGATGAGACGTGAGGTGCTTTTGTTTCAAACAGATGGCCAGTATGGGCGTGTGAGCGAGTTCCAAAAGCAAACAAGACCAAAAAAAAACGAAACGATAGGAGTGAAAATTTGAGAAAATGGTAAGTGAGGCACTAATTGTTTGTTTTTATCAGTCCGATGTATCAAGATTGGGCACGAGAGCAAAACAACAACAACAACAAGACAGTCCCATGAGCACACGGAGATAGCACAGTTTATGTAGTCCACTCAATAAAACGGCACATTAACATCCAACTCATTTTACCCTCTTCCGAAGCGTGCACTTTGGCAGCCAAACGCCCGTTAACAAACGCGCGATATTTAACTTTTAGCAGTCTTGAAGGGCCAACGCAATGTGCCGAACAAAATGTTCAGCGTGCGCATCACCCCCCTCCCCCTCCCTCCCTCCCCCCGTATAGACTTAACTGACTTGATTTGAAGCTTCCGCGACTGCAGGAATCCATACTCTTCGGTTCCTTCGTTAAAGTCACGTGGGTTAGAAAAATAATAGATCACGTGACGTTTCGATCGCAACACAAGCAACCGTCATCAGGTGTGACAACCACCACAGCGAGAAAGAAAACTGCTGTGGATGTCCCACCTGATGACGGTTGCTTGTGTGTTGCGATCGAAACGTCACGTGATCTATTATTTTTCTAACCCACGTGACTTTACCGAAAGAACCTAAGAGTGCTTAACTGACTGTTGTGGCCAGCTGCGGCGAGCGAGTAGCAACACTTATACTGAAGGCCCGCGCGGTCCACACGACGGGGTGGGAGGACAACGCCACGCCCGGCCGTTTTTGTCTTCCTCTCCGGCTACTCATTTGAGACTGAGTCGACCTTTGGGAAGGAAAATCCCGCGCGACCGGCTCCGTGTTGCTGGCCGCGAGCGGGGATCGAACTCGGCTCGCCCGGCTCGCAGCGGAGCGCGTGAACGCCCCGCACCGACAGCTCGTCACTACTCCCGACATGCACACAGTGTGTGTCGGGAGGTAATCCAAACATTACCGGTTCGTACGATGGGGACGTGTTTTTTTTTTGTTCGTTTGTTTAATGCCCCCCCCCAACACCTCCAACCCCTCCTCCCTCTTCTTCAACCATCCCAGCGACGAAAAACGGGGACCCAGAGCAACGAGTGGGATGGGCAGGTAGTGTGTGCTGGGGTAAAGCGTGGGTAACTGTGGGCGTCTCGCCATCTCGATGGAGCTCTTCGAGAGCCCTCCCGCTCGAGTGGATGGGCGACGCCCCCACTAGCAGGGGCGTGAGTGAGACATTGCAGGGCTGCTACATTCATCATCGATAAAAACAACAACTACGTTTTTTAGTTAGAGCGCGTAAATATACAGTGAGGGAAAAACGTATTTGATCCCCTGCTGATTTTGTACGTTTGCCCACTGACAAAGAAATTATCAGTCTATAATTTTAATGGTAGGTTTATTTGAACAGTGAGAGACAGAATAACAACAACAAAATCCGGAAAAACGCATCTCATAATGTTATAAATGTATTTGCATTTTAATGAGGGAAATAAGTATTTGACCCCCTCTCAATCAGAAAGATCTCTGGCTCCCAGGTGTATTTTACATAGGTAACGAGCTGAGATTAGGAGCACACTCTTAAAGGGAGTGCTCCTAATCTCAGCTTGTTAACTGTATAAAAGACACCTGTCCACAGAAGAAATCAATCAATCAGATTCCAAACTCTCCACCATGGCAAAGGCCAAAGAGCTCTCCAAGGATGTCAGGGACAAGATTGTAGACCTACACAAGGCGGAATGGGCTACAAGACCATTGCCAAGCAGCTTGGTGAGAAGGTGACAACAGTTGATGCGAATATTCGCAAATGGAAGAAACACAAAAGAACTGTCAATCTCTCTCGGCCTGGGGCTCCATGCAAGATCTCACCTCGTGGAGTTGCAATGATCATGAGAACGGTGAGGAATCAGCCCAGAACTACACGGGAGGATCTTGTCAATGATCTCAAGGCAGCTGGGACCATTGTCACCAAGATAACAATTGGTAACACACTACGCCGTGAAGGACTAAAATCCCGCAGCGCCCACAAGGTCCCCCTGCTCAAGAAAGCACATATACATGCCCGTTTGAAGTTTGCCAATGAACATCTGAATGATTAAGAGGACAACTGGGTGAAAGTGTTGTGGTCAGATGAGACCAAAATGGAGCTCTTTGGCATAAACTCAACTCGCCGTGTTTGGAGGAGGAGGAATGCTGCCTATGACCCCAAGAACACCACCCCCACCGTCAAACATGGAGGTGGAAACATTTTGCTTTGGGGGTGTTTTTCTGCTAAGGGGACAGGACAACTTCACCGCATCAAAGGGACAATGGATGGGGCCATGTACCTCCAAATCTTGGGTGAGAACCTCCTTCCCTCAGCCAGGGCATTGAAAATGGGTCGTGGATGGGTATTCCAGCATGACAATGACCCAAAACACACGGCCAAGGCAACAAAGGAGTGGCTCAAGAAGAAGCACATTAAGGTCCTGGAGTGGCCTAGCCAGTCTCCAGACCTTAACCCCATAGAAAATCTGTGGAGGGAGCTGAAGGTTCGAGTTGCCAAACGTCAGCCTCGAAACCTTAATGACTTGGAGAAGATCTGCAAAGAAGAGTGGGACAAAATCCCTCCTGAGATGTGTGCAAACCTGGTGGCCAACTACAAGAAACGTCTGACCTCTGTGATTGCCAACAAGGGTTTTGCCACCAAGTACTAAGTAATGTTTTGCACAGGGGTCAAATACTTATTTCCCTCATTAAAATGCAAATCAATTCATAACATTTTTGACATGCGTTTTTCTGGATTTTGTTGTTATTCTGTCTCTCACTGTTCAAATAAACCTACCATTAAAATTATAGACTGATCATTTCTTTGTCAGTGAGCAAACGTACAAAATCAGCAGGGGATCAAATACTTTTTTCCCTCACTGTAAATGTGTCGCGAAACCGGCCTCTCAACCGACACAGCCAGGTAGCAAGGTTTGTCACTTAAAACAAAACGTGCCAATTAGTTGCAACTGCAGCGCACCGGTGTGTTGATGAGTAAACACACAACAACATTAACAATTCGAGTCTTAAAGTGGACATGAAACAAAAAAAACAACAACCACCAACCCGCACACACACACATATCACACGCACGCATACGCACACAACAACAACGACCGCCATTCGCCACTAAGTGGCGGTGACGTCACCACGACGCTTGTGCCAGGCCATGTGCACCTTGAGGTCACGTGAAGTGTCGAACGCCCACTGGCAGGATGTTACGGGGCAGACCCCGGTGCCACGGGTCGACTGACTGAGATGACTGAGATGAGTGGCTGATGCACCACCTGTGCCCCCTATTGTGCCAACTTGCTGTGCTTTAGCCACCCGGCGCTCCCCTCGTTGTTGTGAGCGTCGCTCCTCCGCCCTCCGTTGTTGTTGAAGGGCGACTACCTCCAACTGCCCAGTAGCGTCCTTCACGAGCCTCCCCCACTGAGGCCGATCTTGACACCGCTGGTACCAGTCATCGGCAAGTCCACTCAGCTCCACGTCCTCCTGTACCACATCACTCCATCTCTTCTCTAGCCCGTGCCGCGCCCGTTTAGCCCCCTCGATCCGGCCGAACAAAAGCTGGCTCTTTCACTCCAGCGCTGTCCTACCAGACAGTCTCGTCCCTTCACCTGATGAAGGCCGCTTGTGTTGTGGCCGAAACGTCGTGAGAATATTATTGTGTTATTTTATTTTATCAATTTATTATTTTATTCTCATTCTACGTGACTTTACCGAAAGAACCAAAGAAGACGAACAAAAGCTGTTTAGGCATGCGGTGGCTGGGCATGCGGGCTACATGACCCAGCCAACGCAGCCTTGCCTGTCGGAGGAGCTCACCGATGGGACTTTTCCCAGATCTTTCAAGGATATGTGAGCTCCTCACACAATCCAGCCTGGTTAAACCAAGGATGGATCGTAGGCAGGCCAGCCTAAATGTTTCTAGCCGGCGAAGATGTTCCATTAGGGGGGTCCACGTTTCGCAAGCGTAGAGAAGGGAGGGAATGACCGTGGCCGAGAAGACCTGAAGCTTAGTGCGGAGCGACAGACCAGGCAGCTTCCACACAGCGTTACGTAACCGACGAAAAGATATTGCCGCTCGACTGATTCGGAGTGAGACCTCCGCTGCCAAACCGGAGCCGGTCATGAGCACACTGCCCAGGTATGGAAAACTCTCCACTCTCTCCACAACTGCCCCATCACCGATTGTGAGTTGTGGGGGTGCAGTGTCCGATGGTACAAAATACCCAGGCAGGTGCTTAGTTTTGGTGGGGCTTGATGGTAAAGCCCCACCTCTTAGTGGCACGCTCCAGTCTCAGCAGAAGCGTCTCCAACTCCTCCTCTGAATGAGCAGCACACACACAACACACTTCTACTAATCGCCGTTTTATTGGCAGGTTAATTTTCTCCCTGGGCATCAGCGCAGACGTCGGCAGCGATTGCTTCGAATCGCGTCATCTGTCGCCAGCAGCTTGAGAAGTTGCGCATTATGCATTTTAATTATTATTAAACAACGCGAATGGGCGATTGGCATCTCCGCATGCGCGTGCCATGACTCTCCCTCCTAACGGCCTCTTAAACAGCTCTCCCAAGTCTCATGAGCGCAGTCTGGAAGAGCCAACACGCCTTTGTGTGATGTATCTCTCTCTCTCACTGGATATTTCACTCTCTCTCTCACTCTCTCGCTCTCTCGCTCTGCCTCCTACAAAGCCAAAGTTTTCCCCTATATCCTTCACAGACTGTTGGGGAAAGTGCTGTTAGCGAGCACCTATGAACGGTTGGAACGCCAACACCGCGCCCGACCGCCTTTGTCTCCCCAGTGACGATGTTTACTACACACCGCACCAGCTGCTCATTTGAGGCTGAGTCGACCTATAGGAGGCCCAGGAACGGTTCAGATAATCGCCACTGGGTGTCGACCGTGAACGGGAATCGAACTCGGACCGTCGGGTTCGCAGCGCAGCGCGCTAACCCACACACACACACACAGACACGTACATACATTCACACACGCACGTGCACGCACACACACACACACGTACTTACACAACACGCGCGCGTGCACGCGAGTTTCCACAAATCTCCCGTTCGACTTTATCGACTGTCGTGGCAAGAGCTGTCACAATGGTGATCATTGACAGCCCCTTTGTGCTGTCAATCCACCGATGGATCAAGCAGCCACGCGCAGTGTCGGCGGGGACGCGGGGTTGCCTTGACCATACTTCACCACGCTGGTCACAACGGGCTGGTGAGCGTGGGTTGGGCGAGGGGGGCAGGCAGTACCAGTTCACGTGTTAGTCGCCATCTCGTTGTTAGTCGTGGGCGGGACTCGAACTCAGTTGAACGAGTTCAGAGGAGAGTGCGCTAACCACTGCGCCACCGCTCCACCCAAGCGCTGCTCGCGAGCACCGATTTAAGGGAAGCACAGCGCATGGCGGGGTGGTGTGATTGTGGTGTGATTGTGGTGTGATTGTGGTGTGATTGTGGTGTGTATGTGGTGTGATTATGGTGTGTATGTGGTGTGATTGTGGTGTGATTGTGTTGTGATTGTGGTGTGATTGTGTTGTGATTGTGGTGTGATTGTGGTGTGATTGTGGTGTGTATGCGGTGTGTATGCGGTGTATATGTGGTGTGCATGTGGTGTGTATGTGGTGTGTATGTGGTGTGATTGTGCTGTGATTGTGGTGTGTATGTGGTGTGTATGTGGTGTGATTGCGGTGTGAATGTGGTGTGATTGTGGTGTGATTGTGGTGTGTATGTGGTGTGATTGTGGTGTGATGTTGGTGTGTATGTGGTGTGACTGTGGGGTGATTGTGGTGTGATTGTGGTGTGTATGTGGTGTGATTGTGGTGTGATTGTGGTCAGATTGTGGTATGTATGTGGTGTGTATGTGGTGTGATTGTGGTGTGATTGTGGTGTGATTGTGGTGTGTGTGTGTTGTGATTGTGGTGTGATTGTGGTGTGTATGTGGTGTGACTGTGGTGTGTATGTGGTGTGATTGTGGTGTGATTGTGGTGTGCATGTGGTGTGTATGTGGTATGTATGTGGTGTTATTGTGGTGTGTATGTGGTGTGATTGTGGTGTGATTGTGGTGTGATTGTGGTGTGTATGTGGTATGTATGTGGTGTGATTGTGGTGTGTATGTGGTGTGATTGTGGTGTGTATGTGGTGTGCATGTGGTGTGATTGTAGTGTGATTGTGGTGTGATTGTGGTGTGTATGCGGTGTGTATGTGGTGTGACTGTGGTGTGTATGTGGTGTGATTGTGGTGTGATTGTGGTGTGCATGTGGTGTGTATGTGGTGTGTATGTGGTGTGATTGTGGTGTGATTGTGGTGTGATTGTGGTGTGTATGTGGTGTGATTGTGGTGTGATGTTGGTGTGTATGTGGTGTGATTGTGGGGTGATTGTGGTGTGATTGTGGTGTGTATGCGGTGTGTATGTGGTGAGATTGTGGTATGTATGTGGTGTGTATGTGGTGTGATTGTGCTGTGATTGTGGTGTGTTTGTTGTGTGTATGTGGTGTGATTGTGGTGTGATTGTGGTGTGATTGTGGTGAGATTGTGGTATGTATGTGGTGTGTATGTGGTGTGATTGTGGTGTGATTGTGGTGTGATTGTGGTGTGTGTGTGTTGTGATTGTGGTGTGATTGTGGTGTGTATGCGGTGTGTATGTGGTGTGCATGTGGTGTGTATGTGGTGTGTATGTGGTGTGATTGTGCTGTGATTGTGGTGTGTATGTGGTGTGTATGTGGTGTGATTGTGGTGTGATTGTGGTGTGATTGTGGTGTGATTGTGGTGTGATTGTGGTGTGATGTTGGTGTGTATGTGGTGTGTATGCGGTGTGTATGCGGTGTGTATGTGGTGTGCATGTGGTGTGTATGTGGTGTGTATGTGGTGTGATTGTGCTGTGATTGTGGTGTGTATGTGGTGTGTATGTGGTGTGATTGTGGTGTGATTGTGGTGTGATTGTGGTGTGATTGTGGTGTGTATGTGGTGTGATTGTGGTGTGATGTTGGTGTGTATGTGGTGTGACTGTGGGGTGATTGTGGTGTGGTTGTGGTGTGTATGTGGTGTGATTGTGGTGTGATTGTGGTCAGATTGTGGTATGTATGTGGTGTGTATGTGGTGTGATTGTGGTGTGATTGTGGTGTGATTGTGGTGTGTGTGTGTTGTGATTGTGGTGTGATTGTGGTGTGTATGTGGTGTGACTGTGGTGTGTATGTGGTGTGATTGTGGTGTGATTGTGGTGTGCATGTGGTGTGTATGTGGTATGTATGTGGTGTGATTGTGGTGTGTATGTGGTGTGATTGTGGTGTGATTGTGGTGTGATTGTGGTGTGTATGTGGTATGTATGTGGTGTGATTGTGGTGTGTATGTGGTGTGATTGTGGTGTGTATGTGGTGTGCATGTGGTGTGATTGTAGTGTGATTGTGGTGTGATTGTGGTGTGTATGCGGTGTGTATGTGGTGTGACTGTGGTGTGTATGTGGTGTGATTGTGGTGTGATTGTGGTGTGCATGTGGTGTGTATGTGGTGTGTATGTGGTGTGATTGTGGTGTGATTGTGGTGTGATTGTGGTGTGTATGTGGTGTGATTGTGGTGTGATGTTGGTGTGTATGTGGTGTGATTGTGCTGTGATTGTGGTGTGTATGTTGTGTGTATGTGGTGTGATTGTGGTGTGATTGTGGTGTGATTGTGGTGAGATTGTGGTATGTATGTGGTGTGTATGTGGTGTGATTGTGGTGTGATTGTGGTGTGATTGTGGTGTGTGTGTGTTGTGATTGTGGTGTGATTGTGGTGTGTATGCGGTGTGTATGTGGTGTGCATGTGGTGTGCATGTGGTGTGTATGTGGTGTGATTGTGCTGTGATTGTGGTGTGTATGTGGTGTGTATGTGGTGTGATTGTGGTGTGATTGTGGTGTGATTGTGGTGTGATTGTGGTGTGTATGTGGTGTGATTGTGGTGTGATGTTGGTGTGTATGTGGTGTGACTGTGGGGTGATTGTGGTGTGATTGTGGTGTGTATGTGGTGTGATTGTGGTGTGATTGTGGTCAGATTGTGGTATGTATGTGGTGTGTATGTGGTGTGATTGTGGTGTGATTGTGGTGTGATTGTGGTGTGTGTGTTGTGATTGTGGTGTGATTGTGGTGTGTATGTTGGGTGATTGTGGTGTGTATGTGGTGTTTATGTTGTGTGATTATGGTGTGTATGTGGTGTGTATGTGGTGTGTATGTGGTGTGTATGTGGTGTGATTGTGGTGTGTATGTGGTGTGATTATGGTGTGTATGTGGTGTGATTGTGGTGTGTATGTGGTGTGTAGGAGGTGTGACTGTGGTGTGTATGTGGTGTGTATGTGGTGTGATTGTGGTGTGTATGTGGTGTATATGTGGTGTGTATGTGGTGTGTATGTGGTGTGACTGTGGTGTGTATGCGGTGTGTATGCGGTATGTATGTGGTGTGACTGTGGTGTGTATGTGGTGTGATTGTGTTGTGATTGTGGTGTGATTGTGGTGTGTATGCGGTGTGTATGCGGTGTGTATGTGGTGTGCATGTGGTGTGTATGTGGTGTGTATGTGGGGTGATTGTGCTGTGATTGTGGTGTGTATGTGGTGTGTATGTGGTGTGATTGTGGTGTGTATGTGGTGTGTATGTGGTGTTTCTGTGGTGTGTATGCGGTGTGTATGTGGTGTGACTGTGGTGTGTATGCGGTGTGTATGCGGTGTGATTGTGGTGTGTATGTGGTGTGACTGTGGTGTGTATGTGTTGTGTATGTGGTGTGATTGTGGTGTGATTGTGGTGTGTATGTGGAGTGACTGTGGTGTGTATGTGATGTGTATGTGGTGATTATGCGGTGTGTATGTGGTGTGTATGTGGTGTGTATGTGGTGTGTATGCGGTGTGTATGTGGTGTGATTGTGGTGTGTATGTGGTGTGTATGTGGTGTGACTGTGGTGTGTATGCGGTGTGTATGTGGTGTGTATGTGGTGTATATGTGGTGTGTACGTGGTGTGTATGTGGTCTGTATGCGGTGTGTATGCGGTGTGATTGTGGTGTGTATGCGGTGTGTATGTGGTGTGACTTTGGTGTGTATGTGGTGTGTATGTGGTGTGTATGTGGTGTGTATGCGGTGTGTATGCGGTAAGTTCGAGTCATCTCATTAACAATTAATTCTCACCCTCTGCTCGTTTCGAAGCGTCTCCGATCCAGCGACGCAAATTCCACGTTTCCCGTGGACCGTCACATTTCGTTCAACACATCGTGTTACCAACACGCCACGGTTGGCGTCCGTGGCTGCGATGGCCGTTTAAAGATTCCACGCGCGCCGATTCCTAATTGTTAAAGTGTGTCCCCCCCCCGCCCCCCCCAAAGACCTTCCGGTCGAAAACATCACAAACATTTCGCGCAATCGCTTTTGGCCAGCGCAGAGCAGGATCCGCTGTTGGCTCGACATGTGGCCTCGTTTGGCTTGCTCAATGTTTGAGACAACTGTGCATTTTTGCTCATTGCTATCCGGAGGATGTCATCGCGTTAATGTTCCCCCATTTCAAAGCAATGCGCAGTTGCTCCATGTAGGCGGGTTTTGAGAGCAGGGGATGCAAACAACTCCTGTACACCAGGGGCTCTCGCTGTGCCGTGGCTCCGAAGTTAATTGCCTTGCAATAGAATGCAATGTGAATTCATCATCATCAATATTGTCAGGTATAATTAATCCAATGCTGAATGAAGGCCTCTCCCCCCCCCCCCTCCCCGCACTAATTCGCCACCTCTCACAATCTTGCGATGCAACAAATCGAGCGAGCAGCGCCTACACACGAACTGATTTCATCGCATGTATGTTGAACTCTCCTTGCGCGCCGTACGGAGCCGACCGTGCGAATCGGAGGTGCGTGGGAAGCACAACAAACTGAACACAGCGACACGCAGTTCTGAAGAAATTCGTTTTAGATTTAACGGTGCATGAGAGCTCCCAGTGGCTTTCCTAACTATTGGAAGGGAGAGCGTTCCAGACGGCCGTCTCCGTGTGTGACAATAAAATGCGACCGCCGCCTCAAGCCTCCGTACGGAAACAGTGGGCATATTTATTTTATGCAGATGGGGCGGTCGGGGCGTAGGCAGAGGGAAACAAGGGAGGTCTTGACAGTTTAGTTGGACAGGGTGCAGTGGGTCGAGAACACGGAGGGTGGAGGGGAGACAGCTCCACGGTTGAGAAGTGGGGATGTCGCACCGATGAGATCACGTGACACGAATGACATCAATTACCGCTTCATTTATTCATTCGTGGTTGATTCAAATTTCTCAATCTCCGATCGATATTAAATGCCAAACACAGGGTGCTTAATTCTAGATTTAAAGCTTTCGTGACCGCTAGGATCCATACTCTTTGGTTCTATTGGGTAAAGTCACGTAGGTAAAAAATAAAATAACAAAAATCACGACGTTTCGGCCACAACACAAGCGGCCTTCACCTTCCCCTGATGAAGTCACGTAGGTAAAAAATAAAATAACAAAAATCACGACGTTTCGGCCACAACACAAGCGGCCTTCACCTTCCCCTGATGAAGGCCGCTTGTGTTGTGGCCGAAACGTCGTGATATTTGTTATTTTATTTTTTACCTACGTGACTTTACCCAATAGAACCAAAGAGTACAGGGTGCTTAATTGTTTTTTAACACTTATGTGGGACTATCGTTTTTAATAGCAAAAGAACAAACGTATGTCAATCGCTTCAAAAAGTCAAAGAGTCTCCCCACTTTTAATTTTGATTTAAAGCTTTCGTGACTGCAGTAATTCATATTCTTAGTTCTTTCGGTAAAGTCACGTTCGAAGGGAAACAACAAAATAATAAAATATATATAAAACAATAAAAAAATTCTCACGACGTTTCGACCATAACACACCTGAAGACGACCGTTTGTGTTATGGTCGAAACGTCGTGAGAATTTTTTATTGTTTTATATATATTTTATTATTTTGTTGTTTCCCTTCGACGTGACTTTACCGAAAGAACTAAGAATATAGGCTCCCCACTTGTTCGCGATCTTGTCACAGCGTGGCCTGGGATCTTTTCCAGGTGGCTCCAGAGCCCGGAGGCAGCAGCACATTCCTTGTGGTGTTGTCGAAAATTCTCAGAATGTTGAAGCACCCTGTATCATGTGCAGCGACGGGCCTGTCCCTTTCTCCACGCCGAACAAAGGTGTTGGAAATTCCACGCTCCTTTTTGACGGAGGCAATGCGTCCGTCGGACTATCGCTCTCGGCCATACCCTCGCTGCGGTACCGATTTTATCCGGCGCAGGGCGATGATGGGTCTCGCGTGTTTCAAAGCTCGTGTGTGAGACGCGCTCGGGCACGGTGTAAGCAAATTGTTCGTGAGAACCAATGAGTGATAGAGGAATGCATAAATTAAGTAATTTAGAGGGTGGGGTGTTTGTAAAGGATTTTGCTTTGCAATTAGAGAATGGATTATATATATATATTTGTTGGACATTTCAGCCGCTATAGCGTCCTCTAGTAGCTGCAGGGGCTACACGATCCCATTACACACAATACACAGATACACACTTAGTATGTATTTATCTATCCAGAAAAGCCACGCTGAGTGGTAAGACTCTTTCTAATGGAGGGTTCTGCTGCTGCTACGTTGCGGTTTTATTTTAATTAAAGATGTTCTCAGCCAATGAGGGATGACTTGTGTTTATTATCCAGAGGAGGAAAACCGGCCCACCCGGACAAACCCCACGCGCAAGAAAGGGTGCAACGCTCCATCCCCATACAGATGGAAACAGATGGCGATTAGTCCACTTGCTGTACTGCCTTCTACTGGCGGGCCCAGGGGTACGGCGTCTAGTCGACGCCCACGGGTAGCAGAAAGGGAATTTCACGTCAACAGCTGCTGCTGCCTCCGCTGTGCTGGGTGACAGGCAGGCACGTGCAGCATCACAACCACCACCTCCCACTACATTGACATGAGAATGTTTAGTTACACTGGAGGAATCCGATGAGCTATAAAGCACTTTTTTTCACAGATGTCCAGTAAGGGGGGGGGGGGCGGTCAGAAAGTGACGTTGCTTCGAGGGAATCTTCTGCGCCGTGTGCGAACGCAAAGGCGCAGCCCCTGCAAGTGGCTGGATCAGGCCACTGCTGGCGGAAGGGCCTCCAACGAGACGGAGCTATAGACAGCCCCCTATATGTTTGTGTTCAGTTTGTTGTCCTTCCTCCACACCTCCGATTATCACGGTTGGCTACGTATGGTGCGAAAGAAGTCCAACATACATACGATGTAGGATAAAGGCAAAGGTGCAGCCCCTGCAATTGCTTGATCATGCCGCTACTGGAGCTTCAGGCCCCCCACGAGAGGAAGCTTCAGAGAGCCCTTACCCCACTCGCCACCCCTGTCATTGTGAACCCCTCCCTGCCCGCGGGGACACGTGCCCGGAATTCTAATGGCCCAAGGCCGTTAAAGTGATATCGACTCCGGCTTGCTTGATTTACACGTGGCCCATCATCACGCGACGCCGCTAAATCAAACGGCCTCATTAACTTTACATGGAACTCCACCTCCTCCCATCCCCCCACTCCCCGGATTCAATCTGACTGCTGGGCGCAGGGCGGAGTCAAGCTGTGCTGTTAACCGCTCCGAGGCGAGCAAAGTGAACTTTGTTCTTCATGATGAACGGGGGTTTGGGGGCTAGATCGCGTGAGTCAAAATGTTGGGTCGTAAAAGCCTCCACCACCCAACACAGCCAGTAAGGTTTGTCACGTAAACAACGCGCCAATTAGTTTACTGCTTCAGCCCACCGGTGCGCTGGGGAGTAAATCCACAACATTTACAATTTGAGTTGTACGACGTTTCGCTGATATTCACATCAACCGGCATCATCGGGCGATTTGCCAGAATAGTGACGCGATCCACCCGCTCCCGGTCTTCAATAGGGCGACATGACGTCATCACCGAATCCATCAGGTGCAGAGCTCAGAAGCAGATGAGGGAGGGGAGATTGTAATTATATATAAGATTAGTAATCAGTTCATTAGCATGTTTCCTCTATAAGGAATGCGGTTGTAAGACGTATGACTTAGCAATACGTTTCCAGGCCGCGATTTCACCCAAAACACCGCTATCACGAATAACTTTGGTCGCGAAAGCCTCCGTGCTGAACGGAACTTTGTTCTTTCGACTACGGATTTAGAAAACATGCGTTTCGATTATTTAGGTTATTTTTACTGTTGTAAGCTTCCACTTCGTTGAGCAATCATTTGTGGCTGGGTTGCTTCTGAAAGGCAAGCTAACAGCTCAGCGGGCTCTTCCATGTAAGATACAAAAATAAAAATATCGTTTAGTTATCATTTGTTTAAGTGATTTGTTTACCTTTCCTATACTTTGCATTCCTATCGTGTTTTTGTGATTGTCGTTGCAACGTTCTGAATTTCCCCTCCTGGGCATCTGTGGAAAAGAGCTTTATAGCTCATCGGATTCCTTCAATATATAAATAAATATGCCGATTCTGATTTCGTCTTGTGGGCTTTCTTTGAATATATTTCCCTGGGAAATCCCTAAACCGATTTACAAGGGTGTCCAGAGTGTCACGTGACATGTGTGCACACAACAAACTCGTGGTGATGGCAATGATGACCACGTGCACAAACACAATTGTACATCTATATTTTAATCCGCAGCAGGAATGCATTGATGCGTTTGTCAGATACATTTGCACCGCATCATCACAGTACTTGCCCCAAAAAGTCTGTCAAAAGTCTATAGAAGCGGGGATCTTTGGTGGTGGTGGTGGTGACGACAGCGGCGGTGGTGGTGGTGGCAGAGGTTGACATAGCAGCGAGTTCACGCTCACCGCCAACATCAGTGACGGATATTTCGGTGGGTCATTGGCCTCCCCTGGGTCGACTCAGCCTTCAAATGAATATCTACTGCGGCGGTGTGGCAAACATCAGCACTTGGAGTGGGGGGGGGGGAGAGACAAAGGCGGTCGGGCACAGCTCTTGCCCCAACATTCTGTGCAAGGCTATACGGGAGGGAGGGAGGGGGGGAGAGGCAGGGATCTTCGCCTGTGGATACATTGGTGGTGGTCGTGGTGGTGAAGTCAGCGGTGGCGTGTGCCGCCCTCTCTGCCTTCATCGCCGTGATCCGTTGGCGCCGTTACAAATTCGGCATTCCCATAGCCGAGTCCTTGGGCGCAACAAACCTCACGCGATGAAGGCGCCCGGCGGAGTTTGACGCTCACGGAGGCCGCTGATCGGGGAGGTGTGTGGCGAGAGATGGAGGAGGGGAGGGGGTTGGTGCCAGCGGACATCTCCCCTTCAGCAAGTCGGCGGCGAAATTGCCACCTGGGCCAAGCGCCACTTTCTTGCCGCCAGCCCATGGGCCCAGAACATTTAGGAAAGAATAATGGTGATTTAATAATAGTAGAATGTATATATTTTTGTTTAATTATAAAATGTATGAGATTTTAAGATACTGAATAATATTGAAAATAAATAATGGAATAGTATTTTTGCATTATATTAATAAAAAATTGTATTTTTTAAAAATGTTTTAATCAAATAATAAAATTGTAATGATAAAAAATGTCACGGCGACGTCCGCAGGACACAGATGTGTTTAGAATAACAATATTTATGTACAGTGAGGGAAGAAAGTGTTTGATCCCTTGCTGATTTTGTACGTTTGCCCACTGACAAATAAATGATTAGTCTATAATTTTAATGGTAGGTTTATTTGAACAGTGAGAGACAGAATAACAACAACGAAATCCAGAAAAACGCATGTCAAAAATGTTATAAATTGATTTGCATCTTAATGAGGGAAATAAGCATTTGACCCCTCTGCAAAACATGACTTAGTACTTGGTGGAAAAACCCTTGTTGGCAATCACAGAGGTCAGAGGTTTCTTGTAGTTGGCCACCAGGTTTGCACACATCTCTGGAGGGATTTTGTCCCACTCCTCTTTGCAGACCTTCTCCAAGTCATTAAGGTTTCGAGGCTGACGTTTGGCCACTCGAACCTTCAGCTCCCTCCACAGATTTTCTATGGGATTAAGGTCTGGAGACTGGCTAGGCCACTCCAGGACCTTAATGTGCTTCTTCTTGAGCCACTCCTTTGTTGCCTTGGCCGTGGGTTTTGGGTCATTGTCATGCTGGAATACCCATCCACGACCCATTTTCAATGCCCTGGCTGAGGGAAGGAGGTTCTCACCCAAGATTTGACGATACATGGCCCCGTCCATCGTTCCTTTGATGTGGTGAAGTTGTCCTGTCCCCTAAGCAGAAAAACACCCCCAAAGCATAATGTTTCCACCTCCATGTTTGACGGTGGGGATGGTGTTCTTGGGGTCATAGGGAGCATTCCTCCCCCTCCAAACACGGCGAGTTGAGTTGATGCCAAAGAGCTCCATTTTGGTTTCATCTGACCACAACACGTTCACCCAGTTGTCCTCTGAATCATTCAGATGTTCATTGGCAAACTTCAGACGGGCATGTATATGTACTTTCTTGAGCAGGGGGACCTTGTGGGTGCTGCAGGATTTCAGTCCTTCACGGCGTAGTGTGTTACCAATTGTTTTCTTGGTGACTATGGTCCCAGCTGCCTTTAGATCATTGACAAGATTATCCCGTGTAGTTCTGGGCTGATTCCTCACCGTTCTCATGATCATTGCAACTCCACGAGGTGAGATCGTGCATGGAGCCCCAGGCCGAGGGAGATTGACAGTTCTTTTGTGTTTCTTCCATTTGCGAATAATTGCACCAACTGTTGTCAACTTCTCACCAAGCTGCTTGGCAATGGTCTTGTAGCCTATTCCAGCCTTGTGTAGGTCTACAATCTTGTCCCTGACATCCTTGGAGAGCTCTTTGGTCTTGACCATGGTGGAGAGTTTGGAATCTGATTGACTGATTGCTTCTGTGGACAGGTGTCTTTTATACAGGTAACAAGCTGAGATTAGGAGCACTCCCTTTCAGAGTGTGCTCATGATCTCAGCTCGTTACCTGTATAAAAGACACCTGGGGGCCAGAAATCTTTCTTATTGAGAGGGGGTCAAATACGTATTTCCCTCATTAAGATGCAAATCAATTTATTACATTTTTTACATGCGTTTTTGCGTTTTTCACTGTTCAAATAAACCTACCATTAAAATTATAGACTGATCATTTTTTTGTCAGTGGGCAAACGTACAAAATCAGCAGGGGATCGAATACTTTTTTCCCTCACTGTATACTGCAGGAATCCGATTAGCTATGAAGCTCTTTTTCACATATGTCCAGCGGTGTTTCAGCATCCCTGAAGGTCGTGTTGCACGCAACGGATCTCACGACTGCGCCGTTCATTGAACGATCAAATAAGCCTTATTTAGAACGAGGTAAGGGAGCGGTCATCTGGTCACCAACCCCCCAGAGGAGAAGTAAGGTCACATCACCCACACCGCCCACCTCCGCACATTCCAATGGCCGACACAGCATGTATGGAAGCTTTCATCCAGCAGTGTACGGACGTTAACATGTGAACACGTGTCCTACATTTACATAACCGTGTCCACAATAATCCTATCTCATTGTACCCTATAGTACTCTCATACAATCTTATGAACAGGTTTTGGAAAAACATAAAAGGCGATATTGATTTGGCGTGAAAATAATTCTTCCCGGAACCGCTTTCCGGACTATTCCGGATGAAATTAAGCACCGATTATAGTTGTATGCGTCTAGCCCGCTGGGCTACTAACCCGAGTTCGATTCCCGCTCATGACCAATAATTGCGGCAAATATTTGAACCGGTCCTGGCCTGCCTCCCTAGGTAGACTAAGCCTCAATTGCGTACCTAGTGCGGTGTTAAAACATCTCCACTCGGAAGACAAAGGCGGCTGGGCATTGTCCTTACCACCCACCCGCTCATGTGCCGTGCCGACCTACACAGGTGCTCCTCACCAATCAGCACTTTTTCCAACAGTCTCTCAAAAGCTATACGGGGGACTTTTGTCTTTATATGTTAAACCAGTCACAGAGTATTTGCATGGCAGGTCGGGGCCTCTCATTGTCGTGCTAGGAACTCGCTCTGCTCTGCGCGGCGCGCTGCGCACGTATTCTTAGCATCAGAATCTTTATTTCATCTTGGATAAATCCGATGAGCACTTTCCAGCACCCAGCGACCACCAATCCAGCACCCAGCGCCTAGGGCCCAGCATCCATCACCCAGTACCCATCAGCCAGCACGCATCACCCAGATGTCAGTATCCAGCCCCCCAGCGTCCACTACCCAACGGCCCAGCGTCCACTTCGCAGTGCCCAGCGTCCACCACCCAGTACCCAGCACCCAGCTCCCAGCACCCAGAACCCAGCGCCCAGATCCTAGCACCCAACACCCAGCACGCAGCACCCACTACCAAACACCCACTACCCAGCACCCACTACCCAGCACCCACTACCCAGCACCCACTACCCAGCACCCACTACCCACTACCCAACGCCCACTACCCACCACCCAACACCCACTACCCAACACCCACTACCCAGCACCCACTACCCACTACCCAGCACCCACTACCCACTGCCCAGCACCCACTACCCAACACCCACTACCCAGCACCCACTACCCACTACCCAGCACCCACTACCCAGCACCCACTACCCACTACCCAGCACCCACTACCCAGCACCCACTACCCAGCACCCACTACCCACTACCCAGCACCCACTACCCAACACCCACTACCCAGCACCCACTACCCACTACCCAGCACCCACTACCCAGCACCCACTACCCACTACCCAGCACCCACTACCCAGCACCCACTACCCACTACCCAGCACCCACTACCCAGCACCCACTACCCACTACTTAACGCCCACTACCCATTACCCAGCACCCACTACCCAGCACCCACTACCCACTACCCAGCACCCACTACCCAGCACCCACTACCCAGCACCCACTACCCACTACTTAACGCCCACTACCCATTACCCAGCACCCACTGCCCAGCACCCAACACCCACTGCCCAACACCCACTACCCAACACCCACTGCCCAGCACCCACTACCCAACACCCAGCACCCACTACCCAGCACCCACTATCCACTACCCAGCACCCACTACCCACTACCCAGCACCCACTACCCACTACCCAGCACCCACTACCCAGCACCCACTATCCACTACCCAGCACCCACTACCCACTACCCAGCACCCACTACCCACTACCCAGCACCCACTACCCACTACCCAGCACCCACTACCCAACACCCACTACCCAGCACCCACTACCCACTACCCAGCACCCACTACCCAGCACCCACTACCCAGCACCCACTATCCACTACCCAGCACCCACTACCCACTACCCAGCACCCACTACCCACTACCCAGCACCCACTACCCACTACCCAGCACCCACTACCCACTACCCAGCACCCACTACCCAGCACCCACTACCCACTACCCAGCACCCACTACCCACTACCCAGCACCCACTACCCACTACCCAGAACCCACTACCCACTACCCAGCACCCACTACCCACTACCCAGCACCCACTACCCACTACCCAGCACCCACTACCCACTACCCAGCACCCACTGCCCAGCACCCACTACCCACTACCCAGCACCCACTAACCACTACCCAGCACCCACTACCCACTACCCAGCACCCACTACCCACTACCCAGCACCCACTACCCAGCACCCACTACCCACTACCCAGCACCCACTACCCACTACCCAACACCCACTACCCACTACCCAGCACCCACTACCCACTACCCAGCACCCACTACCCACTACCCAGCACCCACTACCCAACACCCACTACCCAGCACCCACTACCCACTACCCAGCACCCACTACCCAGCACCCACTACCCAGCACCCACTATCCACTACCCAGCACCCACTACCCACTACCCAGCACCCACTACCCACTACCCAGCACCCACTACCCAGCACCCACTACCCACTACCCAGCACCCACTACCCACTACCCAGCACCCACTACCCACTACCCAGCACCCACTACCCACTACCCAGCACCCACTACCCACTACCCAGCACCCACTACCCACTACCCAGCACCCACTACCCAGCACCCACTGCCCAGCACCCACTACCCAGCACCCACTACCCAGCACCCACTACCCACTACTTAACGCCCACTACCCATTACCCAGCACCCATTACCCAGCACCCACTACCCAGCACCCAACACCCACTGCCCAACACCCAGCACCCACTACCCAGCACCCACTATCCACTACCCAGCACCCACTACCCACTACCCAGCACCCACTACCCACTACCCAGCACCCACTACCCAGCACCCACTATCCACTACCCAGCACCCACTACCCACTACCCAGCACCCACTACCCACTACCCAGCACCCACTACCCACTACCCAGCACCCACTACCCAACACCCACTACCCAGCACCCACTACCCACTACCCAGCACCCACTACCCAGCACCCACTACCCAGCACCCACTATCCACTACCCAGCACCCACTACCCACTACCCAGCACCCACTACCCACTACCCAGCACCCACTACCCAGCACCCACTACCCAGCACTCACTACCCACTACCCAGCACCCACTACCCACTACCCAGCACCCACTACCCACTACCCAGCACCCACTACCCACTACCCAGCACCCACTACCCACTACCCAGCACCCACTACCCACTACCCAGCACCCACTACCCACTACCCAGCACCCACTGCCCAGCACCCACTACCCACTACCCAGCACCCACTACCCACTACCCAGCACCCACTACCCAGCACCCACTACCCAGCACCCACTACCCAGCACCCACTACCCACTACCCAGCACCCACTACCCACTACCCAACACCCACTACCCACTACCCAGCACCCACTACCCAGCACCCAGCACCCACTACCCACTACCCAACACCCACTACCCACTACCCAGCACCCACTACCCACTACCCAGCACCCACTACCCACTACCCAGCACCCACTACCCACTACCCAACACCCACTACCCAGCACCCACTACCCAGCACCCACTACCCACTACCCAGCACCCACTACCCACTACCCAGCACCCACTACCCACTACCCAACACCCACTACCCACTACCCAGCACCCACTACCCACTACCCAGCACCCACTACCCACTACCCAGCACCCACTACCCAACACCCACTACCCAGCACCCACTACCCACTACCCAGCACCCACTACCCAGCACCCACTACCCAGCACCCACTATCCACTACCCAGCACCCACTACCCACTACCCAGCACCCACTACCCACTACCCAGCACCCACTACCCAGCACCCACTACCCACTACCCAGCACCCACTACCCACTACCCAGCACCCACTACCCACTACCCAGCACCCACTACCCAGCACCCACTACCCACTACCCAGCACCCACTACCCACTACCCAGCACCCACTACCCACTACCCAGCACCCACTGCCCAGCACCCACTACCCACTACCCAGCACCCACTACCCACTACCCAGCACCCACTACCCAACACCCACTACCCACTACCCAGCACCCACTACCCACTACCCAGCACCCACTACCCACTACCCAACACCCACTACCCAGCACCCACTACCCAGCACCCACTACCCACTACCCAGCACCCACTACCCACTACCCAACACCCACTACCCACTACCCAGCACCCACTACCCACTACCCAGCACCCACTACCCACTACCCAGCACCCACTACCCAACACCCACTACCCAGCACCCACTACCCACTACCCAGCACCCACTACCCAGCACCCACTACCCAGCACCCACTATCCACTACCCAGCACCCACTACCCACTACCCAGCACCCACTACCCACTACCCAGCACCCACTACCCAGCACCCACTACCCACTACCCAGCACCCACTACCCACTACCCAGCACCCACTACCCACTACCCAGCACCCACTACCCACTACCCAGCACCCACTACCCACTACCCAGCACCCACTACCCACTACCCAGCACCCACTACCCACTACCCAGCACCCACTACCCACTACCCAGCACCCACTGCCCAGCACCCACTACCCACTACCCAGCACCCACTACCCACTACCCAGCACCCACTACCCATCACCCACTACCCACTACCCAGCACCCACTACCCACTACCCAGCACCCACTACCCAGCACCCACTACCCAGCACCCACTACCCACTACCCAGCACCCACTACCCACTACCCAGCACCCACTACCCATCACCCACTACCCACTACCCAGCACCCACTACCCACTACCCAGCACCCACTACCCAGCACCCACTACCCACTACCCAGCACCCAGCATCTATCTCCCAGCACCGGCGCGGCCGTGAAGCCACAGGGCCAGAACCGCTCGCCGGATGGCGGCGCGCAGTCAGATTTTATGGGCATTCATTTCGCGGCTGTAAATCGTGCGAAAGGGGGGCATTAATATTGCATGGGAAGGCGCGTAGTGGCATTTACCACCCAGAGAAAAGGGGGGGGGGCGGGGGGGGGGCTATGCCCGCGCTTGCCATTATCATGTTTGAATAGTCGTGGTCGTAAATTTCACCATTCGCTTCCGGGAAAATGACGCGCATTTGAAATCAATTCCAATTTTACTTTAACTTATCATACTTAGCGGCCCTTTAGTGTGTGTGGCTTTTTTTTTTAAACAAAGTTAACATCCCCTTCCCTTCCCCCCCCCCCCCCCCCCCCCAAAAAGAAGATACGCGCGCGTCTCCTTTTTCGGCGTTAATTTAAACGAGGAGAATTTTAGGAGCCATCCTAAGTCCGCCGGGTTGGTTGAAATGAACTTTAGAGTGTAGGCCTGCAATTTATTCGCGGTTTAATATCAAGCCGCGCGTTCAAATAAAGTAAAATAAAACACTTTGGACATATATATTTTTTCGTTCTTTTTCTCTCTGTTGGCCTCCGCTCGCGTTTAAATGATGATGGGGGCGGGAGGCTGTTCCACCCTTGCGCAGAGCACACGGAGGCCCTGCTCTGCTCCTGCGATAGCACGAGGATCATTCCCATCGCTATACTTATCTCAGAATTGGCTATGCCCCCCCCCCACCCCACACTGATCTAATCACGTTGTTCTGATGATGCGACATGGGACGACTGCAAAGACCGAGCCATAACGCCAGATGAGGTTTCACTTGTGCAGTTATTGGTCACGGCGCTGAGTTCAACGCAACCTCCTTCCGTTCCTCTCTTCAAGCCTCGCCTCTTCTCCATTTCCCATTCTCTTCCTCTTCTCTCGCCACTCGCCCCTCCACTCCTTCACGTCCCTCCCCTCCCGTTTCCGTGATCCCTAAGTACCCCTCTATCGCGGTCATCACTCATTCCTCAATCATTTTAGGATCTCGCCTGCTAACTACATTTAATTCTAGTGTCACAGTTTTGCAAGCGTTGCCAAGTGCCTTGAATGAAATCGCTCTCGATATGTCACTATAAATTCCATTAGATATTGTGGCCTCCACATTGCACTGGCTCCCAGAGGATGGTGACCCAGGCAAAGACCTCCATCTGTAAAACAAAACGACAATAAACACATGCCAGACTCTGCTGATGACACCCAGGAGGTCGAATCGGTGCAGATATTTTTTTTCGTCTTTTTTTTCTTGCTTCAACATAATTAATGCTGCTTGATAATATTTGTCTGGGGAAAAAAAATCCGGACAGCCGATTAAATAAAAGACATTTTTTTTGTACGTCGAAATACATATCTGAGATCTGCTTTCGCGTCAAGATCCATTCTTGGAGGTCGGGCGTCAACTGTTCGATAGCCGAGGGGTCTAGCAGAGGGGAAGGAGGCGGTGGCGAGGTGAGTTGGCGCGCGTGCGTGAGTGCACAAGTCACGGCAGGGCTCGGATTGGAACTTTCAAAGCCACAACCGGAATCTCCCCGACGTGGCGAGAAGAAATCTCCGTCTCATGGGGAATTGAAGGGCTGTGGGAGCTTGTGGGGAGATCCCGCAATCTGACATTATTAAACAAAAACTATTGATTTGTTGTATCATCATCATCATCATGATCGCTGGGTTTGATCTTCGACGAAGCTCTTGGTCCACCATAAATCACATCCAATAGGAAAATTAAAAACTCTCCAGTAGCAGTGTGCGACTGTGGTCATCCAGAACTGACGGTACAACGTGCAACGACCATTCAATGCCCCGATCCACAAATACGAAGGAGACATCGCAGGGATTACACTCCGCGCTACTCCTGGACGCGGTTATCTGGGCTTGATCACCTGAATGTGAAATTGGAGTCGTAGCCCTTCCATCCGCATCAGCGGCCGTACGAAAGAAGAATCAGCAGAGGAAGATCACCATCGCCGTCAGCCATGGTCAATTTCACTGGTGGATAGCAGAGTCACCCACGCCCAGCCAAATTGGCACGTCAGGGTTGTTTGACCGTACGTCACCCGTCTGGTAAGTCAAGGGGACGCCTCGGGATTCTCTTCAATCGTCACTCGCCAGCGGTGTCAGCCCGGGCCAGGTTCATCGTGGAATCAGCTCACCACCACGCCACCGCTCCATCCACGGCAGCGCGACACGAGCCCTTGGTTCGAGCATCTTTATTTATCCTAGGAGAAATCCCATGAGTTTTGGCGCTCTTTGTTACAGATGTCGAGTAGTTTTAATTTTGTTTTTACAGATGCCCAATTTATCCGTGCGGGGGAAGCCTCACTAATGAGTCTCGAGACTCGGATTCAGGAGGGCTGCCGCAGTGGACTGTTTGGCAGAAACCAGCGTAGGCAGATATTCACCATTAGATAAATGAAGTTGTCTTGTTGCTGTTGTTGCGTGGAATAATAGTTGTTCAATGCATTGCCGTCACAGGGGGAGTGGGAGGCATGGCATTCAAAAGCTCTGCAAAGATGATACAGGGTGCTTCCCAAAAATGTTTGAACACTTCTGAGAATGTGCCACAACAGCACGAGAAATGTCCCGCCGCCTCCGGGCTCTGGAGAGCCCCTGGTGAAGATTCCAGGCACAGCGTTGACAACGATGGCGAACAAGTGGGAGACTTTTCGATTAAAAGCTTTCGTGACTGCAAGGATTCATCTTCTTTGGTTCTTTCGGTAAAGTCACCACCACGTAGAATGAGAATAAAATAATAAAATAATACAATAAAATAACACAATAAAATTCCCACGACGTTTCGGCCACAACACAAGTGGCCTTCATCATTCACCTGATGAAGGCCACTTGTGTTGTGGCCGAAACGTCGTGGGAATTTATTGTGTTATTTTATTTTATTAATTTATTGTGGCCTTCACCTGATGAAGGCCACTTGTGTTGTGGCCGAAACGTCGTGGGAATTTTATTGTGTTATTTTGTTTTATTAATTTATTATTTTATTCTCATTCTACGTGGTGACTTTACCGAAAGAACCAAAGAAAAAGTGGGAGACTCTTTGACTTTTTGAAGCTATTAACATTACATTTGTTAACACGTCACGGTGTATTGTTCCTTCTTTTCCCATTAAAAACGATAGTCCCATGTAAGTGATAATATTTTCCGAAGCACTCTGCATTCAGGGATCATACTTGCTGCACTGCCATCTCGTGGCGAAACATCGCCCGCCCAACTGCACTTCGCGTGTGGCTTCGCGAAAAAAAAACAAAGACACAAAGACACAAATCCCTTACCCGTTATCCCTTATCCACCAACCCTCGCCGATCTGACCTCCCCCATCCCCCCCCCCCCCGCCAAATAAATCGGTTACGAATCGTAATATTGCTCGCGAAAGCCTGCGCGCGCACACACACACACACGTGTTCATTTTGTTTGACAATTCGAATTTAGAAGGTGCGTGTGTTCCGCTTTCATTGTCTAGTTGAAGCCGCAATTGGGTCCAGCCAGTTGCGCGATGGGAGGAGTTTTCCCCGCAGGCATTGTTCGGAAAAGAGAGACGGGGAAAAAAATTGCCGGGATATTGAAATGAGTGTCCGACGCTCCAACTTGAAAGGCCTTAAGCAGATTATTAGACGGTCCTAAATTGTTTTTGTGGGGTTGTCTTTTTTTTTACTATTGCATAGAATACGGAGCACGGAGGTGTTGAAGGAAGAGGGAGAGAAAAAGACGCGCGCGTGCACACACACACACACAAAGACAAAGATCCCCCGTATATCCTTAACAGACTGTAGGGGCAAGTGCTGTTAGCGAGCACCTATGAAGGCCGGAACGGTACACGAGGGGGGGCGGGTGTCCAGCACCACGCCCGACCGCCTTAGTCTCCCTAGTGGCAATGTTTTTATCCACCGCACCAGGTACTCATTTTAGGCTGAGTCGACCTAGGGGAGGCCCAGGACCGGTTCAGAAAATCGTCACTGGTGTTGGCCGTGAGCGGGAATCAAACCCGGGTCGCCAGGTTCGTAGCGCAGCGTAGCGCTAACCGCTACACTACCGCTCCCCCCATACACACATACACATACACACATACACATACACACGCGTACGCAATTTTCATTGCGGATCTATTACCGGGTGGAACATTTCGCCTTTATTTAATTAAAACGAGTCGCGATTATCCCAAAACAGTTAAGCAAAGCCTCATATCCGATGCACACGGAACTGCTGCAATTTAATTTCAGGTGGCACGAGGATGATGAATGTGGCGCATTCCATCAAACGCGCAGAAGAGAGGTGGGGGTGTGACAATGAGGTTTTATTGCCGGCATCCATCATTGTTTCTCCGCACTGTTGATAAATCATCACTCGCGCCCGTGTCTATTAATATTTATGCAGCTGCTCTCGAATGCATGCGGGCGTAGTGACATGCGCGGTCACTCGAACTTTCGTTTCCGCGTTTGAGAGACTCAAAAAAAGAGACACCACCACCACCCCGTCACCCCACCACCACCGCATAGGCGGATTGACAAATCCGCTAAGCGGGTCCTGTCACAAAGATGCGTGGCGCGAAGCCGAGGTTGAATCTCGTGTCCGTGGCTGTGATCCAAACATCCACGACGCCACCATTCCATCATCGCCATCACCACCACCAGCACCATCGTCGTCGTCACCATCACCACCACCCTAACAGAACCCACCAACACCCATAGCACCAGCGGTGCGGGATAGGAAGGGCAGGGCAAATTAAAAAAATGATTATGTTAATTACCTTATACTCTGGAGCAATTAACATTAATGAAGAGAAAATGGGTTTTGTAATTACGAGTCGCTTACTTAAAACAGTGACATGGCCCCAAGCAATGCGCTCCAGAAATTACCGCTGCGTTCGACAGCGGCGCTCCGTGGCGTGCCCCCCCCCACCGCCCCCCCCCACAGCCCCCCAAACTTTACAACACTTCTCTTTCTGCTTCTTCTTCTTTTATGGAACAATTCCCTGCAATGATCGTCTCTTTCCCACCCCAGGCCCCAACCTTGTTCAATTGAAGAACGGTTTGTTAACTCTTCGGCATCACAACTCTAACCGTAAAATTTTGATTTAAAGCTTTCGTGACTGCAGTAATTCATATTCTTAGTTATTTCGGTAAAGTCACGTTGAAGGGAAACAACAAAATATATATAAAACAATAAAAATTCTCACGACGTTTCGACCATAACACAAACGGTCGTCTTCAGGTGTGAACGGTCGTCTTCAGGTGTGAAGATGACCGTTTGAGTTATGGTCGAAACGTCGTGAGAATTTTTATTGTTTTATATATTTTATTATTTTGTTGTTTCCCTTCAACGTGACTTTACCGAAAGAACTAAGAATATAACTCTAACCGTGTTCATAATAAAGGTTCTTGGGTTCGATCGCGTTATTATTAATGTGTCGCAGCAACCCTCCACCACCCGACACGGCCGATCAGTAAACAAAAAAAATGTGTCACGTTAACAAAACGCCATTCAGTTACTTCTTCAGCCCACCGGTGTGTTTGGAGAGTGACTCCACATCGTTTTACAACCTCTTTGGTTCTTTCGGTAAAGTCACGTAGAATGATAATAAAATAATAAATTGATAAAATAAAATAACACAATAATATTATCACGACGTTTCGGCCACAACACAAGCGGCCTTCATCAGGTGAAGGGGGCGAGACTGTCTGGTAGGACAGCGCTGGAGTGAAAGAGCCACGTTCAGATACGGCCTTTAAGCTGTGTGAGAGGAACAAAGCGCCTTAGAGTCGCGGCACACAGCTTAAAGGCCGTATCTGAACGTGGCTCTTTCACTCCAGCGCTGTCCTACCAGACAGTCTCGCCCCCTTCACCTGATGAAGGCCGCTTGTGTTGTGGCCGAAACGTCGTGAGAATATTATTGTTTTATTTTATTTTATCAATTTATTATTTTATTATCATTCTACGTGACTTTACCGAAAGAACCAAAGAAGATGAATCATTGCAGTCACGAAAGCTTTAAATCGAAATTTAACGTTTTACAATTTGAGTTGCACGACGTTTCGCCGGCCACTACATCCAGCATCTTCGGGAGATTTGCCAGAATAGTGAAGCCATCCGCCTGCTTCCGGTCTGAAATAGTGCAGGATGACGTCATCGTTGTTGAACCCCCATCAGGATTCCAGATCAGAGGTGGAGGTGGGGGTCATGGAAAAGATCAGCAATCAGCCACTTAGCGTGTGACTCCGTGCTGATTGTTGCTGGCCGTTTGGGGCCTGCACCCTCGTTCTATTCCTGAAGCAGCAGCAGCAGCGATATGGAGAGAGATGCCAGTGTCGAGGTCTGCCGCTTGCGACGACGAAAGGGCATCAGCAGAGAGAGAGAGAGAGACAGAGAGTTCGTGTCGTTTTGCTGCTCCTCCTGCTCCTCCTCCTCCTCCTCGGTGAACGGAGTTCAGACCACAGAGTGGTTTCGGATATGATGTTACTCAGCAACTGTGATATGCAACAAAAAAACACCCACACACAATTAATACATCAGCGTTTTCCTTCTTAGAAGTTCAACTCTGACAAACTCATCACGAATCTGCACGGCTGGCTACGTGAGGTGCGAAAGAAGTGCAACATTCATTCGAAATCATTTCCCGATTTCAATCAAATACGGCCATGTTCCAAGCGTAATTACAATTTAAAAAAAGTATTATAATAATTACTTACTTCATTTGAAACTTTCGGTAAAGTCACGTAGAAAATAAAAAAATTGAATACAACGTTTCGATTGCAACACAAGCAATCGTCATCAGGTAGAAAACAAACCAAGTAAACTTAGAAATATAATGCAATACAACACAGAGAGTCGGCTAACACAACAGTCAGCACCTTACTTGGTTGATTACGTTCTTCCAAAGATTGATCAATTTTAGAGAGAGAGAGAGAATCACACAGACACGGAGACACACAGACAGAAACACAAGCAGAGAGAGACTCACACAGAGACACACAGACAGACACACAAGCAGAAAGAGACTCACACAGAGAGACACAGACAGACACACAAGCAGAGAGAGACTCACACAGAGAGACACAGACAGACACACAAGCAGAGAGAGACTCACACAGAGAGACACAGACAGACACACAAGCAGAGAGAGACTCACACAGAGAGACACAGACAGACACACAAGCAGAGAGAGACTCACACAGAGAGACACAGACAGACACACAAGCAGAGAGAGACTCACACAGAGACACACAGACAGACACACAAGCAGAAAGAGACTCACACAGAGAGACACAGACAGACACACAAGCAGAGAGAGAGACTCACACAGACACGGAGACACACAGACAGACACACAAGCAGAGAGAGACTCACACAGAGACACACAGACAGACACACAAGCAGAGAGAGACTCACACAGAGAGACACAGACAGACACACAAGCAGAGAGAGACTCACACAGAGACACACAGACAGACACACAAGCAGAGAGAGACTCACACAGAGAGACACAGACAGACACACAAGCAGAGAGAGACTCACACAGAGACACACAGACAGACACACAAGCAGAGAGAGACTCGCACAGAGACACACAGAGAGAGACACACAAGCAGAGAGAGACTCACACAGAGACTGTCTGTGTGTCCCCGTGTCTGTGTTTTGTCTCTCAAATTTAGCAATCTTTGGAAGAATGTAGACTGTTGTGTTAGCCGACTCTCTTTGTTGTGTTGCATTATATTTCTATTTTTACTATCTTTGTGTTCTACCTGATGACGATTGCTTGTGTTGCAATAGAAACGTCGTATTTTATGATTTTCTTTATTTTCTTTCTACGTGACTTTACCGAAAGAACCAAAGAGTAATTGCTTACTGATCCAGGAAAGTATACGGAGTGAAATTTTCCAAGAGAGTCCTGCTGCTGCAATGGGTTCATAATCTTTAATAGACGTTTTCAGTTTCACGTTACACGTGGGGAAGAAATCGGAGCACGCTGAGATGGCGAAGCGTCGCCTATAATACTGCGTTTTACTTTTAGGGCCACACACAGTGGTGGTGGTGGCGTTGTTATTGACGAATGTGCTGAGAGTGGTGTTGTTGTTGATTTTGCTTGTGTACCACCGCCAACGCAGCAGCATCAGCCTTTTCCTTCACGATATCAGGAAGCTATTGGAGCTATGCAGTTTGAAGTAATCTAGATTGAAAACTCATTTCTTTACAACTGATTTTTTTGTGTTGCGTTTAGTCTGTTTGTCATTCGCCACCCGCACCTCCGATTAGCACGGCTGGCTACGTGCAGAATCAGAATTTGTATATGTACTGGAGGAATCCGATGAGCTGCAACGCCCTTTTTTCTGCACGGACGTCCAGTAACAAATACAGCTCCCCAATGCGTGGCGCGTTTTCGGCAGAGCGCTATAACTAAATCCACCACAAGAGGACGTCATAGACACGAAGTTGCAAGCGCGAACTCAAAATGTCGAGGTGGAATTTGAACGTGAACTACGACACGCAGATGAATAATAGAACACATTTCCCTTCCTACGCTGACGATGCGGCCATCATGGTGGCGGTATCACTGATGGCATTGGTTGATGTTGGTTGTTCTGTTCGATTGTTACGTTGGTGGCGGTGGTGGTGGTGGTGGCAATTCCCTTGGTGGAAGTGATGGGAATTTGTGATATTGATAGCCCTGGTGGTTGTGGTGGTGGTGGTGACGGCAGTGATGCTGGAGGTGATTACGGTGGCGTGGATTGATGGCCGTGATGGTTGGTTAATACCTGGTCTGGTGCGTTGTGTAAACATCGCGAATGGGGAGACAAAGGCGGCCGGGCGTGGTGTTGGTCACCAAACCCCTCGTGTGCCTTGCCAGAACTTCACAGGTGCTCGCTAACAGCACTTGACCCAACAGCCCGCGAGGCTATACGGACGATCTTTTTTTAATGGAAATATTGATCGTTCTAGTGATGACTATACATGACTGCAGCTGCTACAATACTGGTGGTGTGTACGTGCCAATGATCATGACATGAGTGACTCTCCCGCCAGTGATGATGATTATGGTGATGGTGGTGACGGTAATGATGATGGTGCTGTTGGTGGTAATAATCGTGGGAATGTTGATTGTAATGTTAATGTTGTTAATGCTGATGATGGTAATGTGTGTAGTGTTGATGATGATGGCGATGTTGATGGAGTCAATGATTGTAATGTTAATGGTGTTGATGCTGATGATGGTCATGTTTATGGTAATATTAATGGTAATGTTGTTGATACCTGATGATGGTAATGTGTATGGTGTTGATGTTGAAGGAGTTGATGATGGTAATGCTGGTGGTGTTGATGCTGATAGTAATGCTGATGCTGTTGATGCTGATAGTAATGCTGATGGTGTTGATGCTGATAGTAATGCTGATGGTGTTGATGCTGATAGTAATGCTGATGGCAACGTTGATGCTGATAGTAATGCTGATGGTATTGATGCTGATAGTAATGCTGATGGTGTTGATGCTCATAGTAATGCTGATGGTGTTGATGCTGATAGTAATGCTGATGGTGTTGATGCTCATAGTAATGCTGATGGTGTTGATGCTGATAGTAATGCTGATGGTGTTGATGCTCATAGTAATGCTGATGGTGTTGATGCTGATAGTAATGCTGATGGTGTTGATGCTGATAGTAATGCTGATGGTGTTGATGCTGATAGTAATGCTGATGGCAACGTTGATGCTGATAGTAATGCTGATGGTGTTGATGCTGATAGTAATGCTGATGGTGTTGATGCTGATAGTAATGCTGTTGGTGTTGATGCTGATAGTAATGCTGATGGTGTTGATGCTGATAGTAATGCTGATGGTGTTGATGCTGATAGTAATGCTGATGGCAACGTTGATGCTGATAGTAATGCTGATGGTATTGATGCTGATAGTAATGCTGATGGTGTTGATGCTGATAGTAATGCTGATGGTGTTGATGCTGATAGTAATGCTGATGGTGTTGATGCTGATAGTAATGCTGATGGCAACGTTGATGCTGATAGTAATGCTGATGGTGTTGATGCTGATAGTAATGCTGATGGTGTTGATGCTGATAGTAATGCTGATGGCAACGTTGATGCTGATAGTAATGCTGATGGTGTTGATGCTGATAGTAATGCTGATGGCAACGTTGATGCTGATAGTAATGCTGATGGCAACGTTGATGCTGATAGTAATGCTGATGGTGTTGATGCTGATAGTAATGCTGATGGCAACGTTGATGGAGTTCTTTCCTCCGCGGCGACTCGCGTGACATTCGCACAAAGTAGTTCCAATCTCCCTCCCCCCCCTCAAACCCATCCCCCCCCCCCACCTCCCCACCTCCACTCTCCCCATCCATCCATCACCCTCCAATGCCTCCTATTTTATTGGACGTCATTTTTCCTCCCTCCTTCCAATCCTCCCTCCCTCGAACGGTGGGCGCCCCCCCCTCTCTCCCCCGTTTCATTACCGGCCGAGTGACGTCACGGCTCTCGACTTCTGGCCACGTGCCGGCCTCGTAAACCACAACGGCCCATCATGCATGGGCACCGTTCACAGCTCCCTCCACCCTAAACCCCCCACGAATTACGAGCTAATTTATTTCCACAAAGCCATGCAGATGGAAGGTGTTCTATCGCATCTCTGCCTCTCCCTCTCTCTCTCTCTGTGTGTTAAAGGTCCGTCTCTCACGTGCATCGCTATTATTATTATTATTTGTATCGTCGTTGGCGCATTGTTTATTTCAGCTCAAGTTTAAGTGTTTCAATAAAATGCGTGATAAAACAAAAATATATATATAAAACACAATCGACCGAGTAATTTTTTATAACCGTGCCCCTTAATTTCGAAGCAACAACAAAATCCAGGTCTACTAACTGTTGATGATGAACGGCAACGGTTGTAGAAACACTTCTGCAAGGGGGGGGGGAAACATTTTGTGTATATATTTAACTAGATGTGTGTTTGAGTTGTGTTCATAACCGACCAAGGGGTTGTAGGTATTAGCGTAGATGTGCTTTTAAAGCGCCCTGTGCTTTATTCAGCACACACGCGTTGGACGATGCGATGATTAAAATACGGCACCCCAGGTGGAGTAGCTACTGTACATTATTAGCTGAGGGTGTGCAGCAATCGGTCAGGTGGGACCCCACTATCTGATTTGTCTCGCACGGGCACTCCCAGGCTATTATATATCGCGTCTCCTCTTGCCGCATCACATCGTTACGCTCACGGTCTCGAACATTTAACGCTGTAGGGGCGCTCCGTTTTCAATAGGTGTCGTTCTTTCACACTGCTGTTGAAGACATCTCCTCATGTTGTTCGTCAAGGGGGCCCTAACTGGTATCTCTGGCCACCAGTGGTGGGGGGGGGGGGGAAGCCACACCATGCCCCCCACGCTAGCTACGCCACTGTTCTACTCAGAAGCAGCCTCGACCGAATCTCAGGGACCTCGTTCTCAAGAGGGTAAAACTAATTATGGAGGGATCCTTGCCCAAATTCATCGGTACGTGTTGGCACACGGAAGGAAGCCGGAACAACCGCTGAGCATTTACAACAAAAAAATCTGGACAGACCAGTCAGCAACCCACTTGCTTTACTGCTTTCTCACGCTCACCGCGTAGACATCCGGTTTGGGTTTTCACAGTGCAGTTGCCATCACCGCGTGATCCACAAACCCCCACCTCTGAAGCCAAGAGCTCTCGCCACCCCGAGACAGAGGTGGGAAATTCCACGTTCGTAAACCGAGGATCAGCGTCTCGCCACCTCCGCGATGGATGGCGAACGGATGATGATGATGAAGAAGATGATGATGATGATGATCTCAGTGTACCATGGACTGGGTTTAAACTCGTGACCTGCTCTTTGCTAGTCAAACGCCGTGACAGTTGGCGAGTGTGGACCTGTAGAGGGCGCTAGATTTTGATCCAATAAAAAGAGGAGCGATGATTACGCATTTAACTGTCGTCCATCAACATCACTGCCGGAAACACTGGCATTCAAATGCCGAGCGGCGTGATACATGGGGAGGGAGGGAAGATTCTACAGATCTAATTGTATCGCTTAGAATCCGCGGGATCATCCAGAATTGTAATAAATATGGGGGTTGGGGGCGGGATATTTATATGGAAATTTGACTTTCAAGTGGAGAGCAACAAAAATATATCAGCCGGTGTTTGAATGTAGACAGACAGATGCGATTTACGGAGAACCCCGCTACCCACAGTCACGAACAGGCGTGAGACGACCACCACCACCAACCACCACCACGAACCACCACCAACAACCACCACCAACAACAACCACCACCACCACCAACAACCACCATTAACAACCACCAACAATCACCACCACCTCTAACCATCACCAACAACCACCACCAACAACAACCACAACCACCAAAAATCACTATCACCAACAACCACCACCAAAAACCACTACCACCAACAACAACCACCAAGCCAGTGGGTGGCTGGGTGGGTGGCTAGGTGGCTAGGTGGCTGGGTGGGTGGCTAGGTGGGTGGCTGGGAGGTAGGATGGGTGGCTGGGTGGGTGGCTAGGTGGGTGGCTGCGTGGCTGGCTAGGTGACTGGGTGGCTGTGTGGGTGGATGACTGGCTGGATGGGTGGCAAGGTGGTTGTGGTGAGTTGGATCACGGTGGCAAATTTTACTTTAAAAGCTGATTTATTCAATAAAGCCCTGTGCTTTCATTTAGCCTAGTGTATAATTGAGCCGAGACGCCTTCACATCCAGCCCGGGGCTACGTGCCATTCCAGTCGGCCTCTGGCCAAGGACTCGGTTAAGTCGAACAAACTCCTCTCTGTTAAATAGCCCTTGGCTGCTGCCACTCGAAATCAATGGACTGTCCACTATGGTAGAATTCTTATTTAATTTTATTTAAAACGTTTGTAAAGACAAAAGTGAAAAATGGAAACGAGAGTGGCATCCACGTCTCCCACACGAAATGATTCGACTCCTCTCTCAACCCACTGACATCAATAACCGACTCCTATAACGGAAACACGGAATCCTAAAAGCAGAAAAATAGTCGGCTAACGTTTCGGACAATGACCCTTCCGCAGAGCAGAGAGACATAACGATAGGGACTAACCGAGTCTCAATACTCTTTCTTTCGCGAGAGTCCTGAAATTAGATGTTGAACAAAAACACATCGGTGATTTTTTTAGCGTATTTCAATAGACGCGTGTTAGGGTGGGTGCCCGTATAGTGCGCGCGACATTTATAATCACTCACCTCGCGTGTGCTTGCCAGATCATACATTTCATCATAACGCCCAGACCTGTTTCAAATTAAACATTTAAAATATATATTCACAATAATAATACTCAGCAGTGGGTGCTAATGTGGAATTCTCACTGCAGTGCCATCAGGACCTCCAAGAACGAAGATGGAACATTGCCAACGAGAATAAACTGCTTGCTCGATGATGGTGATGGTGGAAGTGGGGTGTGGATATTTGTTTATAATGATGTTTTATATAGTTGCAAATAAATTTCTTATCCAGTCTTAAAGTGTATTGGCTTCAGAAACGATGGCAACGTGGCATTTTCACTCGCCTCTAGCCACGGTGGTGAGATGTTAACTACCTCGCCTGGTATACAGGAGGTCGTGGGTTCGATCCCGACTCTAACACCTCTATATTTGGAGTTTGCGTGTTCTCCCCGGGTACTCATGCAATTAGAGTCGTTGGCTGCTATACATTTCCACGCGATAAGCCACTTCGTTGACCTGCAATTTGTGGCCAGGTCGCTTCTGAAAAAGAGCTACAGTATATAGTTCAGTAGGCCCTGACGTGATGAATTAGTTTTAGTTTAGATACACCAGGATCTCCATCAGGATCTCCACCAGATCTCCACCAGGATCTCCACCAGGATCTACACCAGGATCTCCACCAGGATCTACACCAGATCTCCACCAGGATCTCCACCAGGGTCTACACCAGGATCTACACCAGGATCTCCACCAGGATCTCCACCATGATCTACACCAGGATCTCCACCAGGATCTATGCCAGGATCTCCACCCGGATCTACACCAGGATCTACACCAGGATCTACACCAGGATCTCCACCAGATCTCCACCAGGATCTCCACCAGGATCTACACCAGGATCTACACCAGGATCTCCACCAGGATCTCCACCATGATCTACACCAGGATCTCCACCAGGATCTACGCCAGGATCTCCACCAGGATCTACAACAACGGAGACGAACGTTGGCCTCCAAGGAAAGAATCAAGATTTAAAACAAATTTCTTTAGAACCCTTTCTGTGTAAGCACGGTTGGCTACGTACGGTGCGAATTAAAGAGGTGTGACGACAGGGGGGTAGGGTGCGGGGGTAAGGTGGGTGCACGGTAGATTATTTATACATCAAACATGAATGAGTAAATCCAGTTTCAGAGAATTTCCTTGGCGAGACTCGGAGAGGCAAACTCGGGGCTGGCTCGTGTTGGCACGACCCGCCGCCGTTCGAATTTTACGTTGTTGTTTTTTTTTCCCTAGAAGCTTCCAGCGCCCGTGAAAGAGGAGATACATGAGAGAGAGAGAGAGGACGGGGAGATAAAAGAGAAGGAGAGAAGAGAGGAGGGTGGGGAAGAGAAAGACACGGGGATTCCACAATCTAAATATCTCACGAACCATGAGGACTGCAATTAAGACCAGAAAAAAATACGCTGACGTGATGGTCAAAACGAAATTCGCACACACACACACATAGAACCGATGTGTTACTGGATAAGAAAAAAAAGTACAGAGGGGGATAGAAAGCGTAAGTGGGAGAGAGAAGAATGCAAGAGATAATAAGGAAAGAGAGAGAGAGGAAGGAGAGAGAGAGAGACGCTGGGCGGCCCCGGCACACATAATGTATTCCAAGCACGCTCTGAATTAGGAGTTAATGGCTCAGCGCGTCCATATTTCACCGCACTGGTGAGATTGCTGCCAGCGTTGCATGCACGGGTCGTTGTATATTAAGAGTGTGGCTGTAAAGCATTTGTGGGGGTGGGGGGTGGTGGGAGGCGAGGGAGTGGGAGGAGGAGTGGGTGGGGTGGGGGGCTAGTGGAGGTGGGGGGAGAGGAGGATGATGAATAGTGTTTGGGAGCCTTGTGCAGATTGGTGAGGCTGTTGCAGCAATCGGTGTGCGCGACCTGGCAGCTTGACCCAGAGCAGGGAAACACACACAGACCTCACACTCCGACACACACAGACACACACACAAACAGACCGAGACACGCACAGACCTCATACTCCGACACACACAGACACACAAACAGACACACACACAAACAGACCGAGACACGCACAGACCTCATACTCCGACACACACAGAAAAAAAACAAAGACAAAGATCCCCCGTATAGCCTGAAAAGACTGTAGGGGCAAGTGTAGTTAGCGAACACCTTTGAAGGCCGGCACGGCACACGAGGGGGTGGGTGGCCAGCACCACGCCCGACCGCCTTTTTCTCCCCCTTGGCGATGCTTATACATCGCACCAGGTACTCATTTGAGGCCGAGTCGACCTAAGAGAGTGCCCATGATAGGCTCAGATCATCGTCAAATCGGGTCGCCGGGTTCGTAGCGCGAACCGCTGCACGACCGCTCCCCGAAACACAAAACAAAGACAAAAGATCCCCCCCCTCGTATAGCCTCAACAGACTGTTGGGGACAAGTGCTCCCAGCGAGCGCCGACACACACGCAGACGGACGGACAGACACACACACACACAGACCTCACACTCCGAAAGGAGAAGTTACCGACAATTGGTATCCAATGATGGAATAATTTATTTATTTTATAATCGCCGAAGTAATTGGGCGCATTAATCACGAGTGCGAAGTGCCGGGCCGCGAGTGTTCGCGCACCCACGCGCTTGCAATTCCATGAAAGTCGCGGGCCTCGAGGTTCAAAATGCAGGCGCGGTAGTTGAACCGCAGGGCAAAAAAACAAGCACAGAATCTCGGTCGATGGCACAGGTCGCGCGTGCGGTGGGGGCAAAGTGTGGGCACTGTCCACGTCTTCCAGGACGTCTGGCCAGCGTAGGTCAGCCTACGTTGGCGGAGGGCTTCTCGTAGTCTACCGGCCGTGTCTCGTGGAGCCATTCTGCCGGCAGAGGGGAGGCTAAGCCGTTACTTTTAAACACGTGCGCCTTCGCGAGCAATACTGTCCGTAACGAAGGTTGCCTTGGGGTTAGATTGTCGGAGATATCAATGTGTCGTGAAACCCGCCACCACCCACTCTGGTCCTCGCACCTGACTCCTCTCCATGTAAGACCGAACGAGGGAAGACGTCTTCACCATTCTGGCTTATCGCCCGATGAGGCTGGTTTTAATCACCAGCCAAACGTGATGCTCGAATTGTAAAGTGTTGTGGGTTTAGTAACTAATTGGCACGTTTTGTTCGCGTGAGAAACCTCACTAATTGGCCGTGTCCGGTGGTGGCGGGTGGCGGGTTTAACGACACATTCATATTTACGCGATGCCCGGTGGTGGTCACGGAGATTGCCTCGCCATCTTCTGCTTCTTCTTCTTATTCTTCCTTTCTTCGGATGCAGCAGATGCACAGCAGCAACCGCAATTTCCCATTGAGGTGATCGAGCCAGATTGCCCCATCAAGGGGCAGCCGCGTGTCTCCTTCGTGTCTGTGGCTCGGACACCGCGTCGTGTTATGTTGTTATGGTCAGTTCTGGATGACCACAGTCGCACCCTGGAGAGTTTTTGTGTTTTTTTTTCAATTTCCATTTGTGCATCAGGAATCCGCTTCTGCCAGACTCGCCATCGGAAGAGTTGCGAGTTCCAGGTGTTGCACACTCGAAATGAAGGACGTGCATGGGCAGGTACTCCAGATCGAGGGTTAAACACATTTATTGTGGTTAATCTGTAACATGGAACGGCACGTGTGTCACACACAGCAATCTTCAACCGAGTATCAGTCCTGCCAACGGTGGCTCGGCTCAGTCCACCACCATTGACACCGCCGCCGCCGCCACCACCACCATGGACGTTGAACTTCTTTCGCACCGTGCGTAGCCAACCGTGCTCATCGGATGTGCGGGGTGGAAGGACGACAAAATAAACACAAAATGCAGCAGTGCTGAAGACGTGAGTTTTCAAAATAGATTTAAAAGCGCGTAAGCTACCAGTGGCTTCCTAATCTCGCGAAGGAAGCGCGTTCCAGACGGCCGCAGACGCGCGGCTGAAAGCGCGCAACGCTGTGACAGTCTTGCTTCGATGGGACAGCCAAAAGCCGCCGCCGCCGCTGCCGCCGCCGCTGCTGCTACTGTTGCCGCTGCGAGGATGATCGGAGTTCGCCTGACGATTCATGCTCCTTTGCGAGTGCAATGCCGTCGTCCGCTTCTATTGCAACGTGTCAACAGCGGCGTAGTCACTCAGACCTCTCATTGACCACCGCCGCAAATGGAATCGTTTCATTGTGATAGCCATCCCTGGGCGCCGTGCGCTATGATTAGCTCTCGGCTTTACGGTGGCGTCCTGCCTTCGACGATTGTAACTGTCTGTGGACAGGGTGCAATCTGTCAAACGCAGAGCTCATTTACAGCTGTTAAGGTTCATCATTTGATGAAATGTAAAGAATGTAGGCTACTGCGTATTGCGGGGGTGGGGGGCATTGAAGTGTGCATGCAGAAGCTGTTATTCCATAACGTGATTCATTGCTGCATTTCAAGCCCTTTTGTCAATCCACAGCTGCATGAATGCAGCATGTATGTTGAACTTTTTTTCGCACCGTACGTAGCCAGCCGCGTATAATCGCAGGTGCCGGGGGAAGGACGACAAACTAAACACACACAAAAAAAACTGTTTTAAATAAATTAGTTTTCAAGGGGGTTGATTGACCAATGACCATACTTCACCACACTGATCCGCTTGTGTTTGGTAAAGAGGGAGCGGGGCGACTCAGTTATCACTTGCCACTAAGCATTAGCCCAGGCCCGGAATCAAACTTGGATGTCCAGGTCATTTTACACACGTCTGTGACAGGATGTTTTGACAACTGTATTACATTGGTATTTAAGCACCATTAATTAAATTTTGATTTAGAGCTTTCGTGACTGCAGGGATTCATATTCTTGCTTCTTCTACGTGACTTCACGATTAATTAGTTGTCTTGTTCGCTTTAAGTTCAGGCGTGGATTTCCTGTAAATAATGTGTTATGTTTTTTGCTCGAGAAAGTTTGCGCATTCCCACCCCTGCAATGTCCAGACACTGCCGCAACTGGCGACGTTCGTCGGGCTGTGGATCGTCCTCGTGAACGGAGCTGCTGAGGTTCAGTCCGCTAACCACGGCGCCACCGCTCCACACCTTTTCCATGACGGCAGTGGTTTTTTTCGAGAGACGTTCGGCAGAGTCCGGAAAACGGCACCGCGGACCAACGTTAAAATAAAATAATACTAATAAAAAAAACAACGATCAGCCAGAGAGAAGCCCTCTCGAGCCGAGCGCGAAAAAAGCGTGGCACTTACACGGTTCTCCCTTCGCTCCAGAATAACCTCCCAAAAAACCCGTGGAGCGAAACGTCGGACGTCGCGCCGAACCAGCACGCGCGCCATCAACCAAGCAAACAGCAACACAGAGAGACAGCAAAGTGCAGCAGCGCAGCGAG
Organism: Petromyzon marinus; assembly: GCF_048934315.1. Taxonomy (NCBI): domain Eukaryota; kingdom Metazoa; phylum Chordata; class Hyperoartia; order Petromyzontiformes; family Petromyzontidae; genus Petromyzon; species Petromyzon marinus. The sequence goes on along the minus strand of NC_133668.1, from coordinate 25,070,456 downwards.
CGGCAATCTCCGCCTATGATGCGACAGCTGTCGGTCACAAACTGTGGTGATTGAATTCTACCAAAGGGTGGGGGAAGCTTTGACCAATGATGTCTGCCCTTGCCGTGGCGACTCCACATTCTCCACGGGAGATCCCCGCGGTTTGATCTTCCACGAAGCTCGCGGTCCACCCGAAACCGCATGCACCGCACGAATCACGGCAGCAGATGCGGATACCCGATGCACAAATGAAACGTTAAGAACTCTCCGGGAGTAGTGTGCGACTGTGGTCATCCAGGACAGACCGGACAACGTTAGAACGACGCAATGCCCCCCGATCCACAAATACGAAGGAGACGTCACAGCGATTACACTCCGCGCTACTCCTGACGCGGCTACCTGGCCGTGACCACCTGAATGTAAAATTGTCGTCGTTGCTCTGCCATCCACATCAGCAGCCTTTCGAGAGAAAGAGGATCTCAACCGAGCATATGGTGATGGCTATTGTGGAGCCGTCACCATGGGAGGACTAGGAACACTAACCCCGCGTTGACCCCGGCTGCAGAGGGACAGAGGAGGAAGTGGAGGAGTTGACTTTGTCTCGTGCAAACATGGTCCAAATACGGGATGGAAATCGAGCAAGAAGAAAGTAATGGGTAGCTGAGCTCACATCGAGGAGCACAACACACGTTCACATACATGGACACGGCGTTGGAGGAAGTAGCATCAGTTAAATATCTGGGATCAATCATAACGACGGACGGAAAACTCTACCAAAAGGGTAGAAATTACGACTTCGTGCCCAAGCGCCAGCTGGCCTCTGGACGATTCCACCCTCATTTGGGAAAGATGCGACAAGGAAGAAGAGGGAGAGAAACATAAACCCTCTCCGCTGCCACCAAAACACGACATGGGAGGAACCCGAGGGCTTCTGTGCGTCGCCGTGTCGATGCGAATCACGGTCGTCGATGCGAGCTGTGGGAGTAAAGATATACGAGCATTTCCAACGTGAACTGCTGGATGTTTTAAAAGTGATTTGTTTACCTTTTCGATGCTTTGGGCTCTCATCGTGTTTTTGGATTGTTTGGTGTTGTCACGTTCTGACCTGCCCCGACTAGACATCTCGGAAAAAGATCCCTCCAGCATGAATACAAATATGCTGATTCTGACACTGCGCATCCAACACGCGACAAAGATCCCACTATAGCCTTAACAGACTTTTGGAGCAAGTGCTGTTAGCGAGTAGCGCCTATGAAGACCGGCACGGCGCACGAGGGGGTGGGTGGCCAGGACCACGCCCGACCGCCTTTGTCTCTCCCGTGGCGATGTTTATACATCGCACCGGGTACTCATTTGAAGCCGAGTCGACCTAGACGAGGCCCAGCACCGGTTCAAATAATGACCGTAAGCGGGAATCGAATTCAGGTCGCCGGGTCAGCGAACACGGCAGAAAATATATCCATACCCGGCACACCGCATCCAGTATTCATTTTGACACTCTCCTAGTCCCCATGCCTACCAGCGACCCGGACAATATTCAGTGAAAAGGATAATCCCCTTGGCGTGATGATCTTCAAAATATAGCAGATCATCGGACCTGGCCAGAACCATCATTCTAGGAGGGCCGAGCCTTCGGGTGGTTATGTATGTACATTATGTTCAACTTCTTTCGCACCGTACAGTAAGTAGCCAACCGTGCTAATCGGAGGTGCGGTGGGATGGGGGGGGGGGTGTACACAACAAACGAAGCACAAAAATCAGTTCGAAACAAGTTAGTTGTCAATCTATATGATTTAAAAGTGCATCGCTGCAGTAGCGTCATAACATTGGAAGGAAGAGAGCACGAGGGAGAAGCGCGAGTGAAGACTGGAAACACCTCAAGAGAACGGAGCGGTCCAACGCGTGAGAAATCTATTCATGGTTGCTCAGGACTGGAGGGAGAAAATTGACAGCGGCACCTAAGGGACACCTCCAAGCGATCGTTAGGGTGCAGGGGTGTTAGAAATGTAGAAAAAGAAGGGTAACAATAATCATAAAAAATATATACACATTTCCCAAACAACTTGCATTCGAACAACGCGGCCACTTCTTCGAACGAGAGGGTGGATTTGAAGACCTGGTAACCAACTGTGCGTCCCTGTTTGAAGTTCAATGTCTGTGTTGTTTTTAACTTGACGCTGCTGCTGTTGCTGCTGCTGTTGCTGCTGGTGGTGCTAGTTTTAAATAGTGCGCAGGCCGTAAATATGTTGCCGAAATGTATAAATATTTTCATGTGGCTCGGCTAAGATTTGTGCGCTGTTTATGAGAGGTTGACAGACGCGGAACATGCTCCATTCTCTGCTTCACGGCGCCTGATTAATGTCCCCTCGTCTGAAAGGATCTTTGCTGAAGCTGCTCTACCAAGGAACGGTGAGCGCTGCGTTGTTGGTGAGGGAGGGGGGGGGGGTGGTGAGAGAGGGGTTGGGGGGTGACGAGGGGAGGGATAGGGGGAGGGGGCGGCAGGATTTTAACCCTGCCATACTCACCACTCAACCCCTTGTAATGTTTGGAGCGAAGGGCTCCGCGTTGCGCTAAACTTGCCGTGGCGTGCGTAGCCGCCGCAGCAGAGGGCCCAGGTGACGCGAGACCAGGGCACAGATCAAGTGACAATCGCCACCCACTCCGCTCGCCGTCCCGTGACCAGCGCGCGCAATCGATGTAATGCCGCAGCCTTGACCTCTTGACCCTTTGACCCCCCCCCCCCCCGCTCAAATGTTGCTCCGGCCATCAATTGACGCCCGTACGCCCTGCCCTGCCTCCCCCCCTCCCCCACCTCGCTTTAACAATCACGGAGAACGCGCATGCCATATCCATCCTCATTAAGCACCTAGACGATCCATGTTGACTTTAAGATATTTTTCCCCCCTCTTCTACATACACGTGTTAACGCGTAAACCGCCGTGTTGTGCCGATGGTTGAGTTTCGGCTTTGCAAGCAAGAGGTCGCCGGTTTGATTCCAGCGGTTGAAACAATGCGGGCGACTTTCTTTAAATCCCCACCCCACCCAACCCACCCCCGTCCACTCAGCTGGCGGTATAAAAAGGTTACGCTGAAGTTAAGTCGATCGGCATGTCGCGTGCGAGGGGGGGGGGGTGAAGTGTGGGTACAACACCTCTTACAAACACGTGTGGACAATGTGGAAACGTAGACAAAATATCCTCCCCACCCCCGCCCCAAGATATTACAGTGAGGGAGAAAAGTATTTGATCCCCTGCTGATTTTGTACGTTTGCCCACTGACAAAGAAATGATCAGTCTATAATTGTAATGGTAGGTTTATTTGAACAGTGAAAGACAGACTAACAACAAGACAATCCAGAAAAACGCATGTCAAAAATGTTATAAATTGATTTGCATTTTATTGAGGGAAATAAGTATTTGATCACCTCTCAATCAGAAAGATTTCTGGCACCCACGTGTCTTTTATACAGGTAACGAGCTGAGATTAGGATCACACTCTTAAAGGGAGTGCTCCTAATCTCAGCTTGTTACCTGTACAAAAGACACCTGTCCACAGAAGCAATCAATCAATCAGATTCCAAACTCTCCACCATGGCTAAGACCAAAGAGCTCTCCAAGAATGTCAGGGACAAGATTGTAGGCCTACACGAGGCTGGAATGGGCTACAAGACCATTGCCAAGCAGCTTGGTGAGAAGGTGACAACAGTTGGTGCGATTATTAGCAAATGCAAGAAACACAAAATAAATGTCAATCTCCCTCGGCCTGGGGCTCCATGCAAGATCTCACTTCGTGGAGTTGCAATGATCATGAGAACGGTGAGGAATCAGCCCAGAACTACACGGGAGGATCTTCTCAATGATCTCAAGGCAGCTGGGACCATAGTCACCAAGAAAACAATTGGTAACACACTATGCCGTGAAGGACTGAAATCCTGCAGCACCCGCAAGGTCCCCCTACTCAAGAAAGCACATATACATGCCCGTCTGAAGTTTGCCAATGAACATATGAATGATTCAGAGGACAACTGGGTGAAAGTGTTGTGGTCAGATGAGACCAAAATGGAGCTCTTTGGCATCAACTCAACTCGCCGTGTTTGGAGGAGGAGGAATGCTGCCTATGACCCCAAGAACACCATCCCCACCTTCAAACATGGAGGTGGAAACATGATGCTTTGGGGGTGTTTTTCTGCTAAGGGGACAGGACAACTTCACCGCATCAAAGGGACGATGGACGGGGCCATGTACCGTCAAATCTTGGGTGAGAACCTCCTTCCCTCAGCCAGGGCATTGAAAATGGGTCGTGGATAGGTATTCCAGCATTACAATGACCCAAAATACACGGCCAAGGCAACAAAGGAGTGGCTCAAGAAGAAGCACATTAAGGTCCTGGAGTGGCCTAGCCAGTCTCCAGACCTTAATCCCATTGAAAATCTGTGGAGAGAGCTGAAGGTTCGAGTGGCCAAACGTCAGCCTCGAAACCTTAATGACTTGGAGAAGATCTGCAAAGAGGAGTGGGACAAAATCCCTCCTGAGATGTGTGCAAACCTGGTGGCCAACTACAAGAAACGTCTGACCTCTGTGATTGCCAACAAGGGTTTTGCCACCAAGTACTAAGTCGGTCAAAGACTTATTTCCCTCATTAACATGCAAATCAATTTATAACATTTTTGACATGCGTTTTTCTGGATTTTTTGTGTTGTTATTCTGTCTCTCACTGTTCAAATAAACCTACCATTAAAATGATAGAATGATCATTTCTTCGTCAGTGGGCAAACGTACAAAATCAGCAGGGGATCAAATACTTTTTCCCCTCACTGTAAGAGTGCGCTCTAGTGGAGGAAGCCCTTACCACGAGCAGTTGTGCGAACAAGCAATTGCAGGGCCGAACCTTTACCTTGCAATATGTAAACCTCCTGACCAGATCGCCCTGGGATGTCCTCGAACTCGCCAGATCAGATCTCGGAAGCTAAGCAAGCGTTGAGAACTGGATCAGTGATTGGATAGGCGACCGTCGCATGCAGCAGCAGCAGCAGCAGCCAGCCAGCTACGAGCTACGTGGTGGGCAGCAGATGGTAATGTGAGAATGTAGCTCGATCCATCATGATGGACTATTGTCCTGTAGTCTGCTCCCTGCACGGCTATGCGCCACGCTTTCACCAACGCGAACGAACGAGCGTGCTGAAGTATAGCCACATGAGCCCAACCCACCGGCGTAGCCTGGGGGAGTCCCCCCCCCACCCATCATCCAGCAGTGGACTGACAAAGGACGTGCACGTGTTAACGCATGCACGGGGTATGTTTGACAAACCGCATCCGGTGACAGCGACCCCTATAAACAACCCCGCTGCTGGGCCGGGGCAAAGCCCCACGCCCCCAACGCTGCTTAGCAAGCATTGGCTCAACAACAACAATCATTTTGATTTAAAGCTTTCGTGACTGCAGGGATTCATATTCTTGGTTCTTTCGGTAAAGTCACGTAGAAGGGAAACAATAAAATAAAAAATAAACAATATATATAAAACAGCAAGAACATTTTCTTGCTGTGGTTTTCACACCTGATTATGATTGCTTGTGTTGCAGTCGAAACGTCGTGATAATTTTATTTTTTTATTTAAAACCACAGCAAGATAATTTTCTTGCTGTGGGTTTCACACCTGATGATGATTGCTTGTGTTGCAGTCGAAACGTCGTGAGAATATTATTGTTTTATATATTTTTTTCATCGTTTCCCTTCTACGTGACTTTACCGAAAGAACCAAGAATAACAACAATCATAATTATTACAGCTCATATATATAAAACCTTTCTTAAAATCGCAAGGCACTTTATATCAATAACAATGGGGGAGGGAGGGAGGCGAGGGAGGGTGGGTGGAGGGTAAGAAGTGGTTAAATAAAAATCTCGAAAACGCCTTCTGATGGAGAAATATCTTTTGGCGAAAAAACTTGGAAGATCCCAGGGAGTTCCACAGTCCGGGTGCTATGGGAGAAAAGGCACAGTATGCACACACCACACTGCCACGTATGAGTGAATTCAAACCGCATATCGCGAATTTTGGGTCGAAATCGGTGAACAAGGGATACCTGTATATGTTATTTTACAGCACGGGGTATTCCATTAAATATTTCATGACAAATGCATTTTTAATTTTTATTTGACCAGGTAAGGCGCACTGAGCTATACAAGTTTATTTCAGAAGCGACCTGGCCACAAATGATAGCTCAGCAAAGTGGCTTATCACGTGGAAACTTATAGCAGCAAAATAGCGCGTATTTAGGCGATTTGGAGAAAGACATGCAAACTCCAAATATATAGGTGTCAGGGTGAGGATCGAACCCACGACCTCCTGCATACCAGGCGAGGCAATTAACATATCACCACCGCGCGCGCACAAGTACAAATCTACACGACAATGCTTAACATTACAAGTATAACAACCTGCACCGTGAGAGATGGTGACGGCGTGGAGAATGGCTTCATACAGCAGTGGAAAGAAACTGGCTAATTGATGATTGATAGATGATGATGATGATGAACACCTTCACGTATGACCATTGTTTGTTTACTGCGCGACCCGAGTCGGTAATTACACGTGCGTACTATACTGCAAGTACAACATTATTATTATTATTATTTACCACGGCCAAGCGTTTAAATAATGTGGCGCTGCTCTCAATACCTTAAAAGGACGCAGTTAAAAAAGCAAGCCACGGCTCAGAATCGCAGTCATAATTCTGCAGTCAATCACGTGCTCAGCTGTAAACACCAGTCTAGAGGTACTCAGGCAAACCTCGAGACCTTTCTCAAATTAACCCATCACATCATCAGCCTGACGGATGGATCCATTTGAGGCAAGGCAGCGCCAGAGGTTCTGCTCCAGACTCAAGGTAATTTACGGCCTCTTTTGTAGTCAATCCACTGCTGGATGAAAAGCCCCACGCGGTTTCAGTCGTGTGGGTGGGAGCTGGTGGGAGCAGGTGGCGGCTGCATTCAGGGGAGGAGGAGGGGGAGGTTGTTTGACTGCATATCAGCAGCCTGGTCAGTCCGGGTTGGTGGTGGAGGGAGGGTCCGGGACCGGTTCATATCTCACTCGCAACTGACGTGAGTCGTGGCTGTGGGGAACTTGCTCAAGTGGCCGCGTTCACACCGCAGAATGACGTGCTGGACATCTGTGAATACTGGACATTTTGTGAGATGAAGTTTCATAGCTCAGCGGATTCCTCCAGTCTAAATACAAAATTTTGATTCTGAGTACGCGAAGCACTGCACCACCGCTCCACGCTCCAGACCCGCGTGACGTGCAGAGAAACTCAACACAGTCGCCCTACTCGCCGTGAACGAGAAAGAACATTTCTTGCGAACGACGTCCAGGAGTCGTGGACAACGATGATCGCGCCGGGTGTCGCACGTGGCGCGAGCGATGACGCGGGCAACCCTCGCGTCACAAGTGGAGAACGAGGGATGTTGACCCCCACGTGATGCTGTGGTCACGAGTCCCCGACCGTGGAGCGCTTCGCAATCGCCGACGTCTCTCTGTTGTCCTTCCCCCGCACCTGCGCTTAGCACGGTTGGCTACGTACGGTGCGAAAAGAAGTTCAACGTACATACACACACCTCGATTGAAAGCTTTTCGTGACTGCAGGGATTCGTCTTCTTGGTTCTTTCGGTAAAGTCACCAGGTAGAATGGAAACAATAAAATAATAAAAAATTAAACATGATAAAATAAAATTCTCACGACGTTTCGGCCACAACACAAGTGGCCTTCTTCAGGTGAAGAAACAGAACTGTTGGGACGACAGCTCTGTTTCTTCACCTGAAGAAGGCTACTTGTGTTGTGGTCGAAACGTCGTGAGAATGTTATTTTATTAGGTTTTATTTTTATTACTTTATTTCCATTCTACGTGACTTTACCGAGATAACCAAGAAGATACACACATCTGTTTGCGTGAGGCGCTCGCATTCCCGCACCTAGCATCCGAGGAAGCCACAGAGTGAATCGTCAAACGAGACGCGTCCCATTCTCAGCTCTCGCCCGTCATGCGAGACATTCACAAGAGTGGGCCATTGGTGTGCGGGCGCAACGGTCCAAATTTGCTAAGATTAACTCGCGAGCTACTTCATTGGGATCATAACATAGCGGCAATCATAGGCACCCTGCTGGTAGACTGAATGCCCCAGGTCACTCGTGAAACTGAGACTACGTTGGTCTCTTGAGGTTTTCACCTGGTTAAACAACGACAAGCAACTTAAAACGTATTGTCACGACGCACACAACCAGCAAATTATTGTTATTATTTGGGTCTTTCGGTAAAGCCACGTAAAGAACCTATCTACGTGACTTTACCGAAAGACCCAAGGAATATGAATTCCTGCAGTCACGAAATCTTTAAGGCAAGATTTAGCCATCAAATTGTCCAGGATATCAAGGAACAACCGTGCACGCGTATTTCTTGTACCACAGCGCCCCATGCTGGATTGTGAGAGTAATGCACCAAGTGTCCCAAACTCACGTCCTCGGAGCCACCACGCTGTCGTTTACCAGTCTACTCCTCCCATTCAAATACAAATTAACTCTATGGGACCTTTTTGCCAGTATCAAAATTATTACTATATCAGAAGAGCATTCATAGCTCGGGTTGAGCTATGAATTCTCTGATACGAGCATTGTCTGTGCAACGTTCGCCTTTTGACGTTCTCTCGTGTAACGCTGGTGAGACAATGCCATGCGAAAGACTGTCGCTGGTGAAGGCCAATCGGTTCAAAAGACAATGCATATATTATCAAAATATGTTTTGATATGTTTTTTTGGCATGTTCTGTTTACGTGACATACCTTACTAATTGGCTCCGCCGGGTGGTGGCGGGTTTCACGACACATTTATATTTACGCGATCTAACCCAATGGAAAACATCTTCATTTGCATGTTTTTCCACAAGTATGGGAGGTTAATGCAGACTCGATGCCATGCAATATGTATCTATTTTTGTGTTTGAACATCTTAACACCTAAATTTTGATTTAAAGCTTCCGTGACTGCAGGGATTAATATTCTTGGTTCTTTCGGTAAAGTCACGTAGAAGGGAAACAATAAATAATAAAAATATAAACTATTTTATTGTTTTACATATTTTTTTATTTTTTATATTTGTATTATTTTATTGTTTCCCTTCTACGTGACTTTACCGAAAGAACCAAGAATATGTTAACGCCTGTTTAATTGCCAGACAGGGTAAAACCTATTCTTATTCATGGGACCTCCTTTGCCAGTACCAAAATATGATCATAGGTTTTTTCCCTTTTTTATGGCAACAGAACAGGTGTTAAGATGTTAAAATACCAAACTGAAACTTTTTACAAAGAATCATGTCTGCTTTAACCACAATACTTGTGGTCAGAATGCAAACAAAAAACATTCTCTGATTGGTCCACACCAGAGACAGCTTTCTTTTGAGCCTCGTCTCAACCGGTGTTCGACCGGACGATGCAAAAAGGCGTATATTATCAGAGTATGTTTTTTTGTTTGCATTCTGACCACAAGTATTGTGGTTAATGCAGATATGATTCCTTGTAAAAGGTTTCCGTTTGGTGTTTTAGCGTCTTAACACAGCTGTTTTGTTGCCAGAAAAAAAGGGGGAAAACCCTATTATCCTCTTCTTATTGTTTCAACAAATTAACTCGTTCCGCGCCGCACGCGCCCGATGATTGTTTAACACATTTCGCGTGCGTGAAGTTGCAATCGGGTACGATTCCGTCGAGACAAACGCTTCTTCCTTGCTGGAAATCAGAGCGGGAAAGAAGAAGAAAAATCCCGTCCTATGTAACGAAGTCACTCGAGAAACAAATAGACCAATCATGAATAGATACTAAATTCAGTCTACATTTGAAGGGTTTTTGCTGAAGTACAAACTGCAGATACTAAATAATTGTTTTTCAACGCCAAAAAATGAATATATCCGTCACTTTAGCATCACACCGAGTTTGTAAGTGTCATGACAACTCTTGCCAACAGTGTTTTTCCCACAAATTAAATGCTGCGGTTGTTAATGTTCATCTGTCGTCGCGAGCTAGTGGCGGAAATTCCACGTTCCCGTGTCGAGGGTCAGTCCATCCCGAAGATAACCTCCGTTGACCTCCAACGAAACGCTCACGAACGTCTCGAGTTTCAATCTGTGAACTGCTCACAAAAAGGCTGAGAGTTACAATTCTCGGTCGGAGGTCAACTCAGTCCATCAGACTCAAGGGGTCGATCAAATATGTTTCTCTTGTTTAAACCAGGAAAGGCCTCGCTGAGCCTCAAGATTCCTTTTCAGGAGGGTCCTGCCAAGTTTTTGAAGAAGCGATGTTGCTGTCATGCTGATTGGGGCCATTTTCAGGGAATTTGTGATGCATTGTGATGTGTGACCAATACCAGGACTGCATGAAACAGGAGAAACCGGACGAAATCCATGCGAAACAGGGGGAGAAGTACAAACTCCACCCAGCAAGGCGCCCGAGTCAGGCATCGAACCCAGGCCCTCCGTGCTGTGAGACGCGAACATTACCATTGTACCACACATCCATACAATGAAGGAGAGCACCACTTTGCGAAAATTTTCCTGTTAACGTGGATGGACTAACGCCCGCCATGAGAATGGGGAATCTCCCATCTAAGTGGCCAACAACACGGACGCCCCTGCGTTCGCACCAAGGTCTCGTTGCTGTCCGGCACGACAGCAGCGCCATCTGCTGGTCAGCGATGGCATTCACAGTCGAGGTTTACTTAGCACTCAAACTGAACACCTTAAGAACATGCGTGTCCAGTACAGCTTTGTATGTCTGCGAGACTTGGATCCTTAAAAAAAGACTGACGGAGATCAGATATTGGTATTCGAAATGTATTGCTACAGAAGGATACTGCATCTAAGCTGGACCCAACGTAGAAGTTAGATAATTTTAGCACATAGAAGATTTGATGATGCAGGCAGTGATGAGAAGGAAACTTGCATTATCTGGACAAATATATAGGATGGAGAACAACTTGAAAATAGTTTCATAGTTTCATTTATTTGGTATAGCCCTGTGAGCCATTCGGCTCTTGAATCGGGTGCAACCGCAACAAACAAAAAAAACAAAAACATGAACAAGAAAACATCTTAAATTGACTATGTGACTGTGCAAACAGAAAATCCAGGAAAAAAACATCTAAATATTCCTGAAATAGCACCGTACACCAACGTTGTGTGCAAAAATCCCAGTGGGATGCAAGTCAAACAACAACAACAAGAAAACTTAGATTAAGGCCATCAGTCTAACTCCGTACTACAATAAACAAAAACATGGCCAAACCAAAAAACTTTGAGAAATCACCAAAATAAAGCCATAAATGCAATGTAACAGTGATCATAGGGACTGTGACCGAATTTTTAACAATAAACTAAATAAATAACATGTAACACCAAACCCTAGAGCCACACCTGGCTGCATGAGTCACTCCACAAACAACAGGAGCATCAGTCGGAGTATCACAAATGAATAGTGTGTTGTTCGGAATAATGGAAGGAAGCGGAAAGAGAGAAAGACCTAACAGACGACGACATGAAAAGATTGGGCCCAGAGAGACGTGGCCACTACGTGAGAATATTGGCACAAGACAGAGGAAAGTGGAAACAAATGACTAAATATGTAGTTAACACCTACGGACTTTCTGGTCATGGATCGTGGTGGTGATGGTGGTGTGGGGTCAGGGGAGCTCTTGGCAGTGTCACGACCTGCGTGTTAGGGATAACAGGATATATACTAACATCTCACGTAATTCACAGTTGTTCGTCGCCGTGGGTGTAACGGTGGCAGCTCGGAGCTGCAGGCTAAGAATAAAACGAAATCCACCTCCACATTTCTCAGTCTCAGGTGACAACGCGTGTGGGTGGAACAACAGTGAGAAATTATAATCAAATAAATATTCTTAAAAACAATTTCTTCAGCATTGGTTAAGTACAGCACAAACAAACTCTGGATCGTACTCTTCAGTTCTTTCGGTAAAGTCACGTAAGTAAAAATTTAATAAAATTTTAAATAAAATAAAGCGAAAATTAAAACAACTAAATTAAATCACGACGTTAAATTTTTGTTTTATTTTATTTAACTTCTTATTTCTTTATTTTTCACCTACGTGACTTTACCGAAAGAACCAAAGAGTATGGATCCTTGCAGTCACGAAAACTTCAAATCTAGAAAGAAAAAAAAAAACTCTGTACCAGTTTCGACATTCAATGTCCAGAGTTCCGACATTCAGTCAGGCTCGCTTCTAACAAATGCGGGAAAACTGACAAAAGTTTGTGACCAAACGATAAACTATAAACGATGTTTATTTTACCAAGGGGTAGGCCCACTAAGCTATATAGCTCGTTTTCAGAAGCGACCTGGCCACAAATGATAGCTCAACGAAGTGGCTCATCATGTTGAAATTGAAAGCAGCAACCAAATACTCTAAACGCGTGCTTGAGGCAAGGCCCTTCCCTCTGCGAGAACGTTGATTCCAGTTTATTTAAATTATATTAATTTTACGTGGAGATACAAATAGGCGTCTGCTTATTGTGTCTCATTTCTCGTCTCTGTGTGCAGTTGGTGCAGCGGCGACCCGAGTTCGATTCCCACTCACGGCCAACACTGGTGATGATTATGTGAACCAGTCATGGGCTTCCCCTAGGTCGACTCAGCCTCAAATGAGTACCTGGTGCGGTTGTTTAAACATCACCACTCGGGAGACAAAGGCGGCCGGGCGTGGTGCTGGCCACCTACCCCTCGTGTGCCGTGCCGGCCTTCATAGCTGCAGAGGATGTAGGGTCTCGTTTAGTGCAGGGTGCAGCGTGTACCACCTTGAGGCTCCACCACTAGTGTAGTGCAATATATGTAAGCCAGGGCGCGCTCTATGCATTCTCAGTGCAGCACGTGCTTGGTCTCGCTGCTGTGTGCAGGTGTGCAGGACACAGTAATTTGCAATTAATTTGTTGAATTGCTTGCACTTAGTGAGTGCTGTGTGGCGCTGGTTGCAGTGGTGTGCATTTGTCCAGTGTGCAAGAGACGTCTCTGTATGCGCAGGGTGCATCTGCGCATTGTGCAGGGTGTCGCTGGGTGCAGGACCGACTGCAGACTGTGTGTGTAGTGGTGTACGTGCATTACGTGTAGCCGTGTGTTAAGTGTGCATTTGAGTGCGTGCAGAGTGAATCTGTGTGCGTGCAGAGTGGATATGTGTGTGTGCGTGTGCATTGCAAGCCGTGTGCATGCGTGCAGTGCAAGCCTTGTGCATGTGTGTGTGTGCAGTGTGCATATGTGCATGCAGTGTACATCTGCGGATGCCGAGTGAATGTGTTTGCAGTGCAATCTGTGCGTGCAGTGTGAATCTGACTGCAGCCTGTGTCCGTGCAGTGTGGATATGCGGGTGCAGAGGTAATCTATGTGTGTGAGTGCAGTGCAATCTGTGTGAAAGGTGTGTGCGTGCAGTGTGAATCTGTGTGTGTGTGTGCAGTGTGAATATGTCTGCAGCCTGCGCGTCTGAGTGCAGTGTGAATGTGTGTGTGTGTGCAGAATGAACCTGTTTTAGTGTGCAACGTGAATCTGCGGGTGCAGAGTGAATCTCTGTGTGTGTGCAGAGTTAATCTGCGTGTATGCAGAGTGAATCTGCGTGTGTGCAGAGTGAATCAGCGTGCGTGCAGAGTGAATCTGCGTGTGCGCAGAGTGAATCTGTGTGTCTGTGCAGAGTGAATCTGCGTGTGTGCAATGCAAGCTGTGTGTGTGCAGTGTGAATCTGTGTGTGTGTGTGCAGTGTGAATCTGTGTGTGTGCAGTGTGAATCTGTGTGTGTGTGTGCAGTGTGAATCTGTGTGTGTGTGTGTGCAGTGTGAATCTGTGTGTGTGCAGTGTGAATCTGTGTGTGTGTGCAGTGTGAATCTGTGTGTGTGTGTGTGCAGTGTGAATCTGTGTGTGTGTGTGCAGTGTGAATCTGTGTGTGTGTGTGCAGTGTGACTCTGTGTGTGTGCAGTGTGAATCTGTGTGTGCAGTGTGCATCTGTGTGTGTGTACAGTGTGAATCTGTGTGTGCAATGCAAGCTGTGTGTGTGTGCAGTGTGAATCTGTGTGTGTGTGTGCAGAGTGAATCTGTGTGTGTGCAGTGTGAATCTGTGTGTGTGTGTGTGCAGAGTGAATCTGTGTGTGTGCAGTGTGAATCTGTGTGTGTGTGCAGTGTGAATCTGTGTGTGTGTGTGCAGAGTGAATCTGTGTGTGTGCAGTGTGAATCTGTGTGTGTGTGTGCAGAGTGAATCTGTGTGTGTGCAGTGTGAATCTGTGTGTGTGTGCAGTGTGAATCTGTGTGTGTGTGTGCAGAGTGAATCTGTGTGTGTGCAGTGTGAATCTGTGTGTGTGCAGTGTGAATCTGCGTGTGTGCAGAGTGAATCTGTGTGTGTGTAGTGTGAATCTGTGTGTGCAGTGTGAATCTGCGTGCTTGCAGTGTGAATCTGCGTGTGTGCAATGCAAGCTGTGTGTGTGTGTGTGCAGTGTGAATTTGTGTGTGTGTGTGCAGTGTGAATCTGTGTGTGTGCAGTGTGAATCTGTGTGTGTGTGCAGTGTGAATCTGTGTGTGTGTGTGTGTGCAGTGTGAATCTGTGTGTGTGCAGTGTGAATCTGTGTGTGTGTGTGCAGTGTGAATCTGTGTGTGTGTGTGTGTGCAGTGTGAATCTGTGTGTGTGTGTGCAGTGTGAATCTGTGTGTGTGTGCAGTGTGACTCTGTGTGTGTGCAGTGTGAATCTGTGTGTGCAGTGTGCATCTGTGTGTGTGTGCAGTGTGAATCTGTGTGTGCAATGCAAGCTGTGTGTGTGTGCAGTGTGAATCTGTGTGTGTGTGCAGAGTGAATCTGTGTGTGTGCAGTGTGAATCTGTGTGTGTGTGTGCAGAGTGAATCTGTGTGTGTGCAGTGTGAATCTGTGTGTGTGTGCAGTGTGAATCTGTGTGTGTGTGTGCAGAGTGAATCTGTGTGTGTGCAGTGTGAATCTGTGTGTGTGTGCAGAGTGAATCTGTGTGTGTGCAGTGTGAATCTGTGTGTGTGTGCAGTGTGAATCTGTGTGTGTGTGCAGAGTGAATCTGTGTGTGTGCAGTGTGAATCTGTGTGTGTGCAGTGTGAATCTGCGTGTGTGCAGAGTGAATCTGTGTGTGTGTGTAGTGTGAATCTGTGTGTGCAGTGTGAATCTGCGTGCTTGCAGTGTGAATCTGCGTGTGTGCAATGCAAGCTGTGTGTGTGTGTGTGTGCAGTGTGAATTTGTGTGTGTGTGCAGTGTGAATCTGTGTGTGTGCAGTGTGAATCTGTGTGTGTGTGCAGTGTAAATCTGTGTGTGTGTCGTGTGAATCTGTGTGTGCAGTGTGAATCTGTGTGTGTGCAGAGTGAATCTTGGTGCGTGCAATGCAAGCTGTGTGTGTGTGCAGTGTGAATCTGTGTGTGTGTGCAGTGTGAATCTGTGTGTGTGTGTAGTGTGAATCTGTGTGTGTGTCGTGTGAATCTACGTGTGTGCAGTGTAAATCTGTGTGTGTGTGCAGTGTGAATCTGTGTGTGTGTGTGTGCAGTGTGAATCTGTGTGTGCAATGCAAGCTGTTTGTGTGTGCAGTGTGAATCTGTGTGTGTGCAGTGTGAATCTGTGTGTGTGCAGTGTGAATCTGCGTGTGTGCAGAGTGAATCTGTGTGTTCAGTGTGAATCTGCGTGCTTGCAGTGTGAATCTGTATGTGTGTGCAGTGTGAATCTGTGTGTGCAGTGTGACTCTGTGTGCTTGCAGTGTGAATCTGTGTGTGTGTGTGCAGTGTGAATCTGTATGTGTGTGCAGTGTGAATCTGTGTGTGCAGTGTGACTCTGTGTGCTTGCAGTGTGAATCTGTGTGTGTGTGCAGTGTGAATCTGTGTGTGCAGTGTGACTCTGTGTGTGTGCAGAGTGAATCTGCGTGCGTGCAGAGTGAATCTGTGTGTGCAGTGTGAATCTGTGTGTGTGTAGTGTGAATCTTGGTGCGTGCAGAGTGAATCTGCGTGTGTGCAGAGCGAGTCTGTGTGTGTGCAGAGTGAATCTGCGTGTGTGTAGTGTGAATCTTGGTGCGTGCAGAGTGAATCTGCGTGTATGCAGTGTGAATCTGCGTGTGTGCAATACAAGCTGTGTGTGTGCAGTGCAAGCTGTGTGTGTGTGCAGTGTGAATCTGTGTGTGTGTGCAGTGTGAATTTCTGTGTGTGCAGTGTGAATCTGTGTGTGTGTGCAGAGTGAATCTGCGTGCGTGCAGAGTGAATCTGCGTGTGTGCAGTGTGAATCTGTGTGTGTGTGCAGAGTGAATCTGCGTGCGTGCAATGCAAGCTGTGTGTGTGTGCAATGTGAATCTGTGTGTGTGTGTGTGCAGTGTGAATCTGTGTGTGTGTGTGCAGTGTGAATCTGTGTGTGTGTGCAGTGTGAATCTGTGTGTGCAGTGTGAATCTGTGTGTGTGTGCAGTGTGAATCTGTGTGTGTGTGTGTGTGCAGTGTGAATATCTGTGTGTGTGCAGTGTGAATCTGTGTGTGTGTGTGCAGTGTGATTCTGTGTGTGTGTGTGCAGTGTGAATGTTGGCGAGCGTGCAGTGAGCCAGCGGCTTGGCTTGGTGTCGCTGTGCTGTCTCCGGCATTTCAACTCCTCCCCCCTCTCTTTCCTTCCGGGTGACAGACCCACACACACACACGAGCACACCACCACCACCACTACTACCACGACCAGGACGACACACCACCACCACCGCCGCCGCCGCCAGCTTACAGCTGGCGCTGGTGGAGCAAGGAGGGGTCGGGCCCACGACTCGAGGCCCGGACGGACCCGGGTAAAAGGATGCAGGCCAATAGGTCCGGCCACACCACCACCGCCACCACCGCTACCGCGACCACCGCGACCACCTTTACCAGCAAAACCACCACGAGGAACGGCGGCAGCAGCAGCAGCGACAGCAGCAGCAGCAACGACGAGGAGTTGGGGCCGAACGAGCTCACGGGAGACTGGGAGGCAGCCGAACCCCGGGACCAGCAGGGCCTCAGCTCGGGGTCGAGCCCCAGCAGGTCGAGGGACCCCGCGCACGCCGGGGCCCCGGGCGGCGACAGGAGACCGCGGCCGCGCGGCCACGCACCACGGCGCTCCACGAGGCCCAGCCGGTACAAGGTGAGGCCCTACCTCGTGGGGTGGGGGGGGTGAGGGGGTGAGGCCCTACCTGGTGGGGTGAGGGGGTGAGGCCCTACCTGGTGGGGTGGGGGGGTGAGGGGGTGAGGCCCTACCTGGTGGGGTGGGGGGGTGAGGCCCTACCTGGTGGGGTGGGGGGGTGAGGGGGTGAGGCCCTACCTCGTGGGGTGAGGGGGTGAGGCCCTACCTGGTGGGGTGGGGGGTGAGGGGGTGAGGCCCTACCTGGTGGGGTGGGGGGGTGAGGCCCTACCTCGTGGGGTGGGGGGTGGGGGGTGAGGCCCTACCTCGTGGGGTGGGGGGGTGAGGGGGTGAGGCCCTACCTGGTGGGGTGGAGGGGTGAGGCCCTACCTCGTGGGGTAGGGGGGTGAGGCCCTACCTGGTGGGGTGGGTGGGTGAGGGGGTGAGGCCCTACCTCGTGGGGTGGGGGGGGTGAGGCCCTACCTGGTGAGGTGGGGGGTGAGGCCCTACCTGGTGGGGTGGGGGGGTGAGGGGGTGAGGCCCTACCTCGTGGGGTGGGGGGGTGAGGCCCTACCTGGTGGGGTGAGGGGGTGAGGCCCTACCTGGTGGGGTGGGGGGTGAGGCCCTACCTGGTGGGGTGGGGGGGTGAGGCCCTACCTGGTGGGGTGAGGGGGTGAGGCCCTACCTGGTGGGGTGGGGGGTGAGGCCCTACCTGGTGGGGTGGGGGGGTGAGGCCCTACCTGGTGGGGTGGGTGGGGTGGGGGGGTGAGGCCCTACCTGGTGGGGTGGGGGGTGAGGCCCTACCTCGTGGGGTGGGTGGGGTGGGGGGGTGAGGCCCTACCCGGTGGGGTGGGTGAGGCCCTACCTGGTGGGGTGAGGCCCTACTTGGTGGGGTGGGTGAGGCCCTACCTGGTGGGGTGAGGCCCTACTTGGTGGGGTGGGGGGGTGAGGCCCTTTCCTGGTGGGGTGGGGGGGTGAGGGGGTGAGGGGGTGAGGCCCTACCTGGTGGGGTGGGGGGTGAGGCCCTACCTGGTGGGGTGAGGGGGTGAGGGGGTGAGGCCCTACCTCGTGGGGTGAGGGGGTGAGGGTGTGAGGCCCTACCCGGTGGGGTGGGTGAGGCCCTACCTGGTGGGGTGAGGCCCTACTTGGTGAGGTGGGTGGGGTGGGGGGGTGAGGCCCTACCTGGTGGGGTGAGGGGGTGAGGGGGTGAGGCCCTACCTGGTGGGGTGGGGGGGTGAGGCCCTACCTGGTGGGGTGGGTGGGTGAGGGGGTGAGGCCCTATCTGGTGGGGTGAGGGGGTGAGGCCCTACCTGGTGGGGTGGGGGGGTGAGGCCCTACCTGGTGGGGTGGGGGGTGAGGCCCTACCTGGTGGGGTGGGGGGTGAGGCCACGGGGGTTTTAAGGGGATACAACAAACAGCAGCGCGCCCTTAAGATGATGCGACGGGGGTGGTGGGTTAGGAGAGAGGGAGAATGTGGTGTTGATGGGTGAATGATGAAGAGGTGGGTTGCAGGTACAGTACTGTGTGTGTCTGGGGGTGTTCTTCACAGGGGGGGAGTGGGAAACCAGAGGCAGAGGGGTGGGTGGCAGCCCCAAGAGTGAGTTTTTGTCGAAGGGACTGGAGTGTAAGGGCACTGCAGTTACTGTGTGTCTGTGTGTGTGTCTTTGTATGTGTGTGTCTTTGTGTGTCTTTGTGTGTGTGTCTGTGTGTGTGTGTCTGTGTGTGTGTCTGTGTGTGTCTTTGTGTGTGTGTCTTTGTGTGTGTGTCTTTGTGTGTCTGTGTCTTTGTGTGTGTGTGTCTTTGTGTGTGTCTTTGTGTGTGTGTCTGTGTGTGTGTCTTTGTCTGTGTGTGTGTCTTTGTCTGTGTGTGTCTGTGTGTGTGTCTGTGTCTGTGTGTGTGTCTTTGTCTGTGTGTGTGTCTTTGTCTGTGTGTGTGTCTGTGTGTGTGTCTTTGTGTGTGTGTCTTTGTCTGTGTGTGTGTCTGTGTGTGTATCTTTGTGTGTGTGTGTGTGTCTTTGTGTGTCTGTGTGTGTGTCTGTGTGTGTGTCTGTGTGTGTGTGTGTCTTTGTGTGTCTGTGTGTGTGTCTGTGTGTGTGTCTGTGTGTGTGTCTGTGTGTGTGTCTGTGTGTGTGTGTGTCTTTGTGTGTCTGTGTGTGTGTCTGTGTGTCTTTGTGTGTGTGTCTGTGTGTGTGTGCTGTAATATTGCTCGTGGCTATAATTCTCGGCGTCAGCACTCCCCACAGCGTTGCTGTCACACTACAACACGATACCAATTACAAAAATCGTCCAGCATTGGATAAGACCGATTCGACATGATGATGATATAATTTAAACTATACACGTGATACACACACACACACCGAGCAATGTGTCGTTATTGCATATAGGACACACATTTATAATGCACTGTACGCTACAGTGCCACGATGTACACAAAAACAAAGATCCCCCGTGTAGCCTTTTAACAGAAGATCTTAGAGGCACGGTGCTGCTAGCGAGCTGTACGGCACACGAAGTGGATGGTTGGTGTGGCGAGGAGCACACCCCCACATGCTCTCCTGGCCACGGCCGCCTTTGTCTCCCCAAGTGCTGAAGTCTTAACGCACCTCGCAGGGGTGCAGTGCTCGTTTTAAGGCCGAGTAGACCTAATGCGAGGCTCGGGACCCGCTTCCAGGGCATGCCGCCGGACAGCCGAACGCACAACACGTGTACAGATGAATAGAGAAATACAGATAAATACAGATGAATAGAGAAATACAGATAAATACAGATGAATAGAGAAATAGAGAAATACAGATGAATACAGATGAATAGAGAAATAAAGGCCCCAGTCTTGTGAAAGAGGAAGAAGGCGCAAAGTCGGAGCCATGCGGGGTGGCGTGGTTGGCACGTGCGCACACACACAGACACACACAGACACACACACACAGACACACACAGTCACACACACACAGACACAGACACACACAGACACACACAGACACACACTCACACACAGACACACACACAGACACACACACAGTCACACACAGACGCACACACACACAGACACACACACAGACACACACAGACACACACACACAGACACACACACACAGACACATAGACACACACACAGACACAGATCCCCCGTATAGCCTTAACAGACTGTAGGGCCAAGTGCTGTTAGCGAGCACCTATGAAGGCCGGAACGGTACACGAGGGGGTGGGTGGCCAGCACCACGCCCGACCGCCTTTGTCTCCCCAGTGGCGATGTTTACTACACACCACACGAGGTACTCATTTGAGGCTGAGTCGACCTAGGGGAGGCCCGGAACCGGTTCAGATAATCGTCACGTGTTGGCCGTGAGCGGGAATCGAACTCGTGTCACCGGGTTACAGACAGGTACACACACAGACACACACACTCGCCCAGGTGCTGTGCGGTACGTACACGTGTACCTTGTGTGTGTGTCTGTGTGTGTCTGTGTGTGTACCTGTGTGTGTGTATCTGTGTGTACCTGTGTGTGTGTATCTATATGTCTGTGAGTGTGTGTGTGTCTGTGTGTACCTGTGTGTGTGTCTGTGTGTGTACCTGTGTGTGTGTGTCTGTGTGTATCTCTGTGTGTACCTGTGTGTGTCTATGTGTGTGTCTGTGTGTGTCTGTGTGTGTGTTTCTGTGTGTGTGTCTGTGTGTGTGTGTGTCTGTGTGTGTGTCTGTGTGTGTGGAGAGGTTCGTGCGCTGCGCTATGAACCCGACGACCCAAGTTCGATTCCCGCTCACGGCCAACACCAGTGACGATTATCTGAACCGGTCCTGGGCCTCCCCTCGGTCGGCTCAGCCTCAAATGAGTACTTGGCGTGGGGTGTACACATCGCCACTAGGGAGACAAAGGCGGTCGGGCGTGGTGCTGGCCACCCACCCCCTCGTGTACCGTTCTGGCCATAATAAGTGCTCGCTAGCAGCACTTGCCCCTACAGTCTGTTAAGGCTATACGGGGGATCTTTGTGTTACCGGTGCGTACCGGTGTGGAGCGGTGGTGTAATGGTTAGCGCTGCGCTACGAACCCGGTCACTCGAGTTAGATTCCCGCCAACACCGGTGACGATCATCTCCACCGTCCATGGGTCCCTCCTTTAAGGTCGACTCAGCCTCAAATGAGTGCCATGCGCGGTGTGTAAACATCGCTACTGGGGAGAGACAAAGGCGGCCGGGCGTGGTGCTGGCCACCCAGCCCCCTCGTGTACCGTTCTCGCCATCCGTGTAAGGCTTTACGGGGCGATCTTTTGTGTTTGCCGTGTGACATTGTAGCTGACACCACCGCTCACTCAACACCACCACGGCGCTTGTGCCAGGCTAGGTGCCGCACCTTGAGGCCAATCGCGTGACGTTTGGAAGGTTCGTTGGTGCTGGACAAGAGCTAGCTAGGTCACGGCACAGACCCTCCCCCCCCCCTCCCAGGTGTTATGGGTTGACTGCCCAAGGTGATAGCTGCTCCACCTGTGCACACACACACACACACCCTGTGTGTGTGTGTGTGTATGCCACGAAATGCACACACACACACACACCCTGTGTGTGTGTGTGTGTATGCCACGAAATGCACACACACACACCCTGTGTGTGTGTGTGCATTTCGTGGCATACTGCGCGCGCGCGCACACACAGTGTAACATGAAATCGTGGATTATACAGAGGTTACAAGTAAGATATGGGTTTCAAGTGGGACGTCGGTACAGCTTGCTGAACTATAGTAAGTAACCGTGTGTCTGGTTCTGTATGCGCCGACGTTTATGTGCCCCGCTTTGACCAACTCGCGTTGACCAGCGTGGTGAAGTACGGTTAAATAACCTCCACGAATTACGCGGCGTTAGGGGAGGCTCTCATTCAGAAGTTTATTGACACTAATGCTGTACATGTATGTAACCCACATGTGCGGGTGTTTAGAATCGATATTTCTTCGTCTAGTTACATGACGCTGATAGCACAGTTGGAATAGAATTGGAGAACTGACAAAAAATGTTAGAATTGTTTATTTAATAAAAACAATTTTTTATCACTGCACTCACCTACATAGCCTCCTGGGATTCAAGCAATGGGCCCAGCAAACAACCACCGCTCTGCTCGGCTACCACCACACACAGCTCGTCAGCAACCTCACCGTCACCACCACACTGCCTGGCTTCCACTACGCCTTCCGTTACACATAGCTCAGCAGCAACCCCACACACCACCTCACTGCCTTGCTTCCGTTATGCACAGCTCATCATCAACCCTATCATCGCCACCACATTGCCTTGCTTCCATCTTCCACGGAAACAATGGGTAGCACTTAACCGGATCCACACAAGCCGCAGAAGATGCGGATACCTATGGACAAGTGGAAAATAGTTTGTGGTCCTTCTCCCACACCTCCGATTAGCACAGTTGGCTACATGCGGTGTGAAACAAGTTCAACATACATAATATACGTACAAGCCTAAGAGATTGCGATTGTGAGAACTTCGTATTTCCCAGAATATAAACTTGAAGCTGGTATATCTGCAATTCACCAACTCTCGTACAAAGCAACTGAATGGCAGAACTGAATATGTGATGTTTGCCTTTCATTGGCCATTCAAAACCATCATATTATTATTGATCTTCTCGTTAGTTTTTTTGAGCATGACCGTTTCCTTAACCCATATCTCCCTGCGGTGGTCTTGCCACTTCTCCCTGTCCATCGCTGAGTCTATCAACTGAGGTAGCATGTCTTACAATTCTGTATTATGATGCGTTATGGACATTTTAACAAGCATGCACGGTATTGCTTCATTTGGCTGCTATGTGACCATTGATGGTAATGTCTGCATGTGCATGCCTCTTTTTGTTCCAGTATTCCTTGTCAGAGATCGACTGGAGCGATGGCAGTTCAGATGAGATGTACGAGGGCGATGGAATGATGGAGCAGGTCAACGATCAGCCTGCAGATGAGGGCGCTCCCGTTCAAATATTTGGCTTGGCAGAGAGAGAAGATGATGATGACGATGATGATGACGACGATGACGATAACTTGCCCATTACAGAAGATTCGGAAGATTATGGGTGTCACTCACTTCTGGATGAACAATTCAAGCAAGAGGAGGATTCATCATGTTGGGATTTAGAGCAGGATTTGGAAGATCTTAGGCCGAGCGAGGAAGATATTCAGAAGGAGGAGGAATTGCCTGCGGGAGACAATGTCACCGACAGTTGCTCTTCACAAAAAAGCGAGGAGACGTGCGAATCTTCGCCTCCTGACAAAGACGCGGGGGACTGCCCACCGTCCGCCAGCCAGCAGGAAAACAGTGCCGTGGCGTCAGGCGAGCAAGGGGATTCGTTCGCGAGCGCACGCATGGACTCGAAGGCGCTTGACGTGGAGGTGAAGCGCGAAGCGTCCGATTTCAAGCCTAGGGAGGACACGCAGTGTGGAGTGCGGCCCAGCACGGAGGCCCTGGCGCGCTCCGTAGGGATGCCCCTTAAAATGCCAAAAAGGAAAAGGGGACGTCCTCCGAAAGCTCTGACCACGAGAACGGAGTGGCAGATGTACAGGAGGGCTGTGGAGGTATGTGTGTCTACATGAAATATATATGTGTGTATCTTTTTCGTTAGCTTTTAAAACCTAGCCGTCGAAAACATTAGGCTTAATTTACGTTCCGTTTGAGTCGAGTTTCTGCATTTCTGATGGATTGTGAAATTGTTTCGCTGTGCTATGTTTTGTATTGAGTTATTTTACCTGTTTATTTTCCTTCGATTTGTTTTCAGTTGCTGTGATTTACTTTCACGCTCAGTGGACTTGCACGTAGTTATAAAGGATTTATTTTTATCAATCGTATGATGTTATTTTCATCGTTGAAATTACATGGGTAATTTTTGCAACGTTTTGAGGATGTCATGACACGAGTGTGGTTTTTTTTTCAGGGGAAGATGGTGCATGGATTTAATCGTGGGTTGGAGGCAGAAAAAATCTGTGGCATCACCAAGAGGACGGGCGAGTTGATGTTTCTGATGAAGTGGTGAGTTCATTTTGCAAGATATACGTGTGGGTTTTTCCAAACATCCCAAATAAAGGAGTATTATACAGGAATTCCCCAATTTATTCCCTCCCGTTTTACGTACTTTCACTGTAACGTACTCAACTTATTGATACCCAATCGCGTTTTACGTACCGCTGTACCTCGCTGTGACGTACTGGAGATTTACGAACTACCACTGGGACGCACATTTTCTACGTTTCACAGCGACATTCATGCCCCAGGTGGTACCCAAGTGTTAGCGTCCCAGACTGCCTATATTATCTTTCATGTGTACTCTATTAATATTTTTTCCCCCATTTTAATGGCGACTATTTTTTATACAAGTGTAAACTATTTTTATACGGTAAACTAATAATACATACAGTATAATATACAAGTTAATATATCTGAATATATCAATAATATACACTTTTCAGACAAAAGGTTTTACGGTCGAGATCGTAATGGGTTTACTGAGCATCCTCTGTTTAGGGTGGTCTAGGGTTCAATCCCGACCCTGGCGCTTGTATATTTGGAGTTTGCATGTTCTCTCTGTGGTCATGTGCATTTTTTTTCCTGGTCCTCCGGTTTTTCCTACTACATTTAGAATCAACATGTCTTTAGAGTTATTTAGCTGCTATAAATTTCCACGCAAGTCACTTGATTAAGCTATCATTTGTGGCCAGGTCGCTCCTGAAAAAGAGCTATACAGCTCGTTGGGCCTTACCTGGTGAGATAAAACAGTTAGTTTAGATACTGTACCATGTTAAGATCCACCATCCCATCTCTTTGCTTCGATTTAAGTACTTGAGAATTTACGTTAAGATTTTTAGCAACGCATCCTGGGCGTAAAATGGGCCATCCATTAACCATACTGGTTAATGTCTACTGTGTCAACATGACTGAACGTGTTTTTTTGCTTTTACGTCTCATTTCAGGAAGGGCTGTGCTGAAGCAGACTTGGTCTTGGCAAGAGAAGCTAACTTGAAATGTCCTCAAGTGGTGATTGCGTTCTATGAAAAGAGGCTAACACTTAGATGAATAAAACATTTAGTAAATTTAGTAATTGCACCAATTGGGTTGCTGGTACACTTTTCTGCAATTTTTTTTTATTTTCACATCGAATGAATGAGTACGTAGATTCAAAACAACTTGTCATAAACCCATCGCAGGTGTTCTGTCAAAATGCATGTGCTCTCCTTACCCCGGTATTTGCTTGACACGAATAGTGTCAGTGTAACGATTTTAACCCCTCGCGATGGGTTTTGTCTCAACTCGGGGTCACAATTCACTCATTAAGAAATGTTTTAATTTGTACTTATCATTATGATCAATATCGTCTGCACAGACAACAACGCTCAAATCAGAAATTTTTGAATGCTAATGCATCATCTTTCGATTCCGTACATTGCGATATGGAATCATCTGAATCGGTCCGTTGTTATAAGCTCTCTAAAAAACGCGCATGCAGTTTCTTCAGCCGTAAGGAAACTGTAGTCGGTTGAAATGTACATGTGTCATGGGTACAAACTAGAGGGAGACTTCTCGTTAGAAGCAACACGTTTGTTTTACAAATAACAATTTAGAACACGAAGGGGTACAACCCCTTCCACCCGCTACACTAGGGAGTTACGGCCTCTTCACTGGCGTGCCCTATACACTCGGGACCAATCTTTATAGAGTCCTCCGCTATCGGGGTCTAGGGAGGCTACACTGACCCGACCCAGCCAAGGTCCTCGGGTCCGGCTCCGGCTCCTAGGTCTTCAGGGCAGCTTCTTCATCTTCGAGTGGACGACAACTCCCGGTCCCGTTCAGGGGTCCGGCTTTTATATCCAGTTCCTGGCTCACTCCGCCCCTAGCCACTCCTCCCTTCTGGAACCATCTAGAGGGGCTTGGAGTGTGACGTTATCCTGCATCTCTGGTCACGAGCTAACCTGGTTACCTTGGCCCAACGGCCCGACTCATCTCCATCAGCCTCCCTTCCGCCCCCTGTTGACCCGGATCTATTACTACAGGCGGCGAGTCGTGACAATATCACAGCGCTCAACGATGCCGCTTCACATGTAATAATCGGACAGTATAACACTAAAGTGTCTAAATCTGTAATTCGAATGCTCTTCCACAACTTTGGAAAAAAGGTTGGGGAAACCATTTTCGGCAATTGCATAAATATTTTAAATGCGCGCACACCCAGGCGCATAGTGCTACACTATCGATCGTTACACTGTATGCTTCCGCACGTCGCAAAGTTACTCGCCTGAAAGTTTGAACGAAACTATGACCGGGGTTGGAACAGAACCGCAACTGTGTGAGCAAACGCTGCTAAATACTGGAAGTACATATTGTGCATATTATTCTTTTCAACAAAATAGTCTTACAAGTCGTCGAAAGACAGCCGCAATTGGCCGAATTACCTCTTGAAAATTTTGACCGCACGCCGAGACGGAGAATTGTAGATTAAAATACTGCGGAGACAGAAGCAGCGTCGTCTAAATGTCAACGTCTCGCACTATGATTTGTCGCTATTTAATTAAAGATCTTCAAGACCTTGAATTTTTTTTGTTCTCACGAATCTTATGATGGGTAACCAAGCAAGTGTGCTTCCTTGAGTTATCAGACATGTAATCATTCATTTTTAATCCTCCCCAGTCGAATTCCGTTCAATCCAAGCATCTATTAACCATTTCGTAAATAGTTGCTAAATACTGTGTACCACATTATATTTGCGGTTTATTGATGTTCATATTTGTTGTTCAATTTCATTGACTTGGTTTGTCAGATGGGATCCCATTTCATTGATATTGTGATGTATATTTACGAGGTATTCGTATTTAAAAACGAAATTTGTACAAAAAAAGAGAGAAACCGCTAAATATAATGGTTGGCACAACGATGGTTAGTGCGTCAATGGAAGGGCTTTCGTGAACGTTTTGGTTTGTTGTGATTTGTGCAAAATAAGATGTGTGAATTAAGAACATGTTCTGTATTATTTATTGGAGTTTAGAACAAGCCGAAAGGATGTGTACTACAATCATTGTCACTTTTTGTACATTTGTTTTTAATACATGTTTTAAAAAGTTGTACACGACCTACTGAGTGTTTTCATTCTGCACAATTATATTTCCATGTGTACATATTACAGCTGTTTATATCTATTGACGTTTTATATCCTATATTTTTTTATAAATCATTTAATAACTTCATGGGCCAGTGGTGAGCAATCCAAAATTGAAAAAAATGCACAATGTTAATCATGAATACCACCTTTTACAGCAGAAAATAACAATACGCTAGGGTTTTGGGCTATTCAATCTTCAGAGCAGAGAACAGGGACTAACATACTTCTACTTGGATAACAAAACATTGTGATACTGCATTGGAAGTGGTGCACAAGCACAAATAACACAAACTCAACACAAATATATAAACACCCAGGTCTGTCATTCTGTCACTGTATGATTAACGCGGCACGGATTGGTTGAAGTGCGTCACGTGACCGCGAGCAAACAGTTGTTTCAGTGATTAATAAGTCATACCTCTTAGAAGTGAATGTAGATATCACAACTAAAGATTAAATACATTTTCATTCATTCGCATTAACGTCACATCGCGGGATCGTCAAAAAAAGGTTACGTAGAGTGAAAGTTTTAAGTGAAAACCGCCTCTTATTCGACTTATTTAAAGTCCTCAAGTAAAGCAAAGCCGTTCGCGTTCTTTTTTTACAGTACTCTACAATAATACTTTTCAACAATACCTTTGACGGTGAAACACACGTGCACTACACACACATATCTATTACGTATGGACATATACACACGGTTCTCATTACATTAGTACTGTAGTTTTGTTGGTGCTTAAATCCACTGTTAGATGAAGGCTGTGCGAGTGGATCGTAAGGATTTACTTGAGCAGTCTGTTGGGGGCGCCTATCCTCGAACAACCTAGTCTGTTAATAACACAACTCACTCTTTGAGTCTTTCGGTAAAGTCACGTAGATAGGTTCAAATTAATAAAAAAAAACGTAGTTTTTGTTGTTGTTTTATTTTCATTAATTTGAACCTAAATCTTGACATAAAGCTTTCGTGACTGCTGGAAGTCATATTTTTGGGTCTTTCGGTCAAGTCACATAGATAGGTTTCAAATAATAAATAAAATTAAACTACGACGTTTCGATCGCAACACAAGCGGTTGTCTTCAGGAAAAGGGGGGTTAGTTTCCAATGCAAACTGCTTATAAGGGGTTTGAAATGGGCGTAGCCCAAATGTCAGCAGCCAATGAAAACGTAAGCGGTGGGCAGCCAACCTGAAGGTGGTTGGTTTTCCACCAATCAAAGCGCTGCCAGGTGAAAATTAGCATGTTAATGAGAGATTAGCATGTTAATGAGAGATTAGCATGTTAATGAGAGATTAGTATGTTAATAAAAATATTAGCATGTTAATAATAGATTAGCATGTTTATGGCAGATCGCAGAGCTGCAACGCAAGTGGCCGTGCTCGTGTGAATTGGAAGGACGTTATCAACCAGTTTAAGTCATAATTGGCTATGATCTTCCCATGCTACCACCTTCCCATGCTAGTTGTGCTTTACGCCCATTTCAAACTTGCGCTTTCACGGGGTTCACAATCGTACAGTCACTTCGCACGCCGACCGCTTGGTTGCGGCTCTGCGATCTCACATTAACATTCTAATCTCTCTTTAACATGCTAATCTCTCATTAACATTCTAATCAATAATTAACATGCTAATCTCTCGTAAACATACTAATCTCTCATTAACATACTAATCTATCAGTGACATGCCAATATCTCATTAACATACCAATCTCTCGTTAACATTCTAATCTATCATTAACATACTAATCTATCATTAACATACTAATCTATCATTAATATTCTAATCTATCATTAACATGCTAATCTCTCATTAACATACTAATCTATCAGTGACATGCCAATCTCTCATTAACATACCAATCTCTCATTAACATTCTAATCTATCATTAACATACCAATCTCTCATTAACATACTAATCTATCATTAATATGCTAATCTCTCATTAACATACTAATCTATCATTAATATGCCCATCTCTCATTAACATATCAATCTCTTATTAACATGCTAATCTCTCATTAACATACTAATCTATCATTAACATACCAATCTGTCATTAACATACTAATCTTTCATTAATATGCTAATCTCTCATTAACATACTAATCTCTCATTAATATGCTAATATCTCATTAACATACTAATCTATCATTAACATACCAATCTCTCATTAACATACTAATCTCGCATTAACATACTAATCTCTCATTAACACGCCAATCTCTCATTAACATAGCAATCTCTTATTAACATGCTAATCTCTCATTAACATGCTAATATCTCATTAACTTACCAATCTATCATTGACATACTAATCTATCATTAACATACCAATCTCTCATTAACATACTAATCTCTCATTGACATGCTAATCTCTCATTAACATACTAATCTCTCATTAACATACTAATCTATCATTAACATGCTGATCTCTCATTAACATACTAATCTCTCATTAATATGCTAATCCCTCATTAACATACTAATATCACATTAACATACTAATCTATTATTAACATACTAATCTCTCATTAACATGCGAATCTCTCATTAACATGCTAATCTCTCATTAACATGCTAATTTTCACCTGGCAGCCCTTTGATTGGTAGAAAACCAACCACCTTCAGGTTGGCTGCCCACCACTTACATTTTCATTGGCTGCTGACATTTGGGCTACGCCCATTTCAAACACCTGATAAACACTACTCATCGGTTTTTTCGGTAAAGTCACCAATGAGTACGCACATTAACATTCTAATCTCTCTTTAACATGCTAATCTCTCATTAACATTCTAATCAATAATTAACATGCTAATCTCTCGTTAATATACTAATCTCTCATTAACATACTAATCTATCAGTGACATGCCAATCTCTCATTAACATACCAATCTCTCATTAACATTCTAATCTATTACGCAGTCACGAAAGCTTTAATTTTTTATTAACACCTGATAAACAGTTTGCATTGGAAGCTAACCCCCCTTTTCCTGAAGACGACCGCTTGTGTTGCGATCGAAACGTCGTAGTTTTTTTGTTCTTTTCTTTGAACCTATTTCCTTGACTTTACCGAAAGACCCCAAAGAATATGAATTCCTGCAGTCACGAAAGCTTTACGTCAACATTTCTCAAAGAAAAAAAATATATAACGTGACGTCTTGGGAAATGGTCCTCCATTGCACATGGACTGTCTGCCCAGAACCGTGATATGGCCCAGCGATAGTGCGTTCGCCACGTTTTGCGAGGTTTGTAGTATTGATCTGGCAGGCTTCCCTGGTTATTAATACTGTGTGTGTGTGTACAATATCAACTGTACAAATACACACCGTCCGCGTTACTGCGGATCCTGTAACGTAATTCACAAGAGTAGGCCATTTCTTTAGAACTGCTTTTTGTGTTTAGTTTGTTGTCTTTCCCCCACACCTCGGACTAGCACGGTCGTCTACGTCCGGTGCGAAAGAAGTTCAACATACTTTTGGAAAATTTGAAAATTATCTGCAAATTACTCAATTTGTTATCAAAAGTAACAACATTTGTCCCGACTGCGAGCGTACTGCAGACTTATGAAACGGCACCTGTGAGAAGGCACGATAGTCCATAACAATCGCCCTAATATTCTTAGCTCTTTCGGTAAAATCACGTTGAAGGGAAACAATAAAATAATAAAATATATATAAAACAATAAAAATTCTTACGACGTTTCGACCATAACGCAAACGGTCATCATCAGGTCGAAACGTCGTGAGAATTTTTATTGTTTTATATATATTATTATTTTATTGTTTCCCTTCAATGTGACTTTACCGAAAGAGCTAAGAATATGAATTACTGCAGTCACGAAAGCTTTAAATAAAAAATCGCCCTAATACTTAATGTACTAAATTATTAATCACGTTATGAATATAATTATAAGGATCAATGCCTAAAACGAGGGGCTGCGTCTTGCTTACCCGACACGTTGCATGTTATATATTGTTGTATTTAGATATTGTACCTATACACCGCAGTGCCTTTAAAACTTTTGATGAAAATCTGGAATTGCTCTTTGACTAATTTTTTTACAAACAGATATTGTTCCCCAAACAAACCGTCAAGGTGGGTACAGTCTCAATGTCACTTAAAGTAAAACTTTGGTGGGCAGTGCCGGATTATCCAAGTAGCAAAAGTACCTACACATGTAGCTACGGGCCCCACACTTTTAAGGGCCCCGCGCTAATGCTTTCAAGCTATGAATTCTGCGCTTGCTCTGTTACTATAGTACTAGACCACCTTCAACTTTACGAACGACTGGGTGTTTAAGGTTAGCGATTTGTCGTATTATCTAGCTGCATAGCAAATGAAAAAAATAATTAATAAAACGTGCTTTTTTTACGTGACTTTACCGAAAGAACCAGAGAAATTGTTTTACTTGCATAGTAAAGTAATTGCATTTTAAGAAAAAATAAAATACATTTATTTATTTTATTTTTTATTATTTTTCCCAACTACGTGACTTCACCGAAAGAACCAAAGAATATGGATCCTTTGCAGTCACGAAAACTTCAAATCTAGAATGAAAAAAAATTGTGTTTTAATATTTACGTGTTTTTATTTTTAATTTTATTTAGGGCCCCTTATAACATATGCTACAGGCCCCGGCACGAGCTTAATCCGGTACTGATGGTGGGGGGTACAGGGCTCTCCGTGTCACACTGACAGCATCAGAGGAATGTTGGCAGTCAAGCCAATGCTTTTGCGTCGTGTTCGAGAGAAGCAACCGGCTGAATGTAACCGTGTCGATTTTGGAAACCCATTCGGGGTCGTCAGAGGAGTTGCTCGATGCACAGCGTTCCGAACCTCCGGTGGACGGGTTTTGTACATTGTGTGTGTGTGTTGACCTTCAGTGTGGCACGCGTACGGAGCCAAAAGTGCTGATCGGACCACAGTAATGGGGCCAGCAGTGGTCGATTGCGTGACGAACAGGTGTGTGCACGTATGTAGAAATAAAATACAATTTAAATGAATTACAAATACAATTAAAATAAAAAGACGAACACACAATTGAGCAGTCTTTTGAAATACGTGGTCGACCAGGTTAGTGCCGACTGGTTTGGATCGCGTTAAGTTTCCAAGGTTTGTTGAGTTGGCCTCTCCCATCTTCTTGCTGTGTTTGCCTCCGTGCAGTTTGCCGTTCTCTGTGTGCACTCTGTGTGATGTCTCTCTCTGTGTGTGATGTCTCTCTGTGTGTGCACTCTGTGTGTGATGTCTCTCTCTGTGTGATGTCTCTCTGTGTGTGATGTCCCTCTGTGTGTGTGATGTCTCTCTCAGTGTGTGATGTCTGTGTGTGTGATGCCTCTCTCTGTGTGTGATGTCTCTTTGTGTGTGATGTCTCTCTGTGTGTGATGTCTCTCTCTGTGTGTGATGTCCCTCTGTGTGCACTGTGTGATGTCCCTCTGTGTGTGATGTCTCTCTGTGTGCACTGTGTGATGTCTCTCTGTGTGTGTGATGTCTCTCTGTGTGTGTGATGTCTCTCTGTGTGTGTGATGTCTCTCTGTGTGTGATGTCTCTCTCTGTGTGTGATGTCTGTGTGTGTGATGTCTCTCTGTGTGCACTGTGTGATGTCTCTCTCTCTGTGTGTGATGTCTCTCTCTGTGTGTGATGTCTCTCTCTGTGTGTGATGTCTCTCTCTGTGTGTGATGTCTCTCTCTGTGTGTGATGTCTCTCTCTGTGTGATGTCTCTCTCTCTGTGTGATGTCTCTCTCTATGTGTGATGTCTCTCTGTGTGTGATGTCTCTCTCTGTGTGTGATGTCCCTCTCTGTGTTTGATGTCTCCCTCTGTGTGTGTGTGATGTCTCTGTGTGTGTGTGATGTCTCTCTCTGTGTGTGATGTCTCTCTCTGTGTGTGATGTCTTTGTGTGTGTGATGTCTCTCTCTCTGTGTGATGTCTCTCTCTGTGTGTGATGTCTCTCTCTCTGTGTGATGTCCCTCTCTGTGTGATGTCTCTCTCTGTGTGTGATGTCTCTCTGTGTGTGTGATGTCTCTTTCTCTGTGTGATGTCTCTGTGTGTGTGTGTGATGTCCCTCTGTGTGTGATGTCTCTCTCTGTGTGTGATGTCTCTCTCTGTGTGATGTCTCCCTCTGTGTGTGATGCCTCTCTCTGTGTGTGATGTCCATCTGTGTGTGATGTCCCTCTGTGTGTGATGTCTCTCTGTGTGATGTCCCTCTGTGTGTGATGTTTCTCTGTGTGATGTCCCTCTATGTGTGATGTCTCTCTGTGTGTGATGTCTCTCTGTGTGTGATGTCCCTCTGTGTGATGTCCCTCTGTGTGTGATGTTTCTCTGTGTGTGATGTCTCTGTGTGTGATGTCCCTCTGTGTGTGATGTTTCTGTGTGATGTTTCTCTGTGTGTGATGTCCCTCTGTGTGTGATGTCCTGTGTGTGATGTCCCTCTGTGTGTGATGTCCTTCTGTGTGATGTCCCTCTGTGTGTGATGTCTCTCTGTGTGTGATGTCCTTCTGTGTGTGATGTCTCTCTCTGTGTGTGATGTCTCTCTGTGTGTGATGTCTCTCTCTGTGTGTGATGTTTCTCTGTGTGTGATGTCCCTCTGTGTGTGATGTCTCTGTGTGTGTGATGTCCCTCTGTGTGTGATGTCCTTCTGTCTGCTCAGTGTGTGATGTCTCTCTGTGTGATGTCCCTCTGTGTGTGATGTTTCTCTGTGTGTGATGTCTCTCTGTGTGTGATGTCCTGTGTGTGATGTCCCTCTGTGTGTGATGTCCTTCTGTGTGTGATGTCCCTCTGTGTGCTCTGTGTGTGATGTCCCTCTGCGTGTTCCCTCGCTATGCGTTTTGCCCCATATCCGCCTGATGATGAACGCTTGTGTTGCGTTCGAAACGTCGTGATTTATTTTAATCTTATTTGTGATTTATTTAAAATATTTACGTTATTCCTACATACGTGACTTTACCGAAAGAACCAATGAGTGGTATAGGTGTGTGCACGTCACGTTTAGCATCAGGGCGACTGCAACTTGCAAAGGAAACGACGCGATTGAGCGCAGCAGCGCATTGCCATTCAAAGCCGACTGAAATCGATTTGTTGCCAATCGCCTCTCTCTCCGGGCGGTGGCTGCGGAGGGGTTAGTGATTCACCGCACGCAGATGTTGTCAAACCCACGGTGGGCGTCAAGGTGCCATGCCCTTGCTTCCCAGCAACAAATGTGGACTCCCATCATCATCATCTGTTCCTTGTGCGTGGAATCGAGTGTTGACCCAACCCTCACAAGTGCCGGATTAAGCTCGAAATTAAAAAATATATATTAAAACACCATCATTTTTTAAAACTTGCACTGTAAAGTAATTGTATTTTTTCATTTGCTATACAGCCAGATAATACGACAAATCGCTAACCTTGAACACCCAGTCGTTCAAAAAAGTTGAAGGCGGTATAGTACTATAGTAATAGAGCAAGCGCAGAATCTCTGAACCGGAATTGATAGCTTGAAAGCATTTAGTGCGGGTCCCGTAGCATTTGCTACTTTTACGATGATGATCCGGCACTGCCCCCACTCCTCGTTCGTACACGTGGGTTTCCTCCATGGCCACGTGGAAGGTGGATAATCATAGCAGTTCAGGGCCAACGTTGGTCGTGCAAATTCTGATTGGCTGCCTTGCCACTCATCTCTGGCTTTTCCCCACAACTCTGAATATAAAGAAACTGGTGTGCAGTTAATTATATATATTAACCTTTACACTTCGGGATATAAACGAAAACCTGTTTTACCTCAAATTCCACATTGGCAAAAAAAAACCTGTTCTCCACCTTGTATCTTACCTTGCCAACATATTTATTTTAAATCAACGTGTGAATTTATCTTAAACACGTTTCACATACACTCCGTTTATGGGGATGACATCACCTAGACCGCCATCTAAAGTATGCATTAATTGATGTACTTTTCAACACAATATACACTTGTGCATATACAGCTATACTTAGTGAAAAACACGTGTGTACACATACAAAGATGGCAGGTGTATTGTGCGTGTTGTATTTGTACGCAATTGTAAATTACCATAAACCATCTCTCCACTGTTGAATTAAGGATTCCCCAAGTCGTCACCATATCACTGTCTTACATAGCCAACCGTGCTAGTCGGAGGTGCGGTGGGGGAAGGTCATCGTAGGCTTGAGCAGGAAATTGTACGTACAAATGTCCGACGGTTTAATACAGTTGTTAAAACAATTGCCGCTCTTGTCAAGGCCAACATCTCCAGGCAAGTGACGTGGCTGCCCAGTGCGGAGGCCAAGCCAAGGGTCGGTGGGAGCCCAAAGCGCTTGGGGCCACCAAGAGGGACGACTTTGGGACAGGCCACAACTTAATTCCTTTCAGAGGCCTATCTATGCAAAACACGCAACGCCACTGCTTCTGGGCATGTACATTGTTACCCTCCCCCTTCAGCGATTCAATGATTTCAATGACAGTGCAAATGTAGGACTCTATAAGGATGGCGAGATGGATCTCGAGGATGACAAGACCCGTGTCTGGTCAGCAATGGAGATGTCGGATTAATGCAAGAATGGTACCGACCCAAAATGGCCAAGCCACACACCGTGCGAGAGAGAAAACTCGCAAAAGGGGAGACGATTGCGGCAAGACCAGGGCGCAGACGTGGGAGGTAAGCCCTTGAGGCGGTTCAAAGTGAGAAAACCGGGAAGCGAAGATCTGCGACGTTAGGCGTGGAGATGGCCCCTGGACATGAATAAGCGGGGGGGATGGAGAATATCGACCCATCAAGAGCAGGAAAAATGCAGTCATAAACACTCGCAGTGAAATACTATCAGAGGTGGGTTATATCTGAAATGCAGAGCTGGTTCTTTGAAAATGCTTTAAAGTGCATCATTGTGATATACAGGTTTCCCCGGCTTCATGCAGTTGTATGTGTATAACTTCTTTCGCACCATACACAGCCAACCGTGCTGATCGGAGGTGCGTTCCGAAGAAAAAAAAGGCTGCACAAAGTGAAATCGCACGAGACGGATGCTTACAAAGTCGCGTAAACGGTACAATGTTGTACCACGTCCGATCGCATATCCGGATGCAGAGAAAATTCACATCACATGCAATAGCGCATTTTGGGTGGAAAGGGGCAACATTATACAGCGCGAAATTGCACCAACCGAACCCACAAAGAAGCAAGGTAAAGCTGTACTCATATGTTGAGTTGCATGCATCAGTACAACATATACTTGGACCAGGCACAAGTGTGAAAAGATGCTTTTATTTAGCATCGAAAATTCTTTTCAAAACACAGAGAAAATGTTTTTTTTTAATCAATACATCATATGCAATAAAATTGATTTGAATAGAATAAACCAAAACGTAGTATTTTCCACTTGGTCAAGTACATTACATTAGACGGTAACGCACAGCGAGAAAGGCGCCTCACCTCTTCCACAGATCCCAGAACTTTTCAAGTCAACACCGGACCTTCATTGTACGCTCTTAACAGTATATGGCTCATGTTTTTGTATCGTATATACAGCAATACCTTGATTTACATCTCCCCCTTTTGCATCGTTACTTTTGTGACTGCAGGAATTCATATTCTTGGTTCATTTGGTAGATAGAAAAAAAATCTTAAAAGTGAATCAAAATAAAATTAAAGAAAACACTCATGTAGACTGGAGCTTGGTTCTAATCGGAGTGTCCTGGCAGCCTATAATGTAGACTGCAGCAATGGTTAAACTGAACCAGCGCTAGACTTATTCTGGTTTTCGGTAATAAAAAATTAAAGATTTTCATTCATTTTTTTATTACCGAAAGTACCAGAATAAGTCTACATTATAGACTGCCAGTACACTCACCGAGGTTAAGAACCAGGCTACAGTCTACATTATAGACTGCCAGTACATTCACCCAACTTAATAACCATTGCTAGTCTACATAATAGACTGCCAAGTACACTCGCTCCGATTAGAACCAAGCCACAGCCTACATTAGTTTTGTATTCAATTTTATTTCACTTCATATTTATTATTTTTCTATCTACGCGACTTTAGCGAAAGAACGAATAAGTCGTTACGTTGTTAACACCGCTACATGGGTTTGCGTTGCCTCAACCCGCATTTACATCACGTGACAGCATCATCATCATCCATCTCTTATCTTGATCGATCTCTTCAGCCTTTGCCTCCACCTCCTGCACTGAAAATCGCTTGTGATTTTCGTCGTCGCACCTCTCGGGGATGCATCCCAGATGTAAACCGGGTTATTACTGTACAAACCTACCCCCAAGTCGTATTATCATTAAATGTTTTGTCACATTGCCAAGAATATTTTACACACATTTTAAATGAGTTTACCCTACCTGCTTGTAAATCTGTATTCCTTTTAAAACTATTTGCAACAGTTTGCATGTTTCCTATTTTAAATGTTAAAAGATTTTCTGCGCTTGCACAACTTGTATGTTATTAATTCATCGAGAATGTTTTATTTCCAGCAATGCCCTTTTGTCCATTGCTCTACAATAAAAACAGTAACATTTATATTATGCAGCTCAAAAGATTCAGGAATAAAATGAACAATTATATGTTTGATTATGTGATGCTGACAAACTAAACAAAATATGAATTCTATATATTTTTTATGCAGTTCCTGAGTACCCAAAGTTTTGTTAAGTTGCCCAAACACTGCAGACAATTGCATTTACAACAAAGAAATGAATTAAATATTAAACTTCCAAAAAACACTCTTTGCAATAAAAGTGCATTTATTTTTTTGGAATGTAATATAAAATGGATGACAGCAAACAAGACTAATTGTGGTCAGGTATTTAATAACGTTCCTGAGTGCACAAAATAGTAAACACTGGCCAGTGAAATGACCCAGTAAAATTAACATCTGCCATCATATTTTGTCGTGCGTGCTTGTGGACTACCAACTTGCTGTATCTCTCCCAGTGTATAATGTATGAATTATTGAATGACCTAGTAAGATACCATAAGCAACACATTAAATAATTCTGCGTACAGCACCTGAGGGCTAAACTACACGTTTGTTGGTGGAGTTTAGTGCAATGCTCATAACAGAACAAATAACGAAGAGCGAATCAAACAAGAAAGGTGGAATTTGATGCCAACACAGAAGGTGGCTCTCTCGCAACAGGTCACAACGCTCATCCCCCCCCCACCCCGCCCCCCTAGGCTTTATCATTGTCGGCCGCGCTCCAGGTGAGCCGCTTCTCGTAGAAAGCGATCACTGCCTGGGGGCACTTCAAATTGGCCTCCCGGGCTGGGACCAAGTCGGCATCGTTACAGCCCTTCCTGTCGTGGACAAAACAAAAATAACGCGCAAGGTCAGGTCAATAACGGTGATTACGCGACGACACAATTCAAAACTTAAAACGGCCGTCAATGCAATCGTCTGACTTTTGCTCGGCATTACGATTTAGTAAACGTATAATAGTTCGATATTCTGGTGGGTTGCTTAAGATACAAATATGATTGTAGAATGTTTTTTTACGCAACACATCTGTTCCATGCACTTAATTGTACAAACATGACAAAAAAGGGCCAAGTTTCGATTTAAAGCTTTCGTGACTGCAATGATTCATCTTCTTCGGTTCTTTCGGTAAAGTCACGTAGAATGAGAATAAAATAATAAATTGATAAAATAAAATAACACAATAATATTCTCAGCCATGGTGCAGGGCCTGGGACAAATCACACTCTGTGGGCCCCCCCCCCCTCGATGCCTTCAAAGAAAACCGGAAGTATCACATTTGACACCGTGACATGGAAGCACGGGGCGGCCCAGGGTAGTTGCCCCCGATTCAAGTTTCAAGTTTCATTTATTAGGTATAGCCCTGTGAGCCTGCGGCTCTTAAGTCGGGTGCAACCGCAACAAACAAAATTTGAACACAGAACATCTTAAAGCGACAACGCGTAACAGAAACATCCCGGAATAAACCAGCAAATATTCCACACAAAAAAACGTATTAAAACGCTGTGTGCAAAAATCAATGTGGTGCAAGCCAACAACAACAATCACAAGACAATTTATATTAACCATATGTTTTCGAATCACCAAAATAAAGCTGTAAAAACAATGTAACAACAATAATCATAGGAACTGTGAATTTAAATTGAACAACAAACGATATACATAACACGTACGACAAAAAAACTGCAGCCATATCTAAAGATGTAGGAAAGCAACTCACCATTTAATCATGAATCTCAGCTCTCCTGAGGAGTCTGTGGCCCCAATAATCTTTTCTGGCTCCAGACCACGATCGAAGCCCTTCGGCTTGTTGCAATGAAAAGACACAATCACCCACAGCCGGCTAAGCACAATGCTGAGATGTACAGCAGCATACATACACACATAACATTAACAACACAATTACAGCACTGTTTTTACATGTCATTGCTATATTTTCTGATGCTCCTTTTTATACTTAAAATTGTGTGGATTTATATTAACATTTCCAGAACTAAAAATTAATTTCCCTTGTATATCTACATACATATACCCTTTAAATACCTATCCATTGTATATTAATGTAACTTAAATACAAAACCCTAAAAGTATTAAGGTCATGTTTCGATTTAAAGCTTTCGTGACTGCAAGGATTCATCTTCTTTGGTTCTTTCGGTAAAGTCACGTAGAATGAGAATAAATAATAAAATAAAACAATAAAATTCTCACGACGTTTCGGCCACAACACAAGTGGCCTTCTTGTGTTGTGGGCGAAACGTCGTGATAATTTTATTGTTTTATTTTATTATTTTATTCCCATTCTACGTGACTTCACCGAAAGAACCAAAGAAGATATTATGGTCATGGCCAAGACTATTGTCCGTGCAGATGTGGGGCAAGGAAAGTGGTCTTAGGTTCAACCGTCCCAAAACATAACCTCTGACCACTAACACTACAAAAAAAAGTATTGTGTCAGCCTTCACCAACGGCAAGCTAAAACAGCGGCAATTGAAAAACCACTATAGTCTGCGATTGGAATATATAGGCAAGCGCATCCCAAGGATGTTCTGCGAATGGATGAACATTCCTGGACATCTGTGAAAAATATCTGTATAGATCATCAGATTCCTCCAGTCTAAATAAAGACTCTTAACATTTGTTATATGATTGGATAAACATTTAGGGGTAAGTATTCGTCACTCACAATGCTTTAAAAATATATATATAGCTTGACATTTACATCCACTCACTTCTGTTTTTATCTTCTTTGTGTCATCACTGTCTTTATCTTCAGATTTTCTCTTTCCCTTGTTTCGGTCTGCTTGGATTAGCAGCTCTTTGGCTTGCCGCTGCTTTTCCAGAAAGACATTGATCAGCTCCGGGCATTCCAGGTTGTCCTCAGGCTCCCAGGTGTTGTCATTGCTGCTGTTGTGAGGAATAAAAAGAGTAAAACAGAACCAATTTACTATTTTGTTAA
The DNA here is from genome assembly GCF_048934315.1 of Petromyzon marinus. Classification (NCBI taxonomy): domain Eukaryota; kingdom Metazoa; phylum Chordata; class Hyperoartia; order Petromyzontiformes; family Petromyzontidae; genus Petromyzon; species Petromyzon marinus. The sequence goes on along the minus strand of NC_133668.1, from coordinate 25,029,766 downwards.
CATTTTGCATTGAGATTTAAATAAAATATGCCATAAGTTAAAACATGACAACGAAAATTAGCCATGCGCAATGTTTATACAATATTGCATATTAAGGTCTCTGTTATTCACAAAGTTCATTTTGAAAGCTGTCGTGTTGATTGATAATCCAGCACTTACTGATTCATGCCAATCACCCGCTCACCAGCAGTCAGTCACGTCCTGATCACTCTTCTATCACAAAATATTAAGGTTACTATTCCTCAGAACTTCACTAATTATTTCCTCCATCCATTTAAAACGTGTAGGCTACCGCGACCAATATTACGATCTAGAACCGATTTGTGGGTCAGATTGTGTCAGCAAAATGTGTGTCGTGAACACTCCTCCACCCGAAACAGCAAATTCATGAAATTGGCATGTGAACAAACGTTGGAATTTATTACTGCTTCAGCATAACGGTGTGTTGGTGAGAAATCTCACAACATTTAATAAACATGAAAGACGTTAAGCTGAGTTGCAACCGGCATCATCAGCCATTTGCGAGAATGATTAAAATGTCCTCCAGTCTTGGGCCTTAACCAGGGGGTGGGATGTCATGGAGTAATACACAAGGGAGCATAGAGTGTCGGCAAGTGATAGAGTTGAATGCAGTCGCATGAAGATTTATTTTAGCTTGCAACAAATGTTAGATATGGTAATAATATTTACGTGATGACAATAGCGAATCAATCGTACTAAATGGTTAGATTATAATAAATAATTCAAGTGAGATGTGTTAACATAATATACACATTGATATGCTTATACATCACTTTTAAATAACTTATTTCCTTCACTCCCAGATTTGATATGCAGGTGTGTTTAGTTTGTCGCCCTTCCCCCACACCTCCGATTAGCATAGTTGGCAAGGTACGGTGCAAAATAAGCTCATACACAAATAGGTAATACTAAATGGGTAGTAATCTTAAAATAATAATGTGGTTGTATCAATGTAAATACATTTTATCAAGGTTGTAATGTGTTTACTTAATGTTGTGTGCTTCCAAGCTGCACTCGTTGAAGTTCATTTGATTTCTCTCTATTTTAACGGTGTCTAATTAGTCTTGGCCAATAACAACGGTAAAGAACATCAACCTTATTTAAATCAACTGAATGTCCTTTGTTGGCAAGCATGTTCCGCCACTGCCAACTAATTGTGTTTGATGTTCTCCTGGTCTCATTTTATTCTGGCACAGTACACAAAATAAAACAAATCTTAGTCAGTACCAAGAATTAACTTCCAAAACGAACAACAGGAGTTTACCAGATTAGTTGAACATGATAAATTAAATACTGGCCAGATCAGTAAAAAAAAAATAGCAAAAATGAACACCAGAAGAACATCAACGTAATTTACTGGAAGCTAAAGAAAAATAATTTACACAAATACACGAACCTCTTAAGTATCTCTTGTGGGTGCACATTGATGGCATCACACATTTTCACATTTCTAGCAAAAGCCTGATGCTGCTGGTTATAACTCAGTAAAATGTCAAATCAAATTTTAAATGTTGTGAGATTCTCACAAAAACACCAGTGTTCTGAAGAGGTAATAATCTGGCACGTTTGTTCACGTGACAACTTTATTCACTGGCCTTGTCAGGTGAAGCAGGTTTCATGACACACATTTTACTTGTGCAATCTGACCTAAAAATCTATTATGACTCCTCCACCATGTTGAGTAGTCCTGTCTACCAGCCTGACGGTTTCATCTCATCTGTACCATGTTCAACCACCACACTTGCAGGTCACAACAACACTCGCACTCACCACACTGCAGGTCTCTCGCACTGCTCCACTTTGGAATTCGTTTCCATCGTCTCTTTTCCAAAGCTCCTATAATAATCGTGTTCAATTCAACAAAACGTGTTAACTCATATCTAGTACAACTGTCACGTCGTGGGTTTTGTCGCTGGCCAATTGACGCCCTGAGATTTCGTGGACCTGCGCCCAGCTGTGCGATCATAAACGTCACAACAAAAACACGGCGGCACGCAGCGATTACGACAATGGAAAGCCTCAGCCAGGCAAAGGCAGCACTGGGGCTGACTGGTGATGCACCACCTCCCCCCCCGCTCCCCCCCCCCCCGTTCCTCTGACCACTTACTCGTTGAAGCCCTTCCACTTGAGCAGATATTCCACGCGGCCTTTGACCACCCGTCGGTCCAGCACCTTCTCGACAATGAAGTCACTCTTAGGAGAGTCCACGGGTGCCACTGCGACGGCCTTCTTCCGTCCACCTTTGCTCTTGCCCATTTTATGTTGATCTGCCAGCGAATGCACATGGTAGATCAGCAACGCTTGCAACGGTTCGCCATCGTCAGCCACGATGCACGACTGGATAACCAAAAAAAAAGCCTCCCGAAACCATGGGGCATTTCTCGCGGTGCTGCCATGCCACCACTGGCAATCGTTACAGCACAACTATAAATAAATGCCATGTTGTGTTACATCCCTGAAACAGTCATTGTGGCCCGTCTCTTGTTTATGGAAGTGATCAAGGCTACTGCTAACTTAGCAGATATCACGAATAAGGTACTTGGCTCCGGTGGGAACTTCCTGATGCAGAGTGACCGAATACTGTGGACTCAGTCCATGAGGAAGGAAATCAGTCGAGGCGTAGTAGGAAATGCCATTATTCTAAGGGATGCCAAGGGACTTAACCTTAAAATACAACGAATCAACGTTTATTTTTTTTACAATTAGCACATTTTTACAATCACCTGGTGTTCGCACCTCCGATAAGCACGGTTGGCTACGGACGGTGCGAAAGAAGCTCGACATACTGTACAATATACATACGTAGGCCTATCCTCAGAAATGACGAATTTCTTCAAAGATCAATGCCATTTTGATTCTTCAGGGGGCTGCCAAGGCCCGGTGGCCGCTTAAAATAAGACTTTATTTTAAAAAAAGACTATTTTAAAAAAAGACTTTATTTAAAAAAAATACTTTATTAAAAAAAGACTTTATTTTAAAATAAGACTTTATTTTAAGGTGCCTTTAAGATGGCCTACGGGGGTGGGTGGTGTGGCACAATCGAACAATGCCCTCCATACGAGCGTGTACCAAGCGTGCCAATAATCACAAACGCTGCCTTGCAAGTTCACAGCCAGTTATGGGGTTAAGGCCAATTTTGCCGAAAAGGTACGATAACCAAAAGCGTTCGTTTTCCCACCTCTTTCTTTAATCGCGAACGATGAAAGGCAGAGGTCAGTGCGAGCCTTAAGCACCATTCACTTGAGGATGCATTTCTCATGACATTGGGCAAACAACAAAAATTAAATAAACCCACACAAGGCCTGAGCCAAGCCCTGCTGCGCCATGGTATCTGAGGGAGGGTGGAGGGTTTTTTCAGGTTAAAAACAGCACATCGGCGGCGCGTACCGACATTATTATAATCACAATGAGTATTTACCGCGACGTTTGGTACAATTGCGGCAACAGTGTGAATTATATGTGCCTCAGTTAGCACCGCGATCACTAAATCCATCCTTCCTCCGCCCAACACGCCGAGCGGGGACGATCGTGTCGTGGTTCGTGTGGCGTCGTAATAATATAAAAAAACCTCCAACCCTCTGAAAAATTGCATAATGAAAGTCTAAGTTCCGTTAGAAATATATACTTAACACATCGGGGGGGGGGGGGGGAAACAAAACACAAATGAGGTATTGTTTAAAAAAATATATATGCGGCTGAGATGTAGAACAATAAAAAAAATTGGTAATGGAGAGAGGTTCTTGTTATAAGCTTCCCTCACCCATAATATAGGTCTTTTTGTGGGGGGTTATGTCGCGTATTTCCCGTAAATACGCGACCTAACCCCCCGTAAATAAACTACCGATATCGCTCGCGAAAAGCTACGCGTTAAACCAAGCTTCCACTCACTTCACGCGAAGGCCGAAGGCGTCACTCGCGTAGGCCTCATCCGCGGGGCGCCGACGCTTAAAAGATTCTTTCGGAAGACGGAAGAAGACGGGGGGCGGGGGGTGGGGGGGCGGGGGAAGGGGGTGGGGGGTGGGGGGCGGGGGGTGGGGGGCGGGGGTGGATGGGGAGGGGGCGGTGGGTGGGGGGGGCGGGGGGGTGGGTGTGGGGGGAGGGTGGGGGGGGTGGGGGTGGGTGGGGGGGGCGGGGGGGTGGGTGGGGGCGGTGGGGCGGGGGTGGATGGGGAGGGGGCGGTGGGTGGGGGGGGCGGGGGGGTGGGGCGGGGGTGGGCGGGGGTGTGGGGGTGGGGAGGGGGCGGTGGGTGGGGGTGGGGGCGGTGGGCGGTGGGTGGGGGTGGGGGGTGGGTGTGGGGGGTGGGGGGCGGGTGGGGGTGGGGGACGGGGGGCGGGTGGGTGTGGGGGACGGGTGGGTGGGGGGAGGGGGCGTGGACAATCCGCGTTGTGTTCAGCGCTCTCCATCCTCTGGCACGTCCACGTCTCTCCCGCATTGTCTCGATGTTAAAGGACGCTTGCACAAAGGAAGATGCCCCCACCCCATCGTTGTCCCCTCCACCACCAATCCTCCACAATTCTCGCCCCTATAAAAGTGGCGCTGACGTCCACCCCCGGGCGATCCGTGTGCCAGGCTAGGTGTGTTTGCCACTTTGAGACATGGCCGTAATTATAATATATATTGGGGGGGACACATCCCCCCCCCCCCCCAATATATTATAATATTTCAAGTTTAATTTATTAGGTGCAGCCCTGTGAGCCATGCGGCTCTTAAGTCGGGTGCAACCGCAACAAACAAAACATGAACACAGAACATCTTAAAGCGACGACGCGCAACAGAAACATCCTGGATAAACCAGGAAATATTCCAGAAAAAAACCACCGTATTACAACGCTGTGTGCAAAAATCCCAGTGTGATGCAAGACAAACAATAACAACCATAAGACACTTTGTGGTTTTCACACCTGATGATGATTGCTTGTGTTGCAGTCGAAACGTCGTGAGAATTTTATTGTTTTATATTTTTATTATTTTATTGTTTCCCTTCTACGTGACTTTACCGAAAGAACCAAGAATATAACCATAAGACAATTTAGATTCCCCTCCCTAAAGGTGAAATAGTTTTAGTGGGTGATCTAAATTGGAATTGGCTAAACCCGCCGGCCGTGGCCACAAATTTTACCGATGAATTTAACCTGTTTCAATTAATAAATGTCCCCACAAGACCCAACCTAAAAAATCCGGGACAGTCAACTCTGCTTGAGCGTCCTATTGACAAATGCCCCTCACAATTTCGCACTGACTGGTGTTCTGGGTAATAACCTTAGTGATCACTCCATTTTTGGGGTGAGATCATCAGCCAGACCCAAAGCCCCCCCTAAAATTGTTGAGAAGCACTCTTTGAGGCACTTCAGCACTCAGGCATTTACTAATGATGTGCTTCACTCGGATATTGACAAGGTCTGTGATATCCCCAACCTGACTACGGCTTGGGAGACTTTCAGGTACACGTTTCTCCAAATTATTAACAAACATGCTCCGTTGGTTAGATTTAAAACTAACGGCAACTGCCCACCATGGTATGATCCTTTGATTACAAAGCTCATGAAAACTAGGGACAAGGCTTGGGCATGTGCTCAGAAAAGTAATTTGGTAAATGACTGGCTAGAATACAGGACTTTAAGGAATAGATGCGTAAAAAAAATACGGCATGCAAAAAATGCCTACTATTCCTCCACTCTCCGGGAATCACATGGAAATGCCAGGATTTTTTTGAAAACAATCAAATGTATCGAAAAGGCATCCAAAACAGACAATCTGCCCCTTGAGCTTAACCGAAATGGGGAATATTTTTCAGATCCCCAAAAAATAGTTGACAATTTTAACCTTCATTTTTCTGAAGCTGGTAATCTTTTTGATAATGTATTGGGAGTCACTCCTGCTCATGCAAATTCCTACACCCCTGTCCAAACATTAAACGAATTTAGTTTCCAGCCAGTCCACGAAAGTAATGTTCTGAAACAACTCTCCTACCTCAAAGGGTCCTCCTCTACCGGGGCAGACAGTTTTCCCGTCTTTGCTCTGCTAACTGTTGGTCACCTAATATACAAACCTATAGCCCATATTTTCAACCTGTCCATCAAAGAAGCATCAGTTCCTCTAGAATGGAAACATTCCTATGTCCGTCCACTTCACAAAGGGGGCCCTAAAGATGATCCCAATAACTACCGATCTATCTCAATTTTGTCCCCATTGATGAAAATTTGTGAAAAATTATTGAACTACCAAATTAGCAGTTTCCTGTGCACCAACAATCTACTACATCTAAAACAATCTGGGTTCCTAAAAAAATACAGCACCACATCTGCTGCATTAGACTCTCTGAATCAAATTTACAGTAGCCTTGATAATAAGCAGTACCGTGCCTGTCTTTTTCTTGACCTGTCCAAAGCTTTTTATACAGTAGACCACAACACCCTGCTTAGTAAACTAAGTTGCCTCGGTTTTTCCGAAAACACAGTAAAATGGTAAAAAATACCTCTTTTCTCGCACTCAAACTGTATTCACAGATGGTTGGAGGTCAAACAGTGTTAATATAACAAAAGGGGTTCCACAGGGTTCCATCCTCGGCCCCCTCTTGTTCTCTCTTTATGTCAATGACTTGGGCACTGACCTGGATCATTCCAGGGTAAATCGTTTTGCAGATGACGCGATGCTGATTACTGCAGGCCGCTCTCCGGATGACGTGATTGCTAAGCTCCAGGGTGATTTCAACAAACTACAACATCAGCTAGTTGCTCTTAAACTAGTCCTGAATACCTACAAACCAAGGTGCTATGCTTCTCACCGGGACTAAAGCAGGAAGTTATTTTTCCCCAATTACATTCCTTAAAAATTTATCAAATAGAGCAAGTAAAGAACAATAAGTATCTTGGGGTCATCCTGGATTCAAAACTGAATTTTGAAGATCACATTGATTATATTGGTAAAAAGATAAAAATAAAAATTGGTTTTCTGTATCGACACAAGCACTGCTTCCCCCCTATGTTCCGTTTGGAATTGATAAAAGCTACCATACTGCCTCTACTTGATTACTGTGATATCGTGTATAAATCAGCCCCAAGTACTGTACTGAAGAAGCTTGATTCCATCTATCACTCGGCCTTGATTTGCATTGAACTGCCCACATAGGACTCACCACTGTGATCTCTACATTGGGTCAAACTTAACATCTCTTAATGTTCGACGGCTTGTGCACCAGATCTTAGTTATTCACGATGTACTTACAAAAAAATCCGCAGACTACCTGCTGGATCTCCTCTCTATTTCAAAGAACAAATTTGACCTCAAGTCTTCGCTCATTTACCAGCTTCACATCCCCTATTTCCGTACAAAAACTGGAGGAAGGGCCTTTGCTATTGATGCCCCCAGGGTCTGGAATGCTATTGCCAATAAACTGCAACTTGAATCAATACCTATGAGATTTTCACTCAAAACTGCTCTAGAGGAGTTGTACACCCCTAGCTGCCACTGCTATTCAGTGGCCTAAAATTAAATACATTTTTTCGCTCCGGATGACCGCTGCAAAGTATTATCTGTATTTTGATTTAGTGTGCTGATCTTAAAGGTGCATTGAAAAATGTGATACTCCGACTGATGCTCCTGTTTTTGTGGAGTGACTCATGCAGCCAGCTGTGGCTCTAGGGTTTGGTGTTACATGTTATTTATGTAGTTTATTGTTAAAACTTCAGTCACAGTCCCTATGATCACTGTTACATTGCATTTATGGCTTAATTTTGGTGATTTCTAAAAGTTTTTTGGTTTGGCCATGTTTTTGTTTATTGTAGTACGGAATTAGACTAATGGCCTTAATCTTAGTTGTCTTATTCTTAGTTCTTTCGGTAAAGTCACGTTGAAGGGAAACAACAAAATAATAATATATATAAAACAATATTGTTTTATATATATTTTATTATTTTGTTTTATATATTGTTTTATATATATATATTTTATTATTTTGTTGCTTCCCTTCAACGTGACTTTACCGAAAGAACTAAGAATATGAATTACTGCAGTCACGAAAGCTTTAAATCAAAACTTAGTTGTCTTGTGGTTGTTGTTGTTGTTGTTTGACTTGCATCCCACTGGGATTTTTGCACACAGCGTTGGTGTACGGTGCTATTTCAGGAATATTTTGATGTTTTTTCCTGGATTTTCTGTTTGCACAGTCACATAGTCACTTTAAGATGTTTTCTTGTTCATGTGTTTTGTTTGTTGCGGTTGCACCCGATTCAAGAGCCGAATGGCTCACAGGGCTATACCAAATAAATGGAACTATGAACTATGAGATTCAAGTTATCAGGCCAACTCCGCACTTCCGCAAGAAACATGGCTTAACCATATGTTTTAGAAATGACCAAAATAAAGCTATAAAATACAATGTAACAACAGTAATTATAGAAACTTTGATTCAAATGTAACAATAAACGATGTACATAACATGTACGAACAAACTTGCAGCCATATCTGTCAGCATGACACTCCCCGTGTATGATGTGTGAGTGAGTCAATGGTAGTGAGTGTATGATGTGTAAGTCAGTGGTAGTGTGAGTGAGTGTATGATGTGTGAGTGTGTCAGCGTATTATGAGTGCATGATTAGTGAAGCATTGTATGATGAGTGAATGGGTCAGTGGTTGTGTGAGTGTATGATGTGAGTGAGTCAGCGTATGATGAGTGAATCAGTGTATGATGTGTGAGTGAGTCAGTGTAAGATGAGTGAGTGTATCACGGCATCCTCCCCTCTATCACGGCCTCCTTCCCGCCATCACGGCCTCCTCCATGCCATCGTGGCCTCCTCCATGCCATCGCGGCCTCCTCCATGCCATCGTGGTCTCCTCAACACCATTGCGGCCTCCTCCCCACCATCGCGGCCTCCTCCATGCCATCGTGGCCTCCTCTTCAAAAACGTCTTGCCAGTGTGGAAGCGTAGGCCAAAATGTATAATTATAATATATATTGGGGGACACACATCCCACCCATTACTCAAATATGCTCAAAATGTCCCCCCCCCCCAATATATTGCTATAAAATAGATTTATGTTTATATGATTGTGGTTATGGTTGTACTTTATTCATCCATAATCTCTGCCAGTACATACAATTAAACAGAGAAATGTAATGCAATACACTAGTAGACATTATTGTAAAAAATAAAATTAAAAAGTCCATCCTATGTGTTCGTGAATTTTTTTTATATTTTAGGCAGGAAATGGCAGGAAATTCGTTTTCAAATTCAGATTATTATTTTTCTGGGGGGGGGGGCCCTCAGACCCCCTGGAAGACTTCTCCCCCCCACCCCCCCATGTTGACTCCATGGCTACGGCCTTGCTTTGAGGACACATGGAGTGTCGAAAGCCCCGCTGCCGGCACGGGACAGACCCAGGTGCGGGATCAGAATATTAATTCATACTGGATGAATCCGATGAGCTATAAAGATTTTTTTTTCCACCAGGGGCGGGTAATAACGTTACAAAAAAACATGGGTTGATTGACTGGAATGACTGGCAGATGCCACCAGTTGTGCTCTCCACTGTGCCAACTCTGCGTTTTAGCCGCCCGGCGCTCCGCTCGTTGTTGTGAGCGTCTCTCCCCTTGTTTTCTCCGTTGTTGTTGCTGGAGGGCGACTGCCTCCAACTCACCAGCAGCGTCCTTCATGGACTTCCTCCACAGAGGTCGATCTTGGCACTGCTAGTACTGGTCCCGACCCCCATACACGTATATATAGTAACACCTACCGGATTAAATAGTAGTATTATTCATAATTTAACTCAGAATTTATTAACATTTGAGTTAGACCGTCTTGTAGGTACGTGTGTCAATATTTAACTATTTACCCTCGATCAAATAAAGATGTCACGTCGGCAAAATATGCAAATTTATTAGTTTTATTTGGCCAAACCGGAACATTGATCGGCAAGCAAAATATTGGCATTTTTTTGTATAGAGGATGCTTCGCTAGAAATTGCATCCATCATTATGAAGTTGTTAGCTCAGACCTCTCATGAGATCCCAACTTGAGTTTGAAATAACAGGGCGATCGGTGGCGATTCACGTCGCCTGTAATCCACCACAGTGGAGCTGGGGGTTGGTGGGTCACACAAATTGTCGTGAAATCCCAATCCCGTGGACTCCCATCTGTGTCCATCTGTACGGGGATAGAGTGTTGCCCCATCGCGCGCCTGGGTTTTCTCCGGTTTACTCCCACTTGTAGAAACATCAATCATTAATTGGCTGAAAACGTCTTTTAAAAAAACAATGCATTATACCCTCATGAAAAATAGTCATACAACTCAGCAAAATGGCTCTCCTGGGCAAATAAGTTAATATAAACCAATAAGGTGTGCATTATTTAACAAATATAGTTTCGTTTTGTATATTTTGAAAGTGATTTTATTTTTGTCTTTCGTATCGTTTGTTGCTGTAAAGTTCTTACCTGGCCCTACTGGACATCTGTGAAAACAAAATAAAAAAAAAACTTGCTGTATAGGGAGGGGCACCGGATTCCTCCATAATTAATAATTACAACATTCTGATTCTGTTTTTTTCGGTAAAGTCACGTTGGTAAAATAAAACAACTACATTAAATCACTCATTTAATTTAAATTAAATCTGATTTAATTTCAAACTGATTAAATCCAAATTCAATTACTGATGTAATTTAAAACAAACGAAAACAACTAAATTAAATCAGCGATTTAATTACGTGACTTTACCGAAAAAAACAAAGAGTATGAATCCTTGCAAGTCAAGAAAGCTTCAAATCTAGAAATTCTCATTCTGATCATCAGAAGAATTACGGTAAGCACGCGCGTGAGCCTGCATGGCCGGGGGGTCATCTTCCGGAAGACGCGCGCGCGTGTATTTGCGAGTTCACGCTCCTTCCGGAAGACGTTGACGGCTGATCTTCCGGAAGGTATCTATTTCTTCTAGAAGTTTATGTCTGATTCGTTTTTTTTCATGAGCGTGCCATCTTCTGGAATTGGGAAGACTATCTTCATTTTGGGTTTGGTTTTTTTTGGGGCAGGAATGAAACCCCATTCGGCAATGAATGCTCGATTGGCAAGCTGGTTAAGCAATTGAAACCTGCTTACGGCAAGACGACAAAACAATCCGTAAGCAATTGTCCACTTTACACGGTCAAGTTTCGAAACCGTCAACACTGTAGAACCAGCAACAATCATACAACAAGGCCGGTGTAGAACCAGCACCAATCACACAACAAGGTTGGTGTAGAACCAGCACCAATCATACAACAAGGCTGGTGTAGAACCAGCACCAATCATACAACAATGTTGGTGTAGAACCAGCAACAATCATACAAGGCTGGTGTAGAACCAGCAACAATCATACAACAAGACTGGTGTAGAACCAGCACCAATCATACAACAAGGTTGGTGTAGAACCAGCACCAATCATACAACAAGGATGGTGTAGAACCAGCACCAATCATACAACAAGGTTGGTGTAGAACCAGCACCAATCATACAACAAGGCTGGTGTAGAACCAGCACCAATCATACAAGGTTGGTGTAGAACCAGCACCAATCATACAACAAGGTTGGTGTAGAACCAGCACCAATCATACAACAAGGTTGGTGTATAACCAGCACCAATCATACAACAAGGCTGGTGTAGAACCAGCACCAATCATCAACAAGGCTGGTGTAGAACCAGCACCAATCATACAACAAGGTTGGTGTAGAACCAGCACCAATCATACAACAAGGCCGGTGTAGAACCAGCACCAATCATACAACAAGGTTGGTGTAGAACCAGCACCAATCATACAACAAGGTTGGTGTAGAACCAGCACCAATCATACAACAAGGCTGGTGTAGAACCAGCACCAATCATACAACAAGGCTGGTGTAGAACCAGCACCAATCATACAGCAAGGTTGGTGTAGAACCAGCACCAATCATACAACAAGGTTGGTGCAGAACCAGCACCAATCATACAACAAGGTTGGTGTAGAACCAGCACCAATCATACAACAAGGCTGGTGTAGAACCAGCACCAATCATACAACAAGGCTGGTGTAGAACCAGCACCAATCATACAACAAGGTTGGTGTAGAACCAGCACCAATCATACAACAAGGTTGGTGTAGAACCAGCACCAATCATACAACAAGGCTGGTGTAGAACCAGCACCAATCATACAACAAGGCTGGTGTAGAACCAGCACCAATCATACAACAAGGCTGGAGTAGAACCAGCACCAATCATACAACAAGGCTGGTGTAGAACCAGCACCAATCATACAACAAGGCTGGTGTAGAACCAGCACCAATCATACAACAAGGCTGGTGTAGAACCAGTACCAATCATACAACAAGGTTGGTGTAGAACCAGCACCAATCATGCAACAAGGCTGGTGTAGAACCAGCACCAATCATACAAGTCTGGTGTAGAACCAGCACCAATTATACAAGTCTGGTGTAGAACCAGCACCAATCATACAACAAGGCTGGTGTAGAACCAGCACCAATCATACAACAAGGTTGGTGTAGAACCAGCACCAATCATACAACAAGGTTGGTGTAGAACCAGCACCAATCATACAACAAGGCTGGTGTAGAACCAGCACCAATCATACAAGGCTGGTGTAGAACCAGCACCAATCAAAGTTGGTGTAGAACCAGCACCAATCAAGGTTGGTATAGAACCAACACCAATCAAGGCTGGTGTAGAACCAGCACCAATCAAGGTTGGTGTAGAACCAGCACCAATCAATGTTGGTGTAGAACCAGCACCAATCAAGGTTGGTGTAGAACCAGCACCAGTCAAGGCTGGTGTAGAACCAGCACCAATCAAGGTTGGTGTAGATCCAGCACCAATCAAGGCTGGTGTAGAACCAGCACCAATCAAGGTTGGTGTAGAACCAGCACCAATCGTACAACAAGGCTGGTGTAGAACCAGCACCAATCATACAAGGCTGGTGTAGAACCAGCACGAATCATACAAGGCTGGTGTAGAACCAGCACCAATAAAGGTTGGTGTAGAACCAGCACCAATCAAGGTTGGTGTAGAACCAGCACCAATCAAGGCTGGTGTAGAACCAGCACCAATCATACAAGTCTGGTGTAGAACCAGCACCAATTATACAAGTCTGGTGTAGAACCAGCACCAATCATACAACAAGGCTGGTGTAGAACCAGCACCAATCATACAACAAGGTTGGTGTAGAACCAGCACCAATCATACAACAAGGTTGGTGTAGAACCAGCACCAATCATACAACAAGGCTGGTGTAGAACCAGCACCAATCATACAAGGCTGGTGTAGAACCAGCACCAATCAAAGTTGGTGTAGAACCAGCACCAATCAAGGTTGGTATAGAACCAACATCAATCAAGGCTGGTGTAGAACCAGCACCAATCAAGGTTGGTGTAGAACCAGCACCAATCAATGTTGGTGTAGAACCAGCACCAATCAAGGTTGGTGTAGAACCAGCACCAGTCAAGGCTGGTGTAGAACCAGCACCAATCAAGGTTGGTGTAGAACCAGCACCAATCAAGGCTGGTGTAGAACCAGCACCAATCAAGGTTGGTGTAGAACCAGCACCAATCGTACAACAAGGCTGGTGTAGAACCAGCACCAATCATACAAGGCTGGTGTAGAACCAGCACGAATCATACAAGGCTGGTGTAGAACCAGCACCAATAAAGGTTGGTGTAGAACCAGCACCAATCAAGGTTGGTGTAGAACCAGCACCAATCAAGGCTGGTGTAGAACCAGCACCAATCATACAAGGCTGGTGTAGAACCAGCACCAATCAAGGTTGGTGTAGAACCAGCACCAATCAAGGCTGGTGTAGAACCAGTTCCAATCAAAGTTGGTGTAGAACCAGCACCAATCATGACTGGTGTAGAACCAGCACCAATCAAGGCTGGTGTAGAACCAGCACCAATCAAGGTTGGTGTAGAATCAGCACCAATCATGGCTGGTGTAGAACCAGCACCAATCATGGCTGGTGTAGAACCAGCACCAATTATACAACAAGGCTGGTGTAGAACCAGCACCAATCAAGGCTGGTGTAGAACCAGCACCAATCAAGGTTGGTGTAGAACCAGCACCAATCAAGGTTGGTGTAGAACCAGCACCAATCAAGGTTGGTGTAGAATCAGCACCAATCATGGCTGGTGTAGAATCAGCACCAATCATGGCTGGTGTAGAACCAGCACCAATCATGGCTGGTGTAGAACCAGCACCAATCAAGGCTGGTGTAGAACCAGCACCAATCAAGGCTGGTGTAGAACCAGCACCAATCAAGGTTGGTGTAGAACCAGCACCAATCAAGGCTGGTGTAGAACCAGCACCAATTATACAACAAGGCTGGTGTAGAACCAGCACCAATTATACAACAAGGCTGGTGTAGAACCAGCACCAATTATACAACAAGGCTTGTGTAGAACCAGCACCAATCAAGGCTGGTGTAGAACCAGCACCAATCAAGGCTGGTGTAGAACCAGCACCAATCAAGGTTGGTGTAGAACCAGCACCAATCATGGTTGGTGTAGAACCAGCACCAGTCAAGGCTGGTGTAGAACCAGCACCAATCAAGGTTGGTGTAGAACCAGCACCAATCAAGGTTGGTGTAGAACCAGCACCAATCAAGGCTGGTGTAGAACCAGCACCAATCAAGGTTGGTGTAGAACCAGCACCAATCGTACAACAAGGCTGGTGTAGAACCAGCACCAATCATACAAGGCTGGTGTAGAACTAGCACCAATCATACAAGGCTGGTGTAGAACCAGCACCAATAAAGGTTGGTGTAGAACCAGCACCAATCAAGGTTGGTGTTGAACCAGCACCAATCAAGGCTGGTGTAGAACCTGCACCAATCATACAAGGCTGGTGTAGAACCAGCACCAATCAAGGTTGGTGTAGAACCAGCACCAATCAAGGCTGGTGTAGAACCAGTACCAATCAAAGTTGGTGTAGAACCAGCACCAATCATGACTGGTGTAGAACCAGCACCAATCAAGGCTGGTGTAGAACCAGCACCAATCAAGGTTGGTGTAGAATCAGCACCAATCATGGCTGGTGTAGAACCAGCACCAATCATGGTTGGTGTAGAACCAGCACCAATCATGGCTGGTGTAGAACCAGTACCAATTATACAACAAGGCTGGTGTAGAACCAGCACCAATCAAGGCTGGTGTAGAACCAGCACCAATTCTACAACAAGGCTGGTGTAGAACCAGCACCAATTATACAACAAGGCTGGTGTAGAACCAGCACCAATTATACAACAAGGCTGGTGTAGAACCAGCACCAATCAAGGCTGGTGTAGAACCAGCATCAATCAAGGCTGGTGTAGAACCAGCACCAATCAAGGTTGGTGTAGAACCAGCACCAATCATGGTTGGTGTAGAACCAGCACCAGTCAAGGCTGGTGTAGAACCAGCACCAATCAAGGTTGGTGTAGAACCAGCACCAATCAAGGTTGGTGTAGAACCAGCACCAATCAAGGCTGGTGTAGAACCAGCACCAATCAAGGCTGGTGTAGAACCAGCACCAATCATACAACAAGGCTTGTGTAGAACCAGCACCAATCAAGGTTGATGTAGAACCAGCACCAATCAAGGCTGGTGTAGAATCAGCACCAATCATGGCTGGTGTAGAACCAGCACCAATCATGGCTGGTGTAGAACCAGCACCAATCAAGGCTGGTATAGAACCAGCACCAATCAGGGCTGGTGTAGAACCAGCACCAGTCAAGGCTGGTGTAGAACCACCACCAATCATACAACAAGGCTGGTGTAGAACCAGCACCAATCATACAACAAGGCTTGTGTAGAACCAGCACCAGTCAAGGTTGGTGTAGAACCAGCACCAATCAAGGTTGGTGTAGAACCAGCACCAATCATACAACAAGGCTGGTGTAGAACCAGCACCATCAAGGTTGGTGTAGAACCAGCACCAATTATACAACAAGGCTGGTGTAGAACCAGCACCAGTCAAGGTTGGTGTAGAACGCATCCCCATACAAAAAGTAGCACGCGTGTATTGCCAAAACGAACAAATTCTTCCCGAAGAAGAAGACATCTTCCGGAAGAGGAGTACGTCTTCCGGAAGAGGACTACATCTTCCGGAAGAGGACTACGTCTTTCGGAAGTGGACTACGTCTTCCGGAAGTGGAATATGTTTCTTCTGGAATCGCTAAAAACCCGCGCGCTCTTCTCCTCGTCGCCCATTTCGTCGTCGCTGTTTCAAAGACATCGCCCAGGCGGGAATCATGCCTGGAGACGTAAGCGCGCTTCTCCCACCACCATCACCCGCTTAATGTTTCGAGGTTTTTTTTTTTAATCCTCCCTCGCTGTCTAGTTGTGTTTGTAGCGTTTGTGTGTGTGTTTTTTTGTTGTTATCTTTTATAAAGTTCACCCTGACCGCGAAATGTAAAATGGCGGCCGTCGGTGCCGTGCATGGGCAAGGGCGTGAGGGGAGTGTGGCACGTGTTGCTTTGTGACCGTCGAGGAGGAGGAGGATGGGGGAGTAAGGGCTCTTCTTTCTGTCCTACGGCTGTTGAGGATGCAGAGCAAACGGCAAGCCCGACCGCGTTCGGAGCAAGCGGGGGTATAGCGTCGCTAAGATCGTCCCCTTCGCCTCTTTTTGTTTTGTGTGTGTGTGTGGCTCGTCGGGACATTGCGTCGTGAAACGTCGCACGGTTCCGTCCTGGATGGACCGCGGTTAGTTAGAGTAACAATGCTGAGAGAGCATCGATGAGTACGGTGATGGTATCGGCGTTTGTGCGGGAGCTTACGGTGGGTGGAGGGCACAGGCGGGTGAGTGATGGGGCTTTGCCGATTATTGCCATGGTGGTGGCCGCATGGCTGATGGCGGGCGGCGTCTTGTCCGAATTTATAATGTTAGCTATGGCTGCCGGGAGCACTGCTATATAAGATACGGTGCCATGCAGTCGGGGATGTGTGCGTTTGTAAGTGTTGTGCAACGTCAAGCACACGTGTGTACTTTATTGGTGTGTGTGTGAGAGACTGCTTCACTCTTTGTACACCCGAAACCTTTATTCAAAGAGAGGACCGTGCATCAATGGCCCGTGGTGGCGAGATGTTAACTCGTCAGGTATCAAGGAGGTCGTGGGTTCGATCCCCGACCTTTCATGGGCCCTCAGGGTTTCCCTCCAATTTTTAGAAACGTGCGTTTAGAGTATTTGCTTGCTATGCATTTCTTAATAATAAGGCACTTCGTTGAGCTATCGTTTGTGGCGAGGTCGCTCTTTTAAAAAAAAGGAGTTATACATATCAGTGGGAATTATCTGGTAAACATTTTGTATATCCATTGTACTCTACGTAAATACTCCCGACGTGTATCCGCTTCGCCTTTAGAAACCCTCGCTGAGCAGCGTGGTGAAGTCTTAACGCCTTTACACGGCTTGGGGGAGTTGCTATAGTTCAGAAGCAGATTTATAAAGGGCTGTACATTGCTGCTCTGGAACGCGTTCTCAGCAGTTCTTCAGATGCTGATGGCGAGACATTGGATATACTGTGTCGGTGCCGTTCGTAGTCATATCTAGGCGGTTTAGCTTTTTTATTGTTAAACACGTGGACAGACAGGTTTGATTGCTCTTTGGTATGGTGTTGTGCCCAGCGGCAGTGGGTGATTGAGCCCATCTGTAGCGCGTGCAAGTTTTAAAGTCAAACCTGGGGTGTGTGTGTATATATAACCAATAGCATATTGTCCAAGGAACACCTACTTGTAATCGAATTATTACATGGCCATTGTGTATCCACAACAGTGCGTACTGTGATCTAGTCTTGCTCTCGATGTTTTACGAGCCACGTGCAGCAATTTTTTTATTTCTTTTGCTTGCAAGTGATTTTTTTTTAAAAAACTAATTAACTCGACACTTGTGCCATACTGGCAACATTTGATTAGAGCTTTAGTATCATGGCAGGAGGAGATGTGTTACTTTCCGTGTGATGGTTATTTTTCTTGTGAAAGTTAGAACTGAACTGGAAACCCAATAAAACCCTTTTTATCATACCGTGGAATGTAATTGTTTAATATACTTGACATCTAATGATTGGGTAGGTTGCTGGTACTGTTGATTTTTAACCTTTTATAATATTAGCGGCTTCACCCCTTTTTACGTTTCTTTTCATACTGCCTCATGGTTTGATTAAATAGGGTGACTTGCGAATGCACGTTATGCTGTTAAAAGTATGGTAATTATATGCCAATTCATGTACTGTCTTTTGTCCCAGAATTTGAGAAGGAAGCTTACAAAGTGCCACGTGTTCACGCAATACAGTACGCTACAGTTGCCGCCTGCTGGAAAATCACGGCCTGTTGCGTAACCGTGCTATTTTTTTTTCATATCCACGTCCTTAGGACGTGACCGTCCCTCCCTTAGGCCAGCCAGCAAAACTTAGTATGGTATGATTGGGTCCCGTCCTTGAAAGACCTACCACCACCCTCGCCCCCCCCCCCCGACTAACCCTTAACCCACGCTTCCCCTGGTAACCCCCCCCCCCCAACTCACTGAACCTCCTCCCGACTAACTCCCAACCCACGCATCCCCTCGGACCCCCCACCTATACTGCCCCCCTCCCCGACCGCGCGCCCCCATCCGCGTGTCGGCCACCCCTACTCTTGACCCGCCAACCCCTCGACGCATGCCATCGAGTCAAAAGGCGCGACGGGTTGGTCGGCCAGTAGTACGGTAATAGCACTGCCGATGGCGCATTTGCGTGGGATACACGGCGAAGGTGGAGGGAGGGAGGGGAAGGCGTGACGTCGGCATGCACGAACCTGGCAAAACGCCGAGGGGAGTGGTGGGGGGGGGGGTTATGCGGTCGATGTCGTCACGCAGATGTACGCGGTGACGTCACTACCGCCCACGCACACAATGGAAAATGTACAATCACCCCAGTTTCCCATCAAGAGCATTTGGTGATATCCTGAATCCATTGGGGGGGGGGGGGAATGTGCAAACGATGGTTTGAAGGTATTCTTTTACTGGAAATGCATTACGTTATGCAGCACATTTAAAATGTGTCATTGATTATTTTATAACGTTTTGCTTTGTTTTACTTTACAGCACTACTCTCCAGATGAGCAGCAGCGCAAGCTGTTCATCGGTGGTCTCAGTTTTGAGACCACCGAGGAATCCATGCAGAAGCATTTTGAACAATGGGGCACGCTGACCGACTGTGTGGTAAGTTAATTGTTTCGCCGGAAAACCACGAGTCGGGCTTTTCTGTTGCGTTCATAGTTTGTACAGTCGTTTTCCCATTTGGTTGACCCTGTCCCCCTGGCTTCTGTGTGCTAAATCAGGACTGGGTTTGCTTGAAGCCCTTTTGGATGCATCTTATCAACCGATCCTTTTGGGACTTGGAAAGGATGGGGTCTCGTTTGGTGGCTTGCTATCGGTTGCCAATATGTGGATCGCAAATTATTGTGGATTTTGGGACAAGTCAGAAACAAACGCTAACATAAGTATACACGTTTTCGTTATGGCTGATTGCAAATAAAAAAAATCCCTTAGGCTTCATACACAAAAATATTACTTCTGCCAATAGATGGCGGTAGTACTCTGTCTCGTATATTACAGGGTTAAATCCGGGTAATTGTTGGTCACAGATTGTGGGTGGATCGTGGTACTGCTCCACATTGCATCTTTAAATATTCTTAACTTGATTCTTGTTCTCTGCTTGACAGGTGATGAGGGACCCCCACACAAAGCGCTCGCGAGGCTTTGGCTTTGTGACGTACATGTCGGCCGAGGAGGTGGACGCTGCCATGGAGGTTCGCCCTCACCATCTGGACGGCCGCGTGGTGGAGGCGAAGCGTGCCATCTCGCGCGAGGTACCCCCCTCTCGCCGTGTTTGAAATCGCGCTGGGGATTCTCAGCTTGAACAGTTATTGTGGCCTCCTCTAAACCCTTAATCCTGTTAAACCCTTTATCCTTCTGCAGGCTTTTTAATCAAATCGGTTTACGAGGACATTTATTATTCGCCTCAACCTTTAAAGTACAAGGATATCGCGATAGTGCTACGTGTCACAGACATAGTCTGCAGTAGTTTAATAGTAGGGGATGACATTTCTATGCGTTCTCATAATGCCTTTAAAAAACCCCTATTTGTCCATGAACCACCTTTTGAGAGCATTTGCATTACACCATTGTAAAATAAATGTATGTTGTGAGCACATTGGAGAACAACCTGAGTGTTGATGGTAGTTTTGTGGTGCCATTTATTTTCCATAATGCAAAGCAATATTAAGTTGTGCTGTTGCTAGTTCCATTTTATAGTTGTGCATGCTGAACGTGTGTTTATAAAGTGCTTTATAAAGTGGGGATTTGATTAATTGTATCATGTTCTATTTTAATCTCTCTGTAAATGTTGTGCATCATTGGTAGCTGGTGTGTAACCTGTTTCGTATGCTTTTCACAGGACTCTCTCAAGCCTGGTGCCCATCTGAAGGTGAAGAAGATCTTTGTGGGTGGCATCAAGGACAACACGGATGAAGACCACTTGCGAGATTACTTTTCGGAATATGGCATGGTGGAGTCTGTGGATGTCATGGAGGACCGCCAGTCTGGCAAGAAGAGAGGCTTTGGCTTTGTCACGTTCTCTGACCACGACGCCGTTGACAAAGTGGTTGGTAGGTCGAGCTTTGTACACTGCCAATGCTCTGCAATAGTTTAAAGCTGTAAGCCAACTTTTTTGCTGCTTTGCGAGCTATATTTTGAGTATTATGACAAAACTTGCTTTTAAGTGTTTTTGCACTCTTGACACTTTCCAACAAATTCGCATTGCTTGTATTTTATTCATGGGGGTGGATTTATAAGTTCTGTTTTCTGTATCCTTGTTCTGTTTTAGTTCAGAAGTACCATACCATCAATGGACACAAGGCTGAAGTGCGGAAGGCTCTCTCCAAGCAGGAGATGAACTCTTTGGGAGGAGACCCAAGACAAGGTGGTAAGTAGCACTTGAGCTGTCATTATCTATCAGCACAATGCAGGAAGTTCCCTACCTCAAATACCGTTCTTAAAATTACATGTAAATACAGATTATTCATTTTGTTTACAAGCCCCGATGGCGCTGATATTTAATTTCAAATAAATACTTTTCAGACGCATGCTTCTGCAACGCGTTCACTTTTGGTTATATTTAATGACTGTATACAGTAGCCCCTACTATGATCTGCTCTGGTTTAAGTCAATAATCATGACAAATGTGGTGAGAACTTTTCGGCCTCCTGTTCACTGCACCAATCACAGTAACGTTAAAAAAGTATTCATATGTTACAATCCTGATATTTATATACCCATGTATTTATGTATTTTAGAGAGAATAGTGGAAAGAGTTAATGGACTCGGGTTGAATCTGCACATGAAATATTTTTTTTGTCCTTTCCTGTGTTTTAAAAAGGGAGAGGAGACCGCTCAGGTGGTTATGGCGGAAGAAATGGAGGTGGGGGAGGATACGGAGGCAGTCGTGGAGGTAAATATGTTGTCAAGTTCTTTGACAGTTGTGTGTTTACATGATTTGTTGATTGTTGATGAATATAACATCAATTATGATCTTTCTTGAAGGTGGTGGCTACGGTGGTGGTGGATATGGGGGTTCGGATGGTTACGACAGCTATGGTGGTAAGAACTGGATTTTTTTAACAACCTAAGAATTTTGTAAATAAATGCTGGCTTGTATTTAGTTTTTCCACAATTTTCTATTTACAAAACCCAGTTTTAAGTAACCTCGTGTTAACTTGGTCATTTTGCTTTAGTAAAAGGAACAATTATGAATACAATTTTGCCAGATAAATGTTACACATTTTATGCTTACACTTTATTCTTCAACCATGCTATATGGGGTATGAAATATGCATGTTAAGATTCGCGAATGAAATGACATTTAATCCCACAATGCTTCAAATGTGTTTTATATAAAGTTTTTGCATAATTTAATTTATTCCTCTAAACATTGGTCAAAACAAACTCCACTTTACAAACGAGATGGACTGCAGACAGAAATGTTTCATACAAATAAAGGCATGGGTTCATAATATAGGCCAATTAGTAAGGTTTGTCACATAAACAGAACATGCCAATTCGTTACTAGCACAGCGGCGAGTTGGAGAGCAAAATTGTGTTGGGTGGTGGTGAGTTTAACGACACATTTACGCGATCTAACCCAAAAAAAAACTATTATGGATGCTATTGGTCGCGAAAGGCCTACGCGTTAAAAAGACATGGGTTCTTGTGGTGAATCATTGACATGCGAGAAGATTTTGGGTGAATACTTATGACTCGTATTAAGTTGTGTCTGTTGATTCCCCCCACCGTAGGTGGCGGGTATGGTGGTGGTGCGGGTGGTGGGTATGGAGATCGTGGTGGCAGTTATGGCGGAGGTTATGGCAACCACGGAGGTGGATATGGCGGAGGTGGTTATGATGGCTATGGGGGTGGTGGAGGGTATGGTGGTGGTAAGTTGCAACACTTACATTATCAATTTGCTGAACATTCAATCAAGTCAATTGTACATGTTTTGATTTTTTTTACTTAAAATTGTTGATATGTGGAGTTTGTCCTAAAATGTAGCTGTGCACAACAGGTAACTACGGTGGTGGTGGAGGTGGTGGTGGTGGTGGCTATGGTGGTAATGATTTTGGTAACTACAACCACCAACAGTCCAATTATGGACCCATGAAAGGTGGAAGCTATGGAGGAAGGAACTCTGGAGGTCCATATGGAGGTATGATGAAGCAAAATATTTGTAACTAGTTTCTTTTTTAATAATTTACGATCTGATAATATTTTTCAACTTGCCTTACATGTCCATTGACTGTTATTGTGATTAAATCCCTCTTCTACTTTTGGAAGAAGGATGCCAGTGGGATGAGAAAAAAATCTTAAATGCGGGATGCCTGCATTTAACAGCAAATGTTACGTCAAGGAAAAATAGTTTCAAAGAAGGTTATGGGCAAAGTTGCATTAAAATCCTTGCACATTATTTTGAAAAATGACACTCCATCGGTGCGCAAAAATGGCAAGGGTCGTGACGTATTGCACAAAATGATCGTCTTATCAATAAATGTGGCATAGATATTTATGTAGATATTTCTCTTTAGGTGGCTACGGCTCTGACGGTGGTGGTGGTGGTGGCGGCGGCGGCGGTGGCTATGGAGGACGTGGAAGATATTAGTGGATATGGTGGCTCTCAGTATCCCAAGGTATGTATTGCTATTATTTATGCATTACTGTAATGCATATCACATAAAACTTACATTTTAGAATTTTCATGTTCCTACCATATGACATTTGCAAGATGTTGGTTAACCATTTCATTGCAAGATAATGTTTTTGCACAAAGCATTTCACAGAACAAAAAGCCTATGTGTTAAACTTAACAAAAAGGCGTTGGACTATTTAATAAAGTACACAAGTCAGTACCATCAGTTGCCTTTATGACTTGTGTAGAGCGCCCTCTATTTAAATGTTTTTTGTAGTAATTTTGGAAGTCAATTAACAGATTTACAACTGTTGTTTCGTCTTCTATTTTTTACGTTTCAACAGGCCAGAGTGTAATTAGCCAAGACCAGCCAAGAGTGACAGGACAGCCTCAGATTTGTGGGCTCCAAAGTGACAGTCCCCTTCAGGCAGACAACTCCATAGAACTTTTTACCTCCCTTTCCATAGCCCGTGGCATGTGTGAGTTCAATATTGTGCCTTTGTGGTGGTGGTGATTATAAAACATGTCTGCAGTGTATGCTATAAAACCGCTTTGTGTGAAAATTTACACAGCATTCCACGTATTCAAAATAGTGGTAAATCCTAGTCGAGCTTTTTCATATTTTCCATTGTAGTTTCATGTTTTGATTTTTGAATTAGTTTTGAGTACCGACTGACATGTCCATTGTCTAGATTGCTTTAACACTGCGTAATTTACAGATATAGTGCACGTAAACAGGATGATGTATGCTTAACAGGTTGGTTTCTATGAGCCAATAAAATCATGTTTCGTGTTGGCCTCCATACAATAAACGTACTAGCAACACACTAAGAAATGCTTTGAACATATGGCTTCCATCATTGATGTTACTGCAGACCTGTCAGCTCAAATGTTTTTTCATATGAATGAATTTTAATATTATGTTCTAATGATGTTTTAATTGACTTCAAGACCTTACTAATAAGTCACATCTCTGACCTGTTTGGAAAATGTGTTTGTCAACCTAATACAGCGAAATATAAATTTTTCAAAAAACCTTTTAAAGATTAGATTGTTTTTATTTCCTAGATTCGTGCGTAATTCGCCGTGAACCGCGCGCTCTTAGTTCGTATCGTTATGGTTTCTTGAACGTAGTCGCGCAGTCCGTTGGGTGTTTTACTTTTCTCAAGACCCAACTACCGCTCGGCTATTTGCTCAACAACTTATCGTTGCGTCCAAGCGATCTTAGAAGAGGGGGATGTCTTCTGCACTGTGGAGAGCCAAGAGTCCCCGTCGAGACTGAACGTGTAGCTACGACAGCCAGCCCACCGTTTCTCAACTAGGTGACCGCTGGGAGCCATCGACGTCACGTTTTATCACAGATGACAGCTTAACAGCGCACGCCTCGACAGCGCAGCCACACTGGAGTTAAATCGGCGTCCAGAAGAATCGTAGTTGCCGCCGCCACCTGCTTCTAGAGAACGGAACGCGACGCAGCTGCCCCCCCCCCCGAAGGATGTCACTGCATGTTTCTAGCACCCCACTCTACCGGGATTCCTCCCCCTTACAGGTTTGCTAGACGTTCCAGCCTCCACCCCCCCACCCAGTGAGCTCTGTGGACGCAGAGTAGCGAGCTGGACACGAGGAGGCTGCAGGCGGTTGCGTATCCGAGGGGGACTAGCTGCAGAGGCCCCCTACGACAGCTGCGACCGTAGCAAGCAAGTTGGTGTGCTTGTAGCGGCAGTCCCTTCAGCCCAGCGCAGGGATAGGCCGTGTGGACTGATCGTCAAGCCGAGCTTGTCCTGATGTAGCAGCTTGAAGCTCCGTTTAGGACAGATATCAACCAGTGTGGTAATAGGTAAGATTTGCAGAGCACCTTTATACAAACATGTTTAGATGTTTACAAATCAAATGTGCAATTTCATTGTTTTTTTTTATTGAATTGGTTGAAAGATTGATTTCTAAATAGCGAGTTTTTTATGATGCGCTTGTCGACCGAGTTGTTTTTAATAACTTTTTTTTTATCAATTGCTGCTGCAGGTGTAAAGAAAGAAATATTATTCTGACCGAAAGGTAAGTGTCTACAATGCATCAGGTAATGGACTAACACGTGGGAGGCTTTTGTGACCAATATCCGTAATGGAGGTTTTTGGGTTAGGTCGCGTGAATATTTAAATGTGTCGTTAAAACCCGCCACCACCCGATAGCCAACTAGTAAGGGTTGTCACGTAAACAGAACATGCCAATTCGTCACTAGTACAGCACATCGGTGTGTTGGAGAGCCAAGCTACAACATTTACAATCGGTACGACGTTTCGCCAGTAATTACAACTTGCTTCAATTGTTTACATTCCTCTATTGGTGTATCTTACATTTTCGATGTCTCCCTTTAATACTTAAGCAGGCCCAATGGGCATGTCAGATTCTTTGTCACTAAAATAATTTCCATTCATAACTCTAAATAGTATTGCACATTCCCGGTTGCTACTTCCAATATATGTTCAATTGCCTCCTATCCATGCTTCATCTAGCTTGAATGAAGCCAGTTGTAATTACTGGTGAACCGTTATACTCGGTTTGTAAATGTTGTGGCTTGGCTCTCCACCACCGGTGTGCTGTACTATTGACGAATTGTCATGTTCTGCTTGCGTGACAACCCTTAGTAGTTGGTGGTGGCGGGTTTTAACGACATTTACGCGATCTAACCCAAAAGAGTACTGGACAAAGTGAAATGCTGGTGAAGGGATGACTCGTGATGTGTGTTAAGTTTCCATGTTTGATTTGTCTCTCCATTTCCAACCCTCCTAACCACAATTTTAAAATGCTTACAAGAATTGTGATGCAGAGGTGCTAAATCAGAAAAAAATGCCATTTTTACATGGAATGAGTGGGTTGTGCCCTACAATAGTTTAGGTCAATTTTATTCTCGGGGTATACTTTTTGCTGCTAATTATTTTGCAATCTGAATAATTGTAGGTTTCTGGTTGATAACGTTTATTATGAATGGGGTGTACATGAGGTGGTGGTGTGTGCACATCGATAGCGTTCTTATCAACTTCACTCGTGCCCCATAAAAAAAATTCGGTTAGATCGCGTAAATGTAAATTTGTCGTTAACGCACCAGTGTGTTGTGATGGTAAACCCACAACTTAATGCTGTTGCTACCCGCTTGGCATTTTGGGGCCTGCTCCGCAAACAATAAAAACCCCCAACATTCCCTGAGAACTAGAACTTTGTTTTGACACAGCTTTTCCACCCATCCAGACCAGATGTCACAGCTATTCGGCACGACACTGGCTGAGAATACCCCCGTGCCCTCTCGTCGGCTAAAGCTGGCTTTGGTTAAATCCTGAGTTTGAGCTTTGACATGGCCACCTCTGATTAAATAGGACTTTTGGTATTGTCCCATGTCTGGAATACAGTATTAGGGAACGTTTCCAGCTCTTGTTAAATTCACATATGCACAGAGCAGGTAAGACGATACTGCACAGTATGGATAGGAGGCAATTGAACATATTGGAAGTAGCAACCGGGAATGTGCATTACTATTTAGAGTTATGAATGGAATTTTTTTTATGACAAAGAATCTGACATGCCCATTGGGCCTGCTTAAGTATTAAAGGGAGACGTAGAATTTTGTAAGATACACCAATAGAGGAATGTAAACAATTCCCCCCCCCAGGACTTTTGATGAATGTCACTCCAGAGCAGGATTCTCGTTTGAGAACAGACTTTTTTCCTGTGCTGTGAATGCAAAGTTTATATGCACATTTACATAATTCGATGCAGACAAAACGAGCTTAATGTTTTAATCTCTTGATTTTGGAACGTAACTGGTATTAGCTGCCGCTGAACATTGCTGGAATGCAAATGATAATTGCCTTTGCATATATAATGGTGAATAGGCATTTACATCATGAAGCATTTTAATGGGATTTCGAAGGTGCAAACTTTTTTTGCCATTGTGAAGAAACATTTTGGAAGTCTTACGCACAATTCATTGTGACTCACAATCGCGTTTATTAAAGGTGTGCCAATGGCCTTGATGTCTGATTTTTTTTATATATAACTGCTGTACTGAATCTAAATTCAGTGCAACCGTTTGAAATTGCGTATCTTAGAAAAATATGAATGTGCAGTAAGATTGTATTGCCTTCAGCTCTGCACTGCTTTGTCCTGTGATACCACAATCTCTTTGCTGCACATGAGCTAATCTCTGCTCCCGTCTCTCCACGGTCCTCGTTTTGGGTGCGTTTCCTCTTTGTGGCTGAGGATCCGTTACTACCAGTCTCGTATATCCCTTCTCGCAAGGCCACTTTTGTGTGTGTACCCAAGAATAAATGTTGGGGCGCCACGGTGGCAACATGTAAACTACTTCGCCTGGTATGCAGGATGGCACGAGTTTGATCTCAACCCTGACAGGCCTGTGTTTGGATTTTTCTCCGGATCCTCCGGTTTTTGGAAACGTGCATTTAGAGTAGTTGGCTGCTCTTCATTTCCACAAGTCACTTAGTTGAACTATCATTTGTGGCCAGGTCACTTCCAAAAAAGAGCTATGC
Source organism: Petromyzon marinus (assembly GCF_048934315.1). NCBI lineage: Eukaryota > Metazoa > Chordata > Hyperoartia > Petromyzontiformes > Petromyzontidae > Petromyzon > Petromyzon marinus. The sequence continues at coordinate 25,002,009 of NC_133668.1, read as the reverse complement.
ACCCGAGTGGGCCTTAGCTGGTGAAATAAAAGATAGTTTACACAAAACGAGATCTCGTAAGTTGCATGTGGTCTCTCATCCATACGACGTTCTCTCCCGGTGTGTTTATAAACATGCATCTCTTAATTCGTGTACTTTTCAAGTGTTGTCTTGTTTGCTAGTCCATGTCTCCGATCCATGTCATGGAAAGGTAATGTGAACTGGTTGAAAATAACTTAGTCGCTTTGGTACGTTTTTCAATGTCATTCAATTTTACTAAAGCGCCATCTTTGTTTTGATTGCAGTTTGCCTTGATTTTTTTTAGATGTAGATACAAATAATGTTTTGTCCATGTTTATTCCTTAACATTTTTAGGAAAATTTCCTTTTTAATGTTGCTTTTAATATCCTTGTTGAGAGCATGTTCCCTTGCCTGACTTTTTATTTGTAGTATGCTTCTGCATGAATATCTCCCTGGAGGTGTTTCACATTGATACATTGTCATATCTATATATTTTTATTTAGCAATTGCTTTGTGACGGTTTGGATGACTGCATCAGTGTCCACTGAATGGAATGCTATTTCATATTCTACAAAAGCCATGGGTTCCATTTGGTTTTGACACCTTTACATATTCGGTTTAAAAACATCCGGGTTTTTTTTTACCAGCTCGTAGTTTTCTCAAACCTCCGATTAGCACGGTTGGCTACGTATGCCACGGAAGAAGTGCTCCATACACGTGTCGCTTTTTTTCGGGAAAATGGATCTAGAATCAGCGTAAACTTGCACTTTAATTAGGTGGTGGGTCAGCTGGTAGTGGAAAAGAAATAATTTCTGCAACGTACTGTGACCACAATCTTCACGGTAAACGAAAAAAACTACAAGAGAAGCCACCGCATGTTTGAAGAGTTCAACGAGCGTGTGCATGCTGTTCAACCAGTATTTGATGTTAACATCAATTAGTGTGCTGCAGTGTCTATGTCGTAATGCGCCTGAAGTTTGTATTCAATAAAGGTATGCGTTTGCCTAGTGGTTATTCGACTGCACTTTCCCATTAGCATTTAGATGTAGTCTTTTGAAGTCATCATGGTATCGGTTCGGCTTGCCAAAGTACGTGGAAAGACTTTGTCATGCTTTTAATTCAGAAAGCAGAAATACACGTTCACGAGTCATCAATTTCTCAGACGTTGTGCAACAGCTGTGCACAAGCAAACCGTATCGGTCGTAGAAATTCCAATGCGTTGGGTTTTGAATGCAACGGAAGTGTCTACTGTGGCTCAACGATTTTCACGTGTATGCAGTGTACATTTTACTGCAATAAAGATTGCTTTAACACTCGTCGCATTTTCACTTTTGCTGAACGTCGTTTACGAACTTGATAAAGTAGCATTTTATTCCATCATTAATACAATGAAATTACATTTTGGTTGGTGAGATCAAAAAACTAGAAGTAGATAAATGTATTTGATGATTGAATTCTTGACGATTATCTGTGATTTAAAGCTTTCGCGACTGCAGGGATATTCTTGCTTCTTTTGGTAAAGTCACGTAGAAGGGGAAACTATTTTTTATTGTTTCCCTTCGTGAATTTACCGAAAGAACCAATATGATTTTCTGTGACTTTATGCAATCGTTTTCTCTTGGTGGGGTGAGCTGGGCATCAGATTTTGATCAGATTTATTTTTGAGCTCCGTTGTCACAGGCTGGTTATACAACCTACGTTTGATTTCATTCGGGAGGCACGTGAGATTCCGCACCAGCCGCGTGGCCCTGAGTGGAGCGTGGACTTTACAATCGGAATCCCTGCATGGGGTTTATTTTTGCCTTCGGTAAAATGTACATATTTTTATGGAAAGTCGGCACTTACGGTACGATGATGACACTGCTCAATTCCATAGGCAAGTGGCGTTCCCACTACTGGTTCGACTCAACGAATGGAAGATGAGTGACGCTCATTGCTTGTTGGAACCAACTGATATCATAGTATGTGCCCTTTAAACCGGATGAAAGGAAGTAACCATTTGTGCCACTTATTGAACACCGGTTGAAATATTGGGGTTGTGACATTGTAAACATCCATAGGTTAAACGTAATGGCTCGACAACAACTTGCACACATTCATGACAGGGAAGCAATGTTTTCCCATTTTCCTGATAACTCCTAACGTGTGTAATACAAATAGGATTTGCAACGCGTCAAATGCACGTGCCGTGACGGAATGTACTGGATTTGGAGGTGGGCAATTTTGGAAGGGTTTTTTTGGGGGGAAGTGGGATTTATGGAGAAAATAGAAGGGATTTTTAAAAAAATATAAACCGAGTAAAACATTTTTAGTGGGTGGTGGAAATTACTATACTGATGTGGATGAAATGGGGAATAAAAATGCAGTTGGCCCGATGATTCGAAGACCTTTTTTTGGTTTCCCGGGCTTGTAACGACGGGTTGCGTTAGTGCCTATGTAGAAAATAGGAAATCAAGATGTGCGGAGCCCGTAGTGAAGACGTGCTCTCCTGTTTGGCTGAACATCAAGGTAATATTTAGGTGGTGGTTGCTACCGCATCAGAGGGAGTCGCAGGTGAGTAAAAGCGAGGTGCGTGTAGGATCTGGTAAACAATTTTCGTCGAAACAATCGTGGCCGGGAAGCAAAAAAAAAATCCCCAAACGCATTCGGACATTTACACGCGCGCCGCACCGCACCGCACCCCACCCCCTCAAGTCGCGTGCGAAAAATGGGGTAGGCGGAGGCCATCGCTGGCGTTCGGGGCGAACACGCCACCCGTCGAATGTCCACCTACCCCTCGCCCGCCGGGCGCCACGTGTCCGCCGTGCAGCAACTCGTGGAGCTGCACGCGCGTGTCCCTCAGGGCCCCCTCCAGTTCCCAGCGCTCGCGCAGGAGCTGCTCACGCTGCGCCCCCAGCCGCCCCAGCTCGCCCTCGAGTCCTGCGAGGCCCTGGAGCTTGCGCTGCCTGCAGTTGTGCGCCGCCGCCTTGTTCTTGCCGCGCCGCCTGATGTCGCGCACGAGGCTCATCTGCGCCTCGCTCAGCGCCAGCCGCGAACGTCGCTCGGCCAGTTCGGTGGCCGGCAGCGCCACGATGTCCGACACGGACATCGGGATCTTCATGGACCTCGCCTTGCGCTCGTCTTTGCTGAGCCTCGGCGACGACGAGGCGGTGGTGGCGGTGGTGGCGGCGGCGTGGGCGGCGACGCCATCGGCGCTTCTGCGCAACGCGGCGGCGAAGTCGCCCCACGGGCCAGCCGAGTGGGAGACACCTGGGAGGCACGCGGAGGAGAACCTTGGGTCGCCGCTCGTCGAAGCCGCGGCCTCGTGTCGCTGGGCCGTGGGAAAGGCGGCCCCTTGTTCGGGCTCGAGGGTCCCGTGCGAGCGGTCCAGGCCGTTCGTCGGCACGCCGAACTCCCAATGTCCCCCCAAGGCTGGGGCGACATAGGGGCCGTCGACCTCCGGGGAGCTTTCTGGTGGCTGGTGTGAGCTCAAAGCGAGCATCTGACTCGACGCGTAGCAGCCGGGATGTGGGACGTGATGGGCTGTCCTGTGGCCGTACGCCTGAGGCTCCGGGCAAAATGTGTCGGGCAGTGCCGCGCTGACGTGGCTGGTGGGTTCGGCGTTCCCGAAGGCCGCCACTGGGTTGGGATTGTTGCCGGAGTGCGCGTGGTTGGGGAAGTCGTGGGGCAGGCACAGGGGAGACACGTGGAAGCAGTCTTCTTCGGCCACCGTGTAGGAGCTCTTCAGATAATGGCTCTCGTCAAAGGAGGCGCTTCCCATCGCCGTGGAGTGTTCCGGTGCCTGTCGGAGACAACGCGTTTGAGGGGTTGATGGCTTGCTTCTCCTTGCAACGCTCTCTTGGATAACAGCATCCCACAAAGTTGTACATTAATTATATATGTATAAAATTACCACATTAAATATACGCGGTTGGCTTCGCACGGAGCGAAAAAAAATCCAACAAACACGCATACATACACCAAGCAAAGGAAAACCCCACTGCCAAGATAAATAACAAAACATGATTAAACAAATTAAGAAATGGTACCAAAAGAAAGCACAAACAACTAAAAAACTAATAATCTCAAGTGTGGTGGGTTGTAGGTCTCAGCCTTGTCACCAATAACTGCAACCCAAAAAAGACATTGCGTAGCAGTTTTTGTAATTTTATATTTTACGTAATTTGGTGACATCTCTTAAGGCCTGAATCAATTATTTGACTGCTATGTCACAAACACCTCCACAGCAAAGCAGAAGAGGTTACCACCTCGTGTGGGTACGAAGCAACTAAAGGGACCTCGTAACTAGTTCTGTGAAGTTATCTTCCAGAGGCGATGCCCTAACGTGGAGTGGAAAACTGCTCTGCGAAGTTTCGGATCGACGCTTCTTCTCCACACCTCCGATTAGCACGGTTGGCTACGTACGATGCGAACGAAGTTCAGCATACATTTAACTAAATTTTTCTGAAAATGCAGTTGGAATTTGTTGGATATAACGCGATTGAGCGAACAGGAATAAACGGTCCTACGGTTGCCTCGGCGTAGCACCACGCAAGGTGGGGATGCTGCTGGATACTTCTAGATGCTACCCACGCGCCGCAGTCTGCCCAGCCTCCGTATGCATCTCACGTGGCATCTCTGATTGTGCTTTACCTTATGCAATAAATTATTTACTATAACGCGATTTTTCCATAACGCGGCGTTCGAGGAGAACAGACGGTACACATGTATCTAACCAGAGAGGAAATACCCCTCCCTGCCGTGCGAGCGAGTGTTGAGGCCAGCGGGTGTCACGTGTTGGTGTGGTGCGAGTGGTGCGCACAGCACTCCCGTGCCTCCTTCACCTGACCCTCGGCGAGACACAGCAGGTCCTGCCAGAAGCAGTGGCCCTGTTCCTCCGACGCGACGACGCACGACTGAGCTCCCGGCGCGGTGTGGTAGGGCAGGGGTCCACCGCCGGCGTCCTCTCGGTGTTGATAGCCCGCGGGCTCCGACGACGTCGAGTGATGGGGCGGCAGACGCGAAGCCATGTGTGCGCGTGACGGGTAGCTCCGGCCGGCGGGTGAGGTGCCCAGGTGCGGTCGGGTCGCGTCTCCGAGTCTTCTCGCTCGCTCGGGAGGAGAATCGGGGTCTGCATACCTCCGCGGCGATCCTTGAGGTGGACGCGATCTGCGATGGCACGCGGACGTGAAATGCGGCTCGGACGTTGGCGCGCCGAGTGCGGTGCCCGCTTAGCGCGCGCTCGCGAGGTGGTTTCGGCTTGCGCTCGGCCGCGCGATAAGGAGGATGATTCCCCCTCGGCGTGATCACATTCAAAAATGTGGCAGGTCATGGGACCTTGCCGGAACCATCGTGGGAGGAGGGCCGAGCCTTCGTCTCGAAATGGTATGTACAGTATGTATGCTGAACTTCTTTCGCACCGTACGTAAGCCAGCCCGTATTCCACAGCGAAGATGCTCAGCAGTTCAGAAGTGTTATTTCCCCGAGTAAAGCCAATTTAGTTCGGGAGATATTTGGGGTGTTTTTTTTTGCTCAAGGGTGACTCATCCGGAAGACCTCATCAAATGTGCATTTAGGGTGGGGGCCTCCGAATCACATCCCCTTTGTAGCCCGGCTCCACTGTGTGTGTGATCCACATGCGTGAGCCATCCCCAGTGTTGGATGACAGCCGAGGAGGGTTATTATGAACGACTGGATTGGCGTGCCTTGTGCTCTCGCGGTAGCGACAGTCGTCCAGATTCTATGCCGGCCTCGGCAGCGTTTCCACAAAAATAACGAGGACGAAATTAATCCCCGGTTCATAGCGCTGCTAATGTGCCGTGGAAGCGAGCGAGCTGAAGCCACCAACATTTTAACACACGCGTCCACTGTGAAAATGAGCTTCATAGCTCATCGGAGTTCTCCCAAACAAATTCAACTCTGAACTGAGCAACTGAACTGCTGGAATGACCCGCCCCTACTGGAATATCTGTGAAAAAAATATATATCTTCAAAGCTCATAGATTTTACAAATAAAAACAAAGATTCCACCCTCCTCCAACCACAGCCTTAACAGAAGTTGGCGCAAGGATCACGCGTCACATGACGGGGTGGGTGGCCGGCAACACGCCCGACCGCCTTTGTCTCCTCCAGTGCTGACGTTTACATGCCGCTCTGATTAAGCATCTACGGCTGAAAAGACCTATAGAAGACCCAGGACCGGTTCAGATAATATTCGCAGCGTAGTGCGCGAACAACGATACCACCGCTCTCCCCTTATGAATGTGTACACAAGCAGCACACGTGTAGGCTGGCCAATATGCGTTTCATGCACGGCACCACGTGTACTCCGCGTGGGCATGACTTTGACAAATTGCGACTCTCGGAATAGAATAACAACAAACGAGAATTCCCGCCTCGGTGCGCTCTTGATTCAGCCCTTTATCAATCCACTGCTGGATGAAGGGCTCCCCACGTCGTCATCGGTTGTTGGTGCGGGTGCGGATCGCAATAGTTCACCACGTCGTTCAGCGCGGGTTGGTGCAGGGGCAGAGAAGCTCAGCCACGACCGGTTCAGACATAATGGCTGCGCCTTGGCCGGGAATCGAACCCGGGACGCCGGGTTCAGAATGCAGTGTGCTAACCTTTGCGCCACCGCTCAACCCGCAACGGGCTCACAAAGGTCACCAATCGCGCACTCACGATGTCCATGTACTTTACACAGCTGCACTTAATAATAATAAAACATCATCAGCAGACATGCTCTATCCACCACTGCATGAAAGCCTTCCCAAGCCCCCTGTTTATTAAACAAAACTTTATTTTTTTACCAAGTATGGCCCATTGAGCTATATAGCTCATTTTCAGAAGCGACCTGGCCACAAATGATAGCTCAACAAAGTGGCTCATCATGTGGACATTTATGGCAACCAAATACTCTGAAGCACACGTTGATTGTAAATGTGGGTCGAGATCGAACCCACGACCTCCTGCATATCCGGCGAGGTAGTTAACATCTCGACACCGCGGCGGCTCTTGTTCCATGGTTTATTTATATTGTACTGTATTTAAATAACGCTTGTGTGGGAGATATTTATTTAAGTGTGAAAGTGAAGGGGCGGCAGTAGCCATCCGAACTAATGTTGACGAACCCAGAGTGCGGGAGAGGGATCTTTAAGGTGATTCGATTGAGGCGGGGTAAGGGGATGCAGGCGCTGACTAAATATTCTGTAGGGGCATGCAGATGAGCCGGTGGTTAGTTACTGCGTTGCAACTGCTACCACAGTGCATTAGTCACCGCAGTACAACCACGACGTGACGGTGACGTCACCACGGCGCCTGTGCCAGGCTAGGTGCACTTTGAGGCCATGCGAAGTGTCGAAGGCTCGCTGACAGGAGGTCTCGGGACAGACTCAGAAGGTGCCATGGGTTGGCTGACTGAGACGACCGGTAGATGCACCACCAGCTGTACCCCCTACGGTGCCAACTTTCTGTATTTTATCCACTCGGCGCTCCGCTTGTTGTTGTGAGCCTCGCTCCTCCGCCCTCCGTTGTTGTCGGAGGGCGACTGCCTCTAACTGCCCAGTAGCAGCGTCCTTCACGAGCCTCCTCCACAGAGGCCGATCTTGACACCGCTGGTACCCTTCTACGTGACTTTACCGAAAGAACCAAGAATATAAGTCCACTCAGCTCCACATTCTCCCCTCCCGCATCAGCTCCATCTCTTCTCCAGCCCGTGTCGTGCCCGTTTAGCGCCCTCTATGTGGCCAAACAAAAGCTGATTGGGCATGCGGTGGTTGGGCATGCAGGCTCCATGACCGCAGTACAACAGGCATTACATAATTAGTCACTGCAGCACAATCCTTCACAGTACCACAGTCAGTGCAGAGCAACAGTCACTGCACCACAACCAACAGTCACTATAGCACGAATTACCTACTTCATTGAGGGCGATCCTGACACGCAAAGATTCGTGCTTGTACGTCTGTACGTTGAACTTCTTTCGCACCGTACGTAGCCAACCGTGCTAATAGGAGGTGCGGGGATAAATCGATCGATTGATTGATTGAACAGCTTTGGCAGCACAGCAGTGACTGCAGCAAAGCAGTCACGGCGGTACTTACAACAACAGCAGCAGCAACAGCAGCCACTGCGTTAACCGCGTGGTCGGAGAGTCGTGATAAAAGTTGAGTTTTCGTGCCGACCACGGAAACATCAGGCAGCGCTCCCCAGAGCAACCACAACTACTGTACCCGCCCTGCCCAGAGCAACGGCTTCACAGTACTCTCCATTCCCTCTGCACGGGAGGGAGATGGTGTCCAGCACTTTGCAACGATAGACTTTTAGTCTCATTTAAAATTGCATCTGTCCACAATCAGTGTACTGATACTGATCCTATAGAGCGTAAATTATTACTTAGGGAGCACGATAGGGCTATAGGGGAGGCACGGGAAGGAGTGGAGGGGCGAGGAGAGTGATAAGGAAGAGAATGGGTAATGAAGAGGTGAGGCTTTAAGAGAGGAAGGGAAGGAAGTTAAGGAGGGGACATTGCTTAATGTACAAGGGAAGTGTTGAGTCTGTGGGCAGTGTTGAGTCTCTGGATAGTGTTGAGTGTATGGGTAGTATGAGTCTATTGGCAGGGTTGAGTCTATGGACAGTTTTGAGACTATAAGCAGATTTGAGTCTATGGGCAGTGTTGAGTCTATGGGCAGTATACTCTTGGTTCTTTCGGTAAAGTCACGTAGAAGGGAAACAATAAAATAATACAAATATAAAACAATAAAATTCTCACGACGTTTCGACTCCAACACAAGCAATCATCAGGTGTGAAAACCACAGCAAGAAAATTTGAAAAAAGTGGCAGTTATTTTTAACGTTAGCACCACGGAGAGCGATTTGAAAGTTTGTTCAGATGGACGAGTCCATCTATGTTCGGAAAAGAGGAGGGGGGAGACGAAAATAATGGATGCAGTCTGAAAGCCACCGTAAGCGTGAACAATCAATTAATACCCGAAATGGTGTATCAAATCCTTCCAATGATTGCTAAGCCAGAATTTATCTTCTCGGTTGAAATTGTCTCTGTGTTTGTATATGTGGATAGCCTCATGAACGAATCTCTCATGGTAGCCAGATGGCTTGCAATGGCTTGTCTTGGAGAAGTCAACGTCATGTGAGCCTACTGAATTATAACAGTGATCTGCCACGGCCGAGGTGTTGGTCCTACCGTGTTTTAGGTCTGCTTTGTGTTCACGAATGCGGTCCGAGACATGTCGTTTGGTTTCTCCAATGTAACTACTACCACAGAGGCAACTTAGTTTGTAGACGCCAGGGTACTGTATGTCCGGAATCACATTTTACAGACGGAACCAGATCACGGATGTTATGTAATGTGTTGAATCGGACCTGGATCTTGTGTTTATTCAAGATTTTAGAGATTTTTTTTGTGATCCCCGCAATGTAGGGTAAAGTGATGGTTTTGAAAGGCTCCTCAAGAGGGTCCTTCTTCATGATTGGAGTGATAGCTTTGCGGATTGTGTAGTCGGAGTAACCATTAGCCTTAAGAGCTTGGTGTACGTGCTTGAGTTCACTGGCTATGTGTTCCTGGTCGGATATGCATTGGGCTCTATGGTGCAGAGTCTTGATGAGGGAATTCTTCTGGGATGGATGGTGATGGGAATCCGGTTTCAGCTAAGTATCCGTATGGGTAGCTTTCCTGTAGACAGAGTGGCTCATTGAACCATCAGGTCTCTTTTTTATTAGGACATCCAAAAAAGGTAGCTTGCCATCCACGTACCTCTTCTATAAGGTTGGGCGTAGAGTGGCAGTCTGGATGGTGTCAGTCTCAAATTTCTCCATGAAAATGTTGGCTACAACCGGAGATAGGGGGGAGCCCATTGGGGCGCCCTCAGTTTGTTTGTAGAAAGTACCATTCCAAGTGAAGTATGTATTGGTTAAGCAGTGTCTCTCTTCAATGATTGCGATGGTGTCAGGTACAGGAACTTTGGTGAATAAGGAAATTACATCAAAACTGACAAGCAGGTCGTCTGGGGACAGGGAAATACCCTTGATTGTCGAAACCAGGTGGGCAGTGTTGAGTCTATGGACAGTGTTGAGTGTATGGGTAGTATGAGTCTATTGGCAGTGTTGAGTCTATGGGCAGTGTTGAAACTATGAGTAGATTTGAGTCTATGGGCAGTTTTGAGTCTATGGGCAGTGTTGAGTTTATGGGCAGTTTTGAGTCGAGGGGAGTGAAGTGTTAAGTCTATGGGCAGTGTTGAGTCTATGGACAGTGTTGAGTGTATGGGTAGTATGAGTATATTGGCAGTGTTGAGTCTATGGGCAGTGTTGAAACTATGGTTAGTGTGAGTCTATGGGCAGTTTTGAGACTATGGGCAGTGTTGAGTTTATGGGCAGTTTTGAGTCGAGGGGAGTGAAGTTTTAAGTCTATGGGCAGTGTTGAGTCTATGAGTAGTGTGGAGTCTATGGGCAGTGTTGAGTTTATGGGCAGTTTTGAGTATATGGGCAGTTTTGAGACTATGGGTGGTCTTGAGTATATGGGTAGTTCTTTACTTAAAGCTTTCGTGACTGCAGGAATTCATAATCTTTGGGTCTTTGGGTAAAGTCACGTAGATAGAAAAATGGTATCAGACTGCCTCCAGTATTTTTTCACCTGAAGACGATTGCTTGTGTTGCGATCGAAACGTGATTTTTTAAAATTGTTTTTCTAGCTACGTGACTTTACCCAAAGACCCAAAGAGTACATGGGTAGTGTTGAGTATATGTGTAGTGTTTAGTCTATGGCCAGTTTTGAGTCGAGGGGAGTGAAGTTTTAATTCTATGGGCTGTTTTCAGTCTATGGGCAGTGTTGAGTCTATGGGCAGTGTTGAGTCTATTCGGCAGTGTTGAGTCGATGGGCAGCGTTGAGTCTATGTGTAGGGTGAGTCTATGGGCAGTGTTGATGCTATGGGCAGTGTTGAGTCTATGGGAAGCGTTGAGTCCATGTGTAGAGTGAGTCTATGGGCAGTGTTGATGCTATGGGCAGTGTTGAGTCTATGGGCAGCGTTGAGTCTATGTGTAGGGTGAGTCTACGGGCAGTGTTGATGCTATGGGCAGCGTTGAGTCCATGTGTAGGGTGAGTCTATGGGCAGTGTTGATGCTATGGGCAGTGTTGAGTCTATGGGCAGCGTTGAGTCCATGTGTAGGGTGAGTCTACGGGCAGTGTTGATGCTATGGGCAGTGTTGAGTCTATGGGCAGCGTTGAGTCCATGTGTAGGGTGAGTCTACGGGCAGTGTTGAGTCTATGGGCAGTGTTGAGTCTATGGGCAGCGTTGAGTCCATGTGTAGGGTGAGTCTATGGGCAGTGTTGATGCTATGGGCAGTGTTGAGTCTATGGGCAGCGTTGAGTCCATGTGTAGGGTGAGTCTACGGACAGTGTTGATGCTATGCGCAGTGTTGAGTCTATGGGCAGCGTTGAGTCCATGTGTAGGGTGAGTCTATGGGCAGTGTTGAGTCTATGGGCAGTGTTGAGTTCATGTGTAGGGTGAGTCTATGGGGTGTGTTGAGTCTCTTCGGCAGTGTTGAGTCTATGGGCAGCGTTGAGTCCATGTGTAGGGTGAGTCTATGGGCAGTGTTGATGCTATGGGCAGTGTTGAGTCTATGGGCAGCGTTGAGCCTATGTGTAGGGTGAGTCTATGGGCAGTGTTGATGCTATGGGCAGTGTTGAGTCTATGGACAGCGTTGAGTCCATGTGTAGGGTGAGTCTATGGGCAGTGTTGAGTCTCTTCGGCAGTGTTGAGTCTATGGGCAGCGTTGAGTCCATGTGTAGGGTGAGTCTACGGACAGTGTTGATGCTATGCACAGTATTGAGTCTATGGGTAGTGTTGAGTCTTTGGGCAGTGTTGAGTCTATGGGTAGTATGAGTCTTAGCAGTGTTGAGTCTATGGGCATTGTTGAGTCTATGGGCAGTGCTGCTCAATGTCCAAGGGATTGGGCACAGGGAGAAGGAGGGACATAGAGATACAGAGAGAGATTTGGAACGAAGAGGGTGAGAGCAGGTGATATGTAAGGATATGAGAGAGGCGAGATGATGATGATGATGATGTTGGGGGCAAGGCCATGGAGAGATTTAAAGACCTGCGTGAGGTATTTGACAAGACAGCGGTGTAGTGAACGGGAAGCCACTGGAGTTGACGGAGGAGAGGCGACGTATGAAAAATGTAATTACAGTGCTGTGCTGCTTTCTACGTTTCCAAACATCTTACCTTCCACAATGAACGTACATGATGGGGATGATGATGATGACCTCACGTGGTCAACTGACCTCGAGACGCGCACCACACGGGAAGGGCCCCCCGTCCAGCAGTGGATTGATATAGATGATCACCTTTACATGTACTGTACTCATTCACAATTGTTAAAACGTTAGCTGCTTGACATATATATAAAAGATGTGGTCATTATAGCAGCCGTTCGTGATCGCACCCTGAGCGTACGTTGCATTAGAATCTTTCGAAAAAGTTCTGAGAGAGAGAGAGGAGCACGTAGGTTCACAGAGACCCACATTCGAACCCGCTACTGTTAAGAAATGCACAGTTAAGCTTTGGACAAGACACATTGCCGCTGGACCAAGAGATCGATGATGGTGGAAACTTACGGACGGAATGGCAGCCAGAGAACATGCGGAAAGACGGCGGCACCGTGGGAGATGGCCCAATTGGTTTCATCTGCACTTATATATATATATTTTTAACTAAAACAAACTATTTTATCTTACCAGGTAAGGCCCACCGAGCTATGTAGCTGTTTTTCAGAAGCGACCTGGCTATCACAAATGATAGCCCAACGAAGTGGCTTATCACGTGGAAATGTACAGCAGCCGAATACTCTAAATAACGCATGTTGATTCTAAATGCGGAGGGGAAAATCGGAGAGAGACAACGCAAACTCCAAATACACAGCAGGCGTCAGGGTCGGGATCGAGCACGCGGCCTGCTGTCCACCAGTCGAGGTAGTTAACATCTCCTAGCCACCTGATGGCAGTACAGTAAGATGGTTCAGGAGCTAAATGCCCAATGTCGAGATCTGCTGCTCGCCGCGACGAGAGGGCTTCAGCAGAGAGAAAGAGTTCGTGTCGTGTTGCTGTTCCTCCTCCGTCGAAGGAGAGCAGACCACAGTTGTTGACTCTATTGGGTCCATAGTCGGATTGCATGGCCACAATCACTCTTGTGCAGGTGCCATCGAAGTATTGTTACATCACGACACACGCACACGTGTTGGGTGCTGGGGGGGGGGGGTATCGACAGCTTTGGGAGGCCTTGATCCAGCGGTGAATAGAGCATGGCTGATGATGATGACGATGATGATGAACCAGACGTTTCAGCTCGCACGACAAGAAACGTGAATCACAGTGATGAATGTAAATGATGGCGCTCACCTCACCAGATCATGTCCGGCGCGTGGAATTGTCGCAGAAGGTCAGTCGCCCGAAACGTCGAATAATCTCAGCGACGGTTATATAAAAGAACAAGTATTGCTACTTTTCACTTAATTAATTAAACCGGGCACTTTACCCATGCAATGTCAATCCAATTCAATGCAGCGGTTTACTCGCAAGTGCGTGTGTTCCAGCCCAGTTAGACCCAATCCCAGCGTGCACATCCAACAAAGCGTTACTGGTAGGGCACAGCAGCCACAGCAAGTAGCAGAGCGCCAATGAACGCAACAGTCGCTCCCCAACTCCAGAGGAGGCTGCTCGCTTGTGTGCGCGCGCACGCGCGCGTGTATATATATACACACACACGTGTGTGTATGTATATACACGCGTGTATGTATATATATACATAGGCGTGTGTGTGTGTGTGTGAATGAACTCTGAGCCAGGCTAGTCGGCAGGGCTTGGCAGGCAGATAGCGATCGACGAGCGCCTCTCTTCTCGTCGTTCCCTCCACCACACGCGAGTGGAACGTTCTGCACTCCTCTCCCTCCCTCAACTTGGCCACCGCCGCCGCCGCCTCCTCCTCCCCCGGCTACCCCCCTCCCTCGACTGCGTGTGGGGGCTCCGATCCCTTGGCACGGCCGGTGGTGGTGTGGTGGTGACACTTCTGGTAAACCCGAGGCCCGAGAGGCGAGGGGAAGCCGATCAGCCTTCTAGGAAATATGTGACGGTCCCAGCAAACTGCGTATTCCATTTGTTTTTGTACTTTCCATTGTGCGATAGGTGCGCGCGTGCGCGCGTGCGCGTGTGTAACGTGTGCGATCCACTGCTGGATGACTGACTCGATGACCGCCTCCACACGCCAGCCGTTGCTGGCCTCGGGTCCGGATGGTGGTTATTAGACCATACTTCACCACGTTGGTCAGTGCGGGTTGGTGACGGCGTGCGGGTCTTGGGGTTAGTTTACGTGGGGCCAGAGTAGTACAGCACAACAATGTGCGTGTGTGTGCGGGGAGCGGTAGCGTTAGCGGTTAACGCCCTGCGCTACGGACCAGGCGAAACCAAGTTCAATTCGCCGCTCGCGGCCAACACCGGTGACGATGATCCGAACCTGCTCTCGGGGCCTCCCGCCTCAAATTAGTGCCTGGTGCGGTGTGTAAACATCGCCGCGAGGGAGACAAAGGCGGTCGGGCGTGGTGTTGGCCACCCACCCCATGGTGTTCCGCAAACAGCACTTGCCCCAACGGTCTTGTGACGGCTACACGGGCTACAGGAGGGGGGTGGAGGGGTGGAGGGATCTTTGCCTTTGTGGGTGAGATAACCGGTGACAATGCGCGTGACACGAGGTGCATTGCGTCAACCAACCCGTATGACGTGGTCAGGCACAGGGGGGTAAGGCAGTGATTGACAGCGAGGAAGAGCCGGAGAGACCCCGATAAGAGCCCCGCTGTCGCTAGTGTCCGTCTTTTGCGGTGGCCCCCTTACCCCTATAACCCTGTAGGGAGGTGTAAGAGGCCCCGGCCGGTTCGCATTTGGCCGTGTCAGACGACATTTGAGTCGGCACCGCAGACATCCATGGGCTCGTATCCGGGTTTCGGACGCACAACCGTGATGATGACATCGAGGTTGTCAAGTGCGGTGAGGTTTCAGTCCGAGGCAAAATAATCAGGGGAAACCCGATCCCCTAACCTCCCATTGCATCTTTGAGAATTTCGTGTCAAGTTTGATTGGCGTAAATGGTATAAAATTTTATTTTAATTGACCAGAAAAAGGCGGCACTGAGCTACATGGCTCTATTGCCGAAGCGACCTGGCCACAAATGATAGCTCAACGAAGTGGCTTATCACGTGGGAATGCATAGCAGCCAAATACTCTTTAAACGCGTGATGTTAAATATGGAGTAAAAAAAAAACGGAGGACCCGGAGAAAAATCCACGCGACCACAGGGGGAGGGAGAGAGAAAGAGAAAGACATGCAAACTCCAAATATAGAAGCGTCACGTTCGGGACCGAACCCACGACCTCCTTGCGTACCAAGCGAGGTCGTGAATATCCCGTCATCTTCGGCGACGGGGGGTGTGCCACCTCTGGTGTGGGCAAGGAGGCAAAATGAAGCCCCATCGGAAGTGTCGGTGTCATTTCCCGGGCCTGTCCTCTGGCACCACAAGGTGTTGTTGCACTGCCGGCTGCGAGAGAGAGAGAGGCCAGTGCGAGTAAATGTTCGTTACGCGACTGGAACACAGCCTGCATGGACGGAAAGGTGAAAATGAGCAAAATCGGCTGCAATTGCTTGCGATGTGATCTTAGTTGCTGGTTTTATTTGTGTGTGAAGCACCTATTGAGACCGGCCACGGCGCACGTGGAGGCGGTGTTGCTATGCACCACGCCCGGCCGCCTTTGTATCCCCAGCACTATAATGTGTGTACGCCGCAACGTGTACTCATTTAAAATGCTGTGTCGACCTAGGGACGATTCTGACCGTGTGCGGGTAATCTTAGTCAGTGCGAGTGATCAGGTGCAGTGCGAGTGATCAGGTGCAGCGCGCGGATCACAGCGCCACCGCTCCACACGCACAACGCAAAAAAGAAAGTGCCCATATAGAGGACTGTTTCGATAAGCATATACAGTATAACCTGTGTTAAAGTAACCTCGAGTGTCCGGAGAACACCCGCTCATTCTCGGGAAACACCCACTCGGGAGTGCCGTCACCCGACGAGATGAGCCAAGTGGCTGATGGCACCGCACGCGCCTGTTGATTGGTAAACAGCGGAACGGCAGTCGGTGGGCAAGGGTGGCGGGTTGGCTGCGGTGGTGGCTTTGAACTGAGATCGCGCCGCCAATATAAGGAACTCTTGCGGGAAGCGTGTAAATCAGTGTGGGTTCGTATAGGTTGGAGGGACCTGCGTCTACGTGAAAAGAACATTGACTCCGCTCCGATGTACGGTCACGGTACATCGGACAAGGACAATTATTAGTGCATATAGGGATGGTATGTGTAACCCTTACCAGCAGGCGTCTGTTCCTCGCAGTATTGAAACGAAAATAATAATAATATTCTGTCTATTTCTTTCATACGGGCTAATGTACATGCAGGGCGACAACTGCACAGTGAGATAAAGTCAGATAACCGCTTGAAGTCTCCGTCGTATTTGTGGATCGTGCATTGCGTCGATATATGTTGTTACGGTCTGTTCTGGGTGACACGAGTCGCACACTATCGCGGAGTTTTTAATTTTACATTTGTGCATCAGGTATCCGCATCTGCAGCCATGGTTTGTGTAGTATGCGACTTTGATGAATGCGGAGCGTGTCACCTCCTGCTACGTATCAGAGACGTGGACATTGACTTATAAAGTTGAACAACAACACGAAAGTCTGCTTGCATTAAAACAAAAATCGTCCAAGGATAGGGACATACGCACGTGGGTCAATGACGCAGCGTGCGCCAATGAGGCGACGGCACCACAGTTGAGTCCAGGGACCCCTAGGGCAGGACCCCTAGGGCAGGACCCAGAGGGCAGGACCTGAGGGCAGGACCTGAGGGCAGGACCCGAGGGCAGGACCCGAGGGCAGGACCCGAGGGCAGGACCCGAGGGCAGGACCCGAGGGCAGGACCCTAGGGCAGGACCCGAGGGGAGGACGCGTTGCTGCGAGGGTTGGGGACGCGCTGAGCCGTGGGCGACGTGACGGAGGTTGCACGTCCGAGAGGACATACGTGGCGGAGAATGGCGAGCGTTGATGTCGGCTCGCATGCAGACGCGACATGGGTTGTGGCGACGCGAGTCCTTGAGGGGTGGTGTAGGACTAAAGGAGGCCCTACATCCAGCAGTGGACAGGACAGAGCTGATGATGATGATGATGATGCAAATTAAATGTCGACACTAACAAAAGTGCGCACAGATTAATAGAGCGATTGTTTGGATACGGATGAAGGAAAAACCATTCGCGATGAACAAGGGCCGTTGACCGAAACGTCGCCATATATGTGTTTTCCTTTTAAGGCCACGCACAGTGTTATTGACGAACGCGTTTAAATTGAATGTTACGCTTTTTTTTTGTTTAATATAAGCGGTGGCGAAGTGTATCGCGTGATATCTTTATGGACCCCGTAGACCCCGAGAGTCGATTCCCGGCCAACGTCAGTGGCGAGTGATGTCAGAACAGGTCAGGCCATCTCCCGCTCTTCCCCCCTCGTACTCCACTGAACCGAGATGGTTGGTATATGGCCAATAACAGCCACGCGGGGTAGGTCTTGATCCGTGGGTGTATTGAAAACGCTGGAGTAAATGTTATTTTGATATATATGTAGAACCGAGGAGCAATGCCAAGCATCTGAAATGGTAAATGTGATGGAACTAAAGTCGCGAATGATGGAGGAGGATCGTGTTGACTTAAAGGTGTGGCCGATATGAGCTTTGTGGCACTATATACGTACACTCATTGCAAGTTGATTTATCCCCATGCAATGTGCTTCTTCATGCGTTCACTGTGGATGGTACGCGTCTACAGTGTATAAGTGCGCATGCACCTTCATTCACTGCTTCTTATTTCCAAAAAGCACACGTGCAAAATATGTATATGCGAAAGGGTTAATAGACTTTCATAACCACAACCAATAGTTACAGTATTCGAATAAATAACAACCTTATCCGCGAGTAACGGGAATTGTTCGTGCGAGTATTCTTTTCTCGTTATTTTCTGAAAAAAAAAATGTTGGCCGTTAAAAATATCAGTACTTAAATCCAGAATTGAAAACCAACAATCGCTGAACACTCATTCGTCGAAGCGACGGGGAGAATTCAGATTTGTCTCGTGTGTTCTGTAAGTTAAAAACAAATCAACACACACACACATACGCACACCAGCTCTTGTATAAAGCATTGGGGCTATATTACACGTAGGCCGCGTCGAATGATTTATATATTGCTGAAATGGATAAGAAGTTCAAATAACGTAACGGTGGAATTTTTTTGGGGCGGGGGATTTTTGTTTCGAGTGTGCACTAATTTTGCAAGCAAATGTCCACGTTCACTTGCATGACTGTACAAAACCACGGCCAGTTTGTGTGCGTTCTAATGCAAATCCTGACGCACCACTGTCGAGTGTTGCGTGTTTGCGCTACGAACACGGTTACCCGAGTTCGATTCCCGCTCATACCTATGTATGTGTGTGTCTTTGTCCGGCTAGTGTGTGTGTGTGTGTCTGTTTTGTGTGTGAGTGTTTGTGGAGTTTCGAAGGGGAGGAGCGGTAGTGTAGCGGTTGGCGCGCTGCGCTTCGAGACTGGCCACTCGAGTTCGATTCCCGCTCACGGCCAACACCAGTGGCGAATATTTGAACCGGTCCTGGGCCATCCCTAGGTCGACTCAGCCTCAAACGACTACCTGCTGCGGTGTGTAAAAACATCGCCACTGGGGAGACAAAGGCGGTCGGGCGTGGTGCTGGCCACCCATCCCCTAGTGTGCCGCGCCTGCCTTCATAGGTGCTCGCTCACAGCACTTGTCCCCAACAGTCTGTTAAGGCTACAGGGGGGATCTTTGTCGTTTGTCTTTGCAGTATATTCGTGTGTGTGTGTGTCTGCTAGTTTGTTCGTGTTGGTCTATTATTTATGGTGTGTGCCAGTCTGTGTTAATATACTTCTCGTGCGTATGAGTTTAACAGGCGCTTGCTAACGGCATGCACTTTCCAATGGTGTCGAATGATAAAACGTCTACACTTCAATCAACATGTGCTTGTACAGCCCTTTGCCAATCCACTGCTGGATAGTATCGGACTAATAAACCTTACGTCGTGTGGGTGGGTACTGAGGATGATCAGACAGTACTTGAGCGTGCGGATTGCTGAAGGCGAGCGAGTACACCTACAGCATCGTCGCGGTAACATAGAAGTACCGTACTGAACAGTACAACAGTATACGAGCCTCATGGCTTTCCATACCAATGCGATATCGCGGTATCCGATCAGCTCTCGAGGTAAAAAATAACAATTTATACTGGACATATGTGAAAAAAGAGCTTCATAGGTCATCGGATTCCTCCAATATAAAGGTTCTGATTGTCTCGTCAGCAGAGTCGGGTTTGTAGTTAACTGTGTTAAACAAATATCGTGTCGGATACGTCTTTGTTTAGCCATACGTTATTAGGAAGAGCACTCGACGATCACGCAAAAGCATCACTATATTTACAATAGCGCCTTGAGTCTATTTGTGTAAGGAAGATTTTTATAAAGCGATAAACGTTTAAACGCGCAGACTGAACCCGTGCGTTTAACAGTCCGGCTCGGGCTGCTGAAATTGCTGCGTAAAACAAACGAATTACTGGAATTGTTTGCCCGCAGTTGTAGTCATCGAAAAGACAAAGATCTCCCGTATAGCCTTTCACACACCGTTGGGGCAAGTGCTATTAGCGAGTAGCACCGATGACGGCCGACACGGCGCACGTGGCGGGAGGATGGCCAGCACCACGCCCGACCGCCTAACACGCACAAAGATAAAACAAAATATGACCCCTATAGCCTTAACAGACTGTTGGGGCAAGTGCTGTTAGCGAGTAGTACCTATGAAGGCCGGCACGGCGCACGAGAGGGTTGGTGGCCAACACCACGCCCGGCCGCCTTTGTCTCCCTAGTAGCAATGTGCACGCACATCACCAGGTACTCATTTGAGGCTGAGTCGACCTAGGGGAAGCGCAGGACCGGTTCTAATAATCGTCACTGGGTGTTTGCCGTGAGCGGGAATCGAACTCGGGTTACCGGGTTCGAAGTGCAGCGCGCTAATCGCCACGCTACCGCTCCCCATACACACAGCTACATTCACACACACAGCTACACACACACACAGCTACATTCACACACACAGCTACACACACACAGCTACACACACAGCTAACGAGCGTAGTGGCTGTTTGCGCCGCCGCCGCAGTAGAGTGGAACGAATTAGTCACTGCGCGCATCATTTACCGAAAATTCGGCTCCACCAGCTCTTGTTCAACAAAGGCATCGGACCCCAGGGCCGGGTACAGGGCCGTGGAAACACGCCGACTCATAGTCGCTCCTGTTGCCCCGTAATTAGCAGAATTAATGGGAACCATAAATAACAACATCCATCCTCAATTCAGCAACGGGTGAGGGCCTATCCTGTAGAGTTAACTACCTCGCCTGGTACACAGGTGGTCGTGGGTTCGATCCCGACCCCTGACGCCTGCTACTGCTGCTGTATATTTGGAGTTTGTGTGTCCCTCCCCCACCCCCCCCCCCCCCCTGTGATCGCGTGGATTTTTCTCCGGGTTTTCCCTCCACATTTAAAATTAGCATCACGCGTTTAGCAATATTTGGCTGCTGTAAATTTCAACACGATAAGCCACTTCGTTGAGCTATCGTGTGTAACCGGGTCGTTTCTGAAATCTCAGTGGGTCTTACCTGATAAAATAAAATAAAAATTATTTAGTTATGGAGGTTTTTTTGTTGTTGTTACCATACTTCACCACAATTGGCAGTAGGAATGGGTTAAGAAGGAGACCCACTCGCCGCTGATGTTAGCCGTGGTCTGGAATTGAACTCAGATAGTGTCGAGGTTTGTTATAGCCAATGCGCGAATGACTGTGAATCACAAAGACAAAAAGATCCAACGTGCAGCCTTGAACAGACTGTTGGGGCAAGTGCTGTTAGCGAGCACCACCTATGAAGGCTACCGGCACGGCACAGGAGGGGGTGGGTGGTCGACAACACTCCCAGCTGCCTTTGTCTCGCCAGTGCTGATGTTTACAAACCGCACCAGGCACTAATTTAAGGCTGAATCGACTTGGAGGAAGCCCACCAGGACCGGTTTAAATATCCGCCGCAGTTATTGATCGTGAGCGGGAATCGAACTCGGGTCGCAGTGTTCGTGAGAACCTATTAAGGAACGTTCAAGGGGTGATTCTTGGCCATCATCTTCTGCCCGAGGGGGAGGGCAGGACCGGTTTTGACATCCACGTTAGCCGTCAGCGGGACTCGGATTCGGGTACCGCTCACGTGTTCATAGCGAAGTGTTCAAGGCGAAGTGCCGTGCAAATCACTTGTGCCACCGCTCCCACAACTTATTTTTGTTCTACCCCGATATAGAATCGTGTTGGTAACGGCGATTCCACATCACGGCGAGTGTGCTATTTAGGCTGGTTACATCGAACTGTGTAATCTCAACCTTTAAAATCGTGGAAAGCAACGCTTACTTGAGAGGAATTGGCGATATTCGTGAAATAAACCATTCAGTGTACCCATTGTTGTTACGTATTGCCTGGAAAGAAAAACAAATGACTTGTGATTTACATGTTGAAGATAAAGCAATCGTTGTCTGGACAAGCACCGGATTCGAATTGGTCATCGATGACGCAATGAGATTGATATCTCCCTATCAATTAGTTTCTGGTTAACGTTCGCAATTTTTTTTGCATTAGGGGCTGTCCATAAATGACGTCACGCACCTAGGGGGGGTGGTCAGACATTTGTGACGATGTGTGACGATGGGGGAGGGCGGGGGAGGGGGTGAGAAATGTGACGTCACATCAAAATGCGCAACTTTAAATACATATAGACGACACGTTCTAACTTAATTAAATAGACTTTTTAATACATGTTTTCTCCTACAACATCAGAGTGCAGCGCCACATTAAATACGCACTACAATGACAATAGTTTAAAGCGATTGGAAGCATGTTTTATATATCTTTTTTTGGGGGGGGGGCAGAGCTTTGTGACGTCATATTTGAGGTGGGGGTCTGACTTTTTGTGACGCCGTGTGACGAAGGGGGGGGGGGTCAAAAACCGTCCAAAATCGCGTGACGTCATTTAAGAACGGCCCCTTATTCACCCATACCGCGTCTTTGGCGCCCGCACGTGTGCCGTGTTACGTTTGCGTCTGTGACCCAGGGCTCCCGTTATATCATAGAAGACTTTGTAATCTCAATGGGCTGTCGTCACGTAGGGTTTGAAATAAGACACTGCATTTAATGTCGCATCATCGTCATCATCATCACCATCAGGCACGATCAATCCACTAACCAGTCAACCGCTGTGGTCTCCGCTACTTCAACTGAACGAATGTCAAAACTAGACGAACTCTGTCTCTCACTTTTATTTCGTGTTGTGCGCGGCGCATTTAGCGCCACAGCGCGTGGATCTATAGCGTGTTGCTATTTGTGTTGCTGGTGACTTTGTGTGTTTCGTATTGGAATCGCCTGCTGTGCTGTTGCTGCTGGCGGCAATGAAAGTTGTTTGAAAGTCAAACGTCTGTCTCTCGTGAAGCTTCTCTTGTCGTGGCTCGCAGAGCTCCACATTGGCCATTTAACTCCTGAACCACATTGCCAAAACGCGAAGAATAGAAATAGGACCCACTGGCGATGATTTGAATCTCAGGTCTCCCGCGGAAAAGAGACGGCTGTCACAACGGCTGTAAAGTTCAACAAATCGTGGGGCACTGATGGAGTCTCACGTGTTTACTTACAGCGACACGACCTACTCACGACTGCTCCCCAGCCTGATGAATCTCACGCAGACACTCGACAATCTCACGCCACCTGCTGAGGGCTACCACACATTGCACAGACTCTGATTCTTCTTTCGTACGGCTGCCGATGCGGATGGAAGGGCGACGACTCCAATTTCACATTCAGCTAGTCAAGCCCAGATAACCGCGTCCAGGAGTAGCGCGGAGTGTAATCCCTGCGATGTCTCCGTCGTATTTGTGGATCGGGGCATTGAATGGTCGTTGCACGTTGTACCGTCAGTTCTGGATGACCACAGTCGCACACTGCTACTGGAGAGTTTTTAATTTTCCTATTTGTGCACCGGGTATTCGCATCTTCAGCCATGGTTCGTGCAGTGGATGTGATTTATGGTGGACCGCGAGCTTTGTGGAAGATCAAACCCAGCGATCTTCCACATTCAAGGGAACTAGTAATTCCCTTGAATGTAAGTTGGCTCGGGCAGATTATTAGTCGGCATAATGCATTTACAAAGTTTAGTTGCAGAACCAGTAAGTACATATGTAGGGTGACTTTTGTACTAATATGTACATATTCACGAGGGTATATGAATCGATTGGCGGTAGCCCGGGTCACCGCAAAATATTGGTGGGCCGGGCATAGTTTAAGGTTTGTTTTTTTCCTGGGAGCATCGCTGGTACCACCACCCTGTCCTGCCGGAGGGCGATGCTGGGAGCGATGATGATGACGACGATGTCGATCCCGCCAGCACGACCGTGACCGCCGGCCCTCCAAGGGAGCGCCTGGTGCGCCATTGCCTCCAAGTGGTCTCGCTCCCAAAGACAAGGGGGGTGGTCGCCCCCGTAAGAAGCAGAACGTGCTGGGGAATGACCAGACCAAGCATCCTGATGTACTTTCACAACAAGCAATAAACAGCCGTTGCCACGCACAAATACCCCAGCAGCCCCCCCTTGTTTACGGGTGTTTTGCGTTTGTTTTTTTATTTCCATATTTGGCGTTGCGTATCGGGCTCAGTGACATCTCCCGTCTTCATAGTCCTTCTGGTTTCGGGAGTTATGGAGGTTTTGGCACCCCCGGGTCACGATGGTGACCCGGGTCACCGCCAATCGATTCAAATATCAAAGTGGCGGTGAGTTCAAGAGCTCTCACGATTATAATTGTCTTATTAGCAAATGCAAATCGTTCCACAGGCTGGGAACTGCACAGTGGCAAAAAAATGCCTGATCACACCAATAAATTAGCCTTACTGGGTAATTACACGTGATTCAACCGATTGAATTGATGACATTGAAAAAAAAGCTCTTTAAGACAGATTCTGATAAGTAACTTAACGTAAAAATACACACATACTTAAAACAAATGTTTCGTGTGCATTATAAATATACGCGTATATAAGAACGGACGTGCCTACAGTATACGTCAGGACCAACACGATGCACACACTACTGGGCATCTGCGAACAAGAGCTTTATAGCTCTTCGAATTTCTCCAGCAGCATCGAGGATTCATTCGCCCCAAGGTAATATGGCGCTCCTCGTGCCACGCCGGCGTGACGTCACGCTCCATCGCCACGTGGCCACAGCGACCACGTGACACCTCCCACACCACCACCACCCCCCTCCCACAAAGACAAAGATCCCCCGTGCAGCCTCACACAGACTGTAGGGGCAAGTGCTGTTAGCAAGCACCTGTGAAGGCCGGAACGGCGCGCGAGGGGGTGGGTGGCCAGCACCACGCCCGACCGCCTTTGTCTCCCCCAGTTTACACACCGCACCAGGTACTCATTTGAGGCTGAGTCGACCTAGGGGAGGCCCAGGACCGGAAGACAAAGATCCCTGTATCACGGACTGCGGGGGGTGGTGGTGGTGGGGGGGAAGGAACTTGCAGGTCACGTGACGCAGGTCCAGCTGGGCACTACGTCACGCGGCACGTGACGTAGTGGGGTCCACGTCGGCAGAGACGGCGGCATGGAGTCGTCAGCGATGGTACCACGGCGGCTGTAGCTGCGCGTCTCGCGTCGTGTCTCCCCTCTCTGTCTCCTCCTCACCCTCCTCCTCACCCTCTCTCTCCTGCTCCTCACCCACAGTTGCTTTCTGTATCTCTCCCTCCCCATCCCGCTCACCTCTTCTGCACGCACCTCCACCACGTCTCTTTCCTCGTTCTGTGCTCAGCGACCTTCGCCTCTCCCACCTCCTCTGTCGCGTCTTCTCCTCTCCCACCTCCTCGTCTCTGTCCCCCCTGGGGGTTGGCAGAGCTGCAGGGCAACAGGAGCTTCTTGATAAGGGGCCTCTGTCGCACATGGGGCGGGCGGGGGGAGGCATCCTAAAGGGAATCCACTCATTCACTTAAAGTGCGACGTCTGTGTGTGTGTACGTGTGTGTGTACGTGTGTGTGTGTACGTGTGTGTGTACGTGTGTGTGTGTACGTGTGTGTGTACGTGTGTGTGCACGTGTGTGTGTACGTGTGTGTGTACGTGTGTGTACGTGTGTGTGCGTGTGTGTACGTGCGTGTACATTGTGTGTACGTGTGTGTGTACGTGTGTGTGTGTGCGTGTGTGTGTACGTGTGTGTGTGTACGTGTGTGTGTACGTGTGTGTGCACGTGTGTGTGTGTACGTGTCTGTGTACGTGTGTGTGTCTGTGTGTGCGTGTGTGTGTACGTGTGTGTGCACGTGTGTGTGTGTACGTGTGTGTGTACGTGTGTGTACGTGTGTGTATGTGTGCGTGTGTGTACGTGCGTGTACATTGTGTGTACGTGTGTGTGTACGTGTGTGTGTCTGTGTGTGCGTGTGTAGGTGTGTGTGTGCACGTGTGTGTGTGTATACGTGTTTGTGTACGTGTGTGTGTACGTGTGTGTGTACGTGTGTGTGTACGTGTGTGTGTACGTGTGTGTGTGTATGTGTGTGTATGTGTGTGTGTACGTGTGTGTGTGTGTACCAAGCAAGAACATCTGCTGGACTACATAGTGACGGACCAGCGGATGCGAGCCCATGTCCTTGACACCAGGACCTACCGTGGAGCTGATCTGCCCTCTGACCATCGACTAGTCATCTGTAAGATGCGCCTGCCATTCTTCCACTCCGGTGGTGGGTGTACACCCAGGACCCCATTCCAACCTAAAGTGGCCTAGTCTCAGTTATCTGATGAAAGTTGCAAGCGAGAATTTCATCATCGCTTGCGGCTGGGATTGGCATCGTCCCCGACTCCTCCTGATGTCGAGGGTAAATGGGCGAGGTTTAGGACTGTGACTCATGCAGCTGCAATGGCTGCTTTGGGTACGCGGTCCAGACCTCCCCAGAGACCCTGGCTGACAGATGAGGTGTTCAGGATGGTTGAGAAAAAGCGACAGGCCCACTGTCATCGGCTGCAGAATCTCACGTCAGAGAATGAGGAGGCTTACCGCAGCCTTTGCTCGGAGGTTCAGAGAGCCGTGAGGCGCTGCAAGGATAGGTAGGTGGTGGTCGCGGGTTGCTGAGGAGATGGAGTCTGCCTCAGTGGCCCGTGATCACAAATCTCTATTTAACTCCATCAAAAAAGTAACCTGCAGCGCTACACCTATTACCATCATTAGGGGAAAAAAACGGTGATCCAATCTCCGACCCCCAGGAACAGGTTTGCAGATTTGCTGAGCATTTCTGTGAGGTCCTGGGGGAGGGAAAATCCCTCAGCCAGGAAAACATCGTGGCACAAAGTGAGGATGACCCTGCTGAGGCTGCGGTGCCTCAAATATTGGAAGACGTCACCCCCTGTGAGTGGCTGGCTGAGGTGCCATCTGTTGAGGAAGTACTGAAGGCGATCCGGAGTCTGATTCCAGGAAAGGCAGTGGGCAGAGATGATCTCGCAAGCGAAATGCTGAGGGAGGGTGGCGTTTGTGCACAGACTGCCCTATATGACATAACAACAGTCTGGACCACTGGATGGGTTCTGCAGGATTGGAAGGATGCCCTGGTGGTCCCCCTCTTTAAGAAGGGGGACCGCACAGACTGTAACAACTACAGGGGCATTTCACTCCTCAGTGTGCCGGGAAAGGTCCTGGCAAGGATTATTCAACATCACCTTGCCAGGCACGCTGAGGAGAGGCTTGCGGAGCCCCAGTGCGGTTTCAGGAAAGGGCGGTCCTGCACAGATGCCATATTTTCTGTCCGTCTGCTACAGCAGAGGTGTAGGGAATTCCAGCAAGATCTACATCTCTGCTTTATTGACCTGGTCAAGGCCTATGATACCATCAATAGGCCTGGGCTCTGGGTTGTTCGTGCTTTTGGAGTACCTGACCCTCTGCTCACGATCATTAAGGACCTTCATGATGGTGAGCGGGCCCGGGTAAAACTACGTGGCCGGGAGTCCGAGCCTTTCCCTGTACACCTTGGGGTGCAACAGGGATGTCCTCTGGCTCCCACATTATTTAACATCTATTTCGACCACGTAGTTCGTGAAGCCTTCAATATCTGTACCGGGGGAATCTCCATATGGTACAGATATAATGGGAGGCTGATCGATGCCCGGGTGCGGTCAAGGGATGGCTCCCTATTGCTCAACCACGTTATGTATGCTGATGATTTGGTAATAGCTGCTCATTCAGAGGAGGAGTTGGAGACGCTGCTGCTGAGACTGGAGCATGCCACTAAGAGATGGGGCCTTACCATCAGCCCCACCAAAACTAAGCACCTGCCTGGGTATTTTGTACCATCGGACACCCCCACAACTCCCAATTGGTGATGGGGCAGTTGTGGAGAGAGTGGAGAGTTTCCTATACCTGGGAAGTGTGCTTATGATCGGCTCCAGTTTAACAGCAGAGGGCTCACTTCGAATCAGTCGAGCGGCAATATCTTTTCATCGGTTGCGTAACGCTGTGTGGAAGCTACCTGGTCTGTCGCTCCGCGCTAAGCTTCAGGTCTTCTCGGCCATGGTCATTCCCTCCCTTCTCTACGCTTGCGAAACGTGGACCCCCCTAATGGAACATCTTTGCCGGTTAGAAACATTTAGGCTGGCCTGCCTACGATCCATCCTGGGTTTAACCATACTGGATTGTGTGAGGAGCTCACAAATCCTTGAAAGATCTGGGCAAGGTCCCATCGGTGAGCTCCTCCGGCGGGCAAGGCTGCGATGGCTGGGTCATGTAGCCCGCATGCCCAGCCACCGCATGCCAAAACAGCTTTTGTTCGGCCGGATCGAGGGGGCTAAGCGGGCACGGCACGGGCTAGAGATGAGATGGAGTGATGTGGTACAGGAGGACGTGGAGCTGAGTGGACTTGCCGATGACTGGTACCAGCGGTGTCAAGATCGGCCTCTGTGGAGGAGGCTCGTGAAGGACGCTACTGGGCAGTTGGAGGTAGTCGCCCTCCAACAACAACGGAGGGCGGAGGAGCGACGCTCACAACAACGAGCGGAGTGCCGGGTGGCTAAAGCACAGCAGGTTGGCACAGTAGGGGGCACAGGTGGTGCATCAGCCAGTCGTCTCAGTCTGTCGACCCGTGGCACCTGCTGGGTCTGCCCCGTGACCTCCTGCCAGCGCGCGTTCGACACTCCACGTGGCCTCAAGGTGCACATGTCCTGGCACAAGCTTCGTGGTGACGTCACCGCCATTTAGTGGCGAATGGCGGTTGTTGTTGTATGTATGTATGTGTGAACGTGTGTGTGTGTGTACGTGTGTGTGTGTACGTGTGTGTGTGAACGTCGACCTTCTTTTGCGCCGTACGTAGCCAACCGCGCCAATCGGAGTTGCGGGTGGAAGGACAACGACACTAAACACAAACTAGAAGTTCTAAAGAAGTTAGTTTTCAATTTGTTCAGGGAAGGAAAAACAAACTTGAGGTTTGAAAGACCTTAGAGGCTTTCGTAGGAATAAAACAAAAGTAAAATTACACTGCTGGATGAAGATCTCACAATGACTTTGCCCCCCCCCCCACTAATGTTAAATCCGGGAGTAGGACTCGTTCGTAGTGGATGGAGTGCGCTAATCGCTGCGCCACCACTCCCGCTGTGGTGGACACGTGTTCTTGCCCCCTGCTGGCCGGGCAGCTGGGAAGCCGTGGACATTCGGCGGGTGTCTGGCTCTCCTCTCAAGTTTAGTCGATTTAGTCACAGGATAAGTCATTTGCACGAGTGCCATGGTGGCGAAGTGTTGACTACCTCGCGTGGTATACAGGAGGTCGTGGGTTCGACCCTGACGATGCCTCGACCCTGACGATGCCTGTGTATGTTTGGGAGTTTGCATGTTCTCTGTTTCTCTCCGGGTCCTCCGGGTTTTCCCTCCGCATTCAGAAGCGCGCGTTTAAGAATATTTGCCAGCTGTAAATTTTCCACGTGATGACAAGCCGCTTGGTTGAGCTGTCATTTGTGGCCAAGGTCGCTTCTGAAAACGAGCTATCGATGGCTCAGTTGGCCTTTACCGGGTAAAGATAAATCATGTCACGCGTGCGAAGTGTGCTTGCGAAGTGTGTGCGTGTGAAGTGTGTGCGTGTGAAGTGTGTGAAGTGTGTGAAGTGTCTGCGTGTGAAGTGTGCGAAGCGTATGCGTGTGAAGTGTGCGAAGCGTGTGAAATGTGTGAAGTGTGTGCGTGTGAAGTGTGTGAAGTGTGTGAAGTGTGTGCGTGCGAAGTGTGTGAAGCGTGTGAAGTGTGTGCGTGTGAAGTGTGTGCGTGTGAAGTGTGTGAAGTGTGTGAAGTGTGTGCATGCGACGTGTGCGAAGTGTGTGTGTGTGAAGTGTGTGCGTGCGAAGTGTGTGTGTGTGCGTGTGAAGTGTGTGCGTGTGAAGTGTTAAGTGTGTGCGTGTGAAGTGTGTGCGTGTGAAGTGTGTGAAGTGTGTGCGTGCGAAGTGTGTGAAGCGTGTGAAGTGTGTGCATGTGAAGTGTGTGCTTGTGAAGTGTGTGCTTGTGAAGTGTGTGCGTGTGAAGTGTGTGCGTGCGACGTGTGTGAAGTGTGTGAAGTGTGTGCGTGCTAAGTGTGTGAAGTGTGTGCGTGTGAAGTGTGTGCGTGTGAAGTGTGTGCGTGTGAAGTGTGTGAAGTGTGTGCGTGCGACGTGTGTGAAGTGTGTGCGTGCGAAGTGTGTGAAGTGTGAAGTGAAGTGTGAAGTGTGTGCGTGTGTGAAGTGTGTGCGTGTGTGAAGTGTGTGCGTGTGAAGTGTGTGCGTGTGAAGTGTGTGCGTGTGAAGTGTGTGAAGTGTGTGCGTGTGAAGCGTGTGCGTGTGAAGCGTGTGAAGTGTGTGAAGTGTGTGCGTGTGAAGTGTGTGAAGTGCGTGCGTGTGAAGTGTGTGCGTGTGAAGTGTTTGCAACGGGTGGCGCGTTGCCAACGGCCGCGATGCAACGCGTGTGGCGCTTTTGGCTTGTGGTTGCTGATCTGTATCAGAGATGACATCCGCGCGGGTCCGCCCCTTGCAGTACTACTAACACCAGGCTTTCGAGCCGAAGTTCTGTGGTACACTTGGGCTGTGCTGTCAAGGAAGTCAGTGCAAAACAGAACTTTGGTTGGAGAGCCGCGCTCGGTTAATGCATGATGACTTTCCCGCCCCCCTCCACACACACATCCCGCACGCCAGAGTTGGTGGGGGGGGAGTGTGGAAGCGGCTTTCGCACGACCAGGCAACGCGTCCCCCCTCCCCAATGTCTGGCAACATGCTGGCGTCGCGTATGTTTGTCTCTTAACATGTTCGCAATAATTGCATTGACGTGTGTCCGTTAACATGCGTGCGCCTTGGGTGTGTTGTCTGCTAATCCGGCTCCAAAAAGTCGCGTACGCGCGTGCGTGTGTCTAAGGTAGGGAGGAGCGGTAGGGCAGCGGTTAGCGTGCTGCGCTACGAAACCCGGCGACCCGAGTTCGATTCCCGCTCACGGCCATCAACACCATCAGTGACGATTATCTGCACCAGTTCTGGGCCTCCCGTAGGTCAACTCGGCCTCATATGAGTACCTGGTGCAGTGTGTACAAACATCGCCACTGGGGAGACAAAGGCATTCGGGCGTAGTGCTGGCACATCCACCTCCTCGTGTGCCGTGCTGACCTTCATAGGTGCTGCTCACCAACAGCACTTGCCCCCAACAGTCTGTTCAGGCTATACGGGCTGTCTTTGTCTCTGTGGCTTTGTGTCCGCGGCACGTGGGTGCGGGGAGATGCAACACTGACAAGAGTTCCCTTTTCTACGTCTCTCTCGTGGTCTGCAGGAGCCCTCCCTGTTGTCGGTGAAGGCCATCTTCATATTGGATGCCGATGGAGAGCGAATCTTCTCCAAGGTGGGGCGGTGGGGCAGCTGCTACTGGATCTCGGAGACCCTTCGTGAAACATCCATCCTAATCGTTAGCTACCGCGTCTCTGAACTAATTGTCCTCCCGCACCTAAGATTAGAACGGTTGGCTACGTACGGTGCGAACAGACGTTCAACATACGTACATACAACTCGCTGAATTCGGTCTCTGCCGGTTGAATCTTTAGCTTCCTCCAGGGTTGGGGGCAGGGGGACCCCCCGGGTACTGATGGGGGGCTCGACATGAACGCTAAATCCATTGCCCCGCTCTGTCTTTATCATTGATGATCTTCTATGTATGTACGTTGAACCTTTTTCGCACCGTACGTAGCCAACCGTGCTAATCGGAGGTGTTATTAGTTATATATTGTCCCAGTTTTCGTGCCCTTTTAAAAAAAAATTGACGTCACATTGGTATAGAGCAGCCATTGTATATTCACGCACTCTGTATGGGCAGCAGAGGGCAGCAGAGGGCAGCGCAACAATATCGTCTGATTGTAGAGTCATACCCAGATTTACGTCTCCCCCTTTTTACGTCGTTCCGGAAATACGTCGTCACTTTGTTTTCAACACCGCTACAGGATTTGCGTCGCCTTGACCCCCGCACTTACGTCACGTGACAGCATCATCATCCGTCCTTTCTTGTTATCCGTCGCCTCTCGACCTTCGCCTCCACCACCTACCCCTGGAAGCCATCCCCGACGTAAGCCGTTGGTGTTACTGTATCAGGGATACCTGTATCAGGGATACCTGATACAGTAATACGAAAGGCATGCGTTATTCAGAAAACACGCGTTAAACGAAATTTCGTAAACCATCTCCCACACAGTGCAGCGAGCACTCCACTGACGAGCGTAAACAGCAGCAGTCCTATGGCATTGAATTACCATCACACTACCGCTCGCCGTCCCCTTCACAGTGGACTTTATAAATATCCCCTGGTGTCGTTCGCAAGAGTCGGCTATTGTGCGAAGGTGTTGGTGTCCAAATTTGCCAACTTTGAAAAAAAAAAAATGACCCGCAAATTACTCCGTTGGGATGGGAATACACAGAGCAATCATCACCTCCCCCCCACTACTGGCAGATTAATTCCCCGTGTGCAGGCTAGGCGCTGAGTCACCTTGTGCCTGTAGGGACAGCTGCCACGCGGGGTCCCCCCCCCCTTTTTATATATATATATAAGTATTGTCGTTAAAGAACCCAGAATATAGTGGGAATTTCAAACGGGAGGGAAAAACAACGGATAACGCTTGCCAAGGTAACAAGCACCCTCGGAATTAGGGACCGAACAAGGGCATCTGGGTTCGCTGCCATACGGCGGTAGCGGTGTACAGGTAGTCCTCTACTTACGATGGAGACGCGTTACGACGACCCCATCGTAAGTCAAGAATATCGCAAGTCGGACCATCGTAACTCGGAGACTATCTGTATGTAAAGGGGGGATGGGGGGGGGTAGATACTTGGGCTCCCCTTTAAAAAGTTTGAGACGAGATGTGGTGCACAGTGCTCGGAGACTGCCCCCCCACCCGCCATCCCCCCATTGACGCTTCGGGTGCTACGTCGAAAAACACAAACCGTTGTCGTTCCCGTCACAGAAGTGTGGAATTTCCACCGCTGCACCGGTCAAGGGATATGAGCGCCCCGCTCACGGATGACAATGCTCGTGTGTGGCTGTGGGGTGGGGGAGCGAGACGCGCGTGTGCTTGGACCGTTTGGGTGGGACCCCCTGATGTCGTCGCTCTGTGTATGTGTGTTTGTCACTCTTTCCCCACCCACACACCCCTCCCAAAACCGCGCTGCGTGTGCAGTATTACGACAACCCCCACCTGACCGTGAAGGATGAAAAGACATTCGAAAAGAACGTCTTCAGCAAAACTCAGCGGACTGAGAGTAAGCTAATTATTTGGCGATAGCGCGACGTTTGCTGTGGGGTCCACGAGCACACACAATGGAAAAACACAAAGCACTCGGTACATTCATCAATAACAGTGCGCCCTTGAGAAGTTTGAAATATAAGAGGCGGCCGTTTCTGACAATGGCCCTACTTCTTTCAGCGCAAGACAGAGCCGCTCTCGATGCGAGCCTCTTTATTTGCTGGGGGAGCATCTATGTGTTCTGTAGAAGGGCCATTGCCCGAAACGTCAACGTATATTCTTTTATTTTAGTTTTTTTTCAAGGTCACGGTGCTATTGTCGAATGAGTCGAGGTTTTTGTTTCATTGCTTTGGTGTTTTTGGACTGAGAGCAGGCGCGCCCGCGCAGTTTTTTTTTTGCGTACGCACTTCACGCACTTCAGTTTCCCACCACCAGACGGAAACGTCCGTGATTGAGACAACGTCCTTGAGGGGCTGGCCCTTATCCTCTGCACCTCAGCGCCTACCCCCTTGCCGAGGTGTTAATTGCTCAATGACGGTGATGACAACACCAGGAGCAGCTATATGCAAAGGTGGGGGGGGGGGTGACCTTGCCTTGCAAAGGTCGCCCGCGTTTGGATTGCCCTTTTCGGTGCACGTGTGAAAGCGATTTGGCGACGCGTGGTGAGCTTTCGGCCACGAGTCACCGGCAGGCGCATTCTAGCATCGAGAGGTTCGGGGTGCCAACACCTGTGGATCGCACTGCATCGATAGAAGTGGGTTGTGGGGTACCGCTCGTCGTAAAGATGCCGACGCAGTGCAACGCAGTTTGGTATTAAGCAGCGTCTGAACCGTTTAGCGTCTCCAAATTCGACAGACTACCCAAGGGATATAAAAAGCACAGCGTTGTGTTCCGAGTCGACGGTTATATCGTGAAAATATGCCCGTATTTATCCTGAAGCTCATTTGGGTCAACTCAGCCTTAAATGAGTACTTGGCGTGACGGGTGATTATCTGGCATTGTGCTGGTCACACCAAACCCCCTTTTTGCCTTTTCAGCCTTAATAGGTAATTAGTAATATATATTCAGGCTTAGGGATTAATACGGCTCAATTGAGGAAAATAGATTGATGGTATTCCTTCTTTCAAAATGTATTTGAGTGTTGAGAGACAAACCTCTGCCCTTGGGTGATATCCCAATGGTGAATGTTTGTCCATGCGTTTGTCATCAGACGAGATCGCCCTGCTGGACGGTCTCACTGTCGTGTACAAGAGCATCGTAGACCTCCACTTCTATGTCATCGGCAGCTCCCAGGAGAACGAGGTATTCGCATTACCTAGCGGTGCGCGCGATGTATGTACAGTTTGTTTTCCAATAACGCGTGTTTACATGACGCGAATTGAATATAACGCGACGAATGCATTGGGGAACACTTTTTAAAGAACGCGGATGCAAATTGGATATAACGCAATTGAGTGAACAGAACTACGTCGCACAAGTAGGAATAAGCGGTTTTGCGGCTGCCTCGGCGTAGCATCACACAAGGCGGGATGCTGCTGGATGCTTCTAGATGCTTCCCACGCACTTCAGTCTTTGTTCAGCCTGCATACGCATCTCACGTGTTATCGTGGATTGTGCTTTGCCCGAAGTTATATATTATAACGCGATTTTTTTATAACACGATGTTCTTCAGGAACGCAACTACTGCATTATAGGAGAACAAACTGAACATTCAACTTATTTTGGCACCGTACGCAGCCAACCGTGTTAATTGGAAGTCCGGGGAAAAGGACAACAATATAAACACAAAAAGCACTTCTGAAGAGATGAGTTTTCAATCGAGATTATTTAAAAGTGTGGACAGATCCAGCGGCTTCCGAACATCGGAAGGGAAGAGAGTTCCCAGACGGTCGCGGGAAGCTTGTCTGAAAGCGTGCCACTCGGCGACCGCCTATGATAGATGGTTAGCCAAAAGCCGCCGCCGCCGCCGCTGGGAGGCTGACCGGAGTTAGCTGGACGAGACCGCCGCTGCCCGTGCCACGCGTGCGCGTCAGCGGTGCCTTGCGGCGACCGCGTGCCGGTGGAGGAATCGAGTGGTTGTTGACGTTTGTTTCTGACGGCCGTCTGCGTGCGTGCCTGCCTGCGTTGTGCAGCTCATGCTGGTCGCTGTCCTCAACTGCCTCTTCGACTCGCTCAGCCAAATGCTCAGGTGGCCCTTTTGCACTCGCGAAGACATTCCAATGATGTTGCGCAGGCGAAATGTTGCGCCCGTGTTTTGCGTGTGCTGGCCCCGAAAATATTTTAATAATAATTATAAATTATAAAAAATGTTTTAGTTTCAAATAGCCTCCCCGGTTCATGCAAATTTGCATCTCCAAATCGCTGAGGAACCACAGACCAAGCTGGAAGGCAGCAATCGAGGGGGTGAGCCGGCGCTACACACAATTGGCCAAGCTCTACGGTCCTCTATATATGAGTTTTCAGCCAATTAATGTGTTGTGTTTGTGTGTATATACATCTGGAAGAAAACCAGGAGCACCCGGCGAAATATTTTACGGAACGCTCAATGAGCAAAATGTTTAAATAGTACTTTTATCCTCAGTTTCCACTATTTGTATGTGCACGGAATATGTTTATATTGTGTGTGTGTGTGAATATATCAATGGCTTATGTAGGGGTGCTCTGGGTCGTCGCACCGCACTATGAATCCGGAGATCTGAATTTGATTCCTGGCTATGACCAAAACTGCTCCCGTGCGTTCCCTAAGTTGACTCGGCATTAAGTGAGTTTCTAGTGTAAAGCACCGGGAATGCAAAGGGAGTGGAGCATTGTGCTGGCCACACCACTGTCTCTGTATCTGTCTTTGTCTCCTCGGGCATTCTCTTGGCAGGAAGAACTTGGAGAAGAGGACTGTTCTGGACAACATGGAGGGCGTTCTTCTGGCCGTGGATGAGATCGTGGATGGCGGGTCAGTGGTTACACGTGGCTCTTAATTTGTTCACGCGGATTTCATTTTCGGACTTTTTGAGATGAGAAGGACATCTCCATAGTTCATCTGTCTGGGTCAGAGTTCGGCAATCTTCTGAGAGATTGCAGTTTGGGGTGCCGTGGTGGTGAGATGTTAACTGCCTCGCCTGGTATGCAGGAGGTCATGGATTAGATCTCGACCCAGACGCCTGCTGTATATTTAGAGTTTGCGTGTCTCTCTGTGGCCGCGTGGATTTTTCTCCGGATCCTCTTGTTTTTCCCCTTCCACATTTATAATCAACATGCATTCACAATATTTGGCTGAATTTTGACTTAAAGCTTTCGTGACTGCAGTAATTCATATTCTTAGCTCTTTCGGTAAAGTCACGTTGCTTTTCACACCTGATGATGACCGTTTGTGTTATGGTCGAAACGTGAGAATTTTTAATTGTTTTATATATATTTTATTATTTTATTGTTTCCCTTTAACGTGACTTTACCGAAAGAGCTAAGAATATAATATTTGGCTGCTTTACATTTCCACGTGATAAGCCACTTCGTTGAGCTACCATTTGTGGCCAGGTCCCCTCCTGAAAAAGAGTTACTTATCTCAGTGGGCCTGACCTGGTAAAATAAAGAATACTCTTTGGTTCTTTCGGTAAAGTCACGTAGGTATAAAAAATAATAGATCACGACGTTTCGATCGCAACGCAAGTAATCGTCATCAGGCGGAAGAAAGAGGAGGGAAGCTTCTGATGCAGGCTGCTTTTAAAGGTTAGAGATGGGCATAGCCTCAGAGTTATAAACGAAGTGGGGGGGCTAGTAATGTTAAAGTGAGAAATTTGCATGTAAATGTACTGTGTAAATGTGATTAGCATGTAAACATTTTTCTACCTACGTGACTTTACCGAAAAAAAACAAAGAGTAAGGATTCCTGCAGCCACGAAAGCTTCAAATATAAAATAAAGAATAGTTTATATTTTGTATAGTTTCGAGTGAAAAAGCGTCTTAATCGCAATGGAGTTGCGGGGCTTAATTTCAGCTGGGTTCTGTTTGATGTTGCCAGCGCCCGGCACATCACGTCCACTATTCCTCTCTCTGTGGCTCTGACTCCGATATATCAGCGGCCCCCGAAAAATACTTGGCGAGAAACGGAACGCTGCCAGAGAGGGTTGCAACGTGACTCCGACAGACGTGAACACACGGAATGAGGCAACGTCATGCCGGGGATGAGAACGTCATAAGCCATTGGATGTGGGACGCGTTTCTAGCGTATTTGGTCTCTCCCCTCTGCGCAGAGTGATTTTGGAGAGCGACCCGCAGCAGGTGGCACAGCGAGTCGCCTTGAAGGTGAGTTCTGCCATGACTCTCGTTGTCACTGTTGGCTCCCCGAGGAAAGGGCCTGATACTGCCGCCACCTTCCATCTCCCTCACCTCGTGTGCAGGAAGTTCGTGGGTTCGATCCCGACCCCTTGATGCCTGTTATGTATTTGGAGTTTGCGTGTATCTCTCTCCCTGTGGTCGCGTGGAATTTTTTTCTGGGTCCTCCGATTTTTCCCTCCGCATTTAGAATCAATGTGCATTCAGAGCATTTGGCTGCTAGTAATTTCCACATAAGCCAATTTGTTGAGCAATCATTTGTGACCAGGTCACTTCTGAAAAAGAGCTATATAGCTTAGTGGGCCTTACCTGGTAAAATAAAAAATAGTTTAGCTGAATAAACAGGGGGCTTGGGGAGGCTTTCATACAATGGTGGATAGAGCATGGTTGCTGATGATAATTTATTATTATTAAAAAAATATATTTTATTTTAATGATCTATTCACACATCGGTTATTCACGGATCTCCAATACCTGGTTACAGTAGTATGGAATTTCCACTACTGTCTCATCAAAGCCACCAATGGAAACGAGCACGTCCCCCCGCGCTCACTCGCGTGGCAGAGAAGATGCCGTCTTGCTTGCGGTAGCCAGCTTGCAACCCGAGCCTTTGGCCAGTTGTCGGTAGGAAAGTTCACAATTGCGAACGCCGTGGTCACGAATGACAACTACGACGACTACGATGGCTGCGACGACGACTTCGGCGACATTGTAAGCCCCCCGTTGCCCTTCGCAGATTTGCTGACGTCGGTCAAATGTGCCGGGCGAAGATTTACAGCGGCGGGTAGCTCTCCATAGCCGTCTCTTCGGCCCCGTTAATTGGTACCTATCCGCGGTCGCTCATTTGACCTCCTGCTGCAAGCATCCCGTCACCCCCCCTGTGAAGCTTTTCACAAACGCTCGCCTGCTTTGCTCATCGCCGCAAATCATAAGCGGCCAGTGTTCCGAGCCAGCGCTTTTCGATGGTTAGCGTATCGCTGAGGAGCTGTATTTAAATGAGTAAATCAGCGTTCCGGGGGTGTGCACGCATACACGCACGCATGCACACAGCGGTAGCGGCGGTGCGAGCGTGCACTCTATATTTAGCTCGCTAGCCACTGTCCGTAGAGAAGCGTCAGCACGGTGGCCCTTTGCCGTGACGCTTCTCTGCACTTTGGTGTTTTTAATCAGACAGGCGCTGGTGACGTCGTCATCTGTTCTTACCGCCCCTACTGGACGTGTGTGAAAAAAAATCGGATTCTTCCAGTGTAAATAAATATTCCGATTCCGATCTTCCAAGCAAAGAGCTCCTGGGACGGGCGCTCAGCATTGTCTTTCAGCTGCCCATCGGGAAAGGTTCTTTTGCATTGTGAATGTATATATTTTTATTTGAGTGCGCTTCCTGTACATATGTATATTGATTTTGTTTTTGCAGCATACATCGCTAACCAAGCTAATCGGAGGTGCAGGGGAAGGACAACAAACTAAACACAAAAAAGCAGTACCTTTAGGAGTACAATGGAGCATTGATTCTCATTTCAATGAATATCGATTCTCAAGCTTACAATGCGTTCATGCATCGAATTGTGTGTGTGTGAGTCCACGTGACCACGGGGCAAACATGGAAACTCCCAATATTCAGCAGGTGTCAGGGTCGCGATCGAACCCATGACCCCCTGTATACCAGACGAGGTTGTTTAGCGTCTCGCCAGTGAGGCGCCCCAAATAAGCTTATTCTGGTAAATATTGGCGGCTGAACGTGCGTTGTCTTGCAGGTTGACGATGGATCGCTGTCAGAACAGACCGTGTCGCAGGTAAGCGTTGTCACCACACACGCGCACACGTGGAGTCCACAATGCCTTTCGCATATCTCTCCGTCACGACAGCCACAGTCTCTCCGAATGTGTCAGTCGCTCATCGCTCTGGCCCCCGTGCACTGTATATTAACACGGCGTTAACATCGCGCTGACCAATGAACCAATAAATTAATTTAAATGTCTTTTCACAAAAAGGCTGTTTCAAGTATTCACGCTTCCTAACATATGTGTGTGTACGTGCGTGCATGCTTCGGCAAAATAACCCCCTACCTCGTGGTGCTGGACGGGCAACGCTGTCGTGGACAGTGCTGTGGGGGGGAGGGCCAATTCCGATTGGCCTTTCCCCTCAAGGCGTTGGTAACCACCACAGCGGCTAAATGGGGGCTCTGCACGGGTGCGAGGGGCTGATAACCCTTCCACCTTCAATAAATTATCACAAAACCACGTAAAAACTATCTAATTAATAAGCTTGTGCCGGAGGCCCCGGGGGGACAGGTGTCTATGACGTCTCCTGGCCAAACCCCATTTGGAGGAGCCAGGAGATTGAACCTTTACACTCGGGGCTCTTCCAGAAACAACAAAAAGCCACTACGGATGGCCACTTTGTATGTTCGAACGCTCACTGCAGAGGAGAGGCTGCCACTCCTCTTTCGGGAGCTGGACCGGTACCGCCTGGATCTCTGGCATTCAGGAGGTCCGGTGGACTGGCTCTGGCTCC
Source organism: Petromyzon marinus (assembly GCF_048934315.1). NCBI lineage: Eukaryota > Metazoa > Chordata > Hyperoartia > Petromyzontiformes > Petromyzontidae > Petromyzon > Petromyzon marinus. The sequence continues at coordinate 24,962,197 of NC_133668.1, read as the reverse complement.
TGCCACCATGTCCTCTACTCAGGGCAGGAGACTACCAAACTACCAAACAACAGGGAGTGGCTCTTCTTCTGAACAAAATAATGAAGGGGGCGTGGGAGTGTGGCGGTGAGATGTGGGAAGCTGTAAGCCCCAGGCTACTTTGGGCTCGCCTTCCTATCAACCGGAGGCGGGGGGTGGTGGTCGTGGTTACTTATGCTCCCACCGAAGACGAACATCCGTGGAGGGATGCAGGCAAGGCCGATGAGTCAGATGCCTTCTATGACCTCTTGTCACAGGTGCTGGCTAAAGTGGCCCCTCGGGATAGAATCATCTTGTTGGGTTACTTCAATGCCCGAGTTGGTCATGATGCTGGCACCTGGTCTGGAGTGATTGGAAAGCATGGGTCAAATCAGCTCAATAACAACAGTAGGAGGCTGCTAGATTTTTGTACAGCCCATGGGCTTGTAATTACCAACACGCTGTTCCAGCATCGGCGCATCCACCCAACATCGTGGATGCATGCCGGGTCCAAGCAAGAACATCTGTTGGACTACATAGCGGCGGAACAGCGGATGCGGGCCCATGTTCTTGACACCAGGACCGACCGTGGAGTTGATCTGCCCTCTTACCATCTGTAAGATGCGCCTGCCATTCTTCCACTCCGGTGGTGGGTGTACATCCAGGACCTCATTCCGAACTAAGGTTGCCTTGTTTCAGCTAGCTGATGAAAGTTGCAAGCGAAAATTTCATCATCGCATGTGACTGGGGTTGGCATCGTCCCCCACTCCTCCTGATGTCGAGGGTAAATGGGCGAGGTTTAGGACTCTGACTCAGGCAGCTACAATGGCTGCTTTGGGTATGCGGTACAGACCTCCCCAGAGACCCTGGCTGACAGAGGTGTTCAGGATGGCTGAGAAAAAGCAACAGGCCCACTCTAATCGTCTACAGCATCCCACGTCAGAGGAACAGGTTTGCAGATTTGCTGAGCGTTTTTGTGAAGTCCTGGGGGAGGGGAAATCCCTCGACATGGAAAAAATCGTGGGACAAAGTGGGGATGACACTGCTGAGGCTGCTGTGCCTCAAATATTGGAAGAAGAAGTCACCCCCTGTGAGTGACTGGCCGAGGTGCCATCTGTTGAGGAAGTACTAAAGGCGATCCAGAGTCTGAGACCAGGAAAGGCACCGGGCAGAGATGATCTCCCAAGCGGAATGCTGAGGGAGGGTGGCGTTTGTGCACAGACTGCCCTACATGACATAATAACAACAGTCTGGACCACTGGACGGGTTCCGCAGGATTTGAAGGATGCCCTTGTGGTCCCCCTCTTTAAGAAGGGGGACCGCACAGACTGTAACAACTACAGGGGCATCTCACTCCTCAGTGTGCCGGGAAAGGTCCTGGCAAGGATTATTCAACATCGCCTTGCCAGGCACGCTGAGGTGAGGCTTGCGGAGCCTCAATATGGTTCCAGGAAAGGGCGGTCCTGCACAGATGCCATATTTTCTGTCCGTTTGCTACAGCAGAGGTGTAGGGAATTCCAATAAGACCTACATCTCTGATTTATTGACCTGGTCAAGGCCTATGATACCATCAGTAGGCCTGGGCTCTGTGTTGTTCTTCGTGATTTCGGAGTCCCTGACCCTCTGCTCACGATCATTAAGGGCTTTCATGATGGTGAGCGGGCCCGGGTAAAACTACGTGGCCGGGAGTTGGAGCCATTCCCTGTTCACCTTGGGATGCGACAGGGATGTCTTCTGGCTCCCACATTATTTAACATATTTTTCGACCACGTAGTTCGTGAAGCCTTTGATGGCTGTACCAGAGGAATTTCCATCTGGTACATATACAATGGGAGGCTGATTGATGCCCGGGTGCGGTCAAGGGATGGCACCCTATTGGTCAACCATGTTATGTATGCCGATGATCTGGTAATTGCCGCTCGCTCAGAGGAGGAGTTGGAGGCACTGCTGCTGAACCTGGAGTGTGCCACTAAGAGGTGGGGCCTTACCATCAGCCTCTATGGAGGAGGCTCGTGAAAGACGCTGCTGGGCAGTTGGAGGCAGTCGCCATCCAACAACAACGGAGGGCAGAGGAGGGACGCTCACAACAACGAGCGGAGCGCCGGGTGGCTAAAGCACAGCAAGTTGGCACAGTAAGGGGCACAGGTGGTGCATCAGCCAGTCATCTTAGTCAGTCGACCCGTGGCACCTGGGTCTGCCCCGTGACCTCCTGTCAGCGGGCGTTCGACACTTCACGTGGCCTCAAGGTGCACATGGCCTGGCACAAGCGTCATGGTGACGTCACCACCACTTAGTGGCGAATGGCGGTTGTTGTTTGGGAGCGGTGGTATTGTGGTGAGCGAGCTGTGCTCCGAACCCGGCAACCCGAGTTCGATTCCCGCTAACAGCCAACCACCAGTGACGATTATCTGAACCGGTCCTGGGCCCCCCCCCTAGGTCGACTCAAATGAGTAGCCGGTGCTACCGGCCTTCATAGGTGCTACTCGCTAACAGCATTTGCCCCGAAAGTTTGTTAAGGCTATGCAGGGGGATCTTTGTATTAGTACTTCTGGAAAACTTGTGTAAATCTGTAAACGCTGGCAATTACAATCACGTGCACTGGCGGAGCCAGTTGGGGGAGGGGTGGGGTGGCACGTGCCCCCCCCCCTAATGATCTGTTCGAAATCCCTAATTTCGATCGGATCATTGGGGTTTATTAGTAATAAATCGGCATTTTGCGACCCCCACTGCCACTGTGTAGCATATTATGATGATAGGACAATAGTCTTGAGTCGATAATCGGCAATAAGTAATGGCAAAGCAGTTATACGTGACTCACAGAATGGTGCGCAGTTGTATATACAGTACACGACTTCCCTGAAGGCATCGACACCTTCAGCGAGCGCGATGCCGATCACACAACGCGGTTCGAATTCGACCCTCGATCGATGGCTGCGCCATCGCCGCACACGCGTCGAATTAAAAGCAAGAGACAAGTCCTTACTTACTAACAACTCCTCTATCATTTTTCATTGCTGGAGGGGTTGCCCCCCCTACCTGAAAATCCTGGCTTCGCCATTGATCACGTGGCTTCTCAATCACAACCAGTCGATAATTCAGAATGGATGGCGCAGCATCTTCGCTGTTTAAATGCAGATCTTTATTTATTTGTGTTTAGCAAATAACAATGCTCTTTTTTTTGTTAAACCGTGTTTTTTGTTCATACAGCAAATAGCTCAAAAGCTTGGCATGAAAGGGAATGTAAGTGCATGGCTCCCATTGACGTGGTGACGGGGTAGAGGGTTCTCAAGCACAGACGAATTTCAAGTCCTATATATTTTTTCCAGTCGTTAATATTGATTCGACAATTTGAAAGGTTTAAAAGTTATTTACAAACAAAAAAAAATCTCCAATGTGCAATTCTGCTCAAGTATTTTTAAGTGAAGTCTGTGTAATGTCTTCCCTTTTGAAATGCATCTGTGCATTTGAACCCGAAAAAAAATCTAATGATAATCTAGTGTTAGCTTTCATGCTTAAACGCAATTTCCCTTCCATTCATTAAGGTGACATTCTGGTCTGCTTCATCACCCGTCCGCCATGGTCTAACATCGCCTCTAAAGACGCTGCTGGCCCTTGCTTGGATAGTAGAAAGGTGCCACCGTGGCGATTTGTTATCTGCCTTGCCTGGTATACAGGAGGCTTGTGGGTTTGACCCCGACTCTGACGCCTGTATATTTGGAGTTTGCATGTTCTCTCCCCGTGGTCATGTGGATTTTTCACCGGGTCCTCTGTTTTTTTCCCTCCACATTAAGAATCAACATGCGTTTCGAGTATTTTGGCTGCTATAAAATTTTGCGTTATAAGCCACTTCGTTGAGCTGTCATTTGTGGCCAGGTCGCTTCTGAAAAAGCTATATAGCCTTACCTGGTAAAATAAAAAGTTGAGTTAGTTTAGTTTATCAGGGCATTAGGGTGGCCTCACAGCTACAAATTCCTGGGTTCCATTCCTGACACAGTCTGTGTGGAGTTTGTGTTCTCCCCCCTGTTCTGTATGGGATTCCCCCGGGGTCTCCAGCTTCCTCCAGCTTCCTCCAACTTCCTCCATCTCATCGTTAAAAAATTAAAACGTACAATGTATCTTGTTATTGGCCAAATGTAACCATGCAAAAAAATAGAATACTTGCAATTTGACTCAATTGGGATTACGCAAAGCAGCACCACGTCCTGCTGCAAAAAAAAATTAAGATTCTGTTGATTTCAGTCAGAAAGGCCTATCGAGCTTGTTGTTCTCCCTTTCGATGGGTGTCCTGTGATGGCACTGATAGAAACTTGGTGGCGGTGGAGTGGGCCCCTCGTTAAAAAAAAAGTGTTTACGATACTAGGTGTGAGGCTTTCCTGGGTCAACAACCCTAACAACAGAACAACAACATCAAAAAGTCTGAGCGTCACACAAATTATCCACATTGCACACCGCTGCGAGTAACTGACTCTTATATTCCGTCCGTGTGTGTGTGTCTGTGCGTGCGTGCTCGTGGCAGGTGCTGCAGTCGGCCAAGGAGCAGATTAAGTGGTCCCTTCTCAAGTGAAAGGATGCCATTGTCTGTGTTCCCAACACATTCCACACGTTGAAACGCCCCCCCACTCCTCCCCCCAACTTGATCGACACACGCACACACGCGCACGCACACGCACGCACACGCACGCACACACACGCACACACACGCACGCAGCACCGGCTTTGGGTTCCCTACGATCGGGGGAGACCTCTGCGCTGTTTTGCCACCCGCAGTGAAGTACTATTGCCATGGGGTTATTTATTGTAGGTTGATGTTTCACAATTCATTGGGGGGTGGGGGGGGGGGAGTGTAGGGGATGGTGGGTAATTGAGAGTTTGACGAACTACTTTAACAGGATTCACGTAGAGCTCGTAAAGTACATTTATTTCACGTCGTAGAAGAGTGATTCGTATTTTGTATTTTAAACGTCGAATAAAAGCAGTCCAAGCCGTCCTCGGGCTGTCGCGTTTCAGCGGAAATTTCATCTCTCCCTTGCCCACATGTTAGGTGGCGGGGAAAAGCGATTTTCCGAATCGGCAGGGGTTGGCCGATTTTGACCGTGCGTTGGTGGGAAACTGCCCTAGACCGGCAAGGCAAACCTTTATCCCCGCACTGCTCGCCTTCCCATGGGTGACTGTGTTCATTTTTGTTTCGCTTGTCTGAAGAAATAAGAGGTTTGTCGGGGAACTTTGAATCGATACTCGCAGACATTAAAAAAGGGATATTGTATGGAAATGTGTAGACGCTTTGTGTGTGTGTGTGTGCGCACATGGGCTCTGTTTTCAACAAGTAGACGCTTTAAAACAAAATTCCGATCGTACCGGCGGTCGTTGTTGAACGTCGTGCTTATTTCACTGTGTTTTTCAGTGGATATGATCACCCGCAATCGGTGTATGCTGCTTGTCTCTTTAAAATGTCATCGTATTGAGGTGAGCGGGCGGGCAGGTGGTTGGACGGGTAAGTGGGTGGGTGGGTGGAGGTGCAGGGTGGGTGGAGGTGCAGGGTGGGTGGAGGGGGGGGTAATTAACCCCCCCTATGGGGGGTCACCCTGTGGAGTGTAGGATAACTTTACGATTGTTCGAGCAGGGGGGGGGGGGGGTGAAACCGCCGAATTTGACTTTGGAATGAATTGGCACCAACTGGAATACGGGCGCTGAGTCAACCTTCGTCTGAGCCTTGCCACTTTCTGAGCGAGCAACTGCGTTTACTCGCTGAACAGGGAACAGGGGGCGGGGTGAAGGGGGGGTCCTTGAATCCCGTGCTGGCAAGAGGATCGTCTGCTGGACATCTATGAAAAAGAGTTTCATAACTCATTGGATTCCTCCAGTATAAATAAATATTCCGATTGATTTTGTAGAGTGTTTGCAGACCGCTTGGGAACTCTGGTCATCCGCAGGGCCGTGCGTTGGGAGCCATTGATTTTGTTTAAACCTCGTGGAGCGATTGCGTCTCGGAAAACCCAATTGAACAAACGAACAAAACATCCACAGACGAGGAGGGTGGGGCGCACGGCAGGCGCGCGCGGGCGCGTTCCCCCCTCCAACGCGTGATTTCGCGCCCCGTGCTTAATTTGATGTTTCTTCAACGCGCACGGCTAATAACGCAACCGGCTTCGCCGAAAGCCCTCGGCTCGACAGGAACATCGTCTCTGTGGTTGGCACCACGTCTCGGCTCATCGGTGATTAAAGCCAGCAACCGTCATGCGCTGGCACGCCTGTTGTGTTCGGTTTGTGTGAATTGTAACGCTGGGAGTGCCACCGTGTGCCGAATGAACGTTGAGCTGCGAGCGCACATCTCCATTGGAGCTGAGCTATAATCTATTTTTATTTTACCGGTGTAAGGCCCACTGAGCTAATTTTTAGAAGCGACCTGGCCACGTGGTAGCTCAACGAAGTGGGCTTATCGCGTGGAAATTTCTAGCAGTCAAAGACTCTAAAAGCATGGTTATAAAATTGTGGAGGGAGAAACCGCAGGACCCGAAGGAAAAAACCCACGCGACCTAAGGGGAGAGAGAGATACGCAAACCGCAAATATATACAGGCATCGGGGTCGGGATCGAACCCACGACATCCATATCAGGCGAGGCAGTTAACATCTCGTCGCCGTAAGCTGCTGAGCCAGGGGTGGGAAATCCTTGACGCCTTTAGTGGAGATCAATTTACGCTTTGGGCAACCGTTGCCGACCTACCACAAAAGTAGTACATTGTTTTATCAACCCTGGAGGGGATGATAGGCTGAGTGGTCCTCCGACCAAAATTTGACCTCGCAGTTTGCTGAGTATGGAGAGAGTGGTCTCGACTGACCACGGAATGACACTCCGCTGCAATGATTAGGATCGTGGTGAGTATCTGATTAATTGTGTCGTGGGCACAAGGCTACAACGTAAAGCTCGCGTGTGTCTTGGTTGTGTGCGTCGTTAGTGGCGGTGCAAGAGAAGATGCATCGACGCACTTGGAGGCTGCATAATTACAAAGAGCAACGCGAATAAAACTGACACTCGGTAGTTACACGCAGCGTCCTCACAAGACGATCCATATAACGTGGAGGAGGACCTTGCCCACAATTAACAAACAAATAAATGTAATTTACGACTTGTTCCGCTTTTCCATACACCGGTAAACATCGTGCGGTTGTTGTATTTCCTGCAGCACTGCAGTCGCACTAAATCCCATTAATGACGACAGTAATGAGTGCACTTCGATAACAGCGATTTCAGCGAAGACGGGGAAAGAGATAAAACAAGGAACACAAAACAAGTATATTGTCTCCGTGTCTCTTGATTTTGTACAATTTGCGAGAGCTTGACTCGTTGGCGGAGGGAGTAAACCTTTGCGGGTGAGCCGGCAAATCTGTCACCAGGCGAATCTCCTCCGTACGAGCTGTACGTGTCCAATAAAAGCTTTTTCGCTCAGTGTGCCTTACGTGGTAAAATAAAAAAAAAACATTATGGGTTTTTTTTTTACGTAACGAAAAAAAATCACCGTGTATAGTTCTGTTCAATAAAGTTATACGGAAAGGGGGTCAAAAGGTCACTCCCGTCTTTCTGTTTTCTGGATGCGTGGCAACCAAGGCATCAATAGGATCTCCAAAGCATGTCGCGGATCGCCTCTTTTTGGGATGAAGCAAACTTGTTAAAACTATTATTATTTTAACATGGTGTTTAACAAGTTCGTTCCAGCCCTATGGCGCTGCGGTGGCAAGATGTTAACTCCCTCGTCTGGTATGCAGGAGGTCGTGGGTTCGATCCCTGTATATTTGGAGTTTGCGTGTCTCTCTCTCTCTCCCCGTGGTCGCATGGATATTTCTCCGGGTCCTCTGGGATTTCCCTCTACGTTCAGAATCAACATGTCAACGTTTAGAATATTTGGCGGCTATACGTTTCCACGTGAATAAGCCACTTCGTTGAGCGATCATTTGTGGCCAGGTCGCTTCTGAAAGAAGAGATGTATATTGTTGAGTGGTCCTTCCCTGTCGAAATAGTTAATATAGTTTATTTACAGACCTTTGTCAATTATTTTCAGGATTAAAGTTTCCCCCTCCCCTCACTATCATTAATGGGGGAGTTTGACGTATGTATTGGTGAACTTACTTAGCACAGTACGTAGCCAACCGTGCTAATCGGAGGGGTGGACAATGTTTTTGTTTTACCTGCACGCTCTTGTCAGCATTGCGGCTTCGTGAACGAGAGGGAACTGCCTACAGGGCCGGTTCGGATATCGCTCGCAGCTGATGTTAGCCGTGGCCCTGGATTCAAACTCGGCTCGCTGTGGTCCTCACGCCGCACCCGTGTATGGATGGCATCGTGATGGTCAAGCGAGCTGAACGTTACTCACAGGGCAAATGGAATATAAGCTACCGATCTTCGAATTCGGGCGCGTGCGCGGGACGCTCGTGAAATAATTGCAGGATAGGGTACGCAACTCGTAGGGTTCAGCATGGAACGGAGCAAAAGAGGGGTGTCGGTGTAGATGGAAAAAGAGGAGGGAGTGATTGACGGGATGCGAGCGCGGGATTGAGGAGGGCAGGTTATTGAGGTAGGCGTTCGGGTGACGTCTAGAAGGGGGAACACCTAACGCCAGATGGTGATGAAACATTAAGAGTGGACTTTGGGAAGAAGTGGGTGTCCACAGCTGAAGGGTGGAGGCTATGCAGAATTTTTTTTGCGGCCGTCTGGAACGCTCTTCTGGAGCTATGTACTTATGCATCTAAATCGAAACTCATTTCTTGAGAACTGATTTTTTGTGTTTAGTGTCGTTGTCCTTCCCCCGCACCTCCTATTAGCATGGTGGGCTACCTGCGGTGCGAAATAAGTGAAACGTATACATACAAACAGATGTGCGGTGGCATCAAAGACATTGTGACGACTTTCTCGAATTTGAATCTTTTTTTTTTTCACGTGCCGGTGGTGAAGACCGCCAGAAGTCTGGTGGACGTGTTCTTGGGACGAAGCGTGCGGAATTCCACGCAGAGATCAGGAAACGCTTCCTCCTTCCTGCCCATTCGGGGGAAGCCGGGACGATGTTTGATGACACAAACAACAACAACGCCAAATTTTATCAAAAGGGCGAGCGCCTCTCATTCTTGTGCCGTAACTTCTCCGTGCGGCGTTAAAAGTAGGTTTTGTTTTGTTCTCTTTGGATAAACCCCAGTTGCGGGTTTCACATTTCATCTTCGTGTCATCGTTTTCACTGCGCCAGGGTTCAAAGTATTCGTTCGGGACTGGCTGCAGTCCAACCGGCGACAATATTCCATTGGGGCTTGGCACATTTCTCAGGAGCACGGAATACTGCAGTATATTATCGGAAATGACTGTCCGTTCAACGATATATCTAAATGCAACCCACACTCATTTGTTTAGAGCCAAAAGCATGGCCCTGGGGGTGTTTGCGCTGTAAAAACCACAACACGCACACACGACGGCCATAACTCTTATTTTGTTTATGAAACTATTTTTCAAACGTAAATGGCTGGAATCATGACATGATTTCCACACTTGGCAGCGTCGTCCCGTGGCAATGGTTACTTTAGAAGGACGCGAAGAGATTCGTGTCACTTAAGAAGGCGATTATATTTCACGTTTAGGCATTGGTTTTTGTTATGGATGCAAAAAAAAACTGCACGGAATTGTTTTGCGCATGCAGTCAACGCGGTGGTCGTGGCTATGCACGTGGCCTGTGATCCAGCACTGTGCAGGCAGTGGATCGCCGCACTAATCTGGCTAAAGTCCCTTCCCGTGGGCGTCGATGAGATGCCATACCCTGGCTCGTCAGGAGACAGCAGTACAGCGAACATGTGGACTCCACCTGTTCCGTCTGAATGGGATAGAGCGTTGCCCCCTCGCACGCGTGGGGTTTTCTCCGGGTCCTCCGGTTTCACCCCACGTGTAGACACTCATTAATTGGCCTATCATCATCACGATCCACAGGCAGATAGGCCGTACGTGTCCACTGCACATTTCGTATTTTTTTCCCCACTTTCCTTTGTCTTGTGCCAATATGCTCAAGTAGTGCCGCATCTTTCTGGTGATTGGACGGTAACACCTTCATATATCGAGGACCCGCAGGGCTTGGGCAATTGTTGGCATCGGCTAATCGCGCGGCTGCCTTCAAGTTTGTAGTTCCTCATCGCGCGATTGTTTTTGCACTGATTTCGGTTTGTGTTAATACAGAAGCTACATGCGACTGCGTCTCAAGGCGCTGTACAGAAAGTGGGCATGTTGATTTTATACCGAGAGAAATATGCAGCCTGTCGTAGGCCGAGGTGGAGGGGAAGGTTTTGAGCATTGGAATTGAACAGGGGGTCTGGAGTCGACAGCACGGATGTCTGGGGGGAAAGGGAGTTCCAGACTTGTGGGGGGAGGAGTGTGGATGGAGGGGAGTAGGGTGAGGTGAAAGAGGAGATGGAGCAGATCGTGTGGCGGAGAGACCGGTGAGATGAAAGGGGAGAGGTTAGGAGAGCGCGTGGAAGGGAGTACAATGAGATGAAAAAGGGGGAGAGGTAGGAGACGCGCCCGTAGGGGATCTTAAAGACGGTGAGTGCGATCTTGAAATTGATCCCGGGATTGGATTGGGAGCCAAGTGGAGGGATTTAATACTTGTAATACGATCATGCACGTGGCACTGTGCAGCGGTTAGCAGCTGCCCTGCATTCGTTAAGTCCCAAAGTCACAGCGTCTCCATTTCTCAACACTCAAAACAATGTGGCACCCCTGAGCGCAAATGCTTATCTACAGCAACGACCCTGAGTCAGTGGTGGACATTTCACATTTATATGCTGATGCTAATAATATTGGCCTCCCTACGGCCAATCGCTGTTGACTTCTCACACGGTGCTACATCTAAACTACGACATTATTTATTTTACCAGGTAAGGCCCCACTGAACTATATAGCTCTTTTTCTGAAGCGACCTGGCCACAAACGATAGCTCACCGAAGTGGCTTATCGTGTGAACATTTATATAGCAGCTAAATACTACATAAGTGCAGGGGAAAACCTGAGTACCCAGAGAAAAATCCACGTGACCAAGGGGAGAACATGCAAACTCCAAATATACAGGCGTCAGTGTCGGGATCGAACCCACGACCTCCTGTATACCAGACAAGGGAGCTAACATCTCGCCTCCTTATTGAGTCGATGAGCCCTCACTTCTCCTTGGAACGCATTTTGAGCTCTAAGCGAGGACTGCCTGTATAAATCATTGCCCGAGGAGGGTTGAAGTGAACGCATATCGCCTGCAGGGGGCGGCCTGACATCGTCATTTGTTGCTGCTAATTGAGGTTGTATCGTGAGTTTCAATGTAAAGTCACGCGAGAGCGCGAGGCGTGTGAGACACGTGAGTACGCGCACGTGCGTACGTACGCGTGCGCACGTACCACCCACCGCGTTCTGCACAACGGAATCAGACTTTGTTTATGCTGGCGGAATCCGATGAGCTACAAAGCTCTTGTTCATCACAGATGTCCAGTAGTGCCTGGCACAACGTCGTCGCATTTGCACGCTGTGAGCAATGGATGCGCGTCCGAGAACACATCCGCTTGGGCCGACGGTGCGATCTCATCTTACCTAACACAGATGCACATAGCGCCTTGTTCCAATGCGCTTTACAGCAATAATACAATTGTACGTACGATGACAGTGAGTGAGATTAAGAGTGGGGATATTAAGAAGTGGTGGTGGAGTTATGAAATCAACCCGTCTGCAGGATGAATTTCAGTATTAATTGCATCGCCGGATCGTGAAAAATGGCAAAGGGATTTTGTAGGATGCCTTCATGCAGCAGTGGATTGATCATAGTTGCTGCTGCTGCTGATGATTATGAATTTGCACTCCTATGATGTGTTTGCATAGTTTCTTGTTGTAACGTTCTGACCCGCCCCTGTGGAAATAAAGAGCTTCATAGCTCATCGGATTCCTCAGTTCTAAATGCATTTTTGTGATTCCGTATAATTGTATCAGAGCCGTTCTCGTTATCGGGAGCGAGGAATTTATTCGGCCGTGAGCCGGGTGGGGCTCTTGCTCAGGGTCCATGGCTCCATGAATGAAACATTTAACGAGGGTCTCCGGAACCTGCGTCATTACTCGGGCACCCGGGCACCCGGGCATGAGCAGCTCTGGCATCGACATCAGCCGTGCCATCGACATCGCACGGCTGATGTAGACGGCAGAGCAAATCAACTATACAATTTCACATTCAGGTGGTCAGGCCGGACAACCGCGCCAGGAGTAGCACGCAGTTTAATCGCTGCGATGTCTCCTTCGTATTCGTGGATCGGGGGGGGGGGGGGAGGTGACATTGCGTCGTTGCACGTCGCACACTGCTACTGGGTAGTTTCTAATGTTCCAGTTGTGCATCAGGTATCCGCCTCTGCAGCCATGGTTTGTGCAGTGGATGCTTTTCCAGGGTGGACCGTCAGCACTTACGGGTCATGGACAGGCTTTCTGGCTTGTACCTTTTCTCGTCCCCCCCCCGCTCCCTCCGATCAGCACGGTCGGCTACGTACGGTGCAAATGAAGTCTAACACACCGTATGCACGCACACACAGGACCGAGGTAGCAGCAGAAACAGCAGCAGCATTGCCGCGAACTAAGCCGCTGCATTATTGGCTTAACGGTGGAAGAGAGGGCTTCGCTGTAGCGTTGGCAACGCGTTCCCAGGTTGATGCCGAATCGTGTGGGCGGCAGGAATTGACTTGTACTGAGATCCGGTATCGGTATCGCTGTGTAGAAGTGTGTCATTGTGGTTATTATTGGTGCAGGATACAGCAGCAAAGTTATGGTAATGCGACCTTGGTGCTGACTGAGTTATGCGTCCGGGTTTGATCTCCGGTGGGAAACAAGGGTCCCGGGGTTGTTAGTCCCGGCCTCCTGCCATAAACGCGTGAGTTCAATTCCTGTGCCAGGTTTAGGGCGCGCAGCCTGTTGTGACGTTTGCAGTGAAAAGCAGGTTCATTCCAACGAGATAAATAAACAAGCAACTGTTATAAACTACTAGCTGTACTACCCGGCTTCGCCCGGGACTTGGATTCACCACGCCCGCCGCCTTTGTCTCCCCAGTGGGGATGTTCACACAGCAGAGCAGTTACTCGTTTGATGCTGAGTCGACCTAGGGGAGGCCCAGGACCGGTAAAAATAATTGTCACCGGTGGTGGCCGTGAGCGGGAATCGAACTTGGGTCGCCGGGTTTGTAGCACGGCGCGCTAACCACTACACTACAATGCGTTACGCTTCCACATGCGAGGGTCACGTGACAGATTTGACGTCACAGCTCACTTGACGTGCAAAAATAAATGCATTATTGAGCTCCCCCCCCCCCCCCCAAAAAGTGTATTTTTATAATTGTTGCATGGTGTACAGTCTGGAAAGTACCCACATGGCAAATTTCAAGTTTGTTGCATGTCGGGAAGTACGCTAAACATTTTGAACAGACACATTCACAACGTTGCCTTTTATATATATGGAGATAATTATGCTGGGAGTTAATTGCGTAGGATTGCGTGTCCCGAGCTGTCTTAAATGAGTTTGAAGCTCGATTAATGAGGGAGGAAAACATACTTTAAAGGCACGAGTAAAAGTGATCCAGTGATGTCACTGCAGTGGCATTAAAATTAAAAATATATTTTAGTCCATCAGCCTGTTGGAGACAGGCCAATATCATCACGGAGATCCAGAGAGGCTTTCTGCTTGTACTATAATAAGCATGAACCCGTAATGCTCCACTGCAACGCGCCACGTGGTCTGTGCCTGCTGGAATACAAATGCGGGTTTCCCTGGCTCTACGCGGTGCTAGTAGTAGATACGTTCCAAAAACAAAGGGCGCACAAAGCGAAACGGCACGAGGAGATAGCTGCCTGCCGAGTAGCACACACAGTACACACAGTACATGAAGTAAACACAGTACAAACACAGTACACACACACAATGTTGTCCCACGTCCGACTTGCATAGCCGCATATGAATGAGTTCAAACCGCATGATATAAGCCAATTTTGTGTAGAAATAGGTTAACCGCATGTACAGCGCGAAATCGTACAAACCGAACCCGCATAAAGCGAGGGGAACCTGCTATCAGGAGCAAGGCAATCGTCACAAAACGTCGTCTTGCTCACACTTGCATTGGGCGGCACACATCTTCCCTTGTAGTTCTAAGCCAGCGCTGGGAATTCCACATTGCTATGGTGGGTGCCAGTACATCCATAGACGGAGAAAACCATGATCTCACTAAGCATGAGGTAGTACTCATCGCATTGACCACAAAGAGACGATTGGCTGAATGACTCCCTGACCTCGGATGTGACAAAGCGTCACGGTCCAAAGTTACCCGTAAGTCCACAATCAGCGCCCCCGTACTGGCAGGCTCCTGCCCGCATGTTGGCCTGTGCCGAGTCACCTTCTTGGTACACAGGGACAGGCTGCCTAAAAACACGTGCATCCCAGACGAGTCGTACGCGTGCACGTGCGCGTTGCACTTCTTTCGCACCGTACGTAGCCAACCGTGCTAAATCGTCGTGTTGCTGCGCTTATGGGCGCAGTACGATTGCGGGCACAAGCATGATTGCTTGACCTCGAGACTTTCCAATTAGAGGTGTGGTAATGTGTGTGAAAGCTGAGCGAAATTTGGTGAGGGAACACACTGGCTGCCTACCACGTGTGAATTCAACACCCCCCCTCCCTCCCTCCTCGTGGTCGCTTTGAAGATTAAATTAGCGCCGTTTCACATTAGACACTTTGATACATTCTAAAAATGGGCCCTCGTTATAGGAGGGGTTCATTTACTTGCGTTTAATGTATCACGTCTTTTTGTATTGTTTATAAAATTTTGTATTTGACCTCGATCCGTGTCATGTTTACGAGACGATTTGTTCAGAAATCTCTCCCGAAGGCAAGAGGGGAACGGCCCGCGGAAGGCGAAATGACCGAACTATTACCGATAGCGGCACGCTAGTTGGGGCAAAACTTTGCCACCGGCCCCTACTGTAGAGGAAACATTTTCAAAATATATTTTAACGTTGTTTTAATTTTTAGCAGTCAACGGTGACGAAGCTGTGACCAAGCAACTAACTACAACTTATTCTTGGTTCTTTCGGTAAAGTCACGTTGAAGGGAAACAATAAAATAATAAAATATATAAAACAATAAAATTCTCACGACGTTTCGACTGCAACACAAGCAGTCATCATCAGGTGTGAAAACCAACGGCAAGAACATTTGAAAGAAGTGGCGGTTTGTATTTATTTATTTTTAAACGTTAGCACCACGGATAGCGATTTGACAGTTTGTTTAGATGGACGAGTTCATCTATGTTCGGAAAAGAGGAGGGGGGAGACGAAAAATTAATGTATGCTGTCTGAAATCCACCGTAAGCGTGAACAATCAATTAAGACCCGAAATGGTTTATCAAATCCTTCCAATGATTGCTAAGCCAGAATCCATCTTCTCGGTTGAAATTGTCTCTGTGTTCGTATATGTAGATAGCCTCATGAACGAATCTCTAATGGTAGCCAGATGGCTTGCAAAGAACCTCTGTCTTGGAGAAGTCAATGTCATGTGAGCCTACTGAATTATAACAGTGATCTGCCACGGCCGAGGTGTTGGTCCTACGTGTTTAAGGTCTGCTTTGTGTTCACAAATGCGGTCCGAGACATGTCGTTTGGTTTCTTCAATGTAACTACTACCACAGAGGCAACTTAGTTTGTAGACACCAGGGTACTGTATGTCCGGAATCACATATTTTACAGACGGAACCAGATCACAGATTTTATGTAATGTGTTGAAACGGACCTGGATCTTGTGTTTATTCAAGATTTTGGAGATCTTTTTTGTGATCCCCGCAATGTAGGGTAAAGTGATGGTTTTTAAAGGCTCCTCAAGAGGGTCCTTCTTCATGGTTTGAGTGATAGCTTTGTGGATTGTATAGTCGGAGTAACCATTAGCCTTAAGAGCTTGGTGTACGTGCTTGAGTTCACTGCCTATGTGTTCCTGGTCGGATATGCATTGGGCTCTATGGTGCAGAGTCTTGATGAGAGAATTCTTCTGTGATGGATGGTGGTGGGAATCCGGTTTCAGATAAGCATCCGTATGGGTAGCTTTCCTGAAGACAGAGTGGCTCATTGAATCATCAGGTCTCTTTTTTATTAGGACATCCAAGAAAGGTAGCTTGCCATCTTTTTCGACTTCTATGGTAAATCTGATGGCTGGGTGTATGGAATTGATGTGATCGAAGAATTGGTCTAGAGCAGGCCGGCCATGTGGCCAGATGACAAAAGTGTCATCCACGTACCTCTTCCATAAGGTTGGGCGCAGAGTGGCAGTCTGGATGGCGTCAGTCTCAAATTTCTCCATGAAAATGTTGGCTATAACCGGAGATAGGGGGGAGCCCTTTGGGGTGCCCTCAGTTTGTTTGTAGAAAGTTCCAATCCAAGTGAAGTATGTATTGGTTAAGCAGTGTCTCACCAGGGGGGTACCTCAGTGTTTAGTCCTGGATGAACCAAGTCTTCAATGATTGCGATGGTGTCAGGTACAGGAACTTTGGTGAATAAGGAAACTACATCAAAACTGACAAGCAGGTCGTCTGGGGACAGGGAAATACCCTTGATTGTCGATACCAGGTGAGTAGAATTTTGTACCGCAGAGGTGGTTTTTCCCGTGAAAGGCCACAGGATTTCAGACAGAAAACGAGCCAGTTTGTGGGTGGGGGAGTTGATAGTAGAGACGATGGGATGAAGGGGTGTATCTACTTTATGTATTTTTGGTAAGCAGTATAATCTTGGTGGCCTGGCAGCAGAAGGTTTCAACGGAAACTGTTTAGTTTGATCAATTAATGCGGTTGAATCAGAAATTATTTTGTTGGTTTGTGTGACGAGGCTGTTGGTGGGATCTCTTTTTATTTTTGTAGAGCTGCCATCGTCGAGTAATTCTTTAATTTTGTTGTTATTTTCTATTTTATCCATGATTACAGGAGCATTGTCCTTGTCGGCTGAGAGGATTACAATGTCATCCCTCTTGTTTAATTTCTATAATTCAAAACGCTCATCTTTGCTGAGGTTGCTAGCTGGCATCTTAGCAAGCTACCTTTTTTGGATGTCCTAATAAAAAAGAGACCTGATGGTTCAATGAGCCACTCTGTCTTCAAGAAAGCTACCCATACGGATGCTTATCTGAAACCGGATTCCCACCACCATCCATCACAGAAGAATTCTCTCATCAAGACTCTGCACCATAGAGCCCAATGCATATCCGACCAGGAACACATAGGCAGTGAACTCAAGCACGTACACCAAGCTCTTAAGGCTAATGGTTACTCCGACTATACAATCCGCAAAGCTATCACTCAAACCATGAAGAAGGACCCTCTTGAGGAGCCTTTAAAAACCATCACTTTACCCTACATTTCGGGGATCACAAAAAAGATCTCCAAAATCTTGAATAAACACAAGATCCAGGTCCGTTTCAACACATTACATAAAATCTGTGATCTGGTTCCGTCTGTAAAATATGTGATTCCGGACATACAGTACCCTGGTGTCTACAAACTAAGTTGCCTCTGTGGTAGTAGTTACATTGAAGAAACTAAACGACATGTCTCGGACAGCATTTGTGAACACAAAGCAGACCTTAAACACGTAGGACCAACACCTCGGCCGTGGCAGATCACTGTTATAATTCAGTAGGCTCACATGACATTGACTTCTCCAAGACAGAGGTTCTTTGCAAGCCATCTGGCTACCATTAGAGATTCGTTCATGAGGCTATCTACATATACGAACACAGAGACAATTTCAACCGAGAAGATGGATTCTGGCTTAGCAATCATTGGAAGGATTTGATAAACCATTTCGGGTCTTAATTGATTGTTCACGCTTACGGTGGATTTCAGACAGCATACATTAATTTTTCGTCTCCCCCCTCCTCTTTTCCGAACATAGATGAACTCGTCCATCTAAACAAACTGTCAAATCGCTATCCGTGGTGCTAACGTTTAAAAATAAATAAATACAAACCGCCACTTCTTTCAAATGTTCTTGCCGTTGGTTTTGACACCTGATGATGACTGTTTGTGTTACAGTCGAAACGTCGTGAGAATTTTATTGTTTGATATATATTTTATTATTTTATTATTTCCCTTCAACGTGACTTTACCGAAAGAACCAAGAATATGAATCACTGCAGTCACGAAAACTTTAAATCAAAATTTAACTACACCTTGATAACTCAATTTGATCACGAGCGGCTGGACACACGAATTCAAACCCAGGTTCTGAGCCGTCTCAGCCCGACGTTCTGATGAGCGACACGGTCTCCATCTGTACAAGGAGAATCCCAACCAAGTCTACTTGATGCGTTTTATTTTTCCACCTTGTGTGTGTGCGACTACAGCTGACCTTACAACATGAGCCCCGATGGCCTTTCATCTTTACTTCATTGCGTCAATGAAAGGAACATTGATCAAACATGCTGATATGGTGACCTTTCGAGTTTTTTCTTCATTTTCCAAAGCAATTAACAAGCATGGGCGTGTGTATGCAGGTGTGTCGTAAGTGGCGTGGAACCAGCCACCCACCCCCTCGTGTGCGGTGCGAGCTTTCTTCATAGGTGCTGCTCGCTAGCAGCACTTGCCCCGAAGAGTCTGTTAAGGCTACACGGGGGGGATCTTTGTCTACTATAAGTGGGTGGAGAGCGATAGTGCAGCGGTTAGTGTGCTCCCACTCGCGGCCAACACCAGTGACGAATATCTGAACCGGTCCTGGGCTTCGCCTAGGTCCACTCAGCCTCAAATGATTACCTGGCTTGGTGTGTAAGCATCGCCACTGTGGAGACAAAGGCGGTCGAGCGTGGTGCTGGCCGCCCGCCCCTTCGAATAACGCGCAGGCCTCCCCACAAGGTGCCGTAACCTCTAACGATCTCACGATGTAATCGCTCCATCTCCCTCTTTGACGCGTCCTCCCGGGCACGTCAAAGATGCAGATTGGATTGGTGCACAATAAACACCGTGCCGATTGCTTGGCACCTGACCCTGGCATTGATTTCCCCCATGCTGGTTCAGTTTAAATTAAGTGCCTCGTGCGATTGTGTGTCAGCTGAGCAGATACGGAATAGTCCACGGAACCAAAGCCTTCGGCCACCAAGTGAAGACCCCCTTCCAATTGGTTCCCTGGTGCGCTTTCGGGTCGTGCCACGTGCTGCACATTCATTCGATTGCCGAAAGAAGCTCCCGCGACGCGTGGAGCGAAACGTCGGACATCGTGCCGAACAACAACAACAACAACGACGACGACAGCGGTCCAGCCGGGAGAACAACGATTAGTACGGTGGTGCGAAAGAAGTTCAACAGACATACATACAATACAGCACGTCGGAGTAGCTGTCCAGGCACACACCACACCATAGTGCTCAGTTTCACAGCAGCAGCAGCAGCAGCCCCCTTTTGTTCTCATCATTTGACGTTTCGGCGGCCGTCGCCGTCGCTCGGAGGCGACCGTGGCTCGTTGTGACCGGCCTTGGGTGCTTTTCTCTCAAAACCACACTCCAGCAATGCGAGCCGCGGCAATCACCCTATTTCATTCGGCCAATTTGCAGCGGCAGTCGCAGCAGCAGCGGCAGCGCCTTGGGAAGCGCAGCGTTAGAAGGCAGCAGAGCGTGTTGCTCCCCCTTCTAGCAGGGGGTGGGGGGGGGGGGTGGTGGGGGGAGGGAGGTCCTGGAGCCCATCTGGATATCTGTGAAGAAAAGAGCTTTATCGCTCATCGGATTCGTCCGGTACAAATGCACAAATGTTTACGATTCTCATGTCTGAGCGCGTCGGGGATTGGAAGCTCGCTCCGAGAGGGGAGCGGAGCCGCTGCACACGCCCAGCCTCTAGGCACCCCCTCCCCCCTCACCACCCCTCACCCCCCCTCACCACTCCTCACCACCCCTCCCCCCTCACCCCCCCACCCCTCCCCCCCTTACCCCCCTCACCCCTCACCACCCCTCACCCCCCCTCACCACCCCTCACCCCCCCTCACCACCCCTCACCACCCCTCCCCCCTCACCCCTCACCCCTCCCCCCTTAGCCCCCTCACCCCCCCTCACCCCCCCACCCCCTCACCCCCCCTTACCCCCCCTCACCCGCCCTCCCCCCCACCCCTCACCCCCTCACCCCCCCTCACCCCCCCACCCCCCTCACCCCCCCTCCTCCATCACCCCCTCTCCCCCCCACCCCTCACCCCCCCCACCCCCCGGGGCGTTAGGCAGCGGCGAGAAATCGGCAGATGGTGCCGCGTGCGTTGCAGGGCCCGTCGTGAGCCGAGGGGACTTGAGAGACCACAACGTGCGTGAGCGCACCGAGAGATGTCCCGTGCGTTAGTCTTTACCCGCGTCACGCTGAGCTACAGGGTCACTCTAAACCAGCGGGGGGGGGGTCACACAACCACAATCACAAGAAGAGACTTTTTGTCGGATTCGGTGGAAAAAACACAACACATTTCAAGAGCCACATTGTAATGTGAATGACGTAATTGAGCAGTCCCTTCAAGAGCCACATTGTAATGTGAATGACGTAATTGAGCAGTCCCTTCAAGAGCCACATTGTAATGTGAATGATGTAATTGAGCAGTCCCTTCAAGAGCCACATTGTAATGTGAATGACGTAATTGAGCAGTCCCTTCAAGAGCCACATTGTAATGTGAATGATGTAATTGAGCAGTCCCTTCAAGAGCCACATTGTAATGTGAATGACGTAATTGAGCAGTCCCTTCAAGAGCCACATTGTAATGTGAATGATGTAATTGAGCAGTCCCTTCAAGAGCCACATTGTAATGTGAATGACGTAATTGAGCAGTCCCTTCAAGAGCCACATTGTAATGTGAATGACGTAATTGAGCAGTCCCTTCAAGAGCCACATTGTAATGTGAATGACGTAATTGAGCAGTCCCTTCAAGAGCCGCACTGCAATGTGAATGACGTAATTGAGCAGTCCCTTCAAGAGCCACATTGTAATGTGAATGACGTAATTGAGCAGTCCCTTCAAGAGCCACATTGTAATGTGAATGACGTAATTGAGCAGTCCCTTCAAGAGCCACATTGTAATGTGAATGACGCAATTGAGCAGTCCCTTCAAGAGCCACATTGTAATGTGAATGACGTAATTGAGCAGTCCCTTCAAGAGCCGCACTGCAATGTGAATGACGTAATTGAGCAGTTCCTTCAAGAGCCACATTGTAATGTGAATGACGTAATTGAGCAGTCCCTTCAAGAGCCGCACTGCAATGTGAATGACGTAATTGAGCAGTCCCTTCAAGAGCCACATTGTAATGTGAATGACGTAATTGAGCAGTCCCTTCAAGAGCCGCACTGCAATGTGAATGACGTAGTTGAGCAGTCCCTTCAAGAGCCGCACTGCAATGTGAATGACGTAATTGAGCAGTCCCTTCAAGAGCCGCATTGCAATGTGAATGACGTAATTGAGCAGTCCCTTCAAGAGCCACATTGTAATGTGAATGACGTAATTGAGCAGTCCCTTCAAGAGCCGCACTGCAATGTGAATGACGTAATTGAGCAGTTCCTTCAAGAGCCACATTGTAATGTGAATGACGTAATTGAGCAGTCCCTTCAAGAGCCGCACTGCAATGTGAATGACGTAATTGAGCAGTCCCTTCAAGAGCCACATTGTAATGTGAATGACGTAATTGAGCAGTCCCTTCAAGAGCCGCACTGCAATGTGAATGACGTAGTTGAGCAGTCCCTTCAAGAGCCGCACTGCAATGTGAATGACGTAATTGAGCAGTTCCTTCAAGAGCCACATTGTAATGTGAATGACGTAATTGAGCAGTCCCTTCAAGAGCCGCACTGCAATGTGAATGACGTAATTGAGCAGTCCCTTCAAGAGCCACATTGTAATGTGAATGACGTAATTGAGCAGTCCCTTCAAGAGCCGCATTGCAATGTGAATGCCGTAGTTGAGCAGTCCCTTCAAGAGCCGCATTGCAATGTGAATGACGTATTTGAGCAGTCCCTTGAAGAGCCACATTGTAATGTGAATGACGTAATTGAGCAGTCCCTTCAAGAGCCGCATTGCAATGTGAATGATGTAATTGAGCAGTCCCTTCAAGAGCCACATTGTAATGTGAATGACGTAATTGAGCAGTCCCTTCAAGAGCCACATTGTAATGTGAATGATGTAATTGAGCAGTCCCTTCAAGAGCCACATTGTAATGTGAATGACGTAATTGAGCAGTCCCTTCAAGAGCCACATTGTAATGTGAATGATGTAATTGAGCAGTCCCTTCAAGAGCCACATTGTAATGTGAATGACGTAATTGAGCAGTCCCTTCAAGAGCCACATTGTAATGTGAATGACGTAATTGAGCAGTCCCTTCAAGAGCCACATTGTAATGTGAATGACGTAATTGAGCAGTCCCTTCAAGAGCCGCACTGCAATGTGAATGACGTAATTGAGCAGTCCCTTCAAGAGCCACATTGTAATGTGAATGACGTAATTGAGCAGTCCCTTCAAGAGCCACATTGTAATGTGAATGACGTAATTGAGCAGTCCCTTCAAGAGCCACATTGTAATGTGAATGACGCAATTGAGCAGTCCCTTCAAGAGCCACATTGTAATGTGAATGACGTAATTGAGCAGTCCCTTCAAGAGCCGCACTGCAATGTGAATGACGTAATTGAGCAGTTCCTTCAAGAGCCACATTGTAATGTGAATGACGTAATTGAGCAGTCCCTTCAAGAGCCGCACTGCAATGTGAATGACGTAATTGAGCAGTCCCTTCAAGAGCCACATTGTAATGTGAATGACGTAATTGAGCAGTCCCTTCAAGAGCCGCACTGCAATGTGAATGACGTAGTTGAGCAGTCCCTTCAAGAGCCGCACTGCAATGTGAATGACGTAATTGAGCAGTCCCTTCAAGAGCCGCATTGCAATGTGAATGACGTAATTGAGCAGTCCCTTCAAGAGCCACATTGTAATGTGAATGACGTAATTGAGCAGTCCCTTCAAGAGCCGCACTGCAATGTGAATGACGTAATTGAGCAGTTCCTTCAAGAGCCACATTGTAATGTGAATGACGTAATTGAGCAGTCCCTTCAAGAGCCGCACTGCAATGTGAATGACGTAATTGAGCAGTCCCTTCAAGAGCCACATTGTAATGTGAATGACGTAATTGAGCAGTCCCTTCAAGAGCCGCACTGCAATGTGAATGACGTAGTTGAGCAGTCCCTTCAAGAGCCGCACTGCAATGTGAATGACGTAATTGAGCAGTTCCTTCAAGAGCCACATTGTAATGTGAATGACGTAATTGAGCAGTCCCTTCAAGAGCCGCACTGCAATGTGAATGACGTAATTGAGCAGTCCCTTCAAGAGCCACATTGTAATGTGAATGACGTAATTGAGCAGTCCCTTCAAGAGCCGCATTGCAATGTGAATGCCGTAGTTGAGCAGTCCCTTCAAGAGCCGCATTGCAATGTGAATGACGTATTTGAGCAGTCCCTTGAAGAGCCACATTGTAATGTGAATGACGTAATTGAGCAGTCCCTTCAAGAGCCGCATTGCAATGTGAATGACGTAATTGAGCAGTCCCTTCAAGAGCCGCATTGCAATGTGAATGACGTATTTGAGCAGTCCCTTCAAGAGCCGCATTGCAATGTGAATGACGTATTTGAGCAGTCCCTTCAAGAGCCGCATTGCAATGTGAATGACGTATTTGAGCAGTCCCTTGAAGAGCCACATTGTAATGTGAATGACGTAATTGAGCAGTCCCTTCAAGAGCCGCATTGCAATGTGAATGACGTAATTGAGCAGTCCCTTCAAGAGCCGCATTGCAATGTGAATGACGTATTTGAGCAGTCCCTTCAAGAGCCGCATTGCAATGTGAATGACGTATTTGAGCAGTCCCTTCAAGAGCCGCATTGCAATGTGAATGACGTAATTGAGCAGTACCTTCAAGAGCCGCATTGCAATGTGAATGACGTAATTGAGCAGTCCCTTCAAGAGCCGCATTGCAATGTGAATGGCGTAATTGAGCAGTCTCTTCAAGAGCCGCATTGCAATGTGAATGACGTAATTGAGCAGTCTCTTCAAGAGCCGCATTGCAATGTGAATGACGTAATTGAGCAGTCCCTTCAAGAGCCGCATTGCAATGTGAATGACGTAATTGAGCAGTCCCTTCAAGAGCCGCATTGTAATGTGAATGACGTAATTGAGCAGTCCCTTCAAGAGCAGCATGCGGCTTCGGAGCCGGACGTTGCCGGTTCCTCTTCTAAACTAAACTACAATATATAATTTTTAATTATGTGTAGTGTCAACGATTCAGAGACAGGGTTTCCAGGAGGCACTTTCTTCATTAACAACTTTCACGGTCTCGTCCGCACACACTCCACAGTCGCTTAGCCCGGCCTGTACACGACGCGAGACGTCTTACACTGACGGCGCTGACTCAGAGAGCCAACTGCTCTCCTTCGTAGCGCGATATCTAGCGGAGACGTTTAGCGACGACGGCGACGACGAGACGAGTCCACTCCCAGAGCCGCCAGCCTCCCAGCGCGATGACACTACACATAGGTCAAGCGCGCTGAGCTATGTGAACTTTGTCAGACGCGACCTGGTAACAAAATCGTAGCTTAGCCAAAGCGGCTCATCATCGTCTCGTGGAATTTCATAGCAGCAGCAGCCAACTATTCTAAACGAGTGATGATGTTCTTTCTATTATGCGACCACGGGAAGAGAGAGAGAGACCGCAAACTCCAAATATACAGCAGCAGGCGTCAGGGTCGGGAAAGAACCCACGACCTCGTGCATACCAGGCGAGGCAATTAACATCTCGCCACCTTGGCGAGATCAATATGAATTCGATCACTGATAAAATGCCATGTTTTAGCTGCTTAAAAATTTGATCGTGTACACTGTAGGGTTGGGTGTTATTGTGAAGCTAAAAAAAACAGCTCCGGTTCAAATGTATTCGATCGGGATTTCTAGTAATTGGTCAAAGTCTATTGTTCGCTCCGTTAATGTGATAAGGGGGTGAGGTTTGATTCTCCCCCACCTCCCATCGCCCCCCCCACCTCCCATCGCCCCCCCCACCACCTCACCCCCACACAGAGATCACAAGGCACCACTTCTAGTCAATGCGGCGTTAGGAAGGCGTTTGAGTATCTGGTGCGGTGCGTAAAAACATCGCCACTAGGGAGACAAAGGCGGTCGGGCTTGGTGCTGGCCACCCACCCCCTCGTGTGCCGTTCTGGCCTTCATAGATGCTCGCTAACAGCACTTGCCCCAACAGCCTGTTAAGGCTATACGGGGGATCTTTGTCTTTTGGTTTCTTGTACCAATCAGGGGCATAGAGTTTCAATTGATTACCGCTAGATGCCTCTCCCAGCGCACAAACAACTCCTAGCCTCAGTCATTCGCAAGACGGTGACCCCGCAGCAAGACTGAATCCGTAATTGCGGTGCAGCGTGCGTTTCAACGGCGTTTTGGCATTGATCCGCCAATGTCAAAGAGCATTCATCGTTGGTACCGACAATTTGAAGAAACGGGCTGCTGTTGATGTAAGGGGAAGAGCACAGGGCGACCACGCACCTCAGAGGGAAACGTGAGAAGAGACGCGTTTGGGACGAATTCAACTATCGTCTCGATGTTGTCCGTACAGCAGGTGGAGGGCACATATTGCATTTATAAAATGGTTAGTAAAACTTGAAAACTCATTAAACCGTTTGTAATTTTTGTGTAATTGTAACATTTTGACATCGTGAAATATACTGCTTTGAAATTGGGTCCATCTCTTTTGAACACTCTGTATTACGTTTTCGACGGCAAGGATTCCACATTCCGTCTTTGGACCAATTTGCCGAGCGCATTTTTTGCAATATTCAAAAAGCGTCCAGCAAACGCGAGAGACGCCCCTCCTCTCTCTCTCTCTGTGGATGGATCGTGTTCATAACGCGTGGACGCAGAGGCGCAAGGTGAAAGTTCCGACGGAGAGCTAAATAAATATCATTTTATTAGCTCAGTCGGCAAGGCGCAGTTTATTTACATGGCTAATTTCACATCGCCTAGAAAGAACAGAGAAAAGCATTAACACAAAATATTGCACGCAATAACATACATTTATATCACAGTGCTATTTCTCCACTTTCCCGATGTTCCCGCTTTATTAAAGGCATGTAACACACTTCTCTCGGAAAAAAAGGGAATGCAGGCTCGCCGAAGCTTGCAGGCAAGTCATTAAGGTCACAGACACGAGCGATAAATATTCCCTTTGTGCTCCGTCTCCGTGGAATGCAGGAGAGAGAGAAAGAGAGGAAAGGCCAATTGCAGGCATTTCAGATCGCATCCCTGTTTAAAACAAAGTCACATTCGGAACCGGCGGTACTGGCGTCAGCGCATCACCGGCTCGGCCCATCGCCAGCAGCCACGGTGCTCGTAGCCCGAAGCACAGTCGGCCCGGACTTAAACAATAATAAAAAAAAATCCCCAAACAACCCGTCCGAATCTGCACAGAAGTTTCAAATGCACCGAACAACCGAACGATCGATCGATATAACCGAAGCAAACGCGCTACCAACGCGGGCGAGATGCGCCGAATTTCCCGAAGCGTGCATGGCCGTGGGTATTTTCGCGTTACCCAACTAAAAGTGTCACTCGGATGCGGTGAAATCCTCGAATGAGCTGCGATGTGATGATGATCATGATGGGAGATCTTTGGTCGCGATAGCCCCGCCGCTCAGAATGAAGGCGGAGGTTCCCCTATTCTCGGATCTGGCCTCTGGTAAGTCACGACTCTTGGTTAGATTTGCATAACTTTGTCGTGGCCTCTCGGGGATGTGGGGCTGGTCTTTATGTACGTTGCACTTTTTTCGCACCGTAACGTAGCCAACCGTGCTAATCGGAGGTGCGGGGGGACAACAAACTAAACACAAGAAGCTGGGCGTTGTAAATCTGTATGTGTGATACGTGTGTGTGTGGAGTGGTGGCGCAGAGGTTAGCGCGCTGCGCTACGAACCCAGCCATCTGAGTCGATTCCCGCTCATGACCGATAACAGTGGATAATATTATCCGGTTCTGGGGCTCCGCTAGATCGACTCAGCCTCAAATTAGTACCTGGTGCGGTGTGTAAACATCGCCACTGGGGAGACAAAGGCGGCCGGGCCTGGTGCTGACCACCCACTAGTGTGCCGTGCCGGCCTTCATAGGTGCTCACTGACAGAACTTGCCCCGACAGTCTGTTGAGGTGAAACGGGCGATCTTTGTCTACATGTGCGTATGTAGTACTTGTGTGTGTGTGTCTATATCGTCAGCAGTGACATCTGCTGTGTGATCTCATTTGGTAACAGCCAAGTCTGCATGGAATCAGCAGTGACGACATCTAGGATGCGTATTCCAAATGGCTCGACGTGTAGTTCAGAGTCGATTCATCTGAAAATAGGACTTGGTGATACTGAATGTATTCACGAGACTCTCACAGTGTCATCGTCGTCGTTTTGGGACGTCTCACATTGAGATTTTCCTCTTCTTCTATGCCAAAGGTCGCATTATTGCATTGAGCGGGTCGACTGCTCCGAGATGATTTCGGCCTTAGACGGAGAAATTTCGCCAACTATTTTAATCAGTCTTATTTTGCCTCGTGGGGCAGCAGGAAACGGGAGAAAAACGTTCATGGGAGATATCGCTAAAAAATAAAATATCTTTCTAGATTTGAAGCTTTCATGACTGCAAGGATTCATACTCTTTGTTTTTTTCGGTAAAGTCACGTAGTTAAAATAAAATAAATGAAAACAACTAAAGTAAATCACGACGTTTCGGAGGCAACACAAGCTTCCGTCTTCAGGTGCTGTGACGGTTTCCACCTGAAGACGGAAGCTTGTGTTGCCTCCGAAACGTCGTGATTTAATTTAGTTGTTTTCATTTATTTTATTTTACCTACGTGACTTTACCGAAAAAAACAAGAAAATATCTGCACGAATGTGGCAACAACCTCCTTGCGGAACTGCCACCTTCCCTGCTAACCTTCAATAGCCTGGCATGCGATGGCAATCTCGCTGCACACGGCGAAGTACTCTTTGCGTGATCCGCCAACCCCATGATCAATGCGCCGGGTCAAATGGGGGAGGGGGTGGATGGGGGGGGGGGTTCCCAAAACCCGCGGTGGCCGCTTCCTGCACGTTGAGGTAGAATTCACGTGAGAGGGCCTCTGGTGGACTATGGTAAGCCACTGAGGTTCCAATCCCGTGGTTCCTGACTCTGGTGTGCGTCATTTACCCCATGCGGAACACTGTGACACCATGCCACATGCAACACATCATCATCATCACTGCTTTCACCGTGATCATCATCATCATCAGGAACGGCGTCTCCCCCCGACCATCTCCCTAGAGAAATTGGAGATAGAAACTGGAGCTAGGAGTTGGAGATAGAAGCTGGAGCTAGGAGTTGGAGATAGAAACTGGAGCTAGGAGTTGGAGATAGAATCTGGAGCTAGGAGTTGGAGATGCAAACTGGAGCTAGGAATTGGAGATAGAAACTGGAGCAAGGAGTTGGAGATAGAAACTGGAGCTAGGAGTTGGAGATGCAAACTGGAGCTAGGAGTTGGAGAAAGAATCTGGAGCTAGGAGTTGGAGATAAAAAATGGAGCTAGGAGTTGGAGATAGAAATTGGGGTTAGGAGTTGGAGATAGAAACTGGAGCAAGGAGTTGGAGATAGAAAATGGTGTTAGGAGTTGGAGATAGAAACTGGAGCTAGGAGTTGGAGGAAGAAGCTGGAGCTAGGAGTTGGAGATAGAAACTGGAGCTAGGAGTTGGAAATAGAAACTGGAGCTAGGAGTTGGAGATGGAAACTGGAGCTAGGAGTTGGAGATAGAAACTGGAGCTAGGAGTTGGAGATAGAAACTGGAGCTAGGAGTTGGAGATAGAAACTGGAGCTAGGAGTTGAAGATATAAACTGGAGCTAGGAGTTGGAGATAGAAACGAGAGCTAGGAATTGGAGATATAAACTGGTGCCAGGAGTTGGAGATAGAATCTGGAGCTAGAATATGGAGATAGAAACTGGTGCTAGGAGTTGGAGATAGAAACTGGAGCTAGGAGTTGGAGATAGAAACTGGAGCTAGGAGTTTGAGATAGAATCTGGAGCTAGGAATTGGAGATAGCAGCAGGAGCTAGGAGTTGGAGATAGAAACGGGAGCTAGGAGTTGAATATAGAAACTGGAGCTAGGAGTTGGAGATAGAAACTGGAGCTAGGAGTTAGAGATATAAACTAGAGCTAGGAGTTGAAGATATAACTTGGAGATAGGAGTTGGAGATACAAACTGGAGCTAGGAGTTGAAGATAGAAGCTGGAGCTAGGAAGTGGAGATAGAAACTGGAGCTAGGAGTTGGAGATAGAAACTGGAGTTAGGAGTTGGAGATAGAAACTGGAGATATGATGATTTGGAGATAGAAACTGGAGCTAGGAGTTGGAGATAGAAACGGGAGCTAGGAGTTGAATATAGAAACTGGAGCTAGGAGTTGGAGATAGAAACTGGAGCAAGGAGTTGGAGATAGAAAATGGTGTTAGGAGTTGGAGATAGAAAATGGAGCTAGGAGTTGGAGGAAGAAGCTGGAGCTAGGAGTTGGAGATAGAAACTGGAGCTAGGAGTTGGAAATAGAAACTGGAGCTAGGAGTTGGAGATGGAAACTGGAGCTAGGAGTTGGAGATAGAAACTGGAGCTAGGAGTTGGAGATAGAAACTGGAGCTAGGAGTTGGAGATAGAAACTGGAGCTAGGAGTTGAAGATATAAACTGGAGCTAGGAGTTGGAGATAGAAACGAGAGCTAGGAATTGGAGATATAAACTGGTGCCAGGAGTTGGAGATAGAATCTGGAGCTAGAAGATGGAGATAGAAACTGGTGCTAGGAGTTGGAGATAGAAACTGGAGCTAGGAGTTGGAGATAGAAACGGGAGCTAGGAGTTGAATATAGAAACTGGAGCTAGGAGTTGGAGATAGAAACTGGAGCTAGGAGTTGGAGATATAAACTAGAGCTAGGAGTTGAAGATAGAAGTTGGAGATAGGAGTTGGAGATACAAACTGGAGCTAGGAGTTGAAGATAGAAGCTGGAGCTAGGAAGTGGAGATAGAAACTGGAGCTAGGAGTTGGAGATAGAAACTGGAGTTAGGAGTTGGAGATATAAACTGGAGCTGGAGTTGGAGATAAAAACTGGAGCTAGGAGTTGGAGATAGAAACTGGAGCTAGGAGTTGGAGATAGAAACTGGAGATAGGATGATTTGGAGATAGAAACTGGAGCTAGGAGTTGGAGATAGAAACGGGAGCTAGGAGTTGAATATAGAAACTGGAGCTAGGAGTTGGAGATAGAAACTGGAGCTAGGAGTTGGAGATATAAACTAGAGCTAGGAGTTGAAGATAGAAACTGGAGCTAGGAGTTGGAGATAGAAACTGGAGCTAGGAGTTGGAGATAGAAACTGGAGCTATGAGTTGGAGATAGAAACTGGAGCTAGGAAGTGGAGATAGAAACTGGAGCTAGGAGTTGGAGATAAAAATTGGAGATAGGAGTTGAAGATAGAATCTGGAGCTAGGAGTTGGAGATAGAAACTGGAGGTAGGAGTTGGAGATAGAAACTGGAGCTTGGAGTTGGAGATAGAAACTGGAGCTGGGAGTTGGAAATAGAAACTAGAGCTAGGAGTTGGAGATAGAAATTGGAGCTAGGAGTTGGAGATATAAACTGGAGCTGGAGTTGGAGATAGAAACTGGAGCTAGGAGTTGGAGATAGAAATAGGAGCTAGGAGTTGGAAATATAAACTGGAGCTGGAGTTGGAGATAGAAACTGGAGCTAGGAGTTGGAGATAGAAACTGGAGCTAGGAGTTGGAGATAGAAACTGGAGATAGGATGATTTGGAGATAGAAACTGGAGCTAGGAGTTGGAGATAAAAATTGGAGATAGGAGTTGAAGATATAAACTGGAGCTAGGAGTTGGAGATAGAAACGAGAGCTAGGAATTGGAGATATAAACTGGTGCCAGGAGTTGGAGATAGAATCTGGAGCTAGAAGATGGAGATAGAAACTGGTGCTAGGAGTTGGAGATAGAAACTGGAGCTAGGAGTTGGAGATAGAAACGGGAGCTAGGAGTTGAATATCGAAACTGGAGCTAGGAGTTGGAGATAGAAACTGGAGCTAGGAGTTGGAGATATAAACTAGAGCTAGGAGTTGAAGATAGAAGTTGGAGATAGGAGTTGGAGATACAAACTGGAGCTAGGAGTTGAAGATAGAAGCTGGAGCTAGGAAGTGGAGATAGAAACTGGAGCTAGGAGTTGGAGATAGAAACTGGAGTTAGGAGTTGGAGATATAAACTGGAGCTGGAGTTGGAGATAAAAACTGGAGCTAGGAGTTGGAGATAGAAACTGGAGCTAGGAGTTGGAGATATAAACTGGAGATAGGATGATTTGGAGATAGAAACTGGAGCTAGGAGTTGGAGATAGAAACGGGAGCTAGGAGTTGAATATAGAAACTGGAGCTAGGAGTTGGAGATAGAAACTGGAGCTAGGAGTTGGAGATATAAACTAGAGCTAGGAGTTGAAGATAGAAACTGGAGCTAGGAGTTGGAGATAGAAACTGGAGTTTGGAGTTGGAGATACAAACTGGAGCTATGAGTTGGAGATAGAAACTGGAGCTAGGAAGTGGAGATAGAAACTGGAGCTAGGAGTTGGAGATAAAAATTGGAGATAGGAGTTGAAGATAGAATCTGGAGCTAGGAGTTGGAGATAGAAACTGGAGGTAGGAGTTGGAGATAGAAACTGGAGCTTGGAGTTGGAGATAGAAACTGGAGCTGGGAGTTGGAAATAGAAACTAGAGCTAGGAGTTGGAGATAGAAATTGGAGCTAGGAGTTGGAGATATAAACTGGAGCTGGAGTTGGAGATAGAAACTGGAGCTAGGAGTTGGAGATAGAAATAGGAGCTAGGAGTTGGAGATATAAACTGGAGCTGGAGTTGGAGATAGAAACTGGAGCTAGGAGTTGGAGATAGAAACTGGAGCTAGGAGTTGGAGATAGAAACTGGAGATAGGATGATTTGGAGATAGAAACTGGAGCTAGGAGTTGGAGATAAAAATTGGAGATAGGAGTTGAAGATAGAATCTGGAGCTAGGAGTTGGAGATAGAAACTGGAGGTAGGAGTTGGAGATAGAAACTGGAGCTTGGAGTTGGAGATAGAAACTGGAGCTGGGAGTTGGAAATAGAAACTAGAGCTAGGAGTTGGAGATAGAAACAGGAGCTAGGAGTTGGAGATAGAAACTGAAGCTAGGAGTTGGAGATAGAAACTGGAGCTAGGAGTTGAAGATAGATGCTGTAGCTATGAGTTGGAGATAAAAATGGGAGCTAGGATTTGGAGATAGAAACTGGAGCTAGGAGTTGGAGATAGAAACTGGAGATAGGATGATTTGGAGATAGAAACTGGAGCTAGGAGTTGGAGATAAAAATTGGAGATAGGAGTTGAAGATAGAATCTGGAGCTTGGAGTTGGAGATAGAAACTGGAGCTAGGAGTTGGAGATAGAAACTGGAGCTTGGAGTTGGAGATAGAAACTGGAGCTGGGAGTTGGAAATAGAAACTAGAGCTAGGAGTTGGAGATAGAAATTGGAGCTAGGAGTTGGAGATATAAACTGGAGCTGGAGTTGGAGATAGAAACTGGAGCTAGGAGTTGGAGATAGAAATAGGAGCTAGGAGTTGGAGATATAAACTGGAGCTGGAGTTGGAGATAGAAACTGGAGCTAGGAGTTGGAGATAGAAACTGGAGCTAGGAGTTGGAGATAGAAACTGGAGATAGGATGATTTGGAGATAGAAACTGGAGCTAGGAGTTGGAGATAAAAATTGGAGATAGGAGTTGAAGATATAAACTGGAGCTAGGAGTTGGAGATAGAAACGAGAGCTAGGAATTGGAGATATAAACTGGTGCCAGGAGTTGGAGATAGAATCTGGAGCTAGAAGATGGAGATAGAAACTGGTGCTAGGAGTTGGAGATAGAAACTGGAGCTAGGAGTTGGAGATAGAAACGGGAGCTAGGAGTTGAATATAGAAACTGGAGCTAGGAGTTGGAGATAGAAACTGGAGCTAGGATTTGGAGATATAAACTAGAGCTAGGAGTTGAAGATAGAAGTTGGAGATAGGAGTTGGAGATACAAACTGGAGCTTGGAGTTGAAGATAGAAGCTGGAGCTAGGAAGTGGAGATAGAAACTGGAGCTAGGAGTTGGAGATAGAAACTGGAGTTAGGAGTTGGAGATATAAACTGGAGCTGGAGTTGGAGATAAAAACTGGAGCTAGGAGTTGGAGATAGAAACTGGAGCTAGGAGTTGGAGATAGAAACTGGAGATAGGATGATTTGGAGATAGAAACTGGAGCTAGGAGTTGGAGATAGAAACGGGAGCTAGGAGTTGAATATAGAAACTGGAGCTAGGAGTTGGAGATAGAAACTGGAGCTAGGAGTTGGAGATATAAACTAGAGCTAGGAGTTGAAGATAGAAACTGGAGCTAGGAGTTGGAGATAGAAACTGGAGCTAGGAGTTGGAGATAGAAACTGGAGCTATGAGTTGGAGATAGAAACTGGAGCTAGGAAGTGGAGATAGAAACTGGAGCTAGGAGTTGGAGATAAAAATTGGAGATAGGAGTTGAAGATAGAATCTGGAGCTAGGAGTTGGAGATAGAAACTGGAGGTAGGAGTTGGAGATAGAAACTGGAGCTTGGAGTTGGAGATAGAAACTGGAGCTGGGAGTTGGAAATAGAAACTAGAGCTAGGAGTTGGAGATAGAAATTGGAGCTAGGAGTTGGAGATATAAACTGGAGCTGGAGTTGGAGATAGAAACTGGAGCTAGGAGTTGGAGATAGAAATAGGAGCTAGGAGTTGGAGATATAAACTGGAGCTGGAGTTGGAGATAGAAACTGGAGCTAGGAGTTGGAGATAGAAACTGGAGCTAGGAGTTGGAGATAGAAACTGGAGATAGGATGATTTGGAGATAGAAACTGGAGCTAGGAGTTGGAGATAAAAATTGGAGATAGGAGTTGAAGATAGAATCTGGAGCTAGGAGTTGGAGATAGAAACTGGAGGTAGGAGTTGGAGATAGAAACTGGAGCTTGGAGTTGGAGATAGAAACTGGAGCTGGGAGTTGGAAATAGAAACTAGAGCTAGGAGTTGGAGATAGAAACTGGAGCTAGGAGTTGGAGATAGAAACTGAAGCTAGGAGTTGGAGATAGAAACTGGAGCTAGGAGTTGAAGATAGAAGCTGTAGCTATGAGTTGGAGATAAAAATGGGAGCTAGGATTTGGAGATAGAAACTGGAGCTAGGAGTTGGAGATAGAAACTGGAGATAGGATGATTTGGAGATAGAAACTGGAGCTAGGAGTTGGAGATAAAAATTGGAGATAGAAGTTGAAGATAGAATCTGGAGCTTGGAGTTGGAGATAGAAACTGGAGCTAGGAGTTGGAGATAGAAACTGGAGCTTGGAGTTGGAGATAAAAACTGGAGCTAGGAGTTGGAAATAGAAACTAGAGCTAGGAGTTGGAGATAGAAACTGGAGCTAGGAGTTGGAGATAGAAACTGGAGCTAGGAGTTGGAGATAGAAACTGGAGCTAGGAGTTGGAGATAGAAACTGGAGCTAGGAGTTGGAGATAGCGGCTGGAGCTAAGAGTTGAAGATAGAAGCTGTAGCTAGGAGTTGGAGATAGAAACTGGAGCTAGGAGTTGGAGATATAAACTGGAGCTGGAGTTGGAGATAGAAACTGGAGCTAGGAGTTGGAGGTAGAAACTGGAGCTAGGAGTTGGAGATAGAAACTGGAGATAGGATGATTTGGAGATAGAAACTGGAGCTAGAAGTTGGAGATAGAAACGGGAGATAGGAGTTGAAGATAGAATCTGGAGCTAGGAGTTGGAGATAGAAACTGGAGCTAGGAGTTGGAGATAGAAACTGGAGCTTGGAGTTGGAGATAGAAACTGGAGCTAGGAGTTGGAGATAGAAGCTGGAGCTAGGAGTTGGAGATAGAAGCTGTAGCTAGGAGTTGGAGATAGAAACTGGAGCTAGGAGTTGGAGATATAAACTGGAGCTAGGAGTTGGAGATAGCAGCTGGAGCTAAGAGTTGAAGATAGAAGCTGTAGCTATGAGTTGGAGATAGAAATTGGAGCTAGCATTTGGAGATAGAAACTGGAGCTAGGAGTTGGAGATAGCAGCTGGAGCTAAGAGTTGAAGATAGAAGCTGTAGCTATGAGTTGGAGATAGAAATTGGAGCTAGCATTTGGAGATAGAAACTGGAGCTAGGAGTTGGAGATCGAAACTGGAGCTGGAGTTGGAGATTGAAACTGGAGCTAGGAGTTGGAGATTGAAACTGGAGCTTGGAGTTGGAGATACAAACTGGAGCTAGGAGTTGGAGATAGAAACTGGAGCTAGGAGTTGGAGATAGAAATTGAAGCTAGGAGTTGGAGATATAAACTGGAGCTGGAGTTGGAGATAGAAACTGGAGCTAGGAGTTGGAGATAGAAATTGGAGCTAGGAGTTGGAGATATAAACTGGAGCTGGAGTTGGAGATAGAAACTGGAGCTAGGAGTTGGAGATAGAAACTGGAGCTAGGAGTTGGAGATAGAAACTGGAGATAGGATGATTTGGAGATAGAAACTGGAGCTAGGAGTTGGAGATAAAAATTGGAGATAGGAGTTGAAGATAGAATCTGGAGCTAGGAGTTGGAGATAGAAACTGGAGGTAGGAGTTGGAGATAGAAACTGGAGCTTGGAGTTGGAGATAGAAACTGGAGCTAGGAGTTGGAAATAGAAACTAGAGGTAGGAGTTGGAGATAGAAACTGGAGCTAGGAGTTGGAGATAGAAACTGAAGCTAGGAGTTGGAGATAGCAGCTGGAGCTAAGAGTTGAAGATAGAAGCTGTAGCTTGGAGTTGGAGATCGAAACTGGAGCTGGAGATTGAAACTGGAGCTAGGAGTTGGAGATTGAAACTGGAGCTAGGAGTTGGAGATGGAAACTGGAGCTTGGAGTTGTAGATACAAACTGGAGCTAGGAGTTGAAGATAGAAGCTGGAGCTGGGAAGTGGAGATATAAACTGGAGCTAGGAGTTGGAGATAGAAACTGGAGCTAGGAGTTGGAGATAGAAACTGGAACTAGGAGTTGGAGATAGAAACTGGAGCTAGGAGTTGGAGATAGAAACTGGAGCTAGGAGTTGAAGATAGAAACTGGAGCTAGGATTTGGAGATAGAAACTAGAGCTAGGAATTGAAGATAGAAGTTGGAGATAGGAGTTGGAGATATAAACTGGAGCTAGGAGTTGGAGATAGAAACTGGAGCTATGAGTTGGAGATACAAACTGGAGCTAGGAGTTTTAGATAGAAACTGGAGCTAGGATTTGGAAATAGAAACTAGAGCTAGGAGGTGAAGATAGAAGGTGGAGATAGGAGTTGGAGATATAAACTGGAGCTAGGAATTGGAGATAGAAATTGGAGCTAGGAGTTGGAGATAGAAATTGGAGCTAGGAGTTGGAGATAGAAACTGGAGCTAGGAATTGGAGATAGAAACTGGAGCTAGGAGTTGAAGATAGAAGCTGTAGCTAGGAGTTGGAGATATAAACTGGAGCTAGGAGTTGGAGAAAGAAGCTGGAGCTAGGAGTTGAAGATAGAAACTGGAGCTAGGAGTTGGAGATTGAAACTGGAGCTAGGAGTTGGAGATTGAAACTGGAGCTTGGAGTTGGAGATACAAACTGGAGCTAGGAGTTGGAGATAGAAACTGGAGCTAGGAGTTGGAGATAGAAATTGAAGCTAGGAGTTGGAGATATAAACTGGAGCTGGAGTTGGAGATAGAAACTGGAGCTAGGAGTTGGAGATAGAAATTGGAGCTAGGAGTTGGAGATATAAACTGGAGCTGGAGTTGGAGATAGAAACTGGAGCTAGGAGTTGGAGATAGAAACTGGAGCTAGGAGTTGGAGATAGAAACTGGAGATAGGATTATTTGGAGATAGAAACTGGAGCTAGGAGTTGGAGATAAAAATTGGAGATAGGAGTTGAAGATAGAATCTGGAGCTAGGAGTTGGAGATAGAAACTGGAGGTAGGAGTTGGAGATAGAAACTGGAGCTTGGAGTTGGAGATAGAAACTGGAGCTAGGAGTTGGAAATAGAAACTAGAGGTAGGAGTTGGAGATAGAACTGGAGCTAGGAGTTGGAGATAGAAACTGAAGCTAGGAGTTGGAGATAGCAGCTGGAGCTAAGAGTTGAAGATAGAAGCTGTAGCTTGGAGTTGGAGATCGAAACTGGAGCTGGAGATTGAAACTGGAGCTAGGAGTTGGAGATTGAAACTGGAGCTAGGAGTTGGAGATGGAAACTGGAGCTTGGAGTTGGAGATACAAACTGGAGCTAGGAGTTGAAGATAGAAGCTGGAGCTGGGAAGTGGAGATATAAACTGGAGCTAGGAGTTGGAGATAGAAACTGGAGCTAGGAGTTGGAGATAGAAACTGGAACTAGGAGTTGGAGATAGAAACTGGAGCTAGGAGTTGGAGATAGAATTGGAGCTAGGAGTTGAAGATAGAAACTGGAGCTAGGATTTGGAGATAGAAACTAGAGCTAGGAATTGAAGATAGAAGTTGGAGATAGGAGTTGGAGATATAAACTGGAGCTAGGAGTTGGAGATAGAAACTGGAGCTATGAGTTGGAGATACAAACTGGAGCTAGGAGTTTTAGATAGAAACTGGAGCTAGGATTTGGAAATAGAAACTAGAGCTAGGAGGTGAAGATAGAAGGTGGAGATAGGAGTTGGAGATATAAACTGGAGCTAGGAATTGGAGATAGAAACTGGAGCTAGGAGTTGGAGATAGAAATTGGAGCTAGGAGTTGGAGATAGAAACTGGAGCTAGGAATTGGAGATAGAAACTGGAGCTAGGAGTTGAAGATAGAAGCTGTAGCTAGGAGTTGGAGATATAAACTGGAGCTAGGAGTTGGAGAAAGAAGCTGGAGCTAGGAGTTGAAGATAGAAACTGGAGCTAGGAGTTGGAGATTGAAACTGGAGCTAGGAGTTGGAGATTGAAACTGGAGCTTGGAGTTGGAGATACAAACTGGAGCTAGGAGTTGGAGATAGAAACTGGAGCTAGGAGTTGGAGATAGAAATTGAAGCTAGGAGTTGGAGATATAAACTGGAGCTGGAGTTGGAGATAGAAACTGGAGCTAGGAGTTGGAGATAGAAATTGGAGCTAGGAGTTGGAGATATAAACTGGAGCTGGAGTTGGAGATAGAAACTGGAGCTAGGAGTTGGAGATAGAAACTGGAGCTAGGAGTTGGAGATAGAAACTGGAGATAGGATGATTTGGAGATAGAAACTGGAGCTAGGAGTTGGAGATAAAAATTGGAGATAGGAGTTGAAGATAGAATCTGGAGCTAGGAGTTGGAGATAGAAACTGGAGGTAGGAGTTGGAGATAGAAACTGGAGCTTGGAGTTGGAGATAGAAACTGGAGCTAGGAGTTGGAAATAGAAACTAGAGGTAGGAGTTGGAGATAGAAACTGGAGCTAGGAGTTGGAGATAGAAACTGAAGCTAGGAGTTGGAGATAGCAGCTGGAGCTAAGAGTTGAAGATAGAAGCTGTAGCTGGGAGTTGGAGATCGAAACTGGAGCTGGAGATTGAAACTGGAGCTAGGAGTTGGAGATTGAAACTGGAGCTAGGAGTTGGAGATGGAAACTGGAGCTTGGAGTTGGAGATACAAACTGGAGCTAGGAGTTGAAGATAGAAGCTGGAGCTGGGAAGTGGAGATATAAACTGGAGCTAGGAGTTGGAGATAGAAACTGGAGCTGGAGTTGGAGATAGAAACTGGAACTAGGAGTTGGAGATAGAAACTGGAGCTAGGAGTTGGAGATAGAAACTGGAGCTAGGAGTTGAAGATAGAAACTGGAGCTAGGATTTGGAGATAGAAACTAGAGCTAGGAATTGAAGATAGAAGTTGGAGATAGGAGTTGAAGATATAAGCTGTAGCTAGGAGTTGGAGATATAAACTGGAGCTAGGAGTTGGAGATAAAAATTGGAGATAGGAGTTGAAGATAGAATCTGGAGCTAGGAGTTGGAGATAGAAACTGGAGGTAGGAGTTGGAGATAGAAACTGGAGCTTGGAGTTGGAGATAGAAACTGGAGCTGGGAGTTGGAAATAGAAACTAGAGCTAGGAGTTGGAGATAGAAACTGGAGCTAGGAGTTGGAGATAGAAACTGAAGCTAGGAGTTGGAAATAGAAACTGGAGCTAGGAGTTGAAGATAGAACCTGTAGCTATGAGTTGGAGATAAAAATGGGAGCTAGGATTTGGAGATAGAAACTGGAGCTAGGAGTTGGAGATAGAAACTGGAGATAGGATGATTTGGAGATAGAAACTGGAGCTAGGAGTTGGAGAAAAAATTGGAGATAGGAGTTGAAGATAGAATCTGGAGCTTGGAGTTGGAGATAGAAACTGGAGCTAGGAGTTGGAGATAGAAACTGGAGCTTGGAGATGGAGATAAAAACTGGAGCTAGGAGTTGGAAATAGAAACTAGAGCTAGGAGTTGGAGATAGAAACTGGAGCTAGGAGTTGGAGATAGAAACTGGAGCTAGGAGTTGGAGATATAAACTGGAGCTGGAGTTGGAGATAGAAACTGGAGCTAGGAGTTGGAGGTAGAAACTGGAGCTAGGAGTTGGAGATAGAAACTGGAGCTAGGAGTTGGAGATAGAAACTGGAGCTAGAAGTTGGAGATAGAAACGGGAGATAGGAGTTGAAGATAGAATCTGGAGCTAGGAGTTGGAGATAGAAACTGGAGCTAGGAGTTGGAGATAGAAACTGGAGCTAGGAGTTGGAGATAGAAACTGGAGCTAGGAGTTGGAGATATAAACTGGAGCTGGAGTTGGAGATAGAAACTGGAGCTAGGAGTTGGAGATAGAAATAGGAGCTAGGAGTTGGAGATATAAACTGGAGCTGGAGTTGGAGATAGAAACTGGAGCTAGGAGTTGGAGATAGAAACTGGAGCTAGGAGTTGGAGATAGAAACTGGAGATAGGATGATTTGGAGATAGAAACTGGAGCTAGGAGTTGGAGATAAAAATTGGAGATAGGAGTTGAAGATAGAATCTGGAGCTAGGAGTTGGAGATAGAAACTGGAGGTAGGAGTTGGAGATAGAAACTGGAGCTTGGAGTTGGAGATAGAAACTGGAGCTGGGAGTTGGAAATAGAAACTAGAGCTAGGAGTTGGAGATAGAAACTGGAGCTAGGAGTTGGAGATAGAAACTGAAGCTAGGAGTTGGAGATAGAAACTGGAGCTAGGAGTTGAAGATAGAAGCTGTAGCTATGAGTTGGAGATAAAAATGGGAGCTAGGATTTGGAGATAGAAACTGGAGCTAGGAGTTGGAGATAGAAACTGGAGATAGGATGATTTGGAGATAGAAACTGGAGCTAGGAGTTGGAGATAAAAATTGGAGATAGGAGTTGAAGATAGAATATGGAGCTTGGAGTTGGAGATAGAAACTGGAGCTAGGAGTTGGAGATAGAAACTGGAGCTTGGAGTTGGAGATAAAAACTGGAGCTAGGAGTTGGAAATAGAAACTAGAGCTAGGAGTTGGAGATAGAAACTGGAGCTAGGAGTTGGAGATAGAAACTAGAGGTAGGAGTTGGAGATAGAACTGGAGCTAGGAGTTGGAGATAGAAACTGAAGCTAGGAGTTGGAGATAGCAGCTGGAGCTAAGAGTTGAAGATAGAAGCTGTAGCTTGGAGTTGGAGATCGAAACTGGAGCTGGAGATTGAAACTGGAGCTAGGAGTTGGAGATTGAAACTGGAGCTAGGAGTTGGAGATGGAAACTGGAGCTTGGAGTTGGAGATACAAACTGGAGCTAGGAGTTGAAGATAGAAGCTGGAGCTGGGAAGTGGAGATATAAACTGGAGCTAGGAGTTGGAGATAGAAACTGGAGCTAGGAGTTGGAGATAGAAACTGGAACTAGGAGTTGGAGATAGAAACTGGAGCTAGGAGTTGGAGATAGAAACTGGAGCTAGGAGTTGAAGATAGAAACTGGAGCTAGGATTTGGAGATAGAAACTAGAGCTAGGAATTGAAGATAGAAGTTGGAGATAGGAGTTGGAGATATAAACTGGAGCTAGGAGTTGGAGATAGAAACTGGAGCTATGAGTTGGAGATACAAACTGGAGCTAGGAGTTTTAGATAGAAACTGGAGCTAGGATTTGGAAATAGAAACTAGAGCTAGGAGGTGAAGATAGAAGGTGGAGATAGGAGTTGGAGATATAAACTGGAGCTAGGAATTGGAGATAGAAACTGGAGCTAGGAGTTGGAGATAGAAATTGGAGCTAGGAGTTGGAGATAGAAACTGGAGCTAGGAATTGGAGATAGAAACTGGAGCTAGGAGTTGAAGATAGAAGCTGTAGCTAGGAGTTGGAGATATAAACTGGAGCTAGGAGTTGGAGAAAGAAGCTGGAGCTAGGAGTTGAAGATAGAAACTGGAGCTAGGAGTTGGAGATTGAAACTGGAGCTAGGAGTTGGAGATTGAAACTGGAGCTTGGAGTTGGAGATACAAACTGGAGCTAGGAGTTGGAGATAGAAACTGGAGCTAGGAGTTGGAGATAGAAATTGAAGCTAGGAGTTGGAGATATAAACTGGAGCTGGAGTTGGAGATAGAAACTGGAGCTAGGAGTTGGAGATAGAAATTGGAGCTAGGAGTTGGAGATATAAACTGGAGCTGGAGTTGGAGATAGAAACTGGAGCTAGGAGTTGGAGATAGAAACTGGAGCTAGGAGTTGGAGATAGAAACTGGAGATAGGATGATTTGGAGATAGAAACTGGAGCTAGGAGTTGGAGATAAAAATTGGAGATAGGAGTTGAAGATAGAATCTGGAGCTAGGAGTTGGAGATAGAAACTGGAGGTAGGAGTTGGAGATAGAAACTGGAGCTTGGAGTTGGAGATAGAAACTGGAGCTAGGAGTTGGAAATAGAAACTAGAGGTAGGAGTTGGAGATAGAAACTGGAGCTAGGAGTTGGAGATAGAAACTGAAGCTAGGAGTTGGAGATAGCAGCTGGAGCTAAGAGTTGAAGATAGAAGCTGTAGCTGGGAGTTGGAGATCGAAACTGGAGCTGGAGATTGAAACTGGAGCTAGGAGTTGGAGATTGAAACTGGAGCTAGGAGTTGGAGATGGAAACTGGAGCTTGGAGTTGGAGATACAAACTGGAGCTAGGAGTTGAAGATAGAAGCTGGAGCTGGGAAGTGGAGATATAAACTGGAGCTAGGAGTTGGAGATAGAAACTGGAGCTAGGAGTTGGAGATAGAAACTGGAACTAGGAGTTGGAGATAGAAACTGGAGCTAGGAGTTGGAGATAGAAACTGGAGCTAGGAGTTGAAGATAGAAACTGGAGCTAGGATTTGGAGATAGAAACTAGAGCTAGGAATTGAAGATAGAAGTTGGAGATAGGAGTTGAAGATATAAGCTGTAGCTAGGAGTTGGAGATATAAACTGGAGCTAGGAGTTGGAGATAAAAATTGGAGATAGGAGTTGAAGATAGAATCTGGAGCTAGGAGTTGGAGATAGAAACTGGAGGTAGGAGTTGGAGATAGAAACTGGAGCTTGGAGTTGGAGATAGAAACTGGAGCTGGGAGTTGGAAATAGAAACTAGAGCTAGGAGTTGGAGATAGAAACTGGAGCTAGGAGTTGGAGATAGAAACTGAAGCTAGGAGTTGGAGATAGAAACTGGAGCTAGGAGTTGAAGATAGAACCTGTAGCTATGAGTTGGAGATAAAAATGGGAGCTAGGATTTGGAGATAGAAACTGGAGCTAGGAGTTGGAGATAGAAACTGGAGATAGGATGATTTGGAGATAGAAACTGGAGCTAGGAGTTGGAGAAAAAATTGGAGATAGGAGTTGAAGATAGAATCTGGAGCTTGGAGTTGGAGATAGAAACTGGAGCTAGGAGTTGGAGATAGAAACTGGAGCTTGGAGATGGAGATAAAAACTGGAGCTAGGAGTTGGAAATAGAAACTAGAGCTAGGAGTTGGAGATAGAAACTGGAGCTAGGAGTTGGAGATAGAAACTGGAGCTAGGAGTTGGAGATATAAACTGGAGCTGGAGTTGGAGATAGAAACTGGAGCTAGGAGTTGGAGGTAGAAACTGGAGCTAGGAGTTGGAGATAGAAACTGGAGCTAGGAGTTGGAGATAGAAACTGGAGCTAGAAGTTGGAGATAGAAACGGGAGATAGGAGTTGAAGATAGAATCTGGAGCTAGGAGTTGGAGATAGAAACTGGAGCTAGGAGTTGGAGATAGAAACTGGAGCTAGGAGTTGGAGATAGAAACTGGAGCTAGGAGTTGGAGATAGAAACTGGAGCTGGAGTTGGAGATAGAAACTGGAGCTAGGAGTTGGAGATAGAAATAGGAGCTAGGAGTTGGAGATATAAACTGGAGCTGGAGTTGGAGATAGAAACTGGAGCTAGGAGTTGGAGATAGAAACTGGAGCTAGGAGTTGGAGATAGAAACTGGAGATAGGATGATTTGGAGATAGAAACTGGAGCTAGGAGTTGGAGATAAAAATTGGAGATAGGAGTTGAAGATAGAATCTGGAGCTAGGAGTTGGAGATAGAAACTGGAGGTAGGAGTTGGAGATAGAAACTGGAGCTTGGAGTTGGAGATAGAAACTGGAGCTGGGAGTTGGAAATAGAAACTAGAGCTAGGAGTTGGAGATAGAAACTGGAGCTAGGAGTTGGAGATAGAAACTGAAGCTAGGAGTTGGAGATAGAAACTGGAGCTAGGAGTTGAAGATAGAAGCTGTAGCTATGAGTTGGAGATAAAAATGGGAGCTAGGATTTGGAGATAGAAACTGGAGCTAGGAGTTGGAGATAGAAACTGGAGATAGGATGATTTGGAGATAGAAACTGGAGCTAGGAGTTGGAGATAAAAATTGGAGATAGGAGTTGAAGATAGAATATGGAGCTTGGAGTTGGAGATAGAAACTGGAGCTAGGAGTTGGAGATAGAAACTGGAGCTTGGAGTTGGAGATAAAAACTGGAGCTAGGAGTTGGAAATAGAAACTAGAGCTAGGAGTTGGAGATAGAAACTGGAGCTAGGAGTTGGAGATAGAAACTGGAGCTAGGAGTTGGAGATAGAAACTGGAGCTAGGAGTTGGAGATAGAAACTGGAGCTAGGAGTTGGAGATAGCAGCTGGAGCTAAGAGTTGAAGATAGAAGCTGTAGCTAGGAGTTGGAGATAGAAACTGGAGCTAGGAGTTGGAGATATAAACTGGAGCTGGAGTTGGAGATAGAAACTGGAGCTAGGAGTTGGAGGTAGAAACTGGAGCTAGGAGTTGGAGATAGAAACTGGAGATAGGATGATTTGGAGATAGAAACTGGAGCTAGAAGTTGGAGATAGAAACGGGAGATAGGAGTTGAAGATAGAATCTGGAGCTAGGAGTTGGAGATAGAAACTGGAGCTAGGAGTTGGAGATAGAAACTGGAGCTAGGAGTTGGAGATAGAAACTGGAGCTAGGAGTTGGAGATAGAAGCTGGAGCTAGGAGTTGGAGATAGAAGCTGTAGCTAGGAGTTGGAGATAGAAACTGGAGCTAGGAGTTGGAGATAGAAACTGGAGCTAGGAGTTGGAGATAGCAGCTGGAGCTAAGAGTTGAAGATAGAAGCTGTAGCTATGAGTTGGAGATAGAAATTGGAGCTAGCATTTGGAGATAGAAACTGGAGCTAGGAGTTGGAGATAGCAGCTGGAGCTAAGAGTTGAAGATAGAAGCTGTAGCTATGAGTTGGAGATAGAAATTGGAGCTAGCATTTGGAGATAGAAACTGGAGCTAGGAGTTGGAGATCGAAACTGGAGCTGGAGTTGGAGATTGAAACTGGAGCTAGGAGTTGGAGATTGAAACTGGAGCTTGGAGTTGGAGATACAAACTGGAGCTAGGAGTTGGAGATAGAAACTGGAGCTAGGAGTTGGAGATAGAAATTGAAGCTAGGAGTTGGAGATATAA
Source organism: Petromyzon marinus (assembly GCF_048934315.1). Taxonomy (NCBI): domain Eukaryota; kingdom Metazoa; phylum Chordata; class Hyperoartia; order Petromyzontiformes; family Petromyzontidae; genus Petromyzon; species Petromyzon marinus. Next base: position 24,917,213 of record NC_133668.1, on the reverse strand, counting down.
ACTGGAGCTGGAGTTGGAGATAGAAACTGGAGCTAGGAGTTGGAGATAGAAATTGGAGCTAGGAGTTGGAGATATAAACTGGAGCTGGAGTTGGAAATAGAAACTGGAGCTAGGAGTTGGAGATAGAAACTGGAGCTAGGAGTTGGAGATAGAAGCTGTAGCTAGGAGTTGGAGATAGAAACTGGAGCTAGGAGTTGGAGATAGAAACTGGAGCTAGGAGTTGGAGATATAAACTGGAGCTGGAGTTGGAGATAGAAACTGGAGCTAGGAGTTGGAGATAGAAATAGGAGCTAGGAGTTGGAGATATAAACTGGAGCTGGAGTTGGAGATAGAAACTGGAGCTAGGAGTTGGAGATAGAAACTGGAGCTAGGAGTTGGAGATAGAAACTGGAGATAGGATGATTTGGAGATAGAAACTGGAGCTAGGAGTTGGAGATAAAAATTGGAGATAGGAGTTGAAGATAGAATCTGGAGCTAGGAGTTGGAGATAGAAACTGGAGGTAGGAGTTGGAGATAGAAACTGGAGCTTGGAGTTGGAGATAGAAACTGGAGCTGGGAGTTGGAAATAGAAACTAGAGCTAGGAGTTGGAGATAGAAACTGGAGCTAGGAGTTGGAGATAGAAACTTAAGCTAGGAGTTGGAGATAGAAACTGGAGCTAGGAGTTGAAGATAGAAGCTGTAGCTATGAGTTGGAGATAAAAATGGGAGCTAGGATTTGGAGATAGAAACTGGAGCTAGGAGTTGGAGATAGAAACTGGAGATAGGATGATTTGGAGATAGAAACTGGAGCTAGGAGTTGGAGATAAAAATTGGAGATAGGAGTTGAAGATAGAATCTGGAGCTTGGAGTTGGAGATAGAAACTGGAGCTAGGAGTTGGAGATAGAAACTGGAGCTTGGAGTTGGAGATAAAAACTGGAGCTAGGAGTTGGAAATAGAAACTAGAGCTAGGAGTTGGAGATAGAAACTGGAGCTAGGAGTTGGAGATAGAAACTGGAGCTAGGAGTTGGAGATAGAAACTGGAGCTAGGAGTTGGAGATAGAAACTGGAGCTAGGAGTTGGAGATAGCAGCTGGAGCTAAGAGTTGAAGATAGAAGCTGTAGCTAGGAGTTGGAGATAGAAACTGGAGCTAGGAGTTGGAGATATAAACTGGAGCTGGAGTTGGAGATAGAAACTGGAGCTAGGAGTTGGAGGTAGAAACTGGAGCTAGGAGTTGGAGATAGAAACTGGAGATAGGATGATTTGGAGATAGAAACTGGAGCTAGAAGTTGGAGATAGAAACGGGAGATAGGAGTTGAAGATAGAATCTGGAGCTAGGAGTTGGAGATAGAAACTGGAGCTAGGAGTTAGAGATATAAACTGGAGCTAGGATTTGGAGATCGAAACTGGAGTTGGAGATTGAAACTGGAGCTAGGAGTTGGAGATAGAAACTGGAGCTAGGAGTTGGAGATATAAACTGGAGCTGGAGTTGGAGATAGAAACTGGAGCTAGGAGTTGGAGATAGAAATAGGAGCTAGGAGTTGGAGATATAAACTGGAGCTGGAGTTGGAGATAGAAACTGGAGCTAGGAGTTGGAGATAGAAACTGGAGCTAGGAGTTGGAGATAGAAACTGGAGATAGGATGATTTGGAGATAGAAACTGGAGCTAGGAGTTGGAGATAAAAATTGGAGATAGGAGTTGAAGATAGAATCTGGAGCTAGGAGTTGGAGATAGAAACTGGAGGTAGGAGTTGGAGATAGAAACTGGAGCTTGGAGTTGGAGATAGAAACTGGAGCTGGGAGTTGGAAATAGAAACTAGAGCTAGGAGTTGGAGATAGAAACTGGAGCTAGGAGTTGGAGATAGAAACTTAAGCTAGGAGTTGGAGATAGAAACTGGAGCTAGGAGTTGAAGATAGAAGCTGTAGCTATGAGTTGGAGATAAAAATGGGAGCTAGGATTTGGAGATAGAAACTGGAGCTAGGAGTTGGAGATAGAAACTGGAGATAGGATGATTTGGAGATAGAAACTGGAGCTAGGAGTTGGAGATAAAAATTGGAGATAGGAGTTGAAGATAGAATCTGGAGCTTGGAGTTGGAGATAGAAACTGGAGCTAGGAGTTGGAGATAGAAACTGGAGCTTGGAGTTGGAGATAAAAACTGGAGCTAGGAGTTGGAAATAGAAACTAGAGCTAGGAGTTGGAGATAGAAACTGGAGCTAGGAGTTGGAGATAGAAACTGGAGCTAGGAGTTGGAGATAGAAACTGGAGCTAGGAGTTGGAGATAGAAACTGGAGCTAGGAGTTGGAGATAGCAGCTGGAGCTAAGAGTTGAAGATAGAAGCTGTAGCTAGGAGTTGGAGATAGAAACTGGAGCTAGGAGTTGGAGATATAAACTGGAGCTGGAGTTGGAGATAGAAACTGGAGCTAGGAGTTGGAGGTAGAAACTGGAGCTAGGAGTTGGAGATAGAAACTGGAGATAGGATGATTTGGAGATAGAAACTGGAGCTAGAAGTTGGAGATAGAAACGGGAGATAGGAGTTGAAGATAGAATCTGGAGCTAGGAGTTGGAGATAGAAACTGGAGCTAGGAGTTGGAGATAGAAACTGGAGCTAGGAGTTGGAGATAGAAACTGGAGCTAGGAGTTGGAGATAGAAGCTGGAGCTAGGAGTTGGAGATAGAAGCTGTAGCTAGGAGTTGGAGATAGAAACTGGAGCTAGGAGTTGGAGATAGAAACTGGAGCTAGGAGTTGGAGATAGTAGCTGGAGCTAAGAGTTGAAGATAGAAGCTGTAGCAATGAGTTGGAGATAGAAATTGGAGCTAGCATTTGGAGATAGAAACTGGAGCTAGGAGTTGGAGATAGCAGCTGGAGCTAAGAGTTGAAGATAGAAGCTGTAGCTATGAGTTGGAGATAGAAATTGGAGCTAGCATTTGGAGATAGAAACTGGAGCTAGGAGTTGGAGATCGAAACTGGAGCTGGAGTTGGAGATTGAAACTGGAGCTAGGAGTTGGAGATTGAAACTGGAGCTTGGAGTTGGAGATACAAACTGGAGCTAGGCGTTGGAGATAGAAACTGGAGCTAGGAGTTGGAGATAGAAATTGAAGCTAGGAGTTGGAGATATAAACTGGAGCTGGAGTTGGAGATAGAAACTGGAGCTAGGAGTTGGAGATAGAAATTGGAGCTAGGAGTTGGAGATATAAACTGGAGCTGGAGTTGGAGATAGAAACTGGAGCTAGGAGTTGGAGATAGAAACTGGAGCTAGGAGTTGGAGGTAGAAACTGGAGCTAGGAGTTGGAGATAGAAACTGGAGATAGGATGATTTGGAGATAGAAACTGGAGCTAGAAGTTGGAGATAGAAACGGGAGATAGGAGTTGAAGATAGAATCTGGAGCTAGGAGTTGGAGATAGAAACTGGAGCTAGGAGTTGGAGATAGAAACTGGAGCTAGGAGTTGGAGATAGAAACTGGAGCTAGGAGTTGGAGATAGAAGCTGGAGCTAGGAGTTGGAGATAGAAGCTGTAGCTAGGAGTTGGAGATAGAAACTGGAGCTAGGAGTTGGAGATAGAAACTGGAGCTAGGAGTTGGAGATAGTAGCTGGAGCTAAGAGTTGAAGATAGAAGCTGTAGCAATGAGTTGGAGATAGAAATTGGAGCTAGCATTTGGAGATAGAAACTGGAGCTAGGAGTTGGAGATAGCAGCTGGAGCTAAGAGTTGAAGATAGAAGCTGTAGCTATGAGTTGGAGATAGAAATTGGAGCTAGCATTTGGAGATAGAAACTGGAGCTAGGAGTTGGAGATCGAAACTGGAGCTGGAGTTGGAGATTGAAACTGGAGCTAGGAGTTGGAGATTGAAACTGGAGCTTGGAGTTGGAGATACAAACTGGAGCTAGGCGTTGGAGATAGAAACTGGAGCTAGGAGTTGGAGATAGAAATTGAAGCTAGGAGTTGGAGATATAAACTGGAGCTGGAGTTGGAGATAGAAACTGGAGCTAGGAGTTGGAGATAGAAATTGGAGCTAGGAGTTGGAGATATAAACTGGAGCTGGAGTTGGAGATAGAAACTGGAGCTAGGAGTTGGAGATAGAAACTGGAGCTAGGAGTTGGAGATAGAAACTGCAGATAGGATGATTTGGAGATAGAAACTGGAGCTACGAGTTGGAGATAAAAATTGGAGATAGGAGTTGAAGATAGAATCTGGAGCTAGGAGTTGGAGATAGAAACTGGAGGTAGGAGTTGGAGATAGAAACTGGAGCTTGGAGTTGGAGATAGAAACTGGAGCTAGGAGTTGGAAATAGAAACTAGAGGTAGGAGTTGGAGATAGAAACTGGAGCTAGGAGTTGGAGATAGAAACTGGAGCTAGGAGTTGGAGATAGAAACTGGAGCTAGGAGTTGGAGATAGAAACTGGAGCTAGGAGTTGGAGATAGCAGCTGGAGCTAAGAGTTGAAGATAGAAGCTGTAGCTAGGAGTTGGAGATAGAAACTGGAGCTAGGAGTTGGAGATATAAACTGGAGCTGGAGTTGGAGATAGAAACTGGAGCTAGGAGTTGGAGGTAGAAACTGGAGCTAGGAGTTGGAGATAGAAACTGGAGATAGGATGATTTGGAGATAGAAACTGGAGCTAGAAGTTGGAGATAGAAACGGGAGATAGGAGTTGAAGATAGAATCTGGAGCTAGGAGTTGGAGATAGAAACTGGAGCTAGGAGTTAGAGATATAAACTGGAGCTAGGATTTGGAGATCGAAACTGGAGTTGGAGATTGAAACTGGAGCTAGGAGTTGGAGATAGAAACTGGAGCTAGGAGTTGGAGATATAAACTGGAGCTGGAGTTGGAGATAGAAACTGGAGCTAGGAGTTGGAGATAGAAATAGGAGCTAGGAGTTGGAGATATAAACTGGAGCTGGAGTTGGAGATAGAAACTGGAGCTAGGAGTTGGAGATAGAAACTGGAGCTAGGAGTTGGAGATAGAAACTGGAGATAGGATGATTTGGAGATAGAAACTGGAGCTAGGAGTTGGAGATAAAAATTGGAGATAGGAGTTGAAGATAGAATCTGGAGCTAGGAGTTGGAGATAGAAACTGGAGGTAGGAGTTGGAGATAGAAACTGGAGCTTGGAGTTGGAGATAGAAACTGGAGCTGGGAGTTGGAAATAGAAACTAGAGCTAGGAGTTGGAGATAGAAACTGGAGCTAGGAGTTGGAGATAGAAACTTAAGCTAGGAGTTGGAGATAGAAACTGGAGCTAGGAGTTGAAGATAGAAGCTGTAGCTATGAGTTGGAGATAAAAATGGGAGCTAGGATTTGGAGATAGAAACTGGAGCTAGGAGTTGGAGATAGAAACTGGAGATAGGATGATTTGGAGATAGAAACTGGAGCTAGGAGTTGGAGATAAAAATTGGAGATAGGAGTTGAAGATAGAATCTGGAGCTTGGAGTTGGAGATAGAAACTGGAGCTAGGAGTTGGAGATAGAAACTGGAGCTTGGAGTTGGAGATAAAAACTGGAGCTAGGAGTTGGAAATAGAAACTAGAGCTAGGAGTTGGAGATAGAAACTGGAGCTAGGAGTTGGAGATAGAAACTGGAGCTAGGAGTTGGAGATAGAAACTGGAGCTAGGAGTTGGAGATAGAAACTGGAGCTAGGAGTTGGAGATAGCAGCTGGAGCTAAGAGTTGAAGATAGAAGCTGTAGCTAGGAGTTGGAGATAGAAACTGGAGCTAGGAGTTGGAGATATAAACTGGAGCTGGAGTTGGAGATAGAAACTGGAGCTAGGAGTTGGAGGTAGAAACTGGAGCTAGGAGTTGGAGATAGAAACTGGAGATAGGATGATTTGGAGATAGAAACTGGAGCTAGAAGTTGGAGATAGAAACGGGAGATAGGAGTTGAAGATAGAATCTGGAGCTAGGAGTTGGAGATAGAAACTGGAGCTAGGAGTTGGAGATAGAAACTGGAGCTAGGAGTTGGAGATAGAAACTGGAGCTAGGAGTTGGAGATAGAAGCTGGAGCTAGGAGTTGGAGATAGAAGCTGTAGCTAGGAGTTGGAGATAGAAACTGGAGCTAGGAGTTGGAGATAGAAACTGGAGCTAGGAGTTGGAGATAGTAGCTGGAGCTAAGAGTTGAAGATAGAAGCTGTAGCAATGAGTTGGAGATAGAAATTGGAGCTAGCATTTGGAGATAGAAACTGGAGCTAGGAGTTGGAGATAGCAGCTGGAGCTAAGAGTTGAAGATAGAAGCTGTAGCTATGAGTTGGAGATAGAAATTGGAGCTAGCATTTGGAGATAGAAACTGGAGCTAGGAGTTGGAGATCGAAACTGGAGCTGGAGTTGGAGATTGAAACTGGAGCTAGGAGTTGGAGATTGAAACTGGAGCTTGGAGTTGGAGATACAAACTGGAGCTAGGCGTTGGAGATAGAAACTGGAGCTAGGAGTTGGAGATAGAAATTGAAGCTAGGAGTTGGAGATATAAATTGGAGCTGGAGTTGGAGATAGAAACTGGAGCTAGGAGTTGGAGATAGAAATTGGAGCTAGGAGTTGGAGATATAAACTGGAGCTGGAGTTGGAGATAGAAACTGGAGCTAGGAGTTGGAGATAGAAACTGGAGCTAGGAGTTGGAGGTAGAAACTGGAGCTAGGAGTTGGAGATAGAAACTGGAGATAGGATGATTTGGAGATAGAAACTGGAGCTAGAAGTTGGAGATAGAAACGGGAGATAGGAGTTGAAGATAGAATCTGGAGCTAGGAGTTGGAGATAGAAACTGGAGCTAGGAGTTGGAGATAGAAACTGGAGCTAGGAGTTGGAGATAGAAACTGGAGCTAGGAGTTGGAGATAGAAGCTGGAGCTAGGAGTTGGAGATAGAAGCTGTAGCTAGGAGTTGGAGATAGAAACTGGAGCTAGGAGTTGGAGATAGAAACTGGAGCTAGGAGTTGGAGATAGTAGCTGGAGCTAAGAGTTGAAGATAGAAGCTGTAGCAATGAGTTGGAGATAGAAATTGGAGCTAGCATTTGGAGATAGAAACTGGAGCTAGGAGTTGGAGATAGCAGCTGGAGCTAAGAGTTGAAGATAGAAGCTGTAGCTATGAGTTGGAGATAGAAATTGGAGCTAGCATTTGGAGATAGAAACTGGAGCTAGGAGTTGGAGATCGAAACTGGAGCTGGAGTTGGAGATTGAAACTGGAGCTAGGAGTTGGAGATTGAAACTGGAGCTTGGAGTTGGAGATACAAACTGGAGCTAGGCGTTGGAGATAGAAACTGGAGCTAGGAGTTGGAGATAGAAATTGAAGCTAGGAGTTGGAGATATAAACTGGAGCTGGAGTTGGAGATAGAAACTGGAGCTAGGAGTTGGAGATAGAAATTGGAGCTAGGAGTTGGAGATATAAACTGGAGCTGGAGTTGGAGATAGAAACTGGAGCTAGGAGTTGGAGATAGAAACTGGAGCTAGGAGTTGGAGATAGAAACTGGAGATAGGATGATTTGGAGATAGAAACTGGAGCTACGAGTTGGAGATAAAAATTGGAGATAGGAGTTGAAGATAGAATCTGGAGCTAGGAGTTGGAGATAGAAACTGGAGGTAGGAGTTGGAGATAGAAACTGGAGCTTGGAGTTGGAGATAGAAACTGGAGCTAGGAGTTGGAAATAGAAACTAGAGGTAGGAGTTGGAGATAGAAACTGGAGCTAGGAGTTGGAGATAGAAACTGAAGCTAGGAGTTGGAGATAGCAGCTGGAGCTAAGAGTTGAAGATAGAAGCTGTAGCTTGGAGTTGGAGATCGAAACTGGAGCTGGAGATTGAAACTGGAGCTAGGAGTTGGAGATTGAAACTGGAGCTAGGAGTTGGAGATGGAAACTGGAGCTTGGAGTTGTAGATACAAACTGGAGCTAGGAGTTGAAGATAGAAGCTGGAGCTGGGAAGTGGAGATATAAACTGGAGCTAGGAGTTGGAGATAGAAACTGGAGCTAGGAGTTGGAGATAGAAACTGGAACTAGGAGTTGGAGATAGAAACTGGAGCTAGGAGTTGGAGATAGAAACTGGAGCTAGGAGTTGAAGATAGAAACTGGAGCTAGGATTTGGAGATAGAAACTAGAGCTAGGAATTGAAGATAGAAGTTGGAGATAGGAGTTGGAGATATAAACTGGAGCTAGGAGTTGGAGATAGAAACTGGAGCTATGAGTTGGAGATACAAACTGGAGCTAGGAGTTTTAGATAGAAACTGGAGCTAGGATTTGGAAATAGAAACTAGAGCTAGGAGGTGAAGATAGAAGGTGGAGATAGGAGTTGGAGATATAAACTGGAGCTAGGAATTGGAGATAGAAACTGGAGCTAGGAGTTGGAGATAGAAATTGGAGCTAGGAGTTGGAGATAGAAACTGGAGCTAGGAATTGGAGATAGAAACTGGAGCTAGGAGTTGAAGATAGAAGCTGTAGCTAGGAGTTGGAGATATAAACTGGAGCTGGAGTTGGAGATAGAAACTGGAGCTAGGAGTTGGAGATAGAAACTGGAGCTAGGAGTTGGAGATAGAAACTGGAGATAGGATGATTTGGAGATAGAAACTGGAGCTAGGAGTTGGAGATAAAAATTGGAGATAGGAGTTGAAGATAGAATCTGGAGCTAGGAGTTGGAGATAGAAACTGGAGGTAGGAGTTGGAGATAGAAACTGGAGCTTGGAGTTGGAGATAGAAACTGGAGCTGGGAGTTGGAAATAGAAACTAGAGCTAGGAGTTGGAGATAGAAACTGGAGCTAGGAGTTGGAGATAGAAACTGGAGCTAGGAGTTGGAGATAGAAGCTGGAGCTAGGAGTTGGAGATAGAAGCTGTAGCTAGGAGTTGGAGATAGAAACTGGAGCTAGGAGTTGGAGATAGAAACTGGAGCTAGGAGTTGGAGATAGTAGCTGGAGCTAAGAGTTGAAGATAGAAGCTGTAGCAATGAGTTGGAGATAGAAATTGGAGCTAGCATTTGGAGATAGAAACTGGAGCTAGGAGTTGGAGATAGCAGCTGGAGCTAAGAGTTGAAGATAGAAGCTGTAGCTATGAGTTGGAGATAGAAATTGGAGCTAGCATTTGGAGATAGAAACTGGAGCTAGGAGTTGGAGATCGAAACTGGAGCTGGAGTTGGAGATTGAAACTGGAGCTAGGAGTTGGAGATTGAAACTGGAGCTTGGAGTTGGAGATACAAACTGGAGCTAGGCGTTGGAGATAGAAACTGGAGCTAGGAGTTGGAGATAGAAATTGAAGCTAGGAGTTGGAGATATAAACTGGAGCTGGAGTTGGAGATAGAAACTGGAGCTAGGAGTTGGAGATAGAAATTGGAGCTAGGAGTTGGAGATATAAACTGGAGCTGGAGTTGGAGATAGAAACTGGAGCTAGGAGTTGGAGATAGAAACTGGAGCTAGGAGTTGGAGATAGAAACTGGAGATAGGATGATTTGGAGATAGAAACTGGAGCTACGAGTTGGAGATAAAAATTGGAGATAGGAGTTGAAGATAGAATCTGGAGCTAGGAGTTGGAGATAGAAACTGGAGGTAGGAGTTGGAGATAGAAACTGGAGCTTGGAGTTGGAGATAGAAACTGGAGCTAGGAGTTGGAAATAGAAACTAGAGGTAGGAGTTGGAGATAGAAACTGGAGCTAGGAGTTGGAGATAGAAACTGAAGCTAGGAGTTGGAGATAGCAGCTGGAGCTAAGAGTTGAAGATAGAAGCTGTAGCTTGGAGTTGGAGATCGAAACTGGAGCTGGAGATTGAAACTGGAGCTAGGAGTTGGAGATTGAAACTGGAGCTAGGAGTTGGAGATGGAAACTGGAGCTTGGAGTTGTAGATACAAACTGGAGCTAGGAGTTGAAGATAGAAGCTGGAGCTGGGAAGTGGAGATATAAACTGGAGCTAGGAGTTGGAGATAGAAACTGGAGCTAGGAGTTGGAGATAGAAACTGGAACTAGGAGTTGGAGATAGAAACTGGAGCTAGGAGTTGGAGATAGAAACTGGAGCTAGGAGTTGAAGATAGAAACTGGAGCTAGGATTTGGAGATAGAAACTAGAGCTAGGAATTGAAGATAGAAGTTGGAGATAGGAGTTGGAGATATAAACTGGAGCTAGGAGTTGGAGATAGAAACTGGAGCTATGAGTTGGAGATACAAACTGGAGCTAGGAGTTTTAGATAGAAACTGGAGCTAGGATTTGGAAATAGAAACTAGAGCTAGGAGGTGAAGATAGAAGGTGGAGATAGGAGTTGGAGATATAAACTGGAGCTAGGAATTGGAGATAGAAACTGGAGCTAGGAGTTGGAGATAGAAATTGGAGCTAGGAGTTGGAGATAGAAACTGGAGCTAGGAATTGGAGATAGAAACTGGAGCTAGGAGTTGAAGATAGAAGCTGTAGCTAGGAGTTGGAGATATAAACTGGAGCTGGAGTTGGAGATAGAAACTGGAGCTAGGAGTTGGAGATAGAAACTGGAGCTAGGAGTTGGAGATAGAAACTGGAGATAGGATGATTTGGAGATAGAAACTGGAGCTAGGAGTTGGAGATAAAAATTGGAGATAGGAGTTGAAGATAGAATCTGGAGCTAGGAGTTGGAGATAGAAACTGGAGGTAGGAGTTGGAGATAGAAACTGGAGCTTGGAGTTGGAGATAGAAACTGGAGCTGGGAGTTGGAAATAGAAACTAGAGCTAGGAGTTGGAGATAGAAACTGGAGCTAGGAGTTGGAGATAGAAACTTAAGCTAGGAGTTGGAGATAGAAACTGGAGCTAGGAGTTGAAGATAGAAGCTGTAGCTATGAGTTGGAGATAAAAATGGGAGCTAGGATTTGGAGATAGAAACTGGAGCTAGGAGTTGGAGATAGAAACTGGAGATAGGATGATTTGGAGATAGAAACTGGAGCTAGGAGTTGGAGATAAAAATTGGAGATAGGAGTTGAAGATAGAATCTGGAGCTTGGAGTTGGAGATAGAAACTGGAGCTAGGAGTTGGAGATAGAAATTGAAGCTAGGAGTTGGAGATATAAACTGGAGCTGGAGTTGGAGATAGAAACTGGAGCTAGGAGTTGGAGATAGAAATTGGAGCTAGGAGTTGGAGATATAAACTGGAGCTGGAGTTGGAGATAGAAACTGGAGCTAGGAGTTGGAGATAGAAACTGGAGCTAGGAGTTGGAGATAGAAACTGGAGATAGGATGATTTGGAGATAGAAACTGGAGCTAGGAGTTGGAGATAAAAATTGGAGATAGGAGTTGAAGATAGAATCTGGAGCTAGGAGTTGGAGATAGAAACTGGAGGTAGGAGTTGGAGATAGAAACTGGAGCTTGGAGTTGGAGATAGAAACTGGAGCTAGGAGTTGGAAATAGAAACTAGAGGTAGGAGTTGGAGATAGAAACTGGAGCTAGGAGTTGGAGATAGAAACTGAAGCTAGGAGTTGGAGATAGCAGCTGGAGCTAAGAGTTGAAGATAGAAGCTGTAGCTTGGAGTTGGAGATCGAAACTGGAGCTGGAGATTGAAACTGGAGCTAGGAGTTGGAGATTGAAACTGGAGCTAGGAGTTGGAGATGGAAACTGGAGCTTGGAGTTGTAGATACAAACTGGAGCTAGGAGTTGAAGATAGAAGCTGGAGCTGGGAAGTGGAGATATAAACTGGAGCTAGGAGTTGGAGATAGAAACTGGAGCTAGGAGTTGGAGATAGAAACTGGAACTAGGAGTTGGAGATAGAAACTGGAGCTAGGAGTTGGAGATAGAAACTGGAGCTAGGAGTTGAAGATAGAAACTGGAGCTAGGATTTGGAGATAGAAACTAGAGCTAGGAATTGAAGATAGAAGTTGGAGATAGGAGTTGGAGATATAAACTGGAGCTAGGAGTTGGAGATAGAAACTGGAGCTATGAGTTGGAGATACAAACTGGAGCTAGGAGTTTTAGATAGAAACTGGAGCTAGGATTTGGAAATAGAAACTAGAGCTAGGAGGTGAAGATAGAAGGTGGAGATAGGAGTTGGAGATATAAACTGGAGCTAGGAATTGGAGATAGAAACTGGAGCTAGGAGTTGGAGATAGAAATTGGAGCTAGGAGTTGGAGATAGAAACTGGAGCTAGGAATTGGAGATAGAAACTGGAGCTAGGAGTTGAAGATAGAAGCTGTAGCTAGGAGTTGGAGATATAAACTGGAGCTGGAGTTGGAGATAGAAACTGGAGCTAGGAGTTGGAGATAGAAACTGGAGCTAGGAGTTGGAGATAGAAACTGGAGATAGGATGATTTGGAGATAGAAACTGGAGCTAGGAGTTGGAGATAAAAATTGGAGATAGGAGTTGAAGATAGAATCTGGAGCTAGGAGTTGGAGATAGAAACTGGAGGTAGGAGTTGGAGATAGAAACTGGAGCTTGGAGTTGGAGATAGAAACTGGAGCTGGGAGTTGGAAATAGAAACTAGAGCTAGGAGTTGGAGATAGAAACTGGAGCTAGGAGTTGGAGATATAAACTTAAGCTAGGAGTTGGAGATAGAAACTGGAGCTAGGAGTTGAAGATAGAAGCTGTAGCTATGAGTTGGAGATAAAAATGGGAGCTAGGATTTGGAGATAGAAACTGGAGCTAGGAGTTGGAGATAGAAACTGGAGATAGGATGATTTGGAGATAGAAACTGGAGCTAGGAGTTGGAGATAAAAATTGGAGATAGGAGTTGAAGATAGAATCTGGAGCTTGGAGTTGGAGATAGAAACTGGAGCTAGGAGTTGGAGATAGAAACTGGAGCTTGGAGTTGGAGATAAAAACTGGAGCTAGGAGTTGGAAATAGAAACTAGAGCTAGGAGTTGGAGATAGAAACTGGAGCTAGGAGTTGGAGATAGAAACTGGAGCTAGGAGTTGGAGATAGAAACTGGAGCTAGGAGTTGGAGATAGAAACTGGAGCTAGGAGTTGGAGATAGCAGCTGGAGCTAAGAGTTGAAGATAGAAGCTGTAGCTAGGAGTTGGAGATAGAAACTGGAGCTAGGAGTTGGAGATATAAACTGGAGCTGGAGTTGGAGATAGAAACTGGAGCTAGGAGTTGGAGGTAGAAACTGGAGCTAGGAGTTGGAGATAGAAACTGGAGATAGGATGATTTGGAGATAGAAACTGGAGCTAGAAGTTGGAGATAGAAACGGGAGATAGGAGTTGAAGATAGAATCTGGAGCTAGGAGTTGGAGATAGAAACTGGAGCTAGGAGTTGGAGATAGAAACTGGAGCTAGGAGTTGGAGATAGAAACTGGAGCTAGGAGTTGGAGATAGAAGCTGGAGCTAGGAGTTGGAGATAGAAGCTGTAGCTAGGAGTTGGAGATAGAAACTGGAGCTAGGAGTTGGAGATAGAAACTGGAGCTAGGAGTTGGAGATAGTAGCTGGAGCTAAGAGTTGAAGATAGAAGCTGTAGCAATGAGTTGGAGATAGAAATTGGAGCTAGCATTTGGAGATAGAAACTGGAGCTAGGAGTTGGAGATAGCAGCTGGAGCTAAGAGTTGAAGATAGAAGCTGTAGCTATGAGTTGGAGATAGAAATTGGAGCTAGCATTTGGAGATAGAAACTGGAGCTAGGAGTTGGAGATCGAAACTGGAGCTGGAGTTGGAGATTGAAACTGGAGCTAGGAGTTGGAGATTGAAACTGGAGCTTGGAGTTGGAGATACAAACTGGAGCTAGGCGTTGGAGATAGAAACTGGAGCTAGGAGTTGGAGATAGAAATTGAAGCTAGGAGTTGGAGATATAAACTGGAGCTGGAGTTGGAGATAGAAACTGGAGCTAGGAGTTGGAGATAGAAATTGGAGCTAGGAGTTGGAGATATAAACTGGAGCTGGAGTTGGAGATAGAAACTGGAGCTAGGAGTTGGAGATAGAAACTGGAGCTAGGAGTTGGAGGTAGAAACTGGAGCTAGGAGTTGGAGATAGAAACTGGAGATAGGATGATTTGGAGATAGAAACTGGAGCTAGAAGTTGGAGATAGAAACGGGAGATAGGAGTTGAAGATAGAATCTGGAGCTAGGAGTTGGAGATAGAAACTGGAGCTAGGAGTTGGAGATAGAAACTGGAGCTAGGAGTTGGAGATAGAAACTGGAGCTAGGAGTTGGAGATAGAAGCTGGAGCTAGGAGTTGGAGATAGAAGCTGTAGCTAGGAGTTGGAGATAGAAACTGGAGCTAGGAGTTGGAGATAGAAACTGGAGCTAGGAGTTGGAGATAGTAGCTGGAGCTAAGAGTTGAAGATAGAAGCTGTAGCAATGAGTTGGAGATAGAAATTGGAGCTAGCATTTGGAGATAGAAACTGGAGCTAGGAGTTGGAGATAGCAGCTGGAGCTAAGAGTTGAAGATAGAAGCTGTAGCTATGAGTTGGAGATAGAAATTGGAGCTAGCATTTGGAGATAGAAACTGGAGCTAGGAGTTGGAGATCGAAACTGGAGCTGGAGTTGGAGATTGAAACTGGAGCTAGGAGTTGGAGATTGAAACTGGAGCTTGGAGTTGGAGATACAAACTGGAGCTAGGCGTTGGAGATAGAAACTGGAGCTAGGAGTTGGAGATAGAAATTGAAGCTAGGAGTTGGAGATATAAACTGGAGCTGGAGTTGGAGATAGAAACTGGAGCTAGGAGTTGGAGATAGAAATTGGAGCTAGGAGTTGGAGATATAAACTGGAGCTGGAGTTGGAGATAGAAACTGGAGCTAGGAGTTGGAGATAGAAACTGGAGCTAGGAGTTGGAGATAGAAACTGGAGATAGGATGATTTGGAGATAGAAACTGGAGCTAGGAGTTGGAGATAAAAATTGGAGATAGGAGTTGAAGATAGAATCTGGAGCTAGGAGTTGGAGATAGAAACTGGAGGTAGGAGTTGGAGATAGAAACTGGAGCTTGGAGTTGGAGATAGAAACTGGAGCTAGGAGTTGGAAATAGAAACTAGAGGTAGGAGTTGGAGATAGAAACTGGAGCTAGGAGTTGGAGATAGAAACTGAAGCTAGGAGTTGGAGATAGCAGCTGGAGCTAAGAGTTGAAGATAGAAGCTGTAGCTTGGAGTTGGAGATCGAAACTGGAGCTGGAGATTGAAACTGGAGCTAGGAGTTGGAGATTGAAACTGGAGCTAGGAGTTGGAGATGGAAACTGGAGCTTGGAGTTGTAGATACAAACTGGAGCTAGGAGTTGAAGATAGAAGCTGGAGCTGGGAAGTGGAGATATAAACTGGAGCTAGGAGTTGGAGATAGAAACTGGAGCTAGGAGTTGGAGATAGAAACTGGAACTAGGAGTTGGAGATAGAAACTGGAGCTAGGAGTTGGAGATAGAAACTGGAGCTAGGAGTTGAAGATAGAAACTGGAGCTAGGATTTGGAGATAGAAACTAGAGCTAGGAATTGAAGATAGAAGTTGGAGATAGGAGTTGGAGATATAAACTGGAGCTAGGAGTTGGAGATAGAAACTGGAGCTATGAGTTGGAGATACAAACTGGAGCTAGGAGTTTTAGATAGAAACTGGAGCTAGGATTTGGAAATAGAAACTAGAGCTAGGAGGTGAAGATAGAAGGTGGAGATAGGAGTTGGAGATATAAACTGGAGCTAGGAATTGGAGATAGAAACTGGAGCTAGGAGTTGGAGATAGAAATTGGAGCTAGGAGTTGGAGATAGAAACTGGAGCTAGGAATTGGAGATAGAAACTGGAGCTAGGAGTTGAAGATAGAAGCTGTAGCTAGGAGTTGGAGATATAAACTGGAGCTAGGAGTTGGAGAAAGAAGCTGGAGCTAGGAGTTGAAGATAGAAACTGGAGCTAGGAGTTGGAGATTGAAACTGGAGCTAGGAGTTGGAGATTGAAACTGGAGCTTGGAGTTGGAGATACAAACTGGAGCTAGGAGTTGGAGATAGAAACTGGAGCTAGGAGTTGGAGATAGAAATTGAAGCTAGGAGTTGGAGATATAAACTGGAGCTGGAGTTGGAGATAGAAACTGGAGCTAGGAGTTGGAGATAGAAATTGGAGCTAGGAGTTGGAGATAGAAATTGGAGCTAGGAGTTGGAGATAGAAACTGGAGCTAGGAGTTGGAGATCGAAACTGGAGCTGGAGTTGGAGATTGAAACTGGAGCTAGGAGTTGGAGATTGAAACTGGAGCTTGGAGTTGGAGATACAAACTGGAGCTAGGAGTTGGAGATAGAAACTGGAGCTAGGAGTTGGAGATAGAAATTGAAGCTAGGAGTTGGAGATATAAACTGGAGCTGGAGTTGGAGATAGAAACTGGAGCTAGGAGTTGGAGATAGAAATTGGAGCTAGGAGTTGGAGATATAAACTGGAGCTGGAGTTGGAGATAGAAACTGGAGCTAGGAGTTGGAGATAGAAACTGGAGCTAGGAGTTGGAGATAGAAACTGGAGATAGGATGATTTGGAGATAGAAACTGGAGCTAGGAGTTGGAGATAAAAATTGGAGATAGGAGTTGAAGATAGAATCTGGAGCTAGGAGTTGGAGATAGAAACTGGAGGTAGGAGTTGGAGATAGAAACTGGAGCTTGGAGTTGGAGATAGAAACTGGAGCTAGGAGTTGGAAATAGAAACTAGAGGTAGGAGTTGGAGATAGAAACTGGAGCTAGGAGTTGGAGATAGAAACTGAAGCTAGGAGTTGGAGATAGCAGCTGGAGCTAAGAGTTGAAGATAGAAGCTGTAGCTTGGAGTTGGAGATCGAAACTGGAGCTGGAGATTGAAACTGGAGCTAGGAGTTGGAGATTGAAACTGGAGCTAGGAGTTGGAGATGGAAACTGGAGCTTGGAGTTGTAGATACAAACTGGAGCTAGGAGTTGAAGATAGAAGCTGGAGCTGGGAAGTGGAGATATAAACTGGAGCTAGGAGTTGGAGATAGAAACTGGAGCTAGGAGTTGGAGATAGAAACTGGAACTAGGAGTTGGAGATAGAAACTGGAGCTAGGAGTTGGAGATAGAAACTGGAGCTAGGAGTTGAAGATAGAAACTGGAGCTAGGATTTGGAGATAGAAACTAGAGCTAGGAATTGAAGATAGAAGTTGGAGATAGGAGTTGGAGATATAAACTGGAGCTAGGAGTTGGAGATAGAAACTGGAGCTATGAGTTGGAGATACAAACTGGAGCTAGGAGTTTTAGATAGAAACTGGAGCTAGGATTTGGAAATAGAAACTAGAGCTAGGAGGTGAAGATAGAAGGTGGAGATAGGAGTTGGAGATATAAACTGGAGCTAGGAATTGGAGATAGAAACTGGAGCTAGGAGTTGGAGATAGAAATTGGAGCTAGGAGTTGGAGATAGAAACTGGAGCTAGGAATTGGAGATAGAAACTGGAGCTAGGAGTTGAAGATAGAAGCTGTAGCTAGGAGTTGGAGATATAAACTGGAGCTAGGAGTTGGAGAAAGAAGCTGGAGCTAGGAGTTGAAGATAGAAACTGGAGCTAGGAGTTGGAGATTGAAACTGGAGCTAGGAGTTGGAGATTGAAACTGGAGCTTGGAGTTGGAGATACAAACTGGAGCTAGGAGTTGGAGATAGAAACTGGAGCTAGGAGTTGGAGATAGAAATTGAAGCTAGGAGTTGGAGATATAAACTGGAGCTGGAGTTGGAGATAGAAACTGGAGCTAGGAGTTGGAGATAGAAATTGGAGCTAGGAGTTGGAGATATAAACTGGAGCTGGAGTTGGAGATAGAAACTGGAGCTAGGAGTTGGAGATAGAAACTGGAGCTAGGAGTTGGAGATAGAAACTGGAGATAGGATTATTTGGAGATAGAAACTGGAGCTAGGAGTTGGAGATAAAAATTGGAGATAGGAGTTGAAGATAGAATCTGGAGCTAGGAGTTGGAGATAGAAACTGGAGGTAGGAGTTGGAGATAGAAACTGGAGCTTGGAGTTGGAGATAGAAACTGGAGCTAGGAGTTGGAAATAGAAACTAGAGGTAGGAGTTGGAGATAGAAACTGGAGCTAGGAGTTGGAGATAGAAACTGAAGCTAGGAGTTGGAGATAGCAGCTGGAGCTAAGAGTTGAAGATAGAAGCTGTAGCTTGGAGTTGGAGATCGAAACTGGAGCTGGAGATTGAAACTGGAGCTAGGAGTTGGGGATTGAAACTGGAGCTAGGAGTTGGAGATGGAAACTGGAGCTTGGAGTTGGAGATACAAACTGGAGCTAGGAGTTGAAGATAGAAGCTGGAGCTGGGAAGTGGAGATATAAACTGGAGCTAGGAGTTGGAGATAGAAACTGGAGCTAGGAGTTGGAGATAGAAACTGGAACTAGGAGTTGGAGATAGAAACTGGAGCTAGGAGTTGGAGATAGAAACTGGAGCTAGGAGTTGAAGATAGAAACTGGAGCTAGGATTTGGAGATAGAAACTAGAGCTAGGAATTGAAGATAGAAGTTGGAGATAGGAATTGGAGATATAAACTGGAGCTAGGAGTTGGAGATAGAAACTGGAGCTATGAGTTGGAGATACAAACTGGAGCTAGGAGTTTTAGATAGAAACTGGAGCTAGGATTTGGAAATAGAAACTAGAGCTAGGAGGTGAAGATAGAAGGTGGAGATAGGAGTTGGAGATATAAACTGGAGCTAGGAATTGGAGATAGAAACTGGAGCTAGGAGTTGGAGATAGAAATTGGAGCTAGGAGTTGGAGATAGAAACTGGAGCTAGGAATTGGAGATAGAAACTGGAGCTAGGAGTTGAAGATAGAAGCTGTAGCTAGGAGTTGGAGATATAAACTGGAGCTAGGAGTTGGAGAAAGAAGCTGGAGCTAGGAGTTGAAGATAGAAACTGGAGCTAGGAGTTGGAGATTGAAACTGGAGCTAGGAGTTGGAGATTGAAACTGGAGCTTGGAGTTGGAGATACAAACTGGAGCTAGGAGTTGGAGATAGAAACTGGAGCTAGGAGTTGGAGATAGAAATTGAAGCTAGGAGTTGGAGATATAAACTGGAGCTGGAGTTGGAGATAGAAACTGGAGCTAGGAGTTGGAGATAGAAATTGGAGCTAGGAGTTGGAGATATAAACTGGAGCTGGAGTTGGAGATAGAAACTGGAGCTAGGAGTTGGAGATAGAAACTGGAGCTAGGAGTTGGAGATAAAAATTGGAGATAGGATTTGAAGATAGAATCTGGAGCTAGGAGTTGGAGATAGAAACTGGAGGTAGGAGTTGGAGATAGAAACTGGAGCTTGGAGTTGGAGATAGAAACTGGAGCTAGGACTTGGAAATAGAAACTAGAGGTAGGAGTTGGAGATAGAAACTGGAGCTAGGAGTTGGAGATAGAAACTGAAGCTAGGAGTTGGAGATAGCAGCTGGAGCTAAGAGTTGAAGATAGAAGCTGTAGCTTGGAGTTGGAGATCGAAACTGGAGCTGGAGATTGAAACTGGAGCTAGGAGTTGGAGATTGAAACTGGAGCTAGGAGTTGGAGATGGAAACTGGAGCTTGGAGTTGGAGATACAAACTGGAGCTAGGAGTTGAAGATAGAAGCTGGAGCTGGGAAGTGGAGATATAAACTGGAGCTAGGAGTTGGAGATAGAAACTGGAGCTAGGAGTTGGAGATAGAAACTGGAACTAGGAGTTGGAGATAGAAACTGGAGCTAGGAGTTGGAGATAGAAACTGGAGCTAGGAGTTGAAGATAGAAACTGGAGCTAGGATTTGGAGATAGAAACTAGAGCTAGGAATTGAAGATAGAAGTTGGAGATAGGAGTTGGAGATATAAACTGGAGCTAGGATTTGGAAATAGAAACTAGAGCTAGGAGGTGAAGATAGAAGGTGGAGATAGGAGTTGGAGATATAAACTGGAGCTAGGAATTGGAGATAGAAACTGGAGCTAGGAGTTGGAGATAGAAATTGGAGCTAGGAGTTGGAGATAGAAACTGGAGCTAGGAATTGGAGATAGAAACTGGAGCTAGGAGTTGAAGATAGAAGCTGTAGCTAGGAGTTGGAGATATAAACTGGAGCTAGGAGTTGGAGAAAGAAGCTGGAGCTAGGAGTTGAAGATAGAAACTGGAGCTAGGAGTTGGAGATAGAAACTGGAGTTAGGAGTTGCAGATAGAAACTGGAGCTAGGAGTTGGAGATACACACTGGAGCTAGGAGTTGGAGATAGAAACTGGAGCTAGGAGTTGTAGATAGAAACTGGAGCTAGGAGTTGGAGATAGAAACTGGAGCTAGGAGTTGGAGATACAAACTGGAGCTAGGATTTGTAGATAGAAACTGGAGCTAGGAGTTGGAGATAGAAACTAGAGCTACGAGTTGAAGATAGAAGTTGGAGATAGGAGTTGGAGATACATACTGGAGCTAGGAGTTGAAGATAGAAGCTGGAGCTAGGAAGTGGAGATAGAAACTGGAGCTAGGAGTTGGAGATAGAAACTGGAGCTAGGAGTTGGAGATAGAAACGGGAGATAGGAGTTGAAGATATAATCTGGAGCTAGGAGTTGGAGATAGAAACTGGAGCTAGGAGTTGGAGATATAAACTGGAGCTAGGATTTGGAGATCGAAACTGGAGTTGGAGATTGAAACTGGAGCTAGGAGTTGGAGATTGAAACTGGAGCTAGGAGTTGGAGATGGAAACTGGAGCTTGGAGTTGGAGATACAAACTGGAGCTAGGAGTTGAAGATAGAAGCTGGAGCTAGGAAGTGGAGATAGAATCTGGAGCTAGGAGTTGGAGATAGAAACTGGAGCTAGGAGTTGGAGATAGAAACTGGAGCTAGGAGTTGGAGATAGAAACTGGAGCTAGGAGTTGAAGATAGAAGCTGTAGCTAGGAGTTGGAGATAGAAGCTGGAGCTAGGAGTTGGAGATAGAAACTGGATCTAGGAGTTGGAGATAGAAACTGGAACTAGGAGTTGGAGATAGAAACTAGAGCTACGAGTTGAAGATAGAAGTTGGAGATAGGAGTTGGAGATACAAACTGGAGCTAGGAGTTGTAGATAGAAGCTGGAGCTAGGAAGTAGAGATAGAAACTGGAGCTAGGAGTTGGAGATATAAACTGGAGCTAGGAGTTGGAGATAGAAACTGGAGCTAGGAGTTGGAGATAGAAACTGGAGCTAAGAGTTGGAGATAGAAACTGGAGCTAGGAGTTGAAGATAGAAGCTGTAGCTAGGAGTTGGAGATAGAAACTGGAGCTAGGAGTTGGAGATGTAAACTGAAGCTAGGAGTTGGAGATAGAAACTGGAGCTAGGAGTTGGAGATAGAAACTGGAGCTAGGAGTTGGAGATAGCAGCTGGAGCTAAGAGTTGAAGATAGAAGCTGTAGCTATGAGTTGGAGATAGAAATTGGAGCTAGGATTTGGAGATAGAAACTGGAGCTTGGAGTTGGAGATCGAAACTGGAGCTGGAGATTGAAACTGGAGCTAGGATTTGGAGATTGAAACTGGAGCTAGGAGTTGAAGATAGAAGCTGTAGCTAGGAGTTGGAGATAGAAGCTGGAGCTAGGAGTTGGAGATAAAAACTGGATCTAGGAGTTGGAGATAGAAACTGGAACTAGGAGTTGGAGATAGAAACTAGAGCTACGAGTTGAAGATAGAAGTTGGAGATAGGAGTTGGAGATACAAACTGGAGCTAGGAGTTGTAGATAGAAGCTGGAGCTAGGAAGTAGAGATAGAAACTGGAGCTAGGAGTTGGAGATATAAACTGGAGCTAGGAGTTGGAGATAGAAACTGGAGCTAGGAGTTGGAGATAGAAACTGGAGCTAAGAGTTGGAGATAGAAACTGGAGCTAGGAGTTGAAGATAGAAGCTGTAGCTAGGAGTTGGAGATAGAAACTGGAGCTAGGAGTTGGAGATGTAAACTGAAGCTAGGAGTTGGAGATAGAAACTGGAGCTAGGAGTTGGAGATAGAAACTGGAGCTAGGAGTTGGAGATAGCAGCTGGAGCTAAGAGTTGAAGATAGAAGCTGTAGCTATGAGTTGGAGATAGAAATTGGAGCTAGGATTTGGAGATAGAAACTGGAGCTTGGAGTTGGAGATCGAAACTGGAGCTGGAGATTGAAACTGGAGCTAGGATTTGGAGATTGAAACTGGAGCTAGGAGTTGGAGATGGAAACTGGAGCTTGGAGTTGGAGATACAAACTGGAGCTAGGACTTGAAGATAGAAGCTGGAGCTAGGAAGTGGAGATATAAACTGGAGCTAGGAGTTGGAGATAGAAACTGGAGCTAGGAGTTGGAGATATAAACTGGAACTAGGAGTTGGAGATATAAACTGGAGCTAGGAGTTGGAGATAGAAACTGGAGCTAGGAGTTGAAGATAGAAACTGGAGCTAGGATTTGGAGATAGAAACTAGAGCTAGGAATTGAAGATAGAAGTTGGAGATAGGAGTTGGAGATATAAACTGGAGCTAGGAGTTGGAGATAGAAACTGGAGCTATGAGTTGGAGATACAAACTGGAGCTAGGAGTTGGAGATAGCAGCTGGAGCTAAGAGTTGAAGATAGAAGCTGTAGCTATGAGTTGGAGATAGAAATTGGAGCTAGGATTTGGAGATAGAAACTGGAGCTTGGAGTTGGAGATCGAAACTGGAGCTGGAGATTGAAACTGGAGCTAGGATTTGGAGATTGAAACTGGAGCTAGGAGTTGAAGATAGAAGCTGTAGCTACGAGTTGGAGATAGAAGCTGGAGCTAGGAGTTGGAGATAGAAACTGGATCTAGGAGTTGGAGATAGAAACTGGAACTAGGAGTTGGAGATAGAAACTAGAGCTACGAGTTGAAGATAGAAGTTGGAGATAGGAGTTGGAGATACAAACTGGAGCTAGGAGTTGTAGATAGAAGCTGGAGCTAGGAAGTAGAGATAGAAACTGGAGCTAGGAGTTGGAGATATAAACTGGAGCTAGGAGTTGGAGATAGAAACTGGAGCTAGGAGTTGGAGATAGAAACTGAAGCTAAGAGTTGGAGATAGAAACTGGAGCTAGGAGTTGAAGATAGAAGCTGTAGCTAGGAGTTGGAGATAGAAACTGGAGCTAGGAGTTGGAGATGTAAACTGAAGCTAGGAGTTGGAGATAGAAACTGGAGCTAGGAGTTGGAGATAGAAACTGGAGCTAGGAGTTGGAGATAGCAGCTGGAGCTAAGAGTTGAAGATAGAAGCTGTAGCTATGAGTTGGAGATAGAAATTGGAGCTAGGATTTGGAGATAGAAACTGGAGCTTGGAGTTGGAGATCGAAACTGGAGCTGGAGATTGAAACTGGAGCTAGGATTTGGAGATTGAAACTGGAGCTAGGAGTTGGAGATGGAAACTGGAGCTTGGAGTTGGAGATACAAACTGGAGCTAGGACTTGAAGATAGAAGCTGGAGCTAGGAAGTGGAGATATAAACTGGAGCTAGGAGTTGGAGATATAAACTGGAACTAGGAGTTGGAGATAGAAACTGGAGCTAGGAGTTGGAGATATAAACTGGAACTAGGAGTTGGAGATAGAAACTGGAGCTAGGAGTTGGAGATAGAAACTGGAGCTAGGAGTTGAAGATAGAAACTGGAGCTAGGATTTGGAGATAGAAACTAGAGCTAGGAATTGAAGATAGAAGTTGGAGATAGGAGTTGGAGATATAAACTGGAGCTAGGAGTTGGAGATAGAAACTGGAGCTATGAGTTGGAGATACAAACTGGAGCTAGGAGTTTTAGACAGAAACTGGAGCTAGGATTTGGAAATAGAAACTAGAGCTAGGAATGGAAGATAGAAGGTGGAGATAGGAGTTGGAGATATAAACTGGAGCTAGGAATTGGAGATAGAAACTGGAGCTAGGAGTTGAAGATAGAAGCTGTAGCTAGGAGTTGGAGATATAAACTGGAGCTAGGAGTTGGAGAAAGAAGCTGGAGCTAGGAGTTGAAGATAGAAACTGGAGCTAGGAGTTGGAGATAGAAACTGGAGCTAGGAGTTGCAGATAGAAACTGGAGCTAGGAGTTGGAGATACAAACTGGAGCTAAAAGTTGGAGATAGAAACTGGAGCTAGGAGTTGGAGATAGAAACTGGAGCTAGGAGTTGGAGATAGCAGCTGGAGCTAAGAGTTGAAGATAGAAGCTGTAGCTATGAGTTCGAGATAGAAATTGGAGCTAGCATTTGGAGATAGAAACTGGAGCTAGGAGTTGGAGATCGAAACTGGAGCTGGAGTTGGAGATTGAAACTGGAGCTAGGAGTTGGAGATTGAAACTGGAGCTTGGAGTTGGAGATACAAACTGGAGTTAGGAGTTGGAGATAGAAACTGGAGCTAGGAGTTGGAGATTGAAACTGGAGCTAGGAGTTGGAGATAGAAGCTGGAGCTACGAGTTGGAGATTGAAACTGGAGCTAGGAGTTGAAGATAGAAACTGGAGCTAGGAGTTGGAGATAGAAACTGGAGCTAGGAGTTGGAGATAGAAACTGGAGCTACGAGTTGAAGATAGAAACTAGAGCTAGGAGTTGGAGATAGAAACTGGAGCTAGGAGTTTTAGATAGAAACTGGAGCTAGGATTTGGAAATAGAAACTAGAGTTAGGAGTTGAAGATAGAAGGTGGAGATAGGAGTTGGAGATATAAACTGGAGCTAGGAGTTAGAGATAGAAACTGGAGCTAGGAGTTGGAGATAGAAACTGGAGCTAGGAGTTGGAGATAGAAACTGGAGCTAGGAGTTGGAGATAGAAACTGGAGCTAGGAGTTGGAGATAGCAGCTGGAGCTAAGAGTTGAAGATAGAAGCTGTAGCTATGAGTTGGAGATAGAAATTGGAGCTAGCATTTGGAGATAGAAACTGGAGCTAGGAGTTGGAGATCGAAACTGGAGCTGGAGTTGGAGATTGAAACTGGAGCTAGGAGTTGGAGATTGAAACTGGAGCTTGGAGTTGGAGATACAAACTGGAGTTAGGAGTTGGAGATAGAAACTGGAGCTAGGAGTTGGAGATTGAAACTGGAGCTAGGAGTTGGAGATAGAAGCTGGAGCTACGAGTTGGAGATTGAAACTGGAGCTAGGAGTTGAAGATAGAAACTGGAGCTAGGAGTTGGGGATAGAAACTGGAGCTAGGAGTTGGAGATAGAAACTGGAGTTACGAGTTGAAGATAGAAACTAGAGCTAGGAGTTGGAGATAGAAACTGGAGCTAGGAGTTTTAGATAGAAACTGGAGCTAGGATTTGGAAATAGAAACTAGAGTTAGGAGTTGAAGATAGAAGGTGGAGATAGGAGTTGGAGATATAAACTGGAGCTAGGAGTTAGAGATAGAAACTGGAGCTAGGAGTTGGAGATAGAAACTGGAGCTAGGAGTTGGAGATAGAAACTGGAGCTAGGAGTTGAAGATAGAAGCTGTAGCTAGGAGTTGGAGATAGAAGCTGGAGCTAGGAGTTGGAGATAGAAACTGGAGCTAGGAGTTGGAGATAGAAACTGGAGCTAGGAATTGGAGATAGAAACTGGAGCTAGGAGTTGGAGATAGAAACTGGAGCTAGGAGTTGGAGATAGAAACTGGAGCTATGAGTTGGAGATACAAACTGGAGCTAGGAGTTTTAGATAGAAACTGGAGCTAGGATTTGGAAATAGAAACTAGAGCTAGGAGGTGAAGATAGAAGGTGGAGATAGGAGTTGGAGATATAAACTGGAGCTAGGAATTGGAGATAGAAACTGGAGCTAGGAGTTGGAGATAGAAATTGGAGCTAGGAGTTGGAGATAGAAACTGGAGCTAGGAAT
Organism: Petromyzon marinus; assembly: GCF_048934315.1. Taxonomy (NCBI): domain Eukaryota; kingdom Metazoa; phylum Chordata; class Hyperoartia; order Petromyzontiformes; family Petromyzontidae; genus Petromyzon; species Petromyzon marinus. The sequence goes on along the minus strand of NC_133668.1, from coordinate 24,891,735 downwards.
TGGAGATAGAAACTGGAGCTAGGAGTTGAAGATAGAAGCTGTAGCTAGGAGTTGGAGATATAAACTGGAGCTAGGAGTTGGAGAAAGAAGCTGGAGCTAGGAGTTGAAGATAGAAACTGGAGCTAGGAGTTGGAGATAGAAACTGGAGTTAGGAGTTGCAGATAGAAACTGGAGCTAGGAGTTGGAGATACACACTGGAGCTAGGAGTTGGAGATAGAAACTGGAGCTAGGAGTTGTAGATAGAAACTGGAGCTAGGAGTTGGAGATAGAAACTGGAGCTAGGAGTTGGAGATACAAACTGGAGCTAGGATTTGGAGATAGAAACTGGAGCTAGGAGTTGGAGATAGAAACTAGAGCTACGAGTTGAAGATAGAAGTTGGAGATAGGAGTTGGAGATACATACTGGAGCTAGGAGTTGAAGATAGAAGCTGGAGCTAGGAAGTGGAGATAGAAACTGGAGCTAGGAGTTGGAGATAGAAACTGGAGCTAGGAGTTGGAGATAGAAACGGGAGATAGGAGTTGAAGATATAATCTGGAGCTAGGAGTTGGAGATAGAAACTGGAGCTAGGAGTTGGAGATATAAACTGGAGCTAGGATTTGGAGATCGAAACTGGAGTTGGAGATTGAAACTGGAGCTAGGAGTTGGAGATTGAAACTGGAGCTAGGAGTTGGAGATGGAAACTGGAGCTTGGAGTTGGAGATACAAACTGGAGCTAGGAGTTGAAGATAGAAGCTGGAGCTAGGAAGTGGAGATAGAATCTGGAGCTAGGAGTTGGAGATAGAAACTGGAGCTAGGAGTTGGAGATAGAAACTGGAGCTAGGAGTTGGAGATAGAAACTGGAGCTAGGAGTTGAAGATAGAAGCTGTAGCTAGGAGTTGGAGATAGAAGCTGGAGCTAGGAGTTGGAGATAGAAACTGGATCTAGGAGTTGGAGATAGAAACTGGAACTAGGAGTTGGAGATAGAAACTAGAGCTACGAGTTGAAGATAGAAGTTGGAGATAGGAGTTGGAGATACAAACTGGAGCTAGGAGTTGTAGATAGAAGCTGGAGCTAGGAAGTAGAGATAGAAACTGGAGCTAGGAGTTGGAGATATAAACTGGAGCTAGGAGTTGGAGATAGAAACTGGAGCTAGGAGTTGGAGATAGAAACTGGAGCTAAGAGTTGGAGATAGAAACTGGAGCTAGGAGTTGAAGATAGAAGCTGTAGCTAGGAGTTGGAGATAGAAACTGGAGCTAGGAGTTGGAGATGTAAACTGAAGCTAGGAGTTGGAGATAGAAACTGGAGCTAGGAGTTGGAGATAGAAACTGGAGCTAGGAGTTGGAGATAGAAACTGGAGCTAGGAGTTGAAGATAGAAGCTGTAGCTAGGAGTTGGAGATAGAAGCTGGAGCTAGGAGTTGGAGATAGAAACTGGAGCTAGGAGTTGGAGATAGAAACTGGAGTTACGAGTTGAAGATAGAAACTAGAGCTAGGAGTTGGAGATAGAAACTGGAGCTAGGAGTTTTAGATAGAAACTGGAGCTAGGATTTGGAAATAGAAACTAGAGTTAGGAGTTGAAGATAGAAGGTGGAGATAGGAGTTGGAGATATAAACTGGAGCTAGGAGTTAGAGATAGAAACTGGAGCTAGGAGTTGGAGATAGAAACTGGAGCTAGGAGTTGGAGATAGAAACTGGAGCTAGGAGTTGAAGATAGAAGCTGTAGCTAGGAGTTGGAGATAGAAGCTGGAGCTAGGAGTTGGAGATAGAAACTGGAGCTAGGAGTTGGAGATAGAAACTGGAGCTAGGAATTGGAGATAGAAACTGGAGCTAGGAGTTGGAGATAGAAACTGGAGCTAGGAGTTGGAGATAGAAACTGGAGCTATGAGTTGGAGATACAAACTGGAGCTAGGAGTTTTAGATAGAAACAGGAGCTAGGATTTGGAAATAGAAACTAGAGCTAGGAGGTGAAGATAGAAGGTGGAGATAGCAGTTGGAGATATAAACTGGAGCTAGGAATTGGAGATAGAAACTGGAGCTAGGAGTTGGAGATAGAAATTGGAGCTAGGAGTTGGAGATAGAAACTGGAGCTAGGAATTGGAGATAGAAACTGGAGCTAGGAGTTGAAGATAGAAGCTGTAGCTAGGAGTTGGAGATATAAACTGGAGCTAGGAGTTGGAGAAAGAAGCTGGAGCTAGGAGTTGAAGATAGAAACTGGAGCTAGGAGTTGGAGATAGAAACTGGAGTTAGGAGTTGCAGATAGAAACTGGAGCTAGGAGTTGGAGATACACACTGGAGCTAGGAGTTGGAGATAGAAACTGGAGCTAGGAGTTGTAGATAGAAACTGGAGCTAGGAGTTGGAGATAGAAACTGGAGCTAGGAGTTGGAGATACAAACTGGAGCTAGGATTTGGAGATATAAACTGGAGCTAGGAGTTGGAGATAGAAACTAGAGCTACGAGTTGAAGATAGAAGTTGGAGATAGGAGTTGGAGATACATACTGGAGCTAGGAGTTGAAGATAGAAGCTGGAGCTAGGAAGTGGAGATAGAAACTGGAGCTAGGAGTTGGAGATAGAAACTGGAGCTAGGAGTTGGAGATAGAAACGGGAGATAGGAGTTGAAGATATAATCTGGAGCTAGGAGTTGGAGATAGAAACTGGAGCTAGGAGTTGGAGATATCAACTGGAGCTAGGATTTGGAGATCGAAACTGGAGTTGGAGATTGAAACTGGAGCTAGGAGTTGGAGATTGAAACTGGAGCTAGGAGTTGGAGATGGAAACTGGAGCTTGGAGTTGGAGATACAAACTGGAGCTAGGAGTTGAAGATAGAAGCTGGAGCTAGGAAGTGGAGATAGAATCTGGAGCTAGGAGTTGGAGATAGAAACTGGAGCTAGGAGTTGGAGATAGAAACTGGAGCTAGGAGTTGGAGATAGAAACTGGAGCTAGGAGTTGAAGATAGAAGCTGTAGCTAGGAGTTGGAGATAGAAGCTGGAGCTAGGAGTTGGAGATAGAAACTGGATCTAGGAGTTGGAGATAGAAACTGGAACTAGGAGTTGGAGATAGAAACTAGAGCTACGAGTTGAAGATAGAAGTTGGAGATAGGAGTTGGAGATACAAACTGGAGCTAGGAGTTGTAGATAGAAGCTGGAGCTAGGAAGTAGAGATAGAAACTGGAGCTAGGAGTTGGAGATATAAACTGGAGCTAGGAGTTGGAGATAGAAACTGGAGCTAGGAGTTGGAGATAGAAACTGGAGCTAAGAGTTGGAGATAGAAACTGGAGCTAGGAGTTGAAGATAGAAGCTGTAGCTAGGAGTTGGAGATAGAAACTGGAGCTAGGAGTTGGAGATGTAAACTGAAGCTAGGAGTTGGAGATAGAAACTGGAGCTAGGAGTTGGAGATAGAAACTGGAGCTAGGAGTTGGAGATAGCAGCTGGAGCTAGGAGTTGAAGATAGAAACTGGAGCTAGGAGTTGGAGATTGAAACTGGAGCTAGGAGTTGGAGATTGAAACTGGAGCTTGGAGTTGGAGATACAAACTGGAGCTAGGAGTTGGAGATAGAAACTGGAGCTAGGAGTTGGAGATAGAAATTGAAGCTAGGAGTTGGAGATATAAACTAAAGCTGGAGTTGGAGATAGAAACTGGAGCTAGGAGTTGGAGATAGAAATTGGAGCTAGGAGTTGGAGATATAAACTGGAGCTGGAGTTGGAGATAGAAACTGGAGCTAGGAGTTGGAGATAGAAACTGGAGCTAGGAGTTGGAGATAGAAACTGGAGATAGGATGATTTGGAGATAGAAACTGGAGCTAGGAGTTGGAGATAAAAATTGGATATAGGATTTGAGGATAGAATCTGGGGCTAGGAGTTGGAGATAGAAACTGGAGGTAGGAGTTGGAGATAGAAACTGGAGCTTGGAGTTGGAGATAGAAACTGGAGCTAGGAGTTGGAAATAGAAACTAGAGGTAGGAGTTGGAGATAGAAACTGGAGCTAGGAGTTGGAGAAAGAAACTGAAGCTAGGAGTTGGAGATAGCAGCTGGAGCTAAGAGTTGAAGATAGAAGCTGTAGCTTGGAGTTGGAGATCGAAACTGGAGCTGGAGATTGAAACTGGAGCTAGGAGTTGGAGATTGAAACTGGAGCTAGGAGTTGGAGATGGAAACTGGAGCTTGGAGTTGGAGATACAAACTGGAGCTAGGAGTTGAAGATAGAAGCTGGAGCTGGGAAGTGGAGATATAAACTGGAGCTAGGAGTTGGAGATAGAAACTGGAGCTAGGAGTTGGAGATAGAAACTGGAACTAGGAGTTGGAGATAGAAACTGGAGCTAGGAGTTGAAGATAGAAACTGGAGCTAGGATTTGGAGATAGAAACTAGAGCTAGGAATTGAAGATAGAAGTTGGAGATAGGAGTTGGAGATATAAACTGGAGCTAGGAGTTGGAGATAGAAACTGGAGCTATGAGTTGGAGATACAAACTGGAGCTAGGAGTTTTAGATAAAACTGGAGCTAGGATTTGGAAATAGAAACTAGAGCTAGGAGGTGAAGATAGAAGGTGGAGATAGGAGTTGGAGATATAAACTGGAGCTAGGAATTGGAGATAGAAACTGGAGCTAGGAGTTGGAGATAGAAATTGGAGCTAGGAGTTGGAGATAGAAACTGGAGCTAGGAATTGGAGATAGAAACTGGAGCTAGGAGTTGAAGATAGAAGCTGTAGCTAGGAGTTGGAGATATAAACTGGAGCTAGGAGTTGGAGAAAGAAGCTGGAGCTAGGAGTTGAAGATAGAAACTGGAGCTAGGAGTTGGAGATAGAAACTGGAGTTAGGAGTTGCAGATAGAAACTGGAGCTAGGAGTTGGAGATACACACTGGAGCTAGGAGTTGGAGATAGAAACTGGAGCTAGGAGTTGTAGATAGAAACTGGAGCTAGGAGTTGGAGATAGAAACTGGAGCTAGGAGTTGGAGATACAAACTGGAGCTAGGATTTGGAGATAGAAACTGGAGCTAGGAGTTGGAGATAGAAACTAGAGCTACGAGTTGAAGATAGAAGTTGGAGATAGGAGTTGGAGATACATACTGGAGCTAGGAGTTGAAGATAGAAGCTGGAGCTAGGAAGTGGAGATAGAAACTGGAGCTAGGAGTTGGAGATAGAAACTGGAGCTAGGAGTTGGAGATAGAAACGGGAGATAGGAGTTGAAGATATAATCTGGAGCTAGGAGTTGGAGATAGAAACTGGAGCTAGGAGTTGGAGATATAAACTGGAGCTAGGATTTGGAGATCGAAACTGGAGTTGGAGATTGAAACTGGAGCTAGGAGTTGGAGATTGAAACTGGAGCTAGGAGTTGGAGATGGAAACTGGAGCTTGGAGTTGGAGATACAAACTGGAGCTAGGAGTTGAAGATAGAAGCTGGAGCTAGGAAGTGGAGATAGAATCTGGAGCTAGGAGTTGGAGATAGAAACTGGAGCTAGGAGTTGGAGATAGAAACTGGAGCTAGGAGTTGGAGATAGAAACTGGAGCTAGGAGTTGAAGATAGAAGCTGTAGCTAGGAGTTGGAGATAGAAGCTGGAGCTAGGAGTTGGAGATAGAAACTGGATCTAGGAGTTGGAGATAGAAACTGGAACTAGGAGTTGGAGATAGAAACTAGAGCTACGAGTTGAAGATAGAAGTTGGAGATAGGAGTTGGAGATACAAACTGGAGCTAGGAGTTGTAGATAGAAGCTGGAGCTAGGAAGTAGAGATAGAAACTGGAGCTAGGAGTTGGAGATATAAACTGGAGCTAGGAGTTGGAGATAGAAACTGGAGCTAGGAGTTGGAGATAGAAACTGGAGCTAAGAGTTGGAGATAGAAACTGGAGCTAGGAGTTGAAGATAGAAGCTGTAGCTAGGAGTTGGAGATAGAAACTGGAGCTAGGAGTTGGAGATGTAAACTGAAGCTAGGAGTTGGAGATAGAAACTGGAGCTAGGAGTTGGAGATAGAAACTGGAGCTAGGAGTTGGAGATAGCAGCTGGAGCTAAGAGTTGAAGATAGAAGCTGTAGCTATGAGTTGGAGATAGAAATTGGAGCTAGGATTTGGAGATAGAAACTGGAGCTTGGAGTTGGAGATCGAAACTGGAGCTAGGAGTTGGAGATAGAAACGGGAGATAGGAGTTGAAGATATAATCTGGAGCTAGGAGTTGGAGATAGAAACTGGAGCTAGGAGTTGGAGATATAAACTGGAGCTAGGATTTGGAGATCGAAACTGGAGTTGGAGATTGAAACTGGAGCTAGGAGTTGGAGATTGAAACTGGAGCTAGGAGTTGGAGATGGAAACTGGAGCTTGGAGTTGGAGATACAAACTGGAGCTAGGAGTTGAAGATAGAAGCTGGAGCTAGGAAGTGGAGATAGAATCTGGAGCTAGGAGTTGGAGATAGAAACTGGAGCTAGGAGTTGGAGATAGAAACTGGAGCTAGGAGTTGGAGATAGAAACTGGAGCTAGGAGTTGAAGATAGAAGCTGTAGCTAGGAGTTGGAGATAGAAGCTGGAGCTAGGAGTTGGAGATAGAAACTGGATCTAGGAGTTGGAGATAGAAACTGGAACTAGGAGTTGGAGATAGAAACTAGAGCTACGAGTTGAAGATAGAAGTTGGAGATAGGAGTTGGAGATACAAACTGGAGCTAGGAGTTGTAGATAGAAGCTGGAGCTAGGAAGTAGAGATAGAAACTGGAGCTAGGAGTTGGAGATATAAACTGGAGCTAGGAGTTGGAGATAGAAACTGGAGCTAGGAGTTGGAGATAGAAACTGGAGCTAAGAGTTGGAGATAGAAACTGGAGCTAGGAGTTGAAGATAGAAGCTGTAGCTAGGAGTTGGAGATAGAAACTGGAGCTAGGAGTTGGAGATGTAAACTGAAGCTAGGAGTTGGAGATAGAAACTGGAGCTAGGAGTTGGAGATAGAAACTGGAGCTAGGAGTTGGAGATAGCAGCTGGAGCTAAGAGTTGAAGATAGAAGCTGTAGCTATGAGTTGGAGATAGAAATTGGAGCTAGGATTTGGAGATAGAAACTGGAGCTTGGAGTTGGAGATCGAAACTGGAGCTGGAGATTGAAACTGGAGCTAGGATTTGGAGATTGAAACTGGAGCTAGGAGTTGGAGATGGAAACTGGAGCTTGGAGTTGGAGATACAAACTGGAGCTAGGACTTGAAGATAGAAGCTGGAGCTAGGAAGTGGAGATATAAACTGGAGCTAGGAGTTGGAGATAGAAACTGGAGCTAGGAGTTGGAGATATAAACTGGAACTAGGAGTTGGAGATAGAAACTGGAGCTAGGAGTTGGAGATAGAAACTGGAGCTAGGAGTTGAAGATAGAAACTGGAGCTAGGATTTGGAGATAGAAACTAGAGCTAGGAATTGAAGATAGAAGTTGGAGATAGGAGTTGGAGATATAAACTGGAGCTAGGAGTTGGAGATAGAAACTGGAGCTATGAGTTGGAGATACAAACTGGAGCTAGGAGTTTTAGACAGAAACTGGAGCTAGGATTTGGAAATAGAAACTAGAGCTAGGAATGGAAGATAGAAGGTGGAGATAGGAGTTGGAGATATAAACTGGAGCTAGGAATTGGAGATAGAAACTGGAGCTAGGAGTTGAAGATAGAAGCTGTAGCTAGGAGTTGGAGATATAAACTGGAGCTAGGAGTTGGAGAAAGAAGCTGGAGCTAGGAGTTGAAGATAGAAACTGGAGCTAGGAGTTGGAGATAGAAACTGGAGCTAGGAGTTGCAGATAGAAACTGGAGCTAGGAGTTGGAGATACAAACTGGAGCTAAAAGTTGGAGATAGAAACTGGAGCTAGGAGTTGGAAATAGAAACTGGAGCTAGGAGTTGGAGATTGCAGCTGGAGCTAAGAGTTGAAGATAGAAGCTGTAGCTATGAGTTCGAGATAGAAATTGGAGCTAGCATTTGGAGATAGAAACTGGAGCTAGGAGTTGGAGATCGAAACTGGAGCTGGAGTTGGAGATTGAAACTGGAGCTAGGAGTTGGAGATTGAAACTGGAGCTTGGAGTTGGAGATACAAACTGGAGTTAGGAGTTGGAGATAGAAACTGGAGCTAGGAGTTGGAGATTGAAACTGGAGCTAGGAGTTGGAGATAGAAGCTGGAGCTACGAGTTGGAGATTGAAACTGGAGCTAGGAGTTGAAGATAGAAACTGGAGCTAGGAGTTGGAGATAGAAACTGGAGCTAGGAGTTGGAGATAGAAACTGGAGCTACGAGTTGAAGATAGAAACTAGAGCTAGGAGTTGGAGATAGAAACTGGAGCTAGGAGTTTTAGATAGAAACTGGAGCTAGGATTTGGAAATAGAAACTAGAGTTAGGAGTTGAAGATAGAAGGTGGAGATAGGAGTTGGAGATATAAACTGGAGCTAGGAGTTAGAGATAGAAACTGGAGCTAGGAGTTGGAGATAGAAACTGGAGCTAGGAGTTGGAGATAGAAACTGGAGCTAGGAGTTGGAGATAGAAACTGGAGCTAGGAGTTGGAGATAGCAGCTGGAGCTAAGAGTTGAAGATAGAAGCTGTAGCTATGAGTTGGAGATAGAAATTGGAGCTAGCATTTGGAGATAGAAACTGGAGCTAGGAGTTGGAGATCGAAACTGGAGCTGGAGTTGGAGATTGAAACTGGAGCTAGGAGTTGGAGATTGAAACTGGAGCTTGGAGTTGGAGATACAAACTGGAGTTAGGAGTTGGAGATAGAAACTGGAGCTAGGAGTTGGAGATTGAAACTGGAGCTAGGAGTTGGAGATAGAAACTGGAGCTACGAGTTGAAGATAGAAACTAGAGCTAGGAGTTGGAGATAGAAACTGGAGCTAGGAGTTTTAGATAGAAACTGGAGCTAGGATTTGGAAATAGAAACTAGAGTTAGGAGTTGAAGATAGAAGGTGGAGATAGGAGTTGGAGATATAAACTGGAGCTAGGAGTTAGAGATAGAAACTGGAGCTAGGAGTTGAAGATAGAAGCTGTAGCTAGGAGTTGGAGATATAAACTGGAGCTAGGAGTTGGAGAAAGAAGCTGGAGCTAGGAGTTGAAGATAGAAACTGGAGCTAGGAGTTGGAGATAGAAACTGGAGCTAGGAGTTGCAGATAGAAACTGGAGCTAGGAGTTGGAGATACAAACTGGAGCTAAAAGTTGGAGATAGAAACTGGAGCTAGGAGTTGGAAATAGAAACTGGAGCTAGGAGTTGGAGATAGCAGCTGGAGCTAAGAGTTGAAGATAGAAGCTGTAGCTATGAGTTCGAGATAGAAATTGGAGCTAGCATTTGGAGATAGAAACTGGAGCTAGGAGTTGGAGATCGAAACTGGAGCTGGAGTTGGAGATTGAAACTGGAGCTAGGAGTTGGAGATTGAAACTGGAGCTTGGAGTTGGAGATACAAACTGGAGTTAGGAGTTGGAGATAGAAACTGGAGCTAGGAGTTGGAGATTGAAACTGGAGCTAGGAGTTGGAGATAGAAGCTGGAGCTACGAGTTGGAGATTGAAACTGGAGCTAGGAGTTGAAGATAGAAACTGGAGCTAGGAGTTGGAGATAGAAACTGGAGCTAGGAGTTGGAGATAGAAACTGGAGCTACGAGTTGAAGATAGAAACTAGAGCTAGGAGTTGGAGATAGAAACTGGAGCTAGGAGTTTTAGATAGAAACTGGAGCTAGGATTTGGAAATAGAAACTAGAGTTAGGAGTTGAAGATAGAAGGTGGAGATAGGAGTTGGAGATATAAACTGGAGCTAGGAGTTAGAGATAGAAACTGGAGCTAGGAGTTGGAGATAGAAACTGGAGCTAGGAGTTGGAGATAGAAACTGGAGCTAGGAGTTGGAGATAGAAACTGGAGCTAGGAGTTGGAGATAGCAGCTGGAGCTAAGAGTTGAAGATAGAAGCTGTAGCTATGAGTTGGAGATAGAAATTGGAGCTAGCATTTGGAGATAGAAACTGGAGCTAGGAGTTGGAGATCGAAACTGGAGCTGGAGTTGGAGATTGAAACTGGAGCTAGGAGTTGGAGATTGAAACTGGAGCTTGGAGTTGGAGATACAAACTGGAGTTAGGAGTTGGAGATAGAAACTGGAGCTAGGAGTTGGAGATTGAAACTGGAGCTAGGAGTTGGAGATAGAAACTGGAGCTACGAGTTGAAGATAGAAACTAGAGCTAGGAGTTGGAGATAGAAACTGGAGCTAGGAGTTTTAGATAGAAACTGGAGCTAGGATTTGGAAATAGAAACTAGAGTTAGGAGTTGAAGATAGAAGGTGGAGATAGGAGTTGGAGATATAAACTGGAGCTAGGAGTTAGAGATAGAAACTGGAGCTAGGAGTTGGAGATAGAAACTGGAGCTAGGAGTTGGAGATAGAAACTGGAGCTAGGAGTTGGAGATAGAAACTGGAGCTAGGAGTTGGAGATAGCAGCTGGAGCTAAGAGTTGAAGATAGAAGCTGTAGCTATGAGTTGGAGATAGAAATTGGAGCTAGCATTTGGAGATAGAAACTGGAGCTAGGAGTTGGAGATCGAAACTGGAGCTGGAGTTGGAGATTGAAACTGGAGCTAGGAGTTGGAGATTGAAACTGGAGCTTGGAGTTGGAGATACAAACTGGAGTTAGGAGTTGGAGATAGAAACTGGAGCTAGGAGTTGGAGATTGAAACTGGAGCTAGGAGTTGGAGATAGAAACTGGAGCTACGAGTTGAAGATAGAAACTAGAGCTAGGAGTTGGAGATAGAAACTGGAGCTAGGAGTTTTAGATAGAAACTGGAGCTAGGATTTGGAAATAGAAACTAGAGTTAGGAGTTGAAGATAGAAGGTGGAGATAGGAGTTGGAGATATAAACTGGAGCTAGGAGTTAGAGATAGAAACTGGAGCTAGGAGTTGAAGATAGAAGCTGTAGCTAGGAGTTGGAGATATAAACTGGAGCTAGGAGTTGGAGAAAGAAGCTGGAGCTAGGAGTTGAAGATAGAAACTGGAGCTAGGAGTTGGAGATAGAAACTGGAGCTAGGAGTTGCAGATAGAAACTGGAGCTAGGAGTTGGAGATACAAACTGGAGCTAAAAGTTGGAGATAGAAACTGGAGCTAGGAGTTGGAAATAGAAACTGGAGCTAGGAGTTGGAGATAGCAGCTGGAGCTAAGAGTTGAAGATAGAAGCTGTAGCTATGAGTTCGAGATAGAAATTGGAGCTAGCATTTGGAGATAGAAACTGGAGCTAGGAGTTGGAGATCGAAACTGGAGCTGGAGTTGGAGATTGAAACTGGAGCTAGGAGTTGGAGATTGAAACTGGAGCTTGGAGTTGGAGATACAAACTGGAGTTAGGAGTTGGAGATAGAAACTGGAGCTAGGAGTTGGAGATTGAAACTGGAGCTAGGAGTTGGAGATAGAAGCTGGAGCTACGAGTTGGAGATTGAAACTGGAGCTAGGAGTTGAAGATAGAAACTGGAGCTAGGAGTTGGAGATAGAAACTGGAGCTAGGAGTTGGAGATAGAAACTGGAGCTACGAGTTGAAGATAGAAACTAGAGCTAGGAGTTGGAGATAGAAACTGGAGCTAGGAGTTTTAGATAGAAACTGGAGCTAGGATTTGGAAATAGAAACTAGAGTTAGGAGTTGAAGATAGAAGGTGGAGATAGGAGTTGGAGATATAAACTGGAGCTAGGAGTTAGAGATAGAAACTGGAGCTAGGAGTTGGAGATAGAAACTGGAGCTAGGAGTTGGAGATAGAAACTGGAGCTAGGAGTTGGAGATAGAAACTGGAGCTAGGAGTTAGAGATAGCAGCTGGAGCTAAGAGTTGAAGATAGAAGCTGTAGCTATGAGTTGGAGATAGAAATTGGAGCTAGCATTTGGAGATAGAAACTGGAGCTAGGAGTTGGAGATCGAAACTGGAGCTGGAGTTGGAGATTGAAACTGGAGCTAGGAGTTGGAGATTGAAACTGGAGCTTGGAGTTGGAGATACAAACTGGAGTTAGGAGTTGGAGATAGAAACTGGAGCTAGGAGTTGGAGATTGAAACTGGAGCTAGGAGTTGGAGATAGAAACTGGAGCTACGAGTTGAAGATAGAAACTAGAGCTAGGAGTTGGAGATAGAAACTGGAGCTAGGAGTTTTAGATAGAAACTGGAGCTAGGATTTGGAAATAGAAACTAGAGTTAGGAGTTGAAGATAGAAGGTGGAGATAGGAGTTGGAGATATAAACTGGAGCTAGGAGTTAGAGATAGAAACTGGAGCTAGGAGTTGAAGATAGAAGCTGTAGCTAGGAGTTGGAGATATAAACTGGAGCTAGGAGTTGGAGAAAGAAGCTGGAGCTAGGAGTTGAAGATAGAAACTGGAGCTAGGAGTTGGAGATAGAAACTGGAGCTAGGAGTTGCAGATAGAAACTGGAGCTAGGAGTTGGAGATACAAACTGGAGCTAAAAGTTGGAGATAGAAACTGGAGCTAGGAGTTGGAAATAGAAACTGGAGCTAGGAGTTGGAGATAGCAGCTGGAGCTAAGAGTTGAAGATAGAAGCTGTAGCTATGAGTTCGAGATAGAAATTGGAGCTAGCATTTGGAGATAGAAACTGGAGCTAGGAGTTGGAGATCGAAACTGGAGCTGGAGTTGGAGATTGAAACTGGAGCTAGGAGTTGGAGATTGAAACTGGAGCTTGGAGTTGGAGATACAAACTGGAGTTAGGAGTTGGAGATAGAAACTGGAGCTAGGAGTTGGAGATTGAAACTGGAGCTAGGAGTTGGAGATAGAAGCTGGAGCTACGAGTTGGAGATTGAAACTGGAGCTAGGAGTTGAAGATAGAAACTGGAGCTAGGAGTTGGAGATAGAAACTGGAGCTAGGAGTTGGAGATAGAAACTGGAGCTACGAGTTGAAGATAGAAACTAGAGCTAGGAGTTGGAGATAGAAACTGGAGCTAGGAGTTTTAGATAGAAACTGGAGCTAGGATTTGGAAATAGAAACTAGAGTTAGGAGTTGAAGATAGAAGGTGGAGATAGGAGTTGGAGATATAAACTGGAGCTAGGAGTTAGAGATAGAAACTGGAGCTAGGAGTTGGAGATAGAAACTGGAGCTAGGAGTTGGAGATAGAAACTGGAGCTAGGAGTTGGAGATAGAAACTGGAGCTAGGAGTTAGAGATAGCAGCTGGAGCTAAGAGTTGAAGATAGAAGCTGTAGCTATGAGTTGGAGATAGAAATTGGAGCTAGCATTTGGAGATAGAAACTGGAGCTAGGAGTTGGAGATCGAAACTGGAGCTGGAGTTGGAGATTGAAACTGGAGCTAGGAGTTGGAGATTGAAACTGGAGCTTGGAGTTGGAGATACAAACTGGAGTTAGGAGTTGGAGATAGAAACTGGAGCTAGGAGTTGGAGATTGAAACTGGAGCTAGGAGTTGGAGATAGAAACTGGAGCTACGAGTTGAAGATAGAAACTAGAGCTAGGAGTTGGAGATAGAAACTGGAGCTAGGAGTTTTAGATAGAAACTGGAGCTAGGATTTGGAAATAGAAACTAGAGTTAGGAGTTGAAGATAGAAGGTGGAGATAGGAGTTGGAGATATAAACTGGAGCTAGGAGTTAGAGATAGAAACTGGAGCTAGGAGTTGGAGATAGAAACTGGAGCTAGGAGTTGGAGATAGAAACTGGAGCTAGGAGTTGAAGATAGAAGCTGTAGCTAGGAGTTGGAGATAGAAGCTGGAGCTAGGAGTTGGAGATAGAAACTGGAGCTAGGAGTTGGAGATAGAAACTGGAGCTAGGAATTGGAGATAGAAACTGGAGCTAGGAGTTGGAGATAGAAACTGGAGCTAGGAGTTGGAGATAGAAACTGGAGCTATGAGTTGGAGATACAAACTGGAGCTAGGAGTTTTAGATAGAAACTGGAGCTAGGATTTGGAAATAGAAACTAGAGCTAGGAGGTGAAGATAGAAGGTGGAGATAGGAGTTGGAGATATAAACTGGAGCTAGGAATTGGAGATAGAAACTGGAGCTAGGAGTTGGAGATAGAAATTGGAGCTAGGAGTTGGAGATAGAAACTGGAGCTAGGAATTGGAGATAGAAACTGGAGCTTGGAGTTGAAGATAGAAGCTGTAGCTAGGAGTTGGAGATATAAACTGGAGCTAGGAGTTGGAGAAAGAAGCTGGAGCTAGGAGTTGAAGATAGAAACTGGAGCTAGGAGTTGGAGATAGAAACTGGAGTTAGGAGTTGCAGATAGAAACTGGAGCTAGGAGTTGGAGATACACACTGGAGCTAGGAGTTGGAGATAGAAACTGGAGCTAGGAGTTGTAGATAGAAACTGGAGCTAGGAGTTGGAGATAGAAACTGGAGCTAGGAGTTGGAGATACAAACTGGAGCTAGGATTTGGAGATAGAAACTGGAGCTAGGAGTTGGAGATAGAAACTAGAGCTACGAGTTGAAGATAGAAGTTGGAGATAGGAGTTGGAGATACATACTGGAGCTAGGAGTTGAAGATAGAAGCTGGAGCTAGGAAGTGGAGATAGAAACTGGAGCTAGGAGTTGGAGATAGAAACTGGAGCTAGGAGTTGGAGATAGAAACGGGAGATAGGAGTTGAAGATATAATCTGGAGCTAGGAGTTGGAGATAGAAACTGGAGCTAGGAGTTGGAGATATAAACTGGAGGTAGGATTTGGAGATCGAAACTGGAGTTGGAGATTGAAACTGGAGCTAGGAGTTGGAGATTGAAACTGGAGCTAGGAGTTGGAGATGGAAACTGGAGCTTGGAGTTGGAGATACAAACTGGAGCTAGGAGTTGAAGATAGAAGCTGGAGCTAGGAAGTGGAGATAGAATCTGGAGCTAGGAGTTGGAGATAGAAACTGGAGCTAGGAGTTGGAGATAGAAACTGGAGCTAGGAGTTGGAGATAGAAACTGGAGCTAGGAGTTGAAGATAGAAGCTGTAGCTAGGAGTTGGAGATAGAAGCTGGAGCTAGGAGTTGGAGATAGAAACTGGATCTAGGAGTTGGAGATAGAAACTGGAACTAGGAGTTGGAGATAGAAACTAGAGCTACGAGTTGAAGATAGAAGTTGGAGATAGGAGTTGGAGATACAAACTGGAGCTAGGAGTTGTAGATAGAAGCTGGAGCTAGGAAGTAGAGATAGAAACTGGAGCTAGGAGTTGGAGATATAAACTGGAGCTAGGAGTTGGAGATAGAAACTGGAGCTAGGAGTTGGAGATAGAAACTGGAGCTAAGAGTTGGAGATAGAAACTGGAGCTAGGAGTTGAAGATAGAAGCTGTAGCTAGGAGTTGGAGATAGAAACTGGAGCTAGGAGTTGGAGATGTAAACTGAAGCTAGGAGTTGGAGATAGAAACTGGAGCTAGGAGTTGGAGATAGAAACTGGAGCTAGGAGTTGGGGATAGCAGCTGGAGCTAAGAGTTGAAGATAGAAGCTGTAGCTATGAGTTGGAGATAGAAATTGGAGCTAGGATTTGGAGATAGAAACTGGAGCTTGGAGTTGGAGATCGAAACTGGAGCTGGAGATTGAAACTGGAGCTAGGATTTGGAGATTGAAACTGGAGCTAGGAGTTGGAGATGGAAACTGGAGCTTGGAGTTGGAGATACAAACTGGAGCTAGGACTTGAAGATAGAAGCTGGAGCTAGGAAGTGGAGATATAAACTGGTGCTAGGAGTTGGAGATAGAAACTGGAGCTAGGAGTTGGAGATATAAACTGGAACTAGGAGTTGGAGATAGAAACTGGAGCTAGGAGTTGGAGATAGAAACTGGAGCTAGGAGTTGAAGATAGAAACTGGAGCTAGGATTTGGAGATAGAAACTAGAGCTAGGAATTGAAGATAGAAGTTGGAGATAGGAGTTGGAGATATAAACTGGAGCTAGGAGTTGGAGATAGAAACTGGAGCTATGAGTTGGAGATACAAACTGGAGCTAGGAGTTTTAGACAGAAACTGGAGCTAGGATTTGGAAATAGAAACTAGAGCTAGGAATGGAAGATAGAAGGTGGAGATAGGAGTTGGAGATATAAACTGGAGCTAGGAATTGGAGATAGAAACTGGAGCTAGGAGTTGAAGATAGAAGCTGTAGCTAGGAGTTGGAGATATAAACTGGAGCTAGGAGTTGGAGAAAGAAGCTGGAGCTAGGAGTTGAAGATAGAAACTGGAGCTAGGAGTTGGAGATAGAAACTGGAGCTAGGAATTGCAGATAGAAACTGGAGCTAGGAGTTGGAGATACAAACTGGAGCTAAAAGTTGGAGATAGAAACTGGAGCTAGGAGTTGGAGATAGAAACTGGAGCTAGGAGTTGGAGATAGCAGCTGGAGCTAAGAGTTGAAGATAGAAGCTGTAGCTATGAGTTCGAGATAGAAATTGGAGCTAGCATTTGGAGATAGAAACTGGAGCTAGGAGTTGGAGATCGAAACTGGAGCTGGAGTTGGAGATTGAAACTGGAGCTAGGAGTTGGAGATTGAAACTGGAGCTTGGAGTTGGAGATACAAACTGGAGTTAGGAGTTGGAGATAGAAACTGGAGCTAGGAGTTGGAGATTGAAACTGGAGCTAGGAGTTGGAGATAGAAGCTGGAGCTACGAGTTGGAGATTGAAACTGGAGCTAGGAGTTGAAGATAGAAACTGGAGCTAGGAGTTGGAGATAGAAACTGGAGCTAGGAGTTGGAGATAGAAACTGGAGCTACGAGTTGAAGATAGAAACTAGAGCTAGGAGTTGGAGATAGAAACTGGAGCTAGGAGTTTTAGATAGAAACTGGAGCTAGGATTTGGAAATAGAAACTAGAGTTAGGAGTTGAAGATAGAAGGTGGAGATAGGAGTTGGAGATATAAACTGGAGCTAGGAGTTAGAGATAGAAACTGGAGCTAGGAGTTGGAGATAGAAACTGGAGCTAGGAGTTGGAGATTGAAACTGGAGCTAGGAGTTGGAGAAAGAAGCTGGAGCTAGGAGTTGAAGATAGAAACTGGAGCTAGGAGTTGGAGATAGAAACTGGAGTTAGGAGTTGCAGATAGAAACTGGAGCTAGGAGTTGGAGATACACACTGGAGCTAGGAGTTGGAGATAGAAACTGGAGCTAGGAGTTGTAGATAGAAACTGGAGCTAGGAGTTGGAGATAGAAACTGGAGCTAGGAGTTGGAGATACAAACTGGAGCTAGGATTTGGAGATAGAAACTGGAGCTAGGAGTTGGAGATAGAAACTAGAGCTACGAGTTGAAGATAGAAGTTGGAGATAGGAGTTGGAGATACATACTGGAGCTAGGAGTTGAAGATAGAAGCTGGAGCTAGGAAGTGGAGATAGAAACTGGAGCTAGGAGTTGGAGATAGAAACTGGAGCTAGGAGTTGGAGATAGAAACGGGAGATAGGAGTTGAAGATATAATCTGGAGCTAGGAGTTGGAGATAGAAACTGGAGCTAGGAGTTGGAGATATAAACTGGAGGTAGGATTTGGAGATCGAAACTGGAGTTGGAGATTGAAACTGGAGCTAGGAGTTGGAGATTGAAACTGGAGCTAGGAGTTGGAGATGGAAACTGGAGCTTGGAGTTGGAGATACAAACTGGAGCTAGGAGTTGAAGATAGAAGCTGGAGCTAGGAAGTGGAGATAGAATCTGGAGCTAGGAGTTGGAGATAGAAACTGGAGCTAGGAGTTGGAGATAGAAACTGGAGCTAGGAGTTGGAGATAGAAACTGGAGCTAGGAGTTGAAGATAGAAGCTGTAGCTAGGAGTTGGAGATAGAAGCTGGAGCTAGGAGTTGGAGATAGAAACTGGATCTAGGAGTTGGAGATAGAAACTGGAACTAGGAGTTGGAGATAGAAACTAGAGCTACGAGTTGAAGATAGAAGTTGGAGATAGGAGTTGGAGATACAAACTGGAGCTAGGAGTTGTAGATAGAAGCTGGAGCTAGGAAGTAGAGATAGAAACTGGAGCTAGGAGTTGGAGATATAAACTGGAGCTAGGAGTTGGAGATAGAAACTGGAGCTAGGAGTTGGAGATAGAAACTGGAGCTAAGAGTTGGAGATAGAAACTGGAGCTAGGAGTTGAAGATAGAAGCTGTAGCTAGGAGTTGGAGATAGAAACTGGAGCTAGGAGTTGGAGATGTAAACTGAAGCTAGGAGTTGGAGATAGAAACTGGAGCTAGGAGTTGGAGATAGAAACTGGAGCTAGGAGTTGGGGATAGCAGCTGGAGCTAAGAGTTGAAGATAGAAGCTGTAGCTATGAGTTGGAGATAGAAATTGGAGCTAGGATTTGGAGATAGAAACTGGAGCTTGGAGTTGGAGATCGAAACTGGAGCTGGAGATTGAAACTGGAGCTAGGATTTGGAGATTGAAACTGGAGCTAGGAGTTGGAGATGGAAACTGGAGCTTGGAGTTGGAGATACAAACTGGAGCTAGGACTTGAAGATAGAAGCTGGAGCTAGGAAGTGGAGATATAAACTGGTGCTAGGAGTTGGAGATAGAAACTGGAGCTAGGAGTTGGAGATATAAACTGGAACTAGGAGTTGGAGATAGAAACTGGAGCTAGGAGTTGGAGATAGAAACTGGAGCTAGGAGTTGAAGATAGAAACTGGAGCTAGGATTTGGAGATAGAAACTAGAGCTAGGAATTGAAGATAGAAGTTGGAGATAGGAGTTGGAGATATAAACTGGAGCTAGGAGTTGGAGATAGAAACTGGAGCTATGAGTTGGAGATACAAACTGGAGCTAGGAGTTTTAGACAGAAACTGGAGCTAGGATTTGGAAATAGAAACTAGAGCTAGGAATGGAAGATAGAAGGTGGAGATAGGAGTTGGAGATATAAACTGGAGCTAGGAATTGGAGATAGAAACTGGAGCTAGGAGTTGAAGATAGAAGCTGTAGCTAGGAGTTGGAGATATAAACTGGAGCTAGGAGTTGGAGAAAGAAGCTGGAGCTAGGAGTTGAAGATAGAAACTGGAGCTAGGAGTTGGAGATAGAAACTGGAGCTAGGAGTTGCAGATAGAAACTGGAGCTAGGAGTTGGAGATACAAACTGGAGCTAAAAGTTGGAGATAGAAACTGGAGCTAGGAGTTGGAGATAGAAACTGGAGCTAGGAGTTGGAGATAGCAGCTGGAGCTAAGAGTTGAAGATAGAAGCTGTAGCTATGAGTTCGAGATAGAAATTGGAGCTAGCATTTGGAGATAGAAACTGGAGCTAGGAGTTGGAGATCGAAACTGGAGCTGGAGTTGGAGATTGAAACTGGAGCTAGGAGTTGGAGATTGAAACTGGAGCTTGGAGTTGGAGATACAAACTGGAGTTAGGAGTTGGAGATAGAAACTGGAGCTAGGAGTTGGAGATTGAAACTGGAGCTAGGAGTTGGAGATAGAAGCTGGAGCTACGAGTTGGAGATTGAAACTGGAGCTAGGAGTTGAAGATAGAAACTGGAGCTAGGAGTTGGAGATAGAAACTGGAGCTAGGAGTTGGAGATAGAAACTGGAGCTACGAGTTGAAGATAGAAACTAGAGCTAGGAGTTGGAGATAGAAACTGGAGCTAGGAGTTTTAGATAGAAACTGGAGCTAGGATTTGGAAATAGAAACTAGAGTTAGGAGTTGAAGATAGAAGGTGGAGATAGGAGTTGGAGATATAAACTGGAGCTAGGAGTTAGAGATAGAAACTGGAGCTAGGAGTTGGAGATAGAAACTGGAGCTAGGAGTTGGAGATTGAAACTGGAGCTAGGAGTTGAAGATTGAAACTGGAGCTAGGAGTTGGAGATAGCAGCTGGAGCTAAGAGTTGAAGATAGAAGCTGTAGCTATGAGTTGGAGATAGAAATTGGAGCTAGCATTTGGAGATAGAAACTGGAGCTAGGAGTTGGAGATCGAAACTGGAGCTGGAGTTGGAGATTGAAACTGGAGCTAGGAGTTGGAGATTGAAACTGGAGCTTGGAGTTGGAGATACAAACTGGAGTTAGGAGTTGGAGATAGAAACTGGAGCTAGGAGTTGGAGATTGAAACTGGAGCTAGGAGTTGGAGATAGAAGCTGGAGCTACGAGTTGGAGATTGAAACTGGAGCTAGGAGTTGAAGATTGAAACTGGAGCTAGGAGTTGGAGATAGCAGCTGGAGCTAAGAGTTGAAGATAGAAGCTGTAGCTATGAGTTCGAGATAGAAATTGGAGCTAGCATTTGGAGATAGAAACTGGAGCTAGGAGTTGGAGATCGAAACTGGAGCTGGAGTTGGAGATTGAAACTGGAGCTAGGAGTTGGAGATTGAAACTGGAGCTTGGAGTTGGAGATACAAACTGGAGTTAGGAGTTGGAGATAGAAACTGGAGCTAGGAGTTGGAGATTGAAACTGGAGCTAGGAGTTGGAGATAGAAACTGGAGCTAGGAGTTGGAGATAGAAACTGGAGCTAGGAGTTGGAGATAGAAACTGGAGCTAGGAGTTGGAGATAGAAACTGGAGCTAGGAGTTGAAGATAGAAGCTGTATCTAGGAGTTGGAGATATAAACTGGAGCTAGGAGTTGGAGATAGAAACTGGAGCTAGGATTTGGAGATAGAAACTAGAGCTAGGAATTGAAGATAGAAGTTGGAGATAGGAGTTGGAGATATAAACTGGAGCTAGGAGTTGGAGATAGAAACTGGAGCTATGAGTTGGAGATACAAACTGGAGCTAGGAGTTTTAGATAGAAACTGGAGCTAAAATTTGGAAATAGAAACTAGAGCTAGGAGTTGAAGATAGAAGGTGGAGATAGGAGTTGGAGATATAAACTGGAGCTAGGAATTGGAGATAGAAACTGGAGCTAGGAGTTGGAGATAGAAATTGGAGCTAGGAGTTGGAGATAGAAATTGGAGCTAGGAATTGGAGATAGAAACTGGAGCTAGGAGTTGAAGATAGAAGCTGTAGCTAGGAGTTGGAGATATAAACTGGAGCTAGGAGTTGGAGAAAGAAGCTGGAGCTAGGAGTTGAAGATAGAAACTGGAGCTAGGAGTTGGAGATAGAAACTGGAGCTAGGAGTTGCAGATAGAAACTGGAGCTAGGAGTTGGAGATACAAACTGGAGCTAGGAGTTGGAGATAGAAACTGGAGCTAGGAGTTGGAGATAGAAACTGGAGCTAGGAGTTGGAGATAGCAGCTGGAGCTAAGAGTTGAAGATAGAAGCTGTAGCTATGAGTTGGAGATAGAAATTGGAGCTAGCATTTGGAGATAGAAACTGGAGCTAGGAGTTGGAGATCGAAACTGGAGCTGGAGTTGGAGATTGAAACTGGAGCTAGGAGTTGGAGATTGAAACTGGAGCTTGGAGTTGGAGATACAAACTGGAGTTAGGAGTTGGAGATAGAAACTGGAGCTAGGAGTTGGAGATTGAAACTGGAGCTAGGAGTTGGAGATAGAAGCTGGAGCTACGAGTTGGAGATTGAAACTGGAGCTAGGAGTTGAAGATAGAAACTGGAGCTAGGAGTTGGAGATAGAAACTGGAGCTAGGAGTTGGAGATAGAAACTGGAGCTACGAGTTGAAGATAGAAACTAGAGCTAGGAGTTGGAGATAGAAACTGGAGCTAGGAGTTTTAGATAGAAACTGGAGCTAGGATTTGGAAATAGAAACTAGAGTTAGGAGTTGAAGATAGAAGGTGGAGATAGGAGTTGGAGATATAAACTGGAGCTAGGAGTTAGAGATAGAAACTGGAGCTAGGAGTTGGAGATAGAAACTGGAGCTAGGAGTTGGAGATAGAAACTGGAGCTAGGAGTTGAAGATAGAAGCTGTAGCTAGGAGTTGGAGATAGAAGCTGGAGCTAGGAGTTGGAGATAGAAACTGGAGCTAGGAGTTGGAGATAGAAACTGGAGCTAGGAATTGGAGATAGAAACTGGAGCTAGGAGTTGGAGATAGAAACTGGAGCTAGGAGTTGGAGATAGAAACTGGAGCTAGGAGTTGGAGATAGAAACTGGAGCTAGGAGTTGAAGATAGAAGCTGTATCTAGGAGTTGGAGATATAAACTGGAGCTAGGAGTTGGAGAAAGAAACTGGAGCTAGGAGTTGAAGATAGAAACTGGAGCTAGGAGTTGGAGATAGAAACTGGAGCTAGGACTTGCAGATGGAAACTGGAGCTAGGAGTTGGAGATACAAACTGGAGCTCGGATTTGGAGATAGAAACTGGAGCTAGGAGTTGGAGATAGAAACTGGAGCTAGGAGTTGGAGATAGAAACTAGAGCTACGAGTTGAAGATAGAAGTTGGAGATAGGAGTTGGAGATACATACTGGAGCTAGGAGTTGAAGATAGAAGCTGGAGCTAGGAAGTGGAGTTAGAAACTGGAGCTAGGAGTTGGAGATATAAACTGGAGATAGGATGATTTGGAGATAGAAACTGGAGCTAGGAGTTGGAGATAGAAACGGGAGATAGGAGTTGAAGATAGAATCTGGAGCTAGGAGTTGGAGATAGAAACTGGAGCTAGGAGTTGGAGATATAAACTGGAGCTAGGAGTTGGAGATCGAAACTGGAGTTGGAGATTGAAACTGGAGCTAGGAGTTGGAGATTGAAACTGGAGCTAGAAGTTGGAGATGGAAACGGGAGCTTGGAGTTGGAGATACAAACTGGAGCTAGGAGTTGAAGATAGAAGCTGGAGCTAGGAAGTGGAGATAGAATCTGGAGCTAGGAGTTGGAGATAGAAACTGGAGCTAGGAGTTGGAGATAGAAACTGGAGCAAGGAGTTGGAGATAGAAAGTGGAGCTAGGAGTTGGAGATAGAAACTGGAGCTAGGAGTTGGAGATAGAAACTGGAGCTAGTAGTTGAAGATAGAAGCTGTAGCTAGGAGTTGGAGATAGAAGCTGGAGCTAGGAGTTGGAGATAGAAACTGGATCTAGGAGTTGGAGATAGAAACTGGAGCTAGGAGTTGGAGATAGAAACTAGAGCTACGAGTTGAAGATAGAAGTTGGAGATAGGAGTTGGAGATACAAACTGGAGCTAGGAGTTGAAGATAGAAGCTGGAGCTAGGAAGTGGAGATAGAAACTGGAGCTAGGAGTTGGAGATATAAACTGGAGCTAGGAGTTGGAGATAGAAACTGGAGCTAGGAGTTGGAGATAGAAACTGGAGCTAGGAGTTGGAGATAGAAACTGGAGCTAGGAGTTGAAGATAGAAGCTGTAGCTAGGAGTTGGAGATAGAAACTGGAGCTAGGAGTTGGAGATATAAACTGGAGCTAGGAGTTGGAGATAGAAACTGGAGCTAGGAGTTGGAGATAGAAACTGGAGCTAGGAGTTGGAGATAGCAGCTGGAGCTAAGAGTTGAAGATAGAAGCTGTAGCTATGAGTTGGAGATAGAAATTGGAGCTAGGATTTGGAGATAGAAACTGGAGCTTGGAGTTGGAGATCGAAACTGGAGCTGGAGATTGAAACTGGAGCTAGGAGTTGGAGATTGAAACTGGAGCTAGGAGTTGGAGATGGAAACTGGAGCTTGGAGTTGGAGATAGAAACTGGAACTAGGAGTTGGAGATATAAACTGGAGATAGCATGATTTGGAGATAGAAACTGGAGCTAGGAGTTGGAGATAGAAACGGGAGATAGGAGTTGAAGATAGAATCTGGAGCTAGGAGTTGGAGATAGAAACTGGAGCTAGGAGTTGGAGATATAAACTGGAGCTAGGAGTTGGAGATCGAAACTGGAGTTGGAGATTGAAACTGGAGCTAGGAGTTGGAGATTGAAACTGGAGCTAGAAGTTGGAGATGGAAACGGGAGCATGGAGTTGGAGATACAAACTGGAGCTAGGAGTTGAAGATAGAAGCTGGAGCTAGGAAGTGGAGATAGAATCTGGAGCTAGGAGTTGGAGATAGAAACTGGAGCTAGGAGTTGGAGATAGAAACTGGAGCAAGGAGTTGGAGATAGAAACTGGAGCTAGGAGTTGGAGATAGAAACTGGAGCTAGGAGTTGGAGATAGAAACTGGAGCTAGTAGTTGAAGATAGAAGCTGTAGCTAGGAGTTGGTGATAGAAGCTGAGCTAGGAGTTGGAGATAGAAACTGGATCTAGGAGTTGGAGATAGAAACTGGAGCTAGGAGTTGGAGATAGAAACTAGAGCTACGAGTTGAAGATAGAAGTTGGAGATAGGAGTTGGAGATACAAACTGGAGCTAGGAGTTGAAGATAGAAGCTGGAGCTAGGAAGTGGAGATAGAAACTGGAGCTAGGAGTTGGAGATATAAACTGGAGCTAGGAGTTGGAGATAGAAACTGGAGCTAGGAGTTGGAGATAGAAACTGGAGCTAGGAGTTGGAGATAGAAACTGGAGCTAGGAGTTGAAGATAGAAGCTGTAGCTAGGAGTTGGAGATAGAAACTGGAGCTAGGAGTTGGAGATATAAACTGGAGCTAGGAGTTGGAGATAGAAACTGGAGCTAGGAGTTGGAGATAGAAACTGGAGCTAGGAGTTGGAGATAGCAGCTGGAGCTAAGAGTTGAAGATAGAAGCTGTAGCTATGAGTTGGAGATAGAAATTGGAGCTAGGATTTGGAGATAGAAACTGGAGCTTGGAGTTGGAGATCGAAACTGGAGCTGGAGATTGAAACTGGAGCTAGGAGTTGGAGATTGAAACTGGAGCTAGGAGTTGGAGATGGAAACTGGAGCTTGGAGTTGGAGATAGAAACTGGAACTAGGAGTTGGAGATATAAACTGGAGATAGGATGATTTGGAGATAGAAACTGGAGCTAGGAGTTGGAGATAGAAACGGGAGATAGGAGTTGAAGATAGAATCTGGAGCTAGGAGTTGGAGATAGAAACTGGAGCTAGGAGTTGGAGATATAAACTGGAGCTAGGAGTTGGAGATCGAAACTGGAGTTGGAGATTGAAACTGGAGCTAGGAGTTGGAGATTGAAACTGGAGCTAGAAGTTGGAGATGGAAACGGGAGCTTGGAGTTGGAGATACAAACTGGAGCTAGGAGTTGAAGATAGAAGCTGGAGCTAGGAAGTGGAGATAGAATCTGGAGCTAGGAGTTGGAGATAGAAACTGGAGCTAGGAGTTGGAGATAGAAACTGGAGCAAGGAGTTGGAGATAGAAACTGGAGCTAGGAGTTGGAGATAGAAACTGGAGCTAGGAGTTGGAGATAGAAACTGGAGCTAGTAGTTGAAGATAGAAGCTGTAGCTAGGAGTTGGAGATAGAAGCTGGAGCTAGGAGTTGGAGATAGAAACTGGATCTATGTGTTGGAGATAGAAACTGGAGCTAGGAGTTGGAGATATAAACTGGAGCTAGGAGTTGGAGATAGAAACTGGAGCTAGGAGTTGGAGATAGAAACTGGAGCTAGGAGTTGGAGATAGCAGCTGGAGCTAAGAGTTGAAGATAGAAGCTGTAGCTATGAGTTGGAGATAGAAATTGGAGCTAGGATTTGGAGATAGAAACTGGAGCTTGGAGTTGGAGATCGAAACTGGAGCTGGAGATTGAAACTGGAGCTAGGAGTTGGAGATTGAAACTGGAGCTAGGAGTTGGAGATGGAAACTGGAGCTTGGAGTTGGAGATAGAAACTGGAACTAGGAGTTGGAGATATAAACTGGAGATAGGATGATTTGGAGATAGAAACTGGAGCTAGGAGTTGGAGATAGAAACGGGAGATAGGAGTTGAAGATAGAATCTGGAGCTAGGAGTTGGAGATAGAAACTGGAGCTAGGAGTTGGAGATATAAACTGGAGCTAGGAGTTGGAGATCGAAACTGGAGTTGGAGATTGAAACTGGAGCTAGGAGTTGGAGATTGAAACTGGAGCTAGAAGTTGGAGATGGAAACGGGAGCTTGGAGTTGGAGATACAAACTGGAGCTAGGAGTTGAAGATAGAAGCTGGAGCTAGGAAGTGGAGATAGAATCTGGAGCTAGGAGTTGGAGATAGAAACTGGAGCTAGGAGTTGGAGATAGAAACTGGAGCAAGGAGTTGGAGATAGAAACTGGAGCTAGGAGTTGGAGATAGAAACTGGAGCTAGGAGTTGGAGATAGAAACTGGAGCTAGTAGTTGAAGATAGAAGCTGTAGCTAGGAGTTGGAGATAGAAGCTGGAGCTAGGAGTTGGAGATAGAAACTGGATCTATGAGTTGGAGATAGCAACTGGAGCTAGGAGTTGGAGATAGAAACTAGAGCTACGAGTTGAAGATAGAAGTTGGAGATAGGAGTTGGAGATACATGCTGGAGCTAGGAGTTGAAGATAGAAGCTGGAGCTAGGAAGTGGAGATAGAAACTGGAGCTTGGAGTTGGAGATCGAAACTGGAGCTGGAGTTGGAGATTGAAACTGGAGCTAGGAGTTGGAGATAGAAACTGGAGCAAGGAGTTGGAGATAGAAAGTGGAGCTAGGAGTTGGAGATAGAAACTGGAGCTAGGAGTTGGAGATAGAAACTGGAGCTAGTAGTTGAAGATAGAAGCTGTAGCTAGGAGTTGGAGATAGAAGCTGGAGCTAGGAGTTGGAGATAGAAACTGGATCTAGGAGTTGGAGATAGAAACTGGAGCTAGGAGTTGGAGATAGAAACTAGAGCTACGAGTTGAAGATAGAAGTTGGAGATAGGAGTTGGAGATACAAACTGGAGCTAGGAGTTGAAGATAGAAGCTGGAGCTAGGAAGTGGAGATAGAAACTGGAGCTAGGAGTTGGAGATATAAACTGGAGCTAGGAGTTGGAGATAGAAACTGGAGCTAGGAGTTGGAGATAGAAACTGGAGCTAGGAGTTGGAGATAGAAACTGGAGCTAGGAGTTGAAGATAGAAGCTGTAGCTAGGAGTTGGAGATAGAAACTGGAGCTAGGAGTTGGAGATATAAACTGGAGCTAGGAGTTGGAGATAGAAACTGGAGCTAGGAGTTGGAGATAGAAACTGGAGCTAGGAGTTGGAGATAGCAGCTGGAGCTAAGAGTTGAAGATAGAAGCTGTAGCTATGAGTTGGAGATAGAAATTGGAGCTAGGATTTGGAGATAGAAACTGGAGCTTGGAGTTGGAGATCGAAACTGGAGCTGGAGATTGAAACTGGAGCTAGGAGTTGGAGATTGAAACTGGAGCTAGGAGTTGGAGATGGAAACTGGAGCTTGGAGTTGGAGATAGAAACTGGAACTAGGAGTTGGAGATATAAACTGGAGATAGGATGATTTGGAGATAGAAACTGGAGCTAGGAGTTGGAGATAGAAACGGGAGATAGGAGTTGAAGATAGAATCTGGAGCTAGGAGTTGGAGATAGAAACTGGAGCTAGGAGTTGGAGATATAAACTGGAGCTAGGAGTTGGAGATCGAAACTGGAGTTGGAGATTGAAACTGGAGCTAGGAGTTGGAGATTGAAACTGGAGCTAGAAGTTGGAGATGGAAACGGGAGCTTGGAGTTGGAGATACAAACTGGAGCTAGGAGTTGAAGATAGAAGCTGGAGCTAGGAAGTGGAGATAGAATCTGGAGCTAGGAGTTGGAGATAGAAACTGGAGCTAGGAGTTGGAGATAGAAACTGGAGCAAGGAGTTGGAGATAGAAACTGGAGCTAGGAGTTGGAGATAGAAACTGGAGCTAGGAGTTGGAGATAGAAACTGGAGCTAGTAGTTGAAGATAGAAGCTGTAGCTAGGAGTTGGAGATAGAAGCTGGAGCTAGGAGTTGGAGATAGAAACTGGATCTATGAGTTGGAGATAGCAACTGGAGCTAGGAGTTGGAGATAGAAACTAGAGCTACGAGTTGAAGATAGAAGTTGGAGATAGGAGTTGGAGATACATGCTGGAGCTAGGAGTTGAAGATAGAAGCTGGAGCTAGGAAGTGGAGATAGAAACTGGAGCTTGGAGTTGGAGATCGAAACTGGAGCTGGAGTTGGAGATTGAAACTGGAGCTAGGAGTTGGAGATAGAAACTGGAGCAAGGAGTTGGAGATAGAAAGTGGAGCTAGGAGTTGGAGATAGAAACTGGAGCTAGGAGTTGGAGATAGAAACTGGAGCTAGTAGTTGAAGATAGAAGCTGTAGCTAGGAGTTGGAGATAGAAGCTGGAGCTAGGAGTTGGAGATAGAAACTGGATCTAGGAGTTGGAGATAGAAACTGGAGCTAGGAGTTGGAGATAGAAACTAGAGCTACGAGTTGAAGATAGAAGTTGGAGATAGGAGTTGGAGATACAAACTGGAGCTAGGAGTTGAAGATAGAAGCTGGAGCTAGGAAGTGGAGATAGAAACTGGAGCTAGGAGTTGGAGATATAAACTGGAGCTAGGAGTTGGAGATAGAAACTGGAGCTAGGAGTTGGAGATAGAAACTGGAGCTAGGAGTTGGAGATAGAAACTGGAGCTAGGAGTTGAAGATAGAAGCTGTAGCTAGGAGTTGGAGATAGAAACTGGAGCTAGGAGTTGGAGATATAAACTGGAGCTAGGAGTTGGAGATAGAAACTGGAGCTAGGAGTTGGAGATAGAAACTGGAGCTAGGAGTTGGAGATAGCAGCTGGAGCTAAGAGTTGAAGATAGAAGCTGTAGCTATGAGTTGGAGATAGAAATTGGAGCTAGGATTTGGAGATAGAAACTGGAGCTTGGAGTTGGAGATCGAAACTGGAGCTGGAGATTGAAACTGGAGCTAGGAGTTGGAGATTGAAACTGGAGCTAGGAGTTGGAGATGGAAACTGGAGCTTGGAGTTGGAGATAGAAACTGGAACTAGGAGTTGGAGATATAAACTGGAGATAGGATGATTTGGAGATAGAAACTGGAGCTAGGAGTTGGAGATAGAAACGGGAGATAGGAGTTGAAGATAGAATCTGGAGCTAGGAGTTGGAGATAGAAACTGGAGCTAGGAGTTGGAGATATAAACTGGAGCTAGGAGTTGGAGATCGAAACTGGAGTTGGAGATTGAAACTGGAGCTAGGAGTTGGAGATTGAAACTGGAGCTAGAAGTTGGAGATGGAAACGGGAGCATGGAGTTGGAGATACAAACTGGAGCTAGGAGTTGAAGATAGAAGCTGGAGCTAGGAAGTGGAGATAGAATCTGGAGCTAGAAGTTGGAGATAGAAACTGGAGCTAGGAGTTGGAGATAGAAACTGGAGCAAGGAGTTGGAGATAGAAACTGGAGCTAGGAGTTGGAGATAGAAACTGGAGCTAGGAGTTGGAGATAGAAACTGGAGCTAGTAGTTGAAGATAGAAGCTGTAGCTAGGAGTTGGAGATAGAAGCTGGAGCTAGGAGTTGGAGATAGAAACTGGATCTAGGAGTTGGAGATAGAAACTGGAGCTAGGAGTTGGAGATAGAAACTAGAGCTACGAGTTGAAGATAGAAGTTGGAGATAGGAGTTGGAGATACAAACTGGAGCTAGGAGTTGAAGATAGAAGCTGGAGCTAGGAAGTGGAGATAGAAACTGGAGCTAGGAGTTGGAGATATAAACTGGAGCTAGGAGTTGGAGATAGAAACTGGAGCTAGGAGTTGGAGATAGAAACTGGAGCTAGGAGTTGGAGATAGAAACTGGAGCTAGGAGTTGAAGATAGAAGCTGTAGCTAGGAGTTGGAGATAGAAACTGGAGCTAGGAGTTGGAGATATAAACTGGAGCTAGGAGTTGGAGATAGAAACTGGAGCTAGGAGTTGGAGATAGAAACTGGAGCTAGGAGTTGGAGATAGCAGCTGGAGCTAAGAGTTGAAGATAGAAGCTGTAGCTATGAGTTGGAGATAGAAATTGGAGCTAGGATTTGGAGATAGAAACTGGAGCTTGGAGTTGGAGATCGAAACTGGAGCTGGAGATTGAAACTGGAGCTAGGAGTTGGAGATTGAAACTGGAGCTAGGAGTTGGAGATGGAAACTGGAGCTTGGAGTTGGAGATAGAAACTGGAACTAGGAGTTGGAGATATAAACTGGAGATAGGATGATTTGGAGATAGAAACTGGAGCTAGGAGTTGGAGATAGAAATGGGAGATAGGAGTTGAAGATAGAATCTGGAGCTAGGAGTTGGAGATAGAAACTGGAGCTAGGAGTTGGAGATATAAACTGGAGCTAGGAGTTGGAGATCGAAACTGG
Source organism: Petromyzon marinus (assembly GCF_048934315.1). Classification (NCBI taxonomy): domain Eukaryota; kingdom Metazoa; phylum Chordata; class Hyperoartia; order Petromyzontiformes; family Petromyzontidae; genus Petromyzon; species Petromyzon marinus. The sequence continues at coordinate 24,861,969 of NC_133668.1, read as the reverse complement.
AGTTGGAGATTGAAACTGGAGCTAGGAGTTGGAGATTGAAACTGGAGCTAGAAGTTGGAGATGGAAACGGGAGCTTGGAGTTGGAGATACAAACTGGAGCTAGGAGTTGAAGATAGAAGCTGGAGCTAGGAAGTGGAGATAGAATCTGGAGCTAGGAGTTGGAGATAGAAACTGGAGCTAGGAGTTGGAGATAGAAACTGGATCAAGGAGTTGGAGATAGAAACTGGAGCTAGGAGTTGGAGATAGAAACTGGAGCTAGGAGTTGGAGATAGAAACTGGAGCTAGTAGTTGAAGATAGAAGCTGTAGCTAGGAGTTGGAGATAGAAGCTGGAGCTAGGAGTTGGAGATAGAAACTGGATCTATGAGTTGGAGATAGAAACTGGAGCTAGGAGTTGGAGATAGAAACTAGAGCTACGAGTTGAAGATAGAAGTTGGAGATAGGAGTTGGAGATACATGCTGGAGCTAGGAGTTGAAGATAGAAGCTGGAGCTAGGAAGTGGAGATAGAAACAGGAGCTAGGAGTTGGAGATAGAAACTGGAGTTAGGAGTTGGAGATATAAACTGGAGATAGGATGATTTGGAGATTGAAACTGGAGCTAGGAGTTGGAGATGGAAACTGGAGCTTGGAGTTGGAGATACAAACTGGAGCTAGGACTTGAAGATAGAAGCTGGAGGTAGGAAGTGGAGATATAAACTGGAGCTAGGAGTTGGAGATAGAAACTGGAGCTAGGAGTTGGAGATAGAAACGGGAGCTAGGAGTTGAAGATAGAATCTGGAGCTAGGAGTTGGAGATAGAAACTGGAGCTAGGAGTTAGAGATATAAACTGGAGCTAGGATTTGGAGATCGAAACTGGAGTTGGAGATTGAAACTGGAGCTAGGAGTTGGAGATTGAAACTGGAGCTAGGAGTTGGAGATGGAAACTGGAGCTTGGAGTTGGAGATACAAACTGGAGCTAGGAGTTGAAGATAGAAGCTGGAGCTAGGAAGTGGAGATAGAATCTGGAGCTAGGAGTTGGAGATAGAAACTGGAGCTAGGAGTTGGAGATAGAAACTGGAGCTAGGAGTTGGAGATAGAAACTGGAGCTAGGAGTTGGAGATATAAACTGGAGCTAGGAGTTGGAGATAGAAACTGGAGCTAGGAGTTGAAGATAGAAGCTGTAGCTAGGAGTTGGAGATAGAAGCTGGAGCTAGGAGTTGGAGATAGAAACTGGAGCTAGGAGTTGGAGATAGAAACTGGAACTAGGAGTTGGAGATAGAAACTAGAGCTACGAGTTGAAGATTGCAGTTGGAGATAGGAGTTGGAGATACAAACTGGAGCTAGGAGTTGAAGATAGAAGCTGGAGCTAGGAAGTGGAGATAGAAACTGGAGCTAGGAGTTGGAGATATAAACTGGAGCTAGGAGTTGGAGATAGAAACTGGAGCTAGGAGTTGGAGATAGAAACTGGAGCTAGGAGTTGGAGATCGAAACTGGAGCTAGGAGTTGAAGATAGAAGCTGTAGCTAGGAGTTGGAGATAGAAACTGGAGCTAGGAGTTGGAGATATAAACTGGAGCTAGGAGTTGGAGATAGAAACTGGAGCTAGGAGTTGGAGATAGAAACTGGAGCTAGGAGTTGGAGATAGCAGCTGGAGCTAAGAGTTGAAGATAGAAGCTGTAGCTATGATTTGGAGATAGAAATTGGAGCTAGGATTTGGAGATAGAAACTGGAGCTTGGAGTTGGAGATCGAAACTGGAGCTGGAGATTGAAACTGGAGCTAGGATTTGGAGATTGAAACTGGAGCTAGGAGTTGGAGATGGAAACTGGAGCTTGGAGTTGGAGATACAAACTGGAGCTAGGACTTGAAGATAGAAGCTGGAGGTAGGAAGTGGAGATATAAACTGGAGCTAGGAGTTGGAGATAGAAACTGGAGCTAGGAGTTGGAGATAGAAACGGGAGCTAGGAGTTGAAGATAGAATCTGGAGCTAGGAGTTGGAGATAGAAACTGGAGCTAGGAGTTGGAGATATAAACTGGAGCTAGGATTTGGAGATCGAAACTGGAGTTGGAGATTGAAACTGGAGCTAGGAGTTGGAGATTGAAACTGGAGCTAGGAGTTGGAGATGGAAACTGGAGCTTGGAGTTGGAGATACAAACTGGAGCTAGGAGTTGAAGATAGAAGCTGGAGCTAGGAAGTGGAGATAGAATCTGGAGCTAGGAGTTGGAGATAGAAACTGGAGATAGGAGTTGAAGATAGAATCTGGAGCTAGGAGTTGGAGATTGAAACTGGAGCTAGGAGTTGGAGATTGAAACTGGAGCTAGGAGTTGGAGATGGAAACTGGAGCTTGGAGTTGGAGATACAAACTGGAGCTAGGAGTTGAAGATAGAAGCTGGAGCTAGGAAGTGGAGATAGAATCTGGAGCTAGGAGTTGGAGATAGAAACTGGAGCTAGGAGTTGGAGATAGAAACTAGAGCTACGAGTTGAAGATAGAAGTTGGAGATAGGAGTTGGAGATACATGCTGGAACTAGGAGTTGAAGATAGAAGCTGGAGCTAGGAAGTGGAGATAGAAACAGGAGCTAGGAGTTGGAGATAGAAACTGGAGTTAGGAGTTGGAGATATAAACTGGAGATAGGATGATTTGGAGATTGAAACTGGAGCTAGGAGTTGGAGATGGAAACTGGAGCTTGGAGTTGGAGATACAAACTGGAGCTAGGACTTGAAGATAGAAGCTGGAGGTAGGAAGTGGAGATATAAACTGGAGCTAGGAGTTGGAGATAGAAACTGGAGCTAGGAGTTGGAGATAGAAACGGGAGCTAGGAGTTGAAGATAGAATCTGGAGCTAGGAGTTGGAGATAGAAACTGGAGCTAGGAGTTAGAGATATAAACTGGAGCTAGGATTTGGAGATCGAAACTGGAGTTGGAGATTGAAACTGGAGCTAGGAGTTGGAGATTGAAACTGGAGCTAGGAGTTGGAGATGGAAACTGGAGCTTGGAGTTGGAGATACAAACTGGAGCTAGGAGTTGAAGATAGAAGCTGGAGCTAGGAAGTGGAGATAGAATCTGGAGCTAGGAGTTGGAGATAGAAACTGGAGCTAGGAGTTGGAGATAGAAACTGGAGCTAGGAGTTGGATATAGAAACTGGAGCTAGGAGTTGGAGATATAAACTGGCTCTAGGAGTTGGAGATAGAAACTGGAGCTAGGAGTTGAAGATAGAAGCTGTAGCTAGGAGTTGGAGATAGAAGCTGGAGCTAGGAGTTGGAGATAGAAACTGGAGCTAGGAGTTGGAGATAGAAACTGGAACTAGGAGTTGGAGATAGAAACTAGAGCTACGAGTTGAAGATTGAAGTTGGAGATAGGAGTTGGAGATACAAACTGGAGCTAGGAGTTGAAGATAGAAGCTGGAGCTAGGAAGTGGAGATAGAAACTGGAGCTAGGAGTTGGAGATATAAACTGGAGCTAGGAGTTGGAGATAGAAACTGGAGCTAGGAGTTGGAGATAGAAACTGGAGCTAGGAGTTGGAGATCGAAACTGGAGCTAGGAGTTGAAGATAGAAGCTGTAGCTAGGAGTTGGAGATAGAAACTGGAGCTAGGAGTTGGAGATATAAACTGGAGCTAGGAGTTGGAGATAGAAACTGGAGCTAGGAGTTGGAGATAGAAACTGGAGCTAGGAGTTGGAGATAGCAGCTGGAGCTAAGAGTTGAAGATAGAAGCTGTAGCTATGATTTGGAGATAGAAATTGGAGCTAGGATTTGGAGATAGAAACTGGAGCTTGGAGTTGGAGATCGAAACTGGAGCTGGAGATTGAAACTGGAGCTAGGATTTGGAGATTGAAACTGGAGCTAGGAGTTGGAGATGGAAACTGGAGCTTGGAGTTGGAGATACAAACTGGAGCTAGGACTTGAAGATAGAAGCTGGAGGTAGGAAGTGGAGATATAAACTGGAGCTAGGAGTTGGAGATAGAAACTGGAGCTAGGAGTTGGAGATAGAAACGGGAGCTAGGAGTTGGAGATATAAACTGGAGCTGGGATTTGGAGATCGAAACTGGAGTTGGAGATTGAAACTGGAGCTAGGAGTTGGAGATGGAAACTGGAGCTTGGAGTTGGAGATACAAACTGGAGCTAGGAGTTGAAGATAGAAGCTGGAGCTAGGAAGTGGAGATAGAATCTGGAGCTAGGAGTTGGAGATAGAAACTGGAGATAGGAGTTGAAGATAGAATCTGGAGCTAGGAGTTGGAGATTGAAACTGGAGCTAGGAGTTGGAGATTGAAACTGGAGCTAGGAGTTGGAGATGGAAACTGGAGCTTGGAGTTGGAGATACAAACTGGAGCTAGGAGTTGAAGATAGAAGCTGGAGCTAGGAAGTGGAGATAGAATCTGGAGCTAGGAGTTGGAGATAGAAACTGGAGCTAGGAGTTGGAGATAGAAACTGGAGCTAGGAGTTGGAGATAGAAACTGGAGCTAGGAGTTGGAGATATAAACTGGAGCTAGGAGTTGGAGATAGAAACTGGAGCTAGGAGTTGAAGATAGAAGCTGTAGCTAGGAGTTGGAGATAGAAGCTGGAGCTAGGAGTTGGAGATAGAAACTGGAGCTAGGAGTTGGAGATAGAAACTGGAACTAGGAGTTGGAGATAGAAACTAGAGCTACGAGTTGAAGATTGAAGTTGGAGATAGGAGTTGGAGATACAAACTGGAGCTAGGAGTTGAAGATAGAAGCTGGAGCTAGGAAGTGGAGATAGAAACTGGAGCTAGGAGTTGGAGATATAAACTGGAGCTAGGAGTTGGAGATAGAAACTGGAGCTAGGAGTTGGAGATAGAAACTGGAGCTAGGAGTTGGAGATCGAAACTGGAGCTAGGAGTTGAAGATAGAAGCTGTAGCTAGGAGTTGGAGATAGAAACTGGAGCTAGGAGTTGGAGATATAAACTGGAGCTAGGAGTTGGAGATAGAAACTGGAGCTAGGAGTTGGAGATAGAAACTGGAGCTAGGAGTTGGAGATAGCAGCTGGAGCTAAGAGTTGAAGATAGAAGCTGTAGCTATGATTTGGAGATAGAAATTGGAGCTAGGATTTGGAGATAGAAACTGGAGCTTGGAGTTGGAGATCGAAACTGGAGCTGGAGATTGAAACTGGAGCTAGGATTTGGAGATTGAAACTGGAGCTAGGAGTTGGAGATGGAAACTGGAGCTTGGAGTTGGAGATACAAACTGGAGCTAGTACTTGAAGATAGAAGCTGGAGGTAGGAAGTGGAGATATAAACTGGAGCTAGGAGTTGGAGATAGAAACTGGAGCTAGGAGTTGGAGATAGAAACGGGAGCTAGGAGTTGAAGATAGAATCTGGAGCTAGGAGTTGGAGATAGAAACTGGAGCTAGCAGTTGGAGATATAAACTGGAGCTAGGATTTGGAGATCGAAACTGGAGTTGGAGAATGAAACTGGAGCTAGGAGTTGGAGATTGAAACTGGAGCTAGGAGTTGGAGATGGAAACTGGAGCTTGGAGTTGGAGATACAAACTGGAGCTAGGAGTTGAAGATAGAAGCTGGAGCTAGGAAGTGGAGATAGAATCTGGAGCTAGGAGTTGGAGATAGAAACTGGAGCTAGGAGTTGGAGATAGAAACTGGAGCTAGGAGTTGGAGATAGAAACTGGAGCTAGGAGTTGGAGATATAAACTGGAGCTAGGAGTTGGAGATAGAAACTGGAGCTAGGAGTTGAAGATAGAAGCTGTAGCTAGGAGTTGGAGATAGAAGCTGGAGCTAGGAGTTGGAGATAGAAACTGGAGCTAGGAGTTGGAGATAGAAACTGGAACTAGGAGTTGGAGATAGAAACTAGAGCTACGAGTTGAAGATTGAAGTTGGAGATAGGAGTTGGAGATACAAACTGGAGCTAGGAGTTGAAGATAGAAGCTGGAGCTAGGAAGTGGAGATAGAAACTGGAGCTAGGAGTTGGAGATATAAACTGGAGCTAGGAGTTGGAGATAGAAACTGGAGCTAGGAGTTGGAGATAGAAACTGGAGCTAGGAGTTGGAGATCGAAACTGGAGCTAGGAGTTGAAGATAGAAGCTGTAGCTAGGAGTTGGAGATAGAAACTGGAGCTAGGAGTTGGAGATATAAACTGGAGCTAGGAGTTGGAGATAGAAACTGGAGCTAGGAGTTGGAGATAGAAACTGGAGCTAGGAGTTGGAGATAGCAGCTGGAGCTAAGAGTTGAAGATAGAAGCTGTAGCTATGATTTGGAGATAGAAATTGGAGCTAGGATTTGGAGATAGAAACTGGAGCTTGGAGTTGGAGATCGAAACTGGAGCTGGAGATTGAAACTGGAGCTAGGATTTGGAGATTGAAACTGGAGCTAGGAGTTGGAGATGGAAACTGGAGCTTGGAGTTGGAGATACAAACTGGAGCTAAGACTTGAAGATAGAAGCTGGAGCTAGGAAGTGGAGATATAAACTGGAGCTAGGAGTTGGAGATAGAAACTGGAGCTAGGAGTTGGAGATATAAACTGGAACTAGGAGTTGGAGATAGAAACTGGAGCTAGGAGTTGGAGATAGAAACTGGAGCTAGGAGTTGAAGATAGAAACTGGAGCTAGGATTTGGAGATAGAAACTAGAGCTAGGAATTGAAGATAGAAGTTGGAGATAGGAGTTGGAGATATAAACTGGAGCTAGGAGTTGGAGATAGAAACTGGAGCTATGAGTTGGAGATACAAACTGGAGCTAGGAGTTTTAGATAGAAACTGGAGCTAGGATTTGGAAATAGAAACTAGAGCTAGGAGTTGAAGATAGAAGGTGGAGATAGGAGTTGGAGATATAAACTGGAGCTAGGAATTGGAGATAGAAACTGGAGCTAGGAGTTGGAGATAGAAATTGGAGCTAGGAGTTGGAGATAGAAACTGGAGCTAGGAATTGGAGATAGAAACTGGAGCTAGGAGTTGAAGATAGAAGCTGTAGCTAGGAGTTGGAGATATAAACTGGAGCTAGGAGTTGGAGAAAGAAGCTGGAGCTAGGAGTTGAAGATAGAAACTGGAGCTAGGAGTTGGAGATAGAAACTGGCGCCAGGATTTGCAGATAGAAACTGGAGCTAGGAGTTGGAGATACAAACTGGAGCTAGGAGTTGGAGATAGAAACTGGAGCTAGGATTTGGAAATAGAAACTGGAGCTAGGAGTTGGAGATAGAAGCTGGAGCTAGGAGTTGGAGATAGAAACTGGAGCTAGGAATTGGAGATAGAAACTGGAGCTAGGAGTTGGAGATAGAAACTAGAGCTACGAGTTGAAGATAGAAGTTGGAGATAGGAGTTGGAGATACATACTGGAGCTAGGAGTTGAAGATAGAAGCTGGAGCTAGGAAGTGGAGATAGAAACTGGAGCTAGGAGTTGGAGATAGAAACTGGAGCTAGGAGTTGTAGATATAAACTGGAGCTGTAGTTGGAGATAGAAACTGGAGCTAGGAGTTGGAGGTATAAACTGGAGATAGGATGATTTGGAGATAGAATCTGGAGCTAGGAGTTGGAGATAGAAACTGGAGCTAGGAGTTGGAGATAGAAACTGGAGCTAGGAGTTGGAGATAGATACTGGAGCTAGGAGTTGAAGATAGAAGCTGTAGCTAGGAGTTGGAGATAGAAACTGGAGCTAGGAGTTGGAGATATAAACTGGAGCTAGGAGTTGGAGATAGAAACTGGAGCTAGGAGTTGGAGATATAAACTGGAGCTAGGAGTTGGAGATAGAAACTGGAGCTAGGAGTTGGAGATAGAAACTGGAGCTAGGAGTTGGAGATAGCAGCTGGAGCTAAGATTTGAAGATAGAAGCTGTAGCTATGAGTTGGAGATAGAAATTGGAGCTAGGATTTGGAGATAGAAACTGGAGCTTGGAGTTGGAGATCGAAACTGGAGCTGGAGTTGGAGATTGAAACTGGAGCTAGGAGTTGGAGATAGAAACTGGAACTAGGAGTTGGAGATAGAAACTGGAGCTAGGATTTGGAGATTGAAACTGGAGCTAGGAGTTGGAGATGGAAACTGGAGCTTGGAGTTGGAGATACAAACTGGAGCTAGGACTTGAAGATAGAAGCTGGAGGTAGGAAGTGGAGATATAAACTGGAGCTAGGAGTTGGAGATAGAAACTGGAGCTAGGAGTTGGAGATAGAAACGGGAGCTAGGAGTTGGAGATATAAACTGGAGCTAGGATTTGGAGATCGAAACTGGAGTTGGAGATTGAAACTGGAGCTAGGAGTTGGAGATGGAAACTGGAGCTTGGAGTTGGAGATACAAACTGGAGCTAGGAGTTGAAGATAGAAGCTGGAGCTAGGAAGTGGAGATAGAATCTGGAGCTAGGAGTTGGAGATAGAAACTGGAGATAGGAGTTGAAGATAGAATCTGGAGCTAGGAGTTGGAGATTGAAACTGGAGCTAGGAGTTGGAGATTGAAACTGGAGCTAGGAGTTGGAGATGGAAACTGGAGCTTGGAGTTGGAGATACAAACTGGAGCTAGGAGTTGAAGATAGAAGCTGGAGCTAGGAAGTGGAGATAGAATCTGGAGCTAGGAGTTGGAGATAGAAACTGGAGCTAGGAGTTGGAGATAGAAACTGGAGCTAGGAGTTGGAGATAGAAACTGGAGCTAGGAGTTGGAGATATAAACTGGAGCTAGGAGTTGGAGATAGAAACTGGAGCTAGGAGTTGAAGATAGAAGCTGTAGCTAGGAGTTGGAGATAGAAGCTGGAGCTAGGAGTTGGAGATAGAAACTGGAGCTAGGAGTTGGAGATAGAAACTGGAACTAGGAGTTGGAGATAGAAACTAGAGCTACGAGTTGAAGATTGAAGTTGGAGATAGGAGTTGGAGATACAAACTGGAGCTAGGAGTTGAAGATAGAAGCTGGAGCTAGGAAGTGGAGATAGAAACTGGAGCTAGGAGTTGGAGATATAAACTGGAGCTAGGAGTTGGAGATAGAAACTGGAGCTAGGAGTTGGAGATAGAAACTGGAGCTAGGAGTTGGAGATCGAAACTGGAGCTAGGAGTTGAAGATAGAAGCTGTAGCTAGGAGTTGGAGATAGAAACTGGAGCTAGGAGTTGGAGATATAAACTGGAGCTAGGAGTTGGAGATAGAAACTGGAGCTAGGAGTTGGAGATAGAAACTGGAGCTAGGAGTTGGAGATAGCAGCTGGAGCTAAGAGTTGAAGATAGAAGCTGTAGCTATGATTTGGAGATAGAAATTGGAGCTAGGATTTGGAGATAGAAACTGGAGCTTGGAGTTGGAGATCGAAACTGGAGCTGGAGATTGAAACTGGAGCTAGGATTTGGAGATTGAAACTGGAGCTAGGAGTTGGAGATGGAAACTGGAGCTTGGAGTTGGAGATACAAACTGGAGCTAGTACTTGAAGATAGAAGCTGGAGGTAGGAAGTGGAGATATAAACTGGAGCTAGGAGTTGGAGATAGAAACTGGAGCTAGGAGTTGGAGATAGAAACGGGAGCTAGGAGTTGAAGATAGAATCTGGAGCTAGGAGTTGGAGATAGAAACTGGAGCTAGCAGTTGGAGATATAAACTGGAGCTAGGATTTGGAGATCGAAACTGGAGTTGGAGAATGAAACTGGAGCTAGGAGTTGGAGATTGAAACTGGAGCTAGGAGTTGGAGATGGAAACTGGAGCTTGGAGTTGGAGATACAAACTGGAGCTAGGAGTTGAAGATAGAAGCTGGAGCTAGGAAGTGGAGATAGAATCTGGAGCTAGGAGTTGGAGATAGAAACTTGAGCTAGGAGTTGGAGATAGAAACTGGAGCTAGGAGTTGGAGATAGAAACTGGAGCTAGGAGTTGGAGATATAAACTGGAGCTAGGAGTTGGAGATAGAAACTGGAGCTAGGAGTTGAAGATAGAAGCTGTAGCTAGGAGTTGGAGATAGAAGCTGGAGCTAGGAGTTGGAGATAGAAACTGGAGCTAGGAGTTGGAGATAGAAACTGGAACTAGGAGTTGGAGATAGAAACTAGAGCTACGAGTTGAAGATTGAAGTTGGAGATAGGAGTTGGAGATACAAACTGGAGCTAGGAGTTGAAGATAGAAGCTGGAGCTAGGAAGTGGAGATAGAAACTGGAGCTAGGAGTTGGAGATATAAACTGGAGCTAGGAGTTGGAGATAGAAACTGGAGCTAGGAGTTGGAGATAGAAACTGGAGCTAGGAGTTGGAGATCGAAACTGGAGCTAGGAGTTGAAGATAGAAGCTGTAGCTAGGAGTTGGAGATAGAAACTGGAGCTAGGAGTTGGAGATATAAACTGGAGCTAGGAGTTGGAGATAGAAACTGGAGCTAGGAGTTGGAGATAGAAACTGGAGCTAGGAGTTGGAGATAGCAGCTGGAGCTAAGAGTTGAAGATAGAAGCTGTAGCTATGATTTGGAGATAGAAATTGGAGCTAGGATTTGGAGATAGAAACTGGAGCTTGGAGTTGGAGATCGAAACTGGAGCTGGAGATTGAAACTGGAGCTAGGATTTGGAGATTGAAACTGGAGCTAGGAGTTGGAGATGGAAACTGGAGCTTGGAGTTGGAGATACAAACTGGAGCTAAGACTTGAAGATAGAAGCTGGAGCTAGGAAGTGGAGATATAAACTGGAGCTAGGAGTTGGAGATAGAAACTGGAGCTAGGAGTTGGAGATATAAACTGGAACTAGGAGTTGGAGATAGAAACTGGAGCTAGGAGTTGGAGATAGAAACTGGAGCTAGGAGTTGAAGATAGAAACTGGAGCTAGGATTTGGAGATAGAAACTAGAGCTAGGAATTGAAGATAGAAGTTGGAGATAGGAGTTGGAGATATAAACTGGAGCTAGGAGTTGGAGATAGAAACTGGAGCTATGAGTTGGAGATACAAACTGGAGCTAGGAGTTTTAGATAGAAACTGGAGCTAGGATTTGGAAATAGAAACTAGAGCTAGGAGTTGAAGATAGAAGGTGGAGATAGGAGTTGGAGATATAAACTGGAGCTAGGAATTGGAGATAGAAACTGGAGCTAGGAGTTGGAGATAGAAATTGGAGCTAGGAGTTGGAGATAGAAACTGGAGCTAGGAATTGGAGATAGAAACTGGAGCTAGGAGTTGAAGATAGAAGCTGTAGCTAGGAGTTGGAGATATAAACTGGAGCTAGGAGTTGGAGAAAGAAGCTGGAGCTAGGAGTTGAAGATAGAAACTGGAGCTAGGAGTTGGAGATAGAAACTGGCGCCAGGATTTGCAGATAGAAACTGGAGCTAGGAGTTGGAGATACAAACTGGAGCTAGGAGTTGGAGATAGAAACTGGAGCTAGGATTTGGAAATAGAAACTGGAGCTAGGAGTTGGAGATAGAAGCTGGAGCTAGGAGTTGGAGATAGAAACTGGAGCTAGGAATTGGAGATAGAAACTGGAGCTAGGAGTTGGAGATAGAAACTAGAGCTACGAGTTGAAGATAGAAGTTGGAGATAGGAGTTGGAGATACATACTGGAGCTAGGAGTTGAAGATAGAAGCTGGAGCTAGGAAGTGGAGATAGAAACTGGAGCTAGGAGTTGGAGATAGAAACTGGAGCTAGGAGTTGTAGATATAAACTGGAGCTGTAGTTGGAGATAGAAACTGGAGCTAGGAGTTGGAGGTATAAACTGGAGCTAGGAGTTGGAGATAGAAACTGGAGATAGGATGATTTGGAGATAGAAACTGGAGCTAGGAGTTGGAGATAGAAACGGGAGATAGGAGTTGAAGATAGAATCTGGAGCTAGGAGTTGGAGATAGAAACTGGAGCTAGGAGTTGGAGATAGAAACTGGAGCTAGGAGTTGGAGATAGATACTGGAGCTAGGAGTTGAAGATAGAAGCTGTAGCTAGGAGTTGGAGATAGAAACTGGAGCTAGGAGTTGGAGATATAAACTGGAGCTAGGAGTTGGAGATAGAAACTGGAGCTAGGAGTTGGAGATAGAAACTGGAGCTAGGAGTTGGAGATAGCAGCTGGAGCTAAGATTTGAAGATAGAAGCTGTAGCTATGAGTTGGAGATAGAAATTGGAGCTAGGATTTGGAGATAGAAACTGGAGCTTGGAGTTGGAGATCGAAACTGGAGCTGGAGTTGGAGATTGAAACTGGAGCTAGGAGTTGGAGATAGAAACTGGAACTAGGAGTTGGAGATAGAAACTGGAGCTAGGAGTTGGAGATAGAAACTGGAGCTAGGAGTTGAAGATAGAAGCTGTAGCTAGGAGTTGGAGATATAAACTGGAGCTAGGAGTTGGAGAAAGAAGCTGGAGCTAGGAGTTGAAGATAGAAACTGGAGCTAGGAGTTGGAGATAGAAACTGGAGCTAGGAGTTGCAGATAGAAACTGGAGCAAGGAGTTGGAGATACAAACTGGAGCTAGGAGTTGGAGATAGAAACTGGAGCTAGGATTTGGAAATAGAAACTGGAGCTAGGAGTTGGAGATAGAAGCTGGAGCTAGGAGTTGGAGATAGAAACTGGAGCTAGGAGTTGGAGATAGAAGTTGGAGATAGGAGTTGGAGATACATAATGGAGCTAGGAGTTGAAGATAGAAGCTGGAGCTAGGAAGTGGAGATAGAAGGTGGAGATAGGAGTTGGAGATATAAACTGGAGCTAGGAATTGGAGATAGAAACTGGAGCTAGGAGTTGGAGATAGAAATTGGAGCTAGGAGTTGGAGATAGAAACTGGAGCTAGGAATTGGAGATAGAAACTGGAGCTAGGAGTTGAAGATAGAAGCTGTAGCTAGGAGTTGGAGATATAAACTGGAGCTAAGAGTTGGAGAAAGAAGCTGGAGCTAGGAGTTGAAGATAGAAACTGGAGCTAGGAGTTGGAGATAGAAACTGGAGCTAGGAGTTGGAGATAGAAACTGGAGCTAGGAGTTGGAGATATAAACTGGAGCTAGGAGTTGGAGATAGAAACTGGAGCTAGGAGTTGAAGATAGAAGCTGTAGCTAGGAGTTGGAGATAGAAGCTGGAGCTAGGAGTTGGAGATAGAAACTGGAGCTAGGAGTTGGAGATAGAAACTGGAACTAGGAGTTGGAGATAGAAACTAGAGCTACGAGTTGAAGATTGAAGTTGGAGATAGGAGTTGGAGATACAAACTGGAGCTAGGAGTTGAAGATAGAAGCTGGAGCTAGGAAGTGGAGATAGAAACTGGAGCTAGGAGTTGGAGATATAAACTGGAGCTAGGAGTTGGAGATAGAAACTGGAGCTAGGAGTTGGAGATAGAAACTGGAGCTAGGAGTTGGAGATCGAAACTGGAGCTAGGAGTTGAAGATAGAAGCTGTAGCTAGGAGTTGGAGATAGAAACTGGAGCTAGGAGTTGGAGATATAAACTGGAGCTAGGAGTTGGAGATAGAAACTGGAGCTAGGAGTTGGAGATAGAAACTGGAGCTAGGAGTTGGAGATAGCAGCTGGAGCTAAGAGTTGAAGATAGAAGCTGTAGCTATGATTTGGAGATAGAAATTGGAGCTAGGATTTGGAGATAGAAACTGGAGCTTGGAGTTGGAGATCGAAACTGGAGCTGGAGATTGAAACTGGAGCTAGGATTTGGAGATTGAAACTGGAGCTAGGAGTTGGAGATGGAAACTGGAGCTTGGAGTTGGAGATACAAACTGGAGCTAAGACTTGAAGATAGAAGCTGGAGCTAGGAAGTGGAGATATAAACTGGAGCTAGGAGTTGGAGATAGAAACTGGAGCTAGGAGTTGGAGATATAAACTGGAACTAGGAGTTGGAGATAGAAACTGGAGCTAGGAGTTGGAGATAGAAACTGGAGCTAGGAGTTGAAGATAGAAACTGGAGCTAGGATTTGGAGATAGAAACTAGAGCTAGGAATTGAAGATAGAAGTTGGAGATAGGAGTTGGAGATATAAACTGGAGCTAGGAGTTGGAGATAGAAACTGGAGCTATGAGTTGGAGATACAAACTGGAGCTAGGAGTTTTAGATAGAAACTGGAGCTAGGATTTGGAAATAGAAACTAGAGCTAGGAGTTGAAGATAGAAGGTGGAGATAGGAGTTGGAGATATAAACTGGAGCTAGGAATTGGAGATAGAAACTGGAGCTAGGAGTTGGAGATAGAAATTGGAGCTAGGAGTTGGAGATAGAAACTGGAGCTAGGAATTGGAGATAGAAACTGGAGCTAGGAGTTGAAGATAGAAGCTGTAGCTAGGAGTTGGAGATATAAACTGGAGCTAGGAGTTGGAGAAAGAAGCTGGAGCTAGGAGTTGAAGATAGAAACTGGAGCTAGGAGTTGGAGATAGAAACTGGCGCCAGGATTTGCAGATAGAAACTGGAGCTAGGAGTTGGAGATACAAACTGGAGCTAGGAGTTGGAGATAGAAACTGGAGCTAGGATTTGGAAATAGAAACTGGAGCTAGGAGTTGGAGATAGAAGCTGGAGCTAGGAGTTGGAGATAGAAACTGGAGCTAGGAATTGGAGATAGAAACTGGAGCTAGGAGTTGGAGATAGAAACTAGAGCTACGAGTTGAAGATAGAAGTTGGAGATAGGAGTTGGAGATACATACTGGAGCTAGGAGTTGAAGATAGAAGCTGGAGCTAGGAAGTGGAGATAGAAACTGGAGCTAGGAGTTGGAGATAGAAACTGGAGCTAGGAGTTGTAGATATAAACTGGAGCTGTAGTTGGAGATAGAAACTGGAGCTAGGAGTTGGAGGTATAAACTGGAGCTAGGAGTTGGAGATAGAAACTGGAGATAGGATGATTTGGAGATAGAAACTGGAGCTAGGAGTTGGAGATAGAAACGGGAGATAGGAGTTGAAGATAGAATCTGGAGCTAGGAGTTGGAGATAGAAACTGGAGCTAGGAGTTGGAGATAGAAACTGGAGCTAGGAGTTGGAGATAGATACTGGAGCTAGGAGTTGAAGATAGAAGCTGTAGCTAGGAGTTGGAGATAGAAACTGGAGCTAGGAGTTGGAGATATAAACTGGAGCTAGGAGTTGGAGATAGAAACTGGAGCTAGGAGTTGGAGATAGAAACTGGAGCTAGGAGTTGGAGATAGCAGCTGGAGCTAAGATTTGAAGATAGAAGCTGTAGCTATGAGTTGGAGATAGAAATTGGAGCTAGGATTTGGAGATAGAAACTGGAGCTTGGAGTTGGAGATCGAAACTGGAGCTGGAGTTGGAGATTGAAACTGGAGCTAGGAGTTGGAGATAGAAACTGGAACTAGGAGTTGGAGATAGAAACTGGAGCTAGGAGTTGGAGATAGAAACTGGAGCTAGGAGTTGAAGATAGAAGCTGTAGCTAGGAGTTGGAGATATAAACTGGAGCTAGGAGTTGGAGAAAGAAGCTGGAGCTAGGAGTTGAAGATAGAAACTGGAGCTAGGAGTTGGAGATAGAAACTGGAGCTAGGAGTTGCAGATAGAAACTGGAGCAAGGAGTTGGAGATACAAACTGGAGCTAGGAGTTGGAGATAGAAACTGGAGCTAGGATTTGGAAATAGAAACTGGAGCTAGGAGTTGGAGATAGAAGCTGGAGCTAGGAGTTGGAGATAGAAACTGGAGCTAGGAGTTGGAGATAGAAGTTGGAGATAGGAGTTGGAGATACATAATGGAGCTAGGAGTTGAAGATAGAAGCTGGAGCTAGGAAGTGGAGATAGAAGGTGGAGATAGGAGTTGGAGATATAAACTGGAGCTAGGAATTGGAGATAGAAACTGGAGCTAGGAGTTGGAGATAGAAATTGGAGCTAGGAGTTGGAGATAGAAACTGGAGCTAGGAATTGGAGATAGAAACTGGAGCTAGGAGTTGAAGATAGAAGCTGTAGCTAGGAGTTGGAGATATAAACTGGAGCTAAGAGTTGGAGAAAGAAGCTGGAGCTAGGAGTTGAAGATAGAAACTGGAGCTAGGAGTTGGAGATAGAAACTGGAGCTAGGAGTTGCAGATAGAAACTGGAGCTAGGAGTTGGAGATACAAACTGGAGCTAGGAGTTGGAGATAGAAACTGGAGCTAGGAGTTGTAGATAGAAACTGGAGCTAGGACTTGCAGATAGAAACTGGAGCTAGGAGTTGGAGATACAAACTGGAGCTAGGAGTTGGAGATAGAAACTGGAGCAAGGAGTTGGAGATAGAAACTGGAGCTAGGAGTTGGAGATAGAAACTAGAGCTACGAGTTGAAGATAGAAGTTGGAGATAGGAGTTGGAGATACATGCTGGAGCTAGGAGTTGAAGATAGAAGCTGGAGCTAGGAAGTGGAGATAGAAACTGGAGCTAGGAGTTGGAGATAGAAACTGGAGCTAGGAGTTGGAGATATAAACTGGAGATAGGATGATTTGGAGATAGAAACTGGAGCTAGGAGTTGGAGATAGAAACTGGAGCTACGGGTTGAAGATAGAAACTAGAGCTAGTAGTTGGAGATAGAAACTGGAGCTAGGAGTTTAAGATAGAAACGGGAGCTAGGATTTGGAAATAGAAACTAGAGTTAGGAGTTGAAGATATAAACTGGAGCTAGGAGTTAGAGATATAAACTGTAGCTAGGAGTTGGAGATAGAAACTGGAGCTAGGAGTTGGAGATATAAACTGGAGCTAGGAGTTGGAGATAGAAACTGGAGCTAGGAGTTGGAGATAGAAACTGGAGCTAGGAGTTGGAGATAGCAGCTGGAGCTAAGAGTTGTGATAGAAGCTGTAGCTATGAGTTGGAGATAGAAATTGGAGCTAGGATTTGGAGATAGAAACTGGAGCTTGGAGTTGGAGATAGAAACTGGAGCTAGGAGTTGGAGATTGAAACTGGAGCTAGGAGTTGGAGATTGAAACTGGAGCTAGGAGTTGGAGATGGAAACTGGAGCTAGGAGTTGGAGATAGAAGTTGGAGCTAGGAGTTGGAGATAGAAACTGGAGCTAGGAGTTGGAGATAGAAACTGGAGCTAGGAGTTGGAGATAGAAACTAGAGCTACGAGTTGAAGATAGAAGTTTGAGATAGGAGTTGGAGATACAAACTGGAGCTAGGAGTTGGAGATAGAAGCTGGAGCTAGGAAGTGGAGATAGAAACTGGAGCTAGGAGTTGGAGATAGAAACTGGAGCTAGGAGTTGGAGATAGATACTGGAGCTAGGAGTTGAAGATAGAAGCTGTAGCTAGGAGTTGGAGATAGAAACTGGAGCTAGGAGTTGGAGATATAAACTGGAGCTAGGAGTTGGAGATAGAAACTGGAGCTAGGAGTTGGAGATAGAAACTGGAGCTAGGAGTTGGAGATAGCAGCTGGAGCTAAGATTTGAAGATAGAAGCTGTAGCTATGAGTTGGAGATAGAAATTGGAGCTAGGATTTGGAGATAGAAACTGGAGCTTGGAGTTGGAGATCGAAACTGGAGCTGGAGTTGGAGATTGAAACTGGAGCTAGGAGTTGGAGATAGAAACTGGAACTAGGAGTTGGAGATAGAAACTGGAGCTAGGAGTTGGAGATAGAAACTGGAGCTAGGAGTTGAAGATAGAAGCTGTAGCTAGGAGTTGGAGATATAAACTGGAGCTAGGAGTTGGAGAAAGAAGCTGGAGCTAGGAGTTGAAGATAGAAACTGGAGCTAGGAGTTGGAGATAGAAACTGGAGCTAGGAGTTGCAGATAGAAACTGGAGCTAGGAGTTGGAGATACAAACTGGAGCTAGGAGTTGGAGATAGAAACTGGAGCTAGGATTTGGAAATAGAAACTGGAGCTAGGAGTTGGAGATAGAAGCTGGAGCTAGGAGTTGGAGATAGAAACTGGAGCTAGGAGTTGGAGATAGAAGTTGGAGATAGGAGTTGGAGATACATAATGGAGCTAGGAGTTGAAGATAGAAGCTGGAGCTAGGAAGTGGAGATAGAAGGTGGAGATAGGAGTTGGAGATATAAACTGGAGCTAGGATTTGGAAATAGAAACTGGAGCTAGGAGTTGGAGATAGAAGCTGGAGCTAGGAGTTGGAGATAGAAACTGGAGCTAGGAGTTGGAGATAGAAGTTGGAGATAGGAGTTGGAGATACATAATGGAGCTAGGAGTTGAAGATAGAAGCTGGAGCTAGGAAGTGGAGATAGAAGGTGGAGATAGGAGTTGGAGATATAAACTGGAGCTAGGAATTGGAGATAGAAACTGGAGCTAGGAGTTGAAGATAGAAGCTGTAGCTAGGAGTTGGAGATATAAACTGGAGCAAAGAGTTGGAGAAAGAAGCTGGAGCTAGGAGTTGAAGATAGAAACTGGAGCTAGGAGTTGGAGATAGAAACTGGAGCTAGGAGTTGCAGATAGAAACTGGAGCTAGGAGTTGGAGATACAAACTGGAGCTAGGAGTTGGAGATAGAAACTGGAGCTAGGAGTTGTAGATAGAAACTTGAGCTAGGACTTGCAGATAGAAACTGGAGCTAGGAGTTGGAGATACAAACTGGAGCTAGGAGTTGGAGATAGAAACTGGAGCTAGGAGTTGGAGATAGAAACTGGAGCTAGGAGTTGGAGATAGAAACTAGAGCTACGAGTTGAAGATAGAAGTTGGAGATAGGAGTTGGAGATACATGCTGGAGCTAGGAGTTGAAGATAGAAGCTGGAGCTAGGAAGTGGAGATAGAAACTGGAGCTAGGAGTTGGAGATAGAAACTGGAGCTAGGAGTTGGAGATATAAACTGGAGATAGGATGATTTGGAGATAGAAACTGGAGCTAGGAGTTGGAGATAGAAACTGGAGCTACGGGTTGAAGATAGAAACTAGAGCTAGTAGTTGGAGATAGAAACTGGAGCTAGGAGTTTAAGATAGAAACGGGAGCTATGATTTGGAAATAGAAACTAGAGTTAGGAGTTGAAGATATAAACTGGAGCTAGGAGTTAGAGATATAAACTGTAGCTAGGAGTTGGAGATAGAAACTGGAGCTAGGAGTTGGAGATATAAACTGGAGCTAGGAGTTGGAGATAGAAACTGGAGCTAGGAGTTGGAGATAGAAACTGGAGCTAGGAGTTGGAGATAGCAGCTGGAGCTAAGAGTTGTGATAGAAGCTGTAGCTATGAGTTGGAGATAGAAATTGGAGCTAGGATTTGGAGATAGAAACTGGAGCTTGGAGTTGGAGATAGAAACTGGAGCTAGGAGTTGGAGATTGAAACTGGAGCTAGGAGTTGGAGATTGAAACTGGAGCTAGGAGTTGGAGATGGAAACTGGAGCTTGGAGTTGGAGATCGAAACTGGAGCTGGAGTTGGAGATTGAAACTGGAGCTAGGAGTTGGAGATTGAAACTGGAGCTCGGAGTTGGAGATGGAAACTGGAGCTTGGAGTTGGAGATACAAACTGGAGCTAGGAGTTGAAGATAGAAGCTGGAGCTAAGAAGTGGAGATAGAAGCTGGAGCTAGGAAGTGGAGATAGAAACTGGAGCTAGGAGTTGGAGATAGAAACTGGAGCTAGGAGTTGGAGATAGCAGCTGGAGCTAAGAGTTGAAGATATAAGCTGTAGCTATGAGTTGGAGATAGAAATTGGAGCTAGGATTTGGAGATAGAAACTGGAGCTTGGAGTTGGAGATAGAAACTGGAGCTAGGAGTTGGAGATTGAAACTGGAGCTAGGAGTTGGAGATTGAAACTGGAGCTAGGAGTTGGAGATGTAAACTGGAGCTAGGAGTTGGAGATAGAAGTTGGAGCTAGGAGTTGGAGATAGAAACTGGAGCTAGGAGTTGGAGATAGAAGTTGGAGATAGGAGTTGGAGATACATGCTGGAGCTAGGAGTTGAAGATAGAAGCTGGAGCTAGGAAGTGGAGATAGAAACTGGAGCTAGGAGTTGGAGATAGAAACTGGAGCTAGGAGTTGGAGATATAAACTGGAGATAGGATGATTTGGAGATAGAAACTGGAGCTAGGAGTTGGAGATAGAAACTGGAGCTACGGGTTGAAGATAGAAACTAGAGCTAGTAGTTGGAGATAGAAACTGGAGCTAGGAGTTTAAGATAGAAACGGGAGCTATGATTTGGAAATAGAAACTAGAGTTAGGAGTTGAAGATATAAACTGGAGCTAGGAGTTAGAGATATAAACTGTAGCTAGGAGTTGGAGATAGAAACTGGAGCTAGGAGTTGGAGATATAAACTGGAGCTAGGAGTTGGAGATAGAAACTGGAGCTAGGAGTTGGAGATAGAAACTGGAGCTAGGAGTTGGAGATAGCAGCTGGAGCTAAGAGTTGTGATAGAAGCTGTAGCTATGAGTTGGAGATAGAAATTGGAGCTAGGATTTGGAGATAGAAACTGGAGCTTGGAGTTGGAGATAGAAACTGGAGCTAGGAGTTGGAGATTGAAACTGGAGCTAGGAGTTGGAGATTGAAACTGGAGCTAGGAGTTGGAGATGTAAACTGGAGCTAGGAGTTGGAGATAGAAGTTGGAGCTAGGAGTTGGAGATAGAAACTGGAGCTAGGAGTTGGAGATAGAAACTGGAGCTAGGAGTTGGAGATAGAAACTAGAGCTACGAGTTGAAGATAGAAGTTTGAGATAGGAGTTGGAGATACAAACTGGAGCTAGGAGTTGGAGATAGAAGCTGGAGCTAGGAAGTGGAGATAGAAACTGGAGCTAGGATTTGGAGATAGAAACTGGAGCTTGGAGTTGGAGATCGAAACTGGAGCTGGAGTTGGAGATTGAAACTGGAGCTAGGAGTTGGAGATTGAAACTGGAGCTAGGAGTTGGAGATGGAAACTGGAGCTTGGAGTTGGAGATACAAACTGGAGCTAGGAGTTGAAGATAGAAGCTGGAGCTAGGAAGTGGAGATAGAAACTGGAGCTAGGAGTTGGAGATAGAAACTGGAGCTAGGAGTTGGAGATAGAAACTGGAGCTAGGAGTTGGAGATAGAAACTGGAGCTAGGAGTTGAAGATAGAAGCTGTAGCTAGGAGTTGGAGATAGAAGCTGGAGCTAGGAGTTGGAGATAGAAACTGCAGCTAGGAGTTGGAGATAGAAACTGGAGCTAGGAGTTGGAGATAGCAGCTGGAGCTAAGAGTTGAAGATAGAAGTTGGAGATAGGAGTTGGAGATAGAAATTGGAGCTAGGATTTGGAGATAGAAACTGGAGCTAGGAGTTGGAGATAGAAACTGGAACTAGGAGTTGGAGATAGAAACTGGAGCTAGGAGTTGGAGATAGAAACTGGAGCTAGGAGTTGAAGATAGAAGCTGTAGCTAGGAGTTGGAGATATAAACTGGAGCTAGGAGTTGGAGAAAGAAGCTGGAGCTAGGAGTTGAAGATAGAAACTGGAGCTAGGAGTTGGAGATAGAAACTGGAGCTAGGAGTTGCAGATAGAAACTGGAGCTAGGAGTTGGAGATACAAACTGGAGCTAGGAGTTGGAGATAGAAACTGGAGCTAGGATTTGGAAATAGAAACTGGAGCTAGGAGTTGGAGATAGAAGCTGGAGCTAGGAGTTGGAGATAGAAACTGGAGCTAGGAGTTGGAGATAGAAGTTGGAGATAGGAGTTGGAGATACATAATGGAGCTAGGAGTTGAAGATAGAAGCTGGAGCTAGGAAGTGGAGATAGAAGGTGGAGATAGGAGTTGGAGATATAAACTGGTGCTAGGAATTGGAGATAGAAACTGGAGCTAGGAGTTGGAGATAGAAATTGGAGCTTGGAGTTGGAGATAGAAACTGGAGCTAGGAATTGGAGATAGAAACTGGAGCTAGGAGTTGAAGATAGAAGCTGTAGCTAGGAGTTGGAGATATAAACTGGAGCTAAGAGTTGGAGAAAGAAGCTGGAGCTAGGAGTTGAAGATAGAAACTGGAGCTAGGAGTTGGAGATAGAAACTGGAGCTAGGAGTTGCAGATAGAAACTGGAGCTAGGAGTTGGAGATACAAACTGGAGCTAGGAGTTGGAGATTGAAACTGGAGCTAGGAGTTGTAGATAGAAACTGGAGCTAGGACTTGCAGATAGAAACTGGAGCTAGGAGTTGGAGATACAAACTGGAGCTAGGAGTTGGAGATAGAAACTGGAGCTAGGAGTTGGAGATAGAAACTGGAGCTAGGAGTTGGAGATAGAAACTAGAGCTACGAGTTGAAGATAGAAGTTGGAGATAGGAGTTGGAGATACATGCTGGAGCTAGGAGTTGAAGATAGAAGCTGGAGCTAGGAAGTGGAGATAGAAACTGGAGCTAGGAGTTGGAGATAGAAACTGGAGCTAGGAGTTGGAGATATAAACTGGAGATAGGATGATTTGGAGATAGAAACTGGAGCTAGGAGTTGGAGATAGAAACTGGAGCTACGGGTTGAAGATAGAAACTAGAGCTAGGAGTTGGAGATAGAAACTGGAGCTAGGAGTTTAAGATAGAAACGGGAGCTAGGATTTGGAAATAGAAACTAGAGTTAGGAGTTGAAGATATAAACTGGAGCTAGGAGTTAGAGATATAAACTGTAGCTAGGAGTTGGAGATAGAAACTGGAGCTAGGAGTTGGAGATATAAACTGGAGCTAGGAGTTGGAGATAGAAACCGGAGCTAGGAGTTGGAGATAGAAACTGGAGCTAGGAGTTGGAGATAGCAGCTGGAGCTAAGAGTTGAAGATAGAAGCTGTAGCTATGAGTTGGAGATAGAAATTGGAGCTAGGATTTGGAGATAGAAACTGGAGCTTGGAGTTGGAGATAGAAACTGGAGCTAGGAGTTGGAGATTGAAACTGGAGCTAGGAGTTGGAGATTGAAACTGGAGCTAGGAGTTGGAGATGGAAACTGGAGCTAGGAGTTGGAGATAGAAGTTGGAGCTAGGAGTTGGAGATAGAAACTGGAGCTAGGAGTAGGAGATAGAAACTGGAGCTAGGAGTTGGAGATAGAAACTAGAGCTACGAGTTGAAGATAGAAGTTTGAGATAGGAGTTGGAGATACAAACTGGAGCTAGGAGTTGGAGATAGAAGCTGGAGCTAGGAAGTGGAGATAGAAACTGGAGCTAGGAGTTGGAGATAGAAACTGGAGCTAGGAGTTGGAGATAGCAGCTGGAGCTAAGAGTTGAAGATAGAAGCTGTAGCTATGAGTTGGAGATAGAAATTGGAGCTAGGATTTGGAGATAGAAACTGGAGCTTGGAGTTGGAGATAGAAACTGGAGCTAGGAGTTGGAGATTGAAACTGGAGCTAGGAGTTGGAGATTGAAACTGGAGCTAGGAGTTGGAGATGGAAACTGGAGCTAGGAGTTGGAGATAGAAGTTGGAGCTAGGAGTTGGAGATAGAAACTGGAGCTAGGAGTTGGAGATAGAAACTGGAGCTAGGAGTTGGAGATAGAAACTAGAGCTACGAGTTGAAGATAGAAGTTTGAGATAGGAGTTGGAGATACAAACTGGAGCTAGGAGTTGGAGATAGAAGCTGGAGCTAGGAAGTGGAGATAGAAACTGGAGCTAGGATTTGGAGATAGAAACTGGAGCTTGGAGTTGGAGATCGAAACTGGAGCTGGAGTTGGAGATTGAAACTGGAGCTAGGAGTTGGAGATTGAAACTGGAGCTCGGAGTTGGAGATGGAAACTGGAGCTTGGAGTTGGAGATACAAACTGGAGCTAGGAGTTGAAGATAGAAGCTGGAGCTAAGAAGTGGAGATAGAAACTGGAGCTAGGAGTTGGAGATAGAAACTGGAGCTAGGAGTTGGAGATAGAAACTGGAGCTAGGAGTTGGAGATAGAAACTGGAGCTAGGAGTTGAAGATAGAAGCTGTAGCTAGGAGTTGGAGATAGAAGCTGGAGCTAGGAGTTGGAGATAGAAACTGCAGCTAGGAGTTGGAGATAGAAACTGGAGCTAGGAGTTGGAGATAGCAGCTGGAGCTAAGAGTTGAAGATAGAAGTTGGAGATAGGAGTTGGAGATAGAAATTGGAGCTAGGATTTGGAGATAGAAACTGGAGCTAGGAGTTGGAGATAGAAACTGGAACTAGGAGTTGGAGATAGAAACTGGAGCTAGGAGTTGGAGATAGAAACTGGAGCTAGGAGTTGAAGATAGAAGCTGTAGCTAGGAGTTGGAGATATAAACTGGAGCTAGGAGTTGGAGAAAGAAGCTGGAGCTAGGAGTTGAAGATAGAAACTGGAGCTAGGAGTTGGAGATAGAAACTGGAGCTAGGAGTTGCAGATAGAAACTGGAGCTAGGAGTTGGAGATACAAACTGGAGCTAGGAGTTGGAGATTGAAACTGGAGCTAGGATTTGGAAATAGAAACTGGAGCTAGGAGTTGGAGATAGAAGCTGGAGCTAGGAGTTGGAGATAGAAACTGGAGCTAGGAGTTGGAGATAGAAGTTGGAGATAGGAGTTGGAGATACATAATGGAGCTAGGAGTTGAAGATAGAAGCTGGAGCTAGGAAGTGGAGATAGAAGGTGGAGATAGGAGTTGAAGATATAAACTGGAGCTAGGAATTGGAGATAGAAACTGGAGCTAGGAGTTGGAGATAGAAATTGGAGCTAGGAGTTGGAGATAGAAACTGGAGCTAGGAATTGGAGATAGAAACTGGAGCTAGGAGTTGAAGATAGAAGCTGTAGCTAGGAGTTGGAGATATAAACTGGAGCTAAGAGTTGGAGAAAGAAGCTGGAGCTAGGAGTTGAAGATAGAAACTGGAGTTAGGAGTTGGAGATAGCAGCTGGAGCTAAGAGTTGAAGATAGAAGCTGTAGCTATGAGTTGGAGATAGAAATTGGAGCTAGGATTTGGAGATAGAAACTGGAGCTTGGAGTTGGAGATAGAAACTGGAGCTAGGAGTTGGAGATTGAAACTGGAGCTAGGAGTTGGAGATTGAAACTGGAGCTAGGAGTTGGAGATGGAAACTGGAGCTAGGAGTTGGAGATAGAAGTTGGAGCTAGGAGTTGGAGATAGAAACTGGAGCTAGGAGTAGGAGATAGAAACTGGAGCTAGGAGTTGGAGATAGAAACTAGAGCTACGAGTTGAAGATAGAAGTTTGAGATAGGAGTTGGAGATACAAACTGGAGCTAGGAGTTGGAGATAGAAGCTGGAGCTAGGAAGTGGAGATAGAAACTGGAGCTAGGAGTTGGAGATAGAAACTGGAGCTAGGAGTTGGAGATAGCAGCTGGAGCTAAGAGTTGAAGATAGAAGCTGTAGCTATGAGTTGGAGATAGAAATTGGAGCTAGGATTTGGAGATAGAAACTGGAGCTTGGAGTTGGAGATAGAAACTGGAGCTAGGAGTTGGAGATTGAAACTGGAGCTAGGAGTTGGAGATTGAAACTGGAGCTAGGAGTTGGAGATGGAAACTGGAGCTAGGAGTTGGAGATAGAAGTTGGAGCTAGGAGTTGGAGATAGAAACTGGAGCTAGGAGTTGGAGATAGAAACTGGAGCTAGGAGTTGGAGATAGAAACTAGAGCTACGAGTTGAAGATAGAAGTTTGAGATAGGAGTTGGAGATACAAACTGGAGCTAGGAGTTGGAGATAGAAGCTGGAGCTAGGAAGTGGAGATAGAAACTGGAGCTAGGATTTGGAGATAGAAACTGGAGCTTGGAGTTGGAGATCGAAACTGGAGCTGGAGTTGGAGATTGAAACTGGAGCTAGGAGTTGGAGATTGAAACTGGAGCTCGGAGTTGGAGATGGAAACTGGAGCTTGGAGTTGGAGATACAAACTGGAGCTAGGAGTTGAAGATAGAAGCTGGAGCTAAGAAGTGGAGATAGAAACTGGAGCTAGGAGTTGGAGATAGAAACTGGAGCTAGGAGTTGGAGATAGAAACTGGAGCTAGGAGTTGGAGATAGAAACTGGAGCTAGGAGTTGAAGATAGAAGCTGTAGCTAGGAGTTGGAGATAGAAGCTGGAGCTAGGAGTTGGAGATAGAAACTGCAGCTAGGAGTTGGAGATAGAAACTGGAGCTAGGAGTTGGAGATAGCAGCTGGAGCTAAGAGTTGAAGATAGAAGTTGGAGATAGGAGTTGGAGATAGAAATTGGAGCTAGGATTTGGAGATAGAAACTGGAGCTAGGAGTTGGAGATAGAAACTGGAACTAGGAGTTGGAGATAGAAACTGGAGCTAGGAGTTGGAGATAGAAACTGGAGCTAGGAGTTGAAGATAGAAGCTGTAGCTAGGAGTTGGAGATATAAACTGGAGCTAGGAGTTGGAGAAAGAAGCTGGAGCTAGGAGTTGAAGATAGAAACTGGAGCTAGGAGTTGGAGATAGAAACTGGAGCTAGGAGTTGCAGATAGAAACTGGAGCTAGGAGTTGGAGATACAAACTGGAGCTAGGAGTTGGAGATTGAAACTGGAGCTAGGATTTGGAAATAGAAACTGGAGCTAGGAGTTGGAGATAGAAGCTGGAGCTAGGAGTTGGAGATAGAAACTGGAGCTAGGAGTTGGAGATAGAAGTTGGAGATAGGAGTTGGAGATACATAATGGAGCTAGGAGTTGAAGATAGAAGCTGGAGCTAGGAAGTGGAGATAGAAGGTGGAGATAGGAGTTGAAGATATAAACTGGAGCTAGGAATTGGAGATAGAAACTGGAGCTAGGAGTTGGAGATAGAAATTGGAGCTAGGAGTTGGAGATAGAAACTGGAGCTAGGAATTGGAGATAGAAACTGGAGCTAGGAGTTGAAGATAGAAGCTGTAGCTAGGAGTTGGAGATATAAACTGGAGCTAAGAGTTGGAGAAAGAAGCTGGAGCTAGGAGTTGAAGATAGAAACTGGAGTTAGGAGTTGGAGATAGAAACTGGAGCTAGGAGTTGCAGATAGAAACTGGAGCTAGGAGTTGGAGATACAAACTGGAGCTAGGAGTTGGAGATAGAAACTGGAGCTAGGAGTTGTAGATAGAAACTGGAGCTAGGACTTGCAGATAGAAACTGGAGCTAGGAGTTGGAGATACAAACTGGAGCTAGGAGTTGGAGATAGAAACTGGAGCTAGGAGTTGGAGATAGAAACTGGAGCTAGGAGTTGGAGATAGAAACTAGAGCTACGAGTTGAAGATAGAAGTTGGAGATAGGAGTTGGAGATACATGCTGGAGCTAGGAGTTGAAGATAGAAGCTGGAGCTAGGAAGTGGAGATAGAAACTGGAGCTAGGAGTTGGAGATAGAAACTGGAGCTAGGAGTTGGAGATATAAACTGGAGATAGGATGATTTGGAGATATAAACTGGAGCTAGGAGTTGGAGATAGAAACTGGAGCTACGGGTTGAAGATAGAAACTAGAGCTAGGAGTTGGAGATAGAAACTGGAGCTAGGAGTTTAAGATAGAAACGGGAGCTAGGATTTGGAAATAGAAACTAGAGTTAGGAGTTGAAGATATAAACTGGAGCTAGGAGTTAGAGATATAAACTGTAGCTAGGAGTTGGAGATAGAAACTGGAGCTAGGAGTTGGAGATATAAACTGGAGCTAGGAGTTGGAGATAGAAACTGGAGCTAGGAGTTGGAGATAGCAGCTGGAGCTAAGAGTTGAAGATAGAAGCTGTAGCTATGAGTTGGAGATAGAAATTGGAGCTAGGATTTGGAGATAGAAACTGGAGCTTGGAGTTGGAGATAGAAACTGGAGCTAGGAGTTGGAGATTGAAACTGGAGCTAGGAGTTGGAGATTGAAACTGGAGCTAGGAGTTGGAGATGGAAACTGGAGCTAGGAGTTGGAGATAGAAGTTGGAGCTAGGAGTTGGAGATAGAAACTGGAGCTAGGAGTTGGAGATAGAAACTGGAGCTAGGAGTTGGAGATAGAAACTAGAGCTACGAGTTGAAGATAGAAGTTTGAGATAGGAGTTGGAGATACAAACTGGAGCTAGGAGTTGGAGATAGAAGCTGGAGCTAGGAAGTGGAGATAGAAACTGGAGCTAGGAGTTGGAGATATAAACTGGAGCTGGAGTTGGAGATAGAAACTGGAGCTAGGAGTTGGAGATAGAAACTGGAGCTAGGAGTTGGAGATATAAACTGGAGCTAGGATTTGGAGATAGAAACTGGAGCTAGGAGTTGGAGATCGAAACTGGAGCTGGAATTGGAGATTGAAAATGGAGCTAGGAGTTGGAGATTGAAACTGGAGCTTGGAGTTGGAGATAGAAACTGGAGCTTGGAGTTGGAGATACAAACTGGAGCTAGGAGTTGGAGATAGAAACTGGAGCTAGGAGTTGGAGATTGAAACTGGAGCTAGGAGTTGGAGATAGAAGCTGGAGCTACAAGTTGGAAATTGAAACTGGAGCTAGGAGTTGAAGATAGAAACTGGAGCTAGGAGTTGGAGATAGAAACTGGAGCTAGGAGTTGGAGATAGAAACTGGAGCTACGGGTTGAAGATAGAAACTAGAGCTAGGAGTTGGAGATAGAAACTGGAGCTAGGAGTTTAAGATAGAAACGGGAGCTAGGATTTGGAAATAGAAACTAGAGTTAGGAGTTGAAGATATAAACTGGAGCTAGGAGTTAGAGATATAAACTGTAGCTAGGAGTTGGAGATAGAAACTGGAGCTAGGAGTTGGAGATATAAACTGGAGCTAGGAGTTGGAGATAGAAACTGGAGCTAGGAGTTGGAGATAGAAACTGGAGCTAGGAGTTGGAGATAGCAGCTGGAGCTAAGAGTTGAAGATAGAAGCTGTAGCTATGAGTTGGAGATAGAAATTGGAGCTGGATTTGGAGATAGAAACTGGAGCTTGGAGTTGTAGATCGAAACTGGAGCTGGAGTTGGAGATTGAAACTGGAGCTAGGAGTTGGAGATTGAAACTGGAGCTAGGAGTTGGAGATGGAAACTGGAGCTTGGAGTTGGAGATAGCAGCTGGAGCTAAGAGTTGAAGATAGAAGCTGTAGCTATGAGATGGAGATAGAAATTGGAGCTAGGATTTGGAGATAGAAACTGGAGCTTGGAGTTGGAGATCGAAACTGGAGCTGGAGTTGGAGATTGAAACTGGAGCTAGGAGTTGGAAATTGAAACTGGAGCTAGGAGTTGGAGATGGAAACTGGAGCTAGGAGTTGGAGATTGAAACTGGAGCTAGGAGTTGGAGATTGAAACTGGAGCTAGGAGTTGGAGATGGAAACTGGAGCTAGGAGTTGGAGATAGAAGTTGGAGCTAGGAGTTGGAGATAGAAACTGGAGCTAGGAGTTGGAGATAGAAACTGGAGCTAGGAGTTGGAGATAGAAACTAGAGCTACGAGTTGAAGATAGAAGTTTGAGATAGGAGTTGGAGATACAAACTGGAGCTAGGAGTTGGAGATAGAAGCTGGAGCTAGGAAGTGGAGATAGAAACTGGAGCTAGGAGTTGGAGATATAAACTGGAGCTGGAGTTGGAGATAGAAACTGGAGCTAGGAGTTGGAGATAGAAACTGGAGCTAGGAGTTGGAGATATAAACTGGAGCTAGGATTTGGAGATAGAAACTGGAGCTGGAATTGGAGATTGAAAATGGAGCTAGGAGTTGGAGATTGAAACTGGAGCTTGGAGTTGGAGATAGAAACTGGAGCTTGGAGTTGGAGATACAAACTGGAGCTAGGAGTTGGAGATAGAAACTGGAGCTAGGAGTTGGAGATTGAAACTG
Source organism: Petromyzon marinus (assembly GCF_048934315.1). Lineage (NCBI taxonomy): Eukaryota > Metazoa > Chordata > Hyperoartia > Petromyzontiformes > Petromyzontidae > Petromyzon > Petromyzon marinus. The sequence goes on along the minus strand of NC_133668.1, from coordinate 24,832,738 downwards.
GAGCTAGGAGTTGGAGATAGAAGCTGGAGCTACAAGTTGGAAATTGAAACTGGAGCTAGGAGTTGAAGATAGAAACTGGAGCTAGGAGTTGGAGATAGAAACTGGAGCTAGGAGTTGGAGATAGAAACTGGAGCTGCGGGTTGAAGATAGAAACTAGAGCTAGGAGTTGGAGATAGAAACTGGAGCTAGGAGTTTAAGATCGAAACGGGAGCTAGGATTTGGAAATAGAAACTAGAGTTAGGAGTTGAAGATATAAACTGGAGCTAGGAGTTAGAGATATAAACTGTAGCTAGGAGTTGGAGATAGAAACTGGAGCTAGGAGTTGGAGATATAAACTGGAGCTAGGAGTTGGAGATAGAAACTGGAGCTAGGAGTTGGAGATAGAAACTGGAGCTAGGAGTTGGAGATAGCAGCTGGAGCTAAGAGTTGAAGATAGAAGCTGTAGCTAGGAGTTGGAGATAGAAATTGGAGCTGGATTTGGAGATAGAAACTGGAGCTTGGAGTTGTAGATCGAAACTGGAGCTGGAGTTGGAGATTGAAACTGGAGCTAGGAGTTGGAGATTGAAACTGGAGCTAGGAGTTGGAGATGGAAACTGGAGCTTGGAGTTGGAGATAGCAGCTGGAGCTAAGAGTTGAAGATAGAAGCTGTAGCTATGAGATGGAGATAGAAATTGGAGCTAGGATTTGGAGATAGAAACTGGAGCTTGGAGTTGGAGATCGAAACTGGAGCTGGAGTTGGAGATTGAAACTGGAGCTAGGAGTTGGAAATTGAAACTGGAGCTAGGAGTTGGAGATGGAAACTGGAGCTTGGAGTTGGAGATACAAACTGGAGCTAGGAGTTGCAGATAGAAGCTGGAGCTAGGAAGTGGAGATAGAAACTGGAGCTAGGAGTTGGAGATAGAAACTGGAGCTAGGAGTTGGAGATAGAAACTGGAGCTAGGGGTTGGAGATAGAAACTGGAGCTAGGAGTTGGAGATAGAAACTGGAGCTAGGAGTTGGAGATAGAAACTGGAGCTAGGAGTTGGAGATAGAAACTGGAGCTCGGAGTTGGAGATAGCAGCTGGAGCTAAGAGTTGAAGATAGAAGCTGTAGCTATGAGTTGGAGATAGAAATTGGAGCTAGGATTTGGAGATAGAAACTGGAGCTTGGAGTTGGAGATAGAAACTGGAGCTAGGAGTTGGAGATTGAAACTGGAGCTAGGAGTTGGAGATTGAAACTGGAGCTAGGAGTTGGAGATGGAAACTGGAGCTAGGAGTTGGAGATAGAAGCTGGAGCTAGGAGTTGGATATAGAAACTGGAGCTAGGAGTTGGAGATAGAAACTGGAGCTAGGAGTTGGAGATAGAAACTAGAGCTACGAGTTGAAGATAGAAGTTTGAGATAGGAGTTGGAGATATAAACTGGAGCTAGGAGTTGGAGATAGAAGCTGGAGCTAGGAAGTGGAGATAGAAACTGGAGCTAGGAGTTGGAGATATAAACTGGAGCTGGAGTTGGAGATAGAAACTGGAGCTAGGAGTTGGAGATAGAAACTGGAGCTAGGAGTTGGAGATATAAACTGGAGCTAGGATTTGGAGATAGAAACTGGAGCTAGGAGTTGGAGATCGAAACTGGAGCTGGAATTGGAGATTGAAAATGGAGCTAGGAGTTGGAGATTGAAACTGGAGCTTGGAGTTGGAGATAGAAACTGGAGCTTGGAGTTGGAGATACAAACTGGAGCTAGGAGTTGGAGATAGAAACTGGAGCTAGGAGTTGGAGATTGAAACTGGAGCTAGGAGTTGGAGATAGAAGCTGGAGCTACAAGTTGGAAATTGAAACTGGAGCTAGGAGTTGAAGATAGAAACTGGAGCTAGGAGTTGGAGATAGAAACTGGAGCTAGGAGTTGGAGATAGAAACTGGAGCTACGGGTTGAAGATAGAAACTATAGCTAGGAGTTGGAGATAGAAACTGGAGCTAGGAGTTTAAGATAGAAACGGGAGCTAGGATTTGGAAATAGAAACTAGAGTTAGGAGTTGAAGATATAAACTGGAGCTAGGAGTTAGAGATATAAACTGTAGCTAGGAGTTGGAGATAGAAACTGGAGCTAGGAGTTGGAGATATAAACTGGAGCTAGGAGTTGGAGATAGAAACTGGAGCTAGGAGTTGGAGATAGAAACTGGAGCTAGGAGTTGGAGATAGCAGCTGGAGCTAAGAGTTGAAGATAGAAGCTGTAGCTATGAGTTGGAGATAGAAATTGGAGCTAGGATTTGGAGATAGAAACTGGAGCTTGGAGTTGGAGATAGAAACTGGAGCTAGGAGTTGGAGATTGAAACTGGAGCTAGGAGTTGGAGATTGAAACTGGAGCTAGGAGTTGGAGATGGAAACTGGAGCTAGGAGTTGGAGATAGAAGCTGGAGCTAGGAGTTGGAGATAGAAACTGGAGCTAGGAGTTGGAGATAGAAACTGGAGCTAGGAGTTGGAGATAGAAACTAGAGCTACGAGTTGAAGATAGAAGTTTGAGATAGGAGTTGGAGATACAAACTGGAGCTAGGAGTTGGAGATAGAAGCTGGAGCTAGGAAGTGGAGATAGAAACTGGAGCTAGGAGTTGGAGATATAAACTGGAGCTGGAGTTGGAGATAGAAACTGGAGCTAGGAGTTGGAGATAGAAACTGGAGCTAGGAGTTGGAGATATAAACTGGAGCTAGGACTTGGAGATAGAAACTGGAGCTAGGAGTTGGAGATCGAAACTGGAGCTGGAATTGGAGATTGAAAATGGAGCTAGGAGTTGGAGATTGAAACTGGAGCTTGGAGTTGGAGATAGAAACTGGAGCTTGGAGTTGGAGATACAAACTGGAGCTAGGAGTTGGAGATAGAAACTGGAGCTAGGAGTTGGAGATTGAAACTGGAGCTAGGAGTTGGAGATAGAAGCTGGAGCTACAAGTTGGAAATTGAAACTGGAGCTAGGAGTTGAAGATAGAAACTGGAGCTAGGAGTTGGAGATAGCAGCTGGAGCTAAGAGTTGAAGATAGAAGCTGTAGCTATGAGTTGGAGATAGAAATTGGAGCTGGATTTGGAGATAGAAACTGGAGCTTGGAGTTGTAGATCGAAACTGGAGCTGGAGTTGGAGATTGAAACTGGAGCTAGGAGTTGGAGATTGAAACTGGAGCTAGGAGTTGGAGATGGAAACTGGAGCTTGGAGTTGGAGATAGCAGCTGGAGCTAAGAGTTGAAGATAGAAGCTGTAGCTATGAGATGGAGATAGAAATTGGAGCTAGGATTTGGAGATAGAAACTGGAGCTTGGAGTTGGAGATCGAAACTGGAGCTGGAGTTGGAGATTGAAACTGGAGCTAGGAGTTGGAAATTGAAACTGGAGCTAGGAGTTGGAGATGGAAACTGGAGCTAGGAGTTGGAGATTGAAACTGGAGCTAGGAGTTGGAGATTGAAACTGGAGCTAGGAGTTGGAGATGGAAACTGGAGCTAGGAGTTGGAGATAGAAGTTGGAGCTAGGAGTTGGAGATAGAAACTGGAGCTAGGAGTTGGAGATAGAAACTGGAGCTAGGAGTTGGAGATAGAAACTAGAGCTACGAGTTGAAGATAGAAGTTTGAGATAGGAGTTGGAGATACAAACTGGAGCTAGGAGTTGGAGATAGAAGCTGGAGCTAGGAAGTGGAGATAGAAACTGGAGCTAGGAGTTGGAGATATAAACTGGAGCTGGAGTTGGAGATAGAAACTGGAGCTAGGAGTTGGAGATAGAAACTGGAGCTAGGAGTTGGAGATATAAACTGGAGCTAGGATTTGGAGATAGAAACTGGAGCTGGAATTGGAGATTGAAAATGGAGCTAGGAGTTGGAGATTGAAACTGGAGCTTGGAGTTGGAGATAGAAACTGGAGCTTGGAGTTGGAGATACAAACTGGAGCTAGGAGTTGGAGATAGAAACTGGAGCTAGGAGTTGGAGATTGAAACTGGAGCTAGGAGTTGGAGATAGAAGCTGGAGCTACAAGTTGGAAATTGAAACTGGAGCTAGGAGTTGAAGATAGAAACTGGAGCTAGGAGTTGGAGATAGAAACTGGAGCTAGGAGTTGGAGATAGAAACTGGAGCTGCGGGTTGAAGATAGAAACTAGAGCTAGGAGTTGGAGATAGAAACTGGAGCTAGGAGTTTAAGATCGAAACGGGAGCTAGGATTTGGAAATAGAAACTAGAGTTAGGAGTTGAAGATATAAACTGGAGCTAGGAGTTAGAGATATAAACTGTAGCTAGGAGTTGGAGATAGAAACTGGAGCTAGGAGTTGGAGATATAAACTGGAGCTAGGAGTTGGAGATAGAAACTGGAGCTAGGAGTTGGAGATAGAAACTGGAGCTAGGAGTTGGAGATAGCAGCTGGAGCTAAGAGTTGAAGATAGAAGCTGTAGCTAGGAGTTGGAGATAGAAATTGGAGCTGGATTTGGAGATAGAAACTGGAGCTTGGAGTTGTAGATCGAAACTGGAGCTGGAGTTGGAGATTGAAACTGGAGCTAGGAGTTGGAGATTGAAACTGGAGCTAGGAGTTGGAGATGGAAACTGGAGCTTGGAGTTGGAGATAGCAGCTGGAGCTAAGAGTTGAAGATAGAAGCTGTAGCTATGAGATGGAGATAGAAATTGGAGCTAGGATTTGGAGATAGAAACTGGAGCTTGGAGTTGGAGATCGAAACTGGAGCTGGAGTTGGAGATTGAAACTGGAGCTAGGAGTTGGAAATTGAAACTGGAGCTAGGAGTTGGAGATGGAAACTGGAGCTTGGAGTTGGAGATACAAACTGGAGCTAGGAGTTGCAGATAGAAGCTGGAGCTAGGAAGTGGAGATAGAAACTGGAGCTAGGAGTTGGAGATAGAAACTGGAGCTAGGAGTTGGAGATAGAAACTGGAGCTAGGGGTTGGAGATAGAAACTGGAGCTAGGAGTTGGAGATAGAAACTGGAGCTAGGAGTTGGAGATAGAAACTGGAGCTAGGAGTTGGAGATAGAAACTGGAGCTCGGAGTTGGAGATAGCAGCTGGAGCTAAGAGTTGAAGATAGAAGCTGTAGCTATGAGTTGGAGATAGAAATTGGAGCTAGGATTTGGAGATAGAAACTGGAGCTTGGAGTTGGAGATAGAAACTGGAGCTAGGAGTTGGAGATTGAAACTGGAGCTAGGAGTTGGAGATTGAAACTGGAGCTAGGAGTTGGAGATGGAAACTGGAGCTAGGAGTTGGAGATAGAAGCTGGAGCTAGGAGTTGGATATAGAAACTGGAGCTAGGAGTTGGAGATAGAAACTGGAGCTAGGAGTTGGAGATAGAAACTAGAGCTACGAGTTGAAGATAGAAGTTTGAGATAGGAGTTGGAGATACAAACTGGAGCTAGGAGTTGGAGATAGAAGCTGGAGCTAGGAAGTGGAGATAGAAACTGGAGCTAGGAGTTGGAGATATAAACTGGAGCTGGAGTTGGAGATAGAAACTGGAGCTAGGAGTTGGAGATAGAAACTGGAGCTAGGAGTTGGAGATATAAACTGGAGCTAGGATTTGGAGATAGAAACTGGAGCTAGGAGTTGGAGATCGAAACTGGAGCTGGAATTGGAGATTGAAAATGGAGCTAGGAGTTGGAGATTGAAACTGGAGCTTGGAGTTGGAGATAGAAACTGGAGCTTGGAGTTGGAGATACAAACTGGAGCTAGGAGTTGGAGATAGAAACTGGAGCTAGGAGTTGGAGATTGAAACTGGAGCTAGGAGTTGGAGATAGAAGCTGGAGCTACAAGTTGGAAATTGAAACTGGAGCTAGGAGTTGAAGATAGAAACTGGAGCTAGGAGTTGGAGATAGAAACTGGAGCTAGGAGTTGGAGATAGAAACTGGAGCTACGGGTTGAAGATAGAAACTATAGCTAGGAGTTGGAGATAGAAACTGGAGCTAGGAGTTTAAGATAGAAACGGGAGCTAGGATTTGGAAATAGAAACTAGAGTTAGGAGTTGAAGATATAAACTGGAGCTAGGAGTTAGAGATATAAACTGTAGCTAGGAGTTGGAGATAGAAACTGGAGCTAGGAGTTGGAGATATAAACTGGAGCTAGGAGTTGGAGATAGAAACTGGAGCTAGGAGTTGGAGATAGAAACTGGAGCTAGGAGTTGGAGATAGCAGCTGGAGCTAAGAGTTGAAGATAGAAGCTGTAGCTATGAGTTGGAGATAGAAATTGGAGCTAGGATTTGGAGATAGAAACTGGAGCTTGGAGTTGGAGATAGAAACTGGAGCTAGGAGTTGGAGATTGAAACTGGAGCTAGGAGTTGGAGATTGAAACTGGAGCTAGGAGTTGGAGATGGAAACTGGAGCTAGGAGTTGGAGATAGAAGCTGGAGCTAGGAGTTGGAGATAGAAACTGGAGCTAGGAGTTGGAGATAGAAACTGGAGCTAGGAGTTGGAGATAGAAACTAGAGCTACGAGTTGAAGATAGAAGTTTGAGATAGGAGTTGGAGATACAAACTGGAGCTAGGAGTTGGAGATAGAAGCTGGAGCTAGGAAGTGGAGATAGAAACTGGAGCTAGGAGTTGGAGATATAAACTGGAGCTGGAGTTGGAGATAGAAACTGGAGCTAGGAGTTGGAGATAGAAACTGGAGCTAGGAGTTGGAGATATAAACTGGAGCTAGGACTTGGAGATAGAAACTGGAGCTAGGAGTTGGAGATCGAAACTGGAGCTGGAATTGGAGATTGAAAATGGAGCTAGGAGTTGGAGATTGAAACTGGAGCTTGGAGTTGGAGATAGAAACTGGAGCTTGGAGTTGGAGATACAAACTGGAGCTAGGAGTTGGAGATAGAAACTGGAGCTAGGAGTTGGAGATTGAAACTGGAGCTAGGAGTTGGAGATAGAAGCTGGAGCTACAAGTTGGAAATTGAAACTGGAGCTAGGAGTTGAAGATAGAAACTGGAGCTAGGAGTTGGAGATAGAAACTGGAGCTAGGAGTTGGAGATAGAAACTGGAGCTACGGGTTGAAGATAGAAACTAGAGCTAGGAGTTGGAGATAGAAACTGGAGCTAGGAGTTTAAGATAGAAACGGGAGCTAGGATTTGGAAATAGAAACTAGAGTTAGGAGTTGAAGATATAAACTGGAGCTAGGAGTTAGAGATATAAACTGTAGCTAGGAGTTGGAGATAGAAACTGGAGCTAGGAGTTGGAGATATAAACTGGAGCTAGGAGTTGGAGATAGAAACTGGAGCTAGGAGTTGGAGATAGAAACTGGAGCTAGGAGTTGGAGATAGCAGCTGAAGCTAAGAGTTGAAGATAGAAGCTGTAGCTATGAGATGGAGATAGAAATTGGAGCTAGGATTTGGAGATAGAAACTGGAGCTTGGAGTTGGAGATCGAAACTGGAGCTGGAGTTGGAGATTGAAACTGGAGCTAGGAGTTGGAGATTGAAACTGGAGCTAGGAGTTGGAGATTGAAACTGGAGCTAGGAGTTGGAGATGGAAACTGGAGCTTGGAGTTGGAGATACAAACTGGAGCTAGGAGTTGAAGATAGAAGCTGGAGCTAGGAAGTGGAGATAGAAACTGGAGCTAGGAGTTGGAGGTAGAAACTGGAGCTAGGAGTTGGAGATAGAAACTGGAGATAGGATGATTTGGAGATAGAAACTGGAGCTAGGAGTTGGAGATAGAAACGGGAGATAGGAGTTGAAGATAGAATCTGGAGCCAGGAGTTGGAGATATAAACTGGAGCTAGGAGTTGGAGATATAAACTGGAGCTAGGAGTTGGAGATAGAAACTGGAGCTAGGAGTTGGGGATAGAAACTGGAGCTGGAGTTGGAGATTGAAACTGGAGCTAGGAGTTGGAGATAGAAGCTGGAGCTAGGAGTTGGAGATAGAAACTGGAGCTAGGAGTTGGAGATAGAAACTGGAGCTAGGAGTTGGAGATAGAAACTAGAGCTACGAGTTGAAGATAGAAGTTTGAGATAGGAGTTGGAGATACAAACTGGAGCTAGGAGTTGGAGATAGAAGCTGGAGCTAGGAAGTGGAGATAGAAACTGGAGCTAGGAGTTGGAGATATAAACTGGAGCTGGAGTTGGAGATAGAAACTGGAGCTAGGAGTTGGAGATAGAAACTGGAGCTAGGAGTTGGAGATATAAACTGGAGCTAGGACTTGGAGATAGAAACTGGAGCTAGGAGTTGGAGATCGAAACTGGAGCTGGAATTGGAGATTGAAAATGGAGCTAGGAGTTGGAGATTGAAACTGGAGCTTGGAGTTGGAGATAGAAACTGGAGCTTGGAGTTGGAGATACAAACTGGAGCTAGGAGTTGGAGATAGAAACTGGAGCTAGGAGTTGGAGATTGAAACTGGAGCTAGGAGTTGTAGATAGAAGCTGGTGCTACAAGTTGGAAATTGAAACTGGAGCTAGGAGTTGAAGATAGAAACTGGAGCTAGGAGTTGGAGATAGAAACTGGAGCTAGGAGTTGGAGATAGAAACTGGAGCTACGGGTTGAAGATAGAAACTAGAGCTAGGAGTTGGAGATAGAAACTGGAGCTAGGAGTTTAAGATAGAAACGGGAGCTAGGATTTGGAAATAGAAACTAGAGTTAGGAGTTGAAGATATAAACTGGAGCTAGGAGTTAGAGATATAAACTGTAGCTAGGAGTTGGAGATAGAAACTGGAGCTAGGAGTTGGAGATATAAACTGGAGCTAGGAGTTGGAGATAGAAACTGGAGCTAGGAGTTGGAGATAGAAACTGGAGCTAGGAGTTGGAGATAGCAGCTGAAGCTAAGAGTTGAAGATAGAAGCTGTAGCTATGAGATGGAGATAGAAATTGGAGCTAGGATTTGGAGATAGAAACTGGAGCTTGGAGTTGGAGATCGAAACTGGAGCTGGAGTTGGAGATTGAAACTGGAGCTAGGAGTTGGAGATTGAAACTGGAGCTAGGAGTTGGAGATTGAAACTGGAGCTAGGAGTTGGAGATGGAAACTGGAGCTTGGAGTTGGAGATACAAACTGGAGCTAGGAGTTGAAGATAGAAGCTGGAGCTAGGAAGTGGAGATAGAAACTGGAGCTAGGAGTTGGAGGTAGAAACTGGAGCTAGGAGTTGGAGATAGAAACTGGAGATAGGATGATTTGGAGATAGAAACTGGAGCTAGGAGTTGGAGATAGAAACGGGAGATAGGAGTTGAAGATAGAATCTGGAGCCAGGAGTTGGAGATAGAAACTGGAGCTAGGAGTTGGAGATATAAACTGGAGCTAGGAGTTGGAGATAGAAACTGGAGCTAGGAGTTGGAGATAGAAACTGGAGCTGGAGTTGGAGATTGAAACTGGAGCTAGGAGTTGGAGATTGAAACTGGAGCTAGGAGCTGGAGATGGAAACTGGAGCTTGGAGTTGGAGATACAAACTGGAGCTAGGAGTTGAAGATAGAAGCTGGAGCTAGGAAGTGGAGATAGAAACTGGAGCTAGGAGTTGGAGGTAGAAACTGGAGCTAGGAGTTGGAGATAGAAACTGGAGATAGGATGATTTGGAGATAGAAACTGGAGCTAAGAGTTGGAGATAGAAACGGGAGATAGGAGTTGAAGATAGAATCTGGAGCCAGGAGTTGGAGATAGAAACTGGAGCTAGGAGTTGGAGATATAAACTGGAGCTAGGAGTTGGAGATAGAAACTGGAGCTAGGAGTTGGAGATAGAAACTGGAGCTAGGAGTTGGAGTTAGAAACTGGAGCTAGGAGTTGAAGATAGAAGCTGTAGCTAGGAGTTGGAGATAGAAACTGGAGCTAGGAGTTGGAGATATAAACTGGAGCTAGGAGTTGGAGATAGAAATTGGAGCTAGGATTTGGAGATAGAAACTGGAGCTTGGAGTTGGAGATCGAAACTGGAGCTGGAGTTGGAGATTGAAACTGGAGCTAGGAGTTGGAGATTGAAACTGGAGCTAGGAGTTGGAGATGGAAACTGGAGCTTGGAGTTGGAGATACAAACTGGAGCTAGGAGTTGAAGATAGAAGCTGGAGCTAGGAAGTGGAGATAGAAACTGGAGCTAGGAGTTGGAGATAGAAACTGGAGCTAGGAGTTGGAGATAGAAACTGGAGCTAGGAGTTGGAGATAGAAACTGGAGCTAGGAGTTGGAGATAGAAACTGGAGCTAGGAGTTGAAGATAGAAGCTGTAGCTAGGAGTTGGAGATAGAAGCTGGAGCTAGGAGTTGGAGATAGAAACTGGAGCTAGGAGTTGGAGATAGAAACTGGAGCTAGGAGTTGGAGATAGAAACTAGAGCTACGAGTTGAAGATAGAAGTTGGAGAAAGTAGTTGGAGATAAAAAATGGAGCTAGGAGTTGAAGATAGAAGCTGGAGCTAGGAAGTGGAGATAGAAACTGGAGCTAGGAGTTGGAGATATAAACTGGAGCTAGGAGTTGGAGATAGAAACTGGAGCTAGGAGTTGGAGATAGAAACTGGAGCTAGGAGTTGGAGATAGAAACTAGAGCTAGGAGTTGAAGATAGAAGCTGTAGCTAGGAGTTGGAGATAGAAACTGGAGCTAGGAGTTGGAGATATAAACTGGAGCTAGGAGTTGGAGATAGAAACTGGAGCTAGGAGTTGGAGATAGAAACTGGAGCTAGGAGTTGGAGATAGCAGCTGGAGCTAAGAGTTGAAGATAGAAGCTGTAGCTATGAGTTGGAGATAGAAATTGGAGCTAGGATTTGGAGATAGAAACTGGAGCTTGGAGTTGGAGATCGAAACTGGAGCTGGAGTTGGAGATTGAAGCTGGAGCTAGGAGTTGGAGATTGAAACTGGAGCTAGGAGTTGGAGATGGAAACTGGAGCTAGGGGTTGGAGATAGAAACTGGAGCTAGGAGTTGGAGATAGAAACTGGAGCTAGGAGTTGGAGATAGAAACTGGAGCTAGGAGTTGGAGATAGAAACTGGAGCTCGGAGTTGGAGATAGCAGCTGGAGCTAAGAGTTGAAGATAGAAGCTGTAGCTATGAGTTGGAGATAGAAATTGGAGCTAGGATTTGGAGATAGAAACTGGAGCTTGGAGTTGGAGATAGAAACTGGAGCTAGGAGTTGGAGATTGAAACTGGAGCTAGGAGTTGGAGATTGAAACTGGAGCTAGGAGTTGGAGATGGAAACTGGAGCTAGGAGTTGGAGATAGAAGCTGGAGCTAGGAGTTGGATATAGAAACTGGAGCTAGGAGTTGGAGATAGAAACTGGAGCTAGGAGTTGGAGATAGAAACTAGAGCTACGAGTTGAAGATAGAAGTTTGAGATAGGAGTTGGAGATACAAACTGGAGCTAGGAGTTGGAGATAGAAGCTGGAGCTAGGAAGTGGAGATAGAAACTGGAGCTAGGAGTTGGAGATATAAACTGGAGCTGGAGTTGGAGATAGAAACTGGAGCTAGGAGTTGGAGATAGAAACTGGAGCTAGGAGTTGGAGATATAAACTGGAGCTAGGATTTGGAGATAGAAACTGGAGCTAGGAGTTGGAGATCGAAACTGGAGCTGGAATTGGAGATTGAAAATGGAGCTAGGAGTTGGAGATTGAAACTGGAGCTTGGAGTTGGAGATAGAAACTGGAGCTTGGAGTTGGAGATACAAACTGGAGCTAGGAGTTGGAGATAGAAACTGGAGCTAGGAGTTGGAGATTGAAACTGGAGCTAGGAGTTGGAGATAGAAGCTGGAGCTACAAGTTGGAAATTGAAACTGGAGCTAGGAGTTGAAGATAGAAACTGGAGCTAGGAGTTGGAGATAGAAACTGGAGCTAGGAGTTGGAGATAGAAACTGGAGCTACGGGTTGAAGATAGAAACTATAGCTAGGAGTTGGAGATAGAAACTGGAGCTAGGAGTTTAAGATAGAAACGGGAGCTAGGATTTGGAAATAGAAACTAGAGTTAGGAGTTGAAGATATAAACTGGAGCTAGGAGTTAGAGATATAAACTGTAGCTAGGAGTTGGAGATAGAAACTGGAGCTAGGAGTTGGAGATATAAACTGGAGCTAGGAGTTGGAGATAGAAACTGGAGCTAGGAGTTGGAGATAGAAACTGGAGCTAGGAGTTGGAGATAGCAGCTGGAGCTAAGAGTTGAAGATAGAAGCTGTAGCTATGAGTTGGAGATAGAAATTGGAGCTAGGATTTGGAGATAGAAACTGGAGCTTGGAGTTGGAGATAGAAACTGGAGCTAGGAGTTGGAGATTGAAACTGGAGCTAGGAGTTGGAGATTGAAACTGGAGCTAGGAGTTGGAGATGGAAACTGGAGCTAGGAGTTGGAGATAGAAGCTGGAGCTAGGAGTTGGAGATAGAAACTGGAGCTAGGAGTTGGAGATAGAAACTGGAGCTAGGAGTTGGAGATAGAAACTAGAGCTACGAGTTGAAGATAGAAGTTTGAGATAGGAGTTGGAGATACAAACTGGAGCTAGGAGTTGGAGATAGAAGCTGGAGCTAGGAAGTGGAGATAGAAACTGGAGCTAGGAGTTGGAGATATAAACTGGAGCTGGAGTTGGAGATAGAAACTGGAGCTAGGAGTTGGAGATAGAAACTGGAGCTAGGAGTTGGAGATATAAACTGGAGCTAGGACTTGGAGATAGAAACTGGAGCTAGGAGTTGGAGATCGAAACTGGAGCTGGAATTGGAGATTGAAAATGGAGCTAGGAGTTGGAGATTGAAACTGGAGCTTGGAGTTGGAGATAGAAACTGGAGCTTGGAGTTGGAGATACAAACTGGAGCTAGGAGTTGGAGATAGAAACTGGAGCTAGGAGTTGGAGATTGAAACTGGAGCTAGGAGTTGTAGATAGAAGCTGGTGCTACAAGTTGGAAATTGAAACTGGAGCTAGGAGTTGAAGATAGAAACTGGAGCTAGGAGTTGGAGATAGAAACTGGAGCTAGGAGTTGGAGATAGAAACTGGAGCTACGGGTTGAAGATAGAAACTAGAGCTAGGAGTTGGAGATAGAAACTGGAGCTAGGAGTTTAAGATAGAAACGGGAGCTAGGATTTGGAAATAGAAACTAGAGTTAGGAGTTGAAGATATAAACTGGAGCTAGGAGTTAGAGATATAAACTGTAGCTAGGAGTTGGAGATAGAAACTGGAGCTAGGAGTTGGAGATATAAACTGGAGCTAGGAGTTGGAGATAGAAACTGGAGCTAGGAGTTGGAGATAGAAACTGGAGCTAGGAGTTGGAGATAGCAGCTGAAGCTAAGAGTTGAAGATAGAAGCTGTAGCTATGAGATGGAGATAGAAATTGGAGCTAGGATTTGGAGATAGAAACTGGAGCTTGGAGTTGGAGATCGAAACTGGAGCTGGAGTTGGAGATTGAAACTGGAGCTAGGAGTTGGAGATTGAAACTGGAGCTAGGAGTTGGAGATTGAAACTGGAGCTAGGAGTTGGAGATGGAAACTGGAGCTTGGAGTTGGAGATACAAACTGGAGCTAGGAGTTGAAGATAGAAGCTGGAGCTAGGAAGTGGAGATAGAAACTGGAGCTAGGAGTTGGAGGTAGAAACTGGAGCTAGGAGTTGGAGATAGAAACTGGAGATAGGATGATTTGGAGATAGAAACTGGAGCTAGGAGTTGGAGATAGAAACGGGAGATAGGAGTTGAAGATAGAATCTGGAGCCAGGAGTTGGAGATAGAAACTGGAGCTAGGAGTTGGAGATATAAACTGGAGCTAGGAGTTGGAGATAGAAACTGGAGCTAGGAGTTGGAGATAGAAACTGGAGCTGGAGTTGGAGATTGAAACTGGAGCTAGGAGTTGGAGATTGAAACTGGAGCTAGGAGCTGGAGATGGAAACTGGAGCTTGGAGTTGGAGATACAAACTGGAGCTAGGAGTTGAAGATAGAAGCTGGAGCTAGGAAGTGGAGATAGAAACTGGAGCTAGGAGTTGGAGGTAGAAACTGGAGCTAGGAGTTGGAGATAGAAACTGGAGATAGGATGATTTGGAGATAGAAACTGGAGCTAAGAGTTGGAGATAGAAACGGGAGATAGGAGTTGAAGATAGAATCTGGAGCCAGGAGTTGGAGATAGAAACTGGAGCTAGGAGTTGGAGATATAAACTGGAGCTAGGAGTTGGAGATAGAAACTGGAGCTAGGAGTTGGAGATAGAAACTGGAGCTAGGAGTTGGAGTTAGAAACTGGAGCTAGGAGTTGAAGATAGAAGCTGTAGCTAGGAGTTGGAGATAGAAACTGGAGCTAGGAGTTGGAGATATAAACTGGAGCTAGGAGTTGGAGATAGAAATTGGAGCTAGGATTTGGAGATAGAAACTGGAGCTTGGAGTTGGAGATCGAAACTGGAGCTGGAGTTGGAGATTGAAACTGGAGCTAGGAGTTGGAGATTGAAACTGGAGCTAGGAGTTGGAGATGGAAACTGGAGCTTGGAGTTGGAGATACAAACTGGAGCTAGGAGTTGAAGATAGAAGCTGGAGCTAGGAAGTGGAGATAGAAACTGGAGCTAGGAGTTGGAGATAGAAACTGGAGCTAGGAGTTGGAGATAGAAACTGGAGCTAGGAGTTGGAGATAGAAACTGGAGCTAGGAGTTGGAGATAGAAACTGGAGCTAGGAGTTGAAGATAGAAGCTGTAGCTAGGAGTTGGAGATAGAAGCTGGAGCTAGGAGTTGGAGATAGAAACTGGAGCTAGGAGTTGGAGATAGAAACTGGAGCTAGGAGTTGGAGATAGAAACTAGAGCTACGAGTTGAAGATAGAAGTTGGAGAAAGTAGTTGGAGATAAAAAATGGAGCTAGGAGTTGAAGATAGAAGCTGGAGCTAGGAAGTGGAGATAGAAACTGGAGCTAGGAGTTGGAGATATAAACTGGAGCTAGGAGTTGGAGATAGAAACTGGAGCTAGGAGTTGGAGATAGAAACTGGAGCTAGGAGTTGGAGATAGAAACTAGAGCTAGGAGTTGAAGATAGAAGCTGTAGCTAGGAGTTGGAGATAGAAACTGGAGCTAGGAGTTGGAGATATAAACTGGAGCTAGGAGTTGGAGATAGAAACTGGAGCTAGGAGTTGGAGATAGAAACTGGAGCTAGGAGTTGGAGATAGCAGCTGGAGCTAAGAGTTGAAGATAGAAGCTGTAGCTATGAGTTGGAGATAGAAATTGGAGCTAGGATTTGGAGATAGAAACTGGAGCTTGGAGTTGGAGATCGAAACTGGAGCTGGAGTTGGAGATTGAAGCTGGAGCTAGGAGTTGGAGATTGAAACTGGAGCTAGGAGTTGGAGATGGAAACTGGAGCTTGGAGTTGGAGATACTAACTGGAGCTAGGAGTTGAAGATAGAAGCTGGAGCTAGGAAGTGGAGATAGAAACTGGAGCTAGGAGTTGGAGATAGAAACTGGAGCTAGGAGTTGGAGATAGAAACTGGAGCTAGGAGTTGGAGATAGAAACTGGAGCTAGGAGTTGGAGATAGAAACTGGAGCTAGGAGTTGAAGATAGAAGCTGTAGCTAGGAGTTGGAGATAGAAGCTGGAGCTAGTAGTTGGAGATAGAAACTGGAGCTAGGAGTTGGAGATAGAAACTGGAGCTAGGAGTTGGAGATAGAAACTGGAGCTAGGAGTTGGAGATAGAAACTGGAGCTAGGAGTTGGAGATAGAAACTGGAGCTAGGAGTTGGAGATAGAAACTGGAGCTAGGAGTTGAAGATAGAAGCTGTAGCTAGGAGTTGGAGATAGAAACTGGAGCTAGGAGTTGGAGATATAAACTGGAGCTAGGAGTTGGAGATAGAAATTGGAGCTAGGATTTGGAGATAGAAACTGGAGCTTGGAGTTGGAGATCGAAACTGGAGCTGGAGTTGGAGATTGAAACTGGAGCTAGGAGTTGGAGATTGAAACTGGAGCTAGGAGTTGGAGATGGAAACTGGAGCTTGGAGTTGGAGATACAAACTGGAGCTAGGAGTTGAAGATAGAAGCTGGAGCTAGGAAGTGGAGATAGAAACTGGAGCTAGGAGTTGGAGATAGAAACTGGAGCTAGGAGTTGGAGATAGAAACTGGAGCTAGGAGTTGGAGATAGAAACTGGAGCTAGGAGTTGGAGATAGAAACTGGAGCTAGGAGTTGAAGATAGAAGCTGTAGCTAGGAGTTGGAGATAGAAGCTGGAGCTAGGAGTTGGAGATAGAAACTGGAGCTAGGAGTTGGAGATAGAAACTGGAGCTAGGAGTTGGAGATAGAAACTAGAGCTACGAGTTGAAGATAGAAGTTGGAGAAAGTAGTTGGAGATCAAAAATGGAGCTAGGAGTTGAAGATAGAAGCTGGAGCTAGGAAGTGGAGATAGAAACTGGAGCTAGGAGTTGGAGATATAAACTGGAGCTAGGAGTTGGAGATAGAAACTGGAGCTAGGAGTTGGAGATAGAAACTGGAGCTAGGAGTTGGAGATAGAAACTAGAGCTAGGAGTTGAAGATAGAAGCTGTAGCTAGGAGTTGGAGATAGAAACTGGAGCTAGGAGTTGGAGATATAAACTGGAGCTAGGAGTTGGAGATAGAAACAGGAGCTAGGAGTTGGAGATAGAAACTGGAGCTAGGAGTTGGAGATAGCAGCTGGAGCTAAGAGTTGAAGATAGAAGCTGTAGCTATGAGTTGGAGATAGAAATTGGAGCTAGGATTTGGAGATAGAAACTGGAGCTTGGAGTTGGAGATCGAAACTGGAGCTGGAGTTGGAGATTGAAGCTGGAGCTAGGAGTTGGAGATTGAAACTGGAGCTAGGAGTTGGAGATGGAAACTGGAGCTTGGAGTTGGAGATACTAACTGGAGCTAGGAGTTGAAGATAGAAGCTGGAGCTAGGAAGTGGAGATAGAAACTGGAGCTAGGAGTTGGAGATAGAAACTGGAGCTAGGAGTTGGAGATAGAAACTGGAGCTAGGAGTTGGAGATAGAAACTGGAGCTAGGAGTTGGAGATAGAAACTGGAGCTAGGAGTTGAAGATAGAAGCTGTAGCTAGGAGTTGGAGATAGAAGCTGGAGCTAGTAGTTGGAGATAGAAACTGGAGCTAGGAGTTGGAGATAGAAACTGGAGCTAGGAGTTGGAGATAGAAACTAGAGCTACGATTTGAAGATAGAAGTTGGAGAAAGGAGTTGGAGATAAAAAATGGAGCTAGGAGTTGAAGATAGAAGCTGGAGCTAGGAAGTGGAGATAGAAACTGGAGCTAGGAGTTGGAGATATAAACTGGAGCTAGGAGTTGGAGATAGAAACTGGAGCTAGGAGTTGGAGATAGAAACTGGAGCTAGGAGTTGGAGAAAGAAACTAGAGCTAGGAGTTGAAGATAGAAGCTGTAGCTAGGAGTTGGAGATAGAAACTGGAGCTAGGAGTTGGAGATATAAACTGGAGCTAGGAGTTGGAGATAGAAACTGGAGCTAGGAGTTGGAGATAGAAACTGGAGCTAGGAGTTGGAGATAGCAGCTGGAGCTAAGAGTTGAAGATAGAAGCTGTAGCTATGAGTTGGAGATAGAAATTGGAGCTAGGATTTGGAGATAGAAACTGGAGCTTGGAGTTGGAGATCGAAACTGGAGCTGGAGTTGGAGATTGAAGCTGGAGCTAGGAGTTGGAGATTGAAACTGGAGCTAGGAGTTGGAGATGGAAACTGGAGCTTGGAGTTGGAGATACTAACTGGAGCTAGGAGTTGAAGATAGAAGCTGGAGCTAGGAAGTGGAGATAGAAACTGGAGCTAGGAGTTGGAGATAGAAACTGGAGCTAGGAGTTGGAGATAGAAACTGGAGATAGGATGATTTGGAGATAGAAACTGGAGCTAGGAGTTGGAGATAGAAACGGGAGATAGGAGTTGAAGATAGAATCTGGAGCTAGGAGTTGGAGATAGAAACTGGAGCTAGGAGTTGGAGATATAAACTGGAGCTAGGAGTTGGAGATAGAAACTGGAGCTAGGAGTTGGAGATAGAAACTGGAGCTAGGAGTTGGAGATAGAAACTGGAGCTAGGAGTTGAAGATAGAAGCTGTAGCTAGGAGTTGGAGATAGAAACTGGAGCTAAGAGTTGGAAATATAAACTGGAGCTAGGAGTTGGAGATAGAAACTGGAGCTAGGAGTTGGAGATAGGAACTGGAGCTAGGAGTTGGAGATAGCAGCTGGAGCTAAGAGTTGAAGATAGAAGCTGTAGCTATGAGATGGAGATAGAAATTGGAGCTAGGATTTGGAGATAGAAACTGGAGCTTGGATTTGGAGATCGAAACTGGAGCTGGAGTTGGAGATTGAAACTGGAGCTAGGAGTTGGAGATTGAAACTGGAGCTAGGAGTTGGAGATGGAAACTGGAGCTTGGAGTTGGAGATACAAACTGGAGCTAGGAGTTGAAAATAGAAGCTGGAGCTAGGAAGTGGAGATAGAAACTGGAGCTAGGAGTTGGAGATAGAAACTGGAGCTAGGAGTTGGAGATAGAAACTGGAGCTAGGAGTTGGAGATAGAAACTGGAGCTAGGAGTTGAAGATAGAAGCTGTAGCTAGGAATTGGAGATAGGAGCTGGAGCTAGGAGTTGGAGATAGAAACTGGAGCTAGGAGTTGGAGATAGAAACTGGAGCTAGGAGTTGGAGATAGAAACTAGAGCTACGAGTTGAAGATAGAAGTTGGAGAAAGGAGTTGGAGATAAAAAATGGAGCTAGGAGTTGAAGATAGAAGCTGGAGCTAGGAAGTGGAGATAGAAACTGGAGCTAGGAGTTGGAGATATAAACTGGATCTAGGAGTTGGAGATAGAAACTGGAGCTAGGAGTTGGAGATAGAAACTGGAGCTAGGAGTTGGAGATTGAAACTGGAGCTAGGAGTTGGAGATTGAAACTGGAGCTAGGAGTTGGAGATGGAAACTGGAGCTAGGAGTTGGAGATTGAAACTGGAGCTAGGAGTTGGAGATGGAAACTGGAGCTTGGAGTTGGAGATACTAACTGGAGCTAGGAGTTGAAGATAGAAGCTGGAGCTAGGAAGTGGAGATAGAAACTGGAGCTAGGAGTTGGAGATAGAAACTGGAGCTAGGAGTTGGAGATAGAAACTGGAGATAGGATGATTTGGAGATAGAAACTGGAGCTAGGAGTTGGAGATAGAAACGGGAGATAGGAGTTGAAGATAGAATCTGGAGCTAGGAGTTGGAGATAGAAACTGGAGCTAGGAGTTGGAGATATAAACTGGAGCTAGGAGTTGGAGATAGAAACTGGAGCTAGGAGTTGGAGATAGAAACTGGAGCTAGGAGTTGGAGATAGAAACTGGAGCTAGGAGTTGAAGATAGAAGCTGTAGCTAGGAGTTGGAGATAGAAACTGGAGCTAAGAGTTGGAAATATAAACTGGAGCTAGGAGTTGGAGATAGAAACTGGAGCTAGGAGTTGGAGATAGGAACTGGAGCTAGGAGTTGGAGATAGCAGCTGGAGCTAAGAGTTGAAGATAGAAGCTGTAGCTATGAGATGGAGATAGAAATTGGAGCTAGGATTTGGAGATAGAAACTGGAGCTTGGATTTGGAGATCGAAACTGGAGCTGGAGTTGGAGATTGAAACTGGAGCTAGGAGTTGGAGATTGAAACTGGAGCTAGGAGTTGGAGATGGAAACTGGAGCTTGGAGTTGGAGATACAAACTGGAGCTAGGAGTTGAAAATAGAAGCTGGAGCTAGGAAGTGGAGATAGAAACTGGAGCTAGGAGTTGGAGATAGAAACTGGAGCTAGGAGTTGGAGATAGAAACTGGAGCTAGGAGTTGGAGATAGAAACTGGAGCTAGGAGTTGAAGATAGAAGCTGTAGCTAGGAATTGGAGATAGGAGCTGGAGCTAGGAGTTGGAGATAGAAACTGGAGCTAGGAGTTGGAGATAGAAACTGGAGCTAGGAGTTGGAGATAGAAACTAGAGCTACGAGTTGAAGATAGAAGTTGGAGAAAGGAGTTGGAGATAAAAAATGGAGCTAGGAGTTGAAGATAGAAGCTGGAGCTAGGAAGTGGAGATAGAAACTGGAGCTAGGAGTTGGAGATATAAACTGGATCTAGGAGTTGGAGATAGAAACTGGAGCTAGGAGTTGGAGATAGAAACTGGAGCTAGGAGTTGGAGATTGAAACTGGAGCTAGGAGTTGGAGATTGAAACTGGAGCTAGGAGTTGGAGATGGAAACTGGAGCTAGGAGTTGGAGATAGAAACTGGAGCTAGGAGTTGAAGATAGAAGCTGTAGCTAGGAGTTGGAGATAGAAGCTGGAGCTAGGAGTTGGAGATAGAAACTGGAGCTAGGAGTTGGAGATAGAAACTGGAGCTAGGAGTTGGAGATAGAAACTAGAGCTACGAGTTGAAGATAGAAGTTGGAGAAAGTAGTTGGAGATCAAAAATGGAGCTAGGAGTTGAAGATAGAAGCTGGAGCTAGGAAGTGGAGATAGAAACTGGAGCTAGGAGTTGGAGATATAAACTGGAGCTAGGAGTTGGAGATAGAAACTGGAGCTAGGAGTTGGAGATTGAAACTGGAGCTAGGAGTTGGAGATTGAAACTGGAGCTAGGAGTTGGAGATGGAAACTGGAGCTAGGAGTTGGAGATAGAAACTGGAGCTAGGAGTTGAAGATAGAAGCTGTAGCTAGGAGTTGGAGATAGAAGCTGGAGCTAGGAGTTGGAGATAGAAACTGGAGCTAGGAGTTGGAGATAGAAACTGGAGCTAGGAGTTGGAGATAGAAACTAGAGCTACGAGTTGAAGATAGAAGTTGGAGAAAGTAGTTGGAGATCAAAAATGGAGCTAGGAGTTGAAGATAGAAGCTGGAGCTAGGAAGTGGAGATAGAAACTGGAGCTAGGAGTTGGAGATATAAACTGGAGCTAGGAGTTGGAGATAGAAACTGGAGCTAGGAGTTGGAGATAGAAACTGGAGCTAGGAGTTGGAGATAGAAACTAGAGCTAGGAGTTGAAGATAGAAGCTGTAGCTAGGAGTTGGAGATAGAAACTGGAGCTAGGAGTTGGAGATATAAACTGGAGCTAGGAGTTGGAGATAGAAACAGGAGCTAGGAGTTGGAGATAGAAACTGGAGCTAGGAGTTGGAGATAGCAGCTGGAGCTAAGAGTTGAAGATAGAAGCTGTAGCTATGAGTTGGAGATAGAAATTGGAGCTAGGATTTGGAGATAGAAACTGGAGCTTGGAGTTGGAGATCGAAACTGGAGCTGGAGTTGGAGATTGAAGCTGGAGCTAGGAGTTGGAGATTGAAACTGGAGCTAGGAGTTGGAGATGGAAACTGGAGCTTGGAGTTGGAGATACTAACTGGAGCTAGGAGTTGAAGATAGAAGCTGGAGCTAGGAAGTGGAGATAGAAACTGGAGCTAGGAGTTGGAGATAGAAACTGGAGCTAGGAGTTGGAGATAGAAACTGGAGCTAGGAGTTGGAGATAGAAACTGGAGCTAGGAGTTGGAGATAGAAACTGGAGCTAGGAGTTGAAGATAGAAGCTGTAGCTAGGAGTTGGAGATAGAAGCTGGAGCTAGTAGTTGGAGATAGAAACTGGAGCTAGGAGTTGGAGATAGAAACTGGAGCTAGGAGTTGGAGATAGAAACTAGAGCTACGATTTGAAGATAGAAGTTGGAGAAAGGAGTTGGAGATAAAAAATGGAGCTAGGAGTTGAAGATAGAAGCTGGAGCTAGGAAGTGGAGATAGAAACTGGAGCTAGGAGTTGGAGATATAAACTGGAGCTAGGAGTTGGAGATAGAAACTGGAGCTAGGAGTTGGAGATAGAAACTGGAGCTAGGAGTTGGAGAAAGAAACTAGAGCTAGGAGTTGAAGATAGAAGCTGTAGCTAGGAGTTGGAGATAGAAACTGGAGCTAGGAGTTGGAGATATAAACTGGAGCTAGGAGTTGGAGATAGAAACTGGAGCTAGGAGTTGGAGATAGAAACTGGAGCTAGGAGTTGGAGATAGCAGCTGGAGCTAAGAGTTGAAGATAGAAGCTGTAGCTATGAGTTGGAGATAGAAATTGGAGCTAGGATTTGGAGATAGAAACTGGAGCTTGGAGTTGGAGATCGAAACTGGAGCTGGAGTTGGAGATTGAAGCTGGAGCTAGGAGTTGGAGATTGAAACTGGAGCTAGGAGTTGGAGATGGAAACTGGAGCTTGGAGTTGGAGATACTAACTGGAGCTAGGAGTTGAAGATAGAAGCTGGAGCTAGGAAGTGGAGATAGAAACTGGAGCTAGGAGTTGGAGATAGAAACTGGAGCTAGGAGTTGGAGATAGAAACTGGAGATAGGATGATTTGGAGATAGAAACTGGAGCTAGGAGTTGGAGATAGAAACGGGAGATAGGAGTTGAAGATAGAATCTGGAGCTAGGAGTTGGAGATAGAAACTGGAGCTAGGAGTTGGAGATATAAACTGGAGCTAGGAGTTGGAGATAGAAACTGGAGCTAGGAGTTGGAGATAGAAACTGGAGCTAGGAGTTGGAGATAGAAACTGGAGCTAGGAGTTGAAGATAGAAGCTGTAGCTAGGAGTTGGAGATAGAAACTGGAGCTAAGAGTTGGAAATATAAACTGGAGCTAGGAGTTGGAGATAGAAACTGGAGCTAGGAGTTGGAGATAGGAACTGGAGCTAGGAGTTGGAGATAGCAGCTGGAGCTAAGAGTTGAAGATAGAAGCTGTAGCTATGAGATGGAGATAGAAATTGGAGCTAGGATTTGGAGATAGAAACTGGAGCTTGGATTTGGAGATCGAAACTGGAGCTGGAGTTGGAGATTGAAACTGGAGCTAGGAGTTGGAGATTGAAACTGGAGCTAGGAGTTGGAGATGGAAACTGGAGCTTGGAGTTGGAGATACAAACTGGAGCTAGGAGTTGAAAATAGAAGCTGGAGCTAGGAAGTGGAGATAGAAACTGGAGCTAGGAGTTGGAGATAGAAACTGGAGCTAGGAGTTGGAGATAGAAACTGGAGCTAGGAGTTGGAGATAGAAACTGGAGCTAGGAGTTGAAGATAGAAGCTGTAGCTAGGAATTGGAGATAGGAGCTGGAGCTAGGAGTTGGAGATAGAAACTGGAGCTAGGAGTTGGAGATAGAAACTGGAGCTAGGAGTTGGAGATAGAAACTAGAGCTACGAGTTGAAGATAGAAGTTGGAGAAAGGAGTTGGAGATAAAAAATGGAGCTAGGAGTTGAAGATAGAAGCTGGAGCTAGGAAGTGGAGATAGAAACTGGAGCTAGGAGTTGGAGATATAAACTGGATCTAGGAGTTGGAGATAGAAACTGGAGCTAGGAGTTGGAGATAGAAACTGGAGCTAGGAGTTGGAGATTGAAACTGGAGCTAGGAGTTGGAGATTGAAACTGGAGCTAGGAGTTGGAGATGGAAACTGGAGCTAGGAGTTGGAGATTGAAACTGGAGCTAGGAGTTGGAGATGGAAACTGGAGCTTGGAGTTGGAGATACTAACTGGAGCTAGGAGTTGAAGATAGAAGCTGGAGCTAGGAAGTGGAGATAGAAACTGGAGCTAGGAGTTGGAGATAGAAACTGGAGCTAGGAGTTGGAGATAGAAACTGGAGATAGGATGATTTGGAGATAGAAACTGGAGCTAGGAGTTGGAGATAGAAACGGGAGATAGGAGTTGAAGATAGAATCTGGAGCTAGGAGTTGGAGATAGAAACTGGAGCTAGGAGTTGGAGATATAAACTGGAGCTAGGAGTTGGAGATAGAAACTGGAGCTAGGAGTTGGAGATAGAAACTGGAGCTAGGAGTTGGAGATAGAAACTGGAGCTAGGAGTTGAAGATAGAAGCTGTAGCTAGGAGTTGGAGATAGAAACTGGAGCTAAGAGTTGGAAATATAAACTGGAGCTAGGAGTTGGAGATAGAAACTGGAGCTAGGAGTTGGAGATAGGAACTGGAGCTAGGAGTTGGAGATAGCAGCTGGAGCTAAGAGTTGAAGATAGAAGCTGTAGCTATGAGATGGAGATAGAAATTGGAGCTAGGATTTGGAGATAGAAACTGGAGCTTGGATTTGGAGATCGAAACTGGAGCTGGAGTTGGAGATTGAAACTGGAGCTAGGAGTTGGAGATTGAAACTGGAGCTAGGAGTTGGAGATGGAAACTGGAGCTTGGAGTTGGAGATACAAACTGGAGCTAGGAGTTGAAAATAGAAGCTGGAGCTAGGAAGTGGAGATAGAAACTGGAGCTAGGAGTTGGAGATAGAAACTGGAGCTAGGAGTTGGAGATAGAAACTGGAGCTAGGAGTTGGAGATAGAAACTGGAGCTAGGAGTTGAAGATAGAAGCTGTAGCTAGGAATTGGAGATAGGAGCTGGAGCTAGGAGTTGGAGATAGAAACTGGAGCTAGGAGTTGGAGATAGAAACTGGAGCTAGGAGTTGGAGATAGAAACTAGAGCTACGAGTTGAAGATAGAAGTTGGAGAAAGGAGTTGGAGATAAAAAATGGAGCTAGGAGTTGAAGATAGAAGCTGGAGCTAGGAAGTGGAGATAGAAACTGGAGCTAGGAGTTGGAGATATAAACTGGATCTAGGAGTTGGAGATAGAAACTGGAGCTAGGAGTTGGAGATAGAAACTGGAGCTAGGAGTTGGAGATTGAAACTGGAGCTAGGAGTTGGAGATTGAAACTGGAGCTAGGAGTTGGAGATGGAAACTGGAGCTAGGAGTTGGAGATAGAAGTTGGAGCTAGGAGTTGGAGATAGAAACTGGAGCTAGGAGTTGGAGATAGAAACTGGAGCTAGGAGTTGGAGATAGAAACTAGAGCTACGAGTTGAAGATAGAAGTTTGAGATAGGAGTTGGAGATACAAACTGGAGCTAGGAGTTGGAGATAGAAGCTGGAGCTAGGAAGTGGAGATAGAAACTGGAGCTAGGATTTGGAGATAGAAACTGGAGCTTGGAGTTGGAGATCGAAACTGGAGCTGGAGTTGGAGATTGAAGCTGGAGCTAGGAGTTGGAGATTGAAACTGGAGCTAGGAGTTGGAGATGGAAACTGGAGCTTGGAGTTGGAGATACTAACTGGAGCTAGGAGTTGAAGATAGAAGCTGGAGCTAGGAAGTGGAGATAGAAACTGGAGCTAGGAGTTGGAGATAGAAACTGGAGCTAGGAGTTGGAGATAGAAACTGGAGCTAGGAGTTGGAGATAGAAACTGGAGCTAGGAGTTGGAGATAGAAACTGGAGCTAGGAGTTGAAGATAGAAGCTGTAGCTAGGAGTTGGAGATAGAAGCTGGAGCTAGTAGTTGGAGATAGAAACTGGAGCTAGGAGTTGGAGATAGAAACTGGAGCTAGGAGTTGGAGATAGAAACTAGAGCTACGAGTTGAAGATAGAAGTTGGAGAAAGGAGTTGGAGATAAAAAATGGAGCTAGGAGTTGAAGATAGAAGCTGGAGCTAGGAAGTGGAGATAGAAACTGGAGCTAGGAGTTGGAGATATAAACTGGAGCTAGGAGTTGGAGATAGAAACTGGAGCTAGGAGTTGGAGATAGAAACTGGAGCTAGGAGTTGGAGAAAGAAACTAGAGCTAGGAGTTGAAGATAGAAGCTGTAGCTAGGAGTTGGAGATAGAAACTGGAGCTAGGAGTTGGAGATATAAACTGGAGCTAGGAGTTGGAGATAGAAACTGGAGCTAGGAGTTGGAGATAGAAACTGGAGCTAGGAGTTGGAGATAGCAGCTGGAGCTAAGAGTTGAAGATAGAAGCTGTAGCTATGAGTTGGAGATAGAAATTGGAGCTAGGATTTGGAGATAGAAACTGGAGCTTGGAGTTGGAGATCGAAACTGGAGCTGGAGTTGGAGATTGAAGCTGGAGCTAGGAGTTGGAGATTGAAACTGGAGCTAGGAGTTGGAGATGGAAACTGGAGCTTGGAGTTGGAGATACTAACTGGAGCTAGGAGTTGAAGATAGAAGCTGGAGCTAGGAAGTGGAGATAGAAACTGGAGCTAGGAGTTGGAGATAGAAACTGGAGCTAGGAGTTGGAGATAGAAACTGGAGATAGGATGATTTGGAGATAGAAACTGGAGCTAGGAGTTGGAGATAGAAACGGGAGATAGGAGTTGAAGATAGAATCTGGAGCTAGGAGTTGGAGATAGAAACTGGAGCTAGGAGTTGGAGATATAAACTGGAGCTAGGAGTTGGAGATAGAAACTGGAGCTAGGAGTTGGAGATAGAAACTGGAGCTAGGAGTTGGAGATAGAAACTGGAGCTAGGAGTTGAAGATAGAAGCTGTAGCTAGGAGTTGGAGATAGAACCTGGAGCTAGGAGTTGGAGATAGAAACTGGAGCTAGGAGTTGGAGATAGAAACTGGAGCTAGGAGTTGGAGATAGAAACTGGAGATAGGATGATTTGGAGATAGAAACTGGAGCTAGGAGTTGGAGATAGAAACGGGAGATAGGAGTTGAAGATAGAATCTGGAGCTAGGAGTTGGAGATAGAAACTGGAGCTAGGAGTTGGAGATATAAACTGGAGCTAGGAGTTGGAGATAGAAACTGGAGCTAGGAGTTGGAGATAGAAACTGGAGCTAGGAGTTGGAGATAGAAACTGGAGCTAGGAGTTGAAGATAGAAGCTGTAGCTAGGAGTTGGAGATAGAACCTGGAGCTAAGAGTTGGAAATATAAACTGGAGCTAGGAGTTGGAGATAGAAACTGGAGCTAGGAGTTGGAGATAGGAACTGGAGCTAGGAAGTGGAGATAGAAACTGGAGCTAAGAGTTGAAGATAGAAGCTGTAGCTATGAGATGGAGATAGAAATTGGAGCTAGGATTTGGAGATAGAAACTGGAGCTTGGATTTGGAGATCGAAACTGGAGCTGGAGTTGGAGATTGAAACTGGAGCTAGGAGTTGGAGATTGAAACTGGAGCTAGGAGTTGGAGATGGAAACTGGAGCTTGGAGTTGGAGATACAAACTGGAGCTAGGAGTTGAAAATAGAAGCTGGAGCTAGGAAGTGGAGATAGAAACTGGAGCTAGGAGTTGGAGATAGAAACTGGAGCTAGGAGTTGGAGATAGAAACTGGAGCTAGGAGTTGGAGATAGAAACTGGAGCTAGGAGTTGAAGATAGAAGCTGTAGCTAGGAATTGGAGATAGGAGCTGGAGCTAGGAGTTGGAGATAGAAACTGGAGCTAGGAGTTGGAGATAGAAACTGGAGCTAGGAGTTGGAGATAGAAACTAGAGCTACGAGTTGAAGATAGAAGTTGGAGAAAGGAGTTGGAGATAAAAAATGGAGCTAGGAGTTGAAGATAGAAGCTGGAGCTAGGAAGTGGAGATAGAAACTGGAGCTAGGAGTTGGAGATATAAACTGGATCTAGGAGTTGGAGATAGAAACTGGAGCTAGGAGTTGGAGATAGAAACTGGAGCTAGGAGTTGGAGATAGAAACTAGAGCTAGGAGTTGAAGATAGAAGCTGTAGCTAGGAGTTGGAGATAGAAACTGGAGCTAGGAGTTGGAGATATAAACTGGAGCTAGGAGTTGGAGATAGAAACTGGAGCTAGGAGTTGGAGATAAAAACTGGAGCTAGGAGTTGGAGATAGCAGCTGGAGCTAAGAGTTGAAGATAGAAGCTGTAGCTATGAGTTGGAGATAGAAATTGGAGCTAGGATTTGGAGATAGAAACTGTAGCTTGGAGTTGGAGATCGAAACTAGAGCTGGAGTTGGAGATTGAAACTGGAGCTAGGAGTTGGAGATTGAAACTGGAGCTAGGAGTTGGAGATGGAAACTGGAGCTTGGAGTTGGAGATACAAACTGGAGCTAGGAGTTGAAGATAGAAGCTGGAGCTAGGAAGTGGAGATAGAAACTGGAGCTAGGAGTTGGAGGTAGAAACTGGAGCTAGGAGTTGGAGACAGAAACTGGAGATAGGATGATTTGGAGATAGAAACTGGAGCTAGGAGTTGGAGATAGAAACGTTAGATACGAGTTGAAGATAGAATCTGGAGCTAGGAGTTGGAGATAGAAACTGGAGCTAGGAGATGGAGATATAAACTGGAGCTAGGAGTTGGAGATAGAAACTGGAGCTAGGAGTTGGAGATAGAAACTGGAGCTAGGAGTTGGAGATAGAAACTGGAGCTAGGAGTTGAAGATAGAAGCTGTAGCTAGGAGTTGGAGATAGAAACTGGAGCTAGGAGTTGGAGATATAAACTGGAGCTAGGAGTTGGAGATAGAAACTGGAGCTAGGAGTTGGAGATAGAAACTGGAGCTAGGAGTTGGAGATAGCAGCTGGAGCTAAGAGTTGAAGATAGAAGCTGTAGCTATGAGATGGAGATAGAAATTGGAGCTAGGATTTGGAGATAGAAACTGGAGCTTGGAGTTGGAGATCGAAACTGGAGCTGGAGTTGGAGATTGAAACTGGAGCTAGGAGTTGGAGATTGAAACTGGAGCTAGGAGTTGGAGATGGAAACTGGAGCTTGGAGTTGGAGATACAAACTGGAGCTAGGAGTTGAAGATAGAAGCTGGAGCTAGGAAGTGGAGATAGAAACTGGAGCTAGGAGTTGGAGATAGAAACTGGAGCTAGGAGTTGGAGATAGAAACTGGAGCTAGGAGTTGGAGATAGAAACTGGAGCTAGGAGTTGGAGATAGAAACTGGAGCTAGGAGTTGAAGATAGAAGCTGTAGCTAGGAGTTGGAGATAGAAGCTGGAGCTAGGAGTTGGAGATAGAAACTGGAGCTAGGAGTTGGAGATAGAAACTGGAGCTAGGAGTTGGAGATAGAAACTAGAGCTACGAGTTGAAGATAGAAGTTGGAGAAAGGAGTTGGAGATAAAAAATGGAGCTAGGAGTTGAAGATCGAAGCTGGAGCTAGGAAGTGGAGATAGAAACTGGAGCTAGGAGTTGGAGATAGAAACTGGAGCTAGGAGTTTGAGATAGAAACTAGTGCTAGGAGTTGAAGATAGAAGCTGTAGCTAGGAGTTGGAGAGAGAAACTGGAGCTAGGAGTTGGAGATATAAACTGGAGCTAGGAGTTGGAGATAGAAACTGGAGCTAGGAGTTGGAGATAGAAACTGGAGCTAGGAGTTGGAGATAGCAGCTGGAGCTAAGAGTTGAAGATAGAAGCTGTAGCTATGAGTTGGAGATAGAAATTGGAGCTAGGATTTGGAGATAGAAACTGGAGCTTGGAGTTGGAGATCGAAACTGGAGCTGGAGTTGGAGATTGAAGCTGGAGCTAGGAGTTGGAGATTGAAACTGGAGCTAGGAGTTGGAGATGGAAACTGGAGCTTGGAGTTGGAGATACAAACTGGAGCTAGGAGTTGAAGATAGAAGCTGGAGCTAGGAAGTGGAGATAGAAACTGGAGCTAGGAGTTGGAGATTGAAACTGGAGCTAGGAGTTGGAGATAAAAACTGGAGATAGGATGATTTGGAGATAGAAACTGGAGCTAGGAGTTGGAGATATAAACTGGAGCTAGGAGTTGGAGATAGAAACTGGAGCTAGGAGTTGGAGATAGAAACTGGAGCTAGCAGTTGGAGATAGAAACTGGAGCTAGGAGTTGAAGATAGAAGCTGTAGCTAGGAGTTGGAGATAGAAACTGGAGCTAGGAGTTGGAGATATAATCTGGAGCTAGGAGTTGGAGATAGAAACTGGAGCTAGGAGTTGGAGATAGGAACTGGAGCTAGGAGTTGGAGATAGCAGCTGGAGCTAAGAGTTGAAGATAGAAGCTGTAGCTATGAGATGGAGATAGAAATTGGAGCTAGGATTTGGAGATAGCAGCTGGAGCTAGGAGTTGAAGATAGAAGCTGTAGCTAGGAGTTGGAGATAGAAACTGGAGCTAGGAGTTGGAGATATAAACTGGAGCTAGGAGTTGGAGATAGAAACTGGAGCTAGGAGTTGGAGATAGAAACTGGAGCTAGGAGTTGAAGATAGAAGCTGTAGCTAGGAGTTGGAGATAGAAGCTGGAGCTAGGAGTTGGAGGTAGAAACTGGAGCTAGGAAGTGGAGATAGAAACTGGAGCTAGGAGTTGGAGATATAAACTGGAGCTAGGAGTTGGAGATAGAAACTGGAGCTTGGAGTTGGAGATACAAACTGGAGCTAGGAGTTTGAGATAGAAACTAGAGCTAGGAGTTGAAGATAGAAGCTGTAGCTAGGAGTTGGAGATAGAAACTGGAGCTAGGAGTTGGAGATATAAACTGGAGCTAGGAGTTGGAGATAGAAACTGGAGCTAGGAGTTGGAGATAGAAACTGGAGCTAGGAGTTGGAGATAGCAGCTGGAGCTAAGAGTTGAAGATAGAAGCTGTAGCTATGAGTTGGAGATAGAAATTGGAGCTAGGATTTGGAGATAGAAACTGGAGCTTGGAGTTGGAGATCGAAACTGGAGCTGGAGTTGGAGATTGAAGCTGGAGCTAGGAGTTGGAGATTGAAACTGGAGCTAGGAGTTGGAGATGGAAACTGGAGCTTGGAGTTGGAGATACAAACTGGAGCTAGGAGTTGAAGATAGAAGCTGGAGCTAGGAGTTGGAGATATAAACTGGAGCTAGGAGTTGGAGATAGAAACTGGAGCTAGGAGTTGGAGATAGAAACTGGAGCTAGGAGTTGGAGATAGCAGCTGGAGCTAAGAGTTGAAGATAGAAGCTGTAGCTATGAGTTGGAGATAGAAATTGGAGCTAGGATTTGGAGATAGAAACTGGAGCTTGGAGTTGGAGATCGAAACTGGAGCTGGAGTTGGAGATTGAAGCTGGAGCTAGGAGTTGGAGATTGAAACTGGAGCTAGGAGTTGGAGATGGAAACTGGAGCTTGGAGTTGGAGATACAAACTGGAGCTAGGAGTTGAAGATAGAAGCTGGAGCTAGGAAGTGGAGATAGAAACTGGAGCTAGGAGTTGGAGATAGCAGCTGGAGCTAAGAGTTGAAGATAGAAGCTGTAGCTATGAGATGGAGATAGAAATTGGAGCTAGGATTTGGAGATAGAAACTGGAGCTTGGAGTTGGAGATCGAAACTGGAGCTGGAGTTGGAGATTGAAACTGGAGCTAGGAGTTGGAGATTGAAACTGGAGCTAGGAGTTGGAGATGGAAACTGGAGCTTGGAGTTGGAGATACAAACTGGAGCTAGGAGTTGAAGATAGAAGCTGGAGCTAGGAAGTGGAGATAGAAACTGGAGCTAGGAGTTGGAGATAGAAACTGGAGCTAGGAGTTGGAGATAGAAACTGGAGCTAGGAGTTGGAGATAGAAACTGGAGCTAGGAGTTGGAGATAGAAACTGGAGCTAGGAGTTGAAGATAGAAGCTGTAGCTAGGAGTTGGAGATAGAAGCTGGAGCTAGGAGTTGGAGATAGAAACTGGAGCTAGGAGTTGGAGATAGAAACTGGAGCTAGGAGTTGGAGATAGAAACTAGAGCTACGAGTTGAAGATAGAAGTTGGAGAAAGGAGTTGGAGATAAAAAATGGAGCTAGGAGTTGAAGATAGAAGCTGGAGCTAGGAAGTGGAGATAGAAACTGGAGCTAGGAGTTGGAGATATAAACTGGAGCTAGGAGTTGGAGATAGAAACTGGAGCTTGGAGTTGGAGATACAAACTGGAGCTAGGAGTTTGAGATAGAAACTAGAGCTAGGAGTTGAAGATAGAAGCTGTAGCTAGGAGTTGGAGATAGAAACTGGAGCTAGGAGTTGGAGATATAAACTGGAGCTAGGAGTTGGAGATAGAAACTGGAGCTAGGAGTTGGAGATAGAAACTGGAGCTAGGAGTTGGAGATAGCAGCTGGAGCTAAGAGTTGAAGATAGAAGCTGTAGCTATGAGTTGGAGATAGAAATTGGAGCTAGGATTTGGAGATAGAAACTGGAGCTTGGAGTTGGAGATCGAAACTGGAGCTGGAGTTGGAGATTGAAGCTGGAGCTAGGAGTTGGAGATTGAAACTGGAGCTAGGAGTTGGAGATGGAAACTGGAGCTTGGAGTTGGAGATACAAACTGGAGCTAGGAGTTGAAGATAGAAGCTGGAGCTAGGAAGTGGAGATAGAAACTGGAGCTAGGAGTTGGAGATAGCAGCTGGAGCTAAGAGTTGAAGATAGAAGCTGTAGCTATGAGTTGGAGATAGAAATTGGAGCTAGGATTTGGAGATAGAAACTGGAGCTTGGAGTTGGAGATACAAACTGGAGCTAGGAGTTGAAGATAGAAGCTGGAGCTAGGAAGTCGAGATAGAAGCTGGAGCTAGGAGTTGGAGATAGAAACTGGAGCTAGGAGTTGGAGATAGAAACTGGAGCTAGGAGTTGGAGATAGAAACTAGAGCTACGAGTTGAAGATAGAAGTTGGAGAAAGGAGTTGGAGATAAAAAATGGAGCTAGGAGTTGAAGATAGAAGCTGCAGCTAGGAAGTGGAGATAGAAACTGGAGCTAGGAGTTGGAGATATAAACTGGAGCTAGGAGTTGGAGATAGAAACTGGAGCTTGGAGTTGGAGATACAAACTGGAGCTAGGAGTTTGAGATAGAAACTAGAGCTAGGAGTTGAAGATAGAAGCTGTAGCTAGGAGTTGGAGATAGAAACTGGAGCTAGGAGTTGGAGATATAAACTGGAGCTAGGAGTTGGAGATAGAAACTGGAGCTAGGAGTTGGAGATAGAAACTGGAGCTAGGAGTTGGAGATAGCAGCTGGAGCTAAGAGTTGAAGATAGAAGCTGTAGCTATGAGATGGAGATAGAAATTGGAGCTAGGATTTGGAGATAGAAACTGGAGCTTGGAGTTGGAGATCGAAACTGGAGCTGGAGTTGGAGATTGAAACTGGAGCTAGGAGTTGGAGATTGAAACTAGAGCTACGAGTTGAAGATAAAAGTTGGAGAAAGGAGTTGGAGATAAAAAATGGAGCTAGGAGTTGAAGATAGAAGCTGGAGCTAGGAAGTGGAGATAGAAACTGGAGCTAGGAGTTGGAGATATAAACTGGAGCTAGGAGTTGGAGATAGAAACTGGAGCTTGGAGTTGGAGATACAAACTGGAGCTAGGAGTTTGAGATAGAAACTAGAGCTAGGAGTTGAAATAGAAGCTGTAGCTAGGAGTTGGAGATAGAAACTGGAGCTAGGAGTTGGAGATATAAACTGGAGCTAGGAGTTGGAGATAGAAACTGGAGCTAGGAGTTGGAGATAGAAACTGGAGCTAGGAGTTGGAGATAGCAGCTGGAGCTAAGAGTTGAAGATAGAAGCTGTAGCTATGAGTTGGAGATAGAAATTGGAGCTAGGATTTGGAGATAGAAACTGGAGCTTGGAGTTGGAGATCGAAACTGGAGCTGGAGTTGGAGATTGAAGCTGGAGCTAGGAGTTGGAGATTGAAACTGGAGCTAGGAGTTGGAGATGGAAACTGGAGCTTGGAGTTGGAGATACAAACTGGAGCTAGGAGTTGAAGATAGAAGCTGGAGCTAGGAAGTGGAGATAGAAACTGGAGCTAGGAGTTGGAGATAGCAGCTGGAGCTAAGAGTTGAAGATAGAAGCTGTAGCTATGAGTTGGAGATAGAAATTGGAGCTAGGATTTGGAGATAGAAACTGGAGCTTGGAGTTGGAGATCGAAACTGGAGCTGGAGTTGGAGATTGAAGCTGGAGCTAGGAGTTGGAGATTGAAACTGGAGCTAGGAGTTGGAGATGGAAACTGGAGCTTGGAGTTGGAGATACAAACTGGAGCTAGGAGTTGAAGATAGAAGCTGGAGCTAGGAAGTGGAGATAGAAGCTGGAGCTAGGAGTTGGAGATAGAAACTGGAGCTAGGAGTTGGAGATAGAAACTGGAGCTAGGAGTTGGA
The DNA here is from genome assembly GCF_048934315.1 of Petromyzon marinus. Classification (NCBI taxonomy): domain Eukaryota; kingdom Metazoa; phylum Chordata; class Hyperoartia; order Petromyzontiformes; family Petromyzontidae; genus Petromyzon; species Petromyzon marinus. Next base: position 24,799,306 of record NC_133668.1, on the reverse strand, counting down.
GATAGAAACTAGAGCTACGAGTTGAAGATAGAAGTTGGAGAAAGGAGTTGGAGATAAAAAATGGAGCTAGGAGTTGAAGATAGAAGCTGGAGCTAGGAAGTGGAGATAGAAACTGGAGCTAGGAGTTGGAGATATAAACTGGAGCTAGGAGTTGGAGATAGAAACTGGAGCTTGGAGTTGGAGATACAAACTGGAGCTAGGAGTTTGAGATAGAAACTAGAGCTAGGAGTTGAAGATAGAAGCTGTAGCTAGGAGTTGGAGATAGAAACTGGAGCTAGGAGTTGGAGATATAAACTGGAGCTAGGAGTTGGAGATAGAAACTGGAGCTAGGAGTTGGAGATAGAAACTGGAGCTAGGAGTTGGAGATAGCAGCTGGAGCTAAGAGTTGAAGATAGAAGCTGTAGCTATGAGTTGGAGATAGAAATTGGAGCTAGGATTTGGAGATAGAAACTGGAGCTTGGAGTTGGAGATCGAAACTGGAGCTGGAGTTGGAGATTGAAGCTGGAGCTAGGAGTTGGAGATTGAAACTGGAGCTAGGAGTTGGAGATGGAAACTGGAGCTTGGAGTTGGAGATACACACTGGAGCTAGGAGTTGAAGATAGAAGCTGGAGCTAGGAAGTGGAGATAGAAACTGGAGCTAGGAGTTGGAGATATAAACTGGAGCTAGGAGTTGGAGATAGAAACTGGAGCTAGGAGTTGGAGATAGAAACTGGAGCTAGGAGTTGGAGACAGAAACTGGAGATAGGATGATTTGGAGATAGAAACTGGAGCTAGGAGTTGGAGATAGAAACGTTAGATACAAGTTGAAGATAGAATCTGGAGCTAGAAGTTGGAGATAGAAACTGGAGCTAGGAGTTGGAGATATAAACTGGAGCTAGGAGTTGGAGATAGAAACTGGAGCTAGGAGTTGGAGATAGAAACTGGAGCTAGGAGTTGGAGATAGAAACTGGAGCTAGGAGTTGAAGATAGAAGCTGTAGCTAGGAGTTGGAGATAGAAACTGGAGCTAGGAGTTGGAGATATAATCTGGAGCTAGGAGTTGGAGATAGAAACTGGAGCTGGAGTTGGAGATTGAAGCTGGAGCTAGGAGTTGGAGATTGAAACTGGAGCTAGGAGTTGGAGATGGAAACTGGAGCTTGGAGTTGGAGATACAAACTGGAGCTAGGAGTTGAAGATAGAAGCTGGAGCTAGGAAGTGGAGATAGAAGCTGGAGCTAGGAGTTGGAGATAGAAACTGGAGCTAGGAGTTGGAGATAGAAACTGGAGCTAGGAGTTGGAGATAGAAACTAGAGCTACGAGTTGAAGATAGAAGTTGGAGAAAGGAGTTGGAGATAAAAAATGGAGCTAGGAGTTGAAGATAGAAGCTGGAGCTAGGAAGTGGAGATAGAAACTGGAGCTAGGAGTTGGAGATATAAACTGGAGCTAGGAGTTGGAGATAGAAACTGGAGCTTGGAGTTGGAGATACAAACTGGAGCTAGGAGTTTGAGATAGAAACTAGAGCTAGGAGTTGAAGATAGAAGCTGTAGCTAGGAGTTGGAGATAGAAACTGGAGCTAGGAGTTGGAGATATAAACTGGAGCTAGGAGTTGGAGATAGAAACTGGAGCTAGGAGTTGGAGATAGAAACTGGAGCTAGGAGTTGGAGATAGCAGCTGGAGCTAAGAGTTGAAGATAGAAGCTGTAGCTATGAGTTGGAGATAGAAATTGGAGCTAGGATTTGGAGATAGAAACTGGAGCTTGGAGTTGGAGATCGAAACTGGAGCTGGAGTTGGAGATTGAAGCTGGAGCTAGGAGTTGGAGATGGAAACTGGAGCTTGGAGTTGGAGATACACACTGGAGCTAGGAGTTGAAGATAGAAGCTGGAGCTAGGAAGTGGAGATAGAAACTGGAGCTAGGAGTTGGAGATATAAACTGGAGCTAGGAGTTGGAGATAGAAACTGGAGCTAGGAGTTGGAGATAGAAACTGGAGCTAGGAGTTGGAGACAGAAACTGGAGATAGGATGATTTGGAGATAGAAACTGGAGCTAGGAGTTGGAGATAGAAACGTTAGATACAAGTTGAAGATAGAATCTGGAGCTAGGAGTTGGAGATAGAAACTGGAGCTAGGAGTTGGAGATATAAACTGGAGCTAGGAGTTGGAGATAGAAACTGGAGCTAGGAGTTGGAGATAGAAACTGGAGCTAGGAGTTGGAGATAGAAACTGGAGCTAGGAGTTGAAGATAGAAGCTGTAGCTAGGAGTTGGAGATAGAAACTGGAGCTAGGAGTTGGAGATATAATCTGGAGCTAGGAGTTGGAGATAGAAACTGGAGCTAGGAGTTGGAGATAGGAACTGGAACTAGGAGTTGGAGATAGCAGCTGGAGCTAAGAGTTGAAGATAGAAGCTGTAGCTATGAGATGGAGATAGAAATTGGAGCTAGGATTTGGAGATAGAAACTGGAGCTTGGAGTTGGAGATCGAAACTGGAGCTGGAGTTGGAGATTGAAACTGGAGCTAGGAGTTGGAGATTGAAACTGGAGCTAGGAGTTGGAGATGGAAACTGGAGCTTGGAGTTGGAGATACAAACTGGAGCTAGGAGTTGAAGATAGAAGCTGGAGCTAGGAAGTGGAGATAGAAACTGGAGCTAGGAGTTGGAGATAGCAGCTGGAGCTAAGAGTTGAAGATAGAAGCTGTAGCTATGAGTTGGAGATAGAAATTGGAGCTAGGATTTGGAGATAGAAACTGGAGCTTGGAGTTGGAGATACAAACTGGAGCTAGGAGTTGAAGATAGAAGCTGGAGCTAGGAAGTCGAGATAGAAGCTGGAGCTAGGAGTTGGAGATAGAAACTGGAGCTAGGAGTTGGAGATAGAAACTGGAGCTAGGAGTTGGAGATAGAAACTAGAGCTACGAGTTGAAGATAGAAGTTGGAGAAAGGAGTTGGAGATAAAAAATGGAGCTAGGAGTTGAAGATAGAAGCTGCAGCTAGGAAGTGGAGATAGAAACTGGAGCTAGGAGTTGGAGATATAAACTGGAGCTAGGAGTTGGAGATAGAAACTGGAGCTTGGAGTTGGAGATACAAACTGGAGCTAGGAGTTTGAGATAGAAACTAGAGCTAGGAGTTGAAGATAGAAGCTGTAGCTAGGAGTTGGAGATAGAAACTGGAGCTAGGAGTTGGAGATATAAACTGGAGCTAGGAGTTGGAGATATAAACTGGAGCTAGGAGTTGGAGATAGAAACTGGAGCTAGGAGTTGGAGATAGAAACTGGAGCTAGGAGTTGGAGATAGCAGCTGGAGCTAAGAGTTGAAGATAGAAGCTGTAGCTATGAGATGGAGATAGAAACTGGAGCTAGGATTTGGAGATAGAAACTGGAGCTTGGAGTTGGAGATCGAAACTGGAGCTGGAGTTGGAGATTGAAACTGGAGCTAGGAGTTGGAGATTGAAACTGGAGCTAGGAGTTGGAGATGGAAACTGGAGCTTGGAGTTGGAGATACAAACTGGAGCTAGGAGTTGAAGATAGAAGCTGGAGCTAGGAAGTGGAGATAGAAACTGGAGCTAGGAGTTGGAGATAGAAACTGGAGCTAGGAGTTGGAGATAGAAACTGGAGCTAGGAGTTGGAGATAGAAGCTGTAGCTAGGAGTTGGAGATAGAAGCTGGAGCTAGGAGTTGGAGATAGAAATTGGAGCTAGGAGTTGGAGATAGAAACTGGAGCTAGGAGTTGGAGATAGAAACTAGAGCTACGAGTTGAAGATAAAAGTTGGAGAAAGGAGTTGGAGATAAAAAATGGAGCTAGGAGTTGAAGATAGAAGCTGGAGCTAGGAAGTGGAGATAGAAACTGGAGCTAGGAGTTGGAGATATAAACTGGAGCTAGGAGTTGGAGATAGAAACTGGAGCTTGGAGTTGGAGATACAAACTGGAGCTAGGAGTTTGAGATAGAAACTAGAGCTAGGAGTTGAAGATAGAAGCTGTAGCTAGGAGTTGGAGATAGAAACTGGAGCTAGGAGTTGGAGATATAAACTGGAGCTAGGAGTTGGAGATAGAAACTGGAGCTAGGAGTTGGAGATAGAAACTGGAGCTAGGAGTTGGAGATAGCAGCTGGAGCTAAGAGTTGAAGATAGAAGCTGTAGCTATGAGTTGGAGATAGAAATTGGAGCTAGGATTTGGAGATAGAAACTGGAGCTTGGAGTTGGAGATCGAAACTGGAGCTGGAGTTGGAGATTGAAGCTGGAGCTAGGAGTTGGAGATGGAAACTGGAGCTTGGAGTTGGAGATACACACTGGAGCTAGGAGTTGAAGATAGAAGCTGGAGCTAGGAAGTGGAGATAGAAACTGGAGCTAGGAGTTGGAGATATAAACTGGAGCTAGGAGTTGGAGATAGAAACTGGAGCTAGGAGTTGGAGATAGAAACTGGAGCTAGGAGTTGGAGAAAGAGACTGGAGATAGGATGATTTGGAGATAGAAACTGGAGCTAGGAGTTGGAGATAGAAACGTTAGATACAAGTTGAAGATAGAATCTGGAGCTAGGAGTTGGAGATAGAAACTGGAGCTAGGAGTTGGAGATATAAACTGGAGCTAGGAGTTGGAGATAGAAACTGGAGCTAGGAGTTGGAGATAGAAACTGGAGCTAGGAGTTGGAGATAGAAACTGGAGCTAGGAGTTGGAGATAGAAACTAGAGCTACGAGTTGAAGATAAAAGTTGGAGAAAGGAGTTGGAGATAAAAAATGGAGCTAGGAGTTGAAGATAGAAGCTGGAGCTAGGAAGTGGAGATAGAAACTGGAGCTAGGAGTTGGAGATATAAACTGGAGCTAGGAGTTGGAGATAGAAACTGGAGCTTGGAGTTGGAGATACAAACTGGAGCTAGGAGTTTGAGATAGAAACTAGAGCTAGGAGTTGAAGATAGAAGCTGTAGCTAGGAGTTGGAGATAGAAACTGGAGCTAGGAGTTGGAGATATAAACTGGAGCTAGGAGTTGGAGATAGAAACTGGAGCTAGGAGTTGGAGATAGAAACTGGAGCTAGGAGTTGGAGATAGCAGCTGGAGCTAAGAGTTGAAGATAGAAGCTGTAGCTATGAGTTGGAGATAGAAATTGGAGCTAGGATTTGGAGATAGAAACTGGAGCTTGGAGTTGGAGATCGAAACTGGAGCTGGAGTTGGAGATTGAAGCTGGAGCTAGGAGTTGGAGATGGAAACTGGAGCTTGGAGTTGGAGATACACACTGGAGCTAGGAGTTGAAGATAGAAGCTGGAGCTAGGAAGTGGAGATAGAAACTGGAGCTAGGAGTTGGAGATATAAACTGGAGCTAGGAGTTGGAGATAGAAACTGGAGCTAGGAGTTGGAGATAGAAACTGGAGCTAGGAGTTGGAGAAAGAGACTGGAGATAGGATGATTTGGAGATAGAAACTGGAGCTAGGAGTTGGAGATAGAAACGTTAGATACAAGTTGAAGATAGAATCTGGAGCTAGGAGTTGGAGATAGAAACTGGAGCTAGGAGTTGGAGATATAAACTGGAGCTAGGAGTTGGAGATAGAAACTGGAGCTAGGAGTTGGAGATAGAAACTGGAGCTAGGAGTTGGAGATAGAAACTGGAGCTAGGAGTTGAAGATAGAAGCTGTAGCTAGGAGTTGGAGATAGAAACTGGAGCTAGGAGTTGGAGATATAATCTGGAGCTAGGAGTTGGAGATAGAAACTGGAGCTAGGAGTTGGAGATAGGAACTGGAACTAGGAGTTGGAGATAGCAGCTGGAGCTAAGAGTTGAAGATAGAAGCTGTAGCTATGAGATGGAGATAGAAATTGGAGCTAGGATTTGGAGATAGAAACTGGAGCTTGGAGTTGGAGATCGAAACTGGAGCTGGAGTTGGAGATTGAAACTGGAGCTAGGAGTTGGAGATTGAAACTGGAGCTAGGAGTTGGAGATGGAAACTGGAGCTTGGAGTTGGAGATACAAACTGGAGCTAGGAGTTGAAGATAGAAGCTGGAGCTAGGAAGTGGAGATAGAAACTGGAGCTAGGAGTTGGAGATAGCAGCTGGAGCTAAGAGTTGAAGATAGAAGCTGTAGCTATGAGTTGGAGATAGAAATTGGAGCTAGGATTTGGAGATAGAAACTGGAGCTTGGAGTTGGAGATACAAACTGGAGCTAGGAGTTGAAGATAGAAGCTGGAGCTAGGAAGTCGAGATAGAAGCTGGAGCTAGGAGTTGGAGATAGAAACTGGAGCTAGGAGTTGGAGATAGAAACTGGAGCTAGGAGTTGGAGATAGAAACTAGAGCTACGAGTTGAAGATAGAAGTTGGAGAAAGGAGTTGGAGATAAAAAATGGAGCTAGGAGTTGAAGATAGAAGCTGCAGCTAGGAAGTGGAGATAGAAACTGGAGCTAGGAGTTGGAGATATAAACTGGAGCTAGGAGTTGGAGATAGAAACTGGAGCTTGGAGTTGGAGATACAAACTGGAGCTAGGAGTTTGAGATAGAAACTAGAGCTAGGAGTTGAAGATAGAAGCTGTAGCTAGGAGTTGGAGATAGAAACTGGAGCTAGGAGTTGGAGATATAAACTGGAGCTAGGAGTTGGAGATAGAAACTGGAGCTAGGAGTTGGAGATAGAAACTGGAGCTAGGAGTTGGAGATAGCAGCTGGAGCTAAGAGTTGAAGATAGAAGCTGTAGCTATGAGATGGAGATAGAAATTGGAGCTAGGATTTGGAGATAGAAACTGGAGCTTGGAGTTGGAGATCGAAACTGGAGCTGGAGTTGGAGATTGAAACTGGAGCTAGGAGTTGGAGATTGAAACTGGAGCTAGGAGTTGGAGATGGAAACTGGAGCTTGGAGTTGGAGATACAAACTGGAGCTAGGAGTTGAAGATAGAAGCTGGAGCTAGGAAGTGGAGATAGAAACTGGAGCTAGGAGTTGGAGATAGAAACTGGAGCTAGGAGTTGGAGATAGAAGCTGTAGCTAGGAGTTGGAGATAGAAGCTGGAGCTAGGAGTTGGAGATAGAAACTGGAGCTAGGAGTTGGAGATAGAAACTGGAGCTAGGAGTTGGAGATAGAAACTAGAGCTACGAGTTGAAGATAAAAGTTGGAGAAAGGAGTTGGAGATAAAAAATGGAGCTAGGAGTTGAAGATAGAAGCTGGAGCTAGGAAGTGGAGATAGAAACTGGAGCTAGGAGTTGGAGATATAAACTGGAGCTAGGAGTTGGAGATAGAAACTGGAGCTTGGAGTTGGAGATACAAACTGGAGCTAGGAGTTTGAGATAGAAACTAGAGCTAGGAGTTGAAGATAGAAGCTGTAGCTAGGAGTTGGAGATAGAAACTGGAGCTAGGAGTTGGAGATATAAACTGGAGCTAGGAGTTGGAGATAGAAACTGGAGCTAGGAGTTGGAGATAGAAACTGGAGCTAGGAGTTGGAGATAGCAGCTGGAGCTAAGAGTTGAAGATAGAAGCTGTAGCTATGAGTTGGAGATAGAAATTGGAGCTAGGATTTGGAGATAGAAACTGGAGCTTGGAGTTGGAGATCGAAACTGGAGCTGGAGTTGGAGATTGAAGCTGGAGCTAGGAGTTGGAGATTGAAACTGGAGCTAGGAGTTGGAAATGGAAACTGGAGCTTGGAGTTGGAGATACAAACTGGAGCTAGGAGTTGAAGATAGAAGCTGGAGCTAGGAAGTGGAGATAGAAACTGGAGCTAGGAGTTGGAGATAGCAGCTGGAGCTAAGAGTTGAAGATAGAAGCTGTAGCTATGAGTTGGAGATAGAAATTGGAGCTAGGATTTGGAGATAGAAACTGGAGCTTGGAGTTGGAGATCGAAACTGGAGCTGGAGTTGGAGATTGAAGCTGGAGCTAGGAGTTGGAGATTGAAACTGGAGCTAGGAGTTGGAGATGGAAACTGGAGCTTGGAGTTGGAGATACAAACTGGAGCTAGGAGTTGAAGATAGAAGCTGGAGCTAGGAAGTGGAGATAGAAGCTGGAGCTAGGAGTTGGAGATAGAAACTGGAGCTAGGAGTTGGAGATAGAAACTGGAGCTAGGAGTTGGAGATAGAAACTAGAGCTACGAGTTGAAGATAGAAGTTGGAGAAAGGAGTTGGAGATAAAAAATGGAGCTAGGAGTTGAAGATAGAAGCTGGAGCTAGGAAGTGGAGATAGAAACTGGAGCTAGGAGTTGGAGATATAAACTGGAGCTAGGAGTTGGAGATAGAAACTGGAGCTTGGAGTTGGAGATACAAACTGGAGCTAGGAGTTTGAGATAGAAACTAGAGCTAGGAGTTGAAGATAGAAGCTGTAGCTAGGAGTTGGAGATAGAAACTGGAGCTAGGAGTTGGAGATATAAACTGGAGCTAGGAGTTGGAGATAGAAACTGGAGCTAGGAGTTGGAGATAGAAACTGGAGCTAGGAGTTGGAGATAGCAGCTGGAGCTAAGAGTTGAAGATAGAAGCTGTAGCTATGAGTTGGAGATAGAAATTGGAGCTAGGATTTGGAGATAGAAACTGGAGCTTGGAGTTGGAGATCGAAACTGGAGCTGGAGTTGGAGATTGAAGCTGGAGCTAGGAGTTGGAGATTGAAACTGGAGCTAGGAGTTGGAGATGGAAACTGGAGCTTGGAGTTGGAGATACACACTGGAGCTAGGAGTTGAAGATAGAAGCTGGAGCTAGGAAGTGGAGATAGAAACTGGAGCTAGGAGTTGGAGATATAAACTGGAGCTAGGAGTTGGAGATAGAAACTGGAGCTAGGAGTTGGAGATAGAAACTGGAGCTAGGAGTTGGAGACAGAAACTGGAGATAGGATGATTTGGAGATAGAAACTGGAGCTAGGAGTTGGAGATAGAAACGTTAGATACAAGTTGAAGATAGAATCTGGAGCTAGGAGTTGGAGATAGAAACTGGAGCTAGGAGTTGGAGATATAAACTGGAGCTAGGAGTTGGAGATAGAAACTGGAGCTAGGAGTTGGAGATAGAAACTGGAGCTAGGAGTTGGAGATAGAAACTGGAGCTAGGAGTTGAAGATAGAAGCTGTAGCTAGGAGTTGGAGATAGAAACTGGAGCTAGGAGTTGGAGATATAATCTGGAGCTAGGAGTTGGAGATAGAAACTGGAGCTGGAGTTGGAGATTGAAGCTGGAGCTAGGAGTTGGAGATTGAAACTGGAGCTAGGAGTTGGAGATGGAAACTGGAGCTTGGAGTTGGAGATACAAACTGGAGCTAGGAGTTGAAGATAGAAGCTGGAGCTAGGAAGTGGAGATAGAAGCTGGAGCTAGGAGTTGGAGATAGAAACTGGAGCTAGGAGTTGGAGATAGAAACTGGAGCTAGGAGTTGGAGATAGAAACTAGAGCTACGAGTTGAAGATAGAAGTTGGAGAAAGGAGTTGGAGATAAAAAATGGAGCTAGGAGTTGAAGATAGAAGCTGGAGCTAGGAAGTGGAGATAGAAACTGAAGCTAGGAGTTGGAGATATAAACTGGAGCTAGGAGTTGGAGATAGAAACTGGAGCTTGGAGTTGGAGATACAAACTGGAGCTAGGAGTTTGAGATAGAAACTAGAGCTAGGAGTTGAAGATAGAAGCTGTAGCTAGGAGTTGGAGATAGAAACTGGAGCTAGGAGTTGGAGATATAAACTGGAGCTAGGAGTTGGAGATAGAAACTGGAGCTAGGAGTTGGAGATAGAAACTGGAGCTAGGAGTTGGAGATAGCAGCTGGAGCTAAGAGTTGAAGATAGAAGCTGTAGCTATGAGTTGGAGATAGAAATTGGAGCTAGGATTTGGAGATAGAAACTGGAGCTTGGAGTTGGAGATCGAAACTGGAGCTGGAGTTGGAGATTGAAGCTGGAGCTAGGAGTTGGAGATGGAAACTGGAGCTTGGAGTTGGAGATACACACTGGAGCTAGGAGTTGAAGATAGAAGCTGGAGCTAGGAAGTGGAGATAGAAACTGGAGCTAGGAGTTGGAGATATAAACTGGAGCTAGGAGTTGGAGATAGAAACTGGAGCTAGGAGTTGGAGATAGAAACTGGAGCTAGGAGTTGGAGACAGAAACTGGAGATAGGATGATTTGGAGATAGAAACTGGAGCTAGGAGTTGGAGATAGAAACGTTAGATACAAGTTGAAGATAGAATCTGGAGCTAGGAGTTGGAGATAGAAACTGGAGCTAGGAGTTGGAGATATAAACTGGAGCTAGGAGTTGGAGATAGAAACTGGAGCTAGGAGTTGGAGATAGAAACTGGAGCTAGGAGTTGGAGATAGAAACTGGAGCTAGGAGTTGAAGATAGAAGCTGTAGCTAGGAGTTGGAGATAGAAACTGGAGCTAGGAGTTGGAGATATAATCTGGAGCTAGGAGTTGGAGATAGAAACTGGAGCTAGGAGTTGGAGATAGGAACTGGAACTAGGAGTTGGAGATAGCAGCTGGAGCTAAGAGTTGAAGATAGAAGCTGTAGCTATGAGATGGAGATAGAAATTGGAGCTAGGATTTGGAGATAGAAACTGGAGCTTGGAGTTGGAGATCGAAACTGGAGCTGGAGTTGGAGATTGAAACTGGAGCTAGGAGTTGGAGATTGAAACTGGAGCTAGGAGTTGGAGATGGAAACTGGAGCTTGGAGTTGGAGATACAAACTGGAGCTAGGAGTTGAAGATAGAAGCTGGAGCTAGGAAGTGGAGATAGAAACTGGAGCTAGGAGTTGGAGATAGAAACTGGAGCTAGGAGTTGGAGATAGAAACTGGAGCTAGGAGTTGGAGATAGAAACTGGAGCTTGGAGTTGGAGATAGAAACTGGAGCTAGGAGTTGGAGATAGAAACTGGAGCTAGGAGTTGGAGACAGAAACTGGAGATAGGATGATTTGGAGATAGAAACTGGAGCTAGGAGTTGGAGATAGAAACGTTAGATACAAGTTGAAGATAGAATCTGGAGCTAGGAGTTGGAGATAGAAACTGGAGCTAGGAGTTGGAGATATAAACTGGAGCTAGGAGTTGGAGATAGAAACTGGAGCTAGGAGTTGGAGATAGAAACTGGAGCTAGGAGTTGGAGATAGAAACTGGAGCTAGGAGTTGAAGATAGAAGCTGTAGCTAGGAGTTGGAGATAGAAACTGGAGCTAGGAGTTGGAGATATAATCTGGAGCTAGGAGATGGAGATAGAAACTGGAGCTGGAGTTGGAGATTGAAGCTGGAGCTAGGAGTTGGAGATTGAAACTGGAGCTAGGAGTTGGAGATGGAAACTGGAGCTTGGAGTTGGAGATACAAACTGGAGCTAGGAGTTGAAGATAGAAGCTGGAGCTAGGAAGTGGAGATAGAAGCTGGAGCTAGGAGTTGGAGATAGAAACTGGAGCTAGGAGTTGGAGATAGAAACTGGAGCTAGGAGTTGGAGATAGAAACTAGAGCTACGAGTTGAAGATAGAAGTTGGAGAAAGGAGTTGGAGATAAAAAATGGAGCTAGGAGTTGAAGATAGAAGCTGGAGCTAGGAAGTGGAGATAGAAACTGGAGCTAGGAGTTGGAGATATAAACTGGAGCTAGGAGTTGGAGATAGAAACTGGAGCTTGGAGTTGGAGATACAAACTGGAGCTAGGAGTTTGAGATAGAAACTAGAGCTAGGAGTTGAAGATAGAAGCTGTAGCTAGGAGTTGGAGATAGAAACTGGAGCTAGGAGTTGGAGATATAAACTGGAGCTAGGAGTTGGAGATAGAAACTGGAGCTAGGAGTTGGAGATAGAAACTGGAGCTAGGAGTTGGAGATAGCAGCTGGAGCTAAGAGTTGAAGATAGAAGCTGTAGCTATGAGTTGGAGATAGAAATTGGAGCTAGGATTTGGAGATAGAAACTGGAGCTTGGAGTTGGAGATCGAAACTGGAGCTGGAGTTGGAGATTGAAGCTGGAGCTAGGAGTTGGAGATGGAAACTGGAGCTTGGAGTTGGAGATACACACTGGAGCTAGGAGTTGAAGATAGAAGCTGGAGCTAGGAAGTGGAGATAGAAACTGGAGCTAGGAGTTGGAGATATAAACTGGAGCTAGGAGTTGGAGATAGAAACTGGAGCTAGGAGTTGGAGATAGAAACTGGAGCTAGGAGTTGGAGACAGAAACTGGAGATAGGATGATTTGGAGATAGAAACTGGAGCTAGGAGTTGGAGATAGAAACGTTAGATACAAGTTGAAGATAGAATCTGGAGCTAGGAGTTGGAGATAGAAACTGGAGCTAGGAGTTGGAGATATAAACTGGAGCTAGGAGTTGGAGATAGAAACTGGAGCTAGGAGTTGGAGATAGAAACTGGAGCTAGGAGTTGGAGATAGAAACTGGAGCTAGGAGTTGAAGATAGAAGCTGTAGCTAGGAGTTGGAGATAGAAACTGGAGCTAGGAGTTGGAGATATAATCTGGAGCTAGGAGTTGGAGATAGAAACTGGAGCTAGGAGTTGGAGATAGGAACTGGAACTAGGAGTTGGAGATAGCAGCTGGAGCTAAGAGTTGAAGATAGAAGCTGTAGCTATGAGATGGAGATAGAAATTGGAGCTAGGATTTGGAGATAGAAACTGGAGCTTGGAGTTGGAGATCGAAACTGGAGCTGGAGTTGGAGATTGAAACTGGAGCTAGGAGTTGGAGATTGAAACTGGAGCTAGGAGTTGGAGATGGAAACTGGAGCTTGGAGTTGGAGATACAAACTGGAGCTAGGAGTTGAAGATAGAAGCTGGAGCTAGGAAGTGGAGATAGAAACTGGAGCTAGGAGTTGGAGATAGAAACTGGAGCTAGGAGTTGGAGATAGAAACTGGAGCTAGGAGTTGGAGATAGAAACTGGAGCTTGGAGTTGGAGATAGAAACTGGAGCTAGGAGTTGAAGATAGAAGCTGTAGCTAGGAGTTGGAGATAGAAGCTGGAGCTAGGAGTTGGAGATAGAAACTGGAGCTAGGAGTTGGAGATAAAAACTGGAGCTAGGAGTTGGAGATAGAAACTAGAGCTACGAGTTGAAGATAGAAGTTGGAGAAAGGAGTTGGAGATAAAAAATGGAGCTAGGAGTTGAAGATAGAAGCTGGAGCTAGGAAGTGGAGATAGAAACTGGAGCTAGGAGTTGGAGATATAAACTGGAGCTAGGAGTTGGAGATAGAAACTGGAGCTAGGAGTTGGAGATAGAAACTGGAGCTAGGAGTTGGAGACAGAAACTGGAGATAGGATGATTTGGAGATAGAAACTGGAGCTAGGAGTTGGAGATAGAAACGTTAGATACAAGTTGAAGATAGAATCTGGAGCTAGGAGTTGGAGATAGAAACTGGAGCTAGGAGTTGGAGATATAAACTGGAGCTAGGAGTTGGAGATAGAAACTGGAGCTAGGAGTTGGAGATAGAAACTGGAGCTAGGAGTTGGAGATAGAAACTGGAGCTAGGAGTTGAAGATAGAAGCTGTAGCTAGGAGTTGGAGATAGAAACTGGAGCTAGGAGTTGGAGATATAAACTGGAGCTAGGAGTTGGAGATAGAAACTGGAGCTAGGAGTTGGAGATAGAAGCTGTAGCTATGAGATGGAGATAGAAATTGGAGCTAGGATTTGGAGATAGAAACTGGAGCTTGGAGTTGGAGATCGAAACTGGAGCTGGAGTTGGAGATTGAAACTGGAGCTAGGAGTTGGAGATTGAAACTGGAGCTGGAGTTGGAGATGGAAACTGGAGCTTGGAGTTGGAGATACAAACTGGAGCTAGGAGTTGAAGATAGAAACTGGAGCTTGGAGTTGGAGATCGAAACTGGAGCTGGAGTTGGAGATTGAAGCTGGAGCTAGGAGTTGGAGATTGAAACTGGAGCTAGGAGTTGGAGATGGAAACTGGAGCTTGGAGTTGGAGATACAAACTGGAGCTAGGAGTTGAAGATAGAAGCTGGAGCTAGGAAGTGGAGATAGAAACTGGAGCTAGGAGTTGGAGATAGAAACTGGAGCTAGGAGTTGGAGATAGAAACTGGAGATAGGATGATTTGGAGATAGAAACTGGAGCTAGGAGTTGGAGATAGAAACGGGAGATAGGAGTTGAAGATATAATCTGGAGCTAGGAGTTGGAGATAGAAACTGGAGCTAGGAGTTGGAGATATAAACTGGAGCTAGGAGTTGGAGATAGAAACTGGAGCTAGGAGTTGGAGATAGAAACTGGAGCTAGGAGTTGGAGATAGAAACTGGAGCTAGGAGTTGAAGATAGAAGCTGTAGCTAGGAGTTGGAGATAGAAACTGGAGCTAGGAGTTGGAGATATAATCTGGAGCTAGGAGTTGGAGATAGAAACTGGAGCTAGGAGTTGGAGATAGGAACTGGAACTAGGAGTTGGAGATAGCAGCTGGAGCTAAGAGTTGAAGATAGAAGCTGTAGCTATGAGATGGAGATAGAAATTGGAGCTAGGATTTGGAGATAGAAACTGGAGCTTGGAGTTGGAGATCGAAACTGGAGCTGGAGTTGGAGATTGAAACTGGAGCTAGGAGTTGGAGATTGAAACTGGAGCTAGGAGTTGGAGATAGAAACTGGAGCTAGGAGTTGGAGATAGAAACTGGAGCTAGGAGTTGGAGATAGAAACTGGAGCTAGGAGTTGAAGATAGAAGCTGTAGCTAGGAGTTGGAGATAGAAACTGGAGCTAGGAGTTGGAGATATAAACTGGAGCTAGGAGTTGGAGATAGAAACTGGAGCTAGGAGTTGGAGATAGAAGCTGTAGCTATGAGATGGAGATAGAAATTGGAGCTAGGATTTGGAGATAGAAACTGGAGCTTGGAGTTGGAGATCGAAACTGGAGCTGGAGTTGGAGATTGAAACTGGAGCTAGGAGTTGGAGATTGAAACTGGAGCTGGAGTTGGAGATGGAAACTGGAGCTTGGAGTTGGAGATACAAACTGGAGCTAGGAGTTGAAGATAGAAACTGGAGCTTGGAGTTGGAGATCGAAACTGGAGCTGGAGTTGGAGATTGAAGCTGGAGCTAGGAGTTGGAGATTGAAACTGGAGCTAGGAGTTGGAGATGGAAACTGGAGCTTGGAGTTGGAGATACAAACTGGAGCTAGGAGTTGAAGATAGAAGCTGGAGCTAGGAAGTGGAGATAGAAACTGGAGCTAAGAGTTGGAGATAGAAACTGGAGCTAGGAGTTGGAGATAGAAACTGGAGATAGGATGATTTGGAGATAGAAACTGGAGCTAGGAGTTGGAGATAGAAACGGGAGATAGGAGTTGAAGATAGAATCTGGAGCTAGGAGTTGGAGATAGAAACTGGAGCTAGGAGTTGGAGATATAAACTGGAGCTAGGAGTTGGAGATAGAAACTGGAGCTAGGAGTTGGAGATAGAAACTGGAGCTAGGAGTTGGAGATAGAAACTGGAGCTAGGAGTTGAAGATAGAAGCTGTAGCTAGGAGTTGGAGATAGAAACTGGAGCTAGGAGTTGGAGATATAATCTGGAGCTAGGAGTTGGAGATATAAACTGGAGCTAGGAGTTGGAGATAGGAACTGGAACTAGGAGTTGGAGATAGCAGCTGGAGCTAAGAGTTGAAGATAGAAGCTGTAGCTATGAGATGGAGATAGAAATTGGAGCTAGGATTTGGAGATAGAAACTGGAGCTTGGAGTTGGAGATCGAAACTGGAGCTGGAGTTGGAGATTGAAACTGGAGCTAGGAGTTGGAGATTGAAACTGGAGCTAGGAGTTGGAGATGGAAACTGGAGCTTGGAGTTGGAGATACAAACTGGAGCTAGGAGTTGAAGATAGAAGCTGGAGCTAGGAAGTGGAGATAGAAACTGGAGCTAGGAGTTGGAGATAGAAACTGGAGCTAGGAGTTGGAGATAGAAACTGGAGCTAGGAGTTGGAGATAGAAACTGGAGCTAGGAGTTGGAGATAGAAACTGGAGCTAGGAGTTGAAGATAGAAGCTGTAGCTAGGAGTTGGAGATAGAAGCTGGAGCTAGGAGTTGGAGATAGAAACTGGAGCTAGGAGTTGGAGATAAAAACTGGAGCTAGGAGTTGGAGATAGAAACTAGAGCTACGAGTTGAAGATAGAAGTTGGAGAAAGGAGTTGGAGATAAAAAATGGAGCTAGGAGTTGAAGATAGAAGCTGGAGCTAGGAAGTGGAGATAGAAACTGGAGCTAGGATTTGGAGATATAAACTGGAGCTAGGAGTTGGAGATAGAAACTGGAGCTAGGAGTTGGAGATAGAAACTGGAGCTAGGAGTTGGAGACAGAAACTGGAGATAGGATGATTTGGAGATAGAAACTGGAGCTAGTAGTTGGAGATAGAAACGTTAGATACAAGTTGAAGATAGAATCTGGAGCTAGGAGTTGGAGATAGAAACTGGAGCTAGGAGTTGGAGATATAAACTGGAGCTAGGAGTTGGAGATAGAAACTGGAGCTAGGAGTTGGAGATAGAAACTGGAGCTAGGAGTTGGAGATAGAAACTGGAGCTAGGAGTTGAAGATAGAAGCTGTAGCTAGGAGTTGGAGATAGAAACTGGAGCTAGGAATTGGAGATATAAACTGGAGCTAGGAGTTGGAGATAGAAACTGGAGCTAGGAGTTGGAGATAGAAGCTGTAGCTATGAGATGGAGATAGAAATTGGAGCTAGGATTTGGAGATAGAAACTGGAGCTTGGAGTTGGAGATCGAAACTGGAGCTGGAGTTGGAGATTGAAACTGGAGCTAGGAGTTGGAGATTGAAACTGGAGCTAGGAGTTGGAGATGGAAACTGGAGCTTGGAGTTGGAGATACAAACTGGAGCTAGGAGTTGAAGATAGAAACTGGAGCTTGGAGTTGGAGATCGAAACTGGAGCTGGAGTTGGAGATTGAAGCTGGAGCTAGGAGTTGGAGATTGAAACTGGAGCTAGGAGTTGGAGATGGAAACTGGAGCTTGGAGTTGGAGATACAAACTGGAGCTAGGAGTTGAAGATAGAAGCTGGAGCTAGGAAGTGGAGATAGAAACTGGAGCTAGGAGTTGGAGATAGAAACTGGAGCTAGGAGTTGGAGATAGAAACTGGAGATAGGATGATTTGGAGATAGAAACTGGAGCTAGGAGTTGGAGATAGAAACGGGAGATAGGAGTTGAAGATAGAATCTGGAGCTAGGAGTTGGAGATAGAAACTGGAGCTAGGAGTTGGAGATATAAACTGGAGCTAGGAGTTGGAGATAGAAACTGGAGCTAGGAGTTGGAGATAGAAACTGGAGCTAGGAGTTGGAGATAGAAACTGGAGCTAGGAGTTGAAGATAGAAGCTGTAGCTAGGAGTTGGAGATAGAAACTGGAGCTAGGAGTTGGAGATATAATCTGGAGCTAGGAGTTGGAGATAGAAACTGGAGCTAGGAGTTGGAGATAGGAACTGGAACTAGGAGTTGGAGATAGCAGCTGGAGCTAAGAGTTGAAGATAGAAGCTGTAGCTATGAGATGGAGATAGAAATTGGAGCTAGGATTTGGAGATAGAAACTGGAGCTTGGAGTTGGAGATCGAAACTGGAGCTGGAGTTGGAGATTGAAACTGGAGCTAGGAGTTGGAGATTGAAACTGGAGCTAGGAGTTGGAGATGGAAACTGGAGCTTGGAGTTGGAGATGCAAACTGGAGCTAGGAGTTGAAGATAGAAGCTGGAGCTAGGAAGTGGAGATAGAAACTGGAGCTAGGAGTTGGAGATAGAAACTGGAGCTAGGAGTTGGAGATAGAAACTGGAGCTAGGAGTTGGAGATAGAAACTGGAGCTAGGAGTTGGAGATAGAAACTGGAGCTAGGAGTTGAAGATAGAAGCTGTAGCTAGGAGTTGGAGATAGAAGCTGGAGCTAGGAGTTGGAGATAGAAACTGGAGCTAGGAGTTGGAGATAAAAACTGGAGCTAGGAGTTGGAGATAGAAACTAGAGCTACGAGTTGAAGATAGAAGTTGGAGAAAGGAGTTGGAGATAAAAAATGGAGCTAGGAGTTGAAGATAGAAGCTGGAGCTAGGAAGTGGAGATAGAAACTGGAGCTAGGAGTTGGAGATATAAACTGGAGCTAGGAGTTGGAGATAGAAACTGGAGCTAGGAGTTGGAGATAGAAACTGGAGCTAGGAGTTGGAGACAGAAACTGGAGATAGGATGATTTGGAGATAGAAACTGGAGCTAGGAGTTGGAGATAGAAACGTTAGATACAAGTTGAAGATAGAATCTGGAGCTAGGAGTTGGAGATAGAAACTGGAGCTAGGAGTTGGAGATATAAACTGGAGCTAGGAGTTGGAGATAGAAACTGGAGCTAGGAGTTGGAGATAGAAACTGGAGCTAGGATTTGGAGATAGAAACTGGAGCTTGGAGTTGGAGATCGAAACTGGAGCAGGAGTTGGAGATTGAAACTGGAGCTAGGAGTTGGAGATTGAAACTGGAGCTAGGAGTTGGAGATGGAAACTGGAGCTTGGAGTTGGAGATACAAACTGGAGCTAGGAGTTGAAGATAGAAGCTGGAGCTAGGAAGTGGAGATAGAAACTGGAGCTAGGAGTTGGAGATAGAAACTGGAGCTAGGAGTTGGAGATAGAAACTGGAGCTAGGAGTTGGAGATAGAAACTGGAGCTAGGAGTTGGAGATAGAAACTGGAGCTAGGAGTTGAAGATAGAAGCTGTAGCTAGGAGTTGGAGATAGAAGCTGGAGCTAGGAGTTGGAGATAGAAACTGGAGCTAGGAGTTGGAGATAGAAACTGGAGCTAGGAGTTGGAGATTGAAACTGGAGCTAGGAGTTGGAGATTGAAACTGGAGCTAGGAGTTGGAGATGGAAACTGGAGCTTGGAGTTGGAGATACAAACTGGAGCTAGGAGTTGAAGATAGAAACTGGAGCTTGGAGTTGGAGATCGAAACTGGAGCTGGAGTTGGAGATTGAAGCTGGAGCTAGGAGTTGGAGATTGAAACTGGAGCTAGGAGTTGGAGATGGAAACTGGAGCTTGGAGTTGGAGATACAAACTGGAGCTAGGAGTTGAAGATAGAAGCTGGAGCTAGGAAGTGGAGATAGAAACTGGAGCTAAGAGTTGGAGATAGAAACTGGAGCTAGGAGTTGGAGATAGAAACGGGAGATAGGAGTTGAAGATATAAACTGGAGCTAGGAGTTGGAGATAGAAACTGGAGCTAGGAGTTGGAGATAGAAACTGGAGCTAGGAGTTGGAGATAGAAACTGGAGCTAGGAGTTGAAGATAGAAGCTGTAGCTAGGAGTTGGAGATAGAAACTGGAGCTTGGAGTTGGAGATATAATCTGGAGCTAGGAGTTGGAGATAGAAACTGGAGCTAGGAGTTGGAGATAGGAACTGGAACTAGGAGTTGGAGATAGCAGCTGGAGCTAAGAGTTGAAGATAGAAGCTGTAGCTATGAGATGGAGATAGAAATTGGAGCTAGGATTTGGAGATAGAAACTGGAGCTTGGAGTTGGAGATCGAAACTGGAGCTGGAGTTGGAGATTGAAACTGGAGCTAGGAGTTGGAGATTGAAACTGGAGCTAGGAGTTGGAGATGGAAACTGGAGCTTGGAGTTGGAGATACAAACTGGAGCTAGGAGTTGAAGATAGAAGCTGGAGCTAGGAAGTGGAGATAGAAACTGGAGCTAGGAGTTGGAGATAGAAACTGGAGCTAGGAGTTGGAGATAGAAACTGGAGCTAGGAGTTGGAGATAGAAACTGGAGCTAGGAGTTGGAGATAGAAACTGGAGCTAGGAGTTGAAGATAGAAGCTGTAGCTAGGAGTTGGAGATAGAAGCTGGAGCTAGGAGTTGGAGATAGAAACTGGAGCTAGGAGTTGGAGATAAAAACTGGAGCTAGGAGTTGGAGATAGAAACTAGAGCTACGAGTTGAAGATAGAAGTTGGAGAAAGGAGTTGGAGATAAAAAATGGAGCTAGGAGTTGAAGATAGAAGCTGGAGCTAGGAAGTGGAGATAGAAACTGGAGCTAGGAGTTGGAGATATAAACTGGAGCTAGGAGTTGGAGATAGAAACTGGAGCTAGGAGTTGGAGATAGAAACTGGAGCTAGGAGTTGGAGACAGAAACTGGAGATAGGATGATTTGGAGATAGAAACTGGAGCTAGGAGTTGGAGATAGAAACGTTAGATACAAGTTGAAGATAGAATCTGGAGCTAGGAGTTGGAGATAGAAACTGGAGCTAGGAGTTGGAGATATAAACTGGAGCTAGGAGTTGGAGATAGAAACTGGAGCTAGGAGTTGGAGATAGAAACTGGAGCTAGGAGTTGGAGATAGAAACTGGAGCTAGGAGTTGGAGATATAAACTGGAGCTAGGAGTTGGAGATAGAAACTGGAGCTAGGAGTTGGAGATAGAAACTGGAGCTAGGAGTTGGAGATAGCAGCTGGAGCTAAGAGTTGAAGATAGAAGCTGTAGCTATGAGATGGAGATAGAAATTGGAGCTAGGAGTTGGAGATAGAAACTGGAGCTAGGAGTTGGAGATAGAAACTGGAGCTAGGAGTTGAAGATAGAAGCTGTAGCTAGGAGTTGGAGATAGAAACTGGAGCTAGGAATTGGAGATATAAACTGGAGCTAGGAGTTGGAGATAGAAACTGGAGCTAGGAGTTGGAGATAGAAGCTGTAGCTATGAGATGGAGATAGAAATTGGAGCTAGGATTTGGAGATAGAAACTGGAGCTTGGAGTTGGAGATCGAAACTGGAGCTGGAGTTGGAGATTGAAACTGGAGCTAGGAGTTGGAGATTGAAACTGGAGCTAGGAGTTGGAGATGGAAACTGGAGCTTGGAGTTGGAGATACAAACTGGAGCTAGGAGTTGAAGATAGAAACTGGAGCTTGGAGTTGGAGATCGAAACTGGAGCTGGAGTTGGAGATTGAAGCTGGAGCTAGGAGTTGGAGATTGAAACTGGAGCTAGGAGTTGGAGATGGAAACTGGAGCTTGGAGTTGGAGATACAAACTGGAGCTAGGAGTTGAAGATAGAAGCTGGAGCTAGGAAGTGGAGATAGAAACTGGAGCTAGGAGTTGGAGATAGAAACTGGAGCTAGGAGTTGGAGATAGAAACTGGAGATAGGATGATTTGGAGATAGAAACTGGAGCTAGGAGTTGGAGATAGAAACGGGAGATAGGAGTTGAAGATAGAATCTGGAGCTAGGAGTTGGAGATAGAAACTGGAGCTAGGAGTTGGAGATATAAACTGGAGCTAGGAGTTGGAGATAGAAACTGGAGCTAGGAGTTGGAGATAGAAACTGGAGCTAGGAGTTGGAGATAGAAACTGGAGCTAGGAGTTGAAGATAGAAGCTGTAGCTAGGAGTTGGAGATAGAAACTGGAGCTAGGAGTTGGAGATATAATCTGGAGCTAGGAGTTGGAGATAGAAACTGGAGCTAGGAGTTGGAGATAGGAACTGGAACTAGGAGTTGGAGATAGCAGCTGGAGCTAAGAGTTGAAGATAGAAGCTGTAGCTATGAGATGGAGATAGAAATTGGAGCTAGGATTTGGAGATAGAAACTGGAGCTTGGAGTTGGAGATCGAAACTGGAGCTGGAGTTGGAGATTGAAACTGGAGCTAGGAGTTGGAGATTGAAACTGGAGCTAGGAGTTGGAGATGGAAACTGGAGCTTGGAGTTGGAGATGCAAACTGGAGCTAGGAGTTGAAGATAGAAGCTGGAGCTAGGAAGTGGAGATAGAAACTGGAGCTAGGAGTTGGAGATAGAAACTGGAGCTAGGAGTTGGAGATAGAAACTGGAGCTAGGAGTTGGAGATAGAAACTGGAGCTAGGAGTTGGAGATAGAAACTGGAGCTAGGAGTTGAAGATAGAAGCTGTAGCTAGGAGTTGGAGATAGAAGCTGGAGCTAGGAGTTGGAGATAGAAACTGGAGCTAGGAGTTGGAGATAAAAACTGGAGCTAGGAGTTGGAGATAGAAACTAGAGCTACGAGTTGAAGATAGAAGTTGGAGAAAGGAGTTGGAGATAAAAAATGGAGCTAGGAGTTGAAGATAGAAGCTGGAGCTAGGAAGTGGAGATAGAAACTGGAGCTAGGAGTTGGAGATATAAACTGGAGCTAGGAGTTGGAGATAGAAACTGGAGCTAGGAGTTGGAGATAGAAACTGGAGCTAGGAGTTGGAGACAGAAACTGGAGATAGGATGATTTGGAGATAGAAACTGGAGCTAGGAGTTGGAGATAGAAACGTTAGATACAAGTTGAAGATAGAATCTGGAGCTAGGAGTTGGAGATAGAAACTGGAGCTAGGAGTTGGAGATATAAACTGGAGCTAGGAGTTGGAGATAGAAACTGGAGCTAGGAGTTGGAGATAGAAACTGGAGCTAGGATTTGGAGATAGAAACTGGAGCTTGGAGTTGGAGATCGAAACTGGAGCAGGAGTTGGAGATTGAAACTGGAGCTAGGAGTTGGAGATTGAAACTGGAGCTAGGAGTTGGAGATGGAAACTGGAGCTTGGAGTTGGAGATACAAACTGGAGCTAGGAGTTGAAGATAGAAGCTGGAGCTAGGAAGTGGAGATAGAAACTGGAGCTAGGAGTTGGAGATAGAAACTGGAGCTAGGAGTTGGAGATAGAAACTGGAGCTAGGAGTTGGAGATAGAAACTGGAGCTAGGAGTTGGAGATAGAAACTGGAGCTAGGAGTTGAAGATAGAAGCTGTAGCTAGGAGTTGGAGATAGAAGCTGGAGCTAGGAGTTGGAGATAGAAACTGGAGCTAGGAGTTGGAGATAGAAACTGGAGCTAGGAGTTGGAGATTGAAACTGGAGCTAGGAGTTGGAGATTGAAACTGGAGCTAGGAGTTGGAGATGGAAACTGGAGCTTGGAGTTGGAGATACAAACTGGAGCTAGGAGTTGAAGATAGAAACTGGAGCTTGGAGTTGGAGATCGAAACTGGAGCTGGAGTTGGAGATTGAAGCTGGAGCTAGGAGTTGGAGATTGAAACTGGAGCTAGGAGTTGGAGATGGAAACTGGAGCTTGGAGTTGGAGATACAAACTGGAGCTAGGAGTTGAAGATAGAAGCTGGAGCTAGGAAGTGGAGATAGAAACTGGAGCTAAGAGTTGGAGATAGAAACTGGAGCTAGGAGTTGGAGATAGAAACGGGAGATAGGAGTTGAAGATATAAACTGGAGCTAGGAGTTGGAGATAGAAACTGGAGCTAGGAGTTGGAGATAGAAACTGGAGCTAGGAGTTGGAGATAGAAACTGGAGCTAGGAGTTGAAGATAGAAGCTGTAGCTAGGAGTTGGAGATAGAAACTGGAGCTTGGAGTTGGAGATATAATCTGGAGCTAGGAGTTGGAGATAGAAACTGGAGCTAGGAGTTGGAGATAGGAACTGGAACTAGGAGTTGGAGATAGCAGCTGGAGCTAAGAGTTGAAGATAGAAGCTGTAGCTATGAGATGGAGATAGAAATTGGAGCTAGGATTTGGAGATAGAAACTGGAGCTTGGAGTTGGAGATCGAAACTGGAGCTGGAGTTGGAGATTGAAACTGGAGCTAGGAGTTGGAGATTGAAACTGGAGCTAGGAGTTGGAGATGGAAACTGGAGCTTGGAGTTGGAGATACAAACTGGAGCTAGGAGTTGAAGATAGAAGCTGGAGCTAGGAAGTGGAGATAGAAACTGGAGCTAGGAGTTGGAGATAGAAACTGGAGCTAGGAGTTGGAGATAGAAACTGGAGCTAGGAGTTGGAGATAGAAACTGGAGCTAGGAGTTGGAGATAGAAACTGGAGCTAGGAGTTGAAGATAGAAGCTGTAGCTAGGAGTTGGAGATAGAAGCTGGAGCTAGGAGTTGGAGATAGAAACTGGAGCTAGGAGTTGGAGATAAAAACTGGAGCTAGGAGTTGGAGATAGAAACTAGAGCTACGAGTTGAAGATAGAAGTTGGAGAAAGGAGTTGGAGATAAAAAATGGAGCTAGGAGTTGAAGATAGAAGCTGGAGCTAGGAAGTGGAGATAGAAACTGGAGCTAGGAGTTGGAGATATAAACTGGAGCTAGGAGTTGGAGATAGAAACTGGAGCTAGGAGTTGGAGATAGAAACTGGAGCTAGGAGTTGGAGACAGAAACTGGAGATAGGATGATTTGGAGATAGAAACTGGAGCTAGGAGTTGGAGATAGAAACGTTAGATACAAGTTGAAGATAGAATCTGGAGCTAGGAGTTGGAGATAGAAACTGGAGCTAGGAGTTGGAGATATAAACTGGAGCTAGGAGTTGGAGATAGAAACTGGAGCTAGGAGTTGGAGATAGAAACTGGAGCTAGGAGTTGGAGATAGAAACTGGAGCTAGGAGTTGGAGATATAAACTGGAGCTAGGAGTTGGAGATAGAAACTGGAGCTAGGAGTTGGAGATAGAAACTGGAGCTAGGAGTTGGAGATAGCAGCTGGAGCTAAGAGTTGAAGATAGAAGCTGTAGCTATGAGATGGAGATAGAAATTGGAGCTAGGATTTGGAGATAGAAACTGGAGCTTGGAGTTGGAGATCGAAACTGGAGCTGGAGTTGGAGATTGAAACTGGAGCTAGGAGTTGGAGATTGAAACTGGAGCTAGGAGTTGGAGATGGAAACTGGAGCTTGGAGTTGGAGATACAAACTGGAGCTAGGAGTTGAAGATAGAAGCTGGAGCTAGGAAGTGGAGATAGAAACTGGAGCTAGGAGTTGGAGATAGAAACTGGAGCTAGGAGTTGGAGATAGAAACTGGAGCTAGGAGTTGGAGATAGAAACTGGAGCTAGGAGTTGGAGATAGAAACTGGAGCTAGGAGTTGAAGATAGAAGCTGTAGCTAGGAGTTGGAGATAGAAGCTGGAGCTAGGAGTTGGAGATAGAAACTGGAGCTAGGAGTTGGAGATAGAAACTGGAGCTAGGAGTTGGAGATAGAAACTAGAGCTACGAGTTGAAGATAGAAGTTGGAGAAAGGAGTTGGAGATAAAAAATGGAGCTAGGAGTTGAAGATAGAAGCTGGAGCTAGGAAGTGGAGATAGAAACTGGAGCTAGGAGTTGGAGATATAAACTGGAGCTAGGAGTTGGAGATAGAAACTGGAGCTTGGAGTTGGAGATACAAACTGGAGCTAGGAGTTTGAGATAGAAACTAGAGCTAGGAGTTGAAGATAGAAGCTGTAGCTAGGAGTTGGAGATAGAAACTGGAGCTAGGAGTTGGAGATATAAACTGGAGCTAGGAGTTGGAGATACAAACTGGAGCTAGGAGTTGGAGATAGAAACGTTAGATACAAGTTGAAGATAGAATCTGGAGCTAGGAGTTGGAGATAGAAACTGGAGCTAGGAGTTGGAGATATAAACTGGAGCTAGGAGTTGGAGATAGAAACTGGAGCTAGGAGTTGGAGATAGAAACTGGAGCTAGGAGTTGGAGATAGAAACTGGAGCTAGGAGTTGGAGATATAAACTGGAGCTAGGAGTTGGAGATAGAAACTGGAGCTAGGAGTTGGAGATAGAAACTGGAGCTAGGAGTTGGAGATAGCAGCTGGAGCTAAGAGTTGAAGATAGAAGCTGTAGCTATGAGATGGAGATAGAAATTGGAGCTAGGATTTGGAGATAGAAACTGGAGCTTGGAGTTGGAGATCGAAACTGGAGCTGGAGTTGGAGATTGAAACTGGAGCTAGGAGTTGGAGATTGAAACTGGAGCTAGGAGTTGGAGATGGAAACTGGAGCTTGGAGTTGGAGATACAAACTGGAGCTAGGAGTTGAAGATAGAAGCTGGAGCTAGGAAGTGGAGATAGAAACTGGAGCTAGGAGTTGGAGATAGAAACTGGAGCTAGGAGTTGGAGATAGAAACTGGAGCTAGGAGTTGGAGATAGAAACTGGAGCTAGGAGTTGGAGATAGAAACTGGAGCTAGGAGTTGAAGATAGAAGCTGTAGCTAGGAGTTGGAGATAGAAGCTGGAGCTAGGAGTTGGAGATAGAAACTGGAGCTAGGAGTTGGAGATAGAAACTGGAGCTAGGAGTTGGAGATAGAAACTAGAGCTACGAGTTGAAGATAGAAGTTGGAGAAAGGAGTTGGAGATAAAAAATGGAGCTAGGAGTTGAAGATAGAAGCTGGAGCTAGGAAGTGGAGATAGAAACTGGAGCTAGGAGTTGGAGATATAAACTGGAGCTAGGAGTTGGAGATAGAAACTGGAGCTTGGAGTTGGAGATACAAACTGGAGCTAGGAGTTTGAGATAGAAACTAGAGCTAGGAGTTGAAGATAGAAGCTGTAGCTAGGAGTTGGAGATAGAAACTGGAGCTAGGAGTTGGAGATATAAACTGGAGCTAGGAGTTGGAGATACAAACTGGAGCTAGGAGTTGGAGATAGAAACGTTAGATACAAGTTGAAGATAGAATCTGGAGCTAGGAGTTGGAGATAGAAACTGGAGCTAGGAGTTGGAGATATAAACTGGAGCTAGGAGTTGGAGATAGAAACTGGAGCTAGGAGTTGGAGATAGAAACTGGAGCTAGGAGTTGGAGATAGAAACTGGAGCTAGGAGTTGGAGATATAAACTGGAGCTAGGAGTTGGAGATAGAAACTGGAGCTAGGAGTTGGAGATAGAAACTGGAGCTAGGAGTTGGAGATAGCAGCTGGAGCTAAGAGTTGAAGATAGAAGCTGTAGCTATGAGATGGAGATAGAAATTGGAGCTAGGATTTGGAGATAGAAACTGGAGCTTGGAGTTGGAGATCGAAACTGGAGCAGGAGTTGGAGATTGAAACTGGAGCTAGGAGTTGGAGATTGAAACTGGAGCTAGGAGTTGGAGATAGAAACTGGAGCTAGGAGTTGGAGATATAAACTGGAGCTAGGAGTTGGAGATAGAAACTGGAGCTAGGAGTTGGAGATAGAAACTGGAGCTAGGAGTTGGAGATAGAAACTGGAGCTAGGAGTTGGAGATATAAACTGGAGCTAGGAGTTGGAGATAGAAACTGGAGCTAGGAGTTGGAGATAGAAACTGGAGCTAGGAGTTGGAGATAGCAGCTGGAGCTAAGAGTTGAAGATAGAAGCTGTAGCTATGAGATGGAGATAGAAATTGGAGCTAGGATTTGGAGATAGAAACTGGAGCTTGGAGTTGGAGATCGAAACTGGAGCTGGAGTTGGAGATTGAAACTGGAGCTAGGAGTTGGAGATTGAAACTGGAGCTAGGAGTTGGAGATGGAAACTGGAGCTTGGAGTTGGAGATACAAACTGGAGCTAGGAGTTGAAGATAGAAGCTGGAGCTAGGAAGTGGAGATAGAAACTGGAGCTAGGAGTTGGAGATAGAAACTGGAGCTAGGAGTTGGAGATAGAAACTGGAGCTAGGAGTTGGAGATAGAAACTGGAGCTAGGAGTTGGAGATAGAAACTGGAGCTAGGAGTTGAAGATAGAAGCTGTAGCTAGGAGTTGGAGATAGAAGCTGGAGCTAGGAGTTGGAGATAGAAACTGGAGCTAGGAGTTGGAGATAGAAACTGGAGCTAGGAGTTGGAGATAGAAACTAGAGCTACGAGTTGAAGATAGAAGTTGGAGAAAGGAGTTGGAGATAAAAAATGGAGCTAGGAGTTGAAGATAGAAGCTGGAGCTAGGAAGTGGAGATAGAAACTGGAGCTAGGAGTTGGAGATATAAACTGGAGCTAGGAGTTGGAGATAGAAACTGGAGCTTGGAGTTGGAGATACAAACTGGAGCTAGGAGTTTGAGATAGAAACTAGAGCTAGGAGTTGAAGATAGAAGCTGTAGCTAGGAGTTGGAGATAGAAACTGGAGCTAGGAGTTGGAGATATAAACTGGAGCTAGGAGTTGGAGATACAAACTGGAGCTAGGAGTTGGAGATAGAAACGTTAGATACAAGTTGAAGATAGAATCTGGAGCTAGGAGTTGGAGATAGAAACTGGAGCTAGGAGTTGGAGATATAAACTGGAGCTAGGAGTTGGAGATAGAAACTGGAGCTAGGAGTTGGAGATAGAAACTGGAGCTAGGAGTTGGAGATAAAAACTGGAGCTAGGAGTTGGAGATATAAACTGGAGCTAGGAGTTGGAGATAGAAACTGGAGCTAGGAGTTGGAGATAGAAACTGGAGCTAGGAGTTGGAGATAGCAGCTGGAGCTAAGAGTTGAAGATAGAAGCTGTAGCTATGAGATGGAGATAGAAATTGGAGCTAGGATTTGGAGATAGAAACTGGAGCTTGGAGTTGGAGATCGAAACTGGAGCTGGAGTTGGAGATTGAAACTGGAGCTAGGAGTTGGAGATTGAAACTGGAGCTAGGAGTTGGAGATGGAAACTGGAGCTTGGAGTTGGAGATACAAACTGGAGCTAGGAGTTGAAGATAGAAGCTGGAGCTAGGAAGTGGAGATAGAAACTGGAGCTAGGAGTTGGAGATAGAAACTGGAGCTAGGAGTTGGAGATAGAAACTGGAGCTAGGAGTTGGAGATAGAAACTGGAGCTAGGAGTTGGAGATAGAAACTGGAGCTAGGAGTTGAAGATAGAAGCTGTAGCTAGGAGTTGGAGATAGAAGCTGGAGCTAGGAGTTGGAGATAGAAACTGGAGCTAGGAGTTGGAGATAGAAACTGGAGCTAGGAGTTGGAGATAGAAACTAGAGCTACGAGTTGAAGATAGAAGTTGGAGAAAGGAGTTGGAGATAAAAAATGGAGCTAGGAGTTGAAGATAGAAGCTGGAGCTAGGAAGTGGAGATAGAAACTGGAGCTAGGAGTTGGAGATATAAACTGGAGCTAGGAGTTGGAGATAGAAACTGGAGCTTGGAGTTGGAGATACAAACTGGAGCTAGGAGTTTGAGATAGAAACTAGAGCTAGGAGTTGAAGATAGAAGCTGTAGCTAGGAGTTGGAGATAGAAACTGGAGCTAGGAGTTGGAGATATAAACTGGAGCTAGGAGTTGGAGATACAAACTGGAGCTAGGAGTTGGAGATAGAAACGTTAGATACAAGTTGAAGATAGAATCTGGAGCTAGGAGTTGGAGATAGAAACTGGAGCTAGGAGTTGGAGATATAAACTGGAGCTAGGAGTTGGAGATAGAAACTGGAGCTAGGAGTTGGAGATAGAAACTGGAGCTAGGAGTTGGAGATAGAAACTGGAGCTAGGAGTTGGAGATATAAACTGGAGCTAGGAGTTGGAGATAGAAACTGGAGCTAGGAGTTGGAGATAGAAACTGGAGCTAGGAGTTGGAGATAGCAGCTGGAGCTAAGAGTTGAAGATAGAAGCTGTAGCTATGAGATGGAGATAGAAATTGGAGCTAGGATTTGGAGATAGAAACTGGAGCTTGGAGTTGGAGATCGAAACTGGAGCAGGAGTTGGAGATTGAAACTGGAGCTAGGAGTTGGAGATTGAAACTGGAGCTAGGAGTTGGAGATGGAAACTGGAGCTTGGAGTTGGAGATACAAACTGGAGCTAGGAGTTGAAGATAGAAGCTGGAGCTAGGAAGTGGAGATAGAAACTGGAGCTAGGAGTTGGAGATAGAAACTGGAGCTAGGAGTTGGAGATAGAAACTGGAGCTAGGAGTTGGAGATAGAAACTGGAGCTAGGAGTTGGAGATAGAAACTGGAGCTAGGAGTTGAAGATAGAAGCTGTAGCTAGGAGTTGGAGATAGAAGCTGGAGCTAGGAGTTGGAGATAGAAACTGGAGCTAGGAGTTGGAGATAGAAACTGGAGCTAGGAGTTGGAGATTGAAACTGGAGCTAGGAGTTGGAGATTGAAACTGGAGCTAGGAGTTGGAGATGGAAACTGGAGCTTGGAGTTGGAGATACAAACTGGAGCTAGGAGTTGAAGATAGAAACTGGAGCTTGGAGTTGGAGATCGAAACTGGAGCTGGAGTTGGAGATTGAAGCTGGAGCTAGGAGTTGGAGATTGAAACTGGAGCTAGGAGTTGGAGATGGAAACTGGAGCTTGGAGTTGGAGATACAAACTGGAGCTAGGAGTTGAAGATAGAAGCTGGAGCTAGGAAGTGGAGATAGAAACTGGAGCTAAGAGTTGGAGATAGAAACTGGAGCTAGGAGTTGGAGATAGAAACGGGAGATAGGAGTTGAAGATATAAACTGGAGCTAGGAGTTGGAGATAGAAACTGGAGCTAGGAGTTGGAGATAGAAACTGGAGCTAGGAGTTGGAGATAGAAACTGGAGCTAGGAGTTGAAGATAGAAGCTGTAGCTAGGAGTTGGAGATAGAAACTGGAGCTTGGAGTTGGAGATATAATCTGGAGCTAGGAGTTGGAGATAGAAACTGGAGCTAGGAGTTGGAGATAGGAACTGGAACTAGGAGTTGGAGATAGCAGCTGGAGCTAAGAGTTGAAGATAGAAGCTGTAGCTATGAGATGGAGATAGAAATTGGAGCTAGGATTTGGAGATAGAAACTGGAGCTTGGAGTTGGAGATCGAAACTGGAGCTGGAGTTGGAGATTGAAACTGGAGCTAGGAGTTGGAGATTGAAACTGGAGCTAGGAGTTGGAGATGGAAACTGGAGCTTGGAGTTGGAGATACAAACTGGAGCTAGGAGTTGAAGATAGAAGCTGGAGCTAGGAAGTGGAGATAGAAACTGGAGCTAGGAGTTGGAGATAGAAACTGGAGCTAGGAGTTGGAGATAGAAACTGGAGCTAGGAGTTGGAGATAGAAACTGGAGCTAGGAGTTGGAGATAGAAACTGGAGCTAGGAGTTGAAGATAGAAGCTGTAGCTAGGAGTTGGAGATAGAAGCTGGAGCTAGGAGTTGGAGATAGAAACTGGAGCTAGGAGTTGGAGATAAAAACTGGAGCTAGGAGTTGGAGATAGAAACTAGAGCTACGAGTTGAAGATAGAAGTTGGAGAAAGGAGTTGGAGATAAAAAATGGAGCTAGGAGTTGAAGATAGAAGCTGGAGCTAGGAAGTGGAGATAGAAACTGGAGCTAGGAGTTGGAGATATAAACTGGAGCTAGGAGTTGGAGATAGAAACTGGAGCTAGGAGTTGGAGATAGAAACTGGAGCTAGGAGTTGGAGACAGAAACTGGAGATAGGATGATTTGGAGATAGAAACTGGAGCTAGGAGTTGGAGATAGAAACGTTAGATACAAGTTGAAGATAGAATCTGGAGCTAGGAGTTGGAGATAGAAACTGGAGCTAGGAGTTGGAGATATAAACTGGAGCTAGGAGTTGGAGATAGAAACTGGAGCTAGGAGTTGGAGATAGAAACTGGAGCTAGGAGTTGGAGATAGAAACTGGAGCTAGGAGTTGGAGATATAAACTGAAGCTAGGAGTTGGAGATAGAAACTGGAGCTAGGAGTTGGAGATAGAAACTGGAGCTAGGAGTTGGAGATAGCAGCTGGAGCTAAGAGTTGAAGATAGAAGCTGTAGCTATGAGATGGAGATAGAAATTGGAGCTAGGATTTGGAGATAGAAACTGGAGCTTGGAGTTGGAGATCGAAACTGGAGCTGGAGTTGGAGATTGAAACTGGAGCTAGGAGTTGGAGATTGAAACTGGAGCTAGGAGTTGAAGATAGAAGCTGGAGCTAGGAAGTGGAGATAGAAACTGGAGCTAGGAGTTGGAGATAGAAACTGGAGCTAGGAGTTGGAGATAGAAACTGGAGCTAGGAGTTGGAGATAGAAACTGGAGCTAGGAGTTGGAGATAGAAGCTGGAGCTAGGAGTTGGAGATAGAAACTGGAGCTAGGAGTTGGAGATAGAAACTGGAGCTAGGAGTTGGAGATAGAAACTAGAGCTACGAGTTGAAGATAGAAGTTGGAGAAAGGAGTTGGAGATAGAAGCTGGAGCTAGGAGTTGGAGATAGAAACTGGAGCTAGGAGTTGGAGATAGAAACTGGAGCTAGGAGTTGGAGATAGAAACTAGAGCTACGAGTTGAAGATAGAAGTTGGAGAAAGGAGTTGGAGATAAAAAATGGAGCTAGGAGTTGAAGATAGAAGCTGGAGCTAGGAAGTGGAGATAGAAACTGGAGCTAGGAGTTGGAGATATAAACTGGAGCTAGGAGTTGGAGATAGAAACTGGAGCTTGGAGTTGGAGATACAAACTGGAGCTAGGAGTTTGAGATAGAAACTAGAGCTAGGAGTTGAAGATAGAAGCTGTAGCTAGGAGTTGGAGATAGAAACTGGAGCTAGGAGTTGGAGATAGAAACTGGAGCTAGGAGTTGGAGACAGAAACTGGAGATAGGATGATTTGGAGATAGAAACTGGAGCTAGGAGTTGGAGATAGAAACGTTAGATACAAGTTGAAGATAGAATCTGGAGCTAGGAGTTGGAGATAGAAACTGGTGCTAGGAGTTGGAGATATAAACTGGAGCTAGGAGTTGGAGATAGAAACTGGAGCTAGGAGTTGGAGATAGAAACTGGAGCTAGGAGTTGGAGATAGAAACTGGAGCTAGGAGTTGGAGATATAAACTGGAGCTAGGAGTTGGAGATAGAAACTGGAGCTAGGAGTTGGAGATAGAAACTGGAGCTAGGAGTTGGAGATAGCAGCTGGAGCTAAGAGTTGAAGATAGAAGCTGTAGCTATGAGATGGAGATAGAAATTGGAGCTAGGATTTGGAGATAGAAACTGGAGCTTGGAGTTGGAGATCGAAACTGGAGCTGGAGTTGGAGATTGAAACTGGAGCTAGGAGTTGGAGATTGAAACTGGAGCTAGGAGTTGGAGATGGAAACTGGAGCTTGGAGTTGGAGATACAAACTGGAGCTAGGAGTTGAAGATAGAAGCTGGAGCTAGGAAGTGGAGATAGAAACTGGAGCTAGGAGTTGGAGATAGAAACTGGAGCTAGGAGTTGGAGATAGAAACTGGAGCTAGGAGTTGGAGATAGAAACTGGAGCTAGGAGTTGGAGATAGAAACTGGAGCTAGGAGTTGAAGATAGAAGCTGTAGCTAGGAGTTGGAGATAGAAGCTGGAGCTAGGAGTTGGAGATAGAAACTGGAGCTAGGAGTTGGAGATAGAAACTGGAGCTAGGAGTTGGAGATAGAAACTAGAGCTACGAGTTGAAGATAGAAGTTGGAGAAAGGAGTTGGAGATAAAAAATGGAGCTAGGAGTTGAAGATAGAAGCTGGAGCTAGGAAGTGGAGATAGAAACTGGAGCTAGGAGTTGGAGATATAAACTGGAGCTAGGAGTTGGAGATAGAAACTGGAGCTTGGAGTTGGAGATACAAACTGGAGCTAGGAGTTTGAGATAGAAACTAGAGCTAGGAGTTGAAGATAGAAGCTGTAGCTAGGAGTTGGAGATAGAAACTGGAGCTAGGAGTTGGAGATATAAACTGGAGCTAGGAGTTGGAGATAGAAACTGGAGCTAGGAGTTGGAGATAGAAACTGGAGCTAGGAGTTGGAGATAGCAGCTGGAGCTAAGAGTTGAAGATAGAAGCTGTAGCTATGAGTTGGAGATAGAAATTGGAGCTAGGATTTGGAGATAGAAACTGGAGCTTGGAGATGGAGATCGAAACTGGAGCTGGAGTTGGAGATTGAAGCTGGAGCTAGGAGTTGGAGATTGAAACTGGAGCTAGGAGTTGGAGATGGAAACTGGAGCTTGGAGTTGGAGATACAAACTGGAGCTAGGAGTTGAAGATAGAAGCTGGAGCTAGGAAGTGGAGATAGAAACTGGAGCTAGGAGTTGGAGATAGAAACTGGAGCTAGGAGTTGGAGATGGAAACTGGAGATAGGATGATTTGGAGATAGAAACTGGAGCTAGGAGTTGGAGATAGAAACGGGAGATAGGAGTTGAAGATAGAATCTGGAGCTAGGAGTTGGAGATAGAAACTGGAGCTAGGAGTTGGAGATATAAACTGGAGCTAGGAGTTGGAGATAGAAACTGGAGCTAGGAGTTGGAGATAGAAACTGGAGCTAGGAGTTGGAGATAGAAACTGGAGCTAGGAGTTGAAGATAGAAGCTGTAGCTAGGAGTTGGAGATAGAAACTGGAGCTAGGAGTTGGAGATATAATCTGGAGCTAGGAGTTGGAGATAGAAACTGGAGCTAGGAGTTGGAGATAGGAACTGGAACTAGGAGTTGGAGATAGCAGCTGGAGCTAAGAGTTGAAGATAGAAGCTGTAGCTATGAGATGGAGATAGAAATTGGAGCTAGGATTTGGAGATAGAAACTGGAGCTTGGAGTTGGAGATCGAAACTGGAGCTGGAGTTGGAGATTGAAACTGGAGCGAGGAGTTGGAGATTGAAACTGGAGCTAGGAGTTGGAGATGGAAACTGGAGCTTGGAGTTGGAGATACAAACTGGAGCTAGGAGTTGAAGATAGAAGCTGGAGCTAGGAAGTGGAGATAGAAACTGGAGCTAGGAGTTGGAGATAGAAACTGGAGCTAGGAGTTGGAGATAGAAACTGGAGCTAGGAGTTGGAGATAGAAACTGGAGCTAGGAGTTGGAGATATAAACTGAAGCTAGGAGTTGGAGATAGAAACTGGAGCTAGGAGTTGGAGATAGAAACTGGAGCTAGGAGTTGGAGATAGCAGCTGGAGCTAAGAGTTGAAGATAGAAGCTGTAGCTATGAGATGGAGATAGAAATTGGAGCTAGGATTTGGAGATAGAAACTGGAGCTTGGAGTTGGAGATCGAAACTGGAGCTGGAGTTGGAGATTGAAACTGGAGCTAGGAGTTGGAGATTGAAACTGGAGCTAGGAGTTGAAGATAGAAGCTGGAGCTAGGAAGTGGAGATAGAAACTGGAGCTAGGAGTTGGAGATAGAAACTGGAGCTAGGAGTTGGAGATAGAAACTGGAGCTAGGAGTTGGAGATAGAAACTGGAGCTAGGAGTTGGAGATAGAAGCTGGAGCTAGGAGTTGGAGATAGAAACTGGAGCTAGGAGTTGGAGATAGAAACTGGAGCTAGGAGTTGGAGATAGAAACTAGAGCTACGAGTTGAAGATAGAAGTTGGAGAAAGGAGTTGGAGATAGAAGCTGGAGCTAGGAGTTGGAGATAGAAACTGGAGCTAGGAGTTGGAGATAGAAACTGGAGCTAGGAGTTGGAGATAGAAACTAGAGCTACGAGTTGAAGATAGAAGTTGGAGAAAGGAGTTGGAGATAAAAAATGGAGCTAGGAGTTGAAGATAGAAGCTGGAGCTAGGAAGTGGAGATAGAAACTGGAGCTAGGAGTTGGAGATATAAACTGGAGCTAGGAGTTGGAGATAGAAACTGGAGCTTGGAGTTGGAGATACAAACTGGAGCTAGGAGTTTGAGATAGAAACTAGAGCTAGGAGTTGAAGATAGAAGCTGTAGCTAGGAGTTGGAGATAGAAACTGGAGCTAGGAGTTGGAGATAGAAACTGGAGCTAGGAGTTGGAGACAGAAACTGGAGATAGGATGATTTGGAGATAGAAACTGGAGCTAGGAGTTGGAGATAGAAACGTTAGATACAAGTTGAAGATAGAATCTGGAGCTAGGAGTTGGAGATAGAAACTGGTGCTAGGAGTTGGAGATATAAACTGGAGCTAGGAGTTGGAGATAGAAACTGGAGCTAGGAGTTGGAGATAGAAACTGGAGCTAGGAGTTGGAGATAGAAACTGGAGCTAGGAGTTGGAGATATAAACTGGAGCTAGGAGTTGGAGATAGAAACTGGAGCTAGGAGTTGGAGATAGAAACTGGAGCTAGGAGTTGGAGATAGCAGCTGGAGCTAAGAGTTGAAGATAGAAGCTGTAGCTATGAGATGGAGATAGAAATTGGAGCTAGGATTTGGAGATAGAAACTGGAGCTTGGAGTTGGAGATCGAAACTGGAGCTGGAGTTGGAGATTGAAACTGGAGCTAGGAGTTGGAGATTGAAACTGGAGCTAGGAGTTGGAGATGGAAACTGGAGCTTGGAGTTGGAGATACAAACTGGAGCTAGGAGTTGAAGATAGAAGCTGGAGCTAGGAAGTGGAGATAGAAACTGGAGCTAGGAGTTGGAGATAGAAACTGGAGCTAGGAGTTGGAGATAGAAACTGGAGCTAGGAGTTGGAGATAGAAACTGGAGCTAGGAGTTGGAGATAGAAACTGGAGCTAGGAGTTGAAGATAGAAGCTGTAGCTAGGAGTTGGAGATAGAAGCTGGAGCTAGGAGTTGGAGATAGAAACTGGAGCTAGGAGTTGGAGATAGAAACTGGAGCTAGGAGTTGGAGATAGAAACTAGAGCTACGAGTTGAAGATAGAAGTTGGAGAAAGGAGTTGGAGATAAAAAATGGAGCTAGGAGTTGAAGATAGAAGCTGGAGCTAGGAAGTGGAGATAGAAACTGGAGCTAGGAGTTGGAGATATAAACTGGAGCTAGGAGTTGGAGATAGAAACTGGAGCTTGGAGTTGGAGATACAAACTGGAGCTAGGAGTTTGAGATAGAAACTAGAGCTAGGAGTTGAAGATAGAAGCTGTAGCTAGGAGTTGGAGATAGAAACTGGAGCTAGGAGTTGGAGATATAAACTGGAGCTAGGAGTTGGAGATAGAAACTGGAGCTAGGAGTTGGAGATAGAAACTGGAGCTAGGAGTTGGAGATAGCAGCTGGAGCTAAGAGTTGAAGATAGAAGCTGTAGCTATGAGTTGGAGATAGAAATTGGAGCTAGGATTTGGAGATAGAAACTGGAGCTTGGAGATGGAGATCGAAACTGGAGCTGGAGTTGGAGATTGAAGCTGGAGCTAGGAGTTGGAGATTGAAACTGGAGCTAGGAGTTGGAGATGGAAACTGGAGCTTGGAGTTGGAGATACAAACTGGAGCTAGGAGTTGAAGATAGAAGCTGGAGCTAGGAAGTGGAGATAGAAACTGGAGCTAGGAGTTGGAGATAGAAACTGGAGCTAGGAGTTGGAGATGGAAACTGGAGATAGGATGATTTGGAGATAGAAACTGGAGCTAGGAGTTGGAGATAGAAACGGGAGATAGGAGTTGAAGATAGAATCTGGAGCTAGGAGTTGGAGATAGAAACTGGAGCTAGGAGTTGGAGATATAAACTGGAGCTAGGAGTTGGAGATAGAAACTGGAGCTAGGAGTTGGAGATAGAAACTGGAGCTAGGAGTTGGAGATAGAAACTGGAGCTAGGAGTTGAAGATAGAAGCTGTAGCTAGGAGTTGGAGATAGAAACTGGAGCTAGGAGTTGGAGATATAATCTGGAGCTAGGAGTTGGAGATAGAAACTGGAGCTAGGAGTTGGAGATAGGAACTGGAACTAGGAGTTGGAGATAGCAGCTGGAGCTAAGAGTTGAAGATAGAAGCTGTAGCTATGAGATGGAGATAGAAATTGGAGCTAGGATTTGGAGATAGAAACTGGAGCTTGGAGTTGGAGATCGAAACTGGAGCTGGAGTTGGAGATTGAAACTGGAGCGAGGAGTTGGAGATTGAAACTGGAGCTAGGAGTTGGAGATGGAAACTGGAGCTTGGAGTTGGAGATACAAACTGGAGCTAGGAGTTGAAGATAGAAGCTGGAGCTAGGAAGTGGAGATAGAAACTGGAGCTAGGAGTTGGAGATAGAAACTGGAGCTAGGAGTTGGAGATAGAAACTGGAGCTAGGAGTTGGAGATAGAAACTGGAGCTAGGAGTTGGAGATAGAAACTGGAGCTAGGAGTTGAAGATAGAAGCTGTAGCTAGGAGTTGGAGATAGAAGCTGGAGCTAGGAGTTGGAGATAGAAACTGGAGCTAGGAGTTGGAGATAAAAACTGGAGCTAGGAGTTGGAGATAGAAACTAGAGCTACGAGTTGAAGATAGAAGTTGGAGAAAGGAGTTGGAGATAAAAAATGGAGCTAGGAGTTGAAGATAGAAGCTGGAGCTAGGAAGTGGAGATAGAAACTGGAGCTAGGAGTTGGAGATATAAACTGGAGCTAGGAGTTGGAGATAGAAACTGGAGCTAGGAGTTGGAGATAGAAACGGGAGCTAGGAGTTGGAGATAGAAACTTGAGCTAGGAGTTGAAGATAGAAGCTGTAGCTAGGAGTTGGAGATAGAAACTGGAGCTAGGAGTTGGAGATATAAACTGGAGCTAGGAGTTGGAGATAGAAACTGGAGCTAGGAGTTGGAGATAGAAACTGGAGCTAGGAGTTGGAGACAGCAGCTGGAGCTAAGAGTTGAAGATAGAAGCTGTAGCTATGAGTTGGAGATAGAAATTGGAGCTAGGATTTGGAGATAGAAACTGGAGCTTGGAGTTGGAGATCGAACCTGGAGCTGGAGTTGGAGATTGAAGCTGGAGCTAGGAGTTGGAGATTGAAACTGGAGCTAGGAGTTGGAGATGGAAACTGGAGCTTAGAGTTGGAGATACAAACTGGAGCTAGGAGTTGAAGATAGAAACTGGAGATAGGATGATTTGGAGATAGAAACTGGAGCTAGGAGTTGGAGATAGAAACGGGAGATAGGAGTTGAAGATAGAATCTGGAGCTAGGAGTTGGAGATAGAAACTGGAGGTAGGAGTTGGAGATATAAACTGGAGCTAGGAGTTGGAGATAGAAACTGGAGCTAGGAGTTGGAGATAGGAACTGGAGCTAGGAGTTGGAGATAGCAGCTGGAGCTAAGAGTTGAAGATAGAAGCTGTAGCTATGAGATGGAGATAGAAATTGGAGCTAGGATTTGGAGATAGAAACTGGAGCTTGGAGTTGGAAATCGAAACTGGAGCTGGAGTTGGAGATTGAAACTGGAGCTAGGAGTTGGAGATGGAAACTGGAGCTTGGAGTTGGAGATACAAACTGGAGCTAGGAGTTGAAGATAGAAGCTGGAGCTAGGAAGTGGAGATAGAAACTGGAGCTAGGAGTTGGAGATAGAAACTGGAGCTAGGAGTTGGAGATAGAAACTGGAGCTAGGAGTTGGAGATAGAAACGGGAGCTAGGAGTTGGAGATAGAAACTTGAGCTAGGAGTTGAAGATAGAAGCTGTAGCTAGGAGTTGGAGATAGAAACTGGAGCTAGGAGTTGGAGATATAAACTGGAGCTAGGAGTTGGAGATAGAAACTGGAGCTAGGAGTTGGAGATAGAAACTGGAGCTAGGAGTTGGAGACAGCAGCTGGAGCTAAGAGTTGAAGATAGAAGCTGTAGCTATGAGTTGGAGATAGAAATTGGAGCTAGGATTTGGAGATAGAAACTGGAGCTTGGAGTTGGAGATCGAACCTGGAGCTGGAGTTGGAGATTGAAGCTGGAGCTAGGAGTTGGAGATTGAAACTGGAGCTAGGAGTTGGAGATGGAAACTGGAGCTTAGAGTTGGAGATACAAACTGGAGCTAGGAGTTGAAGATAGAAACTGGAGATAGGATGATTTGGAGATAGAAACTGGAGCTAGGAGTTGGAGATAGAAACGGGAGATAGGAGTTGAAGATAGAATCTGGAGCTAGGAGTTGGAGATAGAAACTGGAGGTAGGAGTTGGAGATATAAACTGGAGCTAGGAGTTGGAGATAGAAACTGGAGCTAGGAGTTGGAGATAGGAACTGGAGCTAGGAGTTGGAGATAGCAGCTGGAGCTAAGAGTTGAAGATAGAAGCTGTAGCTATGAGATGGAGATAGAAATTGGAGCTAGGATTTGGAGATAGAAACTGGAGCTTGGAGTTGGAAATCGAAACTGGAGCTGGAGTTGGAGATTGAAACTGGAGCTAGGAGTTGGAGATGGAAACTGGAGCTTGGAGTTGGAGATACAAACTGGAGCTAGGAGTTGAAGATAGAAGCTGGAGCTAGGAAGTGGAGATAGAAACTGGAGCTAGGAGTTGGAGATAGAAACTGGAGCTAGGAGTTGGAGATAGAAACTGGAGCTAGGAGTTGGAGATAGAAACTGGAGCTAGGAGTTGGAGATAGAAACTGGAGCTAGGAGTTGAAGATAGAAGCTGTAGCTAGGAGTTGGAGATAGAAGCTGGAGCTAGGAGTTGGAGATAGAAACTGGAGCTAGGAGTTGGAGATAGAAACTGGAGCTAGGAGTTGGAGATAGAAACTAGAGTTACGAGTTGAAGATAGAAGTTGGAGAAAGGAGTTGGAGATAAAAAATGGAACTAGGAGTTGAAGATAGAAGCTGGAGCTAGGAAGTGGAGATAGAAACTGGAGCTAGGAGTTGGAGATATAAACTGGAGCTAGGAGTTGGAGATAGAAACTGGAGCTAGGAGTTGGAGATAGAAACTGGAGCTAGGAGTTGGACATAGAAACTAGAGCTAGGAGTTGAAGATAGAAGCTGTAGCTAGGAGTTGGATATAGAAACTGGAGTTAGGAGTTGGAGATATAAACTGGAGCTAGGAGTTGGAGATAGAAACTGGAGCTAGGAGTTGGAGATATAAACTGGAGCTAGGAGTTGGAGATAGAAACTGGAGCTAGGAGTTGGAGATAGAAACTGGAGCTAGGAGTTGGAGATAGCAGCTGGAGCTAAGAGTTGAAGATAGAAGCTGTAGCTATGAGATGGAGATAGAAATTGGAGCTAGGATTTGGAGATAGAAACTGGAGCTTGGAGTTGGAGATCGAAACTGGAGCTGGAGTTGGAGATTGAAACTGGAGCTAGGAGTTGGAGATTGAAACTGGAGCTAGGAGTTGGAGATGGAAACTGGAGCTTGGAGTTGGAGATACAAACTGGAGCTAGGAGTTGAAGATAGAAGCTGGAGCTAGGAAGTGGAGATAGAAACTGGAGCTAGGAGTTGGAGATAGAAACTGGAGCTAGGAGTTGGAGATAGAAACTGGAGCTAGGAGTTGGAGATTGAAACTGGAGCTAGGAGTTGGAGATGGAAACTGGAGCTTAGAGTTGGAGATACAAACTGGAGCTAGGAGTTGAAGATAGAAACTGGAGATAGGATGATTTGGAGATAGAAACTGGAGCTAGGAGTTGGAGATAGAAACGGGAGATAGGAGTTGAAGATAGAATCTGGAGCTAGGAGTTGGAGATAGAAACTGGAGGTAGGAGTTGGAGATATAAACTGGAGCTAGGAGTTGGAGATAGAAACTGGAGCTAGGAGTTGGAGATAGGAACTGGAGCTAGGAGTTGGAGATAGCAGCTGGAGCTAAGAGTTGAAGATAGAAGCTGTAGCTATGAGATGGAGATAGAAATTGGAGCTAGGATTTGGAGATAGAAACTGGAGCTTGGAGTTGGAAATCGAAACTGGAGCTGGAGTTGGAGATTGAAACTGGAGCTAGGAGTTGGAGATGGAAACTGGAGCTTGGAGTTGGAGATACAAACTGGAGCTAGGAGTTGAAGATAGAAGCTGGAGCTAGGAAGTGGAGATAGAAACTGGAGCTAGGAGTTGGAGATAGAAACTGGAGCTAGGAGTTGGAGATAGAAACTGGAGCTAGGAGTTGGAGATAGAAACTGGAGCTAGGAGTTGGAGATAGAAACTGGAGCTAGGAGTTGAAGATAGAAGCTGTAGCTAGGAGTTGGAGATAGAAGCTGGAGCTAGGAGTTGGAGATAGAAACTGGAGCTAGGAGTTGGAGATAGAAACTGGAGCTAGGAGTTGGAGATAGAAACTAGAGTTACGAGTTGAAGATAGAAGTTGGAGAAAGGAGTTGGAGATAAAAAATGGAACTAGGAGTTGAAGATAGAAGCTGGAGCTAGGAAGTGGAGATAGAAACTGGAGCTAGGAGTTGGAGATATAAACTGGAGCTAGGAGTTGGAGATAGAAACTGGAGCTAGGAGTTGGAGATAGAAACTGGAGCTAGGAGTTGGACATAGAAACTAGAGCTAGGAGTTGAAGATAGAAGCTGTAGCTAGGAGTTGGATATAGAAACTGGAGTTAGGAGTTGGAGATATAAACTGGAGCTAGGAGTTGGAGATAGAAACTGGAGCTAGGAGTTGGAGATATAAACTGGAGCTAGGAGTTGGAGATAGAAACTGGAGCTAGGAGTTGGAGATAGAAACTGGAGCTAGGAGTTGGAGATAGCAGCTGGAGCTAAGAGTTGAAGATAGAAGCTGTAGCTATGAGATGGAGATAGAAATTGGAGCTAGGATTTGGAGATAGAAACTGGAGCTTGGAGTTGGAGATCGAAACTGGAGCTGGAGTTGGAGATTGAAACTGGAGCTAGGAGTTGGAGATTGAAACTGGAGCTAGGAGTTGGAGATGGAAACTGGAGCTTGGAGTTGGAGATACAAACTGGAGCTAGGAGTTGAAGATAGAAGCTGGAGCTAGGAAGTGGAGATAGAAACTGGAGCTAGGAGTTGGAGATAGAAACTGGAGCTAGGAGTTGGAGATAGAAACTGGAGCTAGGAGTTGGAGATAGAAACTGGAGCTAGGAGTTTGAGATAGACACTGGAGCTAGGAGTTGAAGATAGAAGCTGTAGCTAGGAGTTGGAGATAGAAGCTGGAGCTAGGAGTTGGAGATAGAAACTGGAGCTAGGAGTTGGAGATAGAAACTGGAGGTAGGAGTTGGAGATATAAACTGGAGCTAGGAGTTGGAGATAGAAACTGGAGCTAGGAGTTGGAGATAGGAACTGGAGCTAGGAGTTGGAGATAGCAGCTGGAGCTAAGAGTTGAAGATAGTAGCTGTAGCTATGAGATGGAGATAGAAATTGGAGCTAGGATTTGGAGATAGAAACTGGAGCTTGGAGTTGGAAATCGAAACTGGAGCTGGAGTTGGAGATTGAAACTGGAGCTAGGAGTTGGAGATGGAAACTGGAGCTTGGAGTTGGAGATACAAACTGGAGCTAGGAGTTGAAGATAGAAGCTGGAGCTAGGAAGTGGAGATAGAAACTGGAGCTAGGAGTTGGAGATAGAAACTGGAGCTAGGAGTTGGAGATAGAAACTGGAGCTAGGAGTTGGAGATAGAAACTGGAGCTAGGAGTTGGAGATAGAAACTGGAGCTAGGAGTTGAAGATAGAAGCTGTAGCTAGGAGTTGGAGATAGAAGCTGGAGCTAGGAGTTGGAGATAGAAACTGGAGCTAGGAGTTGGAGATAGAAACTGGAGCTAGGAGTTGGAGATAGAAACTAGAGTTACGAGTTGAAGATAGAAGTTGGAGAAAGGAGTTGGAGATAAAAAATGGAACTAGGAGTTGAAGATAGAAGCTGGAGCTAGGAAGTGGAGATAGAAACTGGAGCTAGGAGTTGGAGATATAAACTGGAGCTAGGAGTTGGAGATAGAAACTGGAGCTAGGAGTTGGAGATAGAAACTGGAGCTAGGAGTTGGACATAGAAACTAGAGCTAGGAGTTGAAGATAGAAGCTGTAGCTAGGAGTTGGATATAGAAACTGGAGTTAGGAGTTGGAGATATAAACTGGAGCTAGGAGTTGGAGATAGAAACTGGAGCTAGGAGTTGGAGATATAAACTGGAGCTAGGAGTTGGAGATAGAAACTGGAGCTAGGAGTTGGAGATAGAAACTGGAGCTAGGAGTTGGAGATAGCAGCTGGAGCTAAGAGTTGAAGATAGAAGCTGTAGCTATGAGATGGAGATAGAAATTGGAGCTAGGATTTGGAGATAGAAACTGGAGCTTGGAGTTGGAGATCGAAACTGGAGCTGGAGTTGGAGATTGAAACTGGAGCTAGGAGTTGGAGATTGAAACTGGAGCTAGGAGTTGGAGA
Organism: Petromyzon marinus; assembly: GCF_048934315.1. NCBI lineage: Eukaryota > Metazoa > Chordata > Hyperoartia > Petromyzontiformes > Petromyzontidae > Petromyzon > Petromyzon marinus. The sequence continues at coordinate 24,756,233 of NC_133668.1, read as the reverse complement.
TGGAAACTGGAGCTTGGAGTTGGAGATACAAACTGGAGCTAGGAGTTGAAGATAGAAGCTGGAGCTAGGAAGTGGAGATAGAAACTGGAGCTAGGAGTTGGAGATAGAAACTGGAGCTAGGAGTTGGAGATAGAAACTGGAGCTAGGAGTTGGAGATAGAAACTGGAGCTAGGAGTTGGAGATAGACACTGGAGCTAGGAGTTGAAGATAGAAGCTGTAGCTAGGAGTTGGAGATAGAAGCTGGAGCTAGGAGTTGGAGATAGAAACTGGAGCTAGGAGTTGGAGATAGAAACTGGAGCTAGGAGTTGGAGATAGAAACTAGAGCTACGAGTTGAAGATAGAAGTTGGAGAAAGGAGTTGGAGATAAAAAATGGAGCTAGGAGTTGAAGATAGAAGCTGGAGCTAGGAAGTGGAGATAGAAACTGGAGCTAGGAGTTGGAGATATAAACTGGAGCTAGGAGTTGGAGATAGAAACTGGAGCTTGGAGTTGGAGATACAAACTGGAGCTAGGAGTTTGAGATAGAAACTAGAGCTAGGAGTTGAAGATAGAAGCTGTAGCTAGGAGTTGGAGATAGAAACTGGAGCTAGGAGTTGGAGATATAAACTGGAGCTAGGAGTTGGAGATAGAAACTGGAGCTAGGAGTTGGAGATAGAAACTGGAGCTAGGAGTTGGAGATAGCAGCTGGAGCTAAGAGTTGAAGATAGAAGCTGTAGCTATGAGTTGGAGATAGAAATTGGAGCTAGGATTTGGAGATAGAAACTGGAGCTTGGAGTTGGAGATCGAAACTGGAGCTGGAGTTGGAGATTGAAGCTGGAGCTAGGAGTTGGAGATTGAAACTGGAGCTAGGAGTTGGAGATGGAAACTGGAGCTTGGAGTTGGAGATACAAACTGGAGCTAGGAGTTGAAGATAGAAGCTGGAGCTAGGAAGTGGAGATAGAAACTGGAGCTAGGAGTTGGAGATAGAAACTGGAGCTAGGAGTTGGAGATAGAAACTGGAGATAGGATGATTTGGAGATAGAAACTGGAGCTAGGAGTTGGAGATAGAAACGGGAGATAGGAGTTGAAGATAGAATCTGGAGCTAGGAGTTGGAGATAGAAACTGGAGCTAGGAGTTGGAGATATAAACTGGAGCTAGGAGTTGGAGATAGAAACTGGAGCTAGGAGTTGGAGATAGAAACTGGAGCTAGGAGTTGGAGATAGAAACTGGAGCTAGGAGTTGAAGATAGAAGCTGTAGCTAGGAGTTGGAGATAGAAACTGGAGCTAGGAGTTGGAGATATAATCTGGAGCTAGGAGTTGGAGATAGAAACTGGAGCTAGGAGTTGGAGATAGGAACTGGAACTAGGAGTTGGAGATAGCAGCTGGAGCTAAGAGTTGAAGATAGAAGCTGTAGCTATGAGATGGAGATAGAAATTGGAGCTAGGATTTGGAGATAGAAACTGGAGCTTGGAGTTGGAGATCGAAACTGGAGCTGGAGTTGGAGATTGAAACTGGAGCGAGGAGTTGGAGATTGAAACTGGAGCTAGGAGTTGGAGATGGAAACTGGAGCTTGGAGTTGGAGATACAAACTGGAGCTAGGAGTTGAAGATAGAAGCTGGAGCTAGGAAGTGGAGATAGAAACTGGAGCTAGGAGTTGGAGATAGAAACTGGAGCTAGGAGTTGGAGATAGAAACTGGAGCTAGGAGTTGGAGATAGAAACTGGAGCTAGGAGTTGGAGATAGAAACTGGAGCTAGGAGTTGAAGATAGAAGCTGTAGCTAGGAGTTGGAGATAGAAGCTGGAGCTAGGAGTTGGAGATAGAAACTGGAGTTTGGAGTTGGAGATAAAAACTGGAGCTAGGAGTTGGAGATAGAAACTAGAGCTACGAGTTGAAGATAGAAGTTGGAGAAAGGAGTTGGAGATAAAAAATGGAGCTAGGAGTTGAAGATAGAAGCTGGAGCTAGGAAGTGGAGATAGAAACTGGAGCTAGGAGTTGGAGATATAAACTGGAGCTAGGAGTTGGAGATAGAAACTGGAGCTAGGAGTTGGAGATAGAAACGGGAGCTAGGAGTTGGAGATAGAAACTTGAGCTAGGAGTTGAAGATAGAAGCTGTAGCTAGGAGTTGGAGATAGAAACTGGAGCTAGGAGTTGGAGATATAAACTGGAGCTAGGAGTTGGAGATAGAAACTGGAGCTAGGAGTTGGAGATAGAAACTGGAGCTAGGAGTTGGAGACAGCAGCTGGAGCTAAGAGTTGAAGATAGAAGCTGTAGCTATGAGTTGGAGATAGAAATTGGAGCTAGGATTTGGAGATAGAAACTGGAGCTTGGAGTTGGAGATCGAACCTGGAGCTGGAGTTGGAGATTGAAGCTGGAGCTAGGAGTTGGAGATTGAAACTGGAGCTAGGAGTTGGAGATGGAAACTGGAGCTTAGAGTTGGAGATACAAACTGGAGCTAGGAGTTGAAGATAGAAACTGGAGATAGGATGATTTGGAGATAGAAACTGGAGCTAGGAGTTGGAGATAGAAACGGGAGATAGGAGTTGAAGATAGAATCTGGAGCTAGGAGTTGGAGATAGAAACTGGAGGTAGGAGTTGGAGATATAAACTGGAGCTAGGAGTTGGAGATAGAAACTGGAGCTAGGAGTTGGAGATAGGAACTGGAGCTAGGAGTTGGAGATAGCAGCTGGAGCTAAGAGTTGAAGATAGAAGCTGTAGCTATGAGATGGAGATAGAAATTGGAGCTAGGATTTGGAGATAGAAACTGGAGCTTGGAGTTGGAGATCGAAACTGGAGCTGGAGTTGGAGATTGAAACTGGAGCTAGGAGTTGGAGATGGAAACTGGAGCTTGGAGTTGGAGATACAAACTGGAGCTAGGAGTTGAAGATAGAAGCTGGAGCTAGGAAGTGGAGATATAAACTGGAGCTAGGAGTTGGAGATAGAAACTGGAGCTAGGAGTTGGAGATAGAAACTGGAGCTAGGAGTTGGAGATAGAAACTGGAGCTAGGAGTTGGAGATAGAAACTGGAGCTAGGAGTTGAAGATAGAAGCTGTAGCTAGGAGTTGGAGATAGAAGCTGGAGCTAGGAGTTGGAGATAGAAACTGGAGCTAGGAGTTGGAGATAGAAACTGGAGCTAGGAGTTGGAGATAGAAACTAGAGTTACGAGTTGAAGATAGAAGTTGGAGAAAGGAGTTGGAGATAAAAAATGGAACTAGGAGTTGAAGATAGAAGCTGGAGCTAGGAAGTGGAGATAGAAACTGGAGCTAGGAGTTGGAGATATAAACTGGAGCTAGGAGTTGGAGATAGAAACTGGAGCTAGGAGTTGGAGATAGAAACTGGAGCTAGGAGTTGGACATAGAAACTAGAGCTAGGAGTTGAAGATAGAAGCTGTAGCTAGGAGTTGGAGATGGAAACTGGAGCTTGGAGTTGGAGATACAAACTGGAGCTAGGAGTTGAAGATAGAAGCTGGAGCTAGGAAGTGGAGATAGAAACTGGAGCTAGGAGTTGGAGATAGAAACTGGAGCTAGGAGTTGGAGATAGAAACTGGAGCTAGGAGTTGGAGATAGAAACTGGAGCTAGGAGTTGGAGATTGAAGCTGGAGCTAGGAGTTGGAGATTGAAACTGGAGCTAGGAGTTGGAGATGGAAACTGGAGCTTGGAGTTGGAGATACAAACTGGAGCTAGGAGTTGAAGATAGAAGCTGGAGCTAGGAAGTGGAGATAGAAACTGGAGCTAGGAGTTGGAGATAGAAACTGGAGCTAGGAGTTGGAGATAGAAACTGGAGATAGGATGATTTGGAGATAGAAACTGGAGCTAGGAGTTGGAGATAGAAACGGGAGATAGGAGTTGAAGATAGAAACTGGAGCTAGGAGTTGGAGATAGAAACTGGAGCTAGGAGTTGGAGATAGACACTGGAGCTAGGAGTTGAAGATAGAAGCTGTAGCTAGGAGTTGGAGATAGAAGCTGGAGCTAGGAGTTGGAGATAGAAACTGGAGCTAGGAGTTGGAGATAGAAACTGGAGCTAGGAGTTGGAGATAGAAACTAGAGCTACGAGTTGAAGATAGAAGTTGGAGAAAGGAGTTGGAGATAAAAAATGGAGCTAGGAGTTGAAGATAGAAGCTGGAGCTAGGAAGTGGAGATAGAAACTGGAGCTAGGAGTTGGAGATATAAACTGGAGCTAGGAGTTGGAGATAGAAACTGGAGCTTGGAGTTGGAGATACAAACTGGAGCTAGGAGTTTGAGATAGAAACTAGAGCTAGGAGTTGAAGATAGAAGCTGTAGCTAGGAGTTGGAGATAGAAACTGGAGCTAGGAGTTGGAGATATAAACTGGAGCTAGGAGTTGGAGATAGAAACTGGAGCTAGGAGTTGGAGATAGAAACTGGAGCTAGGAGTTGGAGATAGCAGCTGGAGCTAAGAGTTGAAGATAGAAGCTGTAGCTATGAGTTGGAGATAGAAATTGGAGCTAGGATTTGGAGATAGAAACTGGAGCTTGGAGTTGGAGATCGAAACTGGAGCTGGAGTTGGAGATTGAAGCTGGAGCTAGGAGTTGGAGATTGAAACTGGAGCTAGGAGTTGGAGATGGAAACTGGAGCTTGGAGTTGGAGATACAAACTGGAGCTAGGAGTTGAAGATAGAAGCTGGAGCTAGGAAGTGGAGATAGAAACTGGAGCTAGGAGTTGGAGATATAAACTGGAGCTAGGAGTTGGAGATAGAAACTGGAGATAGGATGATTTGGAGATAGAAACTGGAGCTAGGAGTTGGAGATAGAAACGGGAGATAGGAGTTGAAGATAGAATCTGGAGCTAGGAGTTGGAGATAGAAACTGGAGCTAGGAGTTGGAGATATAAACTGGAGCTAGGAGTTGGAGATAGAAACTGGAGCTAGGAGTTGAAGATAGAAGCTGTAGCTAGGAGTTGGAGATAGAAACTGGAGCTAGGAGTTGGAGATATAATCTGGAGCTAGGAGTTGGAGATAGAAACTGGAGCTAGGAGTTGGAGATAGGAACTGGAACTAGGAGTTGGAGATAGCAGCTGGAGCTAAGAGTTGAAGATAGAAGCTGTAGCTATGAGATGGAGATAGAAATTGGAGCTAGGATTTGGAGATAGAAACTGGAGCTTGGAGTTGGAGATCGAAACTGGAGCTGGAGTTGGAGATTGAAACTGGAGCGAGGAGTTGGAGATTGAAACTGGAGCTAGGAGTTGGAGATGGAAACTGGAGCTTGGAGTTGGAGATACAAACTGGAGCTAGGAGTTGAAGATAGAAGCTGGAGCTAGGAAGTGGAGATAGAAACTGGAGCTAGGAGTTGGAGATAGAAACTGGAGCTAGGAGTTGGAGATAGAAACTGGAGCTAGGAGTTGGAGATAGAAACTGGAGCTAGGAGTTGGAGATAGAAACTGGAGCTAGGAGTTGAAGATAGAAGCTGTAGCTAGGAGTTGGAGATAGAAGCTGGAGCTAGGAGTTGGAGATAGAAACTGGAGCTAGGAGTTGGAGATAAAAACTGGAGCTAGGAGTTGGAGATAGAAACTAGAGCTACGAGTTGAAGATAGAAGTTGGAGAAAGGAGTTGGAGATAAAAAATGGAGCTAGGAGTTGAAGATAGAAGCTGGAGCTAGGAAGTGGAGATAGAAACTGGAGCTAGGAGTTGGAGATATAAACTGGAGCTAGGAGTTGGAGATAGAAACTGGAGCTAGGAGTTGGAGATAGAAACGGGAGCTAGGAGTTGGAGATAGAAACTTGAGCTAGGAGTTGAAGATAGAAGCTGTAGCTAGGAGTTGGAGATAGAAACTGGAGCTAGGAGTTGGAGATATAAACTGGAGCTAGGAGTTGGAGATAGAAACTGGAGCTAGGAGTTGGAGATAGAAACTGGAGCTAGGAGTTGGAGACAGCAGCTGGAGCTAAGAGTTGAAGATAGAAGCTGTAGCTATGAGTTGGAGATAGAAATTGGAGCTAGGATTTGGAGATAGAAACTGGAGCTTGGAGTTGGAGATCGAACCTGGAGCTGGAGTTGGAGATTGAAGCTGGAGCTAGGAGTTGGAGATTGAAACTGGAGCTAGGAGTTGGAGATGGAAACTGGAGCTTAGAGTTGGAGATACAAACTGGAGCTAGGAGTTGAAGATAGAAACTGGAGATAGGATGATTTGGAGATAGAAACTGGAGCTAGGAGTTGGAGATAGAAACGGGAGATAGGAGTTGAAGATAGAATCTGGAGCTAGGAGTTGGAGATAGAAACTGGAGGTAGGAGTTGGAGATATAAACTGGAGCTAGGAGTTGGAGATAGAAACTGGAGCTAGGAGTTGGAGATAGGAACTGGAGCTAGGAGTTGGAGATAGCAGCTGGAGCTAAGAGTTGAAGATAGAAGCTGTAGCTATGAGATGGAGATAGAAATTGGAGCTAGGATTTGGAGATAGAAACTGGAGCTTGGAGTTGGAGATCGAAACTGGAGCTGGAGTTGGAGATTGAAACTGGAGCTAGGAGTTGGAGATGGAAACTGGAGCTTGGAGTTGGAGATACAAACTGGAGCTAGGAGTTGAAGATAGAAGCTGGAGCTAGGAAGTGGAGATATAAACTGGAGCTAGGAGTTGGAGATAGAAACTGGAGCTAGGAGTTGGAGATAGAAACTGGAGCTAGGAGTTGGAGATAGAAACTGGAGCTAGGAGTTGGAGATAGAAACTGGAGCTAGGAGTTGAAGATAGAAGCTGTAGCTAGGAGTTGGAGATAGAAGCTGGAGCTAGGAGTTGGAGATAGAAACTGGAGCTAGGAGTTGGAGATAGAAACTGGAGCTAGGAGTTGGAGATAGAAACTAGAGTTACGAGTTGAAGATAGAAGTTGGAGAAAGGAGTTGGAGATAAAAAATGGAACTAGGAGTTGAAGATAGAAGCTGGAGCTAGGAAGTGGAGATAGAAACTGGAGCTAGGAGTTGGAGATATAAACTGGAGCTAGGAGTTGGAGATAGAAACTGGAGCTAGGAGTTGGAGATAGAAACTGGAGCTAGGAGTTGGACATAGAAACTAGAGCTAGGAGTTGAAGATAGAAGCTGTAGCTAGGAGTTGGATATAGAAACTGGAGTTAGGAGTTGGAGATATAAACTGGAGCTAGGAGTTGGAGATAGAAACTGGAGCTAGGAGTTGGAGATAGAAACTGGAGCTAGGAGTTGGAGATAGCAGCTGGAGCGAAGAGTTGAAGATAGAAGCTGTAGCTATGAGTTGGAGATAGAAATTGGAGCTAGGATTTGGAGATAGAAACTGGAGCTTGGAGTTGGAGATCGAAACTGGAGCTGGAGTTGGAGATTGAAGCTGGAGCTAGGAGTTGGAGATTGAAACTGGAGCTAGGAGTTGGAGATGGAAACTGGAGCTTGGAGTTGGAGATACAAACTGGAGCTAGGAGTTGGAGATAGAAACGGGAGATAGGAGTTGAAGATAGAATCTGGAGCTAGGAGTTGGAGATAGAAACTGGAGCTAGGAGTTGGAGATATAAACTGGAGCTAGGAGTTGGAGATAGAAACTGGAGCTAGGAGTTGGAGATAGAAACTGGAGCTAGGAGTTGGAGATAGAAACTGGAGCTAGGAGTTGAAGATAGAAGCTGTAGCTAGGAGTTGGGGATAGAAACTGGAGCTAGGAGTTGGAGATATAAACTGGAGCTAGGAGTTGGAGATAGAAACTGGAGCTAGGAGTTGGAGATAGAAACTGGAGCTAGGAGTTTGAGATAGAAGCTGGAGCTAAGAGTTGAAGATAGAAGCTGTAGCTATGAGATGGAGATAGAAATTGGAGCTAGGATTTGGAGATAGAAAGTGGAGCTAGGAGTTGGAGATAGAAACTGGAGCTAGGAATTGGAGATAGAAACTGGAGCTAGGAGTAGGAGATAGAAACTGGAGCTAGGAGTTGGAGATATAAACTGGAGCTGGAGTTGGAGATAGAAACTGGAGCTAGGAGTTGGAGATAGAAACTGGAGCTAGGAGTTGGAGATAGAAACTGGAGCTAGGAGTTGGAGATATAAACTGGAGCTAGGATTTGGAGATAGAAACTGGAGCTAGGAGTTGGAGATGGAAACTGGAGCTGGAATTGGAGATTGAAAATGGAGCTAGGAGTTGGAGATTGAAACTGGAGCTAGGAGTTGGCGATAGAAACTGGAGCTAGGAGTTGGAGATAGAAACTGGAGCTAGGAGTTGGAGATATAAACTGGAGCTAGGAGTTGGAGATATAAACTGGAGCTAGGAGTTGGAGATAGAAACTGGAGCTAGGAGTTGGAGATAGAAACTGGAGCTAGGAGTTGGAGATAGCAGCTGGAGCTAAGAGTTGAAGATAGAAGCTGTAGCTATGAGATGGAGATAGAAATTGGAGCTAGGATTTGGAGATAGAAAGTGGAGCTAGGAGTTGGAGATAGAAACTGGAGCTAGGAATTGGAGATAGAAACTGGAGCTAGGAGTAGGAGATAGAAACTGGAGCTAGGAGTTGGAGATATAAACTGGAGCTGGAGTTGGAGATAGAAACTGGAGCTAGGAGTTGGAGATAGAAACTGGAGCTAGGAGTTGGAGATAGAAACTGGAGCTAGGAGTTGGAGATATAAACTGGAGCTAGGATTTGGAGATAGAAACTGGAGCTAGGAGTTGGAGATGGAAACTGGAGCTGGAATTGGAGATTGAAAATGGAGCTAGGAGTTGGAGATTGAAACTGGAGCTAGGAGTTGGCGATAGAAACTGGAGCTTGGAGTTGGAGATACAAACTGGAGCTAGGAGTTGGAGATAGAAACTGGAGCTAGGAGTTGGAGATTGAAACTGGAGCTGGAGTTGGAGATTGAAACTGGAGCTAGGAGTTGGAGATGGAAACTGGAGCTTGGAGTTGGAGATACAAACTGGAGCTAGGAGTTGAAGATAGAAGCTGGAGCTAGGAAGTGGAGATAGAAACTGGAGCTAGGAGTTGGAGATAGAAACTGGAGCTAGGAGTTGGAGATAGAAACTGGAGCTAGGAGTTGGAGATAGAAACTGGAGCTAGGAGTTGGAGATAGAAACTGGAGCTAGGAGTTGAAGATAGAAGCTGTAGCTAGGAGTTGGAGATAGAAGCTGGAGCTAGGAGTTGGAGATAGAAACTGGAGCTAGGAGTTGGAGATAGAAACTGGAGCTAGGAGTTGGAGATAGAAACTAGAGTTACGAGTTGAAGATAGAAGTTGGAGAAAGGAGTTGGAGATAAAAAATGGAGCTAGGAGTTGAAGATAGAAGCTGGAGCTAGGAAGTGGAGATAGAAACTGGAGCTAGGAGTTGGAGATATAAACTGGAGCTAGGAGTTGGAGATAGAAACTGGAGCTAGGAGTTGGAGATAGAAACTGGAGCTAGGAGTTGGACATAGAAACTAGAGCTAGGAGTTGAAGATAGAAGCTGTAGCTAGGAGTTGGATATAGAAACTGGAGTTAGGAGTTGGAGATATAAACTTGAGCTAGGAGTTGGAGATAGAAACTGGAGCTAGGAGTTGGAGATAGAAACTGGAGCTAGGAGTTGGAGATAGCAGCTGGAGCTAAGAGTTGAAGATAGAAGCTGTAGCTATGAGTTGGAGATAGAAATTGGAGCTAGGATTTGGAGATAGAAACTGGAGCTTGGAGTTGGAGATCGAAACTGGAGCTGGAGTTGGAGATTGAAGCTGGAGCTAGGAGTTGGAGATTGAAACTGGAGCTAGGAGTTGGAGATGGAAACTGGAGCTTGGAGTTGGAGATACAAACTGGAGCTAGGAGTTGGAGATAGAAACTGGAGCTAGGAGTTGGAGATAGAAACTGGAGCTAGGAGTTTGAGATAGAAGCTGGAGCTAGGAGTTGAAGATAGAAGCTGTAGCTATGAGATGGAGATAGAAATTGGAGCTAGGATTTGGAGATAGAAAGTGGAGCTAGGAGTTGGAGATAGAAACTGGAGCTAGGAATTGGAGATAGAAACTGGAGCTAGGAGTAGGAGATAGAAACTGGAGCTAGGAGTTGGAGATATAAACTGGAGCTGGAGTTGGAGATAGAAACTGGAGCTAGGAGTTGGAGATAGAAACTGGAGCTAGGAGTTGGAGATAGAAACTGGAGCTAGGAGTTGGAGATATAAACTGGAGCTAGGATTTGGAGATAGAAACTGGAGCTAGGAGTTGGAGATGGAAACTGGAGCTGGAATTGGAGATTGAAAATGGAGCTAGGAGTTGGAGATTGAAACTGGAGCTAGGAGTTGGCGATAGAAACTGGAGCTTGGAGTTGGAGATACAAACTGGAGCTAGTAGTTGGAGATAGAAACTGGAGCTAGGAGTTGGAGATAGGAACTGGAGCTAGGAGTTGGAGATAGCAGCTGGAGCTAAGAGTTGAAGATAGAAGCTGTAGCTATGAGATGGAGATAGAAATTGGAGCTAGGATTTGGAGATAGAAACTGGAGCTTGGAGTCGGAGATCGAAACTGGAGCTGGAGTTGGAGATTGAAACTGGAGCTAGGAGTTGGAGATGGAAACTGGAGCTTGGAGTTGGAGATACAAACTGGAGCTAGGAGTTGAAGATAGAAGCTGGAGCTAGGAAGTGGAGATAGAAACTGGAGCTAGGAGTTGGAGATAGAAACTGGAGCTAGGAGTTGGAGATAGAAACTGGAGCTAGGAGTTGGAGATAGAAACTGGAGCTAGGAGTTGGAGATAGAAACTGGAGCTAGGAGTTGAAGATAGAAGCTGTAGCTAGGAGTTGGAGATAGAAGCTGGAGCTAGGAGTTGGAGATAGAAACTGGAGCTAGGAGTTGGAGATAGAAACTGGAGCTAGGAGTTGGACATAGAAACTAGAGCTAGGAGTTGAAGATAGAAGCTGTAGCTAGGAGTTGGATATAGAAACTGGAGTTAGGAGTTGGAGATATAAACTGGAGCTAGGAGTTGGAGATAGAAACTGGAGCTAGGAGTTGGAGATAGAAACTGGAGCTAGGAGTTGGAGATAGCAGCTGGAGCTAAGAGTTGAAGATAGAAGCTGTAGCTATGAGTTGGAGATAGAAATTGGAGCTAGGATTTGGAGATAGAAACTGGAGCTTGGAGTTGGAGATCGAAACTGGAGCTGGAGTTGGAGATTGAAGCTGGAGCTAGGAGTTGGAGATTGAAACTGGAGCTAGGAGTTGGAGATGGAAACTGGAGCTTGGAGTTGGAGATACAAACTGGAGCTAGGAGTTGAAGATAGAAGCTGGAGCTAGGAAGTGGAGATAGAAACTGGAGCTAGGAGTTGGAGATAGAAACTGGAGCTAGGAGTTGGAGATAGAAACGGGAGATAGGAGTTGAAGATAGAATCTGGAGCTAGGAGTTGGAGATAGAAACTGGAGCTAGGAGTTGGAGATATAAACTGGAGCTAGGAGTTGGAGATATAAACTGGAGCTAGGAGTTGGAGATAGAAACTGGAGCTAGGAGTTGGAGATAGAAACTGGAGCTAGGAGTTGGAGATAGCAGCTGGAGCTAAGAGTTGAAGATAGAAGCTGTAGCTATGAGATGGAGATAGAAATTGGAGCTAGGATTTGGAGATAGAAAGTGGAGCTAGGAGTTGGAGATAGAAACTGGAGCTAGGAATTGGAGATAGAAACTGGAGCTAGGAGTAGGAGATAGAAACTGGAGCTAGGAGTTGGAGATATAAACTGGAGCTGGAGTTGGAGATAGAAACTGGAGCTAGGAGTTGGAGATAGAAACTGGAGCTAGGAGTTGGAGATAGAAACTGGAGCTAGGAGTTGGAGATATAAACTGGAGCTAGGATTTGGAGATAGAAACTGGAGCTAGGAGTTGGAGATGGAAACTGGAGCTGGAATTGGAGATTGAAAATGGAGCTAGGAGTTGGAGATTGAAACTGGAGCTAGGAGTTGGCGATAGAAACTGGAGCTTGGAGTTGGAGATACAAACTGGAGCTAGGAGTTGGAGATAGAAACTGGAGCTAGGAGTTGGAGATTGAAACTGGAGCTGGAGTTGGAGATTGAAACTGGAGCTAGGAGTTGGAGATGGAAACTGGAGCTTGGAGTTGGAGATACAAACTGGAGCTAGGAGTTGAAGATAGAAGCTGGAGCTAGGAAGTGGAGATAGAAACTGGAGCTAGGAGTTGGAGATAGAAACTGGAGCTAGGAGTTGGAGATAGAAACTGGAGCTAGGAGTTGGAGATAGAAACTGGAGCTAGGAGTTGGAGATAGAAACTGGAGCTAGGAGTTGAAGATAGAAGCTGTAGCTAGGAGTTGGAGATAGAAGCTGGAGCTAGGAGTTGGAGATAGAAACTGGAGCTAGGAGTTGGAGATAGAAACTGGAGCTAGGAGTTGGAGATAGAAACTAGAGTTACGAGTTGAAGATAGAAGTTGGAGAAAGGAGTTGGAGATAAAAAATGGAGCTAGGAGTTGAAGATAGAAGCTGGAGCTAGGAAGTGGAGATAGAAACTGGAGCTAGGAGTTGGAGATATAAACTGGAGCTAGGAGTTGGAGATAGAAACTGGAGCTAGGAGTTGGAGATAGAAACTGGAGCTAGGAGTTGGACATAGAAACTAGAGCTAGGAGTTGAAGATAGAAGCTGTAGCTAGGAGTTGGATATAGAAACTGGAGTTAGGAGTTGGAGATATAAACTGGAGCTAGGAGTTGGAGATAGAAACTGGAGCTAGGAGTTGGAGATAGAAACTGGAGCTAGGAGTTGGAGATAGCAGCTGGAGCTAAGAGTTGAAGATAGAAGCTGTAGCTATGAGTTGAAGATAGAAATTGGAGCTAGGATTTGGAGATAGAAACTGGAGCTTGGAGTTGGAGATCGAAACTGGAGCTAGGAAGTGGAGATAGAAACTGGAGCTAGGAGTTGGAGATAGAAACTGGAGCTAGGAGTTGGAGATAGAAACTGGAGCTTGGAGTTGGAGATACAAACTGGAGCTAGGAGTTGAAGATAGAAGCTGGAGCTAGGAAGTGGAGATAGAAACTGGAGCTAGGAGTTGGAGATAGAAACTGGAGCTAGGATTTGGAGATAGAAACGGGAGATAGGAGTTGAAGATAGAATCTGGAGCTAGGAGTTGGAGATAGAAACTGGAGCTAGGAGTTGGAGATATAAACTGGAGCTAGGAGTTGGAGATAGAAACTGGAGCTAGGAGTTGGAGATAGAAACTGGAGCTAGGAGTTGGAGATAGAAACTGGAGCTAGGAGTTGAAGATAGAAGCTGTAGCTAGGAGTTGGAGATAGAAACTGGAGCTAGGAGTTGGAGATATAAACTGGAGCTAGGAGTTGGAGATAGAAACTGGAGCTAGGAGTTGGAGATAGAAACTGGAGCTAGGAGTTGGAGATAGCAGCTGGAGCTAAGAGTTGAAGATAGAAGCTGTAGCTATGAGATGGAGATAGAAATTGGAGCTAGGATTTGGAGATAGAAAGTGGAGCTAGGAGTTGGAGATAGAAACTGGAGCTAGGAATTGGAGATAGAAACTGGAGCTAGGAGTAGGAGATAGAAACTGGAGCTAGGAGTTGGAGATATAAACTGGAGCTGGAGTTGGAGATAGAAACTGGAGCTAGGAGTTGGAGATAGAAACTGGAGCTAGGAGTTGGAGATAGAAACTGGAGCTAGGAGTTGGAGATATAAACTGGAGCTAGGATTTGGAGATAGAAACTGGAGCTAGGAGTTGGAGATGGAAACTGGAGCAGGAATTGGAGATTGAAAATGGAGCTAGGAGTTGGAGATTGAAACTGGAGCTAGGAGTTGGCGATAGAAACTGGAGCTTGGAGTTGGAGATACAAACTGGAGCTAGGAGTTGGAGATAGAAACTGGAGCTAGGAGTTGGAGATTGAAACTGGAGCTAGGAGTTGGAGATAGAAGCTGGAGCTACGAGTTGGAAATTGAAACTGGAGCTAGGAGTTGAAGATAGAAACTGGAGCTAGGAGTTGAAGATAGAAACTGGAGCTAGGAGTTGGAGATAGAAACTGGAGCTACGAGTTGAAGATAGAAACTAGAGCTAGGAGTTGGAGATAGAAACTGGAGCTAGGAGTTTAAGATAGAAACGGGAGCTAGGATTTGGAAATAGAAACTAGAGTTAGGAGTTGAAGATAGAAGGTGGAGATAGGAGTTGGAGATATAAACTGGAGCTAGGAGTTAGAGATCTAAACTGGAGCTAGGAGTTGGAGATAGAAACTGTAGCTAGGAGTTGGAGATAGAAACTGGAGCTAGGAGTTGAAGATAGAAGCTGTAGCTAGGAGTTGGAGATAGAAGCTGGAGCTAGGTGTTGGAGATAGAAACTGGAGCTAGGAGATGGAGATGGAAACTGGCGCTTGGAGTTGTAGATACAAACTGGAGCTAGGAGTTGAAGATAGAAGCTGGAGCTAGGAAGTGGAGATAGAAACTGGAGCTAGGAGTTGGAGATAGAAACTGGAGCTAGGAGTTGGAGATAGAAACTGGAGCTAGGAGTTGGAGATAGAAACTGGAGCTAGGAGTTGGAGATAGAAACTGGAGCTAGGAGTTGAAGATAGAAGCTGTAGCTAGGAGTTGGAGATAGAAGCTGGAGCTAGGAGTTGGAGATAGAAACTAGAGTTACGAGTTGAAGATAGAAGTTGGAGAAAGGAGTTGGAGATAAAAAATGGAGCTAGGAGTTGAAGATAGAAGCTGGAGCTAGGAAGTGGAGATAGAAACTGGAGCTAGGAGTTGGAGATATAAACTGGAGCTAGGAGTTGGAGATAGAAACTGGAGCTAGGAGTTGGAGATAGAAACTGGAGCTAGGAGTTGGACATAGAAACTAGAGCTAGGAGTTGAAGATAGAAGCTGTAGCTAGGAGTTGGATATAGAAACTGGAGTTAGGAGTTGGAGATATAAACTTGAGCTAGGAGTTGGAGATAGAAACTGGAGCTGGGAGTTGGAGATAGAAACTGGAGCTAGGAGTTGGAGATAGCAGCTGGAGCTAAGAGTTGAAGATAGAAGCTGTAGCTATGAGTTGGAGATAGAAATTGGAGCTAGGATTTGGAGATAGAAACTGGAGCTTGGAGTTGGAGATCGAAACTGGAGCTGGAGTTGGAGATTGAAGCTGGAGCTAGGAGTTGGAGATTGAAACTGGAGCTAGGAGTTGGAGATGGAAACTGGAGCTTGGAGTTGGAGATACAAACTGGAGCTAGGAGTTGGAGATAGAAACTGGAGCTAGGAGTTGGAGATAGAAACTGGAGCTAGGAGTTTGAGATAGAAGCTGGAGCTAAGAGTTGAAGATAGAAGCTGTAGCTATGAGATGGAGATAGAAATTGGAGCTAGGATTTGGAGATAGAAAGTGGAGCTAGGAGTTGGAGATAGAAACTGGAGCTAGGAATTGGAGATAGAAACTGGAGCTAGGAGTAGGAGATAGAAACTGGAGCTAGGAGTTGGAGATATAAACTGGAGCTGGAGTTGGAGATAGAAACTGGAGCTAGGAGTTGGAGATAGAAACTGGAGCTAGGAGTTGGAGATAGAAACTGGAGCTAGGAGTTGGAGATATAAACTGGAGCTAGGATTTGGAGATAGAAACTGGAGCTAGGAGTTGGAGATGGAAACTGGAGCTGGAATTGGAGATTGAAAATGGAGCTAGGAGTTGGAGATTGAAACTGGAGCTAGGAGTTGGCGATAGAAACTGGAGCTTGGAGTTGGAGATACAAACTGGAGCTAGGAGTTGGAGATAGAAACTGGAGCTAGGAGTTGGAGATAGGAACTGGAGCTAGGAGTTGGAGATAGCAGCTGGAGCTAAGAGTTGAAGATAGAAGCTGTAGCTATGAGATGGAGATAGAAATTGGAGCTAGGATTTGGAGATAGAAACTGGAGCTTGGAGTCGGAGATCGAAACTGGAGCTGGAGTTGGAGATTGAAACTGGAGCTAGGAGTTGGAGATGGAAACTGGAGCTTGGAGTTGGAGATACAAACTGGAGCTAGGAGTTGAAGATAGAAGCTGGACCTAGGAAGTGGAGATAGAAACTGGAGCTAGGAGTTGGAGATAGAAACTGGAGCTAGGAGTTGGAGATAGAAACTGGAGCTAGGAGTTGGAGATAGAAACTGGAGCTAGGAGTTGGAGATAGAAACTGGAGCTAGGAGTTGAAGATAGAAGCTGTAGCTAGGAGTTGGAGATAGAAGCTGGAGCTAGGAGTTGGAGATAGAAACTGGAGCTAGGAGTTGGAGATAGAAACTGGAGCTAGGAGTTGGAGATAGAAACTAGAGTTACGAGTTGAAGATAGAAGTTGGAGAAAGGAGTTGGAGATAAAAAATGGAGCTAGGAGTTGAAGATAGAAGCTGGAGCTAGGAAGTGGAGATAGAAACTGGAGCTAGGAGTTGGAGATATAAACTGGAGCTAGGAGTTGGAGATAGAAACTGGAGCTAGGAGTTGGAGATAGAAACTGGAGCTAGGAGTTGGACATAGAAACTAGAGCTAGGAGTTGAAGATAGAAGCTGTAGCTAGGAGTTGGATATAGAAACTGGAGTTAGGAGTTGGAGATATAAACTGGAGCTAGGAGTTGGAGATAGAAACTGGAGCTAGGAGTTGGAGATAGAAACTGGAGCTAGGAGTTGGAGATAGCAGCTGGAGCTAAGAGTTGAAGATAGAAGCTGTAGCTATGAGTTGGAGATAGAAATTGGAGCTAGGATTTGGAGATAGAAACTGGAGCTTGGAGTTGGAGATCGAAACTGGAGCTGGAGTTGGAGATTGAAGCTGGAGCTAGGAGTTGGAGATTGAAACTGGAGCTAGGAGTTGGAGATGGAAACTGGAGCTTGGAGTTGGAGATACAAACTGGAGCTAGGAGTTGAAGATAGAAGCTGGAGCTAGGAAGTGGAGATAGAAACTGGAGCTAGGAGTTGGAGATAGAAACTGGAGCTAGGAGTTGGAGATAGAAACGGGAGATAGGAGTTGAAGATAGAATCTGGAGCTAGGAGTTGGAGATAGAAACTGGAGCTAGGAGTTGGAGATATAAACTGGAGCTAGGAGTTGGAGATATAAACTGGAGCTAGGAGTTGGAGATAGAAACTGGAGCTAGGAGTTGGAGATAGAAACTGGAGCTAGGAGTTGGAGATAGCAGCTGGAGCTAAGAGTTGAAGATAGAAGCTGTAGCTATGAGATGGAGATAGAAATTGGAGCTAGGATTTGGAGATAGAAAGTGGAGCTAGGAGTTGGAGATAGAAACTGGAGCTAGGAATTGGAGATAGAAACTGGAGCTAGGAGTAGGAGATAGAAACTGGAGCTAGGAGTTGGAGATATAAACTGGAGCTGGAGTTGGAGATAGAAACTGGAGCTAGGAGTTGGAGATAGAAACTGGAGCTAGGAGTTGGAGATAGAAACTGGAGCTAGGAGTTGGAGATATAAACTGGAGCTAGGATTTGGAGATAGAAACTGGAGCTAGGAGTTGGAGATGGAAACTGGAGCTGGAATTGGAGATTGAAAATGGAGCTAGGAGTTGGAGATTGAAACTGGAGCTAGGAGTTGGCGATAGAAACTGGAGCTTGGAGTTGGAGATACAAACTGGAGCTAGGAGTTGGAGATAGAAACTGGAGCTAGGAGTTGGAGATTGAAACTGGAGCTGGAGTTGGAGATTGAAACTGGAGCTAGGAGTTGGAGATGGAAACTGGAGCTTGGAGTTGGAGATACAAACTGGAGCTAGGAGTTGAAGATAGAAGCTGGAGCTAGGAAGTGGAGATAGAAACTGGAGCTAGGAGTTGGAGATAGAAACTGGAGCTAGGAGTTGGAGATAGAAACTGGAGCTAGGAGTTGGAGATAGAAACTGGAGCTAGGAGTTGGAGATAGAAACTGGAGCTAGGAGTTGAAGATAGAAGCTGTAGCTAGGAGTTGGAGATAGAAGCTGGAGCTAGGAGTTGGAGATAGAAACTGGAGCTAGGAGTTGGAGATAGAAACTGGAGCTAGGAGTTGGAGATAGAAACTAGAGTTACGAGTTGAAGATAGAAGTTGGAGAAAGGAGTTGGAGATAAAAAATGGAGCTAGGAGTTGAAGATAGAAGCTGGAGCTAGGAAGTGGAGATAGAAACTGGAGCTAGGAGTTGGAGATATAAACTGGAGCTAGGAGTTGGAGATAGAAACTGGAGCTAGGAGTTGGAGATAGAAACTGGAGCTAGGAGTTGGACATAGAAACTAGAGCTAGGAGTTGAAGATAGAAGCTGTAGCTAGGAGTTGGATATAGAAACTGGAGTTAGGAGTTGGAGATATAAACTGGAGCTAGGAGTTGGAGATAGAAACTGGAGCTAGGAGTTGGAGATAGAAACTGGAGCTAGGAGTTGGAGATAGCAGCTGGAGCTAAGAGTTGAAGATAGAAGCTGTAGCTATGAGTTGGAGATAGAAATTGGAGCTAGGATTTGGAGATAGAAACTGGAGCTTGGAGTTGGAGATCGAAACTGGAGCTGGAGTTGGAGATTGAAGCTGGAGCTAGGAGTTGGAGATTGAAACTGGAGCTAGGAGTTGGAGATGGAAACTGGAGCTTGGAGTTGGAGATACAAACTGGAGCTAGGAGCTGAAGATAGAAGCTGGAGCTAGGAAGTGGAGATAGAAACTGGAGCTAGGAGTTGGAGATAGAAACTGGAGCTAGGAGTTGGAGATAGAAACGGGAGATAGGAGTTGAAGATAGAATCTGGAGCTAGGAGTTGGAGATAGAAACTGGAGCTAGGAGTTGGAGATATAAACTGGAGCTAGGAGTTGGAGATAGAAACTGGAGCTAGGAGTTGGAGATAGAAACTGGAGCTAGGAGTTGGAGATAGAAACTGGAGCTAGGAGTTGAAGATAGAAGCTGTAGCTAGGAGTTGGAGATAGAAACTGGAGCTAGGAGTTGGAGATATAAACTGGAGCTAGGAGTTGGAGATAGAAACTGGAGCTAGGAGTTGGAGATAGAAACTGGAGCTAGGAGTTGGAGATAGCAGCTGGAGCTAAGAGTTGAAGATAGAAGCTGTAGCTATGAGATGGAGATAGAAATTGGAGCTAGGATTTGGAGATAGAAAGTGGAGCTAGGAGTTGGAGATAGAAACTGGAGCTAGGAATTGGAGATAGAAACTGGAGCTAGGAGTAGGAGATAGAAACTGGAGCTAGGAGTTGGAGATATAAACTGGAGCTGGAGTTGGAGATAGAAACTGGAGCTAGGAGTTGGAGATAGAAACTGGAGCTAGGAGTTGGAGATAGAAACTGGAGCTAGGAGTTGGAGATATAAACTGGAGCTAGGATTTGGAGATAGAAACTGGAGCTAGGAGTTGGAGATGGAAACTGGAGCAGGAATTGGAGATTGAAAATGGAGCTAGGAGTTGGAGATTGAAACTGGAGCTAGGAGTTGGCGATAGAAACTGGAGCTTGGAGTTGGAGATACAAACTGGAGCTAGGAGTTGGAGATAGAAACTGGAGCTAGGAGTTGGAGATTGAAACTGGAGCTAGGAGTTGGAGATAGAAGCTGGAGCTACGAGTTGGAAATTGAAACTGGAGCTAGGAGTTGAAGATAGAAACTGGAGCTAGGAGTTGGAGATAGAAACTGGAGCTAGGAGTTGGAGATAGAAACTGGAGCTACGAGTTGAAGATAGAAACTAGAGCTAGGAGTTGGAGATAGAAACTGGAGCTAGGAGTTTAAGATAGAAACGGGAGCTAGGATTTGGAAATAGAAACTAGAGTTAGGAGTTGAAGATAGAAGGTGGAGATAGGAGTTGGAGATATAAACTGGAGCTAGGAGTTAGAGATCTAAACTGGAGCTAGGAGTTGGAGATAGAAACTGTAGCTAGGAGTTGGAGATAGAAACTGGAGCTAGGAGTTGAAGATAGAAGCTGTAGCTAGGAGTTGGAGATAGAAGCTGGAGCTAGGTGTTGGAGATAGAAACTGGAGCTAGGAGTTGGAGATGGAAACTGGCGCTTGGAGTTGTAGATACAAACTGGAGCTAGGAGTTGAAGATAGAAGCTGGAGCTAGGAAGTGGAGATAGAAACTGGAGCTAGGAGTTGGAGATAGAAACTGGAGCTAGGAGTTGGAGATAGAAACTGGAGCTAGGAGTTGGAGATAGAAACTGGAGCTAGGAGTTGGAGATAGAAACTGGAGCTAGGAGTTGAAGATAGAAGCTGTAGCTAGGAGTTGGAGATAGAAGCTGGAGCTAGGAGTTGGAGATAGAAACTGGAGCTAGGAGTTGGAGATAGAAACTGGAGCTAGGAGTTGGAGATAGAAACTAGAGCTACGAGTTGAAGATAGAAGTTGGAGAAAGGAGTTGGAGATAAAAAATGGAGTTAGGAGTTGAAGATAGAAGCTGGAGTTAGGAAGTGGAGATAGAAACTGGAGATAGGAGTTGGAGATAGAAACTGGAGCTAGGAGTTGGAGATAGAAACTGGAGCTAGGAGTTGGAGATAGAAACTGGAGCTAGGAGTTGGAGATAGAAACTAGAGCTAGGAGTTGAAGATAGAAGCTGTAGCTAGGAGTTGGAGATAGAAACTGGAGCTAGGAGTTGGAGATATAAACTGGAGCTAGGAGTTGGAGATAGAAACTGGAGCTAGGAGTTGGAGATAGAAACTGGAGCTAGGAGTTGGAGATAGAAACTGGAGCTAGGAGTTGGAGATAGAAACTGGAGCTAGGAGTTGAAGATAGAAGCTGTAGCTAGGAGTTGGAGATAGAAGCTGGAGCTAGGAGTTGGAGATAGAAACTGGAGCTAGGAGTTGGAGATAGAAACTGGAGCTAGGAGTTGGAGATAGAAACGGGAGCTAGGATTTGGAAATAGAAACTAGAGTTAGGAGTTGAAGATAGAAGGTGGAGATAGGAGTTGGAGATATAAACTGTAGCTAGGAGTTAGAGATATAAACTGGAGCTAGGAGTTGGAGATAGAAACTGGAGCTAGGATTTGGAGATAGAAACTAGAGCTACGAGTTGAAGATAGAAGTTGGAGAAAGGAGTTGGAGATAAAAAATGGAGCTAGGAGTTGAAGATAGAAGCTGGAGCTAGGAAGTGGAGATAGAAACTGGAGCTAGGAGTTGGAGATATAAACTGGAGCAAGGAGTTGGAGATAGAAACTGGAGCTAGGAGTTGGAGATAGAAACTGGAGCTAGGAGTTGGAGATAGAAACTAGAGCTAGGAGTTGAAGATAGAAGCTGTAGCTAGGAGTTGGAGATAGAAACTGGAGCTAGGAGTTGGAGATATAAACTGGAGCTAGGAGTTGGAGATAGAAACTGGAGCTAGGAGTTGGAGATAGAAACTGGAGCTAGGAGTTGAAGATAGAAGCTGTAGCTATGAGTTGGAGATAGAAATTGGAGCTAGGATTTGGAGATAGAAACTGGAGCTTGGAGTTGGAGATCGAAACTGGAGCTGGAGTTGGAGATTGAAACTGGAGCTAGGAGGTGGAGATTGAAACTGGAGCTAGGAGTTGAAGATGGAAACTGGAGCTTGGAGTTGGAGATACAAACTGGAGCTAGGAGTTGAAGATAGAAGCTGGAGCTAGGAAGTGGAGATAGTAACAGGAGCTAGGAGTTGGAGATAGAAACTGGAGCTAGGAGTTGGAGATAGAAACTGGAGCTAGGCGTTGGAGATATAAACTGGAGCTAGGAGTTGGAGATAGAAACTGGAGCTAGGAGTTGGAGATAGCAGCTGGAGCTAAGAGTTGAAGATAGAAGCTGTAGCTATGAGTTGGAGATAGAAATTGGAGCTAGGATTTGGAGATAGAAACTGGAGCTTGGAGTTGGAGATAGAAACTGGAGCTAGGAGTTGGAGATTGAAACTGGAGCTAGGAGTTGGAGATTGAAACTGGAGCTAGGAGTTGGAGATGGAAACTGGAGCTAGGAGTTGGAGATAGAAGCTGGAGCTAGGAGTTGGAGATAGAAACTGGAGCTAGGAGTTGGAGATAGAAACTGGAGCTAGGAGTTGGAGATAGAAACTAGAGCTACGAGTTGAAGATAGAAGTTTGAGATAGGAGTTGGAGATACAAACTGGAGCTAGGAGTTGGAGATAGAAGCTGGAGCTAGGAATTGGAGATAGAAACTGGAGCTAGGAGTAGGAGATAGAAACTGGAGCTAGGAGTTGGAGATATAAACTGGAGCTGGAGTTGGAGATAGAAACTGGAGCTAGGAGTTGGAGATAGAAACTGGAGCTAGGAGTTGAAGATAGAAGCAGAGCTATGAGTTGGAGATAGAAATTGGAGCTAGGATTTGGAGATAGAAACTGGAGCTTGGAGTTGGAGATCGAAACTGGAGCTGGAGTTGGAGATTGAAACTGGAGCTAGGAGTTGGAGATTGAAACTGGAGCTAGGAGTTGGAGATGGAAACTGGAGCTTGGAGTTGGAGATACAAACTGGAGCTAGGAGTTGAAGATAGAAGCTGGAGCTAGGAAGTGGAGATAGAAACTGGAGCTAGGAGTTGGAGATAGAAACTGGAGCTAGGAGTTGGAGATAGAAACTGGAGCTAGGAGTTGGAGATATAAACTGGAGCTAGGAGTTGGAGATAGAAACTGGAGCTAGGAGTTGGAGATAGCAGCTGGAGCTAAGAGTTGAAGATAGAAGCTGTAGCTATGAGTTGGAGATAGAAATTGGAGCTAGGATTTGGAGATATAAACTGGAGCTTGGAGTTGCAGATATAAACTGGAGCTAGGAGTTGTAGATTGAAACTGGAGCTAGGAGTTGGAGATTGAAACTGGAGCTAGGAGTTGGAGATGGAAACTGGAGCTAGGAGTTGGAGATAGAAGCTGGAGCTAGGAGTTGGAGATAGAAACTGGAGCTAGGAGTTGGAGATAGAAACTGGAGCTAGGAGTTGGAGATAGAAACTAGAGCTACGAGTTGAAGATAGAAGTTTGAGATAGGAGTTGGTGATACAAACTGGAGCTAGGAGTTGGAGATAGAAGCTGGAGCTAGGAATTGGAGATAGAAACTGGAGCTAGGAGTAGGAGATAGAAACTGGAGCTAGGAGTTGGAGATATAAACTGGAGCTGGAGTTGGAGATAGAAACTGGAGCTAGGAGTTGGATATAGAAACTGGAGCTAGGAGTTGGAGATAGAAACTGGAGTTAGGAGTTGGAGATATAAACTGGAGCTAGGATTTGGAGATAGAAACTGGAGCTAGGAGTTGGAGATCGAAACTGGAGCTGGAATTGGAGAATGAAAATGGAGCTAGGAGTTGGAGATTGAAAATGGAGCTAGGAGTTGGAGATAGAAACTGGAGCTTGGAGTTGGAGATACAAACTGGAGCTAGGAGTTGGAGAGTGAAACTGGAGCTAGGAGTTGGAGATAGAAGCTGGAGCTACGAGTTGGAGATAGAAACTAGAGCTACGAGTTGAAGATAGAAGTTTGAGATAGGAGTTGGAGATACAAACTGGAGCTAGGAGTTGGAGATAGAAGCTGGAGCTAGGAATTGGAGATAGAAACTGGAGCTAGGAGTAGGAGATAGAAACTGGAGCTAGGAGTTGGAGATATAAACTGGAGCTGGAGTTGGAGATAGAAACTGGAGCTAGGAGTTGGAGATAGAAACTGGAGCTAGGAGTTGAAGATAGAAGCTGAGCTATGAGTTGGAGATAGAAATTGGAGCTAGGATTTGGAGATAGAAACTGGAGCTAGGAGTTGGAGATAGAAGCTGGAGCTAGGAATTGGAGATAGAAACTGGAGCTAGGAGTAGGAGATAGAAACTGGAGCTAGGAGTTGGAGATATAAACTGGAGCTGGAGTTGGAGATAGAAACTGGAGCTAGGAGTTGGAGATAGAAACTGGAGCTAGGAGTTGAAGATAGAAGCTGAGCTATGAGTTGGAGATAGAAATTGGAGCTAGGATTTGGAGATAGAAACTGGAGCTTGGAGTTGGAGATCGAAACTGGAGCTGGAGTTGGAGATTGAAACTGGAGCTAGGAGTTGGAGATTGAAACTGGAGCTAGGAGTTGGAGATGGAAACTGGAGCTTGGAGTTGGAGATACAAACTGGAGCTAGGAGTTGAAGATAGAAGCTGGAGCTAGGAAGTGGAGATAGAAACTGGAGCTAGGAGTTGGAGATAGAAACTGGAGCTAGGAGTTGGAGATAGAAACTGGAGCTAGGAGTTGGAGATATAAACTGGAGCTAGGAGTTGGAGATAGAAACTGGAGCTAGGAGTTGGAGATAGCAGCTGGAGCTAAGAGTTGAAGATAGAAGCTGTAGCTATGAGTTGGAGATAGAAATTGGAGCTAGGATTTGGAGATATAAACTGGAGCTTGGAGTTGCAGATATAAACTGGAGCTAGGAGTTGTAGATTGAAACTGGAGCTAGGAGTTGGAGATTGAAACTGGAGCTAGGAGTTGGAGATGGAAACTGGAGCTAGGAGTTGGAGATAGAAGCTGGAGCTAGGAGTTGGAGATAGAAACTGGAGCTAGGAGTTGGAGATAGAAACTGGAGCTAGGAGTTGGAGATAGAAACTAGAGCTACGAGTTGAAGATAGAAGTTTGAGATAGGAGTTGGAGATACAAACTGGAGCTAGGAGTTGGAGATAGAAGCTGGAGCTAGGAATTGGAGATAGAAACTGGAGCTAGGAGTAGGAGATAGAAACTGGAGCTAGGAGTTGGAGATATAAACTGGAGCTGGAGTTGGAGATAGAAACTGGAGCTAGGAGTTGGATATAGAAACTGGAGCTAGGAGTTGGAGATAGAAACTGGAGTTAGGAGTTGGAGATATAAACTGGAGCTAGGATTTGGAGATAGAAACTGGAGCTAGGAGTTGGAGATCGAAACTGGAGCTGGAATTGGAGATTGAAAATGGAGCTAGGAGTTGGAGATTGAAAATGGAGCTAGGAGTTGGAGATAGAAACTGGAGCTTGGAGTTGGAGATACAAACTGGAGCTAGGAGTTGGAGATTGAAACTGGAGCTAGGAGTTGGAGATAGAAGCTGGAGCTACGAGTTGGAGATAGAAACTAGAGCTACGAGTTGAAGATAGAAGTTTGAGATAGGAGTTGGAGATACAAACTGGAGCTAGGAGTTGGAGATAGAAGCTGGAGCTAGGAATTGGAGATAGAAACTGGAGCTAGGAGTAGGAGATAGAAACTGGAGCTAGGAGTTGGAGATATAAACTGGAGCTGGAGTTGGAGATAGAAACTGGAGCTAGGAGTTGGAGATAGAAACTGGAGCTAGGAGTTGAAGATAGAAGCTGAGCTATGAGTTGGAGATAGAAATTGGAGCTAGGATTTGGAGATAGAAACTGGAGCTTGGAGTTCGAGATCGAAACTGGAGCTGGAGTTGGAGATTGAAACTGGAGCTAGGAGTTGGAGATTGAAACTGGAGCTAGGAGTTGGAGATGGAAACTGGAGCTTGGAGTTGGAGATACAAACTGGAGCTAGGAGTTGAAGATAGAAGCTGGAGCTAGGAAGTGGAGATAGAAACTGGAGCTAGGAGTTGGAGATAGAAACTGGAGCTAGGAGTTGGAGATAGAAACTGGAGCTAGGAGTTGGAGATATAAACTGGAGCTAGGAGTTGGAGATAAAAACTGGAGCTAGGAGTTGAAGATAGCAGCTGGAGCTAAGAGTTGAAGATAGAAGCTGTAGCTATGAGTTGGAGATAGAAATTGGAGCTAGGATTTGGAGATATAAACTGGAGCTTGGAGTTGGAGATATAAACTGGAGCTAGGAGTTGTAGATTGAAACTGGAGCTAGGAGTTGGAGATTGAAACTGGAGCTAGGAGTTGGAGATGGAAACTGGAGCTAGGAGTTGGAGATAGAAGCTGGAGCTAGGAGTTGGAGATAGAAACTGGAGCTAGGAGGTGGAGATAGAAACTGGAGCTAGGAGTTGGAGATAGAAACTAGAGCTACAAGTTGAAGATAGAAGTTTGAGATAGGAGTTGGAGATACAAACTGGAGCTAGGAGTTGGAGATAGAAGCTGGAGCTAGGAATTGGAGATAGAAACTGGAGCTAGGAGTAGGAGATAGAAACTGGAGCTAGGAGTTGGAGATATAAACTGGAGCTGGAGTTGGAGATAGAAACTGGAGCTAGGAGTTGGATATAGATACTGGAGCTAGGAGTTGGAGATAGAAACTGGAGTTAGGAGTTGGAGATATAAACTGGAGCTAGGATTTGGAGATAGAAACTGGAGCTAGGAGTTGGAGATCGAAACTGGAGCTGGAATTGGAGATTGAAAATGGAGCTAGGAGTTGGAGATTGAAAATGGAGCTAGGAGTTGGAGATAGAAACTGGAGCTTGGAGTTGGAGATACAAACTGGAGCTAGGAGTTGGAGATTGAAACTGGAGCTAGGAGTTGGAGATAGAAGCTGGAGCTACGAGTTGGAAATTGAAACTGGAGCTAGGAGTTGAAGATAGAAACTGGAGCTAGGAGTTGGAGATAGAAACTGGAGCTAGGAGTTGGAGATAGAAACTGGAGCTACGAGTTGAAGATAGAAACTAGAGCTAGGAGTTGGAGATAGAAACTGGAGCTAGGAGTTTAAGATAGAAACGGGAGCTAGGATTTGGAAATAGAAACTAGAGTTAGGAGTTGAAGATAGAAGGTGGAGATAGGAGTTGGAGATATAAACTGGAGCTAGGAGTTAGAGATATAAATTGGAGCTAGGAGTTGGAGATAGAAACTGGAGCTAGGAGTTGGAGATAGAAACTGGAGATAGGAGTTGAAGATAGAAGCTGTAGCTAGGAGTTGGAGATAGAAGCTGGAGCTAGGTGTTGGAGATAGAAACTGGAGCTAGGAGTTGGAGATAGAAACTGGAGCTAGGAGTTAGAGATATAAACTGGAGCTAGGAGTTGGAGATAGAAACTGGAGCTAACAGTTGGAGATAGAAACTGGAGCTAGGAGTTGGAGATAGAAACTGGAGCTAGGAGTTGAAGATAGAAGCTGTAGCTAGGAGTTGGAGATAGAAACTGGAGCTAGGAGTTGGAGATATAAATTGGAGCTAGGATTTGGAGATAGAAACTGGAGCTTGGAGTTGGAGATCGAAACTGGAGCTGGAGTTGGAGATTGAAACTGGAGCTAGGAGTTGGAGATTGAAACTGGAGCTAGGAGTTGGAGATGGAAACTGGAGCTGGAGTTGGAGATAGAAACTGGAGCTAGGAGTTGGAGATAGAAACTGGAGCTAGGAGTTGGAGATAGAAACTGGAGCTACGAGTTGGAGATATAAACTGGAGCTAGGATTTGGAGATAGAAACTGGAGCGAGGAGTTGGAGATGGAAACTGGAGCTGGAATTGGAGATTGAAAATGGAGCTAGGAGTTGGAGATTGAAAATGGAGCTAGGAGTTGGAGATAGAAACTGGAGCTTGGAGTTGGAGATACAAACTGGAGCTAGGAGTTGGAGATTGAAACTGGAGCTAGGAGTTGGAGATAGAAGCTGGAGCTACGAGTTGGAGATAGAAACTAGAGCTACGAGTTGAAGATAGAAGTTTGAGATAGGAGTTGGAGATACAAACTGGAGCTAGGAGTTGGAGATAGAAGCTGGAGCTAGGAATTGGAGATAGAAACTGGAGCTAGGAGTAGGAGATAGAAACTGGAGCTAGGAGTTGGAGATATAAACTGGAGCTGGAGTTGGAGATAGAAACTGGAGCTAGGAGTTGGAGATAGAAACTGGAGCTAGGAGTTGAAGATAGAAGCTGAGCTATGAGTTGGAGATAGAAATTGGAGCTAGGATTTGGAGATAGAAACTGGAGCTTGGAGTTCGAGATCGAAACTGGAGCTGGAGTTGGAGATTGAAACTGGAGCTAGGAGTTGGAGATTGAAACTGGAGCTAGGAGTTGGAGATGGAAACTGGAGCTTGGAGTTGGAGATACAAACTGGAGCTAGGAGTTGAAGATAGAAGCTGGAGCTAGGAAGTGGAGATAGAAACTGGAGCTAGGAGTTGGAGATAGAAACTGGAGCTAGGAGTTGGATATAGAAACTGGAGCTAGGAGTTGGAGATATAAACTGGAGCTAGGAGTTGGAGATAAAAACTGGAGCTAGGAGTTGAAGATAGCAGCTGGAGCTAAGAGTTGAAGATAGAAGCTGTAGCTATGAGTTGGAGATAGAAATTGGAGCTAGGATTTGGAGATATAAACTGGAGCTTGGAGTTGGAGATATAAACTGGAGCTAGGAGTTGTAGATTGAAACTGGAGCTAGGAGTTGGAGATTGAAACTGGAGCTAGGAGTTGGAGATGGAAACTGGAGCTAGGAGTTGGAGATAGAAGCTGGAGCTAGGAGTTGGAGATAGAAACTGGAGCTAGGAGGTGGAGATAGAAACTGGAGCTAGGAGTTGGAGATAGAAACTAGAGCTACAAGTTGAAGATAGAAGTTTGAGATAGGAGTTGGAGATACAAACTGGAGCTAGGAGTTGGAGATAGAAGCTGGAGCTAGGAATTGGAGATAGAAACTGGAGCTAGGAGTAGGAGATAGAAACTGGAGCTAGGAGTTGGAGATATAAACTGGAGCTGGAGTTGGAGATAGAAACTGGAGCTAGGAGTTGGATATAGATACTGGAGCTAGGAGTTGGAGATAGAAACTGGAGTTAGGAGTTGGAGATATAAACTGGAGCTAGGATTTGGAGATAGAAACTGGAGCTAGGAGTTGGAGATCGAAACTGGAGCTGGAATTGGAGATTGAAAATGGAGCTAGGAGTTGGAGATTGAAAATGGAGCTAGGAGTTGGAGATAGAAACTGGAGCTTGGAGTTGGAGATACAAACTGGAGCTAGGAGTTGGAGATTGAAACTGGAGCTAGGAGTTGGAGATAGAAGCTGGAGCTACGAGTTGGAAATTGAAACTGGAGCTAGGAGTTGAAGATAGAAACTGGAGCTAGGAGTTGGAGATAGAAACTGGAGCTAGGAGTTGGAGATAGAAACTGGAGCTACGAGTTGAAGATAGAAACTAGAGCTAGGAGTTGGAGATAGAAACTGGAGCTAGGAGTTTAAGATAGAAACGGGAGCTAGGATTTGGAAATAGAAACTAGAGTTAGGAGTTGAAGATAGAAGGTGGAGATAGGAGTTGGAGATATAAACTGGAGCTAGGAGTTAGAGATATAAATTGGAGCTAGGAGTTGGAGATAGAAACTGGAGCTAGGAGTTGGAGATAGAAACTGGAGATAGGAGTTGAAGATAGAAGCTGTAGCTAGGAGTTGGAGATAGAAGCTGGAGCTAGGTGTTGGAGATAGAAACTGGAGCTAGGAGTTGGAGATAGAAACTGGAGCTAGGAGTTAGAGATATAAACTGGAGCTAGGAGTTGGAGATAGAAACTGGAGCTAACAGTTGGAGATAGAAACTGGAGCTAGGAGTTGGAGATAGAAACTGGAGCTAGGAGTTGAAGATAGAAGCTGTAGCTAGGAGTTGGAGATAGAAACTGGAGCTAGGAGTTGGAGATATAAATTGGAGCTAGGATTTGGAGATAGAAACTGGAGCTTGGAGTTGGAGATCGAAACTGGAGCTGGAGTTGGAGATTGAAACTGGAGCTAGGAGTTGGAGATTGAAACTGGAGCTAGGAGTTGGAGATGGAAACTGGAGCTGGAGTTGGAGATAGAAACTGGAGCTAGGAGTTGGAGATAGAAACTGGAGCTAGGAGTTGGAGATAGAAACTGGAGCTACGAGTTGGAGATATAAACTGGAGCTAGGATTTGGAGATAGAAACTGGAGCTAGGAGTTGGAGATCGAAACTGGAGCTGGAATTGGAGATTGAAAATGGAGCTAGGAGTTGGAGATTGAAACTGGAGCTAGGAGTTGGAGATAGAAACTGGAGCTTGGAGTTGGAGATACAAACTGGAGCTAGGAGTTGGAGATACAAACTGGAGCTAGGAGTTGGAGATTGAAACTGGAGCTAGGAGTTGGAGATAGAA
The DNA here is from genome assembly GCF_048934315.1 of Petromyzon marinus. Classification (NCBI taxonomy): domain Eukaryota; kingdom Metazoa; phylum Chordata; class Hyperoartia; order Petromyzontiformes; family Petromyzontidae; genus Petromyzon; species Petromyzon marinus. The sequence continues at coordinate 24,726,637 of NC_133668.1, read as the reverse complement.
GCTGGAGCTACGATTTGGAAATTGAAACTGGAGCTAGGAGTTGAAGATAGAAACTGGAGCTAGGAGTTGGAGATAGAAACTGGAGCTAGGAGTTGGAGATAGAAACTGGAGCTACGAGTTGAAGATAGAAACTAGAGCTAGGAGTTGGAGATAGAAACTGGAGCTAGGAGTTTAAGATAGAAACGGGAGCTAGGATTTGGAAATAGAAACTAGAGTTAGGAGTTGAAGATAGAAGGTGGAGATAGGAGTTGGAGATATAAACTGGAGCTAGGAGTTAGAGATATAAACTGGAGCTAGGAGTTGGAGATAGAAACTGGAGCTAGGATTTGGAGATAGAAACTGGAGCTAGGAGTTGGAGATCGAAACTGGAGCTGGAATTGGAGATTGAAAATGGAGCTAGGAGTTGGAGATTGAAAATGGAGCTAGGAGTTGGAGATAGAAACTGGAGCTTGGAGTTGGAGATACAAACTGGAGCTAGGAGTTGGAGATTGAAACTGGAGCTAGGAGTTGGAGATAGAAGCTGGAGCTACGAGTTGGAAATTGAAACTGGAGCTAGGAGTTGAAGATAGAAACTGGAGCTAGGAGTTGGAGATAGAAACTGGAGCTAGGAGTTGGAGATAGAAACTGGAGCTACGAGTTTAAGATAGAAACGGGAGCTAGGATTTGGAAATAGAAACTAGAGTTAGGAGTTGAAGATAGAAGGTGGAGATAGGAGTTGGAGATATAAACTGGAGCTAGGAGTTAGAGATATAACTTGGAGCTAGGAGTTGGAGATAGAAACTGGAGCTAGGAGTTGGAGATAGAAACTGGAGATAGGAGTTGAAGATAGAAGCTGTAGCTAGGAGTTGGAGATAGAAGCTGGAGCTAGGTGTTGGAGATAGAAACTGGAGCTAGGAGTTGGAGATAGAAACTGGAGCTAGGAGTTAGAGATATAAACTGGAGCTAGGAGTTGGAGATAGATACTGGAGCTAACAGTTGGAGATAGAAACTGGAGCTAGGAGTTGGAGATAGAAACTGGAGTTAGGAGTTGAAGATAGAAGCTGTAGCTAGGAGTTGGAGATAGAAACTGGAGCTAGGAGTTGGAGATATAAATTGGAGCTAGGATTTGGAGATAGAAACTGGAGCTTGGAGTTGGAGATCGAAACTGGAGCTGGAGTTGGAGATTGAAACTGGAGCTAGGAGTTGGAGATTGAAACTGGAGCTAGGAGTTGGAGATGGAAACTGGAGCTGGAGTTGGAGATAGAAACTGGAGCTAGGAGTTGGAGATAGAAACTGGAGCTAGGAGTTGGAGATAGAAACTGGAGCTACGAGTTGGAGATATAAACTGGAGCTAGGAGTTGGAGATAGAAACTGGAGCTAGGAGTTGGAGATAGCAGCTGGAGCTAAGAGTTGAAGATAGAAGCTGTAGCTATGAGTTGGAGATAGAAATTGGAGCTAGGATTTGGAGATAGAAACTGGAGCTTGGAGTTGGAGATAGAAACTGGAGCTAGAGGTTGGAGATTGAAACTGGAGCTAGGAGTTGGAGATAGAAGCTGGAGCTAGGAGTTGGAGATAGAAACTGGAGCTAGGAGTTGGAGATAGAAACTGGAGCTAGGAGTTGGAGATAGAAACTAGAGCTACGAGTTGAAGATAGAAGTTTGAGATAGGAGTTGGAGATACAAACTGGAGCTAGGAGTTGGAGATAGAAGCTGGAGCTAGGAATTGGAGATAGAAACTGGAGCTAGGAGTAGGAGATAGAAACTGGAGCTAGGAGTTGGAGATATAAACTGGAGCTGGAGTTGGAGATAGAAACTGGAGCTAGGAGTTGGAGATAGAAACTGGAGCTAGGAGTTGAAGATAGAAGCTGAGCTACGAGTTGGAGATAGAAATTGGAGCTAGGATTTGGAGATAGAAACTGGAGCTTGGAGTTGGAGATCGAAACTGGAGCTGGAGTTGGAGATTGAAACTGGAGCTAGGAGTTGGAGATTGAAACTGGAGCTAGGAGTTGGAGATGGAAACTGGAGCTTGGAGTTGGAGATACAAACTGGAGCTAGGAGTTGAAGATAGAAGCTGGAGCTAGGAAGTGTAGATAGAAACTGGAGCTAGGAGTTGGAAATAGAAACTGGAGCTAGGAGTTGGAGATAGAAACTGGAGCTAGGAGTTGGAGATTGAAACTGGAGCTAGGAGTTGGAGATAGAAGCTGGAGCTACGAGTTGGAAATTGAAACTGGAGCTAGGAGTTGAAGATAGAAACTGGAGCTAGGAGTTGGAGATAGAAACTGGAGCTAGGAGTTGGAGATAGAAACTGGAGCTACGAGTTTAAGATAGAAACGGGAGCTAGGATTTGGAAATAGAAACTAGAGTTAGGAGTTGAAGATAGAAGGTGGAGATAGGAGTTGGAGATATAAACTGGAGCTAGGAGTTAGAGATATAACTTGGAGCTAGGAGTTGGAGATAGAAACTGGAGCTAGGAGTTGGAGATAGAAACTGGAGATAGGAGTTGAAGATAGAAGCTGTAGCTAGGAGTTGGAGATAGAAGCTGGAGCTAGGTGTTGGAGATAGAAACTGGAGCTAGGAGTTGGAGATAGAAACTGGAGCTAGGAGTTAGAGATATAAACTGGAGCTAGGAGTTGGAGATAGATACTGGAGCTAACAGTTGGAGATAGAAACTGGAGCTAGGAGTTGGAGATAGAAACTGGAGTTAGGAGTTGAAGATAGAAGCTGTAGCTAGGAGTTGGAGATAGAAACTGGAGCTAGGAGTTGGAGATATAAATTGGAGCTAGGATTTGGAGATAGAAACTGGAGCTTGGAGTTGGAGATCGAAACTGGAGCTGGAGTTGGAGATTGAAACTGGAGCTAGGAGTTGGAGATTGAAACTGGAGCTAGGAGTTGGAGATGGAAACTGGAGCTGGAGTTGGAGATAGAAACTGGAGCTAGGAGTTGGAGATAGAAACTGGAGCTAGGAGTTGGAGATAGAAACTGGAGCTACGAGTTGGAGATATAAACTGGAGCTAGGAGTTGGAGATAGAAACTGGAGCTAGGAGTTGGAGATAGCAGCTGGAGCTAAGAGTTGAAGATAGAAGCTGTAGCTATGAGTTGGAGATAGAAATTGGAGCTAGGATTTGGAGATAGAAACTGGAGCTTGGAGTTGGAGATAGAAACTGGAGCTAGAGGTTGGAGATTGAAACTGGAGCTAGGAGTTGGAGATAGAAGCTGGAGCTAGGAGTTGGAGATAGAAACTGGAGCTAGGAGTTGGAGATAGAAACTGGAGCTAGGAGTTGGAGATAGAAACTAGAGCTACGAGTTGAAGATAGAAGTTTGAGATAGGAGTTGGAGATACAAACTGGAGCTAGGAGTTGGAGATAGAAGCTGGAGCTAGGAATTGGAGATAGAAACTGGAGCTAGGAGTAGGAGATAGAAACTGGAGCTAGGAGTTGGAGATATAAACTGGAGCTGGAGTTGGAGATAGAAACTGGAGCTAGGAGTTGGAGATAGAAACTGGAGCTAGGAGTTGAAGATAGAAGCTGAGCTACGAGTTGGAGATAGAAATTGGAGCTAGGATTTGGAGATAGAAACTGGAGCTTGGAGTTGGAGATCGAAACTGGAGCTGGAGTTGGAGATTGAAACTGGAGCTAGGAGTTGGAGATTGAAACTGGAGCTAGGAGTTGGAGATGGAAACTGGAGCTTGGAGTTGGAGATACAAACTGGAGCTAGGAGTTGAAGATAGAAGCTGGAGCTAGGAAGTGGAGATAGAAACTGGAGCTAGGAGTTGGAGATAGAAACTGGAGCTAGGAGTTGGAGATAGAAACTGGAGCTAGGAGTTGGAGATATAAACTGGAGCTAGGAGTTGGAGATAGAAACTGGAGCTAGGAGTTGGAGATAGCAGCTGGAGCTAAGAGTTGAAGATAGAAGCTGTAGCTATGAGTTGGAGATAGAAATTGGAGCTAGGATTTGGAGATATAAACTGGAGCTTGGAGTTGGAGATATAAACTGGAGCTAGGAGTTGTAGATTGAAACTGGAGCTAGGAGTTGGAGATTGAAACTGGAGCTAGGAGTTGGAGATGGAAACTGGAGCTAGGAGTTGGAGATAGAAGCTGGAGCTAGGAGTTGGAGATAGAAACTGGAGCTAGGAGTTGGAGATAGAAACTGGAGCTAGGAGTTGGAGATAGAAACTAGAGCTACGAGTTGAAGATAGAAGTTTGAGATAGGAGTTGGAGATACAAACTGGAGCTAGGAGTTGGAGATAGAAGCTGGAGCTAGGAATTGGAGATAGAAACTGGAGCTAGGAGTAGGAGATAGAAACTGGAGCTAGGAGTTGGAGATATAAACTGGAGCTGGAGTTGGAGATAGAAAGTGGAGCTAGGAGTTGGATATAGAAACTGGAGCTAGGAGTTGGAGATAGAAACTGGAGTTAGGAGTTAGAGATATAAACTGGAGCTAGGATTTGGAGATAGAAACTGGAGCTAGGAGTTGGAGATCGAAACTGGAGCTGGAATTGGAGATTGAAAATGGAGCTAGGAGTTGGAGATTGAAAATGGAGCTAGGAGTTGGAGATAGAAACTGGAGCTTGGAGTTGGAGATAGAAGCTGGAGCTACGAGTTGGAAATTGAAACTGGAGCTAGGAGTTGAAGATAGAAACTGGAGCTAGGAGTTGGAGATAGAAACTGGAGCTAGGAGTTGGAGATAGAAACTGGAGCTACGAGTTGAAGATAGAAACTAGAGCTAGGAGTTGGAGATAGAAACTGGAGCTAGGAGTTTAAGATAGAAACGGGAGCTAGGATTTGGAAATAGAAACTAGAGTTAGGAGTTGAAGATAGAAGGTGGAGATAGGAGTTGGAGATATAAACTGGAGCTAGGAGTTAGAGATATAAATTGGAGCTAGGAGTTGGAGATAGAAACTGGAGCTAGGAGTTGGAGATAGAAACTGGAGATAGGAGTTGAAGATAGAAGCTGTAGCTAGGAGTTGGAGATAGAAGCTGGAGCTAGGTGTTGGAGATAGAAACTGGAGCTAGGAGTTGGAGATAGAAACTGGAGCTAGGAGTTAGAGATATAAACTGGAGCTAGGAGTTGGAGATAGAAACTGGAGCTAACAGTTGGAGATAGAAACTGGAGCTAGGAGTTGGAGATAGAAACTGGAGCTAGGAGTTGAAGATAGAAGCTGTAGCTAGGAGTTGGAGATAGAAACTGGAGCTAGGAGTTGGAGATATAAATTGGAGCTAGGATTTGGAGATAGAAGCTGGAGCTACGAGTTGGAAATTGAAACTGGAGCTAGGAGTTGAAGATAGAAACTGGAGCTAGGAGTTGGAGATAGAAACTGGAGCTAGGACTTGGAGATAGAAACTGGAGCTACGAGTTGAAGATAGAAACTAGAGCTAGGAGTTGGAGATAGAAACTGGAGCTAGGAGTTTAAGATAGAAACGGGAGCTAGGATTTGGAAATAGAAACTAGAGTTAGGAGTTGAAGATAGAAGGTGGAGATAGGAGTTGGAGATATAAACTGGAGCTAGGAGTTAGAGATATAAATTGGAGCTAGGAGTTGGAGATAGAAACTGGAGCTAGGAGTTGGAGATAGAAACTGGAGATAGGAGTTGAAGATAGAAGCTGTAGCTAGGAGTTGGAGATAGAAGCTGGAGCTAGGTGTTGGAGATAGAAACTGGAGCTAGGAGTTGGAGATAGAAACTGGAGCTAGGAGTTAGAGATATAAACTGGAGCTAGGAGTTGGAGATAGAAACTGGAGCTAACAGTTGGAGATAGAAACTGGAGCTAGGAGTTGGAGATAGAAACTGGAGCTAGGAGTTGAAGATAGAAGCTGTAGCTAGGAGTTGGAGATAGAAACTGGAGCTAGGAGTTGGAGATATAAATTGGAGCTAGGATTTGGAGATAGAAACTGGAGCTTGGAGTTGGAGATCGAAACTGGAGCTGGAGTTGGAGATTGAAACTGGAGCTAGGAGTTGGAGATTGAAACTGGAGCTAGGAGTTGGAGATGGAAACTGGAGCTGGACTTGGAGATAGAAACTGGAGCTAGGAGTTGGAGATAGAAACTGGAGCTAGGAGTTGGAGATAGAAACTGGAGCTAGGAGTTGGAGATATAAACTGGAGCTAGGAGTTGGAGATAGAAACTGGAGCTAGGAGTTGGAGATAGCAGCTGGAGCTAAGAGTTGAAGATAGAAGCTGTAGCTATGAGTTGGAGATAGAAATTGGAGCTAGGATTTGGAGATATAAACTGGAGCTTGGAGTTGGAGATATAAACTGGAGCTAGGAGTTGTAGATTGAAACTGGAGCTAGGAGTTGGAGATTGAAACTGGAGCTAGGAGTTGGAGATGGAAACTGGAGCTAGGAGTTGGAGATAGAAGCTGGAGCTAGGAGTTGGAGATAGAAACTGGAGCTAGGAGTTGGAGATAGAAACTGGAGCTAGGAGTTGGAGATAGAAACTAGAGCTACGAGTTGAAGATAGAAGTTTGAGATAGGAGTTGGAGATACAAACTGGAGCTAGGAGTTGGAGATAGAAGCTGGAGCTAGGAATTGGAGATAGAAACTGGAGCTAGGAGTAGGAGATAGAAACTGGAGCTAGGAGTTGGAGATATAAACTGGAGCTGGAGTTGGAGATAGAAAGTGGAGCTAGGAGTTGGATATAGAAACTGGAGCTAGGAGTTGGAGATAGAAACTGGAGTTAGGAGTTAGAGATAGAAACTGGAGCTAGGATTTGGAGATAGAAACTGGAGCTAGGAGTTGGAGATCGAAACTGGAGCTGGAATTGGAGATTGAAAATGGAGCTAGGAGTTGGAGATTGAAAATGGAGCTAGGAGTTGGAGATAGAAACTGGAGCTTGGAGTTGGAGATAGAAGCTGGAGCTACGAGTTGGAAATTGAAACTGGAGCTAGGAGTTGAAGATAGAAACTGGAGCTAGGAGTTGGAGATAGAAACTGGAGCTAGGAGTTGGAGATAGAAACTGGAGCTACGAGTTGAAGATAGAAACTAGAGCTAGGAGTTGGAGATAGAAACTGGAGCTAGGAGTTTAAGATAGAAACGGGAGCTAGGATTTGGAAATAGAAACTAGAGTTAGGAGTTGAAGATAGAAGGTGGAGATAGGAGTTGGAGATATAAACTGGAGCTAGGAGTTGGAGATAGAAACTGGAGATAGGAGTTGAAGATAGAAGCTGTAGCTAGGAGTTGGAGATAGAAGCTGGAGCTAGGTGTTGGAGATAGAAACTGGAGCTAGGAGTTGGAGATAGAAACTGGAGCTAGGAGTTAGAGATATAAACTGGAGCTAGGAGTTGGAGATAGAAACTGGAGCTAGGAGTTGGAGATAGAAACTGGAGATAGGAGTTGAAGATAGAAGCTGTAGCTAGGAGTTGGAGATAGAAGCTGGAGCTAGGTGTTGGAGATAGAAACTGGAGCTAGGAGTTGGAGATAGAAACTGGAGCTAGGAGTTAGAGATATAAACTGGAGCTAGGAGTTGGAGATAGAAACTGGAGCTAGGAGTTGAAGATAGAAGCTGTAGCTAGGAGTTGGAGATAGAAACTGGAGCTAGGAGTTGGAGATATAAATTGGAGCTAGGATTTGGAGATAGAAACTGGAGCTTGGAGTTGGAGATCGAAACTGGAGCTGGAGTTGGAGATTGAAACTGGAGCTAGGAGTTGGAGATTGAAACTGGAGCTAGGAGTTGGAGATGGAAACTGGAGCTGGAGTTGGAGATAGAAACTGGAGCTAGGAGTTGGAGATAGAAACTGGAGCTAGGAGTTGGAGATAGAAACTGGAGCTACGAGTTGGAGATATAAACTGGAGCTAGGATTTGGAGATAGAAACTGGAGCTAGGAGTTGGAGATCGAAACTGGAGCTGGAATTGGAGATTGAAAATGGAGCTAGGAGTTGGAGATTGAAACTGGAGCTAGGAGTTGGAGATAGAAACTGTAGCTAGGAGTTTAAGATAGAAACGGGAGCTAGGATTTGGAAATAGAAACTAGAGTTAGGAGTTGAAGATAGAAGGTGGAGATAGGAGTTGGAGATATAAACTGGAGCTAGGAGTTAGAGATATAAATTGGAGCTAGGAGTTGGAGATAGAAACTGGAGCTAGGAGTTGGAGATAGAAACTGGAGATAGGAGTTGAAGATAGAAGCTGTAGCTAGGAGTTGGAGATAGAAGCTGGAGCTAGGTGTTGGAGATAGAAACTGGAGCTAGGAGTTGGAGATAGAAACTGGAGCTAGGAGTTAGAGATATAAACTGGAGCTAGGAGTTGGAGATAGAAACTGGAGCTAACAGTTGGAGATAGAAACTGGAGCTAGGAGTTGGAGATAGAAACTGGAGCTAGGAGTTGAAGATAGAAGCTGTAGCTAGGAGTTGGAGATAGAAACTGGAGCTAGGAGTTGGAGATATAAATTGGAGCTAGGATTTGGAGATAGAAACTGGAGCTTGGAGTTGGAGATCGAAACTGGAGCTGGAGTTGGAGATTGAAACTGGAGCTAGGAGTTGGAGATTGAAACTGGAGCTAGGAGTTGGAGATGGAAACTGGAGCTGGAGTTGGAGATAGAAACTGGAGCTAGGAGTTGGAGATAGAAACTGGAGCTAGGAGTTGGAGATAGAAACTGGAGCTAGGAGTTGGAGATATAAACTGGAGCTAGGAGTTGGAGATAGAAACTGGAGCTAGGAGTTGGAGATAGCAGCTGGAGCTAAGAGTTGAAGATAGAAGCTGTAGCTATGAGTTGGAGATAGAAATTGGAGCTAGGATTTGGAGATATAAACTGGAGCTTGGAGTTGGAGATATAAACTGGAGCTAGGAGTTGTAGATTGAAACTGGAGCTAACAGTTGGAGATAGAAACTGGAGCTAGGAGTTGGAGATAGAAACTGGAGCTAGGAGTTGAAGATAGAAGCTGTAGCTAGGAGTTGGAGATAGAAACTGGAGCTAGGAGTTGGAGATATAAATTGGAGCTAGGATTTGGAGATAGAAACTGGAGCTTGGAGTTGGAGATCGAAACTGGAGCTGGAGTTGGAGATTGAAACTGGAGCTAGGAGTTGGAGATTGAAACTGGAGCTAGGAGTTGGAGATGGAAACTGGAGCTGGAGTTGGAGATAGAAACTGGAGCTAGGAGTTGGAGATAGAAACTGGAGCTAGGAGTTGGAGATAGAAACTGGAGCTAGGAGTTGGAGATATAAACTGGAGCTAGGAGTTGGAGATAGAAACTGGAGCTAGGAGTTGGAGATAGCAGCTGGAGCTAAGAGTTGAAGATAGAAGCTGTAGCTATGAGTTGGAGATAGAAATTGGAGCTAGGATTTGGAGATATAAACTGGAGCTTGGAGTTGGAGATATAAACTGGAGCTAGGAGTTGTAGATTGAAACTGGAGCTAGGAGTTGGAGATTGAAACTGGAGCTAGGAGTTGGAGATGGAAACTGGAGCTAGGAGTTGGAGATAGAAGCTGGAGCTAGGAGTTGGAGATAGAAACTGGAGCTAGGAGTTGGAGATAGAAACTGGAGCTAGGAGTTGGAGATAGAAACTAGAGCTACGAGTTGAAGATAGAAGTTTGAGATAGGAGTTGGAGATACAAACTGGAGCTAGGAGTTGGAGATAGAAGCTGGAGCTAGGAATTGGAGATAGAAACTGGAGCTAGGAGTAGGAGATAGAAACTGGAGCTAGGAGTTGGAGATATAAACTGGAGCTGGAGTTGGAGATAGAAAGTGGAGCTAGGAGTTGGATATAGAAACTGGAGCTAGGAGTTGGAGATAGAAACTGGAGTTAGGAGTTAGAGATATAAACTGGAGCTAGGATTTGGAGATAGAAACTGGAGCTAGGAGTTGGAGATCGAAACTGGAGCTGGAATTGGAGATTGAAAATGGAGCTAGGAGTTGGAGATTGAAAATGGAGCTAGGAGTTGGAGATAGAAACTGGAGCTTGGAGTTGGAGATAGAAGCTGGAGCTACGAGTTGGAAATTGAAACTGGAGCTAGGAGTTGAAGATAGAAACTGGAGCTAGGAGTTGGAGATAGAAACTGGAGCTAGGAGTTGGAGATAGAAACTGGAGCTACGAGTTGAAGATAGAAACTAGAGCTAGGAGTTGGAGATAGAAACTGGAGCTAGGAGTTTAAGATAGAAACGGGAGCTAGGATTTGGAAATAGAAACTAGAGTTAGGAGTTGAAGATAGAAGGTGGAGATAGGAGTTGGAGATATAAACTGGAGCTAGGAGTTGGAGATAGAAACTGGAGATAGGAGTTGAAGATAGAAGCTGTAGCTAAGAGTTGGAGATAGAAGCTGGAGATAGGTGTTGGAGATAGAAACTGGAGCTAGGAGTTGGAGATAGAAACTGGAGCTAGGAGTTAGAGATATAAACTGGAGCTAGGAGTTGGAGATAGAAACTGGAGCTAGGAGTTGGAGATAGAAACTGGGGATAGGAGTTGAAGATAGAAGCTGTAGCTAGGAGTTGGAGATAGAAGCTGGAGCTAGGTGTTGGAGATAGAAACTGGAGCTAGGAGTTGGAGATAGAAACTGGAGCTAGGAGTTAGAGATATAAACTGGAGCTAGGAGTTGGAGATAGAAACTGGAGCTAACAGTTGGAGATAGAAACTGGAGCTAGGAGTTGGAGATAGAAACTGGAGCTAGGAGTTGAAGATAGAAGCTGTAGCTAGGAGTTGGAGATAGAAACTGGAGCTAGGAGTTGGAGATATAAATTGGAGCTAGGATTTGGAGATAGAAACTGGAGCTTGGAGTTGGAGATCGAAACTGGAGCTGGAGTTGGAGATTGAAACTGGAGCTAGGAGTTGGAGATAGAAACTGGAGCTAGGAGTTGGAGATAGAAACTGGAGCTACGAGTTGGAGATATAAACTGGAGCTAGGATTTGGAGATAGAAACTGGAGCTAGGAGTTGGAGATCGAAACTGGAGCTGGAATTGGAGATTGAAAATGGAGCTAGGAGTTGGAGATTGAAACTGGAGCTAGGAGTTGGAGATAGAAACTGGAGCTAGGAGTTTAAGATAGAAACGGGAGCTAGGATTTGGAAATAGAAACTAGAGTTAGGAGTTGAAGATAGAAGGTGGAGATAGGAGTTGGAGATATAAACTGGAGCAAGGAGTTGGAGATAGAAACTGGAGATAGGAGTTGAAGATAGAAGCTGTAGCTAGGAGTTGGAGATAGAAGCTGGAGCTAGGTGTTGGAGATAGAAACTGGAGCTAGGAGTTGGAGATAGAAACTGGAGCTAGGAGTTTAAGATAGAAACGGGAGCTAGGATTTGGAAATAGAAACTAGAGTTAGGAGTTGAAGATAGAAGGTGGAGATAGGAGTTGGAGATATAAACTGGAGCTAGGAGTTGGAGATAGAAACTGGAGATAGGAGTTGAAGATAGAAGCTGTAGCTAGGAGTTGGAGATAGAAGCTGGAGCTAGGTGTTGGAGATAGAAACTGGAGCTAGGAGTTGGAGATAGAAACTGGAGCTAGGAGTTAGAGATATAAACTGGAGCTAGGAGTTGGAGATAGAAACTGGAGCTAGGAGTTGGAGATAGAAACTGGAGATAGGAGTTGAAGATAGAAGCTGTAGCTAGGAGTTGGAGATAGAAGCTGGAGCTAGGTGTTGGAGATAGAAACTGGAGCTAGGAGTTGGAGATAGAAACTGGAGCTAGGAGTTAGAGATATAAACTGGAGCTAGGAGTTGGAGATAGAAACTGGAGCTAACAGTTGGAGATAGAAACTGGAGCTAGGAGTTGGAGATAGAAACTGGAGCTAGGAGTTGAAGATAGAAGCTGTAGCTAGGAGTTGGAGATAGAAACTGTAGCTAGGAGTTGGAGATATAAATTGGAGCTAGGATTTGGAGATAGAAACTGGAGCTTGGAGTTGGAGATCGAAACTGGAGCTGGAGTTGGAGATTGAAACTGGAGCTAGGAGTTGGAGATTGAAACTGGAGCTAGGAGTTGGAGATGGAAACTGGAGCTGGAGTTGGAGATAGAAACTGGAGCTAGGAGTTGGAGATAGAAACTGGAGCTAGGAGTTGGAGATAGAAACTGGAGCTAGGAGTTGGAGATAGAAACTGGAGCTAGGAGTTAGAGATATAAACTGGAGCTAGGAGTTGGAGATAGAAACTGGAGCTAGGAGTTGAAGATAGAAGCTGTAGCTAGGAGTTGGAGATAGAAACTGGAGCTAGGAGTTGGAGATATAAATTGGAGCTAGGATTTGGAGATAGAAACTGGAGCTTGGAGTTGGAGATCGAAACTGGAGCTGGAGTTGGAGATTGAAACTGGAGCTAGGAGTTGGAGATTGAAACTGGAGCTAGGAGTTGGAGATGGAAACTGGAGCTGGAGTTGGAGATAGAAACTGGAGCTAGGAGTTGGAGATAGAAACTGGAGCTAGGAGTTGGAGATAGAAACTGGAGCTACGAGTTGGAGATATAAACTGGAGCTAGGATTTGGAGATAGAAACTGGAGCTAGGAGTTGGAGATCGAAACTGGAGCTGGAATTGGAGATTGAAAATGGAGCTAGGAGTTGGAGATTGAAACTGGAGCTAGGAGTTGGAGATAGAAACTGTAGCTAGGAGTTTAAGATAGAAACGGGAGCTAGGATTTGGAAATAGAAACTAGAGTTAGGAGTTGAAGATAGAAGGTGGAGATAGGAGTTGGAGATATAAACTGGAGCTAGGAGTTAGAGATATAAATTGGAGCTAGGAGTTGGAGATAGAAACTGGAGCTAGGAGTTGGAGATAGAAACTGGAGATAGGAGTTGAAGATAGAAGCTGTAGCTAGGAGTTGGAGATAGAAGCTGGAGCTAGGTGTTGGAGATAGAAACTGGAGCTAGGAGTTGGAGATAGAAACTGGAGCTAGGAGTTAGAGATATAAACTGGAGCTAGGAGTTGGAGATAGAAACTGGAGCTAACAGTTGGAGATAGAAACTGGAGCTAGGAGTTGGAGATAGAAACTGGAGCTAGGAGTTGAAGATAGAAGCTGTAGCTAGGAGTTGGAGATAGAAACTGGAGCTAGGAGTTGGAGATATAAATTGGAGCTAGGATTTGGAGATAGAAACTGGAGCTTGGAGTTGGAGATCGAAACTGGAGCTGGAGTTGGAGATTGAAACTGGAGCTAGGAGTTGGAGATTGAAACTGGAGCTAGGAGTTGGAGATGGAAACTGGAGCTGGAGTTGGAGATAGAAACTGGAGCTAGGAGTTGGAGATAGAAACTGGAGCTAGGAGTTGGAGATAGAAACTGGAGCTAGGAGTTGGAGATATAAACTGGAGCTAGGAGTTGGAGATAGAAACTGGAGCTAGGAGTTGGAGATAGCAGCTGGAGCTAAGAGTTGAAGATAGAAGCTGTAGCTATGAGTTGGAGATAGAAATTGGAGCTAGGATTTGGAGATATAAACTGGAGCTTGGAGTTGGAGATATAAACTGGAGCTAGGAGTTGTAGATTGAAACTGGAGCTAGGAGTTGGAGATTGAAACTGGAGCTAGGAGTTGGAGATGGAAACTGGAGCTAGGAGTTGGAGATAGAAGCTGGAGCTAGGAGTTGGAGATAGAAACTGGAGCTAGGAGTTGGAGATAGAAACTGGAGCTAGGAGTTGGAGATAGAAACTAGAGCTACGAGTTGAAGATAGAAGTTTGAGATAGGAGTTGGAGATACAAACTGGAGCTAGGAGTTGGAGATAGAAGCTGGAGCTAGGAATTGGAGATAGAAACTGGAGCTAGGAGTAGGAGATAGAAACTGGAGCTAGGAGTTGGAGATATAAACTGGAGCTGGAGTTGGAGATAGAAAGTGGAGCTAGGAGTTGGATATAGAAACTGGAGCTAGGAGTTGGAGATAGAAACTGGAGTTAGGAGTTAGAGATATAAACTGGAGCTAGGATTTGGAGATAGAAACTGGAGCTAGGAGTTGGAGATCGAAACTGGAGCTGGAATTGGAGATTGAAAATGGAGCTAGGAGTTGGAGATTGAAAATGGAGCTAGGAGTTGGAGATAGAAACTGGAGCTTGGAGTTGGAGATAGAAGCTGGAGCTACGAGTTGGAAATTGAAACTGGAGCTAGGAGTTGAAGATAGAAACTGGAGCTAGGAGTTGGAGATAGAAACTGGAGCTAGGAGTTGGAGATAGAAACTGGAGCTACGAGTTGAAGATAGAAACTAGAGCTAGGAGTTGGAGATAGAAACTGGAGCTAGGAGTTTAAGATAGAAACGGGAGCTAGGATTTGGAAATAGAAACTAGAGTTAGGAGTTGAAGATAGAAGGTGGAGATAGGAGTTGGAGATATAAACTGGAGCTAGGAGTTGGAGATAGAAACTGGAGATAGGAGTTGAAGATAGAAGCTGTAGCTAAGAGTTGGAGATAGAAGCTGGAGCTAGGTGTTGGAGATAGAAACTGGAGCTAGGAGTTGGAGATAGAAACTGGAGCTAGGAGTTAGAGATATAAACTGGAGCTAGGAGTTGGAGATAGAAACTGGAGCTAGGAGTTGGAGATAGAAACTGGGGATAGGAGTTGAAGATAGAAGCTGTAGCTAGGAGTTGGAGATAGAAGCTGGAGCTAGGTGTTGGAGATAGAAACTGGAGCTAGGAGTTGGAGATAGAAACTGGAGCTAGGAGTTAGAGATATAAACTGGAGCTAGGAGTTGGAGATAGAAACTGGAGCTAACAGTTGGAGATAGAAACTGGAGCTAGGAGTTGGAGATAGAAACTGGAGCTAGGAGTTGAAGATAGAAGCTGTAGCTAGGAGTTGGAGATAGAAACTGGAGCTAGGAGTTGGAGATATAAATTGGAGCTAGGATTTGGAGATAGAAACTGGAGCTTGGAGTTGGAGATCGAAACTGGAGCTGGAGTTGGAGATTGAAACTGGAGCTAGGAGTTGGAGATTGAAACTGGAGCTAGGAGTTGGAGATGGAAACTGGAGCTGGAGTTGGAGATAGAAACTGGAGCTAGGAGTTGGAGATAGAAACTGGAGCTAGGAGTTGGAGATAGAAACTGGAGCTACGAGTTGGAGATATAAACTGGAGCTAGGATTTGGAGATAGAAACTGGAGCTAGGAGTTGGAGATCGAAACTGGAGCTGGAATTGGAGATTGAAAATGGAGCTAGGAGTTGGAGATTGAAACTGGAGCTAGGAGTTGGAGATAGAAACTGGAGCTAGGAGTTTAAGATAGAAACGGGAGCTAGGATTTGGAAATAGAAACTAGAGTTAGGAGTTGAAGATAGAAGGTGGAGATAGGAGTTGGAGATATAAACTGGAGCTAGGAGTTGGAGATAGAAACTGGAGATAGGAGTTGAAGATAGAAGCTGTAGCTAGGAGTTGGAGATAGAAGCTGGAGCTAGGTGTTGGAGATAGAAACTGGAGCTAGGAGTTGGAGATAGAAACTGGAGCTAGGAGTTTAAGATAGAAACGGGAGCTAGGATTTGGAAATAGAAACTAGAGTTAGGAGTTGAAGATAGAAGGTGGAGATAGGAGTTGGAGATATAAACTGGAGCTAGGAGTTGGAGATAGAAACTGGAGATAGGAGTTGAAGATAGAAGCTGTAGCTAGGAGTTGGAGATAGAAGCTGGAGCTAGGTGTTGGAGATAGAAACTGGAGCTAGGAGTTGGAGATAGAAACTGGAGCTAGGAGTTAGAGATATAAACTGGAGCTAGGAGTTGGAGATAGAAACTGGAGCTAGGAGTTGGAGATAGAAACTGGAGATAGGAGTTGAAGATAGAAGCTGTAGCTAGGAGTTGGAGATAGAAGCTGGAGCTAGGTGTTGGAGATAGAAACTGGAGCTAGGAGTTGGAGATAGAAACTGGAGCTAGGAGTTAGAGATATAAACTGGAGCTAGGAGTTGGAGATAGAAACTGGAGCTAACAGTTGGAGATAGAAACTGGAGCTAGGAGTTGGAGATAGAAACTGGAGCTAGGAGTTGAAGATAGAAGCTGTAGCTAGGAGTTGGAGATAGAAACTGTAGCTAGGAGTTGGAGATATAAATTGGAGCTAGGATTTGGAGATAGAAACTGGAGCTTGGAGTTGGAGATCGAAACTGGAGCTGGAGTTGGAGATTGAAACTGGAGCTAGGAGTTGGAGATTGAAACTGGAGCTAGGAGTTGGAGATGGAAACTGGAGCTGGAGTTGGAGATAGAAACTGGAGCTAGGAGTTGGAGATAGAAACTGGAGCTAGGAGTTGGAGATAGAAACTGGAGCTACGAGTTGGAGATATAAACTGGAGCTAGGATTTGGAGATAGAAACTGGAGCTAGGAGTTGGAGATCGAAACTGGAGCTGGAATTGGAGATTGAAAATGGAGCTAGGAGTTGGAGATTGAAACTGGAGCTAGGAGTTGGAGATAGAAACTGGAGCTTGGAGTTGGAGATACAAACTGGAGCTAGGAGTTGGAGATACAAACTGGAGCTAGGAGTTGGAGATTGAAACTGGAGCTAGGAGTTGGAGATAGAAGCTGGAGCTACGAGTTGGAAATTGAAACTGGAGCTAGGAGTTGAAGATAGAAACTGGAGCTAGGAGTTGGAGATAGAAACTGGAGCTAGGAGTTGGAGATAGAAACTGGAGCTACGAGTTGAAGATAGAAACTAGAGCTAGGAGTTGGAGATAGAAACTGGAGCTAGGAGTTTAAGATAGAAACGGGAGCTAGGATTTGGAAATAGAAACTAGAGTTAGGAGTTGAAGATAGAAGGTGGAGATAGGAGTTGGAGATATAAACTGGAGCTAGGAGTTAGAGATATAAACTGGAGCTAGGAGTTGGAGATAGAAACTGGAGCTAGGAGTTGGAGATAGAAAGTGGAGCTAGGAGTTGAAGATAGAAGCTGGAGCTAGGTGTTGGAGATAGAAACTGGAGCTAGGAGTTGGAGATAGAAACTGGAGCTAGGAGTTGGAGATATAAACTGGAGCTAGGAGTTGAAGATAGAAGCTGTAGCTAGGAGTTGGAGATAGAAACTGGAGCTAGGAGTTGGAGATATAAATTGGAGCTAGGATTTGGAGATAGAAACTGGAGCTTGGAGTTGGAGATCGAAACTGGAGCTGGAGTTGGAGATTGAAACTGGAGCTAGGAGTTGGAGATTGAAACTGGAGCTAGGAGTTGGAGATGGAAACTGGAGCTGGAGTTGGAGATAGAAACTGGAGCTAGGAGTTGGAGATAGAAACTGGAGCTAGGAGTTGGAGATAGAAACTGGAGCTAGGAGTTGGAGATATGAACTGGAGCTAGGATTTGGAGATAGAAACTGGAGCTAGGAGTTGGAGATCGAAACTGGAGCTGGAATTGGAGATTGAAAATGGAGCTAGGAGTTGGAGATTGAAACTGGAGCTAGGAGTTGGAGATAGAAACTGGAGCTTGGAGTTGGAGATTGAAACTGGAGCTAGGAGTTGGAGATAGAAGCTGGAGCTACGAGTTGGAAATTGAAACTGGATCTAGGAGTTGAAGATAGAAACTGGAGCTAGGAGTTGGAGATAGAAGCTGTAGCTAGGAGTTGGAGATAGAAGCTGGAGCTAGGTGTTGGAGATAGAAACTGGAGCTAGGAGTTGGAGATAGAAACTGGAGCTAGGAGTTGGAGATATAAACTGGAGCTAGGAGTTGAAGATAGAAGCTGTAGCTAGGAGTTGGAGATAGAAACTGGAGCTAGGAGTTGGAGATATAAATTGGAGCTAGGATTTGGAGATAGAAACTGGAGCTTGGAGTTGGAGATCGAAACTGGAGCTGGAGTTGGAGATTGAAACTGGAGCTAGGAGTTGGAGATTGAAACTGGAGCTAGGAGTTGGAGATGGAAACTGGAGCTGGAGTTGGAGATAGAAACTGGAGCTAGGAGTTGGAGATAGAAACTGGAGCTAGGAGTTGGAGATAGAAACTGGAGCTAGGAGTTGGAGATATAAACTGGAGCTAGGATTTGGATATAGAAACTGGAGCTAGGAGTTGGAGATCGAAACTGGAGCTGGAATTGGAGATTGAAAATGGAGCTAGGAGTTGGAGATTGAAACTGGAGCTAGGAGTTGGAGATAGAAACTGGAGCTTGGAGTTGGAGATACAAACTGGAGCTAGGAGTTGGAGATAGAAACTGGAGCTAGGAGTTGGAGATTGAAACTGGAGCTAGGAGTTGGAGATAGAAGCTGGAGCTACGAGTTGGAAATTGAAACTGGAGCTAGGAGTTGAAGATAGAAACTGGAGCTAGGAGTTGGAGATAGAAACTGGAGCTAGGAGTTGGAGATAGAAACTGGAGCTACGAGTTGAAGATAGAAACTAGAGCTAGGAGTTGGAGATAGAAACTGGAGCTAGGAGTTTAAGATAGAAACGGGAGCTAGGATTTGGAAATAGAAACTAGAGTTAGGAGTTGAAGATAGAAGGTGGAGATAGGAGTTGGAGATATAAACTGGAGCTAGGAGTTAGAGATATAAACTGGAGCTAGGAGTTGGAGATAGAAACTGGAGCTAGGAGTTGGAGATAGAAAGTGGAGCTAGGAGTTGAAGATAGAAGCTGGAGCTAGGTGTTGGAGATAGAAACTGGAGCTAGGAGTTGGAGATAGAAACTGGAGCTAGGAGTTGGAGATATAAACTGGAGCTAGGAGTTGAAGATAGAAGCTGTAGCTAGGAGTTGGAGATAGAAACTGGAGCTAGGAGTTGGAGATATAAATTGGAGCTAGGATTTGGAGATAGAAACTGGAGCTTGGAGTTGGAGATCGAAACTGGAGCTGGAGTTGGAGATTGAAACTGGAGCTAGGAGTTGGAGATTGAAACTGGAGCTAGGAGTTGGAGATGGAAACTGGAGCTGGAGTTGGAGATAGAAACTGGAGCTAGGAGTTGGAGATAGAAACTGGAGCTAGGAGTTGGAGATAGAAACTGGAGCTAGGAGTTGGAGATATGAACTGGAGCTAGGATTTGGAGATAGAAACTGGAGCTAGGAGTTGGAGATCGAAACTGGAGCTGGAATTGGAGATTGAAAATGGAGCTAGGAGTTGGAGATTGAAACTGGAGCTAGGAGTTGGAGATAGAAACTGGAGCTTGGAGTTGGAGATTGAAACTGGAGCTAGGAGTTGGAGATAGAAGCTGGAGCTACGAGTTGGAAATTGAAACTGGAGCTAGGAGTTGAAGATAGAAACTGGAGCTAGGAGTTGGAGATAGAAGCTGTAGCTAGGAGTTGGAGATAGAAGCTGGAGCTAGGTGTTGGAGATAGAAACTGGAGCTAGGAGTTGGAGATAGAAACTGGAGCTAGGAGTTGGAGATATAAACTGGAGCTAGGAGTTGAAGATAGAAGCTGTAGCTAGGAGTTGGAGATAGAAACTGGAGCTAGGAGTTGGAGATATAAATTGGAGCTAGGATTTGGAGATAGAAACTGGAGCTTGGAGTTGGAGATCGAAACTGGAGCTGGAGTTGGAGATTGAAACTGGAGCTAGGAGTTGGAGATTGAAACTGGAGCTAGGAGTTGGAGATGGAAACTGGAGCTGGAGTTGGAGATAGAAACTGGAGCTAGGAGTTGGAGATAGAAACTGGAGCTAGGAGTTGGAGATAGAAACTGGAGCTAGGAGTTGGAGATATAAACTGGAGCTAGGATTTGGATATAGAAACTGGAGCTAGGAGTTGGAGATCGAAACTGGAGCTGGAATTGGAGATTGAAAATGGAGGTAGGAGTTGGAGATTGAAACTGGAGCTAGGAGTTGGAGATAGAAACTGGAGCTTGGAGTTGGAGATACAAACTGGAGCTAGGAGTTGGAGATAGAAACTGGAGCTAGGAGTTGGAGATTGAAACTGGAGCTAGGAGTTGGAGATAGAAGCTGGAGCTACGAGTTGGAAATTGAAACTGGAGCTAGGAGTTGAAGATAGAAACTGGAGCTAGGAGTTGGAGATAGAAACTGGAGCTAGGAGTTGGAGATAGAAACTGGAGCTACGAGTTGAAGATAGAAACTAGAGCTAGGAGTTGGAGATAGAAACTGGAGCTAGGAGTTTAAGATAGAAACGGGAGCTAGGATTTGGAAATAGAAACTAGAGTCAGGAGTTGAAGATAGAAGGTGGAGATAGGAGTTGGAGATATAAACTGGAGCTTGGAGTTAGAGATATAAACTGGAGCTAGGAGTTGGAGATAGAAACTGGAGCTAGGAGTTGGAGATAGAAACTGGAGCTAGGAGTTGAAGATAGAAGCTGTAGCTAAGAGTTGAAGATAGAAGCTGTAGCTATGAGTTGGAGATAGAAATTGGAGCTAGGATTTGGAGATATAAACTGGAGCTTGGAGTTGGAGATATAAACTGGAGCTAGGAGTTGTAGATTGAAACTGGAGCTAGGAGTTGGAGATTGAAACTGGAGCTAGGAGTTGGAGATGGAAACTGGAGCTAGGAGTTGGAGATAGAAGCTGGAGCTAGGAGTTGGAGATAGAAACTGGAGCTAGGAGTTGGAGATAGAAACTGGAGCTAGGAGTTGGAGATAGAAACTAGAGCTACGAGTTGAAGATAGAAGTTTGAGATAGGAGTTGGAGATACAAACTGGAGCTAGGAGTTGGAGATAGAAGCTGGAGCTAGGAATTGGAGATAGAAACTGGAGCTAGGAGTAGGAGATAGAAACTGGAGCTAGGAGTTGGAGATATAAACTGGAGCTGGAGTTGGAGATAGAAAGTGGAGCTAGGAGTTGGATATAGAAACTGGAGCTAGGAGTTGGAGATAGAAACTGGAGTTAGGAGTTAGAGATATAAACTGGAGCTAGGATTTGGAGATAGAAACTGGAGCTAGGAGTTGGAGATCGAAACTGGAGCTGGAATTGGAGATTGAAAATGGAGCTAGGAGTTGGAGATTGAAAATGGAGCTAGGAGTTGGAGATAGAAACTGGAGCTTGGAGTTGGAGATAGAAGCTGGAGCTACGAGTTGGAAATTGAAACTGGAGCTAGGAGTTGAAGATAGAAACTGGAGCTAGGAGTTGGAGATAGAAACTGGAGCTAGGAGTTGGAGATAGAAACTGGAGCTACGAGTTGAAGATAGAAACTAGAGCTAGGAGTTGGAGATATAAACTGGAGCTAGGAGTTTAAGATAGAAACGGGAGCTAGGATTTGGAAATAGAAACTAGAGTTAGGAGTTGAAGATAGAAGGTGGAGATAGGAGTTGGAGATATAAACTGGAGCTAGGAGTTGGAGATAGAAACTGGAGATAGGAGTTGAAGATAGAAGCTGTAGCTAGGAGTTGGAGATAGAAGCTGGAGCTAGGTGTTGGAGATAGAAACTGGAGCTAGGAGTTGGAGATAGAAACTGGAGCTAGGAGTTAGAGATATAAACTGGAGCTAGGAGTTGGAGATAGAAACTGGAGCTAGGAGTTGGAGATAGAAACTGGAGATAGGAGTTGAAGATAGAAGCTGTAGCTAGGAGTTGGAGATAGAAGCTGGAGCTAGGTGTTGGAGATAGAAACTGGAGCTAGGAGTTGGAGATAGAAACTGGAGCTAGGAGTTAGAGATATAAACTGGAGCTAGGAGTTGGAGATAGAAACTGGAGCTAACAGTTGGAGATAGAAACTGGAGCTAGGAGTTGGAGATAGAAACTGGAGCTAGGAGTTGAAGATAGAAGCTGTAGCTAGGAGTTGGAGATAGAAACTGGAGCTAGGAGTTGGAGATATAAATTGGAGCTAGGATTTGGAGATAGAAACTGGAGCTTGGAGTTGGAGATCGAAACTGGAGCTGGAGTTGGAGATTGAAACTGGAGCTAGGAGTTGGAGATTGAAACTCGAGCTAGGAGTTGGAGATGGAAACTGGAGCTGGAGTTGGAGATAGAAACTGGAGCTAGGAGTTGGAGATAGAAACTGGAGCTAGGAGTTGGAGATATAAACTGGAGCTGGAGTTGGAGATAGAAAGTGGAGCTAGGAGTTGGATATAGAAACTGGAGCTAGGAGTTGGAGATAGAAACTGGAGTTAGGAGTTAGAGATATAAACTGGAGCTAGGATTTGGAGATAGAAACTGGAGCTAGGAGTTGGAGATCGAAACTGGAGCTGGAATTGGAGATTGAAAATGGAGCTAGGAGTTGGAGATTGAAAATGGAGCTAGGAGTTGGAGATAGAAACTGGAGCTTGGAGTTGGAGATAGAAGCTGGAGCTACGAGTTGGAAATTGAAACTGGAGCTAGGAGTTGAAGATAGAAACTGGAGCTAGGAGTTGGAGATAGAAACTGGAGCTAGGAGTTGGAGATAGAAACTGGAGCTACGAGTTGAAGATAGAAACTAGAGCTAGGAGTTGGAGATAGAAACTGGAGCTAGGAGTTTAAGATAGAAACGGGAGCTAGGATTTGGAAATAGAAACTAGAGTTAGGAGTTGAAGATAGAAGGTGGAGATAGGAGTTGGAGATATAAACTGGAGCTAGGAGTTGGAGATAGAAACTGGAGATAGGAGTTGAAGATAGAAGCTGTAGCTAGGAGTTGGAGATAGAAGCTGGAGCTAGGTGTTGGAGATAGAAACTGGAGCTAGGAGTTGGAGATAGAAACTGGAGCTAGGAGTTAGAGATATAAACTGGAGCTAGGAGTTGGAGATAGAAACTGGAGCTAGGAGTTGGAGATAGAAACTGGAGATAGGAGTTGAAGATAGAAGCTGTAGCTAGGAGTTGGAGATAGAAGCTGGAGCTAGGTGTTGGAGATAGAAACTGGAGCTAGGAGTTGGAGATAGAAACTGGAGCTAGGAGTTAGAGATATAAACTGGAGCTAGGAGTTGGAGATAGAAACTGGAGCTAACAGTTGGAGATAGAAACTGGAGCTAGGAGTTGGAGATAGAAACTGGAGCTAGGAGTTGAAGATAGAAGCTGTAGCTAGGAGTTGGAGATAGAAACTGGAGCTAGGAGTTGGAGATATAAATTGGAGCTAGGATTTGGAGATAGAAACTGGAGCTTGGAGTTGGAGATCGAAACTGGAGCTGGAGTTGGAGATTGAAACTGGAGCTAGGAGTTGGAGATTGAAACTGGAGCTAGGAGTTGGAGATGGAAACTGGAGCTGGAGTTGGAGATAGAAACTGGAGCTAGGAGTTGGAGATAGAAACTGGTGCTAGGAGTTGGAGATAGAAACTGGAGCTACGAGTTGGAGATATAAACTGGAGCTAGGATTTGGAGATAGAAACTGGAGCTAGGAGTTGGAGATCGAAACTGGAGCTGGAATTGGAGATTGAAAATGGAGCTAGGAGTTGGAGATTGAAACTGGAGCTAGGAGTTGGAGATAGAAACTGGAGCTTGGAGTTGGAGATACAAACTGGAGCTAGGAGTTGGAGATAGAAACTGGAGCTAGGAGTTGGAGATTGAAACTGGAGCTAGGAGTTGGAGATAGAAGCAGGAGCTACGAGTTGGAAATTGAAACTGGAGCTAGGAGTTGAAGATAGAAACTGGAGCTAGGAGTTGGAGATAGAAACTGGAGCTAGGAGTTGGAGATAGAAACTGGAGCTACGAGTTGAAGATAGAAACTAGAGCTAGGAGTTGGAGATAGAAACTGGAGCTAGGAGTTTAAGATAGAAACGGGAGCTAGGATTTGGAAATAGAAACTAGAGTTAGGAGTTGAAGATAGAAGGTGGAGATAGGAGTTGGAGATATAAACTGGAGCTAGGAGTTAGAGATATAAATTGGAGCTAGGAGTTGGAGATAGAAACTGGAGCTAGGAGTTGGAGATAGAAAGTGGAGCTAGGAGTTGAAGATAGAAGCTGGAGCTAGGTGTTGGAGATAGAAACTGGAGCTAGGAGTTGGAGATAGAAACTGGAGCTAGGAGTTGGAGATATAAACTGGAGCTAGGAGTTGAAGATAGAAGCTGTAGCTAGGAGTTGGAGATAGAAACTGGAGCTAGGAGTTGGAGATATAAATTGGAGCTAGGATTTGGAGATAGAAACTGGAGCTTGGAGTTGGAGATCGAAACTGGAGCTAGGAGTTGGAGATATAAACTGGAGCTAGGAGTTGAAGATAGAAGCTGTAGCTAGGAGTTGGAGATAGAAACTGGAGCTAGGAGTTGGAGATATAAATTGGAGCTAGGATTTGGAGATAGAAACTGGAGCTTGGAGTTGGAGATCGAAACTGGAGCTGGAGTTGGAGATTGAAACTGGAGCTAGGAGTTGGAGATTGAAACTGGAGCTAGGAGTTGGAGATGGAAACTGGAGCTGGAGTTGGAGATAGAAACTGGAGCTAGGAGTTGGAGATAGAAACTGGAGCTAGGAGTTGGAGATAGAAACTGGAGCTAGGAGTTGGAGATATAAACTGGAGCTAGGATTTGGATATAGAAACTGGAGCTAGGAGTTGGAGATCGAAACTGGAGCTGGAATTGGAGATTGAAAATGGAGCTAGGAGTTGGAGATTGAAACTGGAGCTAGGAGTTGGAGATAGAAACTGGAGCTTGGAGTTGGAGATACAAACTGGAGCTAGGAGTTGGAGATAGAAACTGGAGCTAGGAGTTGGAGATTGAAACTGGAGCTAGGAGTTGGAGATAGAAGCTGGAGCTACGAGTTGGAAATTGAAACTGGAGCTAGGAGTTGAAGATAGAAACTGGAGCTAGGAGTTGGAGATAGAAACTGGAGCTAGGAGTTGGAGATAGAAACTGGAGCTACGAGTTGAAGATAGAAACTAGAGCTAGGAGTTGGAGATAGAAACTGGAGCTAGGAGTTTAAGATAGAAACGGGAGCTAGGATTTGGAAATAGAAACTAGAGTTAGGAGTTGAAGATAGAAGGTGGAGATAGGAGTTGGAGATATAAACTGGAGCTAGGAGTTAGAGATATAAACTGGAGCTAGGAGTTGGAGATAGAAACTGGAGCTAGGAGTTGGAGATAGAAAGTGGAGCTAGGAGTTGAAGATAGAAGCTGGAGCTAGGTGTTGGAGATAGAAACTGGAGCTAGGAGTTGGAGATAGAAACTGGAGCTAGGAGTTGGAGATATAAACTGGAGCTAGGAGTTGAAGATAGAAGCTGTAGCTAGGAGTTGGAGATAGAAACTGGAGCTAGGAGTTGGAGATATAAATTGGAGCTAGGATTTGGAGATAGAAACTGGAGCTTGGAGTTGGAGATCGAAACTGGAGCTGGAGTTGGAGATTGAAACTGGAGCTAGGAGTTGGAGATTGAAACTGGAGCTAGGAGTTGGAGATGGAAACTGGAGCTGGAGTTGGAGATAGAAACTGGAGCTAGGAGTTGGAGATAGAAACTGGAGCTAGGAGTTGGAGATAGAAACTGGAGCTAGGAGTTGGAGATATGAACTGGAGCTAGGATTTGGAGATAGAAACTGGAGCTAGGAGTTGGAGATTGAAACTGGAGCTAGGAGTTGGAGATAGAAACTGGAGCTTGGAGTTGGAGATTGAAACTGGAGCTAGGAGTTGGAGATAGAAGCTGGAGCTACGAGTTGGAAATTGAAACTGGAGCTAGGAGTTGAAGATAGAAACTGGAGCTAGGAGTTGGAGATAGAAGCTGTAGCTAGGAGTTGGAGATAGAAGCTGGAGCTAGGTGTTGGAGATAGAAACTGGAGCTAGGAGTTGGAGATAGAAACTGGAGCTAGGAGTTGGAGATATAAACTGGAGCTAGGAGTTGAAGATAGAAGCTGTAGCTAGGAGTTGGAGATAGAAACTGGAGCTAGGAGTTGGAGATATAAATTGGAGCTAGGATTTGGAGATAGAAACTGGAGCTTGGAGTTGGAGATCGAAACTGGAGCTGGAGTTGGAGATTGAAACTGGAGCTAGGAGTTGGAGATTGAAACTGGAGCTAGGAGTTGGAGATGGAAACTGGAGCTGGAGTTGGAGATAGAAACTGGAGCTAGGAGTTGGAGATAGAAACTGGAGCTAGGAGTTGGAGATAGAAACTGGAGCTAGGAGTTGGAGATATAAACTGGAGCTAGGATTTGGATATAGAAACTGGAGCTAGGAGTTGGAGATCGAAACTGGAGCTGGAATTGGAGATTGAAAATGGAGCTAGGAGTTGGAGATTGAAACTGGAGCTAGGAGTTGGAGATAGAAACTGGAGCTTGGAGTTGGAGATACAAACTGGAGCTAGGAGTTGGAGATAGAAACTGGAGCTAGGAGTTGGAGATTGAAACTGGAGCTAGGAGTTGGAGATAGAAGCTGGAGCTACGAGTTGGAAATTGAAACTGGAGCTAGGAGTTGAAGATAGAAACTGGAGCTAGGAGTTGGAGATAGAAACTGGAGCTAGGAGTTGGAGATAGAAACTGGAGCTACGAGTTGAAGATAGAAACTAGAGCTAGGAGTTGGAGATAGAAACTGGAGCTAGGAGTTTAAGATAGAAACGGGAGCTAGGATTTGGAAATAGAAACTAGAGTCAGGAGTTGAAGATAGAAGGTGGAGATAGGAGTTGGAGATATAAACTGGAGCTTGGAGTTAGAGATATAAACTGGAGCTAGGAGTTGGAGATAGAAACTGGAGCTAGGAGTTGGAGATAGAAACTGGAGCTAGGAGTTGAAGATAGAAGCTGTAGCTAAGAGTTGAAGATAGAAGCTGTAGCTATGAGTTGGAGATAGAAATTGGAGCTAGGATTTGGAGATATAAACTGGAGCTTGGAGTTGGAGATATAAACTGGAGCTAGGAGTTGTAGATTGAAACTGGAGCTAGGAGTTGGAGATTGAAACTGGAGCTAGGAGTTGGAGATGGAAACTGGAGCTAGGAGTTGGAGATAGAAGCTGGAGCTAGGAGTTGGAGATAGAAACTGGAGCTAGGAGTTGGAGATAGAAACTGGAGCTAGGAGTTGGAGATAGAAACTAGAGCTACGAGTTGAAGATAGAAGTTTGAGATAGGAGTTGGAGATACAAACTGGAGCTAGGAGTTGGAGATAGAAGCTGGAGCTAGGAATTGGAGATAGAAACTGGAGCTAGGAGTAGGAGATAGAAACTGGAGCTAGGAGTTGGAGATATAAACTGGAGCTGGAGTTGGAGATAGAAAGTGGAGCTAGGAGTTGGATATAGAAACTGGAGCTAGGAGTTGGAGATAGAAACTGGAGTTAGGAGTTAGAGATATAAACTGGAGCTAGGATTTGGAGATAGAAACTGGAGCTAGGAGTTGGAGATCGAAACTGGAGCTGGAATTGGAGATTGAAAATGGAGCTAGGAGTTGGAGATTGAAAATGGAGCTAGGAGTTGGAGATAGAAACTGGAGCTTGGAGTTGGAGATAGAAGCTGGAGCTACGAGTTGGAAATTGAAACTGGAGCTAGGAGTTGAAGATAGAAACTGGAGCTAGGAGTTGGAGATAGAAACTGGAGCTAGGAGTTGGAGATAGAAACTGGAGCTACGAGTTGAAGATAGAAACTAGAGCTAGGAGTTGGAGATATAAACTGGAGCTAGGAGTTTAAGATAGAAACGGGAGCTAGGATTTGGAAATAGAAACTAGAGTTAGGAGTTGAAGATAGAAGGTGGAGATAGGAGTTGGAGATATAAACTGGAGCTAGGAGTTGGAGATAGAAACTGGAGATAGGAGTTGAAGATAGAAGCTGTAGCTAGGAGTTGGAGATAGAAGCTGGAGCTAGGTGTTGGAGATAGAAACTGGAGCTAGGAGTTGGAGATAGAAACTGGAGCTAGGAGTTAGAGATATAAACTGGAGCTAGGAGTTGGAGATAGAAACTGGAGCTAGGAGTTGGAGATAGAAACTGGAGATAGGAGTTGAAGATAGAAGCTGTAGCTAGGAGTTGGAGATAGAAGCTGGAGCTAGGTGTTGGAGATAGAAACTGGAGCTAGGAGTTGGAGATAGAAACTGGAGCTAGGAGTTAGAGATATAAACTGGAGCTAGGAGTTGGAGATAGAAACTGGAGCTAACAGTTGGAGATAGAAACTGGAGCTAGGAGTTGGAGATAGAAACTGGAGCTAGGAGTTGAAGATAGAAGCTGTAGCTAGGAGTTGGAGATAGAAACTGGAGCTAGGAGTTGGAGATATAAATTGGAGCTAGGATTTGGAGATAGAAACTGGAGCTTGGAGTTGGAGATCGAAACTGGAGCTGGAGTTGGAGATTGAAACTGGAGCTAGGAGTTGGAGATTGAAACTGGAGCTAGGAGTTGGAGATGGAAACTGGAGCTGGAGTTGGAGATAGAAACTGGAGCTAGGAGTTGGAGATAGAAACTGGTGCTAGGAGTTGGAGATAGAAACTGGAGCTACGAGTTGGAGATATAAACTGGAGCTAGGATTTGGAGATAGAAACTGGAGCTAGGAGTTGGAGATCGAAACTGGAGCTGGAATTGGAGATTGAAAATGGAGCTAGGAGTTGGAGATTGAAACTGGAGCTAGGAGTTGGAGATAGAAACTGGAGCTTGGAGTTGGAGATACAAACTGGAGCTAGGAGTTGGAGATAGAAACTGGAGCTAGGAGTTGGAGATTGAAACTGGAGCTAGGAGTTGGAGATAGAAGCTGGAGCTACGAGTTGGAAATTGAAACTGGAGCTAGGAGTTGAAGATAGAAACTGGAGCTAGGAGTTGGAGATAGAAACTGGAGCTAGGAGTTGGAGATAGAAACTGGAGCTACGAGTTGAAGATAGAAACTAGAGCTAGGAGTTGGAGATAGAAACTGGAGCTAGGAGTTTAAGATAGAAACGGGAGCTAGGATTTGGAAATAGAAACTAGAGTTAGGAGTTGAAGATAGAAGGTGGAGATAGGAGTTGGAGATATAAACTGGAGCTAGGAGTTAGAGATATAAATTGGAGCTAGGAGTTGGAGATAGAAACTGGAGCTAGGAGTTGGAGATAGAAAGTGGAGCTAGGAGTTGAAGATAGAAGCTGGAGCTAGGTGTTGGAGATAGAAACTGGAGCTAGGAGTTGGAGATAGAAACTGGAGCTAGGAGTTGGAGATATAAACTGGAGCTAGGAGTTGAAGATAGAAGCTGTAGCTAGGAGTTGGAGATAGAAACTGGAGCTAGGAGTTGGAGATATAAATTGGAGCTAGGATTTGGAGATAGAAACTGGAGCTTGGAGTTGGAGATCGAAACTGGAGCTGGAGTTGGAGATTGAAACTGGAGCTAGGAGTTGGAGATTGAAACTGGAGCTAGGAGTTGGAGATGGAAACTGGAGCTGGAGTTGGAGATAGAAACTGGAGCTAGGAGTTGGAGATAGAAACTGGAGCTAGGAGTTGGAGATAGAAACTGGAGCTAGGAGTTGGAGATATGAACTGGAGCTAGGATTTGGAGATAGAAACTGGAGCTAGGAGTTGGAGATCGAAACTGGAGCTGGAATTGGAGATTGAAAATGGAGCTAGGAGTTGGAGATTGAAACTGGAGCTAGGAGTTGGAGATAGAAACTGGAGCTTGGAGTTGGAGATTGAAACTGGAGCTAGGAGTTGGAGATAGAAGCTGGAGCTACGAGTTGGAAATTGAAACTGGAGCTAGGAGTTGAAGATAGAAACTGGAGCTAGGAGTTGGAGATAGAAGCTGTAGCTAGGAGTTGGAGATAGAAGCTGGAGCTAGGTGTTGGAGATAGAAACTGGAGATAGGAGTTGGAGATAGAAACTGGAGCTAGGAGTTGGAGATATAAACTGGAGCTAGGAGTTGAAGATAGAAGCTGTAGCTAGGAGTTGGAGATAGAAACTGGAGCTAGGAGTTGGAGATATAAATTGGAGCTAGGATTTGGAGATAGAAACTGGAGCTTGGAGTTGGAGATCGAAACTGGAGCTGGAGTTGGAGATTGAAACTGGAGCTAGGAGTTGGAGATTGAAACTGAAGCTAGGAGTTGGAGATGGAAACTGGAGCTGGAGTTGGAGATAGAAACTGGAGCTAGGAGTTGGAGATAGAAACTGGAGCTAGGAGTTGGAGATAGAAACTGGAGCTAGGAGTTGGAGATATAAACTGGAGCTAGGATTTGGATATAGAAACTGGAGCTAGGAGTTGGAGATCGAAACTGGAGCTGGAATTGGAGATTGAAAATGGAGCTAGGAGTTGGAGATTGAAACTGGAGCTAGGAGTTGGAGATAGAAACTGGAGCTTGGAGTTGGAGATACAAACTGGAGCTAGGAGTTGGAGATAGAAACTGGAGCTAGGAGTTGGAGATTGAAACTGGAGCTAGGAGTTGGAGATAGAAGCTGGAGCTACGAGTTGGAAATTGAAACTGGAGCTAGGAGTTGAAGATAGAAACTGGAGCTAGGAGTTGGAGATAGAAACTGGAGCTAGGAGTTGGAGATAGAAACTGGAGCTACGAGTTGAAGATAGAAACTAGAGCTAGGAGTTGGAGATAGAAACTGGAGCTAGGAGTTTAAGATAGAAACGGGAGCTAGGATTTGGAAATAGAAACTAGAGTCAGGAGTTGAAGATAGAAGGTGGAGATAGGAGTTG
Source organism: Petromyzon marinus (assembly GCF_048934315.1). Lineage (NCBI taxonomy): Eukaryota > Metazoa > Chordata > Hyperoartia > Petromyzontiformes > Petromyzontidae > Petromyzon > Petromyzon marinus. Next base: position 24,696,543 of record NC_133668.1, on the reverse strand, counting down.
GAGATATAAACTGGAGCTTGGAGTTAGAGATATAAACTGGAGCTAGGAGTTGGAGATAGAAACTGGAGCTAGGAGTTGGAGATAGAAACTGGAGCTAGGAGTTGAAGATAGAAGCTGTAGCTAGGAGTTGGAGATAGAAGCTGGAGCTAGGTGTTGGAGATAGAAACTGGAGCTAGGAGTTGGAGATAGAAACTGGAGCTAGGAGTTGGAGATATAAACTGGAGCTAGGAGTTGGAGATAGAAACTGGAGCTAACAGTTGGAGATAGAAACTGGAGCTAGGAGTTGGAGATAGAAACTGGAGCTAGGAGTTGAAGATAGAAGCTGTAGCTAGGAGTTGGAGATAGAAACTGGAGCTAGGAGTTGGAGATATAAACTGGAGCTAGGAGTTGGAGATAGAAACTGGAGCTAGGAGTTGGAGATAGAAACTGGAGCTAGGAGTTGGAGATAGCAGCTGGAGCTAAGAGTTGAAGATAGCAGCTATAGCTATGACTTGGAGATAGAAATTGGAGCTAGGATTTAGAGATAGAAACTGGAGCTTGGAGTTGGAGATCGAAACTGGAGCTGGAGTTGGAGATTGAAACTGGAGCTAGGAGTTGGAGATTGAAACTGGAGCTAGGAGTTGGAGATGGAAACTGGAGCTTGGAGTTGGAGATACAAACTGGAGCTAGGAGTTGGAGATAGAAACTAGAGTTTGGAGTTGAAGATAGAAGGTGGAGATAGGAGTTGGAGATATAAACTGGAGCTAGGAGTTAGAGATATAAACTGGAGCTAGGAGTTGGAGATAGAAACTGGAGCTAGGATTTGGAGATAGAAACTGGAGCTAGGAGTTGGAGATCGAAACTGGAGCTGGAATTGGAGATTGAAAATGGAGCTAGGAGTTGGAGATTGAAAATGGAGCTAGGAGTTGGAGATATAAACTGGAGCTTGGAGTTGGAGATACAAACTGGAGCTAGGAGTTGGAGATTGAAACTGGAGCTAGGAGTTGGAGATAGAAGCTGGAGCTACGAGTTGGAAATTGAAACTGGAGCTAGGAGTTGAAGATAGAAACTGGAGCTAGGAGTTGGAGATAGAAACTGGAGCTAGGAGTTGGAGATAGAAACTGGAGCTACGAGTTGAAGATAGAAACTAGAGCTAGGAGTTGGAGATAGAAACTGGAGCTAGGAGTTTAAGATAGAAACGGGAGCTAGGATTTGGAAATAGAAACTAGAGTTAGGAGTTGAAGATAGAAGGTGGAGATAGGAGTTGGAGATATAAACTGGAGCTAGGAGTTAGAGATATAAACTGGAGCTAGGAGTTGGAGATAGAAAGTGGAGCTAGGAGTTGAAGATAGAAGCTGTAGCTAGGAGTTGGAGATAGAAGCTGGAGCTAGGTGTTGGAGATAGAAACTGGAGCTAGGAGTTGGAGATAGAAACTGAAGCTAGGAGTTGGAGATATAAACTGGAGCTAGGAGTTGAAGATAGAAGCTGTAGCTAGGAGTTGGAGATAGAAACTGGAGCTAGGAGTTGGAGATATAAATTGGAGCTAGGATTTGGAGATAGAAACTGGAGCTTGGAGTTGGAGATCGAAACTGGAGCTGGAGTTGGAGATTGAAACTGGAGCTAGGAGTTGGAGATTGAAACTGGAGCTAGGAGTTGGAGATGGAAACTGGAGCTGGAGTTGGAGATAGAAACTGGAGCTAGGAGTTGGAGATAGAAACTGGAGCTAGGAGTTGGAGATATAAACTGGAGCTAGGAGTTGAAGATATAAGCTGTAGCTAGGAGTTGGAGATAGAAACTGGAGCTAGGAGTTGGAGATATAAATTGGAGCTAGGATTTGGAGATAGAAACTGGAGCTTGGAGTTGGAGATCGAAACTGGAGCTGGAGTTGGAGATTGAAACTGGAGCTAGGAGTTGGAGATTGAAACTGGAGCTAGGAGTTGGAGATGGAAACTGGAGCTGGAGTTGGAGATAGAAACTGGAGCTAGGAGTTGGAGATAGAAACTGGAGCTAGGAGTTGGAGATAGAAACTGGAGCTAGGAGTTGGAGATATGAACTGGAGCTAGGATTTGGAGATAGAAACTGGAGCTAGGAGTTGGAGATCGAAACTGGAGCTGGAATTGGAGATTGAAAATGGAGCTAGGAGTTGGAGATTGAAACTGGAGCTAGGAGTTGGAGATAGAAACTGGAGCTTGGAGTTGGAGATTGAAACTGGAGCTAGGAGTTGGAGATAGAAGCTGGAGCTACGAGTTGGAAATTGAAACTGGAGCTAGGAGTTGAAGATAGAAACTGGAGCTAGGAGTTGGAGATAGAAGCTGTAGCTAGGAGTTGGAGATAGAAGCTGGAGCTAGGTGTTGGAGATAGAAACTGGAGCTAGGAGTTGGAGATAGAAACTGGAGCTAGGAGTTGGAGATATAAACTGGAGCTAGGAGTTGAAGATAGAAGCTGTAGCTAGGAGTTGGAGATAGAAACTGGAGCTAGGAGTTGGAGATATAAATTGGAGCTAGGATTTGGAGATAGAAACTGGAGCTTGGAGTTGGAGATCGAAACTGGAGCTAGGAGTTGGAGATAGAAAGTGGAGCTAGGAGTTGAAGATAGAAGCTGGAGCTAGGTGTTGGAGATAGAAACTGGAGCTAGGAGTTGGAGATAGAAACTGGAGCTAGGAGTTGGAGATATAAACTGGAGCTAGGAGTTGAAGATAGAAGCTGTAGCTAGGAGTTGGAGATAGAAACTGGAGCTAGGAGTTGGAGATATAAATTGGAGCTAGGATTTGGAGATAGAAACTGGAGCTTGGAGTTGGAGATCGAAACTGGAGCTGGAGTTGGAGATTGAAACTGGAGCTAGGAGTTGGAGATTGAAACTGGAGCTAGGAGTTGGAGATGGAAACTGGAGCTGGAGTTGGAGATAGAAACTGGAGCTAGGAGTTGGAGATAGAAACTGGAGCTAGGAGTTGGAGATAGAAACTGGAGCTAGGAGTTGGAGATATGAACTGGAGCTAGGATTTGGAGATAGAAACTGGAGCTAGGAGTTGGAGATCGAAACTGGAGCTGGAATTGGAGATTGAAAATGGAGCTAGGAGTTGGAGATTGAAACTGGAGCTAGGAGTTGGAGATAGAAACTGGAGCTTGGAGTTGGAGATTGAAACTGGAGCTAGGAGTTGGAGATAGAAGCTGGAGCTACGAGTTGGAAATTGAAACTGGAGCTAGGAGTTGAAGATAGAAACTGGAGCTAGGAGTTGGAGATAGAAGCTGTAGCTAGGAGTTGGAGATAGAAGCTGGAGCTAGGTGTTGGAGATAGAAACTGGAGCTAGGAGTTGGAGATAGAAACTGGAGCTAGGAGTTGGAGATATAAACTGGAGCTAGGAGTTGAAGATAGAAGCTGTAGCTAGGAGTTGGAGATAGAAACTGGAGCTAGGAGTTGGAGATATAAATTGGAGCTAGGATTTGGAGATAGAAACTGGAGCTTGGAGTTGGAGATCGAAACTGGAGCTGGAGTTGGAGATTGAAACTGGAGCTAGGAGTTGGAGATTGAAACTGGAGCTAGGAGTTGGAGATGGAAACTGGAGCTGGAGTTGGAGATAGAAACTGGAGCTAGGAGTTGGAGATAGAAACTGGAGCTAGGAGTTGGAGATAGAAACTGGAGCTAGGAGTTGGAGATATAAACTGGAGCTAGGATTTGGATATAGAAACTGGAGCTAGGAGTTGGAGATCGAAACTTGAGCTGGAATTGGAGATTGAAAATGGAGCTAGGAGTTGGAGATTGAAACTGGAGCTAGGAGTTGGAGATAGAAACTGGAGCTTGGAGTTGGAGATACAAACTGGAGCTAGGAGTTGGAGATAGAAACTGGAGCTAGGAGTTGGAGATTGAAACTGGAGCTAGGAGTTGGAGATAGAAGCTGGAGCTACGAGTTGGAAATTGAAACTGGAGCTAGGAGTTGAAGATAGAAACTGGAGCTAGGAGTTGGAGATAGAAACTGGAGCTAGGAGTTGGAGATAGAAACTGGAGCTACGAGTTGAAGATAGAAACTAGAGCTAGGAGTTGGAGATAGAAACTGGAGCTAGGAGTTTAAGATAGAAACGGGAGCTAGGATTTGGAAATAGAAACTAGAGTCAGGAGTTGAAGATAGAAGGTGGAGATAGGAGTTGGAGATATAAACTGGAGCTTGGAGTTAGAGATATAAACTGGAGCTAGGAGTTGGAGATAGAAACTGGAGCTAGGAGTTGGAGATAGAAACTGGAGCTAGGAGTTGAAGATAGAAGCTGTAGCTAGGAGTTGGAGATAGAAGCTGGAGCTAGGTGTTGGAGATAGAAACTGGAGCTAGGAGTTGGAGATAGAAACTGGAGCTAGGAGTTGGAGATATAAACTGGAGCTAGGAGTTGGAGATAGAAACTGGAGCTAACAGTTGGAGATAGAAACTGGAGCTAGGAGTTGGAGATAGAAACTGGAGCTAGGAGTTGAAGATAGAAGCTGTAGCTAGGAGTTGGAGATAGAAACTGGAGCTAGGAGTTGGAGATATAAACTGGAGCTAGGAGTTGGAGATAGAAACTGGAGCTAGGAGTTGGAGATAGAAACTGGAGCTAGGAGTTGGAGATAGCAGCTGGAGCTAAGAGTTGAAGATAGAAGCTATAGCTATGACTTGGAGATAGAAATTGGAGCTAGGATTTGGAGATAGAAACTGGAGCTTGGAGTTGGAGATCGAAACTGGAGCTGGAGTTGGAGATTGAAACTGGAGCTAGGAGTTGGAGATTGAAACTGGAGCTAGGAGTTGGAGATGGAAACTGGAGCTTGGAGTTGGAGATACAAACTGGAGCTAGGAGTTGGAGATAGAAACTAGAGTTTGGAGTTGAAGATAGAAGGTGGAGATAGGAGTTGGAGATATAAACTGGAGCTAGGAGTTAGAGATATAAACTGGAGCTAGGAGTTGGAGATAGAAACTGGAGCTAGGATTTGGAGATAGAAACTGGAGCTAGGAGTTGGAGATCGAAACTGGAGCTGGAATTGGAGATTGAAAATGGAGCTAGGAGTTGGAGATTGAAAATGGAGCTAGGAGTTGGAGATATAAACTGGAGCTTGGAGTTGGAGATACAAACTGGAGCTAGGAGTTGGAGATTGAAACTGGAGCTAGGAGTTGGAGATAGAAGCTGGAGCTACGAGTTGGAAATTGAAACTGGAGCTAGGAGTTGAAGATAGAAACTGGAGCTAGGAGTTGGAGATAGAAACTGGAGCTAGGAGTTGGAGATAGAAACTGGAGCTACGAGTTGAAGATAGAAACTAGAGCTAGGAGTTGGAGATAGAAACTGGAGCTAGGAGTTTAAGATAGAAACGGGAGCTAGGATTTGGAAATAGAAACTAGAGTTAGGAGTTGAAGATAGAAGGTGGAGATAGGAGTTGGAGATATAAACTGGAGCTAGGAGTTAGAGATATAAACTGGAGCTAGGAGTTGGAGATAGAAAGTGGAGCTAGGAGTTGAAGATAGAAGCTGTAGCTAGGAGTTGGAGATAGAAGCTGGAGCTAGGTGTTGGAGATAGAAACTGGAGCTAGGAGTTGGAGATAGAAACTGAAGCTAGGAGTTGGAGATATAAACTGGAGCTAGGAGTTGAAGATAGAAGCTGTAGCTAGGAGTTGGAGATAGAAACTGGAGCTAGGAGTTGGAGATATAAATTGGAGCTAGGATTTGGAGATAGAAACTGGAGCTTGGAGTTGGAGATCGAAACTGGAGCTGGAGTTGGAGATTGAAACTGGAGCTAGGAGTTGGAGATTGAAACTGGAGCTAGGAGTTGGAGATGGAAACTGGAGCTGGAGTTGGAGATAGAAACTGGAGCTAGGAGTTGGAGATAGAAACTGGAGCTAGGAGTTGGAGATAGAAACTGGAGCTAGGAGTTGGAGATATGAACTGGAGCTAGGATTTGGAGATAGAAACTGGAGCTAGGAGTTGGAGATCGAAACTGGAGCTGGAATTGGAGATTGAAAATGGAGCTAGGAGTTGGAGATTGAAACTGGAGCTAGGAGTTGGAGATAGAAACTGGAGCTTGGAGTTGGAGATTGAAACTGGAGCTAGGAGTTGGAGATAGAAGCTGGAGCTACGAGTTGGAAATTGAAACTGGAGCTAGGAGTTGAAGATAGAAACTGGAGCTAGGAGTTGGAGATAGAAGCTGTAGCTAGGAGTTGGAGATAGAAGCTGGAGCTAGGTGTTGGAGATAGAAACTGGAGCTAGGAGTTGGAGATAGAAACTGGAGCTAGGAGTTGGAGATATAAACTGGAGCTAGGAGTTGAAGATAGAAGCTGTAGCTAGGAGTTGGAGATAGAAACTGGAGCTAGGAGTTGGAGATATAAATTGGAGCTAGGATTTGGAGATAGAAACTGGAGCTTGGAGTTGGAGATCGAAACTGGAGCTGGAGTTGGAGATTGAAACTGGAGCTAGGAGTTGGAGATTGAAACTGGAGCTAGGAGTTGGAGATGGAAACTGGAGCTGGAGTTGGAGATAGAAACTGGAGCTAGGAGTTGGAGATAGAAACTGGAGCTAGGAGTTGGAGATAGAAACTGGAGCTAGGAGTTGGAGATATAAACTGGAGCTAGGATTTGGATATAGAAACTGGAGCTAGGAGTTGGAGATCGAAACTTGAGCTGGAATTGGAGATTGAAAATGGAGCTAGGAGTTGGAGATTGAAACTGGAGCTAGGAGTTGGAGATAGAAACTGGAGCTTGGAGTTGGAGATACAAACTGGAGCTAGGAGTTGGAGATAGAAACTGGAGCTAGGAGTTGGAGATTGAAACTGGAGCTAGGAGTTGGAGATAGAAGCTGGAGCTACGAGTTGGAAATTGAAACTGGAGCTAGGAGTTGAAGATAGAAACTGGAGCTAGGAGTTGGAGATAGAAACTGGAGCTAGGAGTTGGAGATAGAAACTGGAGCTACGAGTTGAAGATAGAAACTAGAGCTAGGAGTTGGAGATAGAAACTGGAGCTAGGAGTTTAAGATAGAAACGGGAGCTAGGATTTGGAAATAGAAACTAGAGTCAGGAGTTGAAGATAGAAGGTGGAGATAGGAGTTGGAGATATAAACTGGAGCTTGGAGTTAGAGATATAAACTGGAGCTAGGAGTTGGAGATAGAAACTGGAGCTAGGAGTTGGAGATAGAAACTGGAGCTAGGAGTTGAAGATAGAAGCTGTAGCTAGGAGTTGGAGATAGAAGCTGGAGCTAGGTGTTGGAGATAGAAACTGGAGCTAGGAGTTGGAGATAGAAACTGGAGCTAGGAGTTGGAGATATAAACTGGAGCTAGGAGTTGGAGATAGAAACTGGAGCTAACAGTTGGAGATAGAAACTGGAGCTAGGAGTTGGAGATAGAAACTGGAGCTAGGAGTTGAAGATAGAAGCTGTAGCTAGGAGTTGGAGATAGAAACTGGAGCTAGGAGTTGGAGATATAAACTGGAGCTAGGAGTTGGAGATAGAAACTGGAGCTAGGAGTTGGAGATAGAAACTGGAGCTAGGAGTTGGAGATAGCAGCTGGAGCTAAGAGTTGAAGATAGAAGCTATAGCTATGACTTGGAGATAGAAATTGGAGCTAGGATTTGGAGATAGAAACTGGAGCTTGGAGTTGGAGATCGAAACTGGAGCTGGAGTTGGAGATTGAAACTGGAGCTAGGAGTTGGAGATTGAAACTGGAGCTAGGAGTTGGAGATGGAAACTGGAGCTTGGAGTTGGAGATACAAACTGGAGCTAGGAGTTGGAGATAGAAACTAGAGTTTGGAGTTGAAGATAGAAGGTGGAGATAGGAGTTGGAGATATAAACTGGAGCTAGGAGTTAGAGATATAAACTGGAGCTAGGAGTTGGAGATAGAAACTGGAGCTAGGATTTGGAGATAGAAACTGGAGCTAGGAGTTGGAGATCGAAACTGGAGCTGGAATTGGAGATTGAAAATGGAGCTAGGAGTTGGAGATTGAAAATGGAGCTAGGAGTTGGAGATATAAACTGGAGCTTGGAGTTGGAGATACAAACTGGAGCTAGGAGTTGGAGATTGAAACTGGAGCTAGGAGTTGGAGATAGAAGCTGGAGCTACGAGTTGGAAATTGAAACTGGAGCTAGGAGTTGAAGATAGAAACTGGAGCTAGGAGTTGGAGATAGAAACTGGAGCTAGGAGTTGGAGATAGAAACTGGAGCTACGAGTTGAAGATAGAAACTAGAGCTAGGAGTTGGAGATAGAAACTGGAGCTAGGAGTTTAAGATAGAAACGGGAGCTAGGATTTGGAAATAGAAACTAGAGTTAGGAGTTGAAGATAGAAGGTGGAGATAGGAGTTGGAGATATAAACTGGAGCTAGGAGTTAGAGATATAAACTGGAGCTAGGAGTTGGAGATAGAAAGTGGAGCTAGGAGTTGAAGATAGAAGCTGTAGCTAGGAGTTGGAGATAGAAGCTGGAGCTAGGTGTTGGAGATAGAAACTGGAGCTAGGAGTTGGAGATAGAAACTGAAGCTAGGAGTTGGAGATATAAACTGGAGCTAGGAGTTGAAGATAGAAGCTGTAGCTAGGAGTTGGAGATAGAAACTGGAGCTAGGAGTTGGAGATATAAATTGGAGCTAGGATTTGGAGATAGAAACTGGAGCTTGGAGTTGGAGATCGAAACTGGAGCTGGAGTTGGAGATTGAAACTGGAGCTAGGAGTTGGAGATTGAAACTGGAGCTAGGAGTTGGAGATGGAAACTGGAGCTGGAGTTGGAGATAGAAACTGGAGCTAGGAGTTGGAGATAGAAACTGGAGCTAGGAGTTGGAGATAGAAACTGGAGCTAGGAGTTGGAGATATGAACTGGAGCTAGGATTTGGAGATAGAAACTGGAGCTAGGAGTTGGAGATCGAAACTGGAGCTGGAATTGGAGATTGAAAATGGAGCTAGGAGTTGGAGATTGAAACTGGAGCTAGGAGTTGGAGATAGAAACTGGAGCTTGGAGTTGGAGATTGAAACTGGAGCTAGGAGTTGGAGATAGAAGCTGGAGCTACGAGTTGGAAATTTAAACTGGAGCTAGGAGTTGAAGATAGAAACTGGAGCTAGGAGTTGGAGATAGAAGCTGTAGCTAGGAGTTGGAGATAGAAGCTGGAGCTAGGTGTTGGAGATAGAAACTGGAGCTAGGAGTTGGAGATAGAAACTGGAGCTAGGAGTTGGAGATATAAACTGGAGCTAGGAGTTGAAGATAGAAGCTGTAGCTAGGAGTTGGAGATAGAAACTGGAGCTAGGAGTTGGAGATATAAATTGGAGCTAGGATTTGGAGATAGAAACTGGAGCTTGGAGTTGGAGATCGAAACTGGAGCTGGAGTTGGAGATTGAAACTGGAGCTAGGAGTTGGAGATTGAAACTGGAGCTAGGAGTTGGAGATGGAAACTGGAGCTGGAGTTGGAGATAGAAACTGGAGCTAGGAGTTGGAGATAGAAACTGGAGCTAGGAGTTGGAGATAGAAACTGGAGCTAGGAGTTGGAGATATAAACTGGAGCTAGGATTTGGAGATAGAAACTGGAGCTAGGAGTTGGAGATCGAAACTGGAGCTGGAATTGGAGATTGAAAATGGAGCTAGGAGTTGGAGATTGAAACTGGAGCTAGGAGTTGGAGATAGAAACTGGAGCTTGGAGTTGGAGATACAAACTGGAGCTAGGAGTTGGAGATAGAAACTGGAGCTAGGAGTTGGAGATTGAAACTGGAGCTAGGAGTTGGAGATAGAAGCTGGAGCTACGAGTTGGAAATTGAAACTGGAGCTAGGAGTTGAAGATAGAAACTGGAGCTAGGAGTTGGAGATAGAAACTGGAGCTAGGAGTTGGAGATAGAAACTGGAGCTACGAGTTGAAGATAGAAACTAGAGCTAGGAGTTGGAGATAGAAACTGGAGCTAGGAGTTTAAGATAGAAACGGGAGCTAGGATTTGGAAATAGAAACTAGAGTCAGGAGTTGAAGATAGAAGGTGGAGATAGGAGTTGGAGATATAAACTGGAGCTTGGAGTTAGAGATATAAACTGGAGCTAGGAGTTGGAGATAGAAACTGGAGCTAGGAGTTGGAGATAGAAACTGGAGCTAGGAGTTGAAGATAGAAGCTGTAGCTAGGAGTTGGAGATAGAAGCTGGAGCTAGGTGTTGGAGATAGAAACTGGAGCTAGGAGTTGGAGATAGAAACTGGAGCTAGGAGTTGGAGATATAAACTGGAGCTAGGAGTTGGAGATAGAAACTGGAGCTAACAGTTGGAGATAGAAACTGGAGCTAGGAGTTGGAGATAGAAACTGGAGCTAGGAGTTGAAGATAGAAGCTGTAGCTAGGAGTTGGAGATAGAAACTGGAGCTAGGAGTTGGAGATATAAACTGGAGCTAGGAGTTGGAGATAGAAACTGGAGCTAGGAGTTGGAGATAGAAACTGGAGCTAGGAGTTGGAGATAGCAGCTGGAGCTAAGAGTTGAAGATAGAAGCTATAGCTATGAGTTGGAGATAGAAATTGGAGCTAGGATTTGGAGATAGAAACTGGAGCTTGGAGTTGGAGATCGAAACTGGAGCTGGAGTTGGAGATTGAAACTGGAGCTAGGAGTTGGAGATTGAAACTGGAGCTAGGAGTTGGAGATGGAAACTGGAGCTTGGAGTTGGAGATACAAACTGGAGCTAGGAGTTGGAGATAGAAACTAGAGTTAGGAGTTGAAGATAGAAGGTGGAGATAGGAGTTGGAGATATAAACTGGAGCTAGGAGTTAGAGATATAAACTGGAGCTAGGAGTTGGAGATAGAAACTGGAGCTAGGATTTGGAGATAGAAACTGGAGCTAGGAGTTGGAGATCGAAACTGGAGCTGGAATTGGAGATTGAAAATGGAGCTAGGAGTTGGAGATTGAAAATGGAGCTAGGAGTTGGAGATAGAAACTGGAGCTTGGAGTTGGAGATACAAACTGGAGCTAGGAGTTGGAGATTGAAACTGGAGCTAGGAGTTGGAGATAGAAGCTGGAGCTACGAGTTGGAAATTGAAACTGGAGCTAGGAGTTGAAGATAGAAACTGGAGCTAGGAGTTGGAGATAGAAACTGGAGCTAGGAGTTGGAGATAGAAACTGGAGCTAGGAGTTTAAGATAGAAACGGGAGCTAGGATTTGGAAATAGAAACTAGAGTCAGGAGTTGAAGATAGAAGGTGGAGATAGGAGTTGGAGATATAAACTGGAGCTTGGAGTTAGAGATATAAACTGGAGCTAGGAGTTGGAGATAGAAACTGGAGCTAGGAGTTGGAGATAGAAACTGGAGCTAGGAGTTGAAGATAGAAGCTGTAGCTAGGAGTTGGAGATAGAAGCTGGAGCTAGGTGTTGGAGATAGAAACTGGAGCTAGGAGTTGGAGATAGAAACTGGAGCTAGGAGTTGGAGATATAAACTGGAGCTAGGAGTTGGAGATAGAAACTGGAGCTAACAGTTGGAGATAGAAACTGGAGCTAGGAGTTGGAGATAGAAACTGGAGCTAGGAGTTGAAGATAGAAGCTGTAGCTAGGAGTTGGAGATAGAAACTGGAGCTAGGAGTTGGAGATATAAACTGGAGCTAGGAGTTGGAGATAGAAACTGGAGCTAGGAGTTGGAGATAGAAACTGGAGCTAGGAGTTGGAGATAGCAGCTGGAGCTAAGAGTTGAAGATAGAAGCTATAGCTATGAGTTGGAGATAGAAATTGGAGCTAGGATTTGGAGATAGAAACTGGAGCTTGGAGTTGGAGATCGAAACTGGAGCTGGAGTTGGAGATTGAAACTGGAGCTAGGAGTTGGAGATTGAAACTGGAGCTAGGAGTTGGAGATGGAAACTGGAGCTTGGAGTTGGAGATACAAACTGGAGCTAGGAGTTGGAGATAGAAACTAGAGTTAGGAGTTGAAGATAGAAGGTGGAGATAGGAGTTGGAGATATAAACTGGAGCTAGGAGTTAGAGATATAAACTGGAGCTAGGAGTTGGAGATAGAAACTGGAGCTAGGATTTGGAGATAGAAACTGGAGCTAGGAGTTGGAGATCGAAACTGGAGCTGGAATTGGAGATTGAAAATGGAGCTAGGAGTTGGAGATTGAAAATGGAGCTAGGAGTTGGAGATAGAAACTGGAGCTTGGAGTTGGAGATACAAACTGGAGCTAGGAGTTGGAGATTGAAACTGGAGCTAGGAGTTGGAGATAGAAGCTGGAGCTACGAGTTGGAAATTGAAACTGGAGCTAGGAGTTGAAGATAGAAACTGGAGCTAGGAGTTGGAGATAGAAACTGGAGCTAGGAGTTGGAGATAGAAACTGGAGCTACGAGTTGAAGATAGAAACTAGAGCTAGGAGTTGGAGATAGAAACTGGAGCTAGGAGTTTAAGATAGAAACGGGAGCTAGGATTTGGAAATAGAAACTAGAGTTAGGAGTTGAAGATAGAAGGTGGAGATAGGAGTTGGAGATATAAACTGGAGCTAGGAGTTAGAGATATAAATTGGAGCTAGGAGTTGGAGATAGAAACTGGAGCTAGGAGTTGGAGATAGAAACTGGAGATAGGAGTTGAAGATAGAAGCTGTAGCTAGGAGTTGGAGATAGAAGCTGGAGCTAGGTGTTGGAGATAGAAACTGGAGCTAGGAGTTGGAGATAGAAACTGGAGCTAGGAGTTAGAGATATAAACTGGAGCTAGGAGTTGGAGATAGAAACTGGAGCTAACAGTTGGAGATAGAAACTGGAGCTAGGAGTTGGAGATAGAAACTGGAGCTAGGAGTTGAAGATAGAAGCTGTAGCTAGGAGTTGGAGATAGAAACTGGAGCTAGGAGTTGGAGATATAAATTGGAGCTAGGATTTGGAGATAGAAACTGGAGCTTGGAGTTGGAGATCGAAACTGGAGCTGGAGTTGGAGATTGAAACTGGAGCTAGGAGTTGGAGATTGAAACTGGAGCTAGGAGTTGGAGATGGAAACTGGAGCTGGAGTTGGAGATAGAAACTGGAGCTAGGAGTTGGAGATAGAAACTGGAGCTAGGAGTTGGAGATAGAAACTGGAGCTACGAGTTGGAGATATAAACTGGAGCTAGGATTTGGAGATAGAAACTGGAGCTAGGAGTTGGAGATCGAAACTGGAGCTGGAATTGGAGATTGAAAATGGAGCTAGGAGTTGGAGATTGAAACTGGAGCTAGGAGTTGGAGATAGAAACTGGAGCTTGGAGTTGGAGATTGAAACTGGAGCTAGGAGTTGGAGATAGAAGCTGGAGCTACGAGTTGGAAATTTAAACTGGAGCTAGGAGTTGAAGATAGAAACTGGAGCTAGGAGTTGGAGATAGAAGCTGTAGCTAGGAGTTGGAGATAGAAGCTGGAGCTAGGTGTTGGAGATAGAAACTGGAGCTAGGAGTTGGAGATAGAAACTGGAGCTAGGAGTTGGAGATATAAACTGGAGCTAGGAGTTGAAGATAGAAGCTGTAGCTAGGAGTTGGAGATAGAAACTGGAGCTAGGAGTTGGAGATATAAATTGGAGCTAGGATTTGGAGATAGAAACTGGAGCTTGGAGTTGGAGATCGAAACTGGAGCTGGAGTTGGAGATTGAAACTGGAGCTAGGAGTTGGAGATTGAAACTGGAGCTAGGAGTTGGAGATGGAAACTGGAGCTGGAGTTGGAGATAGAAACTGGAGCTAGGAGTTGGAGATAGAAACTGGAGCTAGGAGTTGGAGATAGAAACTGGAGCTAGGAGTTGGAGATATAAACTGGAGCTAGGATTTGGAGATAGAAACTGGAGCTAGGAGTTGGAGATCGAAACTGGAGCTGGGAGTTGGAGATACAAACTGGAGCTAGGAGTTGGAGATAGAAACTGGAGCTTGGAGTTGGAGATACAAACTGGAGCTAGGAGTTGGAGATAGAAACTGGAGCTAGGAGTTGGAGATTGAAACTGGAGCTAGGAGTTGGAGATAGAAGCTGGAGCTACGAGTTGGAAATTGAAACTGGAGCTAGGAGTTGAAGATAGAAACTGGAGCTAGGAGTTGGAGATAGAAACTGGAGCTAGGAGTTGGAGATAGAAACTGGAGCTACGAGTTGAAGATAGAAACTAGAGCTAGGAGTTGGAGATAGAAACTGGAGCTAGGAGTTTAAGATAGAAACGGGAGCTAGGATTTGGAAATAGAAACTAGAGTCAGGAGTTGAAGATAGAAGGTGGAGATAGGAGTTGGAGATATAAACTGGAGCTTGGAGTTAGAGATATAAACTGGAGCTAGGAGTTGGAGATAGAAACTGGAGCTAGGAGTTGGAGATAGAAACTGGAGCTAGGAGTTGAAGATAGAAGCTGTAGCTAGGAGTTGGAGATAGAAGCTGGAGCTAGGTGTTGGAGATAGAAACTGGAGCTAGGAGTTGGAGATAGAAACTGGAGCTAGGAGTTGGAGATATAAACTGGAGCTAGGAGTTGGAGATAGAAACTGGAGCTAACAGTTGGAGATAGAAACTGGAGCTAGGAGTTGGAGATAGAAACTGGAGCTAGGAGTTGAAGATAGAAGCTGTAGCTAGGAGTTGGAGATAGAAACTGGAGCTAGGAGTTGGAGATATAAACTGGAGCTAGGAGTTGGAGATAGAAACTGGAGCTAGGAGTTGGAGATAGAAACTGGAGCTAGGAGTTGGAGATAGCAGCTGGAGCTAAGAGTTGAAGATAGAAGCTATAGCTATGAGTTGGAGATAGAAATTGGAGCTAGGATTTGGAGATAGAAACTGGAGCTTGGAGTTGGAGATCGAAACTGGAGCTGGAGTTGGAGATTGAAACTGGAGCTAGGAGTTGGAGATTGAAACTGGAGCTAGGAGTTGGAGATGGAAACTGGAGCTTGGAGTTGGAGATACAAACTGGAGCTAGGAGTTGGAGATAGAAACTAGAGTTAGGAGTTGAAGATAGAAGGTGGAGATAGGAGTTGGAGATATAAACTGGAGCTAGGAGTTAGAGATATAAACTGGAGCTAGGAGTTGGAGATAGAAACTGGAGCTAGGATTTGGAGATATAAACTGGAGCTAGGAGTTGGAGATCGAAACTGGAGCTGGAATTGGAGATTGAAAATGGAGCTAGGAGTTGGAGATTGAAACTGGAGCTAGGAGTTGGAGATAGAAACTGGAGCTTGGAGTTGGAGATTGAAACTGGAGCTAGGAGTTGGAGATAGAAGCTGGAGCTACGAGTTGGAAATTTAAACTGGAGCTAGGAGTTGAAGATAGAAACTGGAGCTAGGAGTTGGAGATAGAAGCTGTAGCTAGGAGTTGGAGATAGAAGCTGGAGCTAGGTGTTGGAGATAGAAACTGGAGCTAGGAGTTGGAGATAGAAACTGGAGCTAGGAGTTGGAGATATAAACTGGAACTAGGAGTTGAAGATAGAAGCTGTAGCTAGGAGTTGGAGATAGAAACTGGAGCTAGGAGTTGGAGATATAAATTGGAGCTAGGATTTGGAGATAGAAACTGGAGCTTGGAGTTGGAGATCGAAACTGGAGCTGGAGTTGGAGATTGAAACTGGAGCTAGGAGTTGGAGATTGAAACTGGAGCTAGGAGTTGGAGATGGAAACTGGAGCTGGAGTTGGAGATAGAAACTGGAGCTAGGAGTTGGAGATAGAAACTGGAGCTAGGAGTTGGAGATAGAAACTGGAGCTAGGAGTTGGAGATATAAACTGGAGCTAGGATTTGGAGATAGAAACTGGAGCTAGGAGTTGGAGATCGAAACTGGAGCTGGAATTGGAGATTGAAAATGGAGCTAGGAGTTGGAGATTGACACTGGAGCTAGGAGTTGGAGATAGAAACTGGAGCTTGGAGTTGGAGATACAAACTGGAGCTAGGAGTTGGAGATAGAAACTGGAGCTAGGAGTTGGAGATTGAAACTGGAGCTAGGAGTTGGAGATAGAAGCTGGAGCTACGAGTTGGAAATTGAAACTGGAGCTAGGAGTTGAAGATAGAAACTGGAGCTAGGAGTTGGAGATAGAAACTGGAGCTAGGAGTTGGAGATAGAAACTGGAGCTACGAGTTGAAGATAGAAACTAGAGCTAGGAGTTGGAGATAGAAACTGGAGCTAGGAGTTTAAGATAGAAACGGGAGCTAGGATTTGGAAATAGAAACTAGAGTCAGGAGTTGAAGATAGAAGGTGGAGATAGGAGTTGGAGATATAAACTGGAGCTTGGAGTTAGAGATATAAACTGGAGCTAGGAGTTGGAGATAGAAACTGGAGCTAGGAGTTGGAGATAGAAACTGGAGCTAGGAGTTGAAGATAGAAGCTGTAGCTAGGAGTTGGAGATAGAAGCTGGAGCTAGGTGTTGGAGATAGAAACTGGAGCTAGGAGTTGGAGATAGAAACTGGAGCTAGGAGTTGGAGATATAAACTGGAGCTAGGAGTTGGAGATAGAAACTGGAGCTAACAGTTGGAGATAGAAACTGGAGCTAGGAGTTGGAGATAGAAACTGGAGCTAGGAGTTGAAGATAGAAGCTGTAGCTAGGAGTTGGAGATAGAAACTGGAGCTAGGAGTTGGAGATATAAACTGGAGCTAGGAGTTGGAGATAGAAACTGGAGCTAGGAGTTGGAGATAGAAACTGGAGCTAGGAGTTGGAGATAGCAGCTGGAGCTAAGAGTTGAAGATAGAAGCTATAGCTATGAGTTGGAGATAGAAATTGGAGCTAGGATTTGGAGATAGAAACTGGAGCTTGGAGTTGGAGATCGAAACTGGAGCTGGAGTTGGAGATTGAAACTGGAGCTAGGAGTTGGAGATTGAAACTGGAGCTAGGAGTTGGAGATGGAAACTGGAGCTTGGAGTTGGAGATACAAACTGGAGCTAGGAGTTGGAGATAGAAACTAGAGTTAGGAGTTGAAGATAGAAGGTGGAGATAGGAGTTGGAGATATAAACTGGAGCTAGGAGTTAGAGATATAAACTGGAGCTAGGAGTTGGAGATAGAAACTGGAGCTAGGATTTGGAGATATAAACTGGAGCTAGGAGTTGGAGATCGAAACTGGAGCTGGAATTGGAGATTGAAAATGGAGCTAGGAGTTGGAGATTGAAAATGGAGCTAGGAGTTGGAGATAGAAACTGGAGCTTGGAGTTGGAGATACAAACTGGAGCTAGGAGTTGGAGATTGAAACTGGAGCTAGGAGTTGGAGATAGAAGCTGGAGCTACGAGTTGGAAATTGAAACTGGAGCTAGGAGTTGAAGATAGAAACTGGAGCTAGGAGTTGGAGATAGAAACTGGAGCTAGGAGTTGGAGATAGAAACTGGAGCTACGAGTTGAAGATAGAAACTAGAGCTAGGAGTTGGAGATAGAAACTGGAGCTTGGAGTTGGAGATCGAAACTGGAGCTGGAGTTGGAGATTGAAACTGGAGCTAGGAGTTGGAGATTGAAACTGGAGCTAGGAGTTGGAGATGGAAACTGGAGCTGGAGTTGGAGATAGAAACTGGAGCTAGGAGTTGGAGATAGAAACTGGAGCTAGGAGTTGGAGATAGAAACTGGAGCTACGAGTTGGAGATATAAACTGGAGCTAGGATTTGGAGATAGAAACTGGAGCTAGGAGTTGGAGATCGAAACTGGAGCTGGAATTGGAGATTGAAAATGGAGCTAGGAGTTGGAGATTGAAACTGGAGCTAGGAGTTGGAGATAGAAACTGGAGCTTGGAGTTGGAGATTGAAACTGGAGCTAGGAGTTGGAGATAGAAGCTGGAGCTACGAGTTGGAAATTTAAACTGGAGCTAGGAGTTGAAGATAGAAACTGGAGCTAGGAGTTGGAGATAGAAGCTGTAGCTAGGAGTTGGAGATAGAAGCTGGAGCTAGGTGTTGGAGATAGAAACTGGAGCTAGGAGTTGGAGATAGAAACTGGAGCTAGGAGTTGGAGATATAAACTGGAGCTAGGAGTTGAAGATAGAAGCTGTAGCTAGGAGTTGGAGATAGAAACTGGAGCTAGGAGTTGGAGATATAAATTGGAGCTAGGATTTGGAGATAGAAACTGGAGCTTGGAGTTGGAGATCGAAACTGGAGCTGGAGTTGGAGATTGAAACTGGAGCTAGGAGTTGGAGATTGAAACTGGAGCTAGGAGTTGGAGATGGAAACTGGAGCTGGAGTTGGAGATAGAAACTGGAGCTAGGAGTTGGAGATAGAAACTGGAGCTAGGAGTTGGAGATAGAAACTGGAGCTAGGAGTTGGAGATATAAACTGGAGCTAGGATTTGGAGATAGAAACTGGAGCTAGGAGTTGGAGATCGAAACTGGAGCTGGAATTGGAGATTGAAAATGGAGCTAGGAGTTGGAGATTGACACTGGAGCTAGGAGTTGGAGATAGAAACTGGAGCTTGGAGTTGGAGATACAAACTGGAGCTAGGAGTTGGAGATAGAAACTGGAGCTAGGAGTTGGAGATTGAAACTGGAGCTAGGAGTTGGAGATAGAAGCTGGAGCTACGAGTTGGAAATTGAAACTGGAGCTATGAGTTGAAGATAGAAACTGGAGCTAGGAGTTGGAGATAGAAACTGGAGCTAGGAGTTGGAGATAGAAACTGGAGCTACGAGTTGAAGATAGAAACTAGAGCTAGGAGTTGGAGATCGAAACTGGAGCTAGGAGTTTAAGATAGAAACGGGAGCTAGGATTTGGAAATAGAAACTAGAGTCAGGAGTTGAAGATAGAAGGTGGAGATAGGAGTTGGAGATATAAACTGGAGCTTGGAGTTAGAGATATAAACTGGAGCTAGGAGTTGGAGATAGAAACTGGAGCTAGGAGTTGGAGATAGAAACTGGAGCTAGGAGTTGAAGATAGAAGCTGTAGCTAGGAGTTGGAGATAGAAGCTGGAGCTAGGTGTTGGAGATAGAAACTGGAGCTAGGAGTTGGAGATAGAAACTGGAGCTAGGAGTTGGAGATATAAACTGGAGCTAGGAGTTGGAGATAGAAACTGGAGCTAACAGTTGGAGATAGAAACTGGAGCTAGGAGTTGGAGATAGAAACTGGAGCTAGGAGTTGAAGATAGAAGCTGTAGCTAGGAGTTGGAGATAGAAACTGGAGCTAGGAGTTGGAGATATAAACTGGAGCTAGGAGTTGGAGATAGAAACTGGAGCTAGGAGTTGGAGATAGAAACTGGAGCTAGGAGTTGGAGATAGCAGCTGGAGCTAAGAGTTGAAGATAGAAGCTATAGCTATGAGTTGGAGATAGAAATTGGAGCTAGGATTTGGAGATAGAAACTGGAGCTTGGAGTTGGAGATCGAAACTGGAGCTGGAGTTGGAGATTGAAACTGGAGCTAGGAGTTGGAGATTGAAACTGGAGCTAGGAGTTGGAGATGGAAACTGGAGCTTGGAGTTGGAGATACAAACTGGAGCTAGGAGTTGGAGATAGAAACTAGAGTTAGGAGTTGAAGATAGAAGGTGGAGATAGGAGTTGGAGATATAAACTGGAGCTAGGAGTTAGAGATATAAACTGGAGCTAGGAGTTGGAGATAGAAACTGGAGCTAGGATTTGGAGATATAAACTGGAGCTAGGAGTTGGAGATCGAAACTGGAGCTGGAATTGGAGATTGAAAATGGAGCTAGGAGTTGGAGATTGAAAATGGAGCTAGGAGTTGGAGATAGAAACTGGAGCTTGGAGTTGGAGATACAAACTGGAGCTAGGAGTTGGAGATTGAAACTGGAGCTAGGAGTTGGAGATAGAAGCTGGAGCTACGAGTTGGAAATTGAAACTGGAGCTAGGAGTTGAAGATAGAAACTGGAGCTAGGAGTTGGAGATAGAAACTGGAGCTAGGAGTTGGAGATAGAAACTGGAGCTACGAGTTGAAGATAGAAACTAGAGCTAGGAGTTGGAGATAGAAACTGGAGCGAGGAGTTTAAGATAGAAACGGGAGCTAGGATTTGGAAATAGAAACTAGAGTTAGGAGTTGAAGATAGAAGGTGGAGATAGGAGTTGGAGATATAAACTGGAGCTAGGAGTTAGAGATATAAATTGGAGCTAGGAGTTGGAGATAGAAACTGGAGCTAGGAGTTGGAGATAGAAACTGGAGATAGGAGTTGAAGATAGAAGCTGTAGCTAGGAGTTGGAGATAGAAGCTGGAGCTAGGTGTTGGAGATAGAAACTGGAGCTAGGAGTTGGAGATAGAAACTGGAGCTAGGAGTTAGAGATATAAACTGGAGCTAGGAGTTGGAGATAGAAACTGGAGCTAACAGTTGGAGATAGAAACTGGAGCTAGGAGTTGGAGATAGAAACTGGAGCTAGGAGTTGAAGATAGAAGCTGTAGCTAGGAGTTGGAGATAGAAACTGGAGCTAGGAGTTGGAGATATAAATTGGAGCTAGGATTTGGAGATAGAAACTGGAGCTTGGAGTTGGAGATCGAAACTGGAGCTGGAGTTGGAGATTGAAACTGGAGCTTGGAGTTGGAGATTGAAACTGGAGCTAGGAGTTGGAGATGGAAACTGGAGCTGGAGTTGGAGATAGAAAATGGAGCTAGGAGTTGGAGATAGAAACTGGAGCTAGGAGTTGGAGATAGAAACTGGAGCTACGAGTTGGAGATATAAACTGGAGCTAGGATTTGGAGATAGAAACTGGAGCTAGGAGTTGGAGATCGAAACTGGAGCTGGAATTGGAGATTGAAAATGGAGCTAGGAGTTGGAGATTGAAACTGGAGCTAGGAGTTGGAGATAGAAACTGGAGCTTGGAGTTGGAGATACAAACTGGAGCTAGGAGTTGGAGATAGAAACTGGAGCTAGGAGTTGGAGATTGAAACTGGAGCTAGGAGTTGGAGATAGAAGCTGGAGCTACGAGTTGGAAATTTAAACTGGAGCTAGGAGTTGAAGATAGAAACTGGAGCTAGGAGTTGGAGATAGAAACTGGAGCTAGGAGTTGGAGATAGAAACTGGAGCTACGAGTTGAAGATAGAAACTAGAGCTAGGAGTTGGAGATAGAAACTGGAGCTAGGAGTTTAAGATAGAAATGGGAGCTAGGATTTGGAAATAGAAACTAGAGTTAGGAGTTGAAGATAGAAGGTGGAGATAGGAGTTGGAGATATAAACTGGAGCTAGGAGTTAGAGATATAAACTGGAGCTAGGAGTTGGAGATAGAAACTGGAGCTAGGAGTTGGAGATAGAAAGTGGAGCTAGGAGTTGAAGATAGAAGCTGTAGCTAGGAGTTGGAGATAGAAGCTGGAGCTAGGTGTTGGAGATAGAAACTGGAGCTAGGAGTTGGAGATAGAAACTGGAGCTAGGAGTTGGAGATATAAACTGGAGCTAGGAGTTGAAGATAGAAGCTGTAGCTAGGAGTTGGAGATAGAAACTGGAGCTAGGAGTTGGAGATATAAATTGGAGCTAGGATTTGGAGATAGAAACTGGAGCTTGGAGTTGGAGATCGAAACTGGAGCTGGAGTTGGAGATTGAAACTGGAGCTAGGAGTTGGAGATTGAAACTGGAGCTAGGAGTTGGAGATGGAAACTGGAGCTGGAGTTGGAGATAGAAACTGGAGCTAGGAGTTGGAGATAGAAACTGGAGCTAGGAGTTGGAGATAGAAACTGGAGCTAGGAGTTGGAGATATGAACTGGAGCTAGGATTTGGAGATAGAAACTGGAGCTAGGAGTTGGAGATCGAAACTGGAGCTGGAATTGGAGATTGAAAATGGAGCTAGGAGTTGGAGATTGAAACTGGAGCTAGGAGTTGGAGATAGAAACTGGAGCTTGGAGTTCGAGATTGAAACTGGAGCTAGGAGTTGGAGATAGAAGCTGGAGCTACGAGTTGGAAATTGAAACTGGAGCTAGGAGTTGAAGATAGAAACTGGAGCTAGGAGTTGGAGATAGAAGCTGTAGCTAGGAGTTGGAGATAGAAGCTGGAGCTAGGTGTTGGAGATAGAAACTGGAGCTAGGAGTTGGAGATAGAAACTGGAGCTAGGAGTTGGAGATATAAACTGGAGCTAGGAGTTGAAGATAGAAGCTGTAGCTAGGAGTTGGAGATAGAAACTGGAGCTAGGAGTTGGAGATATAAATTGGAGCTAGGATTTGGAGATAGAAACTGGAGCTTGGAGTTGGAGATCGAAACTGGAGCTGGAGTTGGAGATTGAAACTGGAGCTAGGAGATGGAGATTGAAACTGGAGCTAGGAGTTGGAGATGGAAACTGGAGCTGGAGTTGGAGATAGAAACTGGAGCTAGGAGTTGGAGATAGAAACTGGAGCTAGGATTTGGAGATAGAAACTGGAGCTAGGAGTTGGAGATTTAAACTGGAGCTAGGATTTGGAGATAGAAACTGGAGCTAGGAGTTGGAGATCGAAACTGGAGCTGGAATTGGAGATTGAAAATGGAGCTAGGAGTTGGAGATTGAAACTGGAGCTAGGAGTTGGAGATAGAAACTGGAGCTTGGAGTTGGTGATACAAACTGGAGCTAGGAGTTGGAGATAGAAACTGGAGCTAGGAGTTGGAGATTGAAACTGGAGCTAGGAGTTGGAGATAGAAGCTGGAGCTACGAGTTGGAAATTGAAACTGGAGCTAGGAGTTGAAGATAGAAACTGGAGCTAGGAGTTGGAGATAGAAACTGGAGCTAGGAGTTGGAGATAGAAACTGGAGCTACGAGTTGAAGATAGAAACTAGAGCTAGGAGTTGGAGATAGAAACTGGAGCTAGGAGTTTAAGATAGAAACGGGAGCTAGGATTTGGAAATAGAAACTAGAGTCAGGAGTTGAAGATAGAAGGTGGAGATAGGAGTTGGAGATATAAACTGGAGCTTGGAGTTAGAGATATAAACTGGAGCTAGGAGTTGGAGATAGAAACTGGAGCTAGGAGTTGGAGATAGAAAGTGGAGCTAGGAGTTGAAGATAGAAGCTGTAGCTAGGAGTTGGAGATAGAAGCTGGAGCTAGGTGTTGGAGATAGAAACTGGAGCTAGGAGTTGGAGATAGAAACTGGAGCTAGGAGTTGGAGATATAAACTGGAGCTAGGAGTTGAAGATAGAAGCTGTAGCTAGGAGTTGGAGATAGAAACTGGAGCTAGGAGTTGGAGATATAAACTGGAGCTAGGATTTGGAGATAGAAACTGGAGCTAGGAGTTGGAGATCGAAACTGGAGCTGGAATTGGAGATTGAAAATGGAGCTAGGAGTTGGAGATTGAAAATGGAGCTAGGAGTTGGAGATAGAAACTGGAGCTTGGAGTTGGAGATACAAACTGGAGCTAGGAGTTGGAGATTGAAACTGGAGCTAGGAGTTGGAGATAGAAGCTGGAGCTACGAGTTGGAAATTGAAACTGGAGCTAGGAGTTGAAGATAGAAACTGGAGCTAGGAGTTGGAGATAGAAACTGGAGCTAGGAGTTGGAGATAGAAACTGGAGCTACGAGTTGAAGATAGAAACTAGAGCTAGGAGTTGGAGATAGAAACTGGAGCTAGGAGTTTAAGATAGAAACGGGAGCTAGGATTTGGAAATAGAAACTAGAGTCAGGAGTTGAAGATAGAAGGTGGAGATAGGAGTTGGAGATATAAACTGGAGCTTGGAGTTAGAGATATAAACTGGAGCTAGGAGTTGGAGATAGAAACTGGAGCTAGGAGTTGGAGATAGAAACTGGAGCTAAGAGTTGAAGATAGAAGCTGTAGCTAGGAGTTGGAGATAGAAGCTGGAGCTAGGTGTTGGAGATAGAAACTGGAGCTAGGAGTTGGAGATAGAAACTGGAGCTAGGAGTTGGAGATATAAACTGGAGCTAGGAGTTGGAGATAGAAACTGGAGCTAACAGTTGGAGATAGAAACTGGAGCTAGGAGTTGGAGATAGAAACTGGAGCTAGGAGTTGAAGATAGAAGCTGTAGCTAGGAGTTGGAGATAGAAACTGGAGCTAGGAGTTGGAGATATAAACTGGAGCTAGGAGTTGGAGATAGAAACTGGAGCTAGGAGTTGGAGATAGAAACTGGAGCTAGGAGTTGGAGATAGCAGCTGGAGCTAAGAGTTGAAGATAGAAGCTATAGCTATGAGTTGGAGATAGAAATTGGAGCTAGGATTTGGAGATAGAAACTGGAGCTTGGAGTTGGAGATCGAAACTGGAGCTGGAGTTGGAGATTGAAACTGGAGCTAGGAGTTGGAGATTGAAACTGGAGCTAGGAGTTGGAGATGGAAACTGGAGCTTGGAGTTGGAGATACAAACTGGAGCTAGGAGTTGGAGATAGAAACTAGAGTTAGGAGTTGAAGATAGAAGGTGGAGATAGGAGTTGGAGATATAAACTGGAGCTAGGAGTTAGAGATATAAACTGGAGCTAGGAGTTGGAGATAGAAACTGGAGCTAGGATTTGGAGATAGAAACTGGAGCTAGGAGTTGGAGATCGAAACTGGAGCTGGAATTGGAGATTGAAAATGGAGCTAGGAGTTGGAGATTGAAAATGGAGCTAGGAGTTGGAGATAGAAACTGGAGCTTGGAGTTGGAGATACAAACTGGAGCTAGGAGTTGGAGATTGAAACTGGAGCTAGGAGTTGGAGATAGAAGCTGGAGCTACGAGTTGGAAATTGAAACTGGAGCTAGGAGTTGAAGATAGAAACTGGAGCTAGGAGTTGGAGATAGAAACTGGAGCTAGGAGTTGGAGATAGAAACTGGAGCTACGAGTTGAAGATAGAAACTAGAGCTAGGAGTTGGAGATAGAAACTGGAGCTAGGAGTTTAAGATAGAAACGGGAGCTAGGATTTGGAAATAGAAACTAGAGTTAGGAGTTGAAGATAGAAGGTGGAGATAGGAGTTGGAGATATAAACTGGAGCTAGGAGTTAGAGATATAAATTGGAGCTAGGAGTTGGAGATAGAAACTGGAGCTAGGAGTTGGAGATAGAAACTGGAGATAGGAGTTGAAGATAGAAGCTGTAGCTAGGAGTTGGAGATAGAAGCTGGAGCTAGGTGTTGGAGATAGAAACTGGAGCTAGGAGTTGGAGATAGAAACTGGAGCTAGGAGTTAGAGATATAAACTGGAGCTAGGAGTTGGAGATAGAAACTGGAGCTAACAGTTGGAGATAGAAACTGGAGCTAGGAGTTGGAGATAGAAACTGGAGCTAGGAGTTGAAGATAGAAGCTGTAGCTAGGAGTTGGAGATAGAAACTGGAGCTAGGAGTTGGAGATATAAATTGGAGCTAGGATTTGGAGATAGAAACTGGAGCTTGGAGTTGGAGATCGAAACTGGAGCTGGAGTTGGAGATTGAAACTGGAGCTAGGAGTTGGAGATTGAAACTGGAGCTAGGAGTTGGAGATGGAAACTGGAGCTGGAGTTGGAGATAGAAACTGGAGCTAGGAGTTGGAGATAGAAACTGGAGCTAGGAGTTGGAGATAGAAACTGGAGCTACGAGTTGGAGATATAAACTGGAGCTAGGATTTGGAGATAGAAACTGGAGCTAGGAGTTGGAGATCGAAACTGGAGCTGGAATTGGAGATTGAAAATGGAGCTAGGAGTTGGAGATTGAAACTGGAGCTAGGAGTTGGAGATAGAAACTGGAGCTTGGAGTTGGAGATTGAAACTGGAGCTAGGAGTTGGAGATAGAAGCTGGAGCTACGAGTTGGAAATTTAAACTGGAGCTAGGAGTTGAAGATAGAAACTGGAGCTAGGAGTTGGAGATAGAAGCTGTAGCTAGGAGTTGGAGATAGAAGCTGGAGCTAGGTGTTGGAGATAGAAACTGGAGCTAGGAGTTGGAGATAGAAACTGGAGCTAGGAGTTGGAGATATAAACTGGAGCTAGGAGTTGAAGATAGAAGCTGTAGCTAGGAGTTGGAGATAGAAACTGGAGCTAGGAGTTGGAGATATAAATTGGAGCTAGGATTTGGAGATAGAAACTGGAGCTTGGAGTTGGAGATCGAAACTGGAGCTGGAGTTGGAGATTGAAACTGGAGCTAGGAGTTGGAGATTGAAACTGGAGCTAGGAGTTGGAGATGGAAACTGGAGCTGGAGTTGGAGATAGAAACTGGAGCTAGGAGTTGGAGATAGAAACTGGAGCTAGGAGTTGGAGATAGAAACTGGAGCTAGGAGTTGGAGATATAAACTGGAGCTAGGATTTGGAGATAGAAACTGGAGCTAGGAGTTGGAGATCGAAACTGGAGCTGGAATTGGAGATTGAAAATGGAGCTAGGAGTTGGAGATTGACACTGGAGCTAGGAGTTGGAGATAGAAACTGGAGCTTGGAGTTGGAGATACAAACTGGAGCTAGGAGTTGGAGATAGAAACTGGAGCTAGGAGTTGGAGATTGAAACTGGAGCTAGGAGTTGGAGATAGAAGCTGGAGCTACGAGTTGGAAATTGAAACTGGAGCTAGGAGTTGAAGATAGAAACTGGAGCTAGGAGTTGGAGATAGAAACTGGAGCTAGGAGTTGGAGATAGAAACTGGAGCTACGAGTTGAAGATAGAAACTAGAGCTAGGAGTTGGAGATAGAAACTGGAGCTAGGAGTTTAAGATAGAAACGGGAGCTAGGATTTGGAAATAGAAACTAGAGTCAGGAGTTGAAGATAGAAGGTGGAGATAGGAGTTGGAGATATAAACTGGAGCTTGGAGTTAGAGATATAAACTGGAGCTAGGAGTTGGAGATAGAAACTGGAGCTAGGAGTTGGAGATAGAAACTGGAGCTAGGAGTTGAAGATAGAAGCTGTAGCTAGGAGTTGGAGATAGAAGCTGGAGCTAGGTGTTGGAGATAGAAACTGGAGCTAGGAGTTGGAGATAGAAACTGGAGCTAGGAGTTGGAGATATAAACTGGAGCTAGGAGTTGGAGATAGAAACTGGAGCTAACAGTTGGAGATAGAAACTGGAGCTAGGAGTTGGAGATAGAAACTGGAGCTAGGAGTTGAAGATAGAAGCTGTAGCTAGGAGTTGGAGATAGAAACTGGAGCTAGGAGTTGGAGATATAAACTGGAGCTAGGAGTTGGAGATAGAAACTGGAGCTAGGAGTTGGAGATAGAAACTGGAGCTAGGAGTTGGAGATAGCAGCTGGAGCTAAGAGTTGAAGATAGAAGCTATAGCTATGAGTTGGAGATAGAAATTGGAGCTAGGATTTGGAGATAGAAACTGGAGCTTGGAGTTGGAGATCGAAACTGGAGCTGGAGTTGGAGATTGAAACTGGAGCTAGGAGTTGGAGATTGAAACTGGAGCTAGGAGTTGGAGATGGAAACTGGAGCTTGGAGTTGGAGATACAAACTGGAGCTAGGAGTTGGAGATAGAAACTAGAGTTAGGAGTTGAAGATAGAAGGTGGAGATAGGAGTTGGAGATATAAACTGGAGCTAGGAGTTAGAGATATAAACTGGAGCTAGGAGTTGGAGATAGAAACTGGAGCTAGGATTTGGAGATATAAACTGGAGCTAGGAGTTGGAGATCGAAACTGGAGCTGGAATTGGAGATTGAAAATGGAGCTAGGAGTTGGAGATTGAAAATGGAGCTAGGAGTTGGAGATAGAAACTGGAGCTTGGAGTTGGAGATACAAACTGGAGCTAGGAGTTGGAGATTGAAACTGGAGCTAGGAGTTGGAGATAGAAGCTGGAGCTACGAGTTGGAAATTGAAACTGGAGCTAGGAGTTGAAGATAGAAACTGGAGCTAGGAGTTGGAGATAGAAACTGGAGCTAGGAGTTGGAGATAGAAACTGGAGCTACGAGTTGAAGATAGAAACTAGAGGTAGGAGTTGGAGATAGAAACTGGAGCTAGGAGTTTAAGATAGAAACGGGAGCTAGGATTTGGAAATAGAAACTAGAGTTAGGAGTTGAAGATAGAAGGTGGAGATAGGAGTTGGAGATATAAACTGGAGCTAGGAGTTAGAGATATAAATTGGAGCTAGGAGTTGGAGATAGAAACTGGAGCTAGGAGTTGGAGATAGAAACTGGAGATAGGAGTTGAAGATAGAAGCTGTAGCTAGGAGTTGGAGATAGAAGCTGGAGCTAGGTGTTGGAGATAGAAACTGGAGCTAGGAGTTGGAGATAGAAACTGGAGCTAGGAGTTAGAGATATAAACTGGAGCTAGGAGTTGGAGATAGAAACTGGAGCTAACAGTTGGAGATAGAAACTGGAGCTAGGAGTTGGAGATAGAAACTGGAGCTAGGAGTTGAAGATAGAAGCTGTAGCTAGGAGTTGGAGATAGAAACTGGAGCTAGGAGTTGGAGATATAAATTGGAGCTAGGATTTGGAGATAGAAACTGGAGCTTGGAGTTGGAGATCGAAACTGGAGCTGGAGTTGGAGATTGAAACTGGAGCTTGGAGTTGGAGATTGAAACTGGAGCTAGGAGTTGGAGATGGAAACTGGAGCTGGAGTTGGAGATAGAAACTGGAGCTAGGAGTTGGAGATAGAAACTGGAGCTAGGAGTTGGAGATAGAAACTGGAGCTACGAGTTGGAGATATAAACTGGAGCTAGGATTTGGAGATAGAAACTGGAGCTAGGAGTTGGAGATCGAAACTGGAGCTGGAATTGGAGATTGAAAATGGAGCTAGGAGTTGGAGATTGAAACTGGAGCTAGGAGTTGGAGATAGAAACTGGAGCTTGGAGTTGGAGATACAAACTGGAGCTAGGAGTTGGAGATAGAAACTGGAGCTAGGAGTTGGAGATTGAAACTGGAGCTAGGAGTTGGAGATAGAAGCTGGAGCTACGAGTTGGAAATTTAAACTGGAGCTAGGAGTTGAAGATAGAAACTGGAGCTAGGAGTTGGAGATAGAAACTGGAGCTAGGAGTTGGAGATAGAAACTGGAGCTACGAGTTGAAGATAGAAACTAGAGCTAGGAGTTGGAGATAGAAACTGGAGCTAGGAGTTTAAGATAGAAACGGGAGCTAGGATTTGGAAATAGAAACTAGAGTTAGGAGTTGAAGATAGAAGGTGGAGATAGGAGTTGGAGATATAAACTGGAGCTAGGAGTTAGAGATATAAACTGGAGCTAGGAGTTGGAGATAGAAACTGGAGCTAGGAGTTGGAGATAGAAAGTGGAGCTAGGAGTTGAAGATAGAAGCTGTAGCTAGGAGTTGGAGATAGAAGCTGGAGCTAGGTGTTGGAGATAGAAACTGGAGCTAGGAGTTGGAGATAGAAACTGGAGCTAGGAGTTGGAGATATAAACTGGAGCTAGGAGTTGAAGATAGAAGCTGTAGCTAGGAGTTGGAGATAGAAACTGGAGCTAGGAGTTGGAGATATAAATTGGAGCTAGGATTTGGAGATAGAAACTGGAGCTTGGAGTTGGAGATCGAAACTGGAGCTGGAGTTGGAGATTGAAACTGGAGCTAGGAGTTGGAGATTGAAACTGGAGCTAGGAGTTGGAGATGGAAACTGGAGCTGGAGTTGGAGATAGAAACTGGAGCTAGGAGTTGGAGATAGAAACTGGAGCTAGGAGTTGGAGATAGAAACTGGAGCTAGGAGTTGGAGATATGAACTGGAGCTAGGATTTGGAGATAGAAACTGGAGCTAGGAGTTGGAGATCGAAACTGGAGCTGGAATTGGAGATTGAAAATGGAGCTAGGAGTTGGAGATTGAAACTGGAGCTAGGAGTTGGAGATAGAAACTGGAGCTTGGAGTTCGAGATTGAAACTGGAGCTAGGAGTTGGAGATAGAAGCTGGAGCTACGAGTTGGAAATTGAAACTGGAGCTAGGAGTTGAAGATAGAAACTGGAGCTAGGAGTTGGAGATAGAAGCTGTAGCTAGGAGTTGGAGATAGAAGCTGGAGCTAGGTGTTGGAGATAGAAACTGGAGCTAGGAGTTGGAGATAGAAACTGGAGCTAGGAGTTGGAGATATAAACTGGAGCTAGGAGTTGAAGATAGAAGCTGTAGCTAGGAGTTGGAGATAGAAACTGGAGCTAGGAGTTGGAGATATAAATTGGAGCTAGGATTTGGAGATAGAAACTGGAGCTTGGAGTTGGAGATCGAAACTGGAGCTGGAGTTGGAGATTGAAACTGGAGCTAGGAGATGGAGATTGAAACTGGAGCTAGGAGTTGGAGATGGAAACTGGAGCTGGAGTTGGAGATAGAAACTGGAGCTAGGAGTTGGAGATAGAAACTGGAGCTAGGAGTTGGAGATAGAAACTGGAGCTAGGAGTTGGAGATATAAACTGGAGCTAGGATTTGGAGATAGAAACTGGAGCTAGGAGTTGGAGATCGAAACTGGAGCTGGAATTGGAGATTGAAAATGGAGCTAGGAGTTGGAGATTGAAACTGGAGCTAGGAGTTGGAGATAGAAACTGGAGCTTGGAGTTGGAGATACAAACTGGAGCTAGGAGTTGGAGATAGAAACTGGAGCTAGGAGTTGGAGATTGAAACTGGAGCTAGGAGTTGGAGATAGAAGCTGGAGCTACGAGTTGGAAATTGAAACTGGAGCTAGGAGTTGAAGATAGAAACTGGAGCTAGGAGTTGGAGATAGAAACTGGAGCTAGGAGTTGGAGATAGAAACTGGAGCTACGAGTTGAAGATAGAAACTAGAGCTAGGAGTTGGAGATAGAAACTGGAGCTAGGAGTTTAAGATAGAAACGGGAGCTAGGATTTGGAAATAGAAACTAGAGTCAGGAGTTGAAGATAGAAGGTGGAGATAGGAGTTGGAGATATAAACTGGAGCTTGGAGTTAGAGATATAAACTGGAGCTAGGAGTTGGAGATAGAAACTGGAGCTAGGAGTTGGAGATAGAAAGTGGAGCTAGGAGTTGAAGATAGAAGCTGTAGCTAGGAGTTGGAGATAGAAGCTGGAGCTAGGTGTTGGAGATAGAAACTGGAGCTAGGAGTTGGAGATAGAAACTGGAGCTAGGAGTTGGAGATATAAACTGGAGCTAGGAGTTGAAGATAGAAGCTGTAGCTAGGAGTTGGAGATAGAAACTGGAGCTAGGAGTTGGAGATATAAACTGGAGCTAGGATTTGGAGATAGAAACTGGAGCTAGGAGTTGGAGATCGAAACTGGAGCTGGAATTGGAGATTGAAAATGGAGCTAGGAGTTGGAGATTGAAACTGGAGCTAGGAGTTGGAGATAGAAACTGGAGCTTGGAGTTGGAGATACAAACTGGAGCTAGGAGTTGGAGATAGAAACTGGAGCTAGGAGTTGGAGATTGAAACTGGAGCTAGGAGTTGGAGATAGAAGCTGGAGCTACGAGTTGGAAATTTAAACTGGAGCTAGGAGTTGAAGATAGAAACTGGAGCTAGGAGTTGGAGATAGAAACTGGAGCTAGGAGTTGGAGATAGAAACTGGAGCTATGAGTTGAAGATAGAAACTAGAGCTAGGAGTTGGAGATAGAAACTGGAGCTAGGAGTTTAAGATAGAAACGGGAGCTAGGATTTGGAAATAGAAACTAGAGTTAGGAGTTGAAGATAGAAGGTGGAGATAGGAGTTGGAGATATAAACTGGAGCTAGGAGTTAGAGATATAAACTGGAGCTAGGAGTTGGAGATAGAAACTGGAGCTAGGAGTTGGAGATAGAAAGTGGAGCTAGGAGTTGAAGATAGAAGCTGTAGCTAGGAGTTGGAGATAGAAGCTGGAGCTAGGTGTTGGAGATAGAAACTGGAGCTAGGAGTTGGAGATAGAAACTGGAGCTAGGAGTTGGAGATATAAACTGGAGCTAGGAGTTGAAGATAGAAGCTGTAGCTAGGAGTTGGAGATAGAAACTGGAGCTAGGAGTTGGAGATATAAATTGGAGCTAGGATTTGGAGATAGAAACTGGAGCTTGGAGTTGGAGATCGAAACTGGAGCTGGAGTTGGAGATTGAAACTGGAGCTAGGAGTTGGAGATTGAAACTGGAGCTAGGAGTTGGAGATGGAAACTGGAGCTGGAGTTGGAGATAGAAACTGGAGCTAGGAGTTGGAGATAGAAACTGGAGCTAGGAGTTGGAGATAGAAACTGGAGCTAGGAGTTGGAGATATGAACTGGAGCTAGGATTTGGAGATAGAAACTGGAGCTAGGAGTTGGAGATCGAAACTGGAGCTGGAATTGGAGATTGAAAATGGAGCTAGGAGTTGGAGATTGAAACTGGAGCTAGGAGTTGGAGATAGAAACTGGAGCTTGGAGTTCGAGATTGAAACTGGAGCTAGGAGTTGGAGATAGAAGCTGGAGCTACGAGTTGGAAATTGAAACTGGAGCTAGGAGTTGAAGATAGAAACTGGAGCTAGGAGTTGGAGATAGAAGCTGTAGCTAGGAGTTGGAGATAGAAGCTGGAGCTAGGTGTTGGAGATAGAAACTGGAGCTAGGAGTTGGAGATAGAAACTGGAGCTAGGAGTTGGAGATATAAACTGGAGCTAGGAGTTGAAGATAGAAGCTGTAGCTAGGAGTTGGAGATAGAAACTGGAGCTAGGAGTTGGAGATATAAATTGGAGCTAGGATTTGGAGATAGAAACTGGAGCTTGGAGTTGGAGATCGAAACTGGAGCTGGAGTTGGAGATTGAAACTGGAGCTAGGAGATGGAGATTGAAACTGGAGCTAGGAGTTGGAGATGGAAACTGGAGCTGGAGTTGGAGATAGAAACTGGAGCTAGGAGTTGGAGATAGAAACTGGAGCTAGGAGTTGGAGATAGAAACTGGAGCTAGGAGTTGGAGATATAAACTGGAGCTAGGATTTGGAGATAGAAACTGGAGCTAGGAGTTGGAGATCGAAACTGGAGCTGGAATTGGAGATTGAAAATGGAGCTAGGAGTTGGAGATTGAAACTGGAGCTAGGAGTTGGAGATAGAAACTGGAGCTTGGAGTTGGAGATACAAACTGGAGCTAGGAGTTGGAGATAGAAACTGGAGCTAGGAGTTGGAGATTGAAACTGGAGCTAGGAGTTGGAGATAGAAGCTGGAGCTACGAGTTGGAAATTGAAACTGGAGCTAGGAGTTGAAGATAGAAACTGGAGCTAGGAGTTGGAGATAGAAACTGGAGCTAGGAGTTGGAGATAGAAACTGGAGCTACGAGTTGAAGATAGAAACTAGAGCTAGGAGTTGGAGATAGAAACTGGAGCTAGGAGTTTAAGATAGAAACGGGAGCTAGGATTTGGAAATAGAAACTAGAGTCAGGAGTTGAAGATAGAAGGTGGAGATAGGAGTTGGAGATATAAACTGGAGCTTGGAGTTAGAGATATAAACTGGAGCTAGGAGTTGGAGATAGAAACTGGAGCTAGGAGTTGGAGATAGAAACTGGAGCTAGGAGTTGAAGATAGACGCTGTAGCTAGGAGTTGGAGATAGAAGCTGGAGCTAGGTGTTGGAGATAGAAACTGGAGCTAGGAGTTGGAGATAGAAACTGGAGCTAGGAGTTGGAGAAATAAACTGGAGCTAGGAGTTGGAGATAGAAACTGGAGCTAACAGTTGGAGATATAAACTGGAGCTAGGAGTTGGAGATAGAAACTGGAGCTAGGAGTTGAAGATAGAAGCTGTAGCTAGGAGTTGGAGATAGAAACTGGAGCTAGGAGTTGGAGATATAAACTGGAGCTAGGAGTTGGAGATAGAAACTGGAGCTAGGAGTTGGAGATAGAAACTGGAGCTAGGAGTTGGAGATAGCAGCTGGAGCTAAGAGTTGAAGATAGAAGCTATAGCTATGAGTTGGAGATAGAAATTGGAGCTAGGATTTGGAGATAGAAACTGGAGCTTGGAGTTGGAGATCGAAACTGGAGCTGGAGTTGGAGATTGAAACTGGAGCTAGGAGTTGGAGATTGAAACTGGAGCTAGGAGTTGGAGATGGAAACTGGAGCTTGGAGTTGGAGATACAAACTGGAGCTAGGAGTTGGAGATAGAAACTGGAGCTAGGAGTTGGAGATATAAACTGGAGCTAGGATTTGGAGATAGAAACTGGAGCTAGGAGTTGGAGATCGAAACTGGAGCTGGAATTGGAGATTGAAAATGGAGCTAGGAGTTGGAGATTGAAACTGGAGCTAGGAGTTGGAGATAGAAACTGGAGCTTGGAGTTGGAGATACAAACTGGAGCTAGGAGTTGGAGATAGAAACTGGAGCTAGGAGTTGGAGATTGAAACTGGAGCTAGGAGTTGGAGATAGAAGCTGGAGCTACGAGTTGGAAATTTAAACTGGAGCTAGGAGTTGAAGATAGAAACTGGAGCTAGGAGTTGGAGATAGAAACTGGAGCTAGGAGTTGGAGATAGAAACTGGAGCTATGAGTTGAAGATAGAAACTAGAGCTAGGAGTTGGAGATAGAAACTGGAGCTAGGAGTTTAAGATAGAAACGGGAGCTAGGATTTGGAAATAGAAACTAGAGTTAGGAGTTGAAGATAGAAGGTGGAGATAGGAGTTGGAGATATAAACTGGAGCTAGGAGTTAGAGATATAAACTGGAGCTAGGAGTTGGAGATAGAAACTGGAGCTAGGAGTTGGAGATAGAAAGTGGAGCTAGGAGTTGAAGATAGAAGCTGTAGCTAGGAGTTGGAGATAGAAGCTGGAGCTAGGTGTTGGAGATAGAAACTGGAGCTAGGAGTTGGAGATAGAAACTGGAGCTAGGAGTTGGAGATATAAACTGGAGCTAGGAGTTGAAGATAGAAGCTGTAGCTAGGAGTTGGAGATAGAAACTGGAGCTAGGAGTTGGAGATATAAATTGGAGCTAGGATTTGGAGATAGAAACTGGAGCTTGGAGTTGGAGATCGAAACTGGAGCTGGAGTTGGAGATTGAAACTGGAGCTAGGAGTTGGAGATTGAAACTGGAGCTAGGAGTTGGAGATGGAAACTGGAGCTGGAGTTGGAGATAGAAACTGGAGCTAGGAGTTGGAGATAGAAACTGGAGCTAGGAGTTGGAGATAGAAACTGGAGCTAGGAGTTGGAGATATGAACTGGAGCTAGGATTTGGAGATAGAAACTGGAGCTAGGAGTTGGAGATCGAAACTGGAGCTGGAATTGGAGATTGAAAATGGAGCTAGGAGTTGGAGATTGAAACTGGAGCTAGGAGTTGGAGATAGAAACTGGAGCTTGGAGTTCGAGATTGAAACTGGAGCTAGGAGTTGGAGATAGAAGCTGGAGCTACGAGTTGGAAATTGAAACTGGAGCTAGGAGTTGAAGATAGAAACTGGAGCTAGGAGTTGGAGATAGAAGCTGTAGCTAGGAGTTGGAGATAGAAGCTGGAGCTAGGTGTTGGAGATAGAAACTGGAGCTAGGAGTTGGAGATAGAAACTGGAGCTAGGAGTTGGAGATATAAACTGGAGCTAGGAGTTGAAGATAGAAGCTGTAGCTAGGAGTTGGAGATAGAAACTGGAGCTAGGAGTTGGAGATATAAATTGGAGCTAGGATTTGGAGATAGAAACTGGAGCTTGGAGTTGGAGATCGAAACTGGAGCTGGAGTTGGAGATTGAAACTGGAGCTAGGAGATGGAGATTGAAACTGGAGCTAGGAGTTGGAGATGGAAACTGGAGCTGGAGTTGGAGATAGAAACTGGAGCTAGGAGTTGGAGATAGAAACTGGAGCTAGGAGTTGGAGATAGAAACTGGAGCTAGGAGTTGGAGATATAAACTGGAGCTAGGATTTGGAGATAGAAACTGGAGCTAGGAGTTGGAGATCGAAACTGGAGCTGGAATTGGAGATTGAAAATGGAGCTAGGAGTTGGAGATTGAAACTGGAGCTAGGAGTTGGAGATAGAAACTGGAGCTTGGAGTTGGAGATACAAACTGGAGCTAGGAGTTGGAGATAGAAACTGGAGCTAGGAGTTGGAGATTGAAACTGGAGCTAGGAGTTGGAGATAGAAGCTGGAGCTACGAGTTGGAAATTGAAACTGGAGCTAGGAGTTGAAGATAGAAACTGGAGCTAGGAGTTGGAGATAGAAACTGGAGCTAGGAGTTGGAGATAGAAACTGGAGCTACGAGTTGAAGATAGAAACTAGAGCTAGGAGTTGGAGATAGAAACTGGAGCTAGGAGTTTAAGATAGAAACGGGAGCTAGGATTTGGAAATAGAAACTAGAGTCAGGAGTTGAAGATAGAAGGTGGAGATAGGAGTTGGAGATATAAACTGGAGCTTGGAGTTAGAGATATAAACTGGAGCTAGGAGTTGGAGATAGAAACTGGAGCTAGGAGTTGGAGATAGAAACTGGAGCTAGGAGTTGAAGATAGACGCTGTAGCTAGGAGTTGGAGATAGAAGCTGGAGCTAGGTGTTGGAGATAGAAACTGGAGCTAGGAGTTGGAGATAGAAACTGGAGCTAGGAGTTGGAGATATAAACTGGAGCTAGGAGTTGGAGATAGAAACTGGAGCTAACAGTTGGAGATATAAACTGGAACTAGGAGTTGGAGATAGAAACTGGAGCTAGGAGTTGAAGATAGAAGCTGTAGCTAGGAGTTGGAGATAGAAACTGGAGCTAGGAGTTGGAGATATAAACTGGAGCTAGGAGTTGGAGATAGAAACTGGAGCTAGGAGTTGGAGATAGAAACTGGAGCTAGGAGTTGGAGATAGCAGCTGGAGCTAAGAGTTGAAGATAGAAGCTATAGCTATGAGTTGGAGATAGAAATTGGAGCTAGGATTTGGAGATAGAAACTGGAGCTTGGAGTTGGAGATCGAAACTGGAGCTGGAGTTGGAGATTGAAACTGGAGCTAGGAGTTGGAGATTGAAACTGGAGCTAGGAGTTGGAGATGGAAACTGGAGCTTGGAGTTGGAGATACAAACTGGAGCTAGGAGTTGGAGATAGAAACTGGAGCTAGGAGTTGGAGATTGAAACTGGAGCTAGGAGTTGGAGATAGAAACTGGAGCTACGAGTTGGAGATTGAAACTGGAGCTAGGAGTTGGAGATATAAACTGGAGCTAGGATTTGGAGATAGAAACTGGAGCTAGGAGTTGGAGATCGAAACTGGAGCTGGAGTTGGAGATTGAAACTGGAGCTAGGAGTTGGAGATAGAAACTGGAGCTTGGAGTTGGAGATACAAACTGGAGCTAGGAGTTGGAGATAGAAACTGGAGCTACGAGTTGAAGATAGAAACTAGAGCTAGGAGTTGGAGATAGAAACTGGAGCTAGGAGTTTAAGATAGAAACGGGAGCTAGGATTTGGAAATAGAAACTAGAGTCAGGAGTTGAAGATAGAAGGTGGAGATAGGAGTTGGAGATATAAACTGGAGCTTGGAGTTAGAGATATAAACTGGAGCTAGGAGTTGGAGATAGAAACTGGAGCTAGGAGTTGGAGATAGAAACTGGAGCTAGGAGTTGAAGATAGACGCTGTAGCTAGGAGTTGGAGATAGAAGCTGGAGCTAGGTGTTGGAGATAGAAACTGGAGCTAGGAGTTGGAGATAGAAACTGGAGCTAGGAGTTGGAGATATAAACTGGAGCTAGGAGTTGGAGATAGAAACTGGAGCTAACAGTTGGAGATATAAACTGGAGCTAGGAGTTGGAGATAGAAACTGGAGCTAGGAGTTGAAGATAGAAGCTGTAGCTAGGAGTTGGAGATAGAAACTGGAGCTAGGAGTTGGAGATATAAACTGGAGCTAGGAGTTGGAGATAGAAACTGGAGCTAGGAGTTGGAGATAGAAACTGGAGCTAGGAGTTGGAGATAGCAGCTGGAGCTAAGAGTTGAAGATAGAAGCTATAGCTATGAGTTGGAGATAGAAATTGGAGCTAGGATTTGGAGATAGAAACTGGAGCTTGGAGTTGGAGATCGAAACTGGAGCTGGAGTTGGAGATTGAAACTGGAGCTAGGAGTTGGAGATTGAAACTGGAGCTAGGAGTTGGAGATGGAAACTGGAGCTTGGAGTTGGAGATACAAACTGGAGCTAGGAGTTGGAGATAGAAACTGGAGCTAGGAGTTGGAGATATAAACTGGAGCTAGGATTTGGAGATAGAAACTGGAGCTAGGAGTTGGAGATCGAAACTGGAGCTGGAATTGGAGATTGAAAATGGAGCTAGGAGTTGGAGATTGAAACTGGAGCTAGGAGTTGGAGATAGAAACTGGAGCTTGGAGTTGGAGATACAAACTGGAGCTAGGAGTTGGAGATAGAAACTGGAGCTAGGAGTTGGAGATTGAAACTGGAGCTAGGAGTTGGAGATAGAAGCTGGAGCTACGAGTTGGAAATTTAAACTGGAGCTAGGAGTTGAAGATAGAAACTGGAGCTAGGAGTTGGAGATAGAAACTGGAGCTAGGAGTTGGAGATAGAAACTGGAGCTATGAGTTGAAGATAGAAACTAGAGCTAGGAGTTGGAGATAGAAACTGGAGCTAGGAGTTTAAGATAGAAACGGGAGCTAGGATTTGGAAATAGAAACTAGAGTTAGGAGTTGAAGATAGAAGGTGGAGATAGGAGTTGGAGATATAAACTGGAGCTAGGAGTTAGAGATATAAACTGGAGCTAGGAGTTGGAGATAGAAACTGGAGCTAGGAGTTGGAGATAGAAAGTGGAGCTAGGAGTTGAAGATAGAAGCTGTAGCTAGGAGTTGGAGATAGAAGCTGGAGCTAGGTGTTGGAGATAGAAACTGGAGCTAGGAGTTGGAGATAGAAACTGGAGCTAGGAGTTGGAGATATAAACTGGAGCTAGGAGTTGAAGATAGAAGCTGTAGCTAGGAGTTGGAGATAGAAACTGGAGCTAGGAGTTGGAGATATAAATTGGAGCTAGGATTTGGAGATAGAAACTGGAGCTTGGAGTTGGAGATCGAAACTGGAGCTGGAGTTGGAGATTGAAACTGGAGCTAGGAGTTGGAGATTGAAACTGGAGCTAGGAGTTGGAGATGGAAACTGGAGCTGGAGTTGGAGATAGAAACTGGAGCTAGGAGTTGGAGATAGAAACTGGAGCTAGGAGTTGGAGATAGAAACTGGAGCTAGGAGTTGGAGATATGAACTGGAGCTAGGATTTGGAGATAGAAACTGGAGCTAGGAGTTGGAGATCGAAACTGGAGCTGGAATTGGAGATTGAAAATGGAGCTAGGAG
The DNA here is from genome assembly GCF_048934315.1 of Petromyzon marinus. Taxonomy (NCBI): domain Eukaryota; kingdom Metazoa; phylum Chordata; class Hyperoartia; order Petromyzontiformes; family Petromyzontidae; genus Petromyzon; species Petromyzon marinus. The sequence continues at coordinate 24,657,936 of NC_133668.1, read as the reverse complement.
TTGGAGATTGAAACTGGAGCTAGGAGTTGGAGATAGAAACTGGAGCTTGGAGTTCGAGATTGAAACTGGAGCTAGGAGTTGGAGATAGAAGCTGGAGCTACGAGTTGGAAATTGAAACTGGAGCTAGGAGTTGAAGATAGAAACTGGAGCTAGGAGTTGGAGATAGAAGCTGTAGCTAGGAGTTGGAGATAGAAGCTGGAGCTAGGTGTTGGAGATAGAAACTGGAGCTAGGAGTTGGAGATAGAAACTGGAGCTAGGAGTTGGAGATATAAACTGGAGCTAGGAGTTGAAGATAGAAGCTGTAGCTAGGAGTTGGAGATAGAAACTGGAGCTAGGAGTTGGAGATATAAATTGGAGCTAGGATTTGGAGATAGAAACTGGAGCTTGGAGTTGGAGATCGAAACTGGAGCTGGAGTTGGAGATTGAAACTGGAGCTAGGAGATGGAGATTGAAACTGGAGCTAGGAGTTGGAGATGGAAACTGGAGCTGGAGTTGGAGATAGAAACTGGAGCTAGGAGTTGGAGATAGAAACTGGAGCTAGGAGTTGGAGATAGAAACTGGAGCTAGGAGTTGGAGATATAAACTGGAGCTAGGATTTGGAGATAGAAACTGGAGCTAGGAGTTGGAGATCGAAACTGGAGCTGGAATTGGAGATTGAAAATGGAGCTAGGAGTTGGAGATTGAAACTGGAGCTAGGAGTTGGAGATAGAAACTGGAGCTTGGAGTTGGAGATACAAACTGGAGCTAGGAGTTGGAGATAGAAACTGGAGCTAGGAGTTGGAGATTGAAACTGGAGCTAGGAGTTGGAGATAGAAGCTGGAGCTACGAGTTGGAAATTGAAACTGGAGCTAGGAGTTGAAGATAGAAACTGGAGCTAGGAGTTGGAGATAGAAACTGGAGCTAGGAGTTGGAGATAGAAACTGGAGCTACGAGTTGAAGATAGAAACTAGAGCTAGGAGTTGGAGATAGAAACTGGAGCTAGGAGTTTAAGATAGAAACGGGAGCTAGGATTTGGAAATAGAAACTAGAGTCAGGAGTTGAAGATAGAAGGTGGAGATAGGAGTTGGAGATATAAACTGGAGCTTGGAGTTAGAGATATAAACTGGAGCTAGGAGTTGGAGATAGAAACTGGAGCTAGGAGTTGGAGATAGAAACTGGAGCTAGGAGTTGAAGATAGACGCTGTAGCTAGGAGTTGGAGATAGAAGCTGGAGCTAGGTGTTGGAGATAGAAACTGGAGCTAGGAGTTGGAGATAGAAACTGGAGCTAGGAGTTGGAGATATAAACTGGAGCTAGGAGTTGGAGATAGAAACTGGAGCTAACAGTTGGAGATATAAACTGGAGCTAGGAGTTGGAGATAGAAACTGGAGCTAGGAGTTGAAGATAGAAGCTGTAGCTAGGAGTTGGAGATAGAAACTGGAGCTAGGAGTTGGAGATATAAACTGGAGCTAGGAGTTGGAGATAGAAACTGGAGCTAGGAGTTGGAGATAGAAACTGGAGCTAGGAGTTGGAGATAGCAGCTGGAGCTAAGAGTTGAAGATAGAAGCTATAGCTATGAGTTGGAGATAGAAATTGGAGCTAGGATTTGGAGATAGAAACTGGAGCTTGGAGTTGGAGATCGAAACTGGAGCTGGAGTTGGAGATTGAAACTGGAGCTAGGAGTTGGAGATTGAAACTGGAGCTAGGAGTTGGAGATGGAAACTGGAGCTTGGAGTTGGAGATACAAACTGGAGCTAGGAGTTGGAGATAGAAACTGGAGCTAGGAGTTGGAGATTGAAACTGGAGCTAGGAGTTGGAGATAGAAACTGGAGCTACGAGTTGGAGATTGAAACTGGAGCTAGGAGTTGGAGATATAAACTGGAGCTAGGATTTGGAGATAGAAACTGGAGCTAGGAGTTGGAGATCGAAACTGGAGCTGGAGTTGGAGATTGAAACTGGAGCTAGGAGTTGGAGATAGAAACTGGAGCTTGGAGTTGGAGATACAAACTGGAGCTAGGAGTTGGAGATAGAAACTGGAGCTAGGAGTTGGAGATTGAAACTGGAGCTAGGAGTTGGAGATAGAAGCTGGAGCTACGAGTTGGAAATTGAAACTGGAGCTAGGAGTTGAAGATAGAAACTGGAGCTAGGAGTTGGAGATAGAAACTGGAGCTAGGAGTTGGAGATAGAAACTGGAGCTACGAGTTGAAGATAGAAACTAGAGCTAGGAGTTGGAGATAGAAACTGGAGCTAGGAGTTTAAGATAGAAACGGGAGCTAGGATTTGGAAATAGAAACTAGAGTCAGGAGTTGAAGATAGAAGGTGGAGATAGGAGTTGGAGATATAAACTGGAGCTTGGAGTTAGAGATATAAACTGGAGCTAGGAGTTGGAGATAGAAACTGGAGCTAGGAGTTGGAGATAGAAACTGGAGCTAGGAGTTGAAGATAGAAGCTGTAGCTAGGAGTTGGAGATAGAAGCTGGAGCTAGGTGTTGGAGATAGAAACTGGAGCTAGGAGTTGGAGATAGAAACTGGAGCTAGGAGTTGGAGATATAAACTGGAGCTAGGAGTTGGAGATAGAAACTGGAGCTAACAGTTGGAGATAGAAACTGGAGCTAGGAGTTGGAGATAGAAACTGGAGCTAGGAGTTGAAGATAGAAGCTGTAGCTAGGAGTTGGAGATAGAAACTGGAGCTAGGAGTTGGAGATATAAACTGGAGCTAGGAGTTGGAGATAGAAACTGGAGCTAGGAGTTGGAGATAGAAACTGGAGCTAGGAGTTGGAGATAGCAGCTGGAGCTAAGAGTTGAAGATAGAAGCTATAGCTATGAGTTGGAGATAGAAATTGGAGCTAGGATTTGGAGATAGAAACTGGAGCTTGGAGTTGGAGATCGAAACTGGAGCTGGAGATTGAAACTGGAGCTAGGAGTTGGAGATTGAAACTGGAGCTAGGAGTTGGAGATGGAAACTGGAGCTTGGAGTTGGAGATACAAACTGGAGCTAGGAGTTGGAGATAGAAACTGGAGCTAGGAGTTGGAGATTGAAACTGGAGCTAGGAGTTGGAGATAGAAACTGGAGCTACCAGTTGGAGATTGAAACTGGAGCTAGGAGTTGAAGATATAAACTGTAGCTAGGAGTTGGAGATAGAAACTGGAGCTAGGAGTTGGCGATATAAACTGGAGCTAGGAGTTGGAGATAGAAGTTGGAGATAGGAGTTGGAGATATAAATTGGAGCTTGGAGTTGGAGATAGAAACTGGAGCTAGGAGTTGGAGATAGAAACTGGAGCTAGGAGTTGGAGATAGAAACTGGAGCTAGGAGTTGGAGATAGAAACTGGAGCTAGGATTTGGAGATAGAAACTAGAGCTAGGAGTTGAAGATAGAAGTTGGAGATAGGAGTTGGAGATATAAACTGGAGCTAGGAGTTGGAGATAGAAACTGGAGCTAGGAGTTGGAGATAGAAACTGGAGCTAGAGGTTTTAGATAGAAACTGGAGCTAGGATTTGGAAATAGAAACTAGAGCTAGGAGTTGAAGATAAAAGGTGGAGATAGGAGTTGGAGATATTAACTGGAGCTAGGAGTTGGAGATAGAAACTGGAGCTAGGAGTTTGAGATAGAAACTGGAGCTAGGAGTTGGAGATAGAAGCTGGAGCTAGGAGTTGGAGATTGAAACTGGAGCTAGGAGTTGAAGATAGAAACTGGAGCTAGGATTTGGAAATAGAAACTAGAGCTAGGAGTTGAAGATAGAAGGTGGAGATAGGAGTTGGAGATAGAAGCTGTAGCTAGGAGTTGGAGATAGAAGCTGGAGCTAGGAGTTGGAGATAGAAATTGGAGCTAGGAGTTGGAGATACAAACTGGAGCTAGGAGTTGAAGATAGAAGCTGGAGCTAGGAAGTGGAGATAGAAACTGGAGCTAGGAGTTGGAGATAGAAACTGGAGCTAGGAGTTGGAGATAGAAACTGGAGATAGGATGATTTGGAGATAGAAACTGGAGCTAGGAGTTGGAGATATAAACTAGAGCTACGAGTTGGAGATTGAAACTGGAGCTAGGAGTTGAAGATAGAAACTGTAGCTAGGAGTTGGAGATAGAAACTGGAGCTAGGAGTTGGCGATATAAACTGGAGCTAGGAGTTGGAGATAGAAGTTGGAGATAGGAGTTGGAGATATAAATTGGAGCTTGGAGTTGGAGATAGAAACTGGAGCTAGGAGTTGGAGATAGAAACTGGAGCTAGGAGTTGGAGATAGAAACTGGAGCTAGGAGTTGGAGATAGAAACTGGAGCTAGGATTTGGAGATAGAAACTAGAGCTAGGAGTTGAAGATAGAAGTTGGAGATAGGAGTTGGAGATATAAACTGGAGCTAGGAGTTGGAGATAGAAACTGGAGCTAGGAGTTGGAGATAGAAACTGGAGCTAAAGGTTTTAGATAGAAACTGGAGCTAGGATTTGGAAATAGAAACTAGAGCTAGGAGTTGAAGATAAAAGGTGGAGATAGGAGTTGGAGATATTAACTGGAGCTATGAGTTGGAGATAGAAACTGGAGCTAGGAGTTCGAGATAGAAACTGGAGCTAGGAGTTGGAGATAGAAGCTGGAGCTAGGAGTTGGAGATTGAAACTGGAGCTAGGAGTTGAAGATAGAAACTGGAGCTAGGATTTGGAAATAGAAACTAGAGCTAGGAGTTGAAGATAGAAGGTGGAGATAGGAGTTGGAGATAGAAGCTGTAGCTAGGAGTTGGAGATAGAAGCTGGAGCTAGGAGTTGGAGATAGAAATTGGAGCTAGGAGTTGGAGATAGAAACTGGAGCTAGGAGTTGGAGATAGAAATTGGATCTGGGAGTTGGAGATGGAAATTGGAGCTAGGAGTTGAAGATATAATCTGGAGCTAGGAGTTGAAGATAGAATCTGGAGATAGGATGATTTGGAGATAGAAACTGGAGCTAGGAGTTGGAGATATAAACTAGAGCTACGAGTTGGAGATTGAAACTGGAGCTAGGAGTTGAAGATAGAAACTGTAGCTAGGAGTTGGAGATAGAAACTGGAGCTAGGAGTTGGCGATATAAACTGGAGCTAGGAGTTGGAGATAGAAGTTGGAGATAGGAGTTGGAGATATAAATTGGAGCTTGGAGTTGGAGATAGAAACTGGAGCTAGGAGTTGGAGATAGAAACTGGAGCTAAGAGTTGGAGATAGAAACTGGAGCTAGGAGTTGGAGATAGAAACTGGAGCTAGGATTTGGAGATAGAAACTAGAGCTAGGAGTTGAAGATAGAAGTTGGAGATAGGAGTTGGAGATATAAACTGGAGCTAGGAGTTGGAGATAGAAACTGGAGCTAGGAGTTGGAGATAGAAACTGGAGCTAAAGGTTTTAGATAGAAACTGGAGCTAGGATTTGGAAATAGAAACTAGAGCTAGGAGTTGAAGATAAAAGGTGGAGATAGGAGTTGGAGATATTAACTGGAGCTAGGAGTTGGAGATAGAAACTGGAGCTAGGAGTTCGAGATAGAAACTGGAGCTAGGAGTTGGAGATAGAAGCTGGAGCTAGGAGTTGGAGATTGAAACTGGAGCTAGGAGTTGAAGATAGAAACTGGAGCTAGGATTTGGAAATAGAAACTAGAGCTAGGAGTTGAAGATAGAAGGTGGAGATAGGAGTTGGAGATAGAAGCTGTAGCTAGGAGTTGGAGATAGAAGCTGGAGCTAGGAGTTGGAGATAGAAATTGGAGCTAGGAGTTGGAGATAGAAACTGGAGCTAGGAGTTGGAGATAGAAATTGGATCTGGGAGTTGGAGATGGAAATTGGAGCTAGGAGTTGAAGATATAATCTGGAGCTAGGAGTTGAAGATAGAATCTGGAGATAGGATGATTTGGAGATAGAAACTGGAGCTAGGAGTTGGAGATATAAACTAGAGCTACGAGTTGGAGATTGAAACTGGAGCTAGGAGTTGAAGATAGAAACTGTAGCTAGGAGTTGGAGATAGAAACTGGAGCTAGGAGTTGGCGATATAAACTGGAGCTAGGAGTTGGAGATAGAAGTTGGAGATAGGAGTTGGAGATATAAATTGGAGCTTGGAGTTGGAGATAGAAACTGGAGCTAGGAGTTGGAGATAGAAACTGGAGCTAAGAGTTGGAGATAGAAACTGGAGCTAGGAGTTGGAGATAGAAACTGGAGCTAGGATTTGGAGATAGAAACTAGAGCTAGGAGTTGAAGATAGAAGTTGGAGATAGGAGTTGGAGATATAAACTGGAGCTAGGAGTTGGAGATAGAAACTGGAGCTAGGAGTTGGAGATAGAAACTGGAGCTAAAGGTTTTAGATAGAAACTGGAGCTAGGATTTGGAAATAGAAACTAGAGCTAGGAGTTGAAGATAAAAGGTGGAGATAGGAGTTGGAGATATTAACTGGAGCTAGGAGTTGGAGATAGAAACTGGAGCTAGGAGTTCGAGATAGAAACTGGAGCTAGGAGTTGGAGATAGAAGCTGGAGCTAGGAGTTGGAGATTGAAACTGGAGCTAGGAGTTGAAGATAGAAACTGGAGCTAGGATTTGGAAATAGAAACTAGAGCTAGGAGTTGAAGATAGAAGGTGGAGATAGGAGTTGGAGATAGAAGCTGTAGCTAGGAGTTGGAGATAGAAGCTGGAGCTAGGAGTTGGAGATAGAAATTGGAGCTAGGAGTTGGAGATAGAAACTGGAGCTAGGAGTTGGAGATAGAAATTGGATCTGGGAGTTGGAGATGGAAATTGGAGCTAGGAGTTGAAGATATAATCTGGAGCTAGGAGTTGAAGATAGAATCTGGAGATAGGAGTTGGAGATAGAAACTGGAGCAATGAGTTGGAGATAGAAACTAGAGCTAGAAGTTGGAGATAGAAGCTGGAGCTAGGAGTTGGAGATAGAAACTGGAGCTAGGAGTTGGAGATGGAAACTGGAGCTAGGAGTTGGAGATAGAAACTGGAGCTAGGAGTTAGAGATAGCAGCTGGAGCTAGGAATTGAAGATAGAAGCTCTATCTAGGAGTTGGAGATATAAACTGGAGCTAGGAGTTGGAGATATAAACTGGAGCTAGGAGTTGGAGATAGCAGCTAGAGCTAGGAGTTGGAGATAGAAGCTGGAGCTAGGAGTTGAAGATAGAAACTGGAGCTAGGAGTTGGAGATAGAAACTGGAGCTAGGAGTTGAAGATAGAAACTGGAGCTAGGAGTTGGAGATAGAAACTGGAGCTAGGCGTTGGAGATAGAAACTGGAGCTAGGAGTTGAAGCGAATAGTTGGAGCTAGGAGTTGGATCTAGGAACTTAATCTAGGAGTTGGAGTTAAGAGTTGGAACTAGGCTTGGTCATCATCATCAAGCCTGTCCAGAATGGCGAGTGTGGTCAGCATAAACAGCCCAGCTGCATGTGTGTTCATTTTGATGGTTTGCTTTGAGGTAATTTCCCAAAGATCATGACATTTCGCTCCTCATGAATTAGATATTTTCAGCCGCGGCTCATTAAAACGCACCGAACTCCAGTAGTTTATATTCCGAGATACTCTCTGTGTGTGATGAACGACTCTTGTGGACATTTCTAATGTTTTTTTTTCAATGACGAATTGCACCGAATATTATTCAATTCGGTTTTGATCTGATACCACGTGAAAACCCATTGACACGTTTCAGATCTCACCGCCGACTTCGCGCACCAAGTCAACGATGCGAGTGTTCTTTGTTGTTTATTAAAAAAAAAAGGTTTTAATTGCCGTGCGGGGAAACTCACCGCCGCTATTATCGCAACGCGCGTCAACGTTACCACTGCGGATATTTAAACAGTAAACATCGCGCGCGCGCGTTTGGGCGGAGACGAATCGCCCTAACAACGATGACAAGCGAACAAACTTGGTCATGTTATTAACGTTCGTCGGAAGCCTTAATAAGAGTTCGCGACGGCTGAGGAGGAGCATGCAGGGGCTACTATTGCGTCGCGTGATTATCGAGCGACCTTTTTTCTTTTAAGAAAAACGCCGACTTTGCGTCATTGACTTTGTGTCATTGACTCAAAGACGAGGTCGGTGTTTTCGTTGGGCACGAGACAGTAATTTAAAGCCTTCCCCTCCCCCAACACCAAAACAATCGCCATTCGCCACGAAGTGACGGTTATGTCACCACGGCGCCTGTGCCAGGCTAGGTGCACTTTAAGGCCACGTGAAGCGTCGAAGGCTCGCTGGCAGGAGGTCTCGGGAACAGAGCCAGCAGGTGCCATGGGTTGGCTGACTGAGATTCACCTCCCTCACCCGCCTCTACACCCGTCCCCCTCACCCCCTCTCTTCCCCCCACCCCATGCCCACCACTGAGACATTCTACCCACACCAACTACCCGAAGCTTGTGCAAGAACACAATCGCGAACACAAATAAGCACGGCTTGGGGAAAGCAGCCTTGCAATGGAGAAACGCGAAATTGAAATCTGAAATGCTTTCAGAGTAGGCGGGTTCGCGACATCAAGTGTCCTGTAAATTGCACTCTCAAGGGGGCTGTTGTTTGTTGATGTTGTTGCCGCTTCTTTGGATGTCCCTGCGTCGTATGCGCCATGAGTTGTGAGGTTTGCCACGACGGCACTCCGGTGGGGTGTAAGGAAGGGGGTGAGATGCGAACGCATGCCTTCGTTTTATTATTATTATTTACACGCTTTTATTTAACTCACTGTCTGTTGCATCCTCAAATCTTGTAACTCAATTTTAACCCACTTCCCAATGTCGTATCGACTGCAAACTTGGTATACGTATGTCATGTTGATGACAATACTATATTGTATCATTAAAATAAGACATTTTTTTTAAAGCTAATTGTCCACGCTCAACTGACGTTGGCTGTAAATCACCACGGTCCCCTTACGTTATGGCAAGAAGCTTCGGCGGACACTTCCTGGAGTCGGAGTTTCTGCCGTTACTCGCACGGTACATTTAATTAAAGCGTGTTTAAAAAAAAAGCATTTTTAAATATTACTTATTTACCCGCACGCGCGCGCGCACGCACGCACGCGCCTCTTGGCGCAACGTCGAGAGGAGCCGGCCTCCCTTCTGTGCAGGATTCCGCCGAACGCTTCCCCCGCTGCCGCGGCGGCGTCTGCGGCACGAGGTTTGTCGCGAGGCGATGTCTTTGTTTTCCCCTTTCGATCGGCGAGCCATCGCACTCCCCTCGCTGTGTGTGCGCAGTACGTTGAACTTCTCTCGCACCGTACGCAGCCAACCGTGCCAATCGGAGGTGGTGGCGGCGGCGGCGGGCATCAAAACTGAACACCGTTGTATAAGCACAGTGTCACCTCGACTGTGCAGACGCAGTTTACACATAATTCACGCATTACGCTTCCCGCTTTTATTATACAGTGAAACCTTGGATTGCGTTTCCGGAACGAATAATGCTCGCAATCCAAGGTTCCACTGTAATTAGTTTGTTTTATTATCCCCTCCATCCCCAGTGAAGTTAGAGAGCAGTGGTGCAGTGATTAGCAAGCACAGGAGCTGGGGTCTGGGGCGGACACCTTTCCACCCGATACCCCTCCGTGTAAATTTGTCTGACAATTGCCCCGTCACGACCATCAGTCGCGAGCTGTCGCCTTATAAGGGAAATTGAGTCGTCGGTCGCAGTCGTGGCCAATGCTTACAGAACGAACCTCGTCGCTTAACATTAACTTCATTTGATTGGCTCGAGCAGTGGGTCTTAAACCTCTACTGCGGCCTCGCACCCCTTTGGTTCTCAATCGTAAAACCAAAAAATGCGTAATGTTTGATGAAATAAAGTGAGCTGTTACTTACGTGCCCGTGTTTAATTTGTATTTTCGATTATTTACATTCTAAGAAAAAAATCTGCCCATGTCTCGCACCCCCAGGGGGTGCGTGCACACCAACTTAAGAATCAAACGGGCTTGAACAAAAGGTGAAGGTGAAACAAGGTGTCACGATAATACTCTCGCTTTCGCCCAGAAACGATCAGCGATGAGCCACTTTGATTATCGGTGACTCGCGTCATTAAAGCACCCACAGACGACCACTCGGCTGCCCGCCGTCCAACCTCTGGAATATGTTTGATTCCTTCACGTGATGCGGTGATTTTTTTGTGTTGTTCCGATCGCCATTTGCTTCTTCGTTGCTGTTGTTTTTGATTGTCTTTTTTTTAGGTAACCCAGGTCGACACTCTTGAGACTCTATCCCGGTCTCTACTGCGAGTTCTCAGCTGGTTACACAAAATGAAACCTGACCCTATGGTTACGGCGGTGCTGCTCTGTTTTCTAGAGATTGGACAGCGAAACTCCGTGGCTGTAACTTCCTGCGGCTCCCCGTGTGGCGATCTGAAACTCGCACGGAACAAAAAATCCCCGCCCGCCTCGGCCATGTGCAACAAATTTCGTCTCGTTGGCCGCTGGTCGTAGTGCATCTTAGCGCGCAAAAGAAACCCGAGGGATTTGAATCCTTGCGCTGCGGCTAAAATGAATGCGTAAAGCAAGCAGAAGATTTGTCGTCTCCTCCGTTTGCAGAACGAATACGTTAGAAGGTCGCGCTCATAATTATCCTTGCAGCAGCGGCATATGGCTTGCCATCAAAGACGGTGACCGCATCGCGCACTTTAAGATGCGCTTCTGCGGCCGCCTGGAACAGTCTTCCTATCGCTATTAGGAAGCCACTGGATGAAGTGAAGCCACTTTTTAAATCAATCGATTGAGAGCTCATTTCTTTAGAACTGCTTTTTGTGTTCAGTTTATTGTCCCCCCACCCCGCACCTCCGATTAGCACGGTTGGCTACGTACGGTGCCAAAATAAGTTCAACATACATACGTACCTATATACACACACACCCACACGCAATCGCACAGAGACAACGAATCTCCTCGTGTTGCCCTCATCGATAACGTTCCAAGTCTGCTGTTGTCAGCGAGCACCTAGCGGGGCTGGCAAGGTGCTCGGGGCGGTGGTGTCGCCAACGCAATGCCCACCCGCCCGGGCTGCCCGGCCTTGTCCCCTGGCTTCACTTCATCGCTCCCGCGTCACCAAAAAAAAGCCCACACACAGTGGCCGAAAGTGATTTACCGAATACTTGCATTTTGAGGTGCAATTTCGAGCTGCATATCGTGATGCAATTTGCGTGAACGACGCGCTACGCCAATTATCAATTCTGATGATTATCACGTCCAGCTGGATGGATTGGAACACCGTGGTCTGTGTTGAACCCCATGGTGTAAATGTGAGTGTTTCTTGTCGTGCTTGTTGTTGTTGCTATATCTGCTGCTGAGCTGATGCTGCTTCCGCAACGCTGCGACCCTTGCGGCAGCGTGCGAGGATCGCAGTGTATTTCAGGGCCCACCCCAACTCCCCTCCAGGACTCCCCCGGAGCTAAGCCCCTGGACAGCTCCAGCCGAGATGAAGGCCTGCCTCTCGGCGTGCGACCGTGGTGCAAGGTGGCACCAGGGAGGGCAGGAAAGGTTGCGGGATAACGTCGCTTCTCGCGTGATTCGCGTCGGCTCACACGGCCGGGACCTTACCCGTAAAGTCGTGTTTGTTCACTTCTCGTGTTCAACACCTGGGAAGTAAGACAAAGATCCCCCCCGCCCCAGCCGTGTAGCCTTAACAGATGGTTGGGGCAAGTGCTTTTAGCGAGCTGCAGCTATGAACACACAAAGACAAAGATCACCCAGGTAGCCTCTAGCAGACTGTAGGGGCAAGTGCTTTTAGCGAGCAGCAATTACGGAGGCCGGCACGGCACCTCCTCGGCTCTTTCCGCCGTTGCCTCGTCCGGAGGGATTTTCCCGCTCGGCTTTGCGCTGTGTTCAATATCAGCGACAGCCAATTTTATGCGCCTGCCATTCTTTGTGCAATATCAATAGATGCGATCGCGCAGTTTAAAACCGCGTGTGCGGGAACTGGATACCGTCAAAGTCGTGGGTGCGAATTTAGAGTCAGCATGTGTGTCGCCTGATTATAGGCACGGTCATCGATTTGTAAAAAAAAATGTTTAACTTCTTTTAAAACATGCCATCGTCCATTGAGATGCAGCAGCATTGTGATCTTGACCTGGGTACACAGACGTGGTAAAAAATAATTACATTTTGTTCAATAATTTTATTAGCCCATCCCGCTGTGTATGCTTTTCGCGGAATTAACATCCGTCGTGTTTTCGGGTTGTTACCGCACGCTGTCTGACGTTTCGCTCCCGCGTGCCGCGAGCTCGGTCAGGAAAACTGGGAGCCGGTCTGCGGCACGATGAATATGCGACCGTCGCACTCTCGCTGACGACGGGGCAGAAAGCCACGCCACGCTCGTGCACGAACAAACAAATGAAAGAGCGAGCGGGTGACGCGTCCCGGTCGGCACGCTCGCTCGCGGGACGAGTTTCGGTCCCGCCCACCGGGTGACGTCACGGTGAGAAATTAAAAAAAATACCTGGGGAGTTGTCACCTAACGAGCGAGGCGGAGGGAGACCCCCTTCCTCCCCCCCTCCCCCAGCATGCGGTCGGATCGCTCCTCTCCCCTCCGTCGTGGGTCGTGACTCCCCGACAATCTCGGCTGACGACGCAGCCTGGGAGACTCCTCCGGGGTTGACGTCGATTTCCAACTCCCCCCCACCTCCCCCCCCCCCCAAGCAGCGTGGTAGCCGTTAAATGTACAGGCGGTCGGGGTGCTCCCGCTCACATAGCCACGGCCTAAAGTGGCCCCCAGGCCCCCCAAGTTTCATTCCTCACGCCGGCCGGGTCGGGCGCGGTACGCGCGGCGGCGGCGGTGGCAGCGGTGCGGCGTGCCGCGGTCACCCTCATCGCGAGTCCACGCCGTTGCCGTTGCCGGTGCTTTCGGGAGTCGGAGGCTCCGGGCGGTCGCACGAGCGCTCGCGGAGCTGGTGCAGCTCCTCCCAGCGGCGCCGGTTCGCCACGATGCCGTCCAGCATCGGCCGCAGCCGGGAGCTCATCCTCGCCAGCGTCTGTGGTGGCGGGGGAGGGTTGGGTGGGGGGGGGGGAATCGATGGGGGGTGGGGGGGGGGGAGAAGAGCCACAGAAGGGAGCAGTTGGCACAAATCTGTCACCAATTTCTAACGAGCGTAACGGAAGGGGAACTCCCCAGCACCCAACCATCAGGGGGGCGTCGCTTTCTCGCGAGCATTGGCGCACGCTAAATCGGTATCCGTTCATGTCGCCGTTATAAGCCATGGTCTAGCCACTGCTGGACCAAGGCTTCTCCAAGCCGCCGCCGCCGCCATCCTTCGCCAGTCTTCGCGATGTAGCCGGTCTATTCAAGTGTCTGCACATGAACCGACTGAATCGCTCATTTTCTGATTGAATCGCTCCATCTCCGATTGCGTCGCTCCATCTCCGATCGAATCGCCTCCATCTCCGATCGAATCGCCTCCACCTCCGATTGAATTACTCCATCTCCGCGGAGTAGACATAGCCTCCCTCGTGCGCTTTGGTCGTTATCTCTCAAAAATCCCCGCCTGACGACACTATAAACTGTGCTGTGCGTATCTTCCCCTTCTGCCTTAGCAAGATGGCCGCCTGAGGCGCGCTCGCTCCCGGGCCGCTCCCGGGGCGCGCTCCCAGCAGCGGCTGCCGGGGGCCGCTTGTGAGGGGGCCGACGGAGCCAACGGAGGGAGCCGATGGAGCCGATGGAGCCGGGGGGGCCGGGGGGGGGCCGACGGAGCCAGGGGGGGCCGACGGAGCTGGGGGGGGGGGTGACGGAACCGGGGGGGGGGCGACAGAGCCGGGGGGGCGACGGAGCTGGGGGGGGGGGCGATGGAGCCGGGGGGGCCCGACGGCGCGAGCAGAGGGAGCCGACACTGACTCACTCACACATCGTACACTGACTCACTCACATCATGCACTGACTCACTCACACATCATACACTGACTCACTCACACATCATGCACTGACTCACTCACACATCATACACTGACTCACTCACACATCATACACTGACTCACTCACACATCATACACTGACTCACTCACATCATGCACTGACTCACTCACACATCATGCACTGACTCGCTCATCATGCGCTTACTCACTCACACATCATACAGTGAGGGAAAAAAGTATTTGATCCCCTGCTGATTTTGTACGTTTGCCCACTGAAAAAGAAATGATCAGTCTATAATTTTAATGGTAGGTTTATTTGAACAGTGAGAGACAGAATAACAACAAAAAAAATCCAGAAAAACGCATGTCAAAAATGTTATAAATTGATTTGCATTTTAATGAAGGAAATAAGTATTTGACCCCCTCTCAATCAGAAAGATTTCTGGCTCCCAGGTGTCTTTTATACAGGTAACGAGCTGAGATTAGGAGCACACTCTTAAAGGGAGTGCTCCTAATCTCAGCTTGTTACCTGTATAAAAGACTCCTGTCCACAGAAGCAATCAATCAGATTCCAAACTCTCCACCATGGCCAAGACCAAATAGCTCTCCAAGGATGTCAGGGACAAGATTGTAGACCTACACAAGACTGGAATGGGCTACAAGACCATTGCCAAGCAGCTTGGTGAGAAGGTGACAACAGTTGGTGCGATTATTCGCAAATGGAAGAAACACAAAAGAACTGTCAATCTCCCTCGGCATGGGGCTCCATGCAAGATCTCACCTCGTGGAGTTGCAATGATCATGAGAACGGTGAAGTATCAGCCCAGAACTACACGGGAGGATCTTGTCAATGATCTCAAGGCAGCTGGGACCATTGTCACCAAGAAAACAATTGGTGACACACTATGCCGTGAAGGACTGAAATCCTGCAGCGCCCGCAAGGTCCCCCTGCTCAAGAAAGCACATATACATGCCCGTCTGAAGTTTGCCAATGAACATCTGAATGATTCAGAGGACAACTGGGTGAAAGTGTTGAGGTCAGATGAGACCAAAATGGAGCTCTTTGGCATCAACTCAACTCGCCGTGTTTGGAGGAGGAGGAGGAATGCTGCCTATGACCCCAAGAACACCATCCCCACCGTCAAACATGGAGGTGGGACAACTTCACCGCATCAAAGGGACGATGGACGGGGCCATGTACCGTCAAATCTTGGGTGAGAACCTCCTTCCCTCAGCCAGGGTATTGAAAATGGGTCGTGGATGGGTATTCCAGCATGACAATGACCCAAAACACACGGCCAAGGCAACAAAGGAATGGCTCAAGAAGAAGCACTTTAAGGGCCTAGAGTGGCCTAGCCAGTCTCCAGACCTTAACCCCATAGAAAATCTGTGGAGGGAGCTGAAGGTTCGAGTTGCCAAACGTCAGCCTCGAAACCTTAATGACTTGGAGAAGATCTGCAAAGAGGAGTGGGACAAAACCCCTCCTGAGATGTGTGCAAACCTGGTGGCCAGCTACAAGAAACGTCTGACCTCTGTGATTGCCAACAAGGGTTTTGCCACCAAGTACTAAGTCAATTTATAACATTTTTGACATGCGTTTTTCTGGATTTTTTTGTTGTTATTCTGTCTCTCAGTGTTAAAATAAACCTACCATTAAAATTATAGACTGATCATTTTTTTGTCAGTGGGCAAACGTACAAAATCAGCAGGGGATCAAATAATTTTTTCCCTCACTGTACACTCGCACAACCACTGACCCATTCACTCCTCATACACAGGTTCACTCATCCTGTGCTGGCTCACTCGCACATCATACACTGACTCACTCATCATGCGCTGACTAACACATCGTGCGCTGACTCACACATCATACACTCACTCACACTGCCACTGACTCACACATCATACACTGACTCACTCATCATACACTGACTCACTAATCATACACTGACTCACACATCATACACTCACTCACGCTGCTGACTCACTCACACATCATACACTGGGAGAGTCGTGCTGCCAGCTATGGTTGCAGGTTTTTGTCGTACGTGTTATGTATATTGTTTATTGTTAAATTTAAAATCACAGTTCCTATGATTACTGTTGTTACATTGTTTTTATAGCTTTATTTTGGTGATTCGAAAACATATGGTTAATCTAAATTGTCTTATGGTTGTTGTTGTTGGCTTGCACCACATTGATTTTTGCACACAACGTTTTAATAAGTTTTTTTGTGTGGAATATTTGCTGGTTTATTCCAGGATGTTTCTGTTATGCGTTGTCGCTTTAAGATGTTCTGTGTTCAAAATTTTGTTTGTTGCGGTTGCACCCGACTTAAGAGCCGCATGGATCACAGGGCTATACCTAATAAATGAAACTTGAAACTGCCATAACCCCCATGGGAGTGGGAGAGGTGGTGCCTACATCTGTAGAATCAAGTCTGAATGTCTGCCTGCTCAGGAAGGGTGATGATGCACTTCTGTGCATCGTGCGCGCTTTCAGATGCGCTTCTTCGGCCGTCTGGGACGCTCTTCCGATATTAGGAAGCCACTGGAACTATGCGACCTTTAAATTATCTAGATTGGCGAACTCATTTCCTTAGAACTGCTTTTCGTGTTTAGTTTGTTGTCCTTCCCCCGCGCCTCCGATGAGCGTCGAGCGTAGTACATCGCATCTCGCCCCATCGCTACATTATGTATGGGGAAGATAGTTTTCGCAGAACGCCTTTTTCGCTTGCCACGGCACTTCTCAGTAACACATCTCCCGCGTTCAACGAAGACTTACTTGTACATTAATTAACGTTGCTGCGTTGCCCTCCCCCCGCGCACCCCTTGCTGGCCAACACGAATCCCTGCAGCTGTCAGCGGTGGCCCCATTAGGAACACTATCTAGGCTAAAAAAGTCCCTGCTTAGCTTTCCGAGTAGTGATGGAATAGGGCGGCGCACTCCGGGGCGATGCTGCCTGCAGGCTATTCGGGGCGGCCCTGAAGAGAGCCGAAGGCAAACGCTCGCGCATGCGACGCGTGTGATGAGCATGTCGCATAATGCACGCGATCCTGCGTGTTCTACATTGCTTCATTAAACCGCGCGTACATCGAGGCTGTTTTGTTACTGTTGCCTCCCTAAGCGCGCTCTCAACCCACTCGCCAAAGTTGTCCTCCAGCAAATTCAAGCGTGCGTACACAATTACTGCGCAAGAAAGTGAATATTTATGAATTTAACAAAGCATAAAATGTTCAACGTGAAACGTGATTTCAGCTTGGTGTTGTTGTTTTTGTATCCACTACGCTGCCGAAAACGCCTTCGCAAAATAAAGCCACCGCATATGCTACGTGCCGTCGGGGTGGAGCGGTGGCACGGTGATTAGCGCACTGCGCGACGAACCCAAACACCCGGGTTCGATTTCCGGGCCACGGCTAAGATCGGTGACGAATAACCAAAGCGGTTCCCGTCACCAAAACCCGCACCGACGATCGTGGTGAAGTTTGGTCAAACGGCCCTTCCTGCCCAACACAGCGTGATAGGACCATCATCCGGCAGTGGATTGCTATAGGGCTGTTGTATCGCAGCGAGGGTTGGCAACAGCTCGCGGGGGGGGGGGCTTCATTCAGCAGTGGATCGATTATGGCCAAAGATGATGTTGATTATTATGATATGCTAAGCGAGCAGGAAGCCGACACGTAAGAGTTACAATTTGGACGGAATACAGTAGATGTGAGCATCTCAGTGGTCAAGCTCTGGTCTGGGAGGGATGAGTGTCCCAGAATGGAAGGAGCCAGGGGTCTAAAAACTAAAAACATTTATTTTTATTTTACCAGGTAAGGTCCACTGTATCTGTGTAGCTCCCTTTTTTTAGAAGGGATCTGGCCACAACCGATAGCTCACACGAAGTGGCTTGTCGCGAGGAAATTTACAGCAGCCAAATACTCTCAATGCACGCTTCTAAATGTGGAGGGGAACATCGGAGGACCCGGAGAAAAAATCCACGTGACCTCGGGGAGAGAGAGACATGCAAACTCCAAATATACAGCAGGCGTCTGGGTCGGGATCAAACCCACGACATCCTATATACCAGGCGAGGTAGTTAACATCTCGCCACCGTGGCACCGATTTAAGTGGCACCATAACACCCGACTGCACTCCTCACTGCTGTGGGGCGCCGCTGTTCTATAATTCATGGGAGGTTCACGCGCGCACGCACGCTCATGCACGCACGCGCGTATCGGCCTTATGGCTCTGCACACACCCCCCCCCCCCCCCCCGTGTGCAAAAAAAACAGCGCGAGCCCCCGTCCGAGTTGTTTGTCACGGTCGCGTGGAGTGAGGCTCTCCTCCTGCTTCTACCGCCGCCGCCGCTGCTGCTGCTAGCGCGCTCACAGAAGGGTGGCGACGGGGGAACGACCGTTCTTGCGGCACCGTCCGCCGCAACACGTCTGTCACCACCGCTCGGTAATTCTAATATTATTGTCTATCCACCACGAGTCACGCTGAGTATTAGGACTCATTTTCAGGTGGGTCCTGCTGCTGCTGCTGCATTGGGTTTTCATTTGAAGACGTTTTCAGTCGATTCATTATTACACTTGCGAGAGGAAACCGGAGCTCTCGACGGTCGGCAATGCTCAATCCCCGTACAGATGGTAACAGATGTCGATTAGTCCACATTTTGCTGTGCCGCCTTCTCCTGGCGAGCCACAGTAGGGCACCTCCTCGACTTCCACGCGCAGGGAGTTTCAAAACTTTCGATGAGCTACCAACCCATGTTGCTGCCTCCACAGCACTTGATTACTGACCACGTGCAAAGTCGCCGCAGTCCTTTATATAATAGGCACGGGGACAGGTTCTGATATGGCCGATTTAGTCAGGAATACAACTGTCTGGTCTGGCCATTTTCTTATACAGGTAATTAATATGAAGACAATACGATTATACAGACATTTGCCAATCCACCATTGGACAAATACCTCTTCACGTTGCGTCGCTTTGTGGGGCGTTGTTTTTGACCACCCTTTATCACGCTGGTGTCATTGTAGGTTGATGAAGTGCGGCGTCCAGGATCGGTTCAGGTATCGCTCGTCGCAAATCTTAGCTTTGGCCAGGAATCAAACTCAGCCAGCCGGGGGTTCACTGCGCAATGCATTAAACACTTCCACCGATTTTTTTTTTTATATCGCCACGATGCCACTGAAGGAAGAGCTTTCGGCAGTGGAGAAGCAGTGACCCCCAAGAGCCGCAGCGTGGCCACGCTTCCGGTAGCACTGAGGAATGAATTCGCAAACGTTAACTACCTCGCCTGGTATACAGAATGTCACGGGTTCAATCCCGACCCTGACGCCTGCTATATATTTGGCCTTTGCATGTCTCTCTCCGGGTCCTCTGTTTTCCCCCTCCACATTTAATAGATGCGTTTAGATTGTTTGGCTGCTACATATTTCCACGTAATAAGCAATTTCGTTGTAGCCAGGTCGCTTTTGAAAAATACGTTATCTCAATGGGCTTCATTTGGTAGGATGGGGATGGTTTAGTTGTGTTTGTATGTGTTCTGGTGATTTGTTTTCCCGTTCTTATACTTTGCACTCCAAACATGTTTTTGTATTGTTTGTTGTTGTAACGTTCTTACCTGCCCCGACTAGACATCTGTGAAAAAGAGCTTCATAGCTCATCAGATTCCTCCAGTATAAATAGTCTCTCTCTCGCTCTCTATCAATTTCTCTCTATCTCTGTCTCTGGCAATTCTGTATGGTCTCACAAGCATTATCGCTGCTGCTGCTGCTGCTGCCGCCGTTGCTGCTGTTGCCTCGCTGGCCAATGGTGGCGGCTATTGCGGTAGAGAACTCACGATGAGATCAATGATCCAGCAGTAAAGCCCCCCCCCCCCCCCCGCGGCGAATCTCGCGGCCGCGTGGGTGGATTGGTGAGTTGGTGGGTGGATTGGTGGGTTGGTTGGGTGGTTGGGTGGGTTGGGTGGGTTGGTTGGGTGGGTGGGTGGTTGTTGGGTGGGTGGTTGTTGGGTGGGTGCGTGGCGAGCGAGCGAGTCCTCCCATTAGGGCAAAAAGTGGAAGTTCACGCTCGCATATGTAAACAATAATGCTCACTCACAGCAGCATTAACAAATAATGGAACGTGGGGGATGGGTGGCTTTAATGAAGGCGCAGTGCATGCGCGTAAATCACACGCAACTAGCCCATTGTTCACGAAAATGTTCGCGTGGTTCGTTGATAGGGCAACCGATGACAAATGCCGCGCACTTCATCCGCTCGTAAATTGCAATGTACGGTACGTGCCGTAATAAGGAAATTAATAACGATGACGCCGAAGGGAAACCGGTTGTAATTGTGAAAACACTCCTTGGTACAAATAAAAAAAGTAATAGTTATTTGAAACAGAAAATAGTTTAATAAAAAGAAATCGCCCTATGCAAAGCCGCAGCGCTTTGATTCCAGCGCTGACGTATTGCTCACGTCAATGAGGTCCTGGTAGACGGCGCGAAATAATCAATTATTCTTTTCGCAAGCCAAGACCTTTTTACACGCTCGCGTGAGAAAGTGACTCTACGTCACGGTGAGATTGGGGGGCCGGGATGGGGGGCGGAATGCGTTGGGCTGAGTGTGAGCACATGCGTGGGTACATATATAAACAGGTAACAAAGATAAATATCCCCCGTATAGCCCTAACAGACTGTTGGGGCAAGTGGTGTTAGCGAGCACCTATGAAGGCTGGCACGGCATACGAGGGGGTGGGTGGCCAGCACAACGCCCGGTCGCCTATGTTTCTCCAGTGGCGATGTTTACACATGGCACCAGGTACTCATTTACAGGTTGAGTCGACCTAGGGGAGGCCCACCGATTCAGATAATCGTCACTGGTTTTGGCCGTGAGCACGAATCGATCCCGGGTGGCTGGGCTCTGGGCACAGTGCGCTAACCGCTTCGCTACCCCTCCCATATATATATGTACAAACATTTCCCTTTGCCGCAATGAAAACTAAACAGCGTTCTCCTGAAAAATTGGATACCCGCCGCATCAAGGGTGAGCAAAGCAATGCCACCCACGCCGGGCACTGCATGCAGCGGTGGCAAACGGCTCGCCCTCCCTGGCTCCGGGGAAACCCGGCTGTGCGTGCAATGCGATTCGGCATGCATGTATGGCTGTATGTTGAACTTCTTTCGCACCTTATGTAGCCAACCGTGCTAATCGACTTACTAAGCACACACATATCCGTGATCGCGTGTGTCGGTATGTACACGGCGTGTGAGAGTCCGCTCTAAACTATACTATATTGACCAAAACTATGTTTTACTTCACCAGCTAAGGCCCCATTGAGCTATGTAGCTCTTTTTCAGAAGCGACCTGGCCATCACAAATGATAGCTCAACGTAAGTGGCTTTTCATCATGCGGACATTTTATAGCAGCCAAATAACTCTAATCGCTTGACGTTTATTCTAAACGTGGAGGGGGGAAAAAAGTAACCTGGAGAAAATAAAGCGTGGCACTCCTGGACAAATGCAGAAATCATACATTATTTAATAAAATAAATGAGACACAGACAGACAGACGGACGGACGGATGACAGGGCCGGTGCACGTTCAGGATCTTGCCTGGTAGAGGGGTAGACAAATGCCATCGATCCACTCGAGTTGTAGCCCTGGTAGCTCGTCCTTACGGTTTCGATCAAAGATCGCCTGTGCACGGACGATGACACAAGTTGGGGGGGGGCAGGTGGGGCAGGTTTCACTCTCAACGCACGGGGACTGCCAAGTAGCGCAACGCTGTGCGAGAACGCCATCCGCAGTTCGGCAGAGCCCGTTGACGACGTCAGAGTAGGTGGATCACGGAGAGACGGCGTTAAGAGGAGAACCGGACCCGCCAACCGCTCTCGACCCTCAATGCTTTGTTGTGGACCACCGTGCTCTGGCATAATCAGATCGTTTCGAAATTCAGAATCAGAATCAAAATATTTGTTTATACTGGAGGAATCCGATCCGACCAGACAAAGCCCACTGAGGTAATAACTTACTTTTTAAAAGCGACCTGGCCACAAATGACATCTCAACAAATTGGCCCATCGTCATTTGGACATTTCTAGCAGCAAAATTATCTAAATCGTCCAAAGGCATGTTTCAAAATCGTACCGAGTTTGCAACAGTTCCGCGGACCAACTGCCCATGGCCCTAGCGCACCGCAGCTTCAGGAACCTCACTGCTCTACCCATGGCACGCACTCTGCCCTCTCAAAGGAGTGAAGTGACCGCCGTACCACCCCCCCCGCTCCCCCCCCCCTACAATGAACCGCCAACTCACGCCATGCGGAGCAGATCTCCCAGGAGAAGCGGCGGGGGAAGTCGCGTCGCGAGTAATAATTTAATCGCCGTCGTCGCTTCAGCCAGCCGCTCTAAGCCGCTGTCGATTCTACCACCTCCCCCCCATCCCCACCAGACGCTGATGGTCCTGGCAACTCGTTTGCTTAAGAGCTTAAGAGCTCTTAAACAAACTGGGCTCAGCTCCACGCCGGCGATCGCGGACGTCTCGGGTGCGGTCGATCGGCGAGAGCCGGGGTCGGCGCTTAGATTGTGGCGGCGCGGCGTGGCCTTACGAGCGTGAAATGGGGCTGCACTCGCAGCTGAGCCGACTGAAAAATTGGATACCCGCCGCTTAAATAATGACGGTTATATATATTTTTTATATATTGATATGTAGACAGTGCCTCTCGTTCCACAATCACAAAGCGTGGTTGCTAAGCATAGCCCCAAAGGCCCCCAAAACGCCATGCGGCCAGCAACTAACCGCGCTGCCGCTGGTGAAGTCGATCTTCTTCTTTGGTACGGCTGATGTAGTTGCAGAGCAAAACAACTACAATTTCACAATTTCAGGTGGTCAAGCCAGATAGCCGCTGTTAGGAATAGCGGAGGGTACTGCTGTGATGTCTCCTTCGTATGTGTAGCGATATACTCTGAGACACTAGGAATAGCTTTCACAGGGCACAAGGGGTAACTACACTTCAGTCAGGACAGCCAACAGACTGCCTGACTGACAACGCCGAGAAGGTGAAGACGGTGACGAAGACTCCGGCAGCCCAACGGGATTCTACTCCAAACAACAGCCCCGAGCCTTCGCTCGAGTCCCCTTTTATCCTCCTGGCGTGGCCTCGCTCCGCCCCCGGCCACGCCCCCCTTCTGGAACCTACTACTGAGTTCCCGGGTTCACCTCATGTGCCCCTTCTATCAAATTTGCCCTACATCCATCTCTCTGCTTATAACTTTAATCTAAATTGTCTTATGGTTGTTATTGTTTGGCTTGCATCCCACTGGGGTTTTTAAACACAGCGTTGATATACGGTGCTTTTTCTGGAAGACTTTGCTGTTTTTCCCTGGATTTTTTGTTTGTGTGTAGTCACTTTAAGATTTTTCTTGTTCATGTTTTTGTTTGTTGCGGTTGCACCCGTTTCAAGAGCTGCATGGCTCACAGGGCTATACCTATTAAATGAACTGAACTGAACGTAACCTGCTGACAGATAGGGCTGCTGCTGAATTAAATACAGTGTCTTGTATTGTTTTTTTGGGGGGCAGAATTCTTAAATAATAACCTGCAAAGATGTCAGGGACAAACATTCCTCTTAGCCTAACCTCCGCCACTGATGTTATTATTTTGGACAAAGCATATTTAGAGCATTTATTTTCAATAGAGAGGCAGTAATACAATGGCATTTCACGGGGGAAATTACTTTCATTTGTACAGGGCCTGCTAGCTGCAACCATGGGATCAAGTTATCCTCCTGGATTTCTGATTGCTTAGCCGTGCACAAAATAGGTGACCATGTGCATTGTCCTGCAGTAATAAAAGAGCAGCCCCCTGCACATAAAACCCAAACTCCTATACGTTCCCGGTATATTTTTTCCTTGTCTCCTCAAAATCGGAAGAAGATATTAATGAGTGAATGAGTGAACAAGAGATGTCGCGACCTCCCCCCAGACGTAGAGGCAGCGTGTGCTCACAGTCCCTCCGCCACCACGAGCGGAGCCGCGTCGCGTTTGCCGAGCGCAACGCAGAGAAAAAAAGAAGCAGTAGTTCTGAAACTAAACTTAAGCATTTTTAAAATATTTTTCAGAAGTGACCTAGCTATCACAAATGATGGCTCAACTTGACTGGAGGGGCGCCACGGAGGAATATCGCGCCACAAAACGTGTGTTGGATCTGAAAAAATAAGACAGAAAATTGCACGTGCGAGCGCTTTGTGAAGATTGGCTCCTCATTGCAACAAACCACTGCGGCCGTGCGATCAGAGGCGTGACAAAGCAGCCTTTCGCTGCTCGCGACACCAAGTAAATTTATGGTACGCACGTACGCGGCGAGCGAGATGCGGCAAACCAAGCGGCGCTCTCACCGCGGGCGTGAGCTTCAGCTCCGATCGCTCGCGGTCGCCCTGCTCAAAAAACTCGCTTGTCACCAGCTCGGCCACCTGCACGCGAACGGAGACACGCGGGCGATGTTTAGACACGGCACCAGGTTCTCATTTGAGGTTGAGCCGACCTAGGGGGAGTCCCAGGACTGATTCAGATGGCCGTGAGCGAGAACCGATCCCAGGTCGCCGGGTTCGCAGCGCAGCGTGCTAACCATCACACCACCGCTCCCCATATATATGCAAAGACATGATCCCTTGCATAGCTTTTAACAGACTGTTGGGGCGAATGCTGTAAGCGAGCAGCACCTATGAAGGCCGGCACGGCACATGAGGGGGTGGGTGGCCAACACCACGCCCGACCGCCTTTGTCTCCCCAGTAGCGATGTTTACACACTGCACCAGGTACTCATTTGAGGCTGAGTCGACCTAGGGGAGGCCCATGACCGGTTCAGATAATCGTCATTGGTGTTGGCCGTGAGCGGGAATCAAACTCGGCTCACCGGGTTCGTAGTGCAATGTACTAACCGCTACACGACTGCTCCCCACTGTGCATATATATGCACACACACAAATTTCTGTCCTGGCAAACCTGGTAAATCTCCCCAGGGCATTACAAGTCCCGAATGTGGAACAATTATAAAAAGTTATCCACCGCTAAAGATAAGGCATTTGTCTCCGTGTAGTTCTCGCCTTTCTGGTATCGTGAGATGCCCTTTTCCCTCTTCCCACGATGCGTCCTGGTATTTAGAGGGGGGGGGGGGGGAGGTCAACCCTGCTAACGTGTGTAAACCCTCACTAGCGGAGTCAGGAAAACGTCCAAATGTAGGACTTCAGAGCTCGCACAATCATTGGTGCCGGGCTCTGGCTGCCTTGCCCCACTTGTCTGTGGTTTCCCGTGCCTCCGGAACGAATCTCTCCCTCGCCCTGAGAGCGAGTGAAAGACTGTCACCGTTGCACGGTTCCCCACAACATCATTTCACGACGTCGCTCGCTTTCCGAGCGATGGCCGGGATCGAGCGGAGAGACCGAGGTGCGCGGCCCTTGCCTTCCTCGAGATATCCCAGGGCTTGGTGACGGCACCCAGGTCGCACGCCGTCATCAGCATTGACCTGCGGGGATTGCAGCACCATGACCTCGGCGTCACACAGGCGCGCGGGCTGCAAGAGCCGTAACAAAAGTGGCCCTAAAATTTCAGATTTAAAATTACGCAGGTGAATAATATAATCATTAATAATATAAACGGCCAACTTTATCTGTGATGAATATGATGAACGCTGCACTTCCCATCGTATTCATGCAAACCTACGCGCCCCCTGCATGAACAACGGAGGCGCAGGGACAGACGTTCGATTACGTTGGAATCGATCTGCAGATGGCGGTCTTCTCACACAGCCAGCTCATTGTCGCCTTATCTCGATCCCGCAATCCCAAACAGGTGTAAGTCCGCATCGAACCGAACCCCCAGCAGTGACGTGCGGTGAGGTCAATGGCTGGCGAGGCACTGGCTAGTGTCAAAGCCAGATTCACACACTGAGGGGGGCGTGGCCTCACTGAGGGGGGCGTGTTAGACACGTCCCCCTCAGTGAGCCAGATGTGATAGCTGCCTCCCCTGGTGCTTTTTCATTGCATTTTCATGACGAAACCAGCGAGCCTAAATACAGGGTGTTTAAAAAAGATGGACCCGATTTGAAATCTCTATATCTCTGCAACAACGAACCGCCCATGAATGAAACTCTTACCACTTGAAAGGGCGGGGCATAGAGTTTCAAATATTTACCGCTAGATGCCTCTCCCAGCGCACAAACAGCCCCTAGCCTCAGTCATTCGCAAGATGGTGACCCCGCAACACAAGGCGTTTTGCGTTCTGCAGTTCAGCAAGACTGAATCCGTAATTGTGGTGCAGCGTGCGTTTCAACGGCGTTTTGGCATTGATCCGCCAATGTCAAAGAGCATTCATCGTTGGTACCGACAATTTGAGGAAACGGGCTGCTGTTGATGTAAGGTGAAGAGCACAGGGCGACCACGCACCTCGGAGTAAAGCATGAGAAGAGAGGTGTTTGGGACGAATTCAACTATCATCTCGATATACTCTTTGGTTTTTTCGGTAAAGTCACAAAATAAATAAAATAAAATAAATAAAAACAACTAAATTAGTTGTTTTCATTTTTTTTACCTATGTGACTTTACCAAAAAAAACAAAGAGTATGAATCCTTGCAGTCGCGAAAGCTAAAAATCTATCGTCTCGATGTTGTCCGTACAGCAGATGGAGGGCACATCGAGCATTTATAAAATGGTTAGTAAAACTTTAAAACTCATTAAACCGTTTGCAACTTTTTGTGTAATTGTAACATTTTGCCATCGTGAAATATACTGATTTGAAATTGGGTCAATATTTTTAAACACCCTGTATATTTATACACATACGTGAAATAAGTTACCTGGCATATGGAAGGTGAGGACATGAAATGAAGGGGTCTACAAACATTACATTGGTGACATACTGAGATAGTAACAGGCACGCGCTTAGTAACCCAGTTGCTGAGGGGTTGCGCAATCAGGGGAGGCTGAGCTTGTCACTGCCTCACCTCTCGCCTCTTCCTGTATTTGCAGCGGAGCTCCGCAAATTTGGCGATTTTGACTCTAAAAATGATTGGAATCGTACAGAAATTACATTTATAACACAGATCAGTGGAAAAATATTAATATTTATTCAACGGTTTTACTTAACTTGACTACTATGTTTGTCGTGGTCAAATCTTGTAATCAAAATGTAGTCTACTTTCTGTTGTCCAATGAATTACAAATTTTGCACACGTACTTAGATCCGGTGACAATGCATGCCTGTATCAAAATCGGCCCCAATTAATCAATTAATTGCCTCTTTTAAAGCAATTAACATTTTGTATGGACGGCTTATTAATTAAATACTTATTTGGGTAGGTCAAAAACGCCGCGGTCCAAAAAAGTCTGGAATCGCCTCGCCCAAGAAGCAGGCGCCACGTGTAATAAAGATGTCATCCACTTCCCGTTGTCCAATCGAGTTATTTACTTTTTAGTGCACTTTAAAATAAAACCGTTGTTTTGACAAAACTTTTTTTAAGGAGTTTATTTTATTTGATTATTCATATTTTTTTACTTTCAGTAACAGCTATTTTCATTGGCGTATGGAGTATGGCAGGTGAGGCTGTGCCTCCCCTGCCTCCCCTGACCGCACGTGCCTGACCTCCAGCAAGGACATCTACTTAACGACGTTTTCAATGAAGTCTTCCAGATGTAAAATGATACTTATACATAAACAACTTTCTCTGATTATGATGAATATGATGAACGCTTGAGAGAGAGAGAGAGAACGAGGCTATTCAATGTTGATTCCCAAAATCGACTTGGCCCCCACCGACACGACTTTTGCCATTTGTTTTGCGATGACGACAATTTCCCATTCTCCCCGCATACGCTATCACAATCAACAAGTCGCAGGGACAGACGTTCCATTACGTTGGTAAGCGCACAACTTTATCTATCTTTCTATGATGAATACTAGGTTGTTGGGGGGCGACGCAGGCGCCCCCCAACCAATCATATAATTGTTTACACAGAAGAGACTCGCTTTGTTTCAAGACTATTTTTTGTTTTTCTTCCAGAGGGCCCTTATTAGGCTTTCGGAGTCGGGGTTGACGATCGCTAGTCTGCGTTTCCCAATTTAGTAACTCGTGTAAACTCTTCAACTTTGGTAAATGTTGGATCGATGACACCGGCACACAATGGCCCTCTCGATGGGGATGTCATCCATGGGACCTTTAGCGTTCGCCACGAACCGCAATACTCTTGCATTCTTTACGGTTACTACAACACCCGCGCATATGAACCATTAAAAGGTTCATTTTATCCCGCGAAGAAATGCGGATCAATCTTTTGAGCTGTTATTGCCTCTTGAAAAGCCACAGAGCAGTAATGCATAATTTATTGGAAATTACTATAATGTATGTGTGTGCACGTGTGCACGTGTGTGTGTGTGTACATGCGTACGCGTGTGTGCGTGTGTATTAGTCATAGCTTTATTTCTGGTTTCTGATGAGGGATGCAAAATTTATATGGAAAAAAAATGAGCCGCGCTCGCTCACCCTGGCTCCACGTACCTTAGCATCTCTCTTTGGTCCCGTGCGTTCCAGTCATGCGTTCCCATGGACACCAGCTCAAAGAACTTGGTCCTCTGCCTGGTGAGAACAAACGCAGTAAACACAAGAGCCCTCGCATATGAAAATAACATCGAAGAGCGAGTATCCTGCGATCGTGATGATTGCGCGGTTGTCTGGCTTGACCATCTGAATGTGAAAATGTAGTTGTTGCTTTGTTTTTACATCGGCCCTGCGAAAGAATATTAGGCCCTGCCCTTTGCTTTCATGTGTCCACGTGTGTGTGTTTTCACAACGTACGTGTGCTTGCAGTGCGTGTGTCCGTGTGTGTTTGGCTGTTTGCACATGTGCATGTGTTTGCATCGTCTGCGTGTCCGCGTGCGTTTGCACCATGCGCGCGTTACTGGAAATAGAGTGTGAGGTCCGTGGCCAGGATCGCTTGCTTGAGCAGCTGCATCATGCTGCCGTACTCGCGCGAAGAGAGTTTGCCGAATATGTTCTGGCCCTGTGGGAGAGGCGAGTGAGAGATTACGGGAAGACGAACGGACCCATTGGAGTAGCAGCAGCGGCAGAAGCAGCAGTGGATGCAGCAGAAGCAGCTTCAGAAGCAGCAGAAGCATGAGAAGCAATACATGTATGTATATTAGTGTTCTTTCACACCGTATGCAACTAACCGTGCAAATCGCAGCTAACCGTGCAAATGGGAAGTACGGGGAAAGGACAACAAACTAAACTGCAGCAGATGCAGGAGAAGCAGAATCAGCAGAAGCAAAAGCAGGATAAGCAGCAGCAGATGCAGTAGATGCAGCAGGATTAGATGCAGGAGAAGCAGAATCAGCAGAAGCAAAAGCAGGATAAGCAGCAGCAGATGCAGTAGATGCAGCAGGATTAGATGCAGGAGGAGCAGAATCAGTAGAAGCAGCGGAAGCAGGATAAGCAGTAGATGCAGCATATGCAGAAGCAGCAGAATCAATATATGCAGCAGCAGGAGGAAATGCAGCAGGTGCAGGAGCAACAGAATAAGTAGAAGCAGCAGCTACAGAAGCAACAGAAGAGCTACAAACAGCAGCAGCAGCGACGACAGCGCAAAGCGAGCCGCACGTGCCGGCATGCCCACAAGGCTCCCTCAGCATTCATCCATTCATTCGTTTAGACTGTAGTAGAGCCATCGTTTATTTATGAGCGGCTGATGGCCCGTCCCGGGCTAGCCGCATGCAGCTGCCCCTGGCTGTCACGGTGGCGAGATGTTAACTACCTCGCCTGGCATACAGGAGGTCGCGGGTTCGATCCCCATCCCGACCCTGACGCCTTTATATTTGGAGTTCGCGTGTCTTTCACCCGGTCGTCGCGTGGATTGTTTTTCTCCGGGTCCTCCGGTTTTTCCCTCTACATTTATAAACATGCATTTGGAGGATTTTGCTTGCGATAAACTTCCTACGTGATAAGGCGCTTCGTTGAGCCATCATTTGTGGCCAGGTCACTTCTGAAAAACGAGATGGATAGCTCAGTGGGCCTTACCTGGTAAAATAAAAAAATATATAATTTGTCGTTTCTTTCTCCTTCGCACTGCTCCCATTTTGGAACGCGTATGGTGTGGCGTATCGCATTGAAGCCAAACCATGGTTGGCATGGGGCCCTGGTGCGAAGAATCGGAGTCAAGACAATATGTATTTAAACTGGAGGAAATCCGATCAGCTATAAAGCTCTTTTTCACAGATGGCCAGTAGTTTTCGCTGATGTGGGGGACCCCGTGTTACAATTTCCACGCCCCTCCTCCCCATCTTCGTAGTCCACCCGTCTAAGGGGCCCGATGCAGTTGAGTTGCATAGCCTGCACACTCGACAGCTGCTACACCAGTGCCGCCTTCGGCGTACCTCGCTCTGCAGGATCATCACGGCATGGTTGAAGTGGTGGTGCTCTAGTGTGGCCGACGTGCCGTAGAGCCTGGCAAGAGCCGAGCCACTCCTACGGGCGCCACGGAGAAGAGACACGGAGAGGGGGGGTTGGGGGAGGAGAGGGGGCGGGGGGGTGGAGGGGGGGTGATAGTTTGCTTCCGACCTCAAAACTAAGGGGGGGGGGTCCCAATATATGTATGTTGTGTGTCGAACTTCTTTTGCACCGTACTTAGCCAACTGTGATAATCGGGAGGCACGGGAGGACAACAAACTTAACATGGTGTGCTGCTGTGTGTACTGCTGTGTAGGGACCTCGTGGCATTTTGGCCGGGGTCTCCCCCTACCAATGATTCACTGCTAAGGGGGTAAGGTTAAACTTCGGTCAGCCAAAGGGACATTTGGTGGTGCGGGGCACCCCTTGGTTGGCGCATGGGGCCCTGGCCAGCCGCTGCTCCGCTCACTTTGCCTGGAAGGCATTGTTGGTGCCACGGTGGTCGAGGTCGTGGCACAGGCAGCCAACCATGAGCGCCAGCTTCTCCGAGTCGGTGAACACCTCGGATAGCGCCGCCGTCTGTGTGTGGGGGGGGGGGGGGGGACAGCGACACGGTGAGCCAGACAATGATGGCCAGGGGGAGGAGGGAGGTTATGGACACCGGGAGAAATTATCAATATTGTTCATTTATATTACTATAGAATAGTGCGTCCTTATATGGTGCCCGATCCGAAAATACGACGGGGACATCAGAGTGACACACGCCGCTGCTACGCCTGACGCGGTAATCTGGCTTGACCACCTGAATGCAATCCACATCGGCCGTACGAACGGAGATTACTATTCTTCTCTATCCAGGAACACCTCACAAGAGTCTGAAGACTCTCTTTCAGGAGGGTTCTGTCAAGCTTTAGGAGTAGTCGTAGTCATAGTCGCAAAGCAATCAATGGTCCGTTTCAAATGTTCCTCCAGGTGTCGCGATCGATCGCTCCGAGCCAGGCTTTAACTTCGTATATATCCAGGTATCACTGTACTGTAGGTGTCATCGCAAATTTAGTACAGCAATTCACAGGTTAAATGTTTCAGCATCGGGGATGTTGGAGGCCATTGTGGGGTAAGATGGTGTGCGGTGTGTTTGTGTATGTGCAGAGTCGTCCCTAGGGGTTATGGCGAATCGGGGCGACCGCCCCGGGCCCTGGACTTTGGGGGGAGGGGGGGGCGCGCTTCAATGTCACGGTGTCAGATGTGTAGTGAGTCCAACTGAGTCGCAGACGTTATCTTGGGAGCAACACTATTTATTCCGCAAATTAACACATCACACAATCTACACTCGGGTCTCGAATGTCTATCTAACCAAGCTACGCCAGAACTACACACAGTTCGCTATCCCGGCCCGGACCACAAGCTGGGTCCCGGACTGCGTGGCTAGAGGCTTCTTCTCCCCGACCTGGATCTTCTTCACACCAGCACACGAAGAACCTCTAGCTCCTCACGGGGCCCCCGTTATATGCCCCTGGGCTGGGGCTGGCTCCGCCCCGCCCACCTTCCTGATCTCTCGAGCTCTTTCTCGAAGGTTCCTGAGAGCTCTTTTAGACCATGTGACCGCTCAACGGCCCCTGTCCACCGGTGGTCCCCCTCCAATATCATCCGGTCACGTGTCAGCAGGTCAACCAGCGTATCATGCCCTAACATAACCCTAGCTGGCTGACACTCCCTCTCGCTCCCTCACCGGGAGCCCGCACCGCACACTGCTCGAGGTGCCTCCGTGCTGACCAGCGCTCACCTATGCCCCGCTAGGGCTGGTACTACACCCCGTAAGCGGGATACACAAAATGTCAGCACATTATCTGCCATGACTTCGTAAGCCCGGCACCACACAGTGACAATGACAGTCACTACATCACCCCCCCCCCTTCCGTAGCTTCCCGCTGTCCCGGCCGACACGAGTGGCCGCGTGCGAGGCATCAGTCATGCGGCGCCTGGGGGTGGAACAGAAACACTCTCCTGATGCACGCCCCAGCTCGTCGGGTAATTTAGGAGATGTGCCCACTGGCACCTGCGGACAATGCAACCAGGCCCTGTCCCCCGGCGACCAATCGCACAAGGAAACACGGGCACCTTTGAGCCGCTCGTTGGCCAGCTGCCTGGCCCGAGAGTTAACACTGGTGGCTTCCCGCGCCTCGTAAAGTTTTCCGATCGTGAACCTAATCGAGGCAGAAATTTTGGACACCTTCGGGGCGGACACGGCCAGTAATTGGACATCGATGGGAGAATCATACTCTCTCCCATACATCAAAAAGAAGGGAGAGTAGCCGGTGGACGTGTGAGAGGTCATCCTATAAGCGGCAAGAACCGCAGGAATATGCAAATCCCAATCGGCCTGTGACTCGCTGACCAAGTGACTCAACCTGGAGGTCAGAATCTGGTGTAGGCGTTCGACCATGCCATCCATTTGCGGGTGGTACGGCGACGTGCGTACCTTTTTCATTCCCAGCAGATCGCAAACCTCACGCAGCAGCTTGGGGGATTTTTTTTTGCCCTGATCCGTCGAGAGGCGCTCAGGGGCACCTTTATCCAGAACATAGCCATTAAGGAACGCCTCGGTAATAGCCACAGCCGATTGATTAGGGAGCGGCCAAGCCATAGGCCAGCATGAGAAATACTCAACGCTTACGAGTAATTTGATTCCATGCGCAGAAGCGGGAAATGGCCCGAGAATATCGAGGGCAACAATTTCATTTGCCCATGACACCTCGATGGATTGCAGCGGAGGACAACAGGATCTCGCCGGCGGCTTCCGCCGGGCACATTGCACGCAGCCTTTCAGTAGAGCCTCAACGTTGTGATAATTGACCGGAATGCTGGTCCACAATCAGCCCGTATTGGAGCGCCGCATGATCGGAGCGCACCTCGAAGTATCGCCCGTACAAGTATGGCCGATATTGTTGCACAAAAACCACAATGGCCAATAGGTCCCGGCGCGTTAAGCAGTACCGCTGCTCAGCCGGAGACAGCACCCTGCTGCCATAGACGACCACGTGCTCCACGCCATTTACGACTTGGGATAACACCGCACCAATGCCGGTATTACTGGCGTCCGTGTCCAAAATAAACGGCACTGAAAAGTCGGGATAACGCAGGGGAGGGGCGTTAACCAGCCCATCGCGAATAGAGCGGAATCCAACCTCCTCCTCCCCCCAATGAAATTTTTGGCCCTTTGCTGTCAGGGCGTGGAGAGGTTTAGCTACTGATGCGAACCCCGCGACAAATCGGCGATAATAAAAGGCAAAGCCGATGGAAGTGCGCACCTCGCTGGCCGAGGTGGGGGTCGGCCATGTCCAAACGCAAGCAGTGTTCTCGGGGTCCGTTGCGATACCCGATTCGCTGACTATGTGGCCCAAGTATCAAACAGATTTTTGGAGCAGATGACATTTTTGGGTCGTGAATTTAAAGTCGACCGCACACATCTTAATGAAAACAGCCCGCAGGCAATCCAAATGCTCATCGAACGTGCGGCCGAAAACGATGACGTCATCCAAGTAGATTAGGCACGAATCCCACTGGAGGCCCACCAAAACCAATTCCATCAACCTCTGAAAAGTGGCCGGCATGGAATGGAGCACCATCGGGAGCCGGTTAAACTCGAACAACCCCTGCGGTGTTCAAAAAGCCGTCTTGGCCCTAGAGGCCTCGTCAAAGCGGCAACTGCCAAAAACCTGACAAAAGGTCAAGGGTGGAAAACAACCACGCGCCCGCCAGAGCATCCAATGAATCGTCCATATGAGGCAAGAGGTATGCATCTGCGACAGAAACTTTGTTAAGTTTCCGGCAATCGACACAAAAACGCAGACTGCCATCGTGCTTCTTAACAAGGACGATCGGAGCGCCCCATGGACTGGTGGACGGCAAAATGATATCCGCGGCCAACATTTCATCAACCGCCGCACGAACGTGTTCCTTTTCGGCCGGACTCAGGCGGTAAGGATTGTGCCGAATGGGGGCGGCATCACCCATGTCAATATGGTGGCTCAACAGGGACGTGTGCCCTATATCAAATTTACATTGACTAAAAATGCCTGAAAACTCCCGCAGGATCGCTCTCAGCTTTCATATTTGTCCCGCGGATATATCGCCGCATTCCAAGCATAGCTTGTCCATCCATGCCTCATCCACAATCGGAGGTCTGTGAGACCGAACGCCGACCCCGACATTTCCCGCGACATCCACCTCCGGATACACCGGAGACGCGTGAAATGGAACCCTCCTGAATAACCGTAGTGTCCGACCTGGCATTAAGAACTTGTATGAACAAAGCCTGGTCCCGGGAGACCAGCGTCTGAGCCGCAATGAGCGACATCCCCCGACTAAGCTTATTCGAGAGACCCAACACAATACCGTCCTCCACAGTGCGTGCATACGCCGCCCCGACGGCAATTCCAAACAGCATTGACCAGGGCTGTTCCAAACAGCCCTGGTCAATGCAAATTTTCCGGGGGCATCTTGCCAAGAAAATCAGTCCCTAGCAAGCACGGGACAACCAGGGCCGTAGAAACCAAAACATGGCCCGACAATTGGAGATCGGCAATGCGCAACGCAACGGAAATCCGAACGATTATCCACAACGATCCGACGTTGGCGGCGAAACATGGAGCATCCACCGGCTCCAAAACTCGACACCGGGGGTGCAAAATGTTGCAAATTAGTTCAGAAATAATGGTTGAAGACACGCCGGTATCAACAAGCATGCGTACTTCATCCCCCTCAATGAACCCAAGCACGGCCGACGATCCCGCGGTCACCACGACCACGCGATGAGCCAGCTCCAACCACTGATTTGGTTGGTCCGCACATTGCGAACATGCACGGACTCCCCCCGAAACTGCACGAACCCCTCCGGGGCCGAGTGTGAGGTGCGCTGCGACTCGCCTTAGAGGGCAGGGAGTCGTAGGAAGGTGAACGTCCCGGGGCCCGCCGATGAGCAGGTGACCCGGCCGCCGCTGGATTGGGATGAAGCAGCCCTCGCCCGCCGCCGATCGTCCTGCCGCCAATCTCCATCATCCTGACAATCACCGCTCCGCTGATACATCGAGCATGCGGAACCAGGCTCCTCATCCGCGTGGGCCTCGGGCTCCGCGGAAGACGCAGAGCACGCCACCAACACCCTGCCACGTTGCAGGGTCTGCTGCGCCTATATGCACCTGGTGATCTTGACCAAAGACACCTCCCCGTCCTCGGTGGGAAGCACAGTACGGAGATCCTTGGCGAGTCCCAACATCTTCTCGAGGACCAAGGCGTCAAGGCCATTGTGATCCATTTTCAGGAACGCGGCCTTCGCCAGCGCCAAAAGTGCACTCCTGTAAGCGAGGGCCGACTCACCATCCTCTTTCCGCCTCACGGACGAACTTCTGACAGGTGTTCAGTGGAGGCTCGAAAACAGCGGCCATCTGGTCAAATGCCTGCGTGAGGGTGAACCTCTCGGACAGCGGGATGGTGAGGAACGCCGCCAAAGCATCATCGACAAGAGCGGCAGGCAGCGCCTTCAGCGCGTCCCCCTCCGACTATCCCGCCAAGTCGGCATTAGTGAGAAATCGCCGCGTAAATGCCAGCCAATCACCGCTGGCAGCAACAAATTCTTTAATGAAGGGAGGCCGACGGCGGAGCGACTGGACGTCGATCGATGAGGACGTCCCCGCTTCAAGCTTGGCGGGCTCCACGCTCCCCACCAGCGGCAGAATGGCACTCGCAAGTGCGGGCAGCGGCGATGGCGTTCCCACCTTGTGTGAAATGGTGGCCGAGTCACCCCGTGCGGAGAGCTCCGCCGCCCCCTCCTTCACCGTCGAGGATAGGGACCGTATCTCGACGAGGATGGCGGGCGCCGCTTGGAGGAGTTCAGCGAGACGGCCGTGCGCGTCCCTGACGAGCTCCTCCACTGAAGGCGAGGCGCTCCGTGCCCCGACTGCGCCGTGCTCCGTGGGCAGTGTCTCTGCTCCTTCCTCGTCGTCTTCATTGTCTGATGCACGTACACGAACTCTGCGACGCGTAGACATGACTCGTCTACCGCTAGCTACAGCCTAGCAAGTTGGCCACTTCCGACACCAGTTGTTGTGAGTCCAACTGAGTCGCAGACGTTATCTTGGGAGCAACACTATTTATCCCGCAACTTAATACAAACTCACACAATCTACAGTCGAGTCTCGAATGCCCATCTAACCACACTATGGCAGAACTAGACACGGTTCGCTATCCTGGCCCGGACCACAAGCTGGGTCCCGGACCGCATGGCTTGAGGCTTCTTCTCCCCGATGTGGATCTTCTTCACAACAGCACATGAAGAACCTCGAGCTCCTCACGGGGCCCCTGTTAGATGCCCCTGGGCTGGGGCTGGCTCCGCCCTTCACCCCGCCCACCTTCCAGATATCTCGAGCTCTTTTTCGAAGGTTCCCGAGTGCCCTTTTAGACCACGTGACCGCCCAGCGGCCCCCGTCCACCGGTGGCCCCCCTCCAATATCATCCGGTCAGGTGTCAGCAGGTCAACCAGCGTATCATGCCCCAACGTAACCCTGGCTGGCTGACGCTCCCTCTCGCTTCCTCATCGGGAACCCGCACCGCACACTGCTCGCGGTGCCTCCGCGCTGACCAGCGCTCACCCAAGCCCCGTTAGGGCTGGTACTACACCCCGTAAGTCGGCTACACATAATGTCAGCACATTATCCGCCATGACTTCGCAAGCCCGGCACCACACAGTGACAATCACAGTCACTACAGATGTACCACTTCTGATTTACTTTGAAGACGTTGGGGTGGCTGGGGGGGGAGCTCCACATGGTGTGATTTTCTCCGGACTCCGTATCCCCCTCTATGGACGGCACTCTGCGGTGTGTGTGGTATGCGTGTGGTGTGTGAGGTGTGCGTGTGTTGTGTGTGTGGTGTGTGTGGTGTGTGTTTTTAGGCGGTAGTATAGCGGTTAGCGCGCTGCGGTACGAACCCGGCATCTCGAGTTCAATTCCCCACTTACGGCCAACACCAGTGACAATTATCTGAATCGGTCCTGGGCCCTCCCCTAGGTCAACTCAGCCTCAAATGAGCACCTGGTGTGATGTGTAAACATTGCCACTGGGGAGACAAAGGCGGCCGGGCGTAGTGCTGGCCACCCGCCCCGTTGTGTGACATGGCAGCCTTCATAGATGCTACTCGCTAACAGCACTTGCCCCAACAGTCTGTTAAAGGGTATACGGGGGGGCCTTTTTCTTTGTCTGCGCGTGATGAAAGGGGCCACCCCCCACCGTCATCATGGCGAACATGCACTGCGCCACGTTGAAGGCGTGCCGCCAGTTGTGGTACTGCACCAGGCGGTAGTT
Source organism: Petromyzon marinus (assembly GCF_048934315.1). NCBI lineage: Eukaryota > Metazoa > Chordata > Hyperoartia > Petromyzontiformes > Petromyzontidae > Petromyzon > Petromyzon marinus. Next base: position 24,620,406 of record NC_133668.1, on the reverse strand, counting down.
CTTCCTTACGGTCAGCAGCCACCGGCACAGCGTCTGTGTGTGGTGAGGGGAGGGGTGGCACACGTACGGGCACAATGGGGTCAGGGTGACGGGGGGGGGGGGGCTGCAGTGTCAGTTCGATGAGGGGGGTGGGGGGTTATGGCTGAGAGGCAGGGGGGGACACCGACCACCCCCCACCGCCGCCCTCTTGAGGCTTGTCACGATGCGTCGATTCAACTTAAATTACAATAAATATGAAGACAAAAATCCAAACCCATCGCTCAACCTGACGCACTCTTTTTTCCCCTCCTACCGGATCTCAGATCTCTGCTGGCTATGACAAAGTTGTTGTTTTTTTCTCCCAGCGAGGGGGTGGCTTATTTATTTATCGCAGGCGACACAAGCATCTTAGTACATCAATGAGGCACCACGGTGGCGAGATGCAAACCGCCTCGCCTGGTGTATAGGGGGACATGGGTTCGATCCTGACCCTGACGATGTCTGTATATTTGGAGTTTGCGTATTTTATCTTCTCTGGTTTTTCCCTCCACATTTAAAACAAGCGTACAGAGCATTTGGCTACTTTTGGTTTTCACTTGAAAAGTGAATTCGATGAGCTATCATTTGTGGCCAGGTCACTGCTGAAAACGAGCTACACATGTGAGTGGGCCTTACCTGGTAACATTTTAAATAGTTTAGTATAAATAGTTGGGCCAGGTGGCTCTGCGTTAGAATGCGCAGCTCGCAAATTGGAAAGTTCCCGACTTAAAATCCTGGTCAAGGGGTTGACTCTGTCTCCTCCACGGCCCGGCACCACTTTGTTTGTTATCATATGGAGATACTCGGCCCTGCCCGAGGAATGTGGAATTTCCTATCGCTGGTTCAAGAGCTGTTAAACAGTGTTCACTTGAACGGGAAATTACTTGAATTTTGACTTAAATTAATTGGAGAACAACAGTTCATTCGAACTGCATTTTGTGTTTTCAGTTTGTTGTCCTTCCCCCATGCTTTGCGATAGAAGTTCAACATTACATGCACACATACAAAAAGCGGGAGGCAATGTTGAATACAACAGTGGATGTAAAACCCCTGAAGAAGAGAGATTACAGTCCAACGTGACCCCCGTAGCCCCGTCACGGGGGGGCGCGCGCACCTCGTAGTCAATGCGGAACGTCTGCACGAGCCCGAGGTCGGTGAACATGCGCAGGGAGGCGGTGATCATTGCGTCGTGGTCCAGCGAGAAGTCGTCGAAGTGGAACTCGTCGATGCCAAGCTCGCACACCAGAGGGATCTCCGCTGCCTACCAAGGAAGGAGGAGGGTGCAAGGGGGGCAGAGGGGCAGGGGAGCAGAGGGTAGTGGGGAAGCTAACTCCCCCCCCCCTTTTTCCTGAAGACAACCGTTTGCGTTGCGATTGAAACGTCGTAGTTTTGTTATTTTTTGCTTATTTTCTTTGAACCTATCTTCGTGACTTTACCGAAAGACCCAATAATATGAATTCCTGCAGTCACGAAAGCATTAAGTCAAGATTTAACCGCCTCTACGTGGAGGGTTTCCACACAACTATTAGATCTTTTAACAAACTTCGAGACAAAAAGGCTCACCTGATCGAGTCGCTCACATTTCTGAAGAGATGCCGTGACACCAAGGTAATACCGATCGCCTTTACACTCACATCTGCTGCTGTCACTTCTCCCAATGCTAAACGGATCTTGTTCAGGGCTGGCTTAGCCCTGATCTCAGAGAGAATAAGATTGCTCCGATTTGAACTAGACAATTTAGACAAGACTCCTCGGGTCATTGACGGAAAAAAATGTCTACATCTGATTGGAAACATGTAGACAACATGACAGCCTCTTCAGCCACCTCAATGTCAAAGATAAGCTGATTTCCAAGTTAAACCTCTTTTCCAAGAAGAAGCCAGGTCCACACATCAAAAGGTTAGACGTTGACAAGATTGTTATCAATCAGAGTAACAGTCCAATTTCAGACAGCCTAAAATCGGTTCTAGCCAAAGGGTTGAATTTCGCAGTCACCCCTAAACACATCCCAGTTCATGATATCATTGTCCAGGTCGACGTAGCCGAAATTGCCACTATCCTCAAAAACGCGAAGACACCTATTAGTAACATCAGTAAAGATTAGTGCTTTGAGCTTTCTCAATTAAAAAATAGAGATTAAATCATCATTCTCTCAGCCGACAAGGGCAATGCCACGGTTATCATGGATAAAACCACATACAATGACAAAATTCAGGACCTACTTAATGATGGTAGCTATATCAAAATTAAAAGAAATCCCACCAACCGATTCATTACGAAAATCAACAATATCATCACTGATTCGACATCTTTGATCGAACCAACCAAGCGGTTTTCTTTAAAACCCTCTGCTGCTAGACCACCTAGATTGTATGGCTTACCAAAAATCCATAAAGGGACACCCCTTCATCCTATCGTCTCCACCATTGACTCACCCACCTACAAACTGGCCCGATTTCTGTCTGAGACCTTACAACCATTCTTTGGTAAGACCATCTCAGCTGTACTCAACTCAGCTCACTTGGTATCGTTAATTAAGGACATCTCACTATCTCCAGGTGATTTGCTCGTTAATTTTAGATGTGGTTTCTTTGTTTACCAAAGTTGCTGTGTTTGACACCATTGCAATCATTGAAGATTTGGTCCAACAAGGACTGAATGCTGGTGAGACACTGCCTCACCAACACTTACTTCACCTGGAATGGAACATTCTACAAACAAGCTGAAGGTACCCCAATGGGTTCTCCCTTATCTCCAGTTGTAGCCAATGTTTTCATGGAAAAATTTGAGACAGATGCCATCCAGGCATCCACTCTACGTCGGTCCTTGTGGAAGAGGTACGTAGATGACACATTCGTCATCTGGCCACATGGCCGACCAGCTTTGAACCAATTCCTCAACTACATCAATTCCATACACCCAGCCATAAAATTCACCATGGAGGTGGAAAAGGATGGAAAGTTACAATTCTTGAATGTTTTAATCGAAAAGAGACCAGATGGCTCAATGGGACACTGTCTACAGGAAAGCCACCCATACGGATGCCTACCTAAAACCAGACTCTCACCACCATCCATCCCAGAAGAATTCCCTCATTAAAACTCTACACCATAGAGCTCAATGTATTTCCGACCATCATCACCTAGCCAGTGAACTGGAACACATACACCAAGCTCTCAAGATGAATGGATATTCAGACTACACAATCCGTAAAGCTATCACCCCAACCGTTGGGAAAGAACCATCTGAGGACCCAATCAAAATCATTACCTTACTATACATACAGCGCTGTCTGTCCTACCAGACAGTCTCGTCCCTTCACCTGATGAAGGCCGCTTGTGTTGTGGCCGAAACGTCGTGAGAATATTATTGTGTTATTTTATTTTATCAATTTATTATTTTATTCTCATTCTACGTGACTTTACCGAAAGAACCAAAGAAGATTCTTCATATATATGTACACATACATTTTGGAAACATCTTCACATCTGGCATTTCCGGTTGAGTTTGAAGGAGTCGCAGGGGTGGGTGGGAGGGCTTGCACACACAGTGCGAACATGGTCCATTGTCCGAAACGTCGCTTATTACATCTGTCTTCCGTGTCTCCTGCCAGTGATATATATTCAATCGACGAATATGCGCGAACACAAATCGTCCGTTGAAATCCCGACGACGCCCGCAATGGTGGGGGCTGTTACCTTCAGCGTGTCTACCTCGGCCTTGGTGCAGGTGGCGTGGTAAGACAGCACCTGCAATCGCGACAACGGGGTGGGGTGGACGTGACGGTCAACGCGGCGTTTAGCGCAGTGGTTCTCAGCGCTTTTATTTGGCTACTGTGCACCCATTGTTGTATGTGTATACATGTGAAGTAGGCTGGAAAACAGGAAAACTCAAAGTGTGTTGTTGCTGTTGTTCGGAAAAATGGAAGGAACCCGAAAGAGAGGAAGACCTAATGGAGAATGGCTTGGACGACGACATTAAGAGTTTGGTGCCAGAAAGATGTGCACACTGCTTGAGTATATTGGCACAAGACAGAGGAAAGTTTAAACAAATGACGAATGTGCAGTGGACACCTATGGGCTATTTGCCCATGGATCGTGATGATAATAATCCCTTGTTGAATTTTGTTTCAACCGAGTACGCCCCTTGCATGACCCAACATGGTTCTGAGAAAGAAATGTATGAATCACGTACATCAATATTGTAGCCAATCGTCCATTTTGTGAGGTATCCTTATCTGAGGCATCCTCTCTCTGAGTCATCCTCTCTCTCTCTCGGAGTCATCCTCTCTCTCTGAGTCATTCTCTCTCTGAGTCATCCTCTCTCTCTCTCTCTGAGTTATCCTCTCTCTCTCTCTCGGAGTTGTTCTCTCTCTGAAGCATCCTCTCTCTGAGTCATCCTCTCTCTCTCTCGGAGTCATCCTCTCTCTCTCAGTCATTCTCGCTCTCCGAGTCATCCTCTCTCTCTCTCGGAGTCGTCCCCTCTCTCTCTACGAGAGCAAGCGCATACTGTGCAGCGGCGGTGGCACAGGGTCACAAGTTGAATTCTTATTCATGCTCATCTGAGCAGGGCATCACGTGCCACAGGGTCGTTTCTGTGCTAAAGTGGCGATTATTCACGCATCTCAACAAGTCTATTTCACCTGCTGGTGAAATAAAAGATACCGCTACAACTACTCAGCAGCACAATCAGAATTTTTATTTATACTGGAGGAATCCGATTAGCTATGAAGCTCTTTTTCACAGATGTCCAGCAGCAATGGGGTGGGTGGGCGTGGGGGGGAGGTGTCTTCCAGGATTTCTGTCAAAATGTGCGGTGATAATTGGGATCTGGGCCACCACAAGAGCTGTCCATAGGGTATGGCGAATCGGGGTGACTGCCCCGGGCCCCACGCTTTGGGGGGGTGGGCGACCGTGCTTCGACGTCACGGTGTCAGATGTAACACTTGCGCAACCTCCCCCCCACCCCATGGACGGCCGTGGCTGCCACCACGCACAGGTTTAGTATGTACGTTGAACGTCTTTCGCACCATACGTAGCCAACCGTGTGCTGCGCTAAATCGGAGGTGCGGGGAGAAGACCAACAAACTAAACGCAAAGAAGCAGTTCAAAAGAAAGAAGTTTTCAATCTCGATTACAATAAAACCTTGGATTGCGAGCATAATTAGTTCCAGAACCGTGTTTGTAATCCAAAGTACTCGTATATCAAAGCACTCGCATATCAGTTGTGATCACATGACGCTCGCCAAACAAAGCGTATACGTACTACTCGTATTGCAAGACCTCGCTCGATTATCAAATTAATTTCGATTTAAAGCTTTCGTGACTGCAAGGATTCATCTTCTTTGGTTCTTTCGGTAAAGTCACGTAGAATGAGAATAAAATAATAAATTGATAAAATAAAATAACACAATAATATTCTCACGACGTTTCGCCCACAACACAAGCGGCCTTCATCAGGTGAAGGAACGAGACTGTCTGGAGGACTGTCTGGAGGACAGTCTCGTCCCTTCACCTGATGAAGGCCGCTTGTGTTGTGGCCGAAGCGTCATGAGAATATTGTGTTATTTTATTTTATCAATTTATTATTTTATTCTCATTCTACGTGACTTTACCGAAAGAACCAAAGAAGATGTATCAAATTAATATTTAAAAAAAAATGTGCTCGTCTTGCAAAACACTCGCAGACCAGGTTACTCGCAATCCAAGGTTTTACTGTATTTAAAAGTGACATAGCTCCAGCGGCTGGCTTCCTGGAAGGAAGAGCAAATGCGCCTGGGGTCTGAGAAAGAGTGCGCCACGCGTCAACGTGAATGATCAATGGGCGGCGGCGGTCGGCACTCACATCCAGAGCCACCGACTGCTTGGCGAAGGACTTCTTCACTTGATTGTACATGATGGTGTTATTTATTCCCAGTCCACAGAAGATGACAAAAGCCTGGCGAGAAAACGGTGCACGACAAAAAACAGAAATCAACCGTAATGCTTCGCCCCGCGTTAAAGTTAAACCAACACAAAAAAGAAGAGAGAGGGGGGGGGGGGGGATAAGTGCACTGATTGACGCCTTATTTCGTGACAGCAAGTAAACAGCGGTGGAAGGGGAGAGAATAATAAAAAAACATATATACCTCGAAAAGCCTTTGATCATCGTCGTCAAAAGGCTTGCCATCGATCCGGTTCAGAATCTGCGCAACACCTGCACACAAAAGCCACCACGGGTTGATATTCCAAAGTGCCTGGGATTCGATTCCTGACTTAAATTAAACTAAACACATATTTTTTTATTTTACCAGGTAAGGCCCACTGTAGCTATGTAGCTGTTTTTCAGAAGCGAACTGGCTATCACAAATGATAGCACAATTAAGTGGCTTATCATGTGGAAACTTATCAGCCAAAAACTCGAAATGTGGAGGGGAAAACCGGAGGACCCCGAGAAAATGCCTAATAGACAGCAGGCGTCTGGGTCGGGATCGAACCCCCGACTTCCTGTATACCAGGCGAGGTAGTTAACATCTCACCACCTCGGCGACTCGGGCGCTGCGTGAAGCGATGCCATCATTATTAGCGACGTAGTTGAATGCGGTATATGATGGCCATAAACAAGTCTATCCTGGGCATGTGTTTACCCGTTCATTCAGGGGTGTGTGGGCAGCACCATGCCCAGCCGCCTTCGTCTCTTCAATGCTGATATTTACGCACGGCAGAAGCTACTCATTTCAGGCTGAGTCGACATAAGGGAGGCCCAGGACTGTTTCAAACATCTGCCGCTTGTTTTTTGGTCATGATCGGGAATCGAACTCTGGGTCGCCGGGTTTGTAGTGCAGTGCGATAACCGCTATAGTGCTACACTACTGCTCACAGATGCATGTGTGTGCGCACGCATACAGACACGCACACACTTTATTTGTTTTTAGTGTCACTCTTGTCAAATTTTCCTGTGCCCTGCAAGTTTTCTGTTGAAACAGAAGCCAGCTCCCGCTGCACGGAGAGGGAGAGGCACGCGGCATATCGTGGTGCAATACACGTGGTGGTGGTTAGGCCTCGGCAAGGTAAGGTAAAAGGTAAAAACAACGAGCCTACCTTTACCCTACCTTTTACCTTACCACAATACAATAATTCTACCCTACTTTTTACCCTTCAGCAGGTAAGGTAAAAGGTTAAAAGCAACGAGCCTACCTTTTACCCTTACCCCATACAAATTACCCGATTACAGGGTAATTACTGGGGTACTACTACACATGCAGGTAAATGCTAGGTAGAGCGCTTTATTCATATAGAATACTCTCAATGATTCCAATTTTACATGCTTTCTTTTAACTCACTCTGTTGTTGTCGTTGTATCCTCAAATCTTGTAACTCAATTTTAACCCACGTCCCAATGTGGTATCGACTGCAAACTTGGTATACTTATGTCATACTGATGACAATACGATATTCTATCATTAAAAATAAAATACAAATATTTTTAAACATCTTTTATATGTTATGTTTCGGCTTGGGTCGAACTAAATAAAAATATTTTTAAACATTATTTTTTATATGTTATGTTTCGGCTTGGGTCAAACTGTCCACAGTCAACTGACGTTGGCTGTAATTGCCCACGGCCCCTTAGGTTGTGGCAAGCTCGGGTCCACTTCCTGGAGTCGTGGAGTTCTGCCATTACCCGTACATTTCATAAAAACGTGTTAAATTTTTTTTTTATATTACTTATTAAATGGAGGCCACGGACTGCGCCACGGAGCTTTTAGCGGTAAACAAGGCACCGTATTTACCGGGTTAATATTTCGCGCTACGTTTACCCTACTGGGTAATTCTTCCGAGCTACCTTTACCCTACCCTTTACCTTACTCCTTTGCATGTCGACACCTTTACCCTTTACCTTTACACTTTTACCCGGTAAAAAAGGTAAATTACCTTACCTTGCCGAGGCCTAGTGGTAGTGGCGGTGGCTGTAATGATGTCCTTTTGCGACGTGAAGTTTTGCGGGTTTCGGTCCATACCCGACCCTAGTTCTAGTACCCGCACCGCTGTGGTTTAGTTTATAGTGGAACCCCTGTTTTACTTGACGCACCCAATGACTGGGTGCAGAGTATAACAAGGATTACTGCAAAATAACAGCGTTTATTTTTAATTCAAATTTTTATAGTTATTAAATTTTTTTATGGTGGCAAGTTTGCTACTTACCCGCAGGGAGTGAAAATATCACCAGCAAATAATACCAACCAAAATCACCATCATAACAGCAGCAATAACAAACAACACAATTCTATAACCCGACAATACCTGTTTCACGGATTTCTTCAAATACAAACGCCGACGGATGACAACTACGGAGTGTTCCGCCAGTTCTTGAACAGATTAGATAAAACGTTCCAACGACAACTCCAGCCTTAGGCGGTCACCTCCCCTTCTTCCCCAGCTGTCGAAGCCTCCCCCCACAGTCTTCAGCATTCATGAGGGCTACTTTCATTCCAGCGGCGGGGTGGTTTTTCGTGACGATCCACTCCTGGGTGGCGGACAGGTGAACAGAACCGTTGTCCACTGCAAGACTCCAGATGGTTGTGCTCCTAAGCCAGCCATCTGCCGTCACCAACAATCCTGGCCCCAAGATGACGCTTGCTTACACAGCGCACATTTGATCAGACCAGTAGGCCATTGAAGAACTACCAGTTGATTGTGCTTATGAGCCAGCGAAACTGCTGTTACACCGCTCCTGGCTCCAAGACGATGCTTGTTGGGATGGCACACTTGTGAGCAGTCAACAGCAGAACCCCAGTCGCTCACAGGCCAGCAAGTTGTCGTCACCACCACTCCCGGCTCCAACTTCAGACCGTCGTCCTCTTCAAGGTGGCCGCCTCGTGGCAAAAATTCACCTCCATAACAAAATGGCCGCCTCACCAATACACCCGGGCACACTGCGGTCGTGACGCAGTTTGAATATCTGACACCCACGCTATGTTTCTTTTTCACCTGACACTTTGCTCAGCTCCCGAAATTTTCCTCTGTCATTACTTAGCTTATTTCAGGCCCCAATGGCCCTCACTTCAGGAAACCAAATGTTCTAACTCGTATTCTCTAAGCCGCATGGCCGCCCTGCGTATCCCTTCACTCCTCGTCCCTCTCGTCCCTCCCCTGTCACCTGGTTCCCCTTTCCAAAGCTCCACCCACTCCTGTCAATCCGAACCCCTCACCGATCAAGAGACACCCTGCCCACGAAGCGTCCCTGCCCCCAAACCACAGTGGCCCAGGCAGTCAGAGCCACTCAGCCGCAATCTCACGGGGAGGCGAGCGATGATAGCCCACGAGATGCGACTCGCTAAGCCCATGACCGGTTCGGACACTGGAATTGAACTCAGGTAGCTGAGGTTCACAGGGCAGCAGTGCATGATCAACCGCACCATGTTCTCCACCCAGTTCCATTTTCATCATCATCATTATCACCACCATCAGCCGAGGTCAATCCACTGCTGGACGAAGGTCTACTCCAAGCTGCTGCTACCAAGCACTTCTGACGATCCTGCTATGTGAGCAACCGGCACACGAACGGATTGAATCGCTCCATCTCCTTCGGTGGGTTCGTCCTCTTTAATGCGGATCATGTAGTTACCAAACTCACTCAGTAGGGGGCACAGCTGGTGCGTCTGCCAGTCATCTCAGTCAGTCAGCCCATGGCACCTGCTGGGTTTGTCCCGTGACCCTTTCTGCCAGCGAGCCTTCGACACTTCACGTGGCCCTCGGGGTGCACCTTGCCTGGCACAGGCGCCGTGTTGATGTCACCATCACTTCGTGGTAACTGGCGGGTATTATTGCTTGCTCAGCTCTTTTCGGTTCCGCTCTATCGACTTTGGCTGCTCGGAGCTCGAGTCGGCGAGACCGCTGCAAGTGTGACGGGCAAGAGACTCCTAGCCGCTGTTGAACGGCCACTGAAGTGGCTTTCACCAGCCTCCCCCGGGCGTCTGCTGGGAGCTGCCAAATGAACACTGCCACTGCGAGCGGCGGAGGAGGAGGAAGCAGGAGGCAGTGCCGTCTCGGCAGGAATTAATTAAACTCCAGCAAAAGGGGAGTGTTTCACACACTCCCTAGGAAAATGCATGCTTTGACTGAGCTCAGGGCATCCGCGTTTCTCCTCCCAATACTGCTTGTCAAAGCACTTCACTCGCAAGCAAAAGGTTGTGTGTCCAAGTCCCGGTCGGGAATCGACGAAGGTTATTATCATCGTCACCGTCGTCGGCATCAGCAATGATCAATCCTCTGCCGGACGAAGGCTTCACTCTGCACGCAAAAGCCGTCTGCCCCCTCCCTTAACGATTTCACAACGCGGCGAATGATCGAGCCTCCTCCTGCACACCCAGGGGGATTGGAGCGGGGAGTTCGTCGCCAACAAGGCAGAAGCGTTCCTGAGCCCGTGACGCACGGCCCTCGTGACTGGAACTCTTCATGAAGAATGAGTGACGGGTCCTGGGGAATCTATTAAATTGGCCACGTAGCTCGGCGACAGAGCAAGCGACTCGCAATCACAAGGGGGGGGAGGGGGGGTGGGGCTGACTTAGCCCATCAACCCACTGAGGTCGATTAAAATCACAACCAATTGTGGGGAGGTCTATACCGTGTAGTGGTTAGTCTGTTCTGTTCGCGTTAGCCATTGAGCGTTGATGGGCACGAACGGGACTTACCGATGATCTCGTGGCTGCTGTTCCAGATTGGCACACACAGCACCGAGCAGATGTGAAATCCGGACATTTGGTCTGCGTGCTGCATCCAGACGAATGCACACACGCACACACGTACAAGCGGTATCGGTATATATGTATGTTGCACTTCTTTCGAACCGTATTTGGCCAACTGTGCTAATCGGAGGTGCGGGGGAAGTACAACAAACTAAACACAAAAAGCAGTTCTAAAGAAATTAGTTTTCAATCTAGATTTAAAAGTGCATAACTTCAATGGCTTTATAACATCATAAGGAAGAGCGTTCCTGCCGTCCACAGAAGCGCATCTGAAAGTGCACGGTGCAGTGACCATCTTTGTTTGATCACTAGCCAGAAGCTGCTGCTGCGAGGATGACCGATGTTAGCATACTCATGTACCATGAGTGAGTTTATACTGCTCGTCTCACATTTATAGCCCTGACCCAGTGGTGGAAACCCCACATCCATATGGCAGGGGGCGAGTCTATCCATAGGACAAACACATTTTTTTGATATCCCCTTGCTTGACCACCTCTGTTTTGAAAGACTGCGTTGATGATTTCGGTGGAGCCGTTAACTGAGCTCGAATCGTGATTGGTAAGTTTACCTATTCCAACCCTCTGTGGCTTAATCCACCATCCATTCGAATCAGAGGGGAAGTCAGCGGCAGTTGTCTTATCGAACAATTGCTCCCGACCATAGCAATGTGGAATTTCCTTCGTTGGCTGAGGATGTTTGATGAGCACTGCTCCGAAGCAATATTGATTTTTATTAAACTTAACTATTTTTTATTTACCAGATAAGCCCACTAAGCTATATAGCTCTTTTTTGGAAGTGACCTGGCCACAAATGACAGCTCAATATAGTGGCTTATCACGTGGAAATGTATTTTTCTAAATGGGGGGGGAAAAACCGGAGGACCGAGATGAAAATCCACGTGACCACGGGGAAAGAGACACGCAAACTCCAAATGTACAGGTATCAGGGTAAGGATCGAACCCACGACCTCATGTATACCGGGCGAGGTAGTTAACATCTCGCCACCGTGGCACCATATTATTATTAAAGTTAGCAAAGCAGAAGCACTTGCCATCAATAAGACAAAACAGCAGCAACAGAGAGAGGGAGAGATGAACTCAGGTGGGAAGATGAGATGTCTCAAACTCCTTCATCGCGTCTCAAATCCATGAGCGCAGAATCTTTGACTGAGCTCTCGGAAGCACTTTCGCTCCATACGCCACAGTGTTGTGCAGCACAAGGTCCGGCGTTTCGCTCTTAATGCTGGGAACATCTTCGGGAGCCCATATGGAGCGATCTCACTTCTCTGCAGGGGCTCCCGAAGCCCGTGGAGCAAAAAACACCGGACGGGGTTCGGTGTGCCCAATATCGAAATCTGAGATCCACACCACTCCGCCGCGGCGCGAACCTATGCGGTGGTGGTGGGCCTCGACTCGGTCATTGGCAGGTGAGTGGCGGTGGTGGAGGAGGAGGAGGGGTGGGCCGCTCGCTCACCTTTGTGTCGAAGCGTGGGTCCTGGTAGACGTCGCTGATGTTGACGGGGAGGCCTGTGGAGGCCACCAGCTCGGCGATGCTATTGTTGATCAGCCAGTCAGAGCTCATGGCCTTCTCCAGGCTGCCTTCACACCGGGGGGAGGGCAGCCGTCACGTGACGTACAAAGGTGACAATGTCCACATACGGCGACAGCTTTGCGCTCCCGATGACGCTGCCCCCGGCGAGATTGTCGGCCGCCGGCTCTCTGTCGCGCTTCCGCAAATGTCGTTCGGCCGCACGCGAGACGTCAGACATCGTCGTGCGCAACAGCAGGCAGTGCAGCACCACAAGCACCCCCCCCCCCCGCCGAAAGCTGCTTCAACGCGCATGCACGCACGGTGAGCTGAAGTATCGATCGTGATACTATGAACGAATCGTGATGCGTCGTCCCACCCCAAGAGTGCACTATTAATGATTGGCCTTGGCATGAACTGTTTAGTGCGAGGCTGAGAGCAGTGTGGGAATTGATGTGGCGGAGGGGAGGAGGAGGGGGGTTGATCGGCAAAGTTGATTTCACTACGTGGGCCATGAATTGATATTGATGACCGCTTCTGAACTTGCAAGGCCATCCCTAATGGTGTAAGAGTGCAGCAGGAGGAGATGTGTGTACAGTACGTACGTATGTGTTAACTTCTTTTGCACCGTACGTAGCCAATTGTGCTAATTGGAGGTGCGGGCGAAGGACCGCATGAGATGGTGAAGTCTTGCCGTGGGATGCTCTGATGCGATGTTTGGTAACGATCAGCTGGGGAATGAGACATCATCACCTGCTCTCCGTGTCGCCGCTGCACTTGGGCGACATCAGCTCGAAGGTTTTGCTGAACTTGACAACCTGCAGAGATGCAACGGGCATTCAACCATGTTTTTTCTTCTTCTAGGACTACAATTCGGACAGAAATAGTTTTGAATCGTCAAGTGGCTTAATACACAACAACAACAACCGCCATTCGCCACTAAGTGGCGGTCACGTCACCACAGCACTTTATGCCAGGCTATGTGCACTTTGAGGCCACGTGCAGTGCCGAACGCTCGCTGACAGGAGATCATGGGACAGACCCAGGTGCCATGGATTGACTGACCAAGATGACTGGCAGATGCATCACCTGTGTGCTTGTCAAAATATGACAAATACTTCGAGCCAATTAGGACTGTAATTCACAAATAAATAATTTGCCTACTCTTATTATTAAGGAATAAATGCCCGTAAAATACCATGGTGTTATGACATACGTGGACTAACTGCCTCTCTCCATGCACGCTGGGATGGTGATAGTGCAAAGTCAATTTCATGCATGCCATCAAACTATTGCTCTATTCCATACACAACCCATGTTTTTTTTAATGTACATAACCCCTTTCCCATTCGGAGACGTCTGCAAGTTACAGGGTGGGTTGCGTTCACCGCTGAATCTCGGATCGCGCAAACGGTTGAGCGTTAATTTTATTGAGACATTGCACTCGCCGCAAAGAACCGTAGCGACACGATCGCACTCTACAATGGCTGGCGCCAAACTGTGCCACATGCCCTCCCGCATGGCCTTTTACTTATGTTCCTGGTCCAACGACGTATGTGAATAACTAATGACGTAAATGTACGTTACATAATTGGAAATTGAAAAGGGATCATTATCTTCACAATGTCACGATCGCCGCATGTGTTATTGGGACGATATCAGAACATTTGACCGTGAGGTTGCCCAATTTGCGGAGGCACCTGCTCACCGGCGACTCGATGTCCTCCAGCAGAAGCACGGAGCAGCACTCGCACTTCAGCAAGGCCTGGGCGCGGTGCATGATCTTGCGGACAACCTTCTCCAGGTGTGTCTGCTCCTCGAACAGGTCATTGACCACCTCCAGAAGGGCCTAGAAGTAATTCCACGTAGCAGCCCCCCCACTCCCGAATGACACTTTGTCACTTACATCATTCACCCAGCCTTATAGCACAAAGGACTGGCCAGGTGGCACCGGTGTTGAGAGCAACTGACTCATCATGGGAAAGTTACACTTTCAAAAAATGTGGTTCAGTTGGTCGCCTCGGCCTACCGTCACTTTGGAGTTCGATTAATGATTTATAATAAAAGGGCCTTTGTCCAATCTGCTGCCGAATGAAGGCCTCCCCATGATGTGTCGGTCAAGAGGATTGTTTGGCTATACTTCACCATTCTGGTCAGTGCGTGTTTGTGAAGGGGGGCCCAGGAGCAGTTCCAATACCACTCGCCACTCATGTAATCCATCGCCGGGAATCAAACTCATGCGACAACACTGCTCCTCCAACAGCATTTAAGGTGTCAGCGTAATGAGTTTCCCTTTGTGGAGAGTAACATTCGTAGTGGTGTGGACAGACTAGGTCTTGTCATGGAAATATGGAATTGTATTCTCACTGGCTCCAAGCTGCTAATGCTCATTTGCGCAGAGGGAATACTTTGACTTGAAACCATAAACATGCAGGGAAATAAATTCCCCTTCTCAGATTAGTGTACGGCGCCAAATAAGTTCAACATACATGCAACATACATGCATACATAAAAACAGAAGGCAGAGACATCGCTTTTCAACAATCAGCGTTTACAAATTGAAAACATGGCTCGAGAGTTGTTCTGCCCCATGACAGATATGGGGGTGTTGATTACACAGGAACTTCCTGATATCGTGTTGAGTTTGGTCACGTGACCAGAACGTTACGATTTAACATTCTCTAAGCCATGAGGCTGGGTATCAGCCATTACACAGAGTACAAAATGGAGGCACAAATAGCGTCTCAGTGAAGACAGGTGCATCTGTTCATTGTGGGACTTTAAAGAGCATTGTCTGTAAGTTCGTTTACATTCTAATAAGACTGGGAATGCTGTTATAATGTTGGGATTGCCGTTATAATGCTGTAAATGCCTTTATAATGCTGTTAAATTGTTATGATAAATATGAGGCCTAGTTAACAACGAAGCCTGCCACTTGCATTATTGTGAATGTTACTTGTAATTGAATAAGTCGAGTCAGACTTGTACCCATGTAACTTTAATGTGATCTTGAGAGCAAGGATGAAGAAGTATCTCATCCATAGTTCAGTGTTATGTGCAGCGCTGTGCATTTAGTCTGCAGTATGGTGATTACACAAAGTGACCTTATTTAACACAGTAGCTTGTTCTCTTGTATAGTTATTCAGTGCTAATGGAGGTGCCTGGTCCATCCAATACCTATTGAGTTTCATGTTATCTAAGACAATGTTATAATGCTGCAGTGTTCATTGTGAAGTGGAGTACGAAGGTGCGTTGTGGAAACAGCGTGATTACATGATCACACAGTACGGGTTATCTTGGGTCAGCCTGTAGTGAAGGCAAATACAGTGCAGGTTATGTTGGGGCAATTAAGCTGGGGTAACCGTGGACGGCTGTGATTGGTTGGTGCTGTTGCTGGGGCTGGAGAGGCGTCTGGAAGTCTGAGGAGAAACAGGTGCGACGGTCACGCTGAGCGCCGTTGGGACGCGGGTTAATTAATTGGGGGTGTAATGAGAGCGGGTACAAGAGTGGGAGTCGGAGTCAACAGAGGGGGTTGAGTTGAAGGAGGTGAGCTTGGAGATGGGTTGAAGTTGAAGAGCTTAAGGGAGCTGGAGTGAAGAGTTGGAGTTGGGAGCTGGACGAGGCAAGACGTGGAGTTTGGAGAAGAGTTTGGAGACAGAATTGGAAACAGAGTTTGGAGACAGAATTGGAAATAGAGTTTGGAGACAGAATTGGAAACAGAGTTTGGAGACAGAGTTGGAGACGGAGTTTGGAAACAGAGTGTGGAGCGAAGCTGAAGAAGAGAAGCAGCTAGCAGTAGAGAGAGCGTAACGATAGCGGAGCTGAAGACCCTGTGTGCGAAGTCGCTGTGTGCGAAGACGCTGTGTGCGGAGTTGCTGAGTGCGGAGTCGCTGAGTGCGGAGTCGCTGAGTGCGGAGGAAGCGAAGTAATTGTGGGGAGTGGAGAGACAAAGGTGGCGGGCGAGTCGAGTGAAGCATGGCGAGCGAGCCGTGGCGACTAGGATACTGTGGAATGTGGAGGACATGCTGAGAGTTGTAAATAAAGCGGTGTTCGAAGAAAGACAGAAGTTGTCCGAGTGAAATCTAACACTACAATTGTATTGATATTCCAAGTATTAACAGATGCTGTATTTTGTGCTGTGTTTTTCCATCAGTTTTGCCTCATTAAATTCATTAAATACGTTGGAGTCGGATGTTCACCCTGGCTCTGAAAGTTTATTGAATGCGCGGTTAACTACTCAGATAGTGGTGCAACGCAGCGCACAGTGAGGCCGAGACAAGAGTCAATTGGGATTAAAGGCCCCTTTCGTGAGAAGGAAAACTAACAAAAATATGGTAAAAATGTCATGACCGAAAAATTATTCCATGGAATGTTAAAACTTACAGTGTAAAACGACAAAATCCACACGAAAATATGTTGCGCCAAATATAAAACATGCCTGCTCTGCTTACAATCACACACAGAACACGGCAGCAGCTACATATATGGGCAGTTTCTATCGGCAGGCATAACCACGGCAAATACATAGTTGTTTTTTAATTAAAAGAAACGCCCAGTTATTACATTTTAACAACTCAAGGAATACATTTAGACCTGCTACATTGCGTGGGCGGAAGTGTGACTCTTGGTGTCTCGTAAAAGTGGGTCGATGCCATCTAGAATCAGGCGTTAGTGACGCCAGTATATTTTAAGGCGTTAGTGACGCCAGTATATATTTTCAGGCATTAGTGATGCCAGTATAATTTAAGGCGTTAGTAATGCCGGTAGATTTTTTTTATGTGTTAGTGACACCAGTATATTTTAAGGTTTGAGTGACGCAAAAAAATAATCGCTCACTGGAGAGAAGACCAGAGAGGAAGTGACCAAATAATTCGTCAAAAACACTGGCCCCCAATAGAAAAAAATTAATAAGCGACGTTTTGGGCATTGACCCTGTATTTAATCTTTCAGGGCAGTGTTGTTGACAAATGTGATGAGTGTTTTTTGCGTGTTGTCGTTAACTGCGTTTGTGCCGCCACTGTCAACACAGCAGCATTACCACAAACTTTATTTAATGTTGTAAGAGCAAGTGAGCTCTCCTGGGGGACAAAGAGGCAGTTAATTGAAACTATAAATAAATCATTTTATTTTACCAGGTAAGGCCCACTGAGCAATGTAGCTCTGTTTCAAAAGTGACCTGGCCACAAATGATAGCTCAACGAAGTGGCTTATCATGTAGAAATATATAGCAAAATACTCTAAACGGGTGTTTATTCTAAATGTGGATGGAAAAACTGGACGACCCGGAGAAAAATCCACCTGCCCACAGAGAGAATATGCAAACTCCAAATATAGAGCAGGAGTCAGGGTCGGGATCGAACTCACCACCTCCTGTATACCAGGTGAGGTATTTAACATCTCACCACCGTGGATTGATTGGCAATGAGCTGTTTTTTTTTAATTGGGAGCTCTGGACGTTCCCAGGGATTAAACAAAACATTGATCCGCATCTGATCGGGCAGCTTTAGAAGCGTACCACACAAATCCATCATTGAGATTCCAAGGGGTTAAGGCGCAGATAAATTGTCCTTTGAGGTTCACTCAAGTCCCATGGAATTTTTTGTAAACAATGAGCGGCGCGTGATCCAAAAGTGGTGGTGGGCGGGGGGGAGGGCGATCATTTTCAACCATGGACACGTAGTACGGCCGGATATCCCCGTCGTCTTGGCCTCTTTATCTCTGCCTCTCTCGTTCTCTCTCTGGGGGTGGGTGCATGCGTAGATCGCGTGGAGTGGGTCGAGAGCTGCTCACCCGACTGCGGTCGTATTCCTTGCGGGACGCGGCGAACAGCTGAGCGTTGGCGATGCCGATCCCGCAGAAGGGCAGGTACATCTGCAGCACCTGCGTGGACAAATCATGCGCCGCGATTTTGGTGAGCGGCCTGTTTAACACACCGAATGGGACAAAACAAAACAAATCTCACTTGCTCTACTGTATTGATAAGGCAAATATTCCCCAGTATAGCCTTCACAGACCTTTTTTTTTATCGGTGGGCAAGTGCTGTTGGCACGTGGCAGCGATGAAAGCCGGAACGGCACACGAGAAGGGGTGGGTGGCCTGCTACCACGCCTGGCTGCCCTTGTCAAGGGCCGGTTCAGATCATCGTCACTGACGTCGGTAGCTGTGAGCGGGAATCGAACTCAGGTCGCCGGGTTCGTTGCGCTGCGATATAACTGCGCCACCGCTTGCTGTATAATCATGATCATCAGCAGCTGGGACGATCTTTCCACTGCTCGATAAGCAACATCATCCATAAGCCGTGAAACCATCTCACGCACTTTTACGATTAAACAATCCATCGGGCTCCTGCGCACGACATAATCTCATCGGCTGCCATATCAGCGTCAGATGATGTTGACATAACACGATAATAGGGATTAGTTTAGTACACACAATTGAATGGATGTACAATGTGCTTGCAAGTTGATATTTACGTGCGAAATGTCGTACTCAGATTGCAAATGTTGTGGCTTTGCTCTCCAACACACTGGTATTGCTGTACTAGTGTTGTGTCGTAACTATTGACACCCAGGAGACTTGTAAAGGAAGACGGAGACGAGGATTGCTACATAGCGCTGCTTTCCATTTATTCACAACTGTTACACACTCTTATACACTCTGTTGCCACTCTCTACACTCGACGCTTACACACGTCAGAACTCTGTCCTTTACGCGGACATCCCTCAGCTATCTCAGCCCCGGTACGGCTTCCCCTATGTCCATCACCTCGTCTGCCCCGGGCGGGGGCTCACCCATCACCGCCCGGCGACGAGGTGAGACCTCTACATCTCTAACCCCTCGATGACATGACGTCATCACATCACGTATTCCCTCTACAGATGACATGATGTCATCCAACTACTCCTCGACACTAGTAACGAATTTGCACGTTCTGTTTACGTGACAAATCATATTAATTGGATGTGTCGGGCGGTGGCGGGTTTAACGACACATTTATATATTTACGCGATCTAACCCAAAAAAAACCCTCTATCATGGATGATAGCGGTCGCGAAAGCCTCCTACTACGTTTTAAAACAACAAGATAACCCGAAACGAAGTCAGGCAACAGCCCTTCCGTCACAGCACAAAGAGAATCCAAAGGTGCAGGCGGCCAGGGACGTCGAAAATAGGCGACGTGTCGGGCAATGCCCCTCTGCCTCTGGATATCTTGACCTCTCTGGCCTCTCCACGTGCACTGAAGAAGGGTGACTGCCCGAAACATCGCCTATATTTTTGTTTTATTTCTAGTGCAGTGCTATTGACGGGTGTACCACAGTGATTTGTGTTTGTTCTTGGCTGTGGGTATGCATCACTGCCAATGCAGCAGCAGCAGCGGCGGCGGTAGCACAGCCTGAAGACTGCGTGTGGTTAGATTCAGCGTTAGCTGATGCTCAAGTCGGGTGGCGCGTTGCGCTGCTTTACTGAAGGCTGACGACGGCACGCAACATTGTTCAATGAGGGTGATCAATAAGGGGAACCAGTTCAGCTGTGTTCGCATTGATTCATGCCTAAGCATTGTCTCTGCACGCGTTTCTTGGACGGCGCCAATCGCTGCAACCCCCCCCCTCCCCACGGCCTTTTGACCAAATCGCCTGGAATGTGCACGAAGACTCTAGCTTGGACAGCTAGCACACATCGATGGGCCACCCAAAATGCAAAAAACACAGGCGTTATAGGCTGTTGCGAGGCTACGGTGCGGTCAGCGGTGCTGCAAGACTCCATTGTTATACGCTCCCCGTTGTATTCTCCCCGACATTGTCAATTCACACTGACCGGCGTGGTGAAGTATGTTGTTCAAATTAACCCCACCACGCGAACATCGTGGGTAGGCCCTCGTCCTGCAGTGGATATACAGAGGGCGTTATGGCAATGCTGTGTATATATACGTGCATGATATTCTACTGCTAGCAATAATGCACAAGTGCAGACAACAAAAACAAATTCGTAGCATACGTGCTATGAAGAAAGGACCATCGCTAACAGCGTCGCCTGTTCTATATATACTTTTTGTATGAGCTATGTTTTTATTTCTTTTTTTTTACCAGCTAAAGCCTACTGAGCTGTATAGCTCTTTTCTCAGAATTGACCTGGCCACAAATGATAGCTCAACAAAGTGGCTTATGACGTGGAACTTTAGAGCAGTAGCCATTTACTCTGAACGCACGATGTTCATTATAAATGTGGAGGGGGAAAAGCGGAGGACCCCGAGAAAAATCCATGCGACCACGGGGAGAGTGAGCATGCAGACTCCAAATATACAACAGGCGTCATGGTCGGGATCGAACCCACGACCTCCTACACACCAGGCGAAGTAATCAACATCTCGCCACCGTGCCGCCCCTTTTTTATTTTAAGACCCCAGTCTCGTTGACGGGTGCGTTTCGTTGTTTTTGTTTGTTGTTGCAGACCACAGATAGACAGCGAGCTTTATTTGGTACAGCAGGCGATTGCCCGTCGAGAGCAAACACCTCTTTGTCAATGGGCGGGGGGTGAGATCTGTACCAAAATAAACGCCGAGGGACATGCACAACGGGCGGCGATCCCTGCCTCTGCCACCGCAAACATCACCTGTGCGCCAACGGTGTCGCCGGGGCTCCAAGCGGCTAACCGGCAGAACCTCGTGACTGATGTCCGTGCTGGGGAAATAAAATCCCCCCCCCCCCAAAAAAAAAAGAAATCTCAAAGCCAGAGGGGAAAACGTGGACTTTATTGCATCCATTGCTCACCGGCGTGCACACTAAGCGAGCTGGTAATTGGAGGAGTCCCCTGCTCTGATCGGTGCTGAGTGGCCCAAATAAAAGAGCCGCCTCATCCGTGAGGGAGCCTCCGGTGGCCGGAGACGAATCAAAGGGGTCAGGTCGCCGGGGCCATGGATTTCTGTCGATGCCGCCCAGGGAAATTAAACCGGGGCGTGCGAGCGGTGCGCCGCACGCGTCTGGTGGGCGGGGGATGTGTGCGACTGGAACGATTGCGCGGTGCTGAGATCGGAGAGGGGGGTGGCTAGGGCACGGGGCGGGGGGGGGCTATTCTGATACCAGAACAGTCTTAAATACCTGAGCCCAGAATGGCAATGACCTGGCCAAGCCCCCTTCCCCCAAAGAAAATCCCCCCCCCCCCCGCCTGCTCTATGAGTCCAGTGTGCCTGATACCGTCGATGTAACTGGTAATGCCGTCCAAAACGTCAGGATGTTGCAATGCATGATGTGAGGGAGGATGTGGAATCAACATATAAAAAGAGAGTTTAGGAATTTCCAAAACTTTATTTGGATAAGCACGGTGGAAATGTTCCACTGTTGTTGTGCCTTTATTTTACCCACGACAAAGGTCACGTGTCACACGTTGGTCATCATTAATAACAGAGGTCATCGGTTCCTTCCGGTCTGAATAAAGACCCCATTCGACTCACGTCAGCACATTGACAATTCCTCAAGCGAAATGTGCGACTGACAGACTGACTAACCCACTGAAAATGTGTGTTTCCGTATCGTGCAGACATGGTTAGACACGAGTACGTGGACTATGCCATGGATACGCGAGCCCCAGCCATAGCAATGTGTAATTTACATTACTGTCTTGGGGCTTCTAAGCAATTGGAGTGCACCAGCCACATTGACTCGAGCGGGGACACATAAAGGCCCGGCCGCCTTTGTCTCCCCAGGTACTCATTTGCGACTGAGTCGACCTAGCTGAGGCGCAGAATCATTTAGCGTAACTAGCGTGGGGGCAGGGGGTGTGCCTTGCCCCCCTCTACCAAAGCTACGAGTTGGGGCCCTCTTGACAACCAACATTATTAACCGCCGTGAGAAATGTTTTCAACAGTGTTGGGGCCCCCACCTGACCGATTGCCGCAACCCCTTGAGCTGATAATGTAGTTACTACGCCACTGCCCAGAAGCGGTTCAGATAATCGTCACTGGTGTTGGTGGCCGTGAGCGGGAATCTAAACTCAGGTAGCCAGGTTCGTAGCGCAGCATACACTGTCACCGCTACCTCCTTCCTGCACATTGACGTTGAATTGATTTGAAACTGAATCCCGGTCGAGTTCGTGCAATCTTTAGCCCAGATAGTGCAACGATATAAGTTTTTTTTTTGCTGCACGGCCCACCTGCTGCTCCCAACGCAGCTCCAGATGGAAGGTGTTGAGCGGTTATTTACATTTTCGCCGTTCTGGAATTATCAACACTATTTAAATTATATATATAAAAAACACACGATGAATCATTGAACAATTGCCCATTAAGAGCGTTTTAGTAAGGTGCCATTAAGGCGGCGATTGCAAACTGGCAAATGCGTTTGATTTTCAATTGCGACCATGGCTGGGAGCGAGAGCGCCTGAGCACCACGCGACTGGCTGGCTCTCGCCCGCAAGCCATCACTGGGGAGCGTTTAGAGACCGAGGCATTGCCTATCGATCGCCTACTTACACTGCTCAACACCTAGTAGTAGTGAGTAGCAGTAGTAAACTTTTGCTGCAAACAACTCACTTATTTTCCCTAGCTTCAACCCCACGACTCCCTTAATATCCCCCGCATAACCGCCACCCGTTACTGTTTACCTCTTCACATTGTCATTTTTGGCTTTCACTCATTAACCCCACTCATTAAATCCATTCATCGTCATTTATTGTTAACAAACTCTGGGATAAGAAGGCTCAGCTAATCGAGTCTCTCACCTTTCTAAAGAGATGCCGCGACTCTAAGGTAATACCAACCGCATTTACACTAACTTCTGCTGCTGTAACTTCTAATGCAATACGAATTCTATCTAGAACTAGCTTAGCTCTTAAATGTGTCGTATTTATTACGACACATTTATAAATAACGCGATCTAACCCAAAAACCATTATTATGAATATTACGAACTAGATCAGTTAGACAAGACACTCTACAAATCACACTTATCATTGATGGCAACAATGTCCACATCGGATTGGGAACATGTAGACAATATGACTGCCTCTTCAGCTGCAATGATGTCGACCAAATGTAAGGACAACTTGATTTCCAAATTCAACCGCCTCTCCAACAAGAAATCGGACCCACACACCGAAAAGCTAGACGTTAACAAAGTCGTAATTAATCGCAGTAACAGTTCACTTTCTAATGGTCTGAAAACCGTTTTAGCTAAAGGACTAAACTTTGCAGTCACACCTAACTACATACCAGTTAATGATATCATTGCCCATGTCGACGTGGCACTCAAGGGCCTGAGTCATATCGCTGCAGATGTAGCAAGGTCTGAAATCGCTGCAACCCTCAAAAACGCCAAGATGCCAGCTAGCAACATCAGCAAAGATGAGCGCTTTGAATTATCTCAATTAAAAAAGAGGGATGACATTGTCATACTCTCAGCTGACAAGGGCAATGCCACTGTCATCATGGACAAAATAGAAACATAACAACAAAATTCAGGAACTACTCAACGATGGCAGATATACAAAAATATGAAGAGACCCCACCAACAGCCTTGTTACTAAAACCAACAAAATCATTTCTGATTCAACAGCATTAATTGATCAAACCAAACAGTTCTCGTTGAAACCTTCTGCGGCCAGGCAACCAAGATTATATGGCCTTCCAAAGATACATAAAGAAGATACACCCCTTCGTCCCATCGTCTCTACTATCAACTCCCCCACCTAAAAACTGGCTTGTTTTCTGTCTGAAATCCTGCAGCCTTTTACTGGAAAAACCACCTCTGCGGTATTAAACTAAACTCACCTGGTATCGACAATCAAGGGTATTTCCCTGTCCCCAGACGACCTGCTTGTCAGTGTTGATGTGGTTTCCTTATTCACCAAAGTTCCTGTACCTGACACCATCGCAATCATTGAAGACTTGGTTCATCAAGGACTGCATACTGATGTACCCCCCCTGGTGAGACACTGCTTAACCAACACATACTTCACCTGGAATGGAACTTTCTATAAACAAACTGAGGGCACCCCAATGGGCTCCCCCCTTTCTCCGGTTATAGCCAACGTTTTAATGGAAAAATTTGAGACTGACGCCATCCAGACTGCCACTCTACGCCCGACTTTATGGAAGAGGTACGTGGATGACACTTTTGTCATCTGGAAACATGGCCGGCCTGCTTTAGACCAATTCCTCGACCACATCAATTCCATACACCCAGCCATCAGATTTACCATGGAAGTCGAAAAAGATGGCAAGCGACCCTTTTTGGATGTCCTAATTAAATGGAGACGTGATGGTTCAATGAGCCACTCTGTCTACAGGAAAGCTACCCATACGGATGCTTACTTAAAACCGGATTCCCACCACCATCCATCCCAGAAGAATTCCCTCATCAAGACTCTATACCATAGAGCCCAATGCATCTCCGACCAGGAACACATTGCCAGTGAACTCAAGCATGTACACCAAGCTCTCAAGGCTAATGGTTACTCCGACTACACAATCCGCAAAGCCATCACTCCAACCATGAAGAAGGATCCTCTTGAGGAGCCATTCAAAACCATCACCTTACCCTACATTGTGGGGGTCACACAAAAGATCTCCAAAATCCTGAATAAACACAAGATCCAGGTCCGATTCAACACAGTACATAAAATCCGTGATCTGGTTCCGTCGGTAAAAGATGTGGTTCCAGACATACAGTACCCAGGTGTCTACAAACTAAGTTGCCTCTGTGGTAGCAGCTACATTGGAGAAACCAAACGACATATCTCGGACCGCATCCGTGAACATAAAGCAGACTTGAAACATGGTAGGACGAACACCTCAGCTGTGGCAGATCACTGTTATAATTCAGTGGGCTCACATGACATTGACTTCTCCAAAACGGAGGTTCTCTGCAAGCCATCCGGCTACCATGAGAGATTCGTTCATGAGGCCATCCACATATACAAACACAGAGACAATTTCAACTGAGAAGATGAATTCTGGCTTAGTAACCATTGGAAAAACGTTATAAAACAATCGGTTCTTGATTGATTGTATTTTACGGTGACCTTCAGGCCGCAGTCCATTCGCTGGCACTGCCTCTTAGTACCTTTCACACGACGGTCAATGGTATGGTTTATAGCATGTTGTATAATAATAAATAGTATAACAGTGTAATGTTTAACATAATTCATAAGGCAATATATAGTATCGTAATTGTATAGTGAATATACAGCAGTGTGGTATACAGTAGGGTTGGCAGAATAATACATAGTGTAATGTTAAAAGTCTAATATTTTAAGTCTAAAGTATAGGGTAGTGTATAGTAACGCATTGTATAATTCAAGGGTGGGGTTTGTCTATGGCAGTGTATATTACGGTGTATAGTCGTGTAATTTAGAAAAAAAAGTTTAGTTGGAGGCATATCAATGTAATGCATAATGTTAGAGCTTACATTGGGCTGTGTATACGATATTATACAATGCAATTTAGATTGGAAGGTATAATATTGTAATGTATAGTAGTCTAGTTTATAGCATCGTTGTAATGCAACACAGGACAGAGCAGCACATCGTGGCTGTTTCTCTCTCTCCCCCCTCCTACGTTCCGAGCATAGATGGACTCGTCCCTCTGAACAAAGCTCGTCGCTTTCTGTGGTGCTAACGTTGAAAAGAAAAAAGAAACCGCCACTTTTTCCGACATAGTTACATGCTAATCCCTCACACTAACATTATGCTAATCTCCCAGTTACATGCTAATTTCTGACTTTAACATCCTGCTAATCCAACACATTAACACGGCTACTTCAATGCTAAATTCTTCTGTTGATATGTAAACTCCTTCGTCAAGGCGCTCTGCTCCTCCCACCCAGCTTAAAAGATGCTGCCAAGCTTGGCAGTGTTCACTGAAGCGCTATCTTCCCGACAGTTCTGTTTCTTCACCTGAGGAAGGCTACTTGTGTTGTGGCCGAAACGTCGTGAGATTTTTATTTTGTTATGTTTTATTTTTATTATTTTATTTCCATTCTACGTGACTTTACCGAAAGAACCAAGAAGATGAATCCCTGCAGTCACGAAAGCTTTAAATCAAAACTTTAAAGTAGTTAAATTAACAATGTATTACTGTTAATTATTATATTACTACGCTGAGCGCACGCCAAAGCACGCATCTGCGCATGCGCGAGAAAGCTGAGCTATGGTTGCCCCTAGCAACGCACACACGCGATCGGTGGGGGTAATAGTACTGAATTGTTAATTTAACTACTTGAAAGTTGACGTGAAATACGAATAGTGCTGGCTCACCTCGGGGCTTACGGCATGGTACCCGGCTACTTTTTCAAAACTTAAACCCCACGATTAGCGAGCCAATCCTTCGCAAGTGTGCGTCCACAGACAGACAGAAGGACAGACAAAAAATAACGTTTATAGGTAAGATGAGACTAGCGGGAAGTATCTGGTGTTGCCCGAGAGAAAAATATATTTCAAAACTTATCTTAAAATCCTTACATATACAGATGTAGTGTAGTAGAACGACACTACTGTGTTGGCTCGATATGGGGGCTGTAGGCGGGTGTCACGGAGGTCGTGTCAGGCCGTGACACTCTGTGTGAATCCAACAGGACACGTGACCTTATAAAGGGAGGCCAGGGGCCCCAGGGTGGTCACGTGGTTGGGGACTCAGGCCTTCCCGAAGGATCGGGAAGGGGGGTGTGGCCTGGGGCAGAGCCAGCCACGCGGGAGTGGTTATAAGCGGAGTGTGGACGGAGAGCTGGGCTGTTGTAAGCTGTCCTCGTCCAGTAATGTAATATCCCCGTGTATTAGTTAGGTTAGGAATGGTGGCTACCACCCTATGTCGTTATCCTGTTAATGTTAAGAGCTACCCGTTGTGTTAGTTAATAAATAGTGTTGCCTCAAAAGTTCCAGTGTGCGCCTGAATTCAACCCACTACACATACACAGCTACTAAGCTATAGTGAAAGCCCGGTGGACCGTTTGTCCATTTCTCCACTGACAAAATTATAAGAGGCTTTCAGAAGTCCAAAAAGTTATAGAAAGTGGGGGGTAAATGGTTGATCTAAAAGGTTACCGAAAATTGTCGACCACCAACCACTAAAAATATATATTTACCCCTGTGTAGGTATATATACCTATAGCAGTGCATGGTATATATACCTACACACCCTATATACAATAGAGTAAGTAGTATCGATTGACTCTGCAGTTGTTTCTAACGACTGTACAGTAGCATCTACTGAGCCAGTAGTAGCTACTGACTGTATAGTAGTATTTACTGACTGTAGCAGTATTTACTGACCATAGTGGTATGTATTGATTGTTTTAGTATCCACTAACTCTATATAGCAGTATCTACTAACTCAATAGCAGTATCTACTATCACTACAGCAGTGCATACCGACTGTGGTGGTTACCTGCTATCACTACAGCAGTGCATACCAACAGTGGTGGTACCTGCTATCACTGCAGTTATGCATACCGACTGTGGTGGTACCTGCCATCACTACAGCAGTAGATACCGACTGTGGTGGTTACCTGCTATCACTACAGCAGTGCATACCAACAGTGGTAGTACCTGCTATCACTGCAGTTATGCATACCGACTGTGGTGGTACCTGCTATCACTACAGCAGTGCATACCGACTGTGGTGGTTACCTGCTATCACTACGGCAGTGCATACCGACTGTGGTGGTACCTGCTATCACTACAGAAGTGCATACCGACTGTGGTGTAACCTGCTATCACTGCAGCAGTGCATACTGACTGTGGTGGTACCTGCTATGACTACAGCAGTGCAAACCGACTTTGGTGGTGCCTGCTTTCACTACAGCAGGGCATAATGACTGTGGTGGTTACCTGCTATCACTATAGCAGTGCATACCAACTGTGGTGGTACCTGCTATCACTGCAGCTATGCATACCGACTGTGGTGGTACCTGCTATCACTACAGCAGTTCATACCGACTGTGGTGGTTACCTGCTATCACTACAGCAGTGCATACCGACTGTGGTGGTTACCTGCTATCACTACAGCAGTGCATACTGACTGTGGTGGTTACCTGCTATCACTACAGCAGTGCATACCGACTATGGTGGTACCTGCTATCACTACAGAAGTGCATATCGACTGTGGTGCAACCTGCTATCACTGCAGTAGTGCATACTGACTGTGGTGGTACCTGTTATGATTACAGAAGTACATACTGACTGTGGTGGTACTTGCTTTGATTACAGCAGTGCATACTGTGGTGGTACCTGCTTTCACTACAGCAATGCATACCGACTGTGGTGGAACCTGATATGATTACAGCAGTGCATACTGACTGTGGTGGTATCTGCTATGATAGCAGTGCATACTGACTGTGGTGGTACCTGATGTGATTACAGCGGTGCATACCGACTGTGGTGGTAGCCTGCTTTCACTAAGGCAGTGCATACCGACTGTGGTGGTACCTGCTATGACTACAACAGTGCATATTGACTGTGGTGGTAGCTGCTATGATGACAGCAGTGCATACTGCTGTGGTGGTACCTGCTATGATTACAGCAGTGCATACTCACTGTGGTGGTAGCTGCTATGATTCCAGCAGTGCATACTGACTGTGGTGGTACCTGTTATGATTACAGCAGTGCATACTGTGGCGGTACCTGCTTTCACTCCAGAAGTGCATACTGACTTTGGTGGTACCTGCTGATTACAGCAGTGCATACTGACTGGTGGTACCTGCTATGATAATAGCAGTGCATACTGACTGTGGTGGTACCTGCTATGATTACAGTGGTGCATACCAACTGTGGTGGTAACCTGCTTTCACTACAGCAGTGCATACCGACTGTGGTGGTACCTGCTATCACTACAGCAGTGCATACTCACTGTGGTTGTACCTGCTATGATTACAGCAGTGCATACTGCTGTGGTGGTGCCTGCTATGATTACAGCAGTGTATACTGACTGTGGTGGTACCTGCTACGATTACAGCAGTGCATACTGACTGCGGTGGTACCTGCTACGATTACAGCAGTGCATACTGACTGCGGTGGTACCTGCTATGATTTCAGCAGTGCATACTGTGGTGGTACCTGCTTTCACTACAGCAGTGCATACTGACTGTGGTGGTACCTGCTTTCACTACATCAGTGCTTACTGACTGTGGTGGTTACCTGCTATGCTTACAGCAGTGCATACTGACTGTGGTGGTACCTGCTACGATTACAGCAGTGCATACTGACTGCGGTGGTACCTGCTATGATTACAGCAGTGCATACTGTAGTGGTACCTGCTTTCACTACAGCAGTGCATACTGACTGTGGTGGTACCTGCTTTCACTACATCAGTGCTTACTGACTGTGGTGGTTACCTGCTATTCTTACAGCAGTGCATACTGACTGTGGTGGTACCTGCTATGATAACAGAAGTGCATACTGACTGTGGTGGTATCTGCTATGATATAAGCAGTGCATACTGTGGTGGTACCTGCTTTCACTACAGCAGTGCATACTGACTGTGGTGGTACCTGCTTTCACTACAGCAGTGCATACTGACTGTAGTGGTACCTTCTATGATATAAGCAGTGCATACTAACTGTGGTGGTACCTGCTATCAATAAAGTAGTACATGCTGACTCTATAGCAGTATATATCGACTCTATAGCACAAAGTACTGACCTGAAAGAGTGGCGTGGTGAGGCCTAGTCCCATGCAGAGCGTCCGGCCTTGCCTAGATTGCCCACTGGCCGAGGTGGCACCTTGGCAGGCTGGACCGCTATCCCCCACCATCCCCCCGCCCACGCTACAATAAGACTATCTAAGCGCTATCATATTAGTATCTACCAACCCTATAGTACTAAGTGCACACATGGGGGGGGGGGGGGGAGAAGAGGACATGACACTTGTATGAATTTACCTCAGCCTTGTGTTTATTTTTTTTGCATTTTGAACGCGAATGAGAAATCCCCAACCCCTCCACTGATGACGCATGTGCGTTGCTAGGGGAATAGCGCTGGCTCACCACAGGGCTTACGGCGTGGTACCCGGCTACTTTTTTCAAACGTAAACCCCATGGTTTGCGAGCCAAATCCTTCACAAGTTGCGCCCACACAGAGACAGACAGACAGACGGACACAGACAAAAAATGCCTTTTATAGGTTAGACTAGCGGCGTTGCCCGGGCAAAAAAGACATACAAACACATCGACTTACATACTCACACACAGACATCGACTTCAGACACGCACAAAAAAACAAAGATAAAGATCTCCCATATAGCCTTAACAGACTGTAGACGCAAGTGCTGTTTGCGAGCACCTATGAAGGCCAGAACGGTACACGAGGGTGTGGGTGGGCAGCACCACGCCCGACCGCCTTTGTCTCCCTAGTGGCGATGTTTTTACACACCGCACCAGGTACTCATTTGAGGCTGAGTCGATGTAGGGGAGGCCCAGGACCAGTTCAGAGTCAAATCCTTCGGCAGTGCGCGTCCACACAGAGACAGACAGATGGACACACAGACAAAAAATGCTTTTTATAGGTAAGATTCCCCCCCCCCTTTATTTAGGTGCACACCACTTAAAAACTTTGCGCCCTAGGTGATCGCCCGGACGGGATCACCCCTGCCACGGGCTCTCCCCACCCCCCCCTTCCCACGACCGATAGTAGGAGACTGACAAATGGCATCCGGGAGAAATGTTTCGTTCGCATTCACGGATTCTGTATGTGCGAGCGAGATTTATCCTGCTGTACTCTGTGGCCATTCACCGCGCGTGTGTGAGCGCGCGCGCGGTACGAATCTCGTTTTGTTGACACTTGCGGCGAACGTAGTGGCCTCTCGTGGCTACGGGAGTCGCGCGTGTCTATTTACGTGCGCCAGGGTCATTTATTTTTCGATTGACATGTAAATGTACGTGAACTGATGCCGCGAATGCGTCACTCAGTGTTTTATGTAAAACCACTTGTTAATCAAGAAACAGTGTTATAATGTAAGTAATGACATGCCCCACGGTTATACGGTATGTATATACAGATAGTGCTGTCTCCAACTCTTCTCCATTCTTACCAGATCTCTGGCATCTCTACGTGTGTTGTGCGGGAGGGCCATTGCCCGAAACGTCGCCTGTTATATTATTTGTGCATCTCCTGTCATTTTAGATACAATTCCAGCGCGAAGAAATGTTTCCAGTTATGAGAGGAGCACTCATTATAGGTGGGGTGATGTCAATTGTGTGTCGATAAAGGGGGAGTGGGTGGGGGGCTATATTTATGAAGTGGGGACGATACTGCAGCGACTTCTGATGGGAGTTTCACGATGCCATCTTCTGGGACCATTCTCACACACAGAGTGGTGCGCTGCTCACTCGTTGCAAGAGTTCTGAATGGAATGTGGAATGTGTGTCTCTCGTGACAATGAGACGAAGAGCATATTTGGCAAATAACCCCACCAAAAAGAGGCATGGGACGGCGATTTCATTTGGGTCTCATACACACGAAGAACCATGCTGGTTCGTGTCCTCTCAGTCTTGTTGCTGCTATACAATTTGCATGACACTTCTCGTTTGTATCGTCCCATTTGTATTGTCCGTCTTGCTTAATTATCCAAAAAGCACCACTATGACGACGATGATGACGACGATCACGACGACGATGATGACGACGATGACGATGATGACGATCATGACGAAGATCCTTTTGACTCGTGCATGGAACTACTCTAAATATGCCGATTAGTCGCATTTTCAGTCAAGCTAGAAAAAGGCATGGGAAAACTATTTATTGTTTCATAAGTACGAGAATGGGCACGTGAATACACCTAAACACATGGATTATTACCCATCACCCCATGATCGCGTGTCGCACGCGGAAAGTAGCTCACTGTTACATTCCAAATAACGTTCGCTTGCCAGGTCAACGCAAATTCATCACCCGTGGCAATGTCTCTTAGGATGCATTTGCGCCGTTACTGTAGGCTAAGGTTGGGCTGAGGGTCATTTAATATTCGCTTAAGGCAGAGCCATGAAGGATGAGTTGTGGTGGAAAAGGAGAGTGGCTGGCGAGGAGGAGGAGGTGGTGGCGGGGGGAAATGAGGGTTATGATTTAACCATTCGCCTGGGAAATGCCCGCGTTTCCCCCATGTAGCCTTAACATATTGTTGGGGCAAGTGCTGTTTGCGAGCACCTATGAAGGCCGGCACAGCACACGAGGATGTGGGTGATCAGCACCACGCCCGGTTGCCTTTGTCTCTCCAGTGGCGATGCTTTTCACACACCACACCGGGTACTCATTTGAGGTTGAGTCGACTTTGGGGAGGCCCAGGACCGCTTCAGATGATTGTCACCGGTGTTGGCCGTGAGCGGGCATCGAACTCGGGTAGCTGGGTTCGTAGCGCAGCGTAGCGCTCCCCGCCACACTACCGCTTCCCGCCCACCCACCATCTGTCCTTAGCTCACCACCCTCCCAACTCCTATTATACCGCTCTCTCTCTCAGGCGCGCGTGTGGGATGGGGAGTGTATTTCGTGGCAGGGGAATACTGTTCGAGGCTACACCTTTGTTTTGAGCCTGTTTAACGTCAGCCGCATGACTGACGGCTCAAAACAAAGAAGCCCTTACGACCGGGCCACACACGTACATGCAACAAAGATCATCCGTATAACCTGCACAGACTGTTGGGGCAAGAGCTGTTAGCGAGTGGCACCTATGATAAAATGGGTCAGCAGTAACAATTTCAGAGAGAGAGACAAGTGTTTTTGAATAGCTGTCGATCTCGCAACATAGACCAGCGTGATATTAAAAATATATCTAATTCTTGTTTATTCATTTGCGACGGTGACTGCCGTAGGACCAGATGACCGAGTTCTAAATCAGAAGACTGAATCTGAATCGTGCAGGTCAACTTCTGTGTATCAACCACCAATCAACATCATCCTCCAGGATCGATAAAATACTGTTCCATTTTTTGGGGGTAAGTCGCGACAGTTACTTTCCTACGAAGGTCCTGGCTCATTGTCACAGAAATGTGGAAGTCCTACGATAGCACGGAGATGGATATGGAGAGTGGAGATTCGCTACACCAATTATAATGAGCTTTATATAATAATAAAATGTATAGCCCTATGTCAGTCCACTGCTGGATGAAGACCTCCCCACGTCATGTCCGGTCACTGGAGTTGTTTGACTATTTACCACCACCACGCTGGTCAGTGCGGGTTGAGTCGGTGAAGGGTTTGCGGTGGTGATGGAGGCCCCAGGACCAACTCGGATGTCACTCGCCACGGTGGCGAGATGTTAACTACCTCGCCTGGTATGAAGGAGGTTGTGGGTTCGATCCCGACTCTGACGCATGCTGTATATTTGTAGTTTGCATGCTCTCCCTGTGGTCGTGTGGATTTTTCTCCGGGTCCTCCATCTTTTCCCTCCACATTATAATCAACACGGGTTTCGAGAGCATTTGGCACGCTATAGATTCCTACTTAATGAGCCACTTGGTTGAGCTATCATTTGCGATCGCTGGGTCGCTTTTGACAAACAGCTACAAATAGCTCTTTGGGGTCTTACCTGGCAAAAATATTGAATAGTTTTGTTTTGAAATTAGCACTGACAGGTGAGCCTGCTCGTAGCAACGGTGTGCGGTGGAACTACCGCGCTAAAGATCGACACGCCATGACATTCAGAGAAGCGCGCTTTTGAGGTCGCGATCCCAAAAGGGGCACGCGCGCGCACAACACCAACGTGTCACGGCGCACGCTCGCACGCACGCATGCTCGATCACACCAGCGGCGCATCTAATCCTGATGGCCGGTGTCATGAATCCTCACGTAATTGCCACCCCTCCCTCCCACCACACCTATCTCTCCTCTCTCTATTGTTGGCCTGAGAAGAAAGCTGAGCTGTGATATTATTTTGTTCTGTGTGTGTGCGGATCGCACTTTCGCTGGCCGCTGCTGTTGCTACTTCTGGTGAAGACAGTGACCTGGAAGGACACTGCCTGACACCTGGGCAGCCGTTCAGGCTACTCATTGACGTCACTGCTGCTCTCGAGGCTCCCACGCCCGACACACGTCCTTCCATGCACATCACCACCGATCAGAGAGAGGGGGACTGGTGGGGGGGGTTTGTTCGCTGACGAGTGAAGAAGGATGGAGGGCGAGCAAGCAAGCGAGCGATGGTGACGGCTCTGTTGGGCCGGCCGACTCCGTAATGCGCACGTCGCTTGCGGTCAGTGGGTTGGTGGATGGTTGGGTGAGTGGGTGGGTTGGTGGATGGTTGGGTGAGTGGCTGGGTTGGTGGATGGTTGGGTGAGTGGGTGGGTTGGCGGATGGTTGGGTGAGTGGGTGGGTTGGTGGATGGTTGGGTGAGTGGGTGGGTTGGTGGATGGTTGGGTTAGTGGGTGGGTTGGTGGATGGTTGGGTGAGTGGCTGGGTTGGTGGATGGTTGGGTGAGTGGGTGGGTTGGCGGATGGTTGGGTGAGTGGGTGGGTTGGTGGATGATTGGGCTAGTGGGTGGGTTGGTGGATGGTTGGGTGAGTGGGTGGGTTGGTGGATGGTTGGGTGAGTGGGTGGGTTGGTGGATGGTTGGGTGAGTGGGTGGGTTGGTGGATGGTTGGGTGAGTGGGTGGGTTGGTGGATGGTTGGGTGTGTGGGTTGGTGGATGGTTGGGTGAGTGTGTGGGTTGGTGGATGGTTGGGTGAGTGGGTGGGTTGGTGGATGGTTGGGTGAGTGTGTGGGTTGGTGGATGGTTGGGTGAGTGTGTGGGTTGGTGGATGGTTGGGTGAGTGTGTGGGTTGGTGGATGGTTGGGTGAGTGGGTGGGTTGGTAGATGGTTGGGTGACTGGGTGGGGTGGCGGCTCGGGGATCCCTGACACGCCAGTTTTTTGGGTTGCAGCAAAATCGACTGTACACTGGGAGTACTTGCGGAATTCACATGTCGTCTGTTTGCTCTAGAGGCAGATGTCTTAAACCCTGACAACAATTAGTGGAAATTCCCAATTACAACGGCCGAGGTCAGTCTCACCGTAAGGCGACCTCCGTTGGCTGTGATGCCGACATACCTAGGATTGTGTTCTACCAAGCTACACTTTTGTTAGGACGTTCTTAACCACGGGTTTTTCTTTCTGCCCTTTTGCATTCGACTGTTACATACATTTTTCGTAATGTAAACTACTTGTTAAGAATCTTGACTTAAAGCTATCGTGACTGCAGGGATTCATATTCTTTGGGTCTTTCGGTAAAGTCACGTAGATAGATACAAATTAATAAAAGTAATGAATATAAAATAAACAAAAACTACGTTTCGATCACAACGCAAGCGATCATCAGGACGATTATTATTTTTATTAATTTGTACCTATCAAACGATCGTTATCAGGACGATCGCTTGTGTTGTGATCGAAACGTAGTTTTTGTTAATTTTATATATTTTTTATTAATTTGTACCTATCTACGTGACTTTACCGAAAGACCCAAAGAATACTCGTTAAGAATTTCGCAGAAGCTGGCCGACAATGTAAATATGTAATTTTTTTTTTTTTTTTATATTTAAAGTACACTATCTATAATGGCTTTTGCGGCTTGATTGAATTTCGCCTTTGGCAGGAGCAGTATTGTCTCGTTTAGGCAAGCCCCGGCCCCGCGGAAGAGCCGCGCAGCTGAGTGTGGTCACGAGTGATGGACGGGCATATGATTTAAAGGGATGTTAGTTTACCGATGCCAAATTTGAGGCTCACTGTGGCGGTAAAAAAATTACGTAGCGTGAAAAACAGCTTCCATGTAGAGGGCCTCTCCAGACTCCCTCACATCCTCCCCTGGTCCTTCGGGTGTTTTTTTTCTTCCAATGAGGTTTTTGGACCTTTCCTCTGCTTCATTACGACCCCAACGCTTTCAGCAAACTGCTCTCTGCCCAGAGCTCTTTGCAAAACGAACACAAAACAATATGACGATGCGAGATGTTAACTACCGCGCCTGGTACGCAGGAGGACGTGGGTTCGATCCCGACTCCGACGCCTCCTGTATATTTGGAGTTTGCATGTCTCTCTCTCCCCGTGGTAGCATGGATTCTTCTCTGGGTCCTCCGGTTTTCCCTTCCACATTTAGAAACACGCGTTTAGAGAGTATTTGGCTCATGCTATAAATTCCCACGTGATAAGCCACTTCTTTGATCTACAATTTGTGGTGAGGTCGCTTCTGGAAAAGTTATATAGCTCAGTGGGCTTTACCTGGTAAAATAAATAAAAATTGTTTTGTTTTTATATGAAGTGGAGGCAGCCCTCCCAAGGCCTTAAAATATAAACCAAAATTATGACCAATTCCATTAACGAGCGTTTTTGGAATTCGATTTGTGCGTTTGGCAACAGCTCGAGGTTCTGATGCCCGCTTTCACCTCTCAGCTGGCACTGCTGCCACTCTCGGCGATGAGCCGACGGTACGAAACCCTGTGGGCAATTTTAGCCGACAAGTCGGTGGAGCCAACCAGAGAATGGGAATGGTCCCCGTGGAAAGATCAGAATCGGAATATTTATTGATATTGGAGGAGGAATCTGACGAGCTATGAAGCTCTTTTTCGGCGATATCCAGTAGGGGTCGATCAGAACGTTATAACAACAAATAATTAAAAAAACACGTCAGGAGTGCAAACTATAGGCAAGGTAAACAAATAACTTGCATTCTTTTTAAATAAATAAATGTATTTTTTTATCTGACTAGGTAAAGCCCACTGAGTTATTAGCGTCTTTTCCAGAAGCGACCTGGCCACATGATAGCTCAACGAAGCGACTTCTCACGTGCAAATCCACAGCAGAAAAATAATTATCTAAATAATCTAGACGTTTGAGGGGGAAAACTGGAGGACCCGATCGTAGGGTAGAACACACGTGGCAAGACCTCACACGGTTGTGGCTGCTACTGGCTTTCTCCAACGCCTTGCGTGGGTCGTTAAGGTGGCGTGGAAATTTCTGCCTTGCCTAGTGGCGTCTGGTGGAGTGAATGCATGTCATACGCTTTGGTTCTTTCGGTAAAGTCACGTGACTGTGCCGAAAGAACCAAAGAGTATGGATTCCTGCAGTCACGAAAGCTTCAAATCAAGATTGAATGCATGTCAGTTATATCATGATTTGTATGTATATTATACTGTGTATATATATTCATAGTTGAGCGACAACCCAATAAGACGAAAGTTAATTTCGCAAAGGAGACCTGGGGTACTAAAGTTCAGTCATAGCATCAGTAACGGAGCTTTCAGCACGTGGTGCGAAACTTCGAGCAACACACGGGCCCAAGGATCACGATGCTAACCCAGCTCACGAGAACAAACCTTCCCACTGCAATGTGCCAACAACATTTGATTATTTTTCTTTTAATACAAATTAGTTTGTTTTATATTTAGGGGTAATATATTTTTTTGAAGGACATGTCTGTTACCCAATAACTGCTATGAGTGTAGCTATTCATGAGGTGATTAAAAATATATATTATTTAACTCGCATCAGGCCGCACGGTGTACATAGCAATCTTAATAACCACTCGATATCTCTCTGACCTCTATACGAATGCGCGATGAAGAAGGGCCATTGCCCGAAACGTTGCCTGTTACATAATTTTATTTTGTTTTAAGGCCATATACACACAGTTACTGTTGAACGTGTGGAGTGTTTTTGTTTGTTCGCTAACACATCGGACGGCTGCGATTCACAGCTCTTGGCGACCTGCTGCTGGATGAAGGTGTCCCCATGCCATATCGGTCGTAGGGTCCCCTCGACCATTCTTCACCCACGGCGGTCATTGCCCGGGGTACAACAAAGGGATGGGAAGGGTCTGTACAGCAGTTAAACTTGCAGCTACTCGGCGCAGAAAACAAAAAAAACAATCTAACGTTAATCAATCAGTCACATCAGTCTTTATCTGAACGTGCCAATATCACCCTCAATAAAGTGGGCACCAGTGCCCATTACAGCAACAGGGAAACGCGACACTGGGGGCACGGAGCAACAGGAATTAGAAAATAAAATAATCAGTCACGACCTCGGCGGATAACATCGACTGAGCAAAAATTGCAAATGCGCGCAACGAGTAGCATAAGTAGTAAATAAAATACATAAGTGAAGACATTGTTTTTTATTATTTTAGAATTTAACATGAACGAGTAACATTTGTTTGAGCAGTCACGGTAAAGTGTCGGTGTATGATCATCTTTATATGCTCTGGATGAGAAACAAAAACAACCGCAAGATAGTTTTTTTTTTACTTTTGTTTTGCGTGTGCCAATATGAAACATTTGCCGTAAGAGACACACTTCCCATTCCTTCATAGCTCCACGCTACACACTGATTCCCCGTGCACATGCGAACATTTCAGTCCAATACACAATAGAACGATGTTTGTATCTTACCTATAAAATTCATTTTTTGTCTGTCCGTTTGTCTGTCTGTCTGCGCGCGCGCGCTTCCGAGGGATTTGGCTCTCAAACGGTTGGGTTTACGTAAAAAAAAAATGTTTTGCCAGGTACCACACTGTAAGCCCCGCGGTGGGCAAGCGCTATTTCCTTTTCCCGTCCGTCACCTATAAATGAGCTTAAATAGAGTTTTTTTTTTGCGATCTCTCAACATTTTTTTAGTTTCACTATGATTTATTTCCATTCACCGCTCGGGGCGGGATAACCCAGCAAGCTGCGCATGCGCACAACGCTCATCGCGGTCAGCCCCTAGCAACCCACACGCGCCATCGCCGGAGGTGTGCGGCCTTTTTTTTATTCGCCTGCACACTCTACAAGCAAGGTACGTCGCACACATTAGTATTATAAGCATTTATAACATTACACTTTGCACTGCTGACAGCGGTTGCCCCTAGCAACGCACACATGATCGGCACAAATTTTAATTCGCGTTAAACATGCAGCTAAAACACACAAAACGCTGAGGTTATTTCTTCGCAGTGTGATGTCCTCTTCCCCCCACCCCACCCCAATGCGTCCTGTTACTACTATAGGGCCTCTAGATATTATTATTATAGCGCTTAGATAGTATTATTGAAGCGTGGCCGGGGGGAGCAGTCCAGCCCCCAACCTGCCAAGGTGACACCTCGGCCAGCTGCACACTCTACGCGAGGACGGGGGCTCTGCACGCGACTAGGCCTCACCACGGCAATGTTAAGTACCATTTCCTTGCTTCTTTTCCTAACCTCACATTGATAGAAACCCAGTTTTTTTTTATAATCACCTTGCTAATATTACATTAACTATGTTTGTGTGCAGACTACTATTTTTGTTTGCCTGCTCACAACTAATCTTTTAACAATCACTTTGTCATTATATTTATTATTTATCAACTCACCTTCATATAAAACTGTTTTATATAACCACCTTGTACTGTATGTGTGCAAACAACTAATATTTATCTTCCTTGCTTCTTTAACTAAACTCACGTACATATGATCTTGTTATTGAAATAATATCCTTCAAAATATTAAACCATTGTTAATATTCTTTCAATACCTTGGTCATTAATATTTTTATTGTGTCAACCAACGTTGACAGAAACCTGATTTTTTAAAGAATAAATTAGCAAATATTACATTAATAATGTTTGTGTGCTGACAACTTAAAATTTATAAATTTACTTGGTAAATAATATTATATTTTTAATTGTGTCCAAGTCTTTGCGTGTGAGTCCATGTGCGTGTCTGCCACCATGTGTGTGTGTCAGTCGATGTATGTGCGACTCGATGTGTGTGTGCATGAGTTGATATCTCTGTGTGTCAGTCACTGTGTGTGTGTTAGTCAATGTGTGTGCGTCGTGTGTGTGTGTACACAACTATTATTTAACAATTAGGTTACTTTAATTTTAAATAATTGCGTGTGTGTCTGCGTCGATATGTGTGTATGTGAGTCGACGTGTCTGTGTGTGTGAGTCCATGTGTGTGTGTCAGTCGATGTGTGTGAGAGTCCATGTGTATGTACGTGAGTCGATATGTGTGTGTGTCAGTCGATGTGTGTGTTAGTCAATGTGTGCGTGTGTTTTGTGTCTGCGTAGACAACTAAGATTTTACAATTAAAATAGTAAATTTCTTAATATTTATGTCTGTCTTAATACATGTGTGCGTGTGAGTCGATGTGCCTGTGTATGTGTGAGTCGATGTGTACGTGAGTCAATGTGCCTGTGTGTGTGGCTCCATGTGAGCGTCTTAGTCCATTTATTTGTGTGTGTGTGTACGTGCATGTGTGTGTGAGTCGATGTGTGTGTGAGTCGATGTGTCTCTGAGAGTCTTATGTGTGTGTGCATGGTCGCTGTGTGTGTGAGGGTCCATGTGGGGAGCGGTAGTGTAGCGGTTAGCGCGCTGCGCTATGAACCCGGCGACCCGGGTTCGATTCCCGCTCACGGCCAACACCGGTGACAATTATCTGAACCGGTCCTGGGCATCCCCTAGGTCGACTCAGCCTCAAATGAGTACCTAGTGCGGTGTGTAAACATCGCCACTGGGGAGACAAAGACGATCGGGCGTGGTGCTGGCCACCTACCTCCTCGTGTGCCGTTCCGGCCTTCATAGGTGCTCGCTAACAGCACTTGCCCCTACAGTCTGTTAAGGCTACACGGGGGATCTTTGTGAGGGTCCATGTGTGTGTGTGAGAGTCGATGTGTGTGTGGCTCCATGTGAGTGTGTAAGTCAATTTCTTCGTGTGTGTAGGTACATATCAGAATCAGAAAGGGGTTTTATTCGCCATGAAAGTTCGCACAGACAAGGAATTTACTTTGGCAGGAAGGTGCATACATTCAACATATAGTAAACTTAAATCTAAAATAAGTGGTATACAAGTCTAAACTATACTAAAGGTACAAAGTCTAACTAACACTAAGGGGCTAAAGTATGTAAAGTTTTGAATAAATATTGAATATAAAGTAGCTATAAGCTCCAATCTAAAAATACAAAAAATACAAAATGGTAACATACAAAAATACAAAAGGGTAACATAGTGTAAATGTGGCAAGGTGTAATTTTGTAGATAAAATGTTAAAGTAAGTGTAAGCCCTTGGCCTTGTTGAAGAGGCCAGCAGTGGATGGGAAGAAACTGTTTTTGTGGCGTGAGGTTTTGATCCTGATGGACCGCAGCCTTCTGCCAGAGGGGAGTAGCTGGAACAGAGAGTGTCCAGGGTGAGAGGAATCGGCCACAATCTTCCTCGCTCGCCTCATGGTCCTCGAGGTGTGCAGGTCCTCGAGGGTTGGTAGATTGCAGGCAATCACCTTCTCAGCAGTGTGGATGATACGCTGTAGTCTGCTCTTGTCCTTGGCAGTGGCAGCAGCGTACCAGACGGTTATGGAGGAGGTGAGGATGGATTCAATGATTGCTGTATAGAAGTGCACCATCATTGTCTTTGGCAGAATTTCTTCAGCTGCCGTAGGAAGTACATCCTCTGTTGAGCTCTCTTGATGAGGGAGTTGATGTTCAGTTCCCACTTGAGGTCCCGGGAGAGAATACTGCCCAGGAAGCGGAAGGACTCTACAGTTTTTACTGGGGAGTCGCACAGGGTGATGGGGGTGAGTGGGGCTGTATTCTTCCTGAAGTCCACAACCATCTCAACTGTCTTTAGAGCATTTAGCTCTAAGTTGTTCTGGCTATACCAGGTCACCAGGTTGTCAGCTTCCCACCTATAGTCAGACTCATCCCCACCAGAGATCAGCCCAATGAGGGTGGTGTCATCCGCAAACTTCAAGAGTTTGACGGGCGGATGATTGGAGGTGCAGCTTTTGGTGTACAGGGAGAAGAGCAGTGGGGAAAGGACGCAGCCCTGAGGAGTTCCGGTGCTGATGGACCTGGAGTCAGAGACTTGTGTTCCCAGCTTAACGCACTGCTTCCTGTTAGACAGGAGGTCTGTGATCCACCTGCAGGTGGAGTTGGGCACGTTCAGCTGGAAAAGCTTGTCCTGAAGCAGGGCAGGGATGATGGTGTTGAAGGCAGAGCTGAAGTCCACAAACAGGATCCTGGCATAGGATGCTGGGGAGTTCAGATGCTGTAGGGTGAAGTGGAGGGCCATGTTAACTGCGACGTCCACAGACCTGTTGGCTCTGTAGGCAAACTGAAGGGGGTCTAGGAGAGGGTCTGTGATGGCTTTGAGGTGTGCCAGAAGCAGGCGCTCAAAAGACTTCATTACCACAAAGGTAAGGGCGACCGGTCTATAATCATTTAGTCCTGTTGGCCTTAACTTTTTGGGCACAGGGATGATGGTAGAGGACTTGAGACAAGGTGGTACATGGCATGTCTCCAGGGAGGTGTTAACGATGTTGGTGAACACCGGAGACAGCTGGTCAGCGCAGTTCCTGAGGGTGGCTGGAGAGACAGAGTCAAGCCC
The DNA here is from genome assembly GCF_048934315.1 of Petromyzon marinus. Classification (NCBI taxonomy): domain Eukaryota; kingdom Metazoa; phylum Chordata; class Hyperoartia; order Petromyzontiformes; family Petromyzontidae; genus Petromyzon; species Petromyzon marinus. The sequence goes on along the minus strand of NC_133668.1, from coordinate 24,577,855 downwards.
AGCTGCTTTGCGTGGGTTCTGCCTCTTGAAAAGTCTATTAACTTCTCCCTCCTTAACGTAGAGAATCATCTCTGTAGTATAGGCGGGGGATGGGGCCTCTTGGGTGGGAAAGGGTAGTTCAGGACAGTCCAATTGTCTTTCAAATCTGCAGTAGAACTCGTTCAGGTCGTTGGCCAGGCAGGAGTCGTTAGTGGTGTGGGGGGCTCTGGGCTTATAGTTGGTGATCTGCCTGAGCCCTCACCAGACAGAAGCAGAGTCGTTAGCAGAGAACTGGTGTTTTAGTCTCCGAGTACAGTGGTTTAGCCTCTCTCACCACCTTGCTAAACCTGTTCTTCGACTCCTTCAATCTGTCTCTATCCCCACTTCTCCAACCTCAACCTTCTGAGCTTTGCTGAGACCCAGGGCTTGTTGTTGTTGAAGTTCATCCTGGTACGTGTTGGAATACAGCAGTCCTCACAGAAGCTGATGTATGACGTCACAGCCTCTGTGAGTTCATCCAGACTATTGGTAGCAGTCGTGAACATATCCCAGTCAGTACAGTCCAAGCACGCCCGCAAATCCTCCACAGCCTCACTGGTACACTGTTTAGATGTCCTCACAGCAGGTTTACAGAGCTTTAGTTTCTGCCTGTATGCAGGAATCAGGTGGACCATGGCATGGTCTGAGTGTCCCAGTGCTGCTCGGGGGATGGCGTGGTAGGCTCTACTGACTGTAGTGTAGCAGTGATCCAGAGTGTTCCCTTCTCTGGTAGGGCATTTAATGAATTGTATGTATTTGGGGAGTTCGTGGCTGAGATTAACTTTGTTAAAGTCGCCAAGTACAATAACCAGCGAATCTGGATTTGCTCGCTCCACACTCAGAATCTGGTCGGCTAGCATGTGTTGGGCCTCTTTAACCTGAGGACCCGGCGGCAAGTAAACTCCGACCAAAATCAGCAACGCGAACTCGCGAGGCGAGTAGAAAGGTTTAAAGTTTATACAAAATGATTCAAGGAGCAGAGAACAATGTTGCAGAATCACTGTGACATCTACACACCAGCCACTGTTAATGTAAAAACAAATACCACCGCCTTTCGTCTTGCCGGAGAGTGCTATGTCATGATCCGATCTTACAAGATGGAATCCTGCCAGTTGTAGCGCAGTGTCCGGAATCAGATCACATAGCCATGTCACCGTGAAGCACAAAACAGAAGATGAAAGAAAGTCTCTGTTTTTCACCATGTCTGTTTGTTAGTCCATGTGTGTGTCTCTAAAGTCGATGTCTATGTGTGTGAGTCCATATGTGTGTGTAAGTCGATGTCTTCGCGTATTTGGGTCAATGTCTGGAAGTGTGTGTAGGTCGATGTGTGTGTCTGTCTTTTTCGCCCGGGCAACGCCGGGTACTTACCGCTAGTTTATAATATAACCTTGTTCTTGCTCGTCAATACACAGAGCAATTTCTTCACTTAACCATGGGGTTCTTTTCTTTCTATCTCTCTCCCTTGCATCAGTGCCCTTAAAATTGGATGTTTTTTTTCTTCAAGAACCGTTAGAGCCTATTGTGATCTGCACCATTCATGCAGGCATTCAATCCAGCAGTAGAATGAGAATGGCAGGTAATTTGTTTTTGTTAAGTGAAAGGCCCTAAAAGGTTGCCCTGTGAAATAATTAAATGACAAATCCCACAAGACTATCAGATTTTTTTTATTAAATACTAAAATATACCCGGCATTGCCCGGGCCCAAAAAATATTTCAAACCTACTCTTAAAAATCTAACAGCAGTGCATACTGACTGTGATGATACCTGCTATGATTACAGCAGTGCATCCCGACTGTGGTGGTACCTGCTATCACTACAGTAGTACATGCTGACTCTATAGCAGTATTTATCGACTCTATAGCACAAATTACGAACCTGACAGAGTGGCGTGGTCAGACCTAGTCCCATGCAGAGCCCCCGGCCTCACCTCGATTGCCCAGCCGGCTGAGGCTGGGGGCTGGGCCGCTACCCGCCCCACCATCCCCCGCCCGCGCTACAATAATACTATCTAAGCGCTATAATATTAGTATCTACCAACCCTATAGCAGTAAGTACACACATTGGGGTGGGGGGGGAGAGAAGAGGACATGACACTTCGATGAATTTACGTCAGCGTTTCGTTTTTTTTTTGCATTTTGAACGCGAAGGAGAAATCCCCCCCACCCTCCACCGATGACGTGCATGCGTTGCTAGGAGTAACCCCTGGGCAGCTTGAGCCACTCGAGTAAATAATTAAATAATGGTGCATATCACTGCATTGTTAATTAAACTACTTGAAAGTTTACAGATGGGAAAACGGAATAGCACTGGCTCTCCAGGGGGCTTACGGCGCGGTACCTGCCTACTATTTTTTTTTACGTAAACCCCACGGTTCGTGAGCGAAATCCTTTGCAAGTTGCGACCACACAGAGACGGACAGACAGACAGACAGATGGACACACAGACAAAAAATGACATTTATAGGTAAGATAACTGCACGCATCGGGGTCGGGGGGACATCACACAGTGAAGATTTAGCGTCAGCGTTTAGTGTATTTTATAGCATTTTTAACTCGAAAGAAAATGTCCCCCTCACTCCCACCGAAGGCGTGCGACTTGGCATGGGCCGTCCCTCCCACCAAAGGCGCGTGAGTTGGTATGGTCGTGCACGCGTCATAAATAACTAAATAAAAGTAAAGCGCACAAAAATCGCACCAAATCTTAAACAAATTTAAAGTTGACGGATGTGAAAAAGGAATAGCGCTTGCTCACCGTGGGGCTTACCGCTTGGTACCAGGCTATTTTTTTTAACGTAAACCCCACCGTTGGAGAGGCAAATCATTCACAAGCGCGCGAACAGACACAAACCCACAAACAGACAATTTTTGACTTTTATATATATAGATGGTGGGAGGGGTAAATACTAACACCAGAGCATAGATTTTGGATTTCACAAACACGCCTTGAATATAAATAAATTACCTGACAGTCTCATTCTACTGCTGGATTAAAAGCCTCCTGACATCGTGTTGTCAGTCATGGGGTTTTCTTTTTAAAAACCATACTCTATTTACCACGCCCGTCAGTGCAGGTTTGCGAAGGAGGGAAGAGGTAGGACACGCCCGGTTCTGATATCACTCACGTTACTATTTTTGTTTTAAAATTTTCTAGGGAAGGCCCACTGAGCTGCTATATAGCTCGTTTTCAGAAGTAACCTGGCAATCACAAATGATAGTTAAACGAAGTGGTTTATCACGTGGAAATTTATAGCAGCCAAATACTCTAAACGCATGTTTCTAAATGTGAAGAGAAAAACCGGAGGACCCGGATAAAAATCCACGTCACCACGATGATAGACACACACACTCCATAGTAAACAGGCGTCAGGTTCGGGATCGAACCCATGGCCTCCTGTATACCAGGCGAGGTAGTTAACATCTTTCCACCGTGCCAACCCTCTCTCGCTACCGTGGCAGCTTTGGCTGGGAATTTAACTCGTTTTTTGCTGGATTAATGGCACAGCACGCTTACTACTCACACCACCACTACTACCACTTCGCTCTAGTCTGAGGATGGACAGCCGGTCGCTTTTTCTTGACTTATTTACTAATAGCTAGCACTGACAGAAGCCAAGTAATCATGAAATTAACTAAGCGTACAACCTAATTGTCCTCACGCTCTGCTAATGCATGGCGTACAGTCCGCGACAAGTAGGAGGTCTCAACAGTGCTGCGACTACCCAAATGAATGATTTCACTCGTGATATTATGACCGAACAGCCTAACAACATGCACGAGCTTTATTGGCTTTGTGATTTTACAAACACTGCGCACGGTGGTGTGTGTGTGCTCTTGTTACAAATGTAGTGACTGACTTGGAGACGTAAATTCTTGGAGGCAGTTATTTAATTAACACCGAGCACACTTTGTACAATACACACCCTACACTTTTAACACTCTCCTCTGTCTCTCACTTATACACAATTCAACACTGGTTGCTCGCCTACACACAACACTAGCCGTCTGACAGTGACGGCGCTGAACTAAGACAGCCAACTACCGTCTAGCAACGCAATATCAAGTGACGACGACAGCGACGACGGCGGCAAGACAACAGCGATGATGGTGACGATCTTCAGCAGCAACGACGGGGATCCCACTCCAAACGACAGCCCCGAGGTCCCCTCGCGGGAACCCTCTTATACTGTCAGCATGGCCTGGCTCCGCCCCGGCCACGTCCCCTTCTGGAACCTTCTAGCGGGTTCCCGACGTGCCCCTTCCGTAACCTTTCCCCTAGATCTCTCTCTGATCTATCATGTGGCCTGCTGTCAGTCAGGGTTGATATAAGCTGCAGATCCCCTTCCCTGCCAGCAGCCAGCGCTATGCTACTATGTGACCGATTCTATGTCACTACATCACCCCCCCTGTGAAAAAATAAAACAGCCATCCCAGCTGACATCAATCACTTACATAACGGTGAATTTCACAAAGTACAAAATGCGCCAACGCAACAAACCCAACACGACGAACAACAAACCACAACAAAAAAAACCCCGCAAAGCCACATCACCGGTGAAACCTCTCAACAATAACCCCAGTCCGCAAGAAAGAAAATTATACTCGACGTGCCACAGCCCGCGAGCGTTGGGAAAGACTCTAAGTCAACTCTCAACAGCTCTCCCGCCAAGTCCAGCATCCCGCTGTGGACGGCGAGAGGCATCACGGCCTCCCCCCCTGCACTCGGCATGCTCCTCTCCCGATGGCCATCCGAGCGCACAGCCGTCGGACCACCCGACCAAGGCGCAGGCCGCCCTGAAGTGGCACTAAAACGCCGTTCCGTCACCTCCCACCGCTCCGAACTCGCAGACGGGAGGCAGGCGCCCCCATAGAGGCAGCGCCCCCACAGACCCCGCTGGTAGCGACTTGAACATGGCGGGAAAAATTTCCCGCTCGGGCGACAAAATGGCGGTCGCCCACTGTGCCGCACCCGTGGTGGACAAAATGGCGGCCGCCCGCGTGGGCGGGAACTCCGTAGTTTCCCGCGCTGGTGCGGCGGCAAAAATCGAGCTGTCCGCCCGCTGTTCCTGCGCTGCCGCATCTCCGGCAGGCGTTGCAGATCCGAGCTGGGCCACGAGCTCCGCTGCCACAGAGAGCAGCTCCGCGGGACGTCAGGTAAGGTCGTGCCATCCCTCTCTAACCAGCGGTTGCAAGGGGCCGACGTCCCTGTCCCACTGCTTCACTGCTTCTCTATCCCAGGTCGCATGAACGGAGTCCCGGATTCCGGGGCTGTCCAGGGGGCCGCATCCCCATCGTCGACATCTCCCAAAGACACTATTGGTGGGTTCTTTGTCTTGGCTGACGAATTTTATTTTCTTGATTTTTTTCGAAGAGTAGTGCTTCCTATTCATAGAATATGAATAGGAGGCACTCTTTATTAATAACCTTAACACTTACTAACTACATTTTCCAGTCAGGACAGCTGGCAGACTGCCTGACTGGGGACGCCGAGATGGTGAATACGGTGACGGCGACGAAGACTCCAGCAGCACGACGGAATCCCACTTCAAACGACAGCCCCGAGGTCCCCTCCCGGGACCCCTCTTATACTGTCAGCGTGGCCTGGCTCCGCCCTGGCCACGCCCCCTTCTGCAACCTTCTAGCGGGTTCCCGATGTGCCTCTTCCGTAACCTTTCCCGTAGATCCCTCTCGGGTCTATCACGTGGCCTACTGTCATTCAGGGCTGCTATAAGCTGCAGATCCTTTTCCCTGCCAGCAGCTAGCGCTATGCTACTATGTGACTGATTCGACGTCACTACAAGAAAGATACCATTTCACCACCCACACCATCCCCGCACCATCCACACCACCACACCACTTGCACCACCACACCACCTAAAACCACCCACCCCACTGTATAGCCTTAACAGACTGTAGGAGCAAACGCTGTTAGCGAGCACCTTTGAAGGTTGGAATGGCACACAAGGGGGTGGGTCGCCAGCACCACGCCCGGCCGCCTTTGTCTTCCGAGTGGTGATGTTTACACACCGCACCAGGTACTAATTTTAAGGCTGAGTCGACCTATGGGAGGCCCAGGACTGGTTCAAATAATCATCACTGGTGTTGGCCGTGAGCGGGAATACTCAGGTCGCGGGGTTCGGAGCACAGCGCGTTAACCGCTACACTACTCACCCCACTGCACCACCGGCACCACGCACATCACCCACACACCGCACCACGAGTCCCGTGTGACCTGTCCTCGTGACTCGGACGCACGTGCACGCACCCTTTATGGCACAGAACGGGACACTCCCCCTAATCCGCGGATGTCATTCATGGCAGCTCTTTGATCTCCGTATCAAACGCGGGGGGGGGGGGTTGTGGGGTGTGGGTCATGGGTGAACCGCCTGTGTGAGGATGATTCCTCTATCGGAGCCCGGGGCGGACCACATAAGCGAGGGAGGGGTTATAGTGCGACCGCCGCATGTTTTGTGCACGGTTCCACGGTTCGAGTCCCCGCAGCGAACTTTGGCTAATACGGATGTATTAACCGTTACCAATGAATACATAAATACATAAGTACCCACTCTGTATGCTTTTACAGTAGACGGCGGAGATCCCCGTGACGTTATTTGAAGAAGCGTAGGCGCTGCACATGTTGGCGTCTCGGTCAAAATTCGCCAATATTTGAAAAACATTCCCTAACAGCCCCACAATGTGACCTATTACACTCACATGATAGACGTGTTTCCCTTTGAAGGCGTTGTTAATAGCGAATGTCGCATTGTTGTTTGTGTTTGTGCACCACTGCCAACGCAAGGGGCAGTATCGCCAAATGAATCTGTTCGCTCGTGGATCAAGTCTCGGAGAAACGTCCCTTCACTGACCACTGCTCTGAGAATGTGAAGTCCCACTGGCAACTCCACTCGTCTATCAAAAACGGCGCCTTCGGACTCACAATTATCAGAATATTGATTCATGTTGGAGGAATCCGATGAGCTACAAAGCTATTTTTCATAGATGTCCAGTAAGGGCGAGTCAGAACGTTACAACAACAAGCAATGCAAAAAACACGGTAGGAGTCCAAAGTATAGGAAAGGTAAACACATCACTTAAAAAAATACACACAAATAAAACCAAACTATCTTGCCAAGTAAAGCCCACGTAACTTTTAACGAATTTTTCAAAAGGGACCTAGCCATAAATGATAGCTCAACAATGTGGCTTATCATGTTGAAAATCCATAACAGCTAAATGATCAGCATGCAAGTTTCTAAATGTGGAGGGAAAAACCGGAGGACCCGGAGAAAAAAATCCACGCCACCATGGGGGAAGAGACGCGCAAACTCCAAATATACAGCAGGCGTCAGGGTCGCGATCGAACCTCCGACCTCCTGCATACCAGGTGTGGAAGATAAGATCACAACCACCTTGACGTCCCTTACATAAATACATGAAATGTATACAAGTTAACATTGCGTGACTTAGCAAAGCTTGGGAAAGGAAATAAATACCAAACATACGATCTCATTTGTAGTTGGACCGCACTCACCTTCTCGTCGTCGTCGCTGAATGGTACCCATCCCGGTGTCTTGTTGACGGCCTGGGCCACTCCGATCACCTGCCCGTCGCTGTCGTGGATGGGCATGCAGAGGAGAGACATCGTCTTGTAGCCCTTCAGCTTGTCCATCTCGTCGCTGAATCGCCGGTCCTTTGGCGAGACATGCGAAGCAATGACAAAGATGCCCCCACCCCAACCCCGCTCGTGTAGCCTTTACCGGGAAGGCACGGGGCAAGTGCCAGTCGCGTAATGAGAATGGGGGACTCAGGGGTGCCTTGCCCCCCCCCCCCGCCCACACCTGGTGGCCAAAGCTACGAGTTGAGGCCCTTTTCACAACCACCATTAAATGTTTTAAACAACAGTTGTAAAAAAACAACTTATTTCAAACGCGGTTTAATTTTTATTTTAAAGAAAGCGCTTGCATTTACATTCCCCGTTTTCTTTTTTTGTTTATTACAATTATTACAGCGGTAACGTTCGGCTTCCGCAAAATTGGAGGCCCCACCTGACCGAATGCCGCACTCCTTGAGCTGATAATTATGTCGTCACTGCGCTACTGGCAAGTGCTGTCAGCCGAGCAAACTTCCCCAAGGCCAACGTGGTGCAGGATGGGGGTGATGTGGCCCTTTGTCGCGAAGGGCCACCCTTTTTTAGTCTCTCCGGTCCTGATGTTTGCATACTGCACCGGGTGCTCACTTCAGTAGAAATCAAACGAGGGGAGGGCCCCGAATGGTTCTGATATCGCTCGGCACTGATTGTAGCCATGGCCGGAAATCGAACTGAGGTTGCCAGGTTCGTATTGCAGCACGCAAACCACTTCGCCACCGCTGCGCAAACACAAGAGTGCACACACAAGAGTGCACACATGAACAAAGGTAAAGATCCACCGTATAGCCTTTACAGGCTGTTAGGGCAAGTGCTGTTACACATATGAACACATACGTATGCACACAATCGACATGCACACACGTGCATACGCACAGACACACATGTAAATACGAAGATTACCTAATTAGCTTTATGCCCATAGGGCATCATTCCCATTCAGACGATTGCTTATTATCATCAGACACAAAATTGGCATTTTATCCATGGGTGGCATTGGTGCTCATCTTTAATTGGTGGCGCCTAATCAGTGGTGAAACGTCCACGTTACTATGACAGGGGAAAGTCCATCCGCAGGATACACATTTTTATTTTATATTCAACAATAACGCGATACGTGCAGATAAACAAAAATACCCGACACGCCTTGCCATCGTCTGCCGACCGGACTCGACCAAGCGCGGCCGTGATGGCGATGCGTGTGACACTGCTCTTGAAGTCGGAGTGCAGCGGCGGCGTGGGCTCGGAGATGTGGGTGGAGGAGGGGAAACCCGCGCGGCCACTGCCGCCGCTACGGCTATTGGCGCGCACACAACGAGCCGAGGAAGTGCCTTAGAGGAACGACGTCAGCCTGGCCTGGCATCATTGAACGCCACGCGCCGGCGGTTGGAAGCCAAAAGCCGCGCTCGACGGAGTCTCGAGGCGCTCCGCGCGTGGCCCGCCCGGCTCCCAGGCAGTGCACGCCTTTCTATCTGGGTCAGAGAAAGGGGCCCAGAACGACCCCAGTCTCTAGACCCTGACATTGACATTAAACAGGCACCTTCCAGCCGAGTACCAACACCACTGCCACCGCCAACACCACCACCACCGTCACTACCACCACTACAGCCACCACCACCACTGTGTATGTTGAACTTATTTCGCACAATGTATGTAGCCAACCGTGCCAATCGGAGGTGCGGGGGGGAAGGACAACCAACTCAACACAAAAAAAGCGGTATTGTGTTGAACTTTATTGACAGTGGACTGCACAGTTATGATAAGAAAACCGAGTGCTGACTGGCAACGATATGTCCAATGGATAATTGGTCTACAGCTGAAAAGGTGGCAATTGTGCATTACAGGGGGCTCTGTTCTCAGCGATACCGTGATCATGAAAAAAATCATGAGGTTGGGGCACGTGCAGAAATTGCGAATATTTTACGCAATAACACTAAGCCGCACCTAATAAAGAGCCTCCACTCTCTTAATGACCGCCAACTGTTCGATTCTCAAACACACTCGGCTGGCACTCACACGCGCCACAGGGAGAAATCTGTTCGGACACTGCGGGCGGGCGGGCATGCGGGCATGCGGGCGGGCGCCTAGGCAGACGAGCGCAGTCGCCTGGCAGAGTCAGGAAACAAATTAAAATATTATTTAAAAGATTGGCGCGTGGCCACGCGGGGAAGAAAAGATAATTATAGCGCGATGACCCACGGGCTGGAACATGATTGATAAGCGAGTCGTCATTGCGACCTTGAGACGGGTTTGAGTGCGAGCCGAGTGCTTTGGCTGTGAGTTTCCCTATTGGACAAGTGCTAAATCACCCTCGAACCTTGTTCACCGATGTTTGTTGTGGTTTATCTATGTATATAAAAGAGAAATGTGTGAATGTGTGTCTGTTCGAAATGTTTAGCATACTTCCCGACATGCAACAAACTTGAAATTTGACATGTGGGTAGTTTCCAGACTGTACACCATGCAAAAAGTATAAAAATATAATTTTGTATTTTTTTTTGGCGGGGGGGGCGCAATAAAGATATATTTTGCACGGCAAGTGAGCTGTGACGTCACATCTGTGATGTCACCCGCATGCGGAAGCGTTACGTAGTGTGCCTGCTGATGTCACGCATCCCCCCCAACCCTCCGCGAGTAAAGTGCCATTAAATGTGTTGCAGGTCTAAGGTATTCTTCGCGCAGCATTGGTTTATTATTTGAGTCGTTTACTGCTGTACGCACCCTGAAAGTTGTGTGTGTCTGCAGCAAGCGCGTCTATGTGTACCTATGGACACGCGCGCGTGTGTGGGGGGAGCGGTAGTGTAGTGGTTAGCGCGCTGCGCTATGAACCCGGCGACCCGAGTTTGATTCTTGCTCACGGCCACCACGGGTGACGATTATTTGAACCGGTCCTGGGCCTCCCCTAGGTCGACTCAGCCTCAAACGATTAACTGGTGTGGTGTTTGAACATCACCACTGGGGAGACAAAGGCAACCGGGCGTGGTGAATCCAAGTCCTGGGCGAAGCCGGGTAGTAAAGCTAGTTTTATATATATGTATACATTTCTTTTAAAGCCGTGGTTCCCAGCAGCTGAAATGATAGTTATCTCGCCGTGGTAAGATGTTAATTACCTCGCCTAGTATACAGGAGGACGGGGGTTCGATCCCGACCCTGACGCCTGCTGTATATTTGTAGTTTGCGTGACTCTGTAGTCAACTGGATTTTCTCCAGGTCCTCCAGTTTTTCCCTCCACAATTGGAATCAACACGCGTTTAGAATATGTAGCTGCTATACATTTCCACATGATAAGCCACTTCGTTGAGCTATCATTTGTGATAGCCAGGTCGCTTCTGAAAAAGAGCTATATCTATTCATTCGCATTTTTTCGAGTAAAAACTCGCCCCGACTAAAGAGGGCATGGCAATACTTTACAGTATGAATTAAATTTTGATTTAAAGCTTTCGTGACTGCAGGGATTCATATTCTTGGTTCTTTCGGTAAAGTCACGTAGAAGGGAAACAATAAAATAATAAAAATATAAAACAATAAAAATTCTCACGACGTTTCGACTGCAACACAAGCAATCATCATCAGGTGTGAAACCCACAGCAAGAAATTTTGAAAAAAGTGGCGGTTTTTTAACGTTAGCACCACGGTAGAGCGAATTGGCAGTTATTCAGATGGAAGAGTCCATCTATGTTCGGAAAAGAGGAGGGGGGAGACGAAAATAATGGATGCGGTCTGAAAGCCACCGTAAGCGTGAACAATCAATTAAGACCCGAAATGGTTTATCAAATCTTTCCAATGATTGCTAAGCCAGAATCCATCTTCTCGGTTGAAATTGTTTCTGTTTGTATATGTGGATAGCCTCATGAACGAATCTCTCATGGTTGCCAGATGGCTTGCAAAGAACCTCTGTCTTGGAGAAGTCAATGTCATGTGAGCCTACTGAATTATAACAGTGATCTGCCACGGCTGAGGTGTTGGTCCTACCGTGTTTTAGGTCTGCTTTGTGTTCACGAATGCGGTCCGAGACATGTTTCCCTTCTACGTGACTTAACAGTATGAATTCAACGAAGGTAGTCCTACCTATACAATCAAGACATATATAAACATATCAAAATGAAGGGACACACTCAAAGGAAAATCTAAAACGAAAAAAATAAGTCTTGCATCGTTTCCTGAACTGTTCGGTGTTCGGAGCCGATCTTAGGGGCTTGTGGAAGAGAGTTCTACATCTTAGGCGCCACACTCGAGAAGGCCCGTACTACCGCCCAGCGTACCAGCGTAGAATGAAAAATTATAGTTTGTGCTAGCAGGTCCTGGCCTGAGGAGCGCAATGTGTGGGGAGCCAGATGGAACTGCAGGTACTGAGGACCAAGGCCATTTTGAGCTTTGTAAGTTATTACAGTTAACTTCAATTGTACGCGATAGCTGGCTGGTAGCCAGTGCAGATCACGGAGGATTGGTTTTATGCGCTCGAAACGGCTAACACGTCTTAAGCATGTGGGCAGCCGCAATCTGCACCCGCTGCAGTTTCCGAATCAGTTCACGAGGCAGCTCAGTATACAAAGCATTTCCGTAATCCAGGCGCGTTGAGACAAAGGCGTGAACCACTGTTTTGAGATTACGAGTGGATAGGAGGGGTCGCAGCCCTCGATGCACTCGTAGGTGATAGAATCTCGTTTTTGGCCACAGCCGCAACCTGAAGGCCAAGCTACGATCGAATGGTACACCTAGGTTGTGCACCACTGTTGCAGGGAGAGGGCGTACTCTGTGAATTAATGGGAGCACAAGCTCCCCCCTGTCCCATCCTCAGCCGACTCTCTGACCCTACACTCATCAGCTCCGTCTTGTCAGAATTAAGCCTTAGCGAGTTCTGCTGCATCCATGCAGCTACCTCTGCCAGACGGTCTCTTAAGCAGGCGACAGCTACATCTTTGTCACCCGAGAAGGAGACATATCTGGGTGCCTTCGGCGTAATGATGGCACTGTAACCCGTTCCTCCGGATGATACCTCCCAGCAGGCTAACACAGACATTGAATAAATGGGGAGATACGACTGACCCCTGAGGGATACTGTAAGGGGAGGGACAATCGGGAGACACATGGGGACCCAATGCCACCTGCTGGGTCCTGCCCTGCAGAAAAGATCCAGTCCACTGAAAGGCGGTACCTCTGATTCCTGCCAGGTTCCCGTAGGCACCGCAATAAAACCCCATGATCAATTGTATCAAAAGCCGCTGACAGGTCCAACATAACAAGAGCTGAAATACAGCCCCTGTCCATCGCCATGAGGACATCGTCTGCCACGCAAACCAAGGTGGACTCAGTGGGCTTCACCTGGTAAAATAAAAAAAATACTAAAAAAAAGTGTACATAGAAGGCGCATAAACTGTAGCGCAAATGATGATGATCCGGTGGTTAGCACGCACGTGATACACCCGCGATTCTCAGCCGTGGCTAACGTTAGCGGCGAATGATATCTAAAACCGGTCCTGTGGTGCCATAACACTTCACCAACCTGCACCGACCCACGTGGTGAAGTATGGTCAAATAACCCCAATAAAGGGCACACTAATAGTGTCAGCCATGGTGATTATTATTATTATTATTACGTGACAAAGAGCTAAACATTGTTCTGGCTAGTAATCTCTATAACTGCATAATGCAATATTCGAGGTTAAATTTATTTGAAGCCACGCCTACATAATAGTATAACACTTCATGGTCATTGCATCACGCCAGGAGACGAAGAACCCCTCCGGATCCCTCGCAGGGCGACGCGACCCCTCCATGTTCGAGGGCGGTCCCACGCGCACGGGAACAGGATAATATAGTGACCTCTGGATAAATTCCGAAAAAAAAATGCTCATGAGCTGCCTCGAAACTGTCGCGGCTGTTGATCCCTTCCAATGTCGTTGTGTCAGCAGCTGTGGGTGTGAGGAGGAGTCTCCGTGTCTGTCTCTGGGTGTCTGCAGCTCCTCCCCCCCTGGCTGTCCACAGTGCTGACTCTGCCTTCTGCTCAAATCCACACTCAAGAGGTTCCCTATCCTCTTCCTCTTTATCATCCTCATCCTCCTCTGCTTACAAGCTGCATTGTCTCTTTACCCCGAACCTAAGGGTATGTTCCTTGTGGTGCAATTTCTGATTTCTCCCTGTGTCCCTGAATCACTCTCCCAACCTCGAAAGAGGCTGCCCGTTGTGTGCAACGCCTACGTTTATCTGTATCGTGCACGGTCCCTCCGTTCCACATCACACCAGTGTGGTCCAGCTCAGTGTGGCGTAGCTTGGATGGCATGGGTCCTGGTGCAAGGAATGAATTTGGGGGAGAGAGCTGTGTACATGCTGTCTCTCTTCCCCCACCCCCTTCTTCGGCCTGTGGGCCCTGGTGCACTGCCTGGACACTCGATGGCTACGCTACTAATCCTTCCGTGTAATTCTCCTCTTTACCGATAACCGGAATTAAACAACCCCCGTTCAGCCCGAAGCTTCTCCCCAGTGTGTGGCAGCTTGAGATGCATTTCATCTAGAAGATTGCAATAGGGGAGAAGCTTCAGGCTGCACGGGGGGTAGAGAAAGTGTTGGTTTCGAGACCCTCACACAATTATTTAAATGGACTGTGCTTTATATTAAATCGAAATTTGGACTGTGCTTTGTCGAAGTGAAGTTGTGCCAATTTATGTCACCCAAGAGAGGGGTAGGGGGAGAGAGTGAGTGGCTCCGAGTCAAAAAGAAGGCACGCTCACAAACGGGCAATTCAACCTTCTTTACTTAGCCCGATTAAAATTTTCATGCAATTATATCGTTACCCATAATAGAGATTTGTGGGTTAGATCGCGTAAATATATAAATGTGTCGATAAAACCCGCTTCCGCCCGACACAGCCAACTAGTAGAGTTGTCACGTAAACAGAACATGCCAATTCGTCACTAGTACAGCACACCGGTGTGTTGGAGAGCCAAGCCACACCATTTACAATCTGAGTACGACGTTTCGCCAGTATTTACAACTAGCTTCATCAGGCGACAGCCAGATTTGTGGAGAAGTCCACCAGTTGCGTTCCTTATACAGAGGCGTAGATGTGGTGACCACACTTCTGTGCTCTTGCGCAAAGTGGGGGGGGGGGGGTAGTGGGGATTAATGAGTCAACGTACATTATGTATGCACATTATGCGAGCCCTTTGATCTTGTCTTTCATGTCCATTGTGTGTATTAAAATAGCCGTACCAACGGTAATCCCTATTGAAGTATGGTGGCCTGTTTAGGCATGCATTTAAACAATTTATTATTTGATTAATAGGGTTTTCCCCTTTTTTCGGGAATAAAACTGAAACCTTTTTACAAGGAATCATGTGTGCATTAACCACAATGCTTGTGGTCAAAATGCAAACAAAAAGCACACTGATAATATATGCATTGTCCTTGAAACTGATTGGTCCACACCAGAGACGGCTTTCTTTTGAGCCTCGTCTCAATTGGTGCTAGACCAGAGGACGCCAAAAGGCGTACAGCTCAAAGACAATGCACTATCAAAGTAATGAGGGCTCGGGGTAAGCATCTACATCATTAGACCTCCTTTGCCAGTACCAAAATATAATAATAGGGTTTTTCCCCTTTTTTCTGGCGAGAAAAAAGGGGAAAACCCCAATTATATTTTTCTGGTGAGCAAAAAGGGGAAAACCCCTATTATTATATTTTGGTACTGACAAAGGAGGTCTAATAATATTATTTGATTATTTGTTTCCACGCAGCACTAAGTCGATAGCTCTCTGAACGGTTAAAATAATTTTAATTCTTTCAATTTCGATAGATTCTCTAATTAGTCTTGGCCGGTCATAGCTAGTTTTGCACAGAACTTCAACATTATCAAAATCAATTGAGTGTCCTTGTTGGCACACGTGTTCTGCTACTGCTGACAGTTGTATTTTGGAGTATTGAATATTTCTCTGATGTTATTTTAGTCTCGTGTTGATCATTCGTCCTGTTTGCTAACATAGCATTTGCCACAAGTGCAGTTAATCCTGTACACACATTCTGTTAATAGCTTCGGTAATACATCTGTTGTACCAGATATAAATTTCTGTATTTTATGTAGCGTGCCAAATCTGTGTTGGATGTTTTGTTTTTACAAACATCTGGCTAGTTTATCAGTTACTCCCGCAATGTATAGTATTTTGATTGTATTAATTACTTGGGCAATTTCAATGCTCGTGTTATTTGATTTGGTTATGGCATTCAATGCCCTGTTGATTTGTGCATCATTGTAACCGTTCATTTGCAGCGCTTTAACATGATTAATTTCAATTCTCAGACTGTCACCATCTGACACTTCTTAGCTCGATAAATGAGCGTCTTGATAAGAGCAGATTTCTGTGCGGGGTAATGGTGTGACTGCATCCAGATAGACGTCAGTATGCGTTTTCTTTCGTTCTGTCAGCTTCCACTTTCATGGTGAACTGGATGGATGGGTTTTGCGAGTTTAGATGATTTAGAAATTCGAGGGGGTGGGGGGCCTTTATGAAGACACCACGTTCGCACATCTAACCAAACACAGAGAGTGGCTTATGGCATTAGGCATTTTTGGGCCAGAAAAAAACCCAACATAAGTGTAAAATCTCCCGTTACACGTGGGTGGCACTGGCTTTAAACAATGCTCGCAATGTCACTACTCTGCGTCTCATCTTAATCCAATCCGCACCGTCAATGGAATTGACGTGGTTTTTTAGCATTTGCTGGAATTCTGGCCTTTGAACTCGAGAAAAAGAAGAGCAACAACCCACGCACTCCGCTTCAGTGACGCGAGGACCACACAATGCCCGGCCGGTAACGGGCACGTGGTCCTCTAACGACGTGGGGAAAGTGGGGGGGGGGGGGGGCAAACAGCCCTGCACGGGAGAAGTTCCACCTCCCTGGCGAGTGACAGGAACCCCCTGTGACTTATGCTGGCTGATCGTAGCCGGAAAGGAGGACACCATCCCTCGCCAATGCGTTTCACGTCATCTCTGCAGCATCTTACTACGTCTCACTGCGAGAGCGGCGGACATGAGATTACATATAAACACATACATGTATGTCTGATAGCGAGGATTAAAGAGGATTGGCGTCTGGTGGCAACCGGACGTACAGCCCTCAAGCCAAAAAATGGAAAGTCCTTGTGAACAAATGTCCCTCAGTGTGCGAAGAATCTCGGGACCCAATGACTGCCGCTGTTGAGAGTGCAGACCCGGGCAGTGGTAGTACGGTGTCTGCACATATCAAGATGGAGAAACAAATGGAAAGAGCAGAAGGTTGTTTCGGGATATTGTAACAATGACAGGAAAAGGTCAGGAATTAGCGGACTGCTTGAGGAAGAGGAAAGTCGACCTCGCATGCATCCAGGAAACAAAATGGAAAGGCAGCAGAGCAAAAGAGATATACCGTGGTTTTAAATTGTTATACCATTTAACAACAGCAAGGGAAAATGTGGTTGGAATTGTGCTGAGTGAGGAGATGAAGACAAAGGTTGATGGAAGTCAGAAGAGAGAATGATAGTCAGACTGGTACTGGACAGCGGGGTTGTAAATGTGATGTGTGCGTATTTACGTGAGAAAAGGGTATTGAAATATTGATGGGGCTGTTTGGGATAACCTGGATTGGGTAGAAAATGCCAGATGCGTGGAGAGAGAGTACATTGGTTCCCATCTTTAAAGGGAAAGGTGATGTACAACAGTGTGGGAACTACAGAGGAATAGCATTGATGAGTCACACCATGAAACTCTGGCAAAGGATCATAGAAAGGAGACTGAGGAAGCTGGTGGATATTGGCGAGAGTCAGTTTGGATGCAGACAGGGAAGGTCAACAATGGATGCAATCGTTGCACTGAGCGTATTGATGGAGAAGTTCAGAGAGAATAATCGGCACCTGCATGCGGTGTATATTGATCTAGAGAAAGCGTACGACAGGGTGCCTAGAGAGCTCATCTGGCGGTGTATGAGAAGAAGAGGTATTTTTGAGGTAAATGTCCGGCTGATCCAGGATATGTATGAAGGAGCGAAAATGCATGTGCAAAGCAGCTATGGAGTGCCTGAGAGCTTCAAATCAAAGGGGGAGTGAAGCAAGGTTCCGCCCTGAGCCCCTTCCTGTTTAGCCTGGTGCTGGACTCACGAGAGATATTCAGAGGGAGCCCCCCTGGTGTATGCTGTTGGCTGACGACATTGTGCTATGCAGTGAGAGCAGTGGTAGTGGAAGATGACTTGAAGATCTGGGTGCAAAAGATGGAGAGAATGGGTTGAGGATAAGTAGGACAAAGACGGAGTACATGGTGGAAATAATGCAGAAGGAGGATTGCAAATTGGAAGTGACCAGTTAATGAAGATGAGCAAGTTTAAGTACATGGGTGCAACAACATGTGCTGATGGATCACTAGAAGGAGAAAAGAGAACAAGAACAAGGGCTAGATGGCTGAAATGGTGAGAGATGACTGGTGTGGTGTGCGATAAGAGGGCTAAGTTTGGTTGAAGGGAAGAGTGTACAAGACGGCACCTTTGCATGGGGCCGAGTGCTGGGGCAAAAGAAAGAGGGAGAACCAATCGATGGAACTCAGAGAGATGAGGATGTTGCGATGGATGTTGGGTTTAACAAGGTAGGACAGGGTGAAAGATGAAGAAGTGAAAAGAAGACTCAAGGTTGTATAAATTACAGAGAAGATGAGAGAGAAAAGGCTGTTGTAGTTCGGTTATGTGGAGAGACAACAGGAAAATTATTTGGGTCAGAAGGTGCAAGTGATGCAATTGGGAAGGAAAGAAATCAAGAGGAAGGCAGAAGAAGAGGTGGGGGGGGGGGTTGGGGGGGGTGATGTGGTGCAATCGGACACGGTGGCCCGAGGAGCGGAAAGAGAGGTGGTGCAGGACAGGGCAGCGTGGAGAAGGTTGGCAAGGACAGTGGACCTCACATGAGTGGGACACACGTGTAGTGGGTTCACGGAGAGTTGAGACGACTTGTAGAGGCAACGTGTTTATTACAACGATAACAATAGCAGTCTTACACAAAGGGGCAATGGCCCCTTTACCTACTGCCTGGGGAGGTACGGCCTCCAGGCTAGCGTGCCCTATCACTGGGGCTACGGGCTCTGAGTCTTCTGGCTAAGAGTCACCTAGGGGAGGCTACACTGACCCAACCCAGCCAAGGTACGGGTCCCGACCACTGGCCCACTCGGTTCCGGCCCTTACAAGGACGTCGGGCCCGAGGGTTCCCAGAGTCTTACCACTGGCCCACTGAGTCCCGGCCCTTACAAGGGCAGTGGGTCTAGGGGTCCCAGGGTCCTTGGCTAGCTGGTCTTCTGGCTTCGGTCTTTGGACTGGCCCCGGACCCGTCCAGAGGTCCGGCTTTTATACACCTCCCCAGGTGTGTCCATCCCTGGCCACGCCTCCCTTCCAGAGAGTTCTATTCCAGGGGGGGGGGGGCCTCGGGGGATCCTAGAACAACCCGCAGCCCCCCCCTACTTTGGGGCTGGGGAATGTAGCGACCCTCATGCCGGTCCAAGTTACTGCCCCTGGTGGGCCCTGTCTGCTACTGTAGCCCATTTACAGCGCTACACACACGTGGAAGAAGAAAAGTAAACGCTGGGGATAGTCACAGTGGTCTAATGCACGCGACTGGTTGTGATGCTACAGTCTAAATTATAGACTGCCAGTACAATCACCGAGGTTAAGAACCAAGCTACAGTCTACATTATAGACTGCCAGTACACTCACCGAGGTTAAGAACCAGGCTACAGTCTACATTATAGACTGCCAGTACAATTACCGAGGTTAAGAACCGAGCTACAGTCTACATTGTAGACTGCTAGTACGCTCACCGAGGTTGTCTACATTATAGACTGCCAGTACACTCACCCAGCTTAATAACCATTGCAACAGTCTACATTATAGACTGCCAGTACACTCACCAAACTGAATAACCAGGCTACAGTCTGCATTATAGACTTCCAGCACACTCACTCCGATTAAGAACCAGGCTTCAGTATTTTTTTAAATTCACTTTATTATTATTTTTTCTATCTACGTGACTTTACCGAAAGAACCAAAGAATATTAATTCTTGCAGTCACGAAAGTTGTAAGTCAAAATTTAAACTAGAGGGGCTTTGTAAGAGTTCCCTCTCGCGGAAGCATGACCAAGTCTTTTCAGGGTTGCAGCTTTACCAGCAAACGATGGTGCAGGCGATACGGTGCAGAGTGACGCACTTGCGCCGATAGAGAAACCTGCTGTTCGTGGGTGCGAATTGGCACGGTTTCATCAATCCCGACCCTGACGCCTGCTGTATATTTGTAGTCGCGTGGATTTTTCTTCCGGTTTTTTCCCTCCCCATTCAGGATCAACATGCGTTTAGAATATTTGGTTCCTAGAAATGTCCACATGATAAGCCACTTTATTGGGCTATCATTTGTAGCCAGGTCGCTTCTGAATAAAGAGCAATATAGCTCAGTGGGCCTTACCTGTTAAAATATATATAAAAAAACATAGTTAATAGTTTATAAAGTAAATGGGAATGATTCAAACTCTGTGTCGTTGAATGGGTCTGGGAGCTGGCGACCCTCTGGCTTCTCCCAGTACGTATGTATGTCTGTGTCTATGTTGAACTTCTTTCGCACCGTACGTAGTAAAGCGTGGTCGCAAGGGAATCTGCCCCTCACCCGCATGCCACTCTCATGCCGGAGCAGAACGCAAGCGACGCATGAGTGTCACGCCTCGTGACATTTGTTTAACCCACTGGATCTCCTCGTATGCTGCCAAATGGCATCGACACAAGAATACATCGTGTTAAAATCTATATATATACACACGCACGTAAGTTTGTTGAAAATTTTTGGCTGAAATAACATATTTTTCAAATAAGTGTGGAGCTGATAACCACCCCCGACCCCCATTCCCTCCTCCCCACCTGCCATCCCCATAGATGACGTTCCATCATAACTACTTCTGAGGTCACTTCAGTCACGGGTTTCTGTCCACACACGGGGCAACACCGTTTACCTGCCATGCAAACATTGTTCGGCACGTGCAAAAGAGCTCCACCGCTCTTCGGATTCCTCCAATATAAATAAATAATATGCTTCTGTTTATCAAACTCAAAATGTTATATCCTCAGAGCTGGAATTTATTATAATGAAATATTAAACAACTAAGTTGAAAGTGGTTTTGTTGCTTTTGTGGTTATGTGTGTGTAGTCATTGCATGATGATTAGGCTGGAAAACCATCAACTCGCTACCCTTTAGAACCGGGACGGAGGGGGGGGCGGTCTATCCGTAATTGGACCCAGGATCTCAGTAGTGGCTAATCAGTGTCTCTGACCCCCGAACCACCCGGCCGCCTCACCATTCGCCCTGGTGGTGAGTAGAGGCACGGGCAATAAACAGGGGAATATAGGTGAGAACCCACCAACACCACCATCACTGGGATTGCCACCCCTGTGGTACAAATAAACAGGAACGTATCACGGGAAGAATATCTCACCAAAGCGAAAGAGGCGAGGATTGCATACAACTTACAACTGCGACTTTTCAGGTTGAATGCTTAAAACGCACAGATTTGCCCATCCACCTATCTTAAAAGAGATGATCCTACGAAAACCAGGACGGATGGCATACCTAACCACACCACCACTAATGTCATCACTACCACCGCCACAAAAGTTATCACTACCATCGCTGATGCCATCACTGCCACCACCACTAATACTATCAACACAATCACCACCAGTGCCACCACGACCACCACCAATGTCATCATTACCACCACTACCACCAACAATGTCATCACTACCACCACGACCACCACCTTTGTCATCACTACCACCACTACCACCATCAATGCCATCACTACCACCACCGATGCTATCACTGTCACCACCACCACCACCAATACCATGATCATCACAACCTCCACCGTCAACGCCACCACGACTACCACCAACGCCATCGCCGCTACTTTAACCGCCAGCACCACCGACACTGTTACCTCGTAAGCGTCCGGGATGTTGACCGTCTCCCCGTGCTCCGCCACGTAGCCGACGATGCCACTGCCCCAGGCCACCTGCACCTCGCTCGAGGTCTCCCCCCACCTGTCGCACGGAAGGAACGCGGAGCTGGCGCGCACATCGTAGAGCCTTGACACGAGGGTCCTCTTGCGCGGCGAGCCCTCCACCAGGAAGAGTGAGCAGCGCTCCGCCTCCACCATGATGCACACGTTGACGAGGATCTTGCGGCTCAGGTTGGCGAGGTCCAGCTCGTTGGAGATGTCTTTGACCATCTCAAGGAAGAACTCGCGCTCGTTGCTCTCCTTCAGGCGGAACTTGCAGTCGATGGCGGCGCTAGCGTACTGCGGCAAGCTCACGCGCGACTCCAGCAGGGCGCTCAGGATGTGCGCCGTGCTGGGCGGCAGGGAGCTTGCCTTGCGGAACAGCGCCCTGCGCCGCACGCTCGAGAGGGACTCTTGCTCGCGCGGGTTCGCCTGCTCGTCATATGTCCTGTGCGCCGTCATCGCTTTGGAGCGCGCGAAGCAGCGGCGCAGCTCTTTCTGCGACGCGCGCTTCTGCAGGGCGCCGTCCACCGTCACGGACAGCGCCCTGCTGAACTCCTCGGACGGAGTGGGAGTTGTCTCGCCGACCTGCGGAGGACGAGGCGCCGGTGCCCTGCTCGGGCTGCAGGGAGACTTGGGCAGGTGCGGGGCACGCGGCGATGGTCGTGGTGGCAGTGGTGGCGACTGCTGCTGCTGCTGCGCGGCCGCCTGGTTGTGCAGCTTGAGCCACTTCTTCACGGAGCTGCAGGTGCCCTTGCGCAGGAGGTAGTCCTCGAACACATCCGGGTGATTGTCAAGGAACGACTCGATAGCAGTGCAGTCCAGGCCGCTCATGATTGCATTCGGGTGCGATTGGGTTGAGTGAGGAGCGCGTGGGACTTGTTAAGTTACGAATCGGAGGTGGAAGAGCCAAAGCCGGGTGGGTAGTGGTGGTAATGATGATGGTGATGAAACTGTGAAGGCGTGGGAGCACAGTCGACCGGGTTTACGACTGTGGAACAGATGCGCGATTGGGGCAGAAGGAAGGAAGCGATGGCGAGATGCGGTGGCATCAATGTCACAGGCCACGGCGACCACCACTCGATTGTGATTTCGATTATTATTTTTGTTAATTGAGTCGTCAGCTTTTAAAGTGTCGAGAACAAGGCGACGGTGATACACGCGGTGCGTCCATCGCGGTCATCATGGAGACACCGCAGGAACAACGGTGGACACTCAGCTTCCTGTAATCGGTGCGCCTCATTGTCGTTCGCCTCCTCTTCCCGTCCAATACTCCATGGCCGCGCTGAAACAGACGAGAGGAACACCCACGTGGAGCTCGAATAGGACTCCGCTCCGTGGATTTGCGCGCGCGTCGCACAAAAGCCAAGCCTCGGATGAGGAGTGCGAATGAAGGTGGAGACTTCACTTCCCTCCCCCCTCACCCCCTCTGTTTAAATGCCAAAAGGACAGTGAGATTAACCATTCACTCGGACGAGCAGCGTCCCCGGGGGAATTGATTGACGGTCCTGGGTAAAATGGGTGCTGCTAGTGCGTAAAAATGGCACTGGTTGCCAAATCAATATTAATGTCCATAACTTACATTCGCCCGTGTATTTATTCAGCGTCTCAGTCATGCGTAACTATTGAATGAAAGCGTCGAGGACGGGGGGGGGGGGGGGTTCAGTGTTTATATAATACGCGTTCAGTTTGCTTGCGTACGGGTAAGAAGAATTATGAAAGCGCACGTTGCGTTACGCATAGTTACGCACCCGCGGTACTGCACGACGCAGATCAACGTTAACTTGACCGTTAAACCACGCGGGTTTACCCTTTGAGACTAAAGTGGTCACGTCGACGATTAAGCACAAAAATAAAATAAGGACAATAGGCGCAAGACATTGAAAGCGAACTGCTGAAATGAGAATAAAACCACGCCAGCGATCTACTCAGAGAGGCGTGACGAGTATACATACACACTGTGTATATATCTGGGCACGAGAGAGCACATTTTGAGAGCCAGCTAGCTGACACCACGTATCGTATTACATTACGCGGAGATAACTTTCCCCCACTGTTGAAACGAGGCGAGTGCGTGCGCGTTCGCACCAGCTCTTACCAGACAATACCCCCCCACACACACACGGAGCCCCCCCGCCTCCTTCAGAGTGGTCAGTTGGGGGGCTCTCTCCGTTCTTTCATCGCTGTCCTCGTTGCAGTGATTCGTCGTCGGGAGAGGAGACGAGAGCAGAGGTCGCCTGACCACGCGCGACTATTTACAGGGAGACTCGTCTGCACCGTGGCGAGCGAGCGGTGTGCATTGAGTGGTGCGGCGAGTGCAGTGGAGTGCCGCTGTTGTGGGGACGCGGAGGAGAGGGAGGGAGCGAGGGAGGGACGGAGGGAGCGAGGGAGGGACGGAGGGAGCGAGGGAGGGACGGAGGGAGCGAGGGAGGGACGGAGGGAGCGAGGGAGGGACGGAGGGAGCGAGGGAGGGACGGAGGGAGCGAGGGAGGGAGCGAGGGAGGTCCGATTAGCTTGGGGGGGGGAGCGCGGTGCTGGGATGGAGTTACAATTGTAATCAACGACTTCCACGACGATCTTTGTCAGAGTGCTTATTTATTAACTGTGGTACTGCACAGCTCTCCGGGTAGTTTCCCTTGCACAGCACCATAGACGAGCGTCTCTCTGTCTGGTCCACCAGCGAGGTTCGCTCCGCTCCCCTGGACTCGCCGTTGGCTGGCGGCACGCCGGAGAGAAGAGACGAGCCTCGCTGGGGAACCCCGCCACGTGGTCGATGGCGCAGAGAGGAGTTGACGGGCGGCGACGCAGCCCGGACCCAAGGCTCCCCACACCGACCACGAGTCCTCCCCTGCCTCTGCTTATATTCACCCTGGCGGAGCTAGGCTAGGCTCCGCCTCTAGCCACGCTCCCTCGAAGAACCTTCCCGATGGTTCCCGAAGCATCCTTCCCGACTCACCCCGGCACCTTTGGCCCAGATGTTATTCCCTCTAAGGATTGGATGCCGATTACATAATAGTGCCTGTACCCAGTTACCCTCTGGCACCTACTGGATGGCGCTCTCTCATTACACAATTACACACGCACGCACCAACGTCGCCCCGACGTGTGGGGTCATAGTCACTCTGGGTCTGATGATTCTGAATTGGATTAGATATTAACGGTGGTAATAATAGTAATGTGCCATATGTATATCGATCCAGGAACCGCTGCGCCGAGTTTCAAGATTCTTATGTTAAGCCCTGTTTCTGCAGAATTGTGATGCTTGGCAGTTCCTTTTTATTGTGTTTTGTTGTTATTATTAATGAGTGTTTGGCTTCACGTGCGGGTGAACGAAACCGGCGTACCTACACGCACGAGGGGTATAATCCACCCCAGCGCCGCAAAGATAGACTCAAGAATGCATTTGCTATGCTGCCATATCCTGGCTACCCCGCAAAATTAGCTTGTCAACGCGAACCTGCCCGTTATAACGCTGACCTCATCGATAATGTTGATGATGATGATTATGGTGGTGATGGTTATATGTTGAACCTCTTTCGCACCGTACATAGCCAAACCGTGCTAACCAGAGGTGCGGGGGAAGGACAACAAACAACAATGATGGAAAATACATTAATATACCACGTACATCTAATGGGCCAAGCCATCCTTCTTGGGTGGAGAAATCCCATGACCGGCCACGTTCCCACTCACTCGTCCACGCGAGCGCGACAACGATTCCGCATGTAGGGGGAGAAGGGAGAGCAGTGGGCCTTCAAGAAGCAGTGGGCACTGGAGGAGGCCGTGTGCTCGGTGGCAGACGACGGAGAGCTCTGCATGCAGATATACAGTGAGGGAAAAAAGGATTTGATCCCCTGCTGATTTTGTACGTTTGCCCACTGACAAAGAAATGATCAGTCTATAATTTTAATGGTAGGTTTATTTGAACAGTGAGAGACAGAATAACAACAAAAAAATCCAGAAAAACGCATGTGAAAAATGTTATAAATTGATTTGCATTTAATGAGGGAAATAAGTATTTGGCCCCCTCTCAATCAGAAAGATTTCTGGCTCCCAGGTGTCTTTTATACAGGTAACGAGCTGAGATTAGGAGCACACTCTTAAAGGGAGTGCTCCTAATCGACAGCTTGTTACCTGTATAAAAGACACCTGTCCACAGAAGCAATCAATCAATCAGATTCCACTCTCCTCCATGGCCAAGACCAAATGTTATAAATTGATTTGTTATAAATTGATTTGCATTTTAATGAGGGAAATAAGTATTTGACCCCTCTGCAAAACATGACTTAGTATTTGGTGGCAAAACCCTTGTTGGCAATCACAGAGGTCAGACGTTTCTTGTAATTGGCCACCAGGTTTGCACACATCTCAGGAGGGATTTTGTCCCACTCCTCTTTGCAGATATTCTCCAAGTCATTAAGGTTTCGAGGCTGACGTTTGGCAACTCGAACCTTCAGCTCCCTCCACATATTTTATATAGGATTAAGGTCTGGAGACTGGCTAGACCAATCCAGGACCTTAATGTGCTTCTTCTCGAGCCACTCCTTTGTTGCCTTGGCCGTGTGTTTTGGGTCATTGTCATGCTGGAATACCCATCCACGACCCATTTTCAATGCCCTGGCTGAATTAAGGAGGTTCTCACCCAATATTTGACGGTACATGGCCCCGTCCATCGTCCATTTGATGCGGTGAAGTTCTCCTGTCCCCTTAGCAGAAAAACACCCCCAAAGCATAATGTTTCCACCTCCATGTTTGATGGTGGGGATGGTGTTCTTGGGGTCATAGGCAGCATTTCTCCTCCTCCAAACACGGCGAGTTGAGTTGATGCCAAAGAGCTGCATTTTGGTCTCATCTGACCACAACACTTTCACCCAGTTGTCCTCTGAATCATTCAGATGTTCATTTGCAAACTTCAGACGGGCATGTATATGTGCTTTCTTGAGCAGGGGGACCTTGTGGGCGCTGCAGGATTTCAGTCCTTCACGGCGTAGTGTGTTACCAATTGTTTTCTTGGTGACTATGGTCCCAGCTGCCTTGAGATCATTGACAAGATCCTCCCGTGTAGTTCTGGACTGATTCCTCACCGTTGTCATGATCATTGCAACTCCACGAGGTGAGATCTTGCATGGAGCCCCAGGCCGAGGGAGATTGACAGTTCTTTTGTGTTTCTTCCATTTGCGAATAATTGCACCAAGTGTTGTCACCTTCTCACCAAGCTGCTTGGCGATGGTCTTGTAGCCCGTTCCAGCCTTGTGTAGGTCTTCAATCTTGTCCCTGACATCCTTGGAGAGCTCTTTGGTCTTGGCCATGGAGGAGAGTTTGGAATCTGATTGATTGATTGCTTCTGTGGACAGATGTCTTTTATACAGGTAACAAGCTGAGATTAGGAGCACTCCCTTTAAGAGTGTGCTCCTAATCTCAGCTCGTTACCTGTGTAAAAGACACCTGGGAGCCAGAAATCTTTCTGATTGAGAGGGGGTCAAATACTTATTTCCCTCATTAAAATGCAAATCAATTTATAACATTTTTGACATGCGTTTTTCTGGATTTTGTTGTTATTCTGTCTCTCACTGTTCAAATAAACCTGCCATTAAAATTGTAGACTGATAATTTCTTCGTCAGTGGGCAAACGTACAAAATCAGCAAGGGATCAAATACTTTTTTCCCTCACCGTCGGAGGCCGTTTGACTGTAGGAAGGGCTGCGTGCAGATGCAGCACTTGTCGTAAAAAAAAAATTGTTGGGTCTTTCATTTAAAAGGGGGGGGGGGGGGGGTTACATAAAGCAAAGCATTGAAAAAAACGAAATGATGAACGAAGAAAAGTGCCGACTACACCGAGCATCTTCTTGTTTCCTCTGATCGTAAAAAAAGAATAAGAAAAAAAGAGAAGGGAGAGAAGTTTGTCAACCCAACCGGTGATGCTGATGCTCGCGTCGAGTAAGCTGAAAGTGCTCAGAAAGGAAGGTGATTCACGCTTGGGGCTTCCCCTGGTATTCCCGTTTCGTCTCGCATGCCACGCACCCACCCATGAAATTTTACTCAATTGCGCCCCCCCTCTCACCCACCCACCCCTCCCCCCAGGAAATAGGGGGGGGCAGCTGCCCCCACATTGCCACTTGTGGTCGGTACGTAAAGTATCTTACGTTATACATTTCCTTAGTTTGCAATATAAATAAGCAAACACACTTCAACTTGTAACACTGCGCCGCGGCGCAGTGTCTGCTCATCACTCTCGTAGAGACACAGAGAGAAGGGACAACTCAGAGAGAGAGAGACAGAGGAGTTGACTCGGAGAGAGAGAGGGGAGGGGGACGACTTGGAGAGAGAGACAGGGGGCGACTCAGAGGGAGAGAGAAGGAACGACTCGGAGAGCGAGAGGGGGGACGACCTGGAGAGAGAGAGAGAGAAGGGACGGCTCGAAGGCACGAGCAGGAGAAACCACAGAAACATCGTAGGTGCTGTGATGATTTCCTCCTAAGTGCGAGATTCCGCGCATGCACATCCCACGCCGGAGATGGAAATGCTGGGGATCAGCTCCACGTGTGTACGGGTGTCAGATGATCCCTGACGTCACAGGGCCGCGAGAGATGGTTATGGGATTGCAAAAAGGCCTGCCCTTTCTCGGCGGCGAGGTCATCAATGATCCCGGCAGCGTACCCCGGGCATGCTTTTTGCGTTAGCGAGCGCATGTCCTCGGCGTAGCTGCGGATGTCCTCGCCGGGCTGGCGGTGTAGCGCATTAATGCTACCCTTGCCTCCTCCCGGTCGCAAGCGCCGAAGCGTTGGCCGAGGTGGTGCATTAACTCTCCCCAATGCGCTGGT
Source organism: Petromyzon marinus (assembly GCF_048934315.1). NCBI lineage: Eukaryota > Metazoa > Chordata > Hyperoartia > Petromyzontiformes > Petromyzontidae > Petromyzon > Petromyzon marinus. Next base: position 24,549,334 of record NC_133668.1, on the reverse strand, counting down.
GCGCTAGTGGGTAGCGCTTCCACAAAGTCGGCTGCCCGCCCATCCAAATGAATATCTAGATGCTGCAGCGCTTGCGCGTCCGCGTAGCCATTCATCTTTTTCGCATACGTGAGGTTCCGGGCAAACGATTTCCATGACGGTATCCCTTGCCCGGTGAACACGTACCTTACTTTCACTTGGGGTGGGGTGCCTATCTCCCTTGGAGGCGTGTGGAGTCGTACCGCCTCTGACACCAATCTGTGGGGGCCGGGGTACACCCCACCGCCCTAGCCGGGCAGGTGGAGCGCGACGTCCGCCCCTTCCACTCCCTCCACCACTGCGTCAATCGGCCCCCGCCAGGCCCCCGCCGCCCGGGTGATCGACCCCCCATGTTAGCGCCCCCTCTGAGGGGCATCGCGAGATCGCTGGCTCACTGCCGCGCAGGGTTATTCCACACCCGCACACACACCAACGCTGATGGCGCAGTGGCGGCGAGCACGCGTGCGCCCCTGCCGGCAATCAGATTCTAAGATTCAATTCTAGATTTAAAGCTTTCGTGACTGCAAGGATCCATACTCTTAAAGGTCGCGGTCTGAGCGTGGCTGTGTTTCACTCCAGCGCTGTCCACGAGATAGTCTGGTCCCTTCACCTGATGAAGGCCGCTTGTGTTGTGGCCGAAACGTCGTGATTTTTGTTGTTTTATTTTTTACCTACGTGACTTTACCGAATAGAACCAAAGAGTATAGATTCTAAGATGCACACGCCCCGCAGTTAACACTACGGCGGCAGCGCGAACACACGCGCGCTTGCGGGTGGCTATATTCTAAGATGCACACGTCCCCACAGCCACCACTACAGCGGCACGCAAACACGCGGCGATATTCTAACACACGCACGCCCCCCACAGCTAACACGACAGAGACTGTGTGAACACGCACGCGCTGGCAGGTGGTTGTGCGCAGTTTTAAGAGAGCAACCAGGGTCGACGTGATTGTAATAATATAGACGTGGAATCATCAGCATCATCATTTATAACACGTAGCCTTTTGCGATCCATATTATTCATAATAAAGGTTTTTGGATTAGATCGCATCAGTATAAATGTGTCGTACCCCTCCACCACCCGACACAGCCACCCGACCCAGCCAATTAGTTAATACTTCAGCCCACCGGTGTGTTGGAGTGTAAATCCACACCATTTACAAAATGAATACGACGTTTCGCTGTTAATCATCATCTTCATCACCGTCATCATCCTCATCAGGCATGATCGATCCACCGTTGGATGAATGCCTCCCCAAGCCGGTGCGAACTAACGATCCACCTGCAACATCAACCGATCTTAACGCTCCGTCTCCACGATGAATGTTTCCCTATTGGGCGGATTTCCCTCCTTTGGCCCTCTAGTCCACTCCACTCAGGGAGGTACTCTTGCCCACTGGCTCGTCATCCCTTTCTCGCCGACGGCGTGTCTCGTTTCCACAAGCCGCACCACTGCGCTATTGTTCTTAACAAGTTAAACTCTCAAGTGGGGTTAACCCGCCCAGGCGTTCACTCGGTCACGCATTCCTCTACATCTGCCGCTATTTGTGATAAAAAATAATAACAATAAGGGATGAAAACATTGAATACCGTGCAGCTCGGTTTTCATGCTCGTGATATGCTGCGGTAATTACTTTTTTTTCCATGGCTTATCCAATGCATTGCAATTTGATTTGTGCTGACACTGCTTGATTGTGATGTTTAGATTGTATCCGCTTGTGCGTTGCCACCGCTGTCTATATTCGTGTCTTCGTTAAGGAATAACCCCAGCTCTCGATTGCAAAACGGGATGTCGACCTCGGCAATTTTTTTGACCCATGTCAATCCAGACCCGTGGTTCTTAACCTTTACTGGGGCCTTGCATCCCTTTCGGATTTCAATCGTAAAAAAGGCATGAGAGTGCAATGCAGCAGCCCTTTTGCCCACTTCAGCAATTGTTTCTTGCTGTGGTTGTTCCACCTGATGACGGACGCTTGTGTTGCGCCCGAAACGTCGTTATTTAATCTATTTGATTTTATACCTACGTGACTTTATCGAAAGAACCAAAGAGTATGGATCCCTGCAGTCACGAAAACTTCAAATCTAGTTTGTATAGCTGTTATTCAGAATCGACCTGACCCACAATTAAGAGCTCACACGAAGTGGTTTATCACGTGGACATGTATAGGAAACAAATCCACTTAAATGCGTGTTGATTATAAATATGTTTGTAAAAACCGGAGGACCCTGAGAAAAACCTACATGACCTACATGACCTACAAAACCTACATGGGGAGAACATGAACACTAAAAATATACAGCAAGTGCCAGGGTCCGGATTCGAATTCGAACCCACGACCTCCTGTTCACAAGGCGAGGCAGTTAACATCTCGCCACCGCGACGCTTCGAAACATTATTTCTTACGGGGGCCCTTGACTGTTGGTCGATGACGCCCCCTCGTGTCGCGCAGCAGAATAACGAACAAAGGAGTAGACGCCGACCAATCACAGACAGCGGATCCGATTCAGCAAACACATTTCTCCACCATCGACCACGTGCACATCATGAATCAGATAAAACTCGTCAATTGTGCGCGCTCCCAGCTTTGGTTCAATGAAGATGACGTGGACTGATCGTGAATGGAGTCGGAATGCGAAATCGAGTCACTTCCGGGAGTCATTGAATTGCCCGGGGTGGTGGTGGCATTTAGAGTAATTGGCTGCTATGAATTTCCACATGATCAACCATTCTGTTGAACTATCATTTGTGGCCAGGTCGCTTCTGAAAAAGAGTCGTATAGCTGAGTGGGCCTTGCCTGGTAAAAATTCAAAAGAGTTTCAGTTTGTTTTATTCCAAGACCTCAGCGGTACCGGTTCAGAGGGCTCACTTTCTGGGCCACCCGTCCACATGCATTGAAAACAATATTGTGTTAAAATACCCTCAATGGAGATGCAAAGGCTCAGTCGAGGTGACACGATCGTCAATATGCTTAATTCACAGTTCATAGCAGCGTTCTCAATGCATTTGTGTTTCCTTGTACAATGACGGCTCGACGGAAAGAGCAAACACTTAAATACACCGCTCCAGCCGGGCGCTGGTGGGCTGTGCTGGCATGCAAGCCGTGTGGAGGCAGCGAGGGTTGGTGGGTCACACACATCTGTGAAACTCCCTATCCATGGGCGTCAAAGTTTATCGTCATTCTCCTGGTCGGCCATGGTATAATCATGCTACTTTTTAAAAACAATCGATGCCTCGAGTTTGCTGGCTGGCTGGCTGTGAGCTGGGCTCCTCTCCACCATTACGCCAACTCCGCTCATCCTCGCAGCAGCAGCAGCGGCTTTTGGCTGGACATTGAACAAAGGCGGTGGCTGCAACGTGGGCTTTCCGATGCGCTTATGCGGCCGTCTGGAATGCTCTTTCTACAGATAGTAGGAAGCACACTGTGAGCTATGCACTTTTAATTATCTAGATCAGTGGTTCTTAACCTGGGTTCGATCGAACCCCAGGGGTTCGGTGAGTCGATCTCAGGGGTTCGGCAGAGCCCCCGCCACGGAGGTCCGGACACACTTGAATTATTGTGTAAATTTGTGATGACACACACGGCCCGCTGGCCATCACTGGCTGCAGATGATCATGCTACACTGCTTGGCCAATCAGCGCTGCGGGGAATTTAGTGCGTACTCAGTAGTCAACGTGTGACTGTTGTTGTCGTACGTCGTGTGATTTCTTTAATATTTTATCCATACTAACTATGTCGGGCAAAAGAAGAAAGTGGTCGGACGAATATGTACAACATGGATTCTCATGTATCACGGAACGTGATGGGAGTGAGCGTCCTATCTGCATGATTTGCAACGCCAAGTTGAGCAACTCTAGTCTTGCACCGGCAAAACTAAAGGAACACTTCTTGAAGCTGCATGGAGACGGGGAATACAAGAACACAACACTTGCTGAATTCAGGGTGAAGAGAGCCAGATTCGATGAAAGGGCCACTCTGCCTGCTCTTGGATTTGTACCTGTTAACAAACCGATCCTGACAGCATCGTACGAAGTTGCTTACCTGATCGCAAAGCAGGGCAAGCCACACACCATTGGTGAAACACTTGTGAAACCAGCTGCATTAAAGATGGCGAATCTGATACTCGGAACAGCGGCCGAAGGTAAATTATCCCAAATTCCCCTTTCAAATGACACCGTCAGTGACAGAATAGAAGACATGAGTAAAGACATCTTGGCTCAAGTAGTCGCGGATCTGATTTCAAGCCCGGCAAAATTCAGCCTTCAACTCGACGAAACCACAGACGTTTCTGATCTAAGCCAGCTTGCTGTTTTTGTACGCTATGTGAAAGACGACATGATAAAAGAAGAGTGTTTATTTTGTAAGCCTCTTACAACAACAACGAAGGCAGCCGATGTGAAGAAGCTTGTGGATGACTTCTTCAGAGACAACAATCTTTCATGGGATATGGTTTCTGCAGTTTGTACGGACGGAGCTCCAGTCATGCTGGGAAGAAAGTCTGGTTTTGGTGCGCTAGTAAAGGCCGATGCACCACACATCATTGTGACGCATTGTATTCTGCATAGGCATGCGTTGGCAACAAAAACCTTACCTCCAAAAATGGCAGAAGTATTAAAAACTGTGGTGGAATGTGTTAACTATGTGCGAAAAAGTGCTCTGAGGCACCGCATCTTCAGTGAGCTGTGTAAAGAAATGGGCTCTGAATTTGAGGTTCTTCTGCTCCATTCTAATATTCGGTGGTTATCCCGGGGACAGGTGCTGAATCGTGTTTTTGCCATGCGTGTGGAATTAGCCCTGTTTTTGCAAGAGCACCAACACTGCCATGCAGATTGGTTCAAAAATCCTGAGTTCATTCTCATTTTAGTGTACATGGCTGATATATTCGCAGCTCTCAATCATCTCAATCAGCAGATGCAGGGTGGTGGAGTCAATATCATGGAAGCGGAAGAACACCTGAAGGCTTTTCAAAAAAAGCTACCGTTATGGAAACGACGAACAGAGAACAATAACTTCGCAAACTTCCCGCTTCTGGACGACTGTGCAAGTAAGATCGAAGATGTGTCTGGAATCTGAGATATTTCTGTATCCACGGAACTGAAGCAAACAATTGCCACGCACTTAGATGAGCTTGCAAAGTCTCTCGACGGATATTTCCCTACAAGAGAGTCATATCCAGCATGGGTGAGACAGCCGTTCACGTTTGCTGTTGAAACAGCAGATGTCAATGATGAATTCCTCGACGAAATCATTGAAATTCAGCAGAGCCAGGTTCAACAGCAACTCTTCAGAACAACAACGCTCTCAACGTTTTGGTGTCGACAAATGAACAAGTATCCAGTTATTGCTAAGAAAGCCCTGGATTTTTTTTATACCATTTGTTACAACATATCTTTGTGAGCAATCCTTTTCGAGGATGCTGGACATAAAAACGAAGAAAAGGAACAGACTTTGCTGTGAAAATGACATGAGAGTGGCACTTGCCAAGGTGAAGCCACGCATATCTGAACTGATCTCTCAAAGGCAACAGCAGAAGTCACATTGATTTCCAGGTATGTAATTTGTTGTGAGTTTATGCATTGTGTTGGTTTTATTCTTTGAACAAGGTAATGTTCATGCACGGCTCATTTTGTGTACCAGTAAAAAACATATCTACGTCTTGAATTTGAAAAAAATCACATTTTATTTTTCACTAAAGAGGGGTTCGGTGAATGCGCATATGAAACTGGTGGGGTTCGGTACCTCCAACAAGGTTAAGAACCACTGATCTAGATTGAAAACTATTTTTTTTAGAACTTGCTTTTTGTGTTTAGTTTGTTGCCCTTCCCCGTCACCTCCAATTAGGACGATTGGCTACCTACGGTACGAAAGAAGTTCAACCCCAACAATAACTCTTTTAAATTTTGATTTAAAGCTTTCGTGACTGCAGTAATTCATTTTCTTAGTTCTTTCTAAGAATATAATAACTCTTTTGTTCGTGGCTGCAGTCCGTTGCGACTGAATAGGTGCAAAAAATAGTTTAGAATAAATGTAATATTAAAGGGCTGGGAGCAACGAATACAAAAGACTGGCGCGGCTCATACAAAAAAAAATCGACCTATCTTATCTATAAACATTCTTTGTCTGTCTGTGTGTGTGTCCGTCTGTGTACGCGCGCTTGGGAGGGATTTGGCACTCGAACGGTCGGGTTAACGTAAAACAATTTTAGCCGGGTACCACGCCGAAAGCCCCGTGCTTGGCATAGGCTATTCCATATTCCCATCCGTCAACTTTAAAGTAGTTTAATACACAATTTAGTGATATTCGGTATTATTTAATTATTTCCCCGCACCGCTCAGCGCGCGACAGCACACATTTGCGCATGCGCGAAACGCTGACCGTTATTATACACGATGTAACCTACTAATTATATATAAAAAATGGCTATTATTCCCCACAAACTTTGCTTTTGTGACCAGGACCTTATGTGAAGAAATAACACAAATGCACACCACGTGTTATCATTGAAAACAGCTACATTTCTAAATATCACTGCCCGGTCGTGTGCTTTGCCGGCCTTCATAGCTACTACTCGCTAACAGCACTTGCCCTGGCAGTCTGTTAGGGCAATACGGGGGACTTTGTCTTTGTATTCGTATGTGTGAGAGTGTGGGAGAGTGTTAACACATTGGCAGCTTCCTACCCACGCTTGCATACCTGACGGCTCGCACAATGCCATACACATGCTTATTAAGTTAGGTGAGTGTACTGGCAGTCTAGAACGTGGACTGATTGCCTGGTTATTAAGTTAGGTGCGTGTACTGGCAGTCTAGAATGTGGACTGGTTGCCTGGTTATTAAGTTAGGTGAGTGTACTGGCAGTCTAGAACGTGGACTGGTTGCCTGGTTATTAAGTTAGGTGAGTGTACTTGCAGTTTAGAACGTGGACTGGTTGCCTGGTTAGTAAGTAAGGTGAGCGTACTGGTGGTCTATAATGTAGATTTATTGTTGATTCTGTCTTAAATGTATTTAATTTGTTTGGTTTGCTAAGGTCACGCTAATTACTCATATGGTGTACTGCGATGGTGATTTTAATGTTATAGTGCTAAATAAATACTACTTTTTTATAGTAGATTACATTTGGTGTTTCATTTTGTTATATTGTTGGAAAAATCAACCATTGCATATTTGCCGTACTGCAGCTTTTAATTTCACATTGAGCTGATGGAGCGAGCACAATAATATTCGGTTTTTTTGGGTAGAGATTGTTTGCAGTGCATTCACATCTAAAAAAGCATAGTTGTTTCATATCTTTATGGTCATTTTAGTTATTGGCCTAATTGATGGTATATTACCATTATTGGATTCGAATATCTTGCAATATTTTATTATTTTATTTCTACAGTATTATCACAGTGGCTGGCCAGCATTTAGTATTAAATACTCTACATATTTCTTTTACATAGTTTGGTTAAATGTTTCATATTTCGGATATTTTTTTTTATTTAATGTTAAATCTTTCAGATGTTATACGTTTATTGTGCATTGCATATGATACGCAAGTGGTATCATTTTTGACATTACACTGGACACTTTATAGGTGAGACAGATTTACAGCTCCCTTAAAACACATTGATGTTTAAGTTTTATAAATTGTTTTTATGTTCGTTTATATTCACTGCTAGAGATTAAACTATGTTTCGTGATAGTAAATCTATTCACAGTTAAGAGTTTGATATATTTTATACAGTATTTTTCTAATTTGATTAATATTGTCAATCGGACATCTTTCTCTAATATTAACATTTCCACTCAATCCCGTCAATACAGGAATTGAGCCATTAGGTGATGTTCATTCCGTTTGATTGCTGTGCATCTACACATATTTACAGGTAAGAAAACTTATTTATGATTTTTTTTTATTTAATCCTTTTGCTCGCGGCAAATTTATAAATCAAAATGATGGCTAAAATATATTTTACATTATTTTTTTAAATTAACAATTGTATTTAACTTGTTGGGTTTGCTTGGTTCAGGCTTATTTTTCATATATATAGTACTGCAAAGGTGATTGATATGTTATAGTGATTCAAAATAGGACGTTTTTTTATGATAGTTGATTAAATTTAGTGCATTATTTCGTTATATTGTTTGCTAAATTAACCAAAACTAAATGGCCGTCCTGCAGCTTTAATTTCAACATTGAGCTGATCGGGAGAGCACAATTACACTTTTATTTGTGGAATTGTTTGTTTTCATTCAGATATAAAAAAGAGTAATTCATATATATCTATTTATGCTAATTATTATTCATTGCCAAATATGTCATTTTAACAATATTGTATGTTAATATATTGCATTATTATATTACTTCATTTGTGATTTGTTATCAATGCTTGCCTTTTATAGAGTGTTTTGAAAATACTCTACATGTTTTTAGAAAATAGTTTTACTAAATGTTACATATTTAAGACGTTTTGTTAATTTTACATCTTTCAGATGTAATATGTTGAATGTGTATTGCATCTGATTAGCAGGTCTTATCATTATTGAGAATTCGGGTGGACACGACAGGCAACACACAGATTTACAGCTCCTTTAAAACATAGATAACTATTACCTTTTAAAATTTATATTATTGCTATTTTTATATTAACTGACATGGATTAAGCAATGATATTTTTCTGATGAATTTTTATGATAGCAAATATATTCAGAGTTAAGAGTTTGATATTTAAACACGATTTTTATCATTTAAGACACACATTGTTTCCGTCATGGTTCAAGAATATTTGCACTCTATCCCGTCCAGTGGTTGAGCAGTGCGGTGATGTGAATTGGTTTTGATTGGTGCGCATCTGCTCATATTTACAGATGCACGAATTTTCCTCTGAACAACACTTGGAAATAAAAATCACAGGAGGAGAGAGGTAGGCCAGGCCGATTACGCTAACAAGCTTGCTGAGTGGTGGCGGGAGTGGGGTTTTCCTTCGCGGCAAAAATGCCAAAAAGAAAAAATCAAGCCTTTCAAGGAAAAAATAACACACAAAGAGAGTTGCGCTGTACCACGCAAAGCAAACACTGCAGGAGCAGCAACTTTCTCAAACAAACAACGAAGGCACCTCAGTAGCACAGGCTGAGGAAACTGAAGAGCAGCGTGCACAAAACAAGCGACTGACTGCACAGCCACTGCAGCAACCCAAGCTGAGGTCAATCCTGAACAGCGTGCATCTCGACAAGCTAGGGAGCGCACACGCACTGCAGCAGCACAGGTTGAAGAAAACCCTGAACATTGTGCATCTCGACAAGCCAGGGAGCGCACAGTCACCGCAGCAGCACGGGTTGAAGACAACCCTGAACAACGTGCATCTCGACAAGCCAGGGAGCGCACAGTCACCACAGCAGCACGAGTTGAAGAAAACCCTGAACATTGTGCATCTCGACAAGCCAGGGAGCGCACAGTCACCACAGCAGCACGCGTTGAAGACAACCCTGAACAACGTGCATCTCGACAAGCCAGGGAGCGCACAGTCACCACAGCAGCACGGGTTGAAGACAACCCTGAACAACGTGCATCTCGACAAGCCAGGGAGCGCACAGTCACTGCAGCAGCACGGGCTGAGGAACCACAACATCATAAAATGGTGCGCCAGAGGAAAGTGCGTCATGCTGCTGCATCGCTGCATCGAGAACAAGAAGAAATAACCCGGACTGGAACAGAGCAACCTATATTTACCAATCAGAGATGGATTATCAATCTATGGCGATATCAGGCTGTATGTCAATTATTTGTGCAGAATGTGGTGCTAAAAAAGTGGAAAGGAGAATCCAAGGGAATGTGCTGCAGTGATGGAAAAGTCAAACTTTGCTTTGTGCAGACGCCCCCCGAGCCACTCAAATCCTTGGTATCTGGTCATACCCCTGAGTCTAAACACTTTATGACCAACATCAGGAAGTACAATTCCTGCTTTCATATTACTTATTTTGGTGCAACAAAGGAGATAGTGGAGCCATGATTTATGCCCACATTCAAAGTTCAAGGCCAAGTCTATCATCGAATCGGGTCAATTCAGCCACTGACTGGCGGAGAGCCAAAGTTTCTTTAGATATACTTCATGGGAGATGAAGGTCAGCAAGGCAACCAGCGATGGAGCAATGTTCCTGGTGCAGGACTAAAAATTGTCCTCTCCCTCCAAGGGATGCTCAACCAACACAATTTATTGATTACAAGTTTCAAACATGCAGCACAACAAGTCACCTCCAATGATGATCAGGTTGTAATCAGTGCATCCAAGGTCCCAAGCAGGGAGCATGCACGGAGGCTTAATGCCCCAACTTGTGGTGAGGTTGCTGTTCTTATGGTGGTTGAAGAACATGGCAAGAGAGACATTGTGCTTCGATATCAAGACAACACTTTCAAACGAATTCCTGAGACAAACAGAGAATATGATGCCCTACAATACAACATTATACTGTGGCAAGGACAAGATGGGTACCACGTCCAGATTCCTCAGATTATAAAAGCAACTGGACAAAGTCATCCTCACAAAACTGTCTCCTCTAAGGACTTCTATTCCTTCATGATCATGGACAGAGAAGGCGGAAACGCTATATTGAGGTGCGCCAACCTCTTTCACCAGTATGTTGTTGATGAGTATGCCAAAATTGAGAGTGAGCGACTTCTTTACATTCAACTCAATCAAAAACGCCTGCGTGTAGAACAGTATGATCATCTCAGGGACGCTATCAATGCTGACGGAGATGCAAACGCTCAGAATGTGGGCAGATGAGTTATTTTGCTTTCATCCTTCAAAAGTGGACCAAGATACATGCATGAGAGGACTCAAGATGCCATGACCTATATCAGGCAATATGGCAGGCCCGATCTCTTTATCACCTTCACTTGCAATCCAGAATGAAAGGAGATCCAGGTTGAGCTTTATCAAAACCAAAAGCCAATAGAGAGACATGACATCATTGCAAGGGTGTTTAAACCCAAAGTTGATTAACTCATGAGGCTTATTACTTCAAAGGAAGGCGGCGTCTTTGGGAAGACAAGATGTAACTTGCACACCATTGAGTGGCAAAAAACGTGGTCTTCCTCATGCTCACATTGCTATGGATGAGGGAAAATGAATGCAAATGACATTGACACATTTATAAGTTATGAATTACCTGATCCGAATCAAGACCCTGCCCTATTTGATGTGGTCTGCAAGAAAATGGTCCATGGCCCATGTGGGAAGTTCAATCCAAATTCGCCATATATGCAAGACCGCAAGTGTACCAAGACGTATCCAAGAAACTTCTTGAAAGAAATGCAGGCAGGGCATGATGGCTATCCTCTGTATCGTCGCAGAAATACAGATGATAGTGGTTCTGAAACAACGCTCAGACCTGGCACTAACTCTGAAATGAAGGTTGATAACCGGTGGATCGTTCCCTACTGCCCTCTTCTGTGCAAGATTTTTGAGGCCCACATTAATGTGGAATTCTGCAATTCTGTGAAAGCTATCAAATATGTTTGCAAATACATCAACAAAGGGTCTGCCATGGCCGTGTTTGCCTTACAAAAAGAGGGGCAAGGTGTGGATGAAGTTCAGCTTTTTGTCAAAGGAAGATACATCAGCAGCAATGAGGCAATTTGGAAAATTCTTGGCTTCCCCATCCATGAGCGTTCCCCCACAGTGGTCCATTTGGCAGTTCACCTCGAAAATGGTCAACGCATCTACTTCACCGAAGGAAATGCCCAAGAACAGGCCCTGGCTCTACAAGATACTACCCTGATGGCATTTTTTGGTTTGTGCCAAAGTGACCCATTTGCTGCCAACCTCCTCTATCATAAAGTTCCCTCCTACTATACATGGACTGCTAAAAAGTATGGAAGTGACGTGCTGGTGACGGTGAATCTGATGCCTTGGGAAGAGTCTACACAGTTCATCCCAACAATCAGGAGTGCTACTTTCTGTGAATGCTTCTCCATGTTGTGAAAGGGCCAAAATCTTTCCAAGACCTCAAAACAGTGGAAGGAGTTGTTTGTGAAACATATAGGGAAGCTTTCAATCTTCGTTGAATTCTTGAGGATGATCAGCATCTTGATACAGCTATAACAGAAGCTTATGTTAGTCAGTCCCCTTTTCAACTCAGATTGCTCTTCTGCATAATTCTTCAAGTTTGCAGCCCATCTAACCCCATGGGACTCTGGGAAAAATACAAAGAAGGTATGAGCGAGGACATCCTCCACAGAGCTCAACAAGAAAATCCCAACCTCGAGGTGAACTTTTATGATGTCATCTTATCGAGGCCCTCATCCTCCTTGAAGACAAACTTCACTCCATTGGTGGAAAAGACCTCCGGTCTATCGGACTACCCACACCCTCCAGGGAAAACATGCATGCCCTTGCCCAAGAGATCCTACGTGAAACATCCTATGATGGTTTAGAGCTTCTTAAATTTATTGAGGAAAATGAACCAAAGCTGATGGATGCACAAAGATAATCTTGGAAGACATTCAGTCTAAAAATGGAGGCATTTTTTTTCCTTGATGCACCTGGCGGTACTGGGAGACTTTTGTTCTCAATCTGCTCTTGGCTAAGCTTCGCCAGAAGGAAAAAATTTGCCCTGGCTGTGGCATCATCGGGGATTGCAGCAACTCTGCTTACTGGAGGAAGAACTGCCCATTCCACATTCAAGCTTCCATAGATCTATCCCGACAAGAAAATGTGGTGCCGCCGCAGTGGAGCCGCTCCGTCGGGGCCGTACCCACCGCCGTGACGCCGCCACCGGGGTGTGACGACGCCGACGCTGCGCGCCCTTGCCGTCCCCCCCCCCCCCCCCCCCGCATGAATACACGCACACCCCGCACACGCATGCCCCACATAGAGCCCGCGGGGTGGGTCACCTGGCCAACAGGTTTTCGTATAGAAGCCCCTAATGGGATCGAGCTTCATGGTTTCCTGTGGCCGGGGAATTGGGCGACCTACCTCCGAGGCTGACCAGCACCGAGGCGCCGTGGCCTGATATTATAATTACATAGTCACGGCAGGGGGCTGTAAAGCCACCGCGGATGAGATCACACACACACGGCACGGGGCGTGGGAACAGCGATACGCCTTTGTTATAGGTAGGATTAGGGATCTAGATAACAAAGGGACAGGAATAGCCAGACCTCTGAATGGACATGACACACGGGTGCGGAAGCATTTGAATGCCATTTGTTATAGGTGGGATTATAGACTCGAATATGAAAGGGGCACGGGTGGGCAAGCGCGAGAGCAACGGAATGCCCTTAGGGTGAATAAAATGCGGAGGCTGGGAGCAGTGGAGAGGAGTTCTTCAAATCATCGCGGTCCATGGAGCATTGGAGTCAGCCGTCGAGTCGTCCGTGTGACGAGCTTCAGCACAGCCAGGCTCAACCCTCTACGGAGATGACCCACCGCATCGCCCTTTAACAGCTTCCAGCGCATCAGGGTAGGAATAAGCGTAAGTAGAGGAGAGGTAAGCTTGGGCTATTTTACCGAGGGTAGAAAGCAGGGCGATAGGCAGAGTAAATTCAATCTAGGATCCCAGGGGGAATAGGCTGGCATCCACTGACCCACACAATCACGCGTAGTTTTAACAGGTGACTCACGGTAAATAAAATAGCTAGCGGGGGGATGAACTGCGTTGTGTGGTCTCTGTGAGTGTTAAGAGGAGGGTGGAGCGTGCTTTGTGTTCGCGTGCCTGCGCGGTTGTTTACAACGAGGCGGAGTGCTTAGCGTGCGCGTGCCTACGCGGCTGTTTACGGTAGTGCGTAGCGCTCGCGTACCTGTGCGACTGTTTTGCGGTCACGTACCTGCGCGGTTGTCTATAGCGAGATAGCGAGCTAAGCGCCGGGTGTGTGCGTATATGCGCGGCGCTTTAAACGGCCCTTCAAACCGGAGCGGATTCACGCGTCGGCGCGCTATACCCATCTGTGTCCGTGCGGGACGGAGTCTTGCTTCGCGAGCACGCTCACCGCAGCACGCTGCCGATCTCGCGTAGCGCGCCGCAAGCGCAAAGCGTACGAGCCACCAATTGAAACATGCCTACGCGGGCAGCCACAAAGTCGGGGGCACAAGGGGGCGAAGAATTGGGGGTTGGTAGCCCGGACCCTACAGAACAGCCGCGGGGGTAGTGGTATGAATAGAACGGGGGAGTCGGGGGGCAATGGCCCCGACAATTCGGTGGTGGCGGGGGACGGTAGCCCCCCCACAAAAACCCTGTTTGCAATATTTTAAAGGGGACTGCCCTTGCACAAGTCCTGGTTAATTGTGAATTAATAGTGTGGGATGAATGCACCATGTCCCACAAGGGAGCATTTGAGGCTGTCAACACAACAACTTTGCAGGACCTCCGCGATAATTCCAGGATTATGGGTGGTGTAACTTTTCTCATGGCTAGTGACTTCCGACAAACCTTAACTGTAGTACTTCAAGGAACCAAAGATAATGAATTAAATGCCTGCATCAAGTCATAATTCTTCTGGAAGCACAACTTGCTACAAAAAATAGAGGCACCTGTGTTGCTATTGAGAATCTTGGACCCACCTAGACTGTGCAATGGCACAAGGCTTATTGTGAAAAAATTACATTCTAATGTTATCAAAGCTACAATCGTTACAGGCAATTCTAAAGGTGAGGACGTCTTTATCCTTCACATACAGTGAGGGAAAAAAGTATTTGATCCCCTGCTGATTTTGTACATTTGCCCACTGACAATGAAATGATCAGTCTATAATTTTAATGGTAGGTTTATTTGAAGAGTGAGAGAGAGAATAACAACAACAAAATCCAGAAAAACGCATGTCAAAAATGTTATGAATTGATTTGCATTTTAATGAGGGAAATAAGTATTTGACCCCTCTGCAAAACATGACTTAGTACTTGGTGGCAAAACCCTTGTTGGCAATCACAGAGGTCAGACATTTCTTGTAGTTGGCCACCAGGTTTGCACACATCTCAGGAGGGATTTTGTCCCACTCCTCTTTGCAGATCTTCTCCAAGTCGTTAAGGTTTCGAGGCTGACGTTTAGCAACTCGAACCTTCAGCTCTCTACACAGATTTTATATGGGAATAAGGACTGGAGACTGGCTAGGCCACTCCAGGACCTTAATGTGCTTCTTCTTGAGCCACTCCTATGTTGCCTTGGCCGTGTGTTTTGGGTCATTGTCATGCTGGAATACCCATCCACGACCCATTTTCAATGCCCTGGCTGAGGGAAGGAGGTTCTCACCCAAGATTTGACAGTACATGGCCCCGTCCATCGTCCTTTGATGCGGTGAAGTTGTCCTGTCCCCTTAGCAGAAAAACACCCCCAAAGCATAATGTTTCCACCTCCATGTATGACGGTGGGGATGTTGTTCTTGGGATCATAGGCAGCATTCCTCCTCCTCCAAACACGGCGAGTTGAGTTGATGACAAAGAGCTCCATTTTGGTCTCATCTGACCACAACACTTTCACCAAGTTGTCCTCTGAATCATTCAGATGTTCATTGGCAAACTTCAGACGGGCATGTATGTGCTTTCTTGAGCAGGGGGACCTTGCGGGCGCTGCAGGATTTCACTCCTTCACGGCGTAGTGTGTTACCAATTGTTTTCTTGGTGACTATGGTCCCAGCTGCCTTGAGATCATTGACAAGATCCTCCCGTGTAGTTCTGGGCTGATTCCTCATCGTTCTCATGATCATTGCAACTCCACGAGGTGAGATCTTGACATGCGTTTTTCTGGATTTTGTTGTTATTATGTCTCTCACTGTTCAAATAAACCTACCATTAAATTATCGACTGATAATTTCTTTGTCAGTGGGCAAACGTACAAAATCAGCAGGGGATCAAATACTTTTTTCCTTCACTGTACCTATAATCCCAAATTACATATTCTTTGAATTTAAGATGCTTCAATTCCCCATCCAGCTCAGCTTTGCCATGTCCATTAACAAGGCGAAAGGACAATCTTTAAAAGTGGTGGGACTGAATTTGGCAACTCAGTGCTTTTCTCATGGCCAACTTTATGTTGGATGCTCTCGTGTAGGCAATGAAAATTCTTTATATTACTTTGCATCAGCAGGAAAGACCAAAAACATTGTTTACAAAGAGGCTCTTTGATAGGGGGGTGCGGGTCAGCAAAAGTGTCTGTTTCACCTGCGCCTACCAAGTGCGATCAGGCTGCCAGCGGTTGTTTGTGGCACCGCCCATGCGCTGTTGTTCTTTCGCCTCGGATCTTACCTGCCCTACCTCCCTTCTCCCCATTTCCTGCTTTTTCCTAATTACAAATTATATACCGTTTGTATATTGTGAAGTGCCTTACTAAAGTACAAATAAATACTAGTGTAATAAATGCTAAAGTACAAATAAATACGTGTTTTTCTACCAATCACCATATACTTATGACACTTCGAATTCAATGAAAGACAAAGGCATATCATACAAGTTAAGTATGACCTTGAATTTTCATTATAGTGTGCTGATCTTTAAAGGTGCATTGAAAAATGTTGATACCCCTGCTGATACTCCTGCTGTTATGGAGTGACTCATGCTGCCAACTATGGCTGCAAAGTTTGGTCGTACATGTTATGTATGTCGTTTATTCTTACATTTGAATCACTGTTCCTATGATCACTGTTACATTGTTTTTATAGCTTTATTTTGGTGATTTCTAAAACGTATAGTTAAGTCATGTTTATTTGAAGTACAGTTAGCCTGATAACTTTAATCTAAATTGTCTTATGGTTGTTATTGTTTGACTTGCATCCCGCTGGGATTTTTGCACACAGCGTTGATATACGGTGTTTTTTTCTGGAATATTTTGCTGTTTTTTCCTGGATGTTTTTGTTGCACGTCATCACTTTCGGATGTTCTTTGTTCATGGTTATGTTTGTTGCGTTTGCACCTGAGTCAAGAGCCGCATGGCTCACAGGGCTATATCTAATCTGTGAAACTGAAAACTTGAAAAAAAGCCACTAAATAAATGTTCACTACAATAAAATACATTTCTCTGTTTGTCTTCTTGCGTATGGAACTTTTGGAGAGCTAAATGTCAATGTTGAGGTCTGCTGCCAATGAAAGGGCTTCAGGAGAGAGCTTATGCAGTCCTGTTATTCCTCCATTGAAGAGACGGAGACCATACTGCCTTATTATGTGCTCCATCATTTGGGTTCACAGTTCCATTGCTTTTTTAGTATTACAGTTTTTTTTTTCTCCTAAACAAGTTAAATTCATACACAAATACTTTTGACATACATGAAACTATTTTGTTTTTGTGTATGTATATGTGTAGAGGTGTTACGGGAGGGTGACACGTGGTTGTATAACGGTGGCCACAAACACGTCCGCTACGGCCACCACCCTGGGGGGCTGTGGGGGACGCTGTAATCCCTCCCAGCCCCACTCCTCAGTGAGGGACAGTATAAAAGGTGGGACCCGGGGAGCTGAGAGGCAGTTCGACTCAAGCAAGATGAAGAGCCAGTGAAGAAAGAAGATCGACTAGCCAGACCCTGGAACTCCTTTGGCCCGCTGTCCTTTTGAGGGCCGGGCAAAGCAAGCCAGGGGTGCGACACCGGAGCCGCGAGGCCCGATGTCCTTCTGAGGGCCAGACTCGTGTGGCTGGTGATCGGGACCTGCGCCGAAGCTGGGCCAGGTCAGACAGCCTCCTGAGGACTAGGATAGAAGGAACCAGGGAGCTAGCGTGGGCTAAAGCTCGGGGAACGTTCCCTCTATAGAGAACGGGTGAAGAGGCCGTTACCTCTTCAAGTATCAGATTCGCCACTGTAATTGAAGCATCTGTAATAAATACGTGTTGCCTCAAGTGAACAGTCTCCGATGTCAATAAGGCCACTACATATGTTATGTTTTTCAGAGAAGTTTTCATTTATATTTTCACCCAGGCAATGCCAGGTACTTACCGCTAGTATATATATAAAAGTAAAAACAATTGTTTGTTTGTGGGTTTGCGTGAGGGTGTGTGTGTTCACGCGCTTGCGAAAGATTTGGCTCTCCAACGGTGGGGTTTACGTAAAAAAAAGATAGCCAGGTACCATGCCGTAAGCCCTGCGGTGAGCAAGCGCTATTCATTTTTCACATCCGTCAACTTTAAATTAGTTTAATTAGTGATTTAGTGCTACTTTTGCGTGCTTTCTATTTATTTATTTATGACGCGTGCACGACCATACCAACTCACGCGCCTTTGGTGTGGGGGACGGCCCATGCCAAGTCGCACGCCTTCGGTGGGAGTGAGGGGGACATTAACTTTCGCGTTAAAAATGCTATGAAAACACACTAAACGCTGAGGTAAATTCTTCACTGTGTGATGTCCCCCCCCACCCCGATGCGTGCAGTTATTACTACTATACAGTCGGTAGATGCTACGACTTTCGGCCGTAGCTATTACTGCAGAGCGGCCAGGGAGATCGTGGCGAGGGGGGGGGGGGTCAGGGGTAGCAGCCCAGCCCCAGCCTGCCAAGGTGCCACCACGGCCGGCTGGACAATCTAGACGAGGCCGAAGGCTCTGCATGGGACTAGGCTTCACCACGCTACTCTGTCAGGTGAGTACTTTGTGCTATAGAGTCGATAAATACTGCTATAGAGTCAGCATGTACTACTGTGGTCATAGCAGGTACCACCACAGTTGGTATGCACTGCTGTAATCATAGCAGGTACCACCACAGTATGCACTGCTGCAGTGAAAGCATGTACCACCACAATATGAACTGTTGTAATCATAGCAGGAACCACCACAGTATGCACTGCTGTAATGATAGCAGGTACCACCACAGTCAGTACGCACTGCTGTTAGATTTTTAAGAGTAGTTTAGAAATATTTTTTTGGCCCGGGAAACGCCGGGTACTTCCCACTAGTTTTCCTATAAAATAAAATTATTTCACCAAAACATTCTTTAAAACCTACAGAACATAAAGACGTATTATGTTGTCGAGGAGTATCGTGAGAAGGGCAGGGACACGATGACAGCTGTCGCTTATTTTCCATTTCAGAGCAACAACGGGTTCTCTACTCTCAGTAGTAGTAATAATATAAATTGGACTACCAAAATGTGTATGTATGTTGAACTTATTTCGCACTGTGCGTAGCCAACCATGCTAATCTCAAGATGCCGTGAATGAATGAAAGGAAAGATGTTGAAAAAAGAACTGGCAGGCAAAACAAGAACCAAAGGGAGAACAAAACGAATGAGGAAAAAAGCTAGTTTATTTTTTCGTCACAGGATTCAGACGAAATTTATCGAGGTGTCAGCGCTCTCCGAGGCTTGACCTCCATCGGTAGAGGGGAGTTCCACGACCGGGGATCCACCATAGTGAACGTTCGCTCATGCCGAGAACGCGATCGCGATCGTGATGTCCGCAGATCTTTGAGGGGCCCCGCCGAGGGCATGAGATCGAATTGGCTCGTGAATATAACAGTGGCGAGATGTTGACCACCACGCCTCCTATGCAGGAGGGTATTGGGTTAGATCCCGATAATGACGCCTGTATATTTGGAGTTTGAATGTCTCTCTCTCTCCGTGGTTGCGTGGATTTTTCTCCGGGTCCTCCGGTTTTTCCCTTCACATTTAGAAACATGCGTTTAGAATATTTGGCTACTATGAATTTCTACATGATAATCCACTTCATTGAGCTATTATTTGTGGCCAGGTCCTTTCTAAAAGAAGCGCTATATATCTCTCTGTGGGCATTACCTGGTAAAATAAAAAAAATAGTTACAGGCCTTAAAATATGAACCAACATGATCTTGAATCTCACTCAACGAGAGAAATGCTGAGCCGATGCAACGGAGCAAGAAGAGGAGAGACGTGCAAGGAAGTACTGTGGCTACCGCACTCTACAGCAGAATGTACCCCGACAGTGACCTTCTTACTACTGAGGTCCCCAATCGATGAGGAATTGCAAGAGTCAATTCGTGAAAACACACAAATGTGATGACCGGCCATCGCTCCATCGGCAGACGTAGCCGAGAAACTTATTTCAAGGTGGGAACACGAGATCTTCACGGCATTGTTTACCTCTGCCTCGAAGGAAAGAGACTAGCGGTGCAGCAAGTGTACTAATTTACAGCTGCATTCCATCCGCACGGAGACGATGTGCTTCCCTGTCCGGTTATATTTTTAAATATCAAAATTAAGAATACTCATGGCAATTATTGGTAAAGAAGTAAAAAAATACAAATATTGGTAAAAAAAAATCCCACATTAAAAACACCAGATAAAAATGTCTATCAAGAAAAGCAGTAAGTTTAACGTCAAAGGGGGGGGGGAAGTGGAGAGGTTCGATTGATCATCGGTGATGGCGTGGGCAGTTACGAGCCCCGCCGCAAGCTCCGTGAATGTTCGCCACGAGGAATCAGAAGCCAGGGAAGAGGTAGAAACGACGCCTGAGGCTATTCCTCTCATCCACAGGCATTTGCGGTGGGTCCTTCATGGAGCACTTGTCCTTTACCTGCGGGGTTGGGGAAGGGGAGGGGTCGTGATCGTGCAAGGGGTTAACTCACCACGTATTAACAGAGTGAACTCGCTCATTATCAATTACCAAATCACCCGAATGTGCTTGATCCATCTAGAGCAGTGTTTCTCAACCTTTTTTTGGCTTCTATTGTACCCCTTGTTGAATTTTGTTTCAACCGAGTACCCCCTTACCTGACCCAACATGGTTCTGAGAAATAAATGTACGAATAATGAAAATCATTATTTTGACCAATTGTCCATTTTGTGAGGTATCCTATCTAGTAACTGCAAGCGAATAAAAAAAAATGCAACAGACACTGCAGGCGTGATGTAATTTGTTTGCGCTCCCTGGTTACGCTTGGAAACCACATTGTTCATTATCAATGAGTTTAGAAATGTCTTTTATATCGTTCTTGGTTACCATATGCATTCAAATGTTATCGTAGTTATTTTATATTGGCAGATTCATACATGATTATTCAATGTCTCTCAAGCATTATATAATTTCACACATTTATAAATTACCTCACATACCCCCTGGGACATTGCTACGTACCCCCAGGGATCCGCATATACCCCGATTGAGAACCGTTGCTTGAGACCTTGAAAGCTGAGCAGATTTGAGCCTGGATAGTGCTTGAATGACCAACCACCATGCATAGAAAGCAGGTGGTGTTGTATGTGTTGTATGTACTTTGTACTTCTTTCGCACCGTAGATAGCTAACCATGCTCATCAGTCTAGATTTGAAGTTTTAGTGACTGCAAGGATCCATACTCTTTGGTTCTTTCGGTAAAGTCACGTGGGTGTAAAATAAAATCAATTAAATCACGACGTTTCAGGCGCAACACAAGCGTCCGTCATCAAGTGGGACAACCACAGCAAGAAACAATTGCTGAAGTGGGCAAAAGGGCTGCTGTAACAAGAGGTTATATAGGCAAGAGAGGGGGGGAGGAGCCTGGGAGGAGAGACAGAGAGGGGGTGTGGGGTAGGGGGAGTGGAGCGCTGCCGAGTGAAGAGCAGCTAGAAGGGATTAAAGGGCGAGCAGAGACAAAATGTCGGGGGGTGGGGAGGGGAAGAGAGCGGGGCTGAGAGTGGGGTGCTGAAGCAACAGGGGATGTGGATATGAAGGCAACACCATAAAGCATTTAAGGTTTTATCTGGTTAATAACATCCTTCCAATGATTGCTCAATTTGTATCCATCTTCTCAGTTGAAGTTACGTCTATGTTAATATATCTGGATGGCTTAATGAACAAACCTTTGATAGTAGGCCGAAAGTTTGCAGAGTACCTTGGTCTCGGAAAAAAACAATATCATGAGAGCCCACATCGTTACAGCAATGGTCAGCCACGGCGGAACTATTAGTCCTGCCGTGTTTCAGATCTGACTTGTGCTCGCGAACACGGTCCGAGACATGTCGTTTCAGTTCCCCAATGTAACAATCACCACAGGTGCAACTTAGTTTGCAGACTCCAGGATATTGCATGTCAGGAATAACATCCTTCACAGATGGGATTACATCACGGATTTTGTGTACTGTACTGAATCGGACCTGGATCTTGTGTTTGTTTAAGATTTTGGAAATATTTTTGGTAACGCCTGCTATGTATGGTAGCGTGATGGTTTTGATCGGCATCTCAGGGTGTTGTTTCTCCATGGTTGGATAAACAGCTTTGCGGATAATGCAGTTCGAATATCCATTCATCTTCAGGGCCTGGGGTACGTGTTCCAGTTCACTGGCTAGGTGGTGTTGGTCAGAAATGCAATGGGCCCTATGGTGTAGTGTTTTGATGAGGGAATTCTTCTGTGCTGGATGGTGCTGGGAATCAGGTTTCAGATAGGAATCTGTGTGGGTGGCTTTCCTCTAGATAGAGTGTCCCAGAGAGCCATCAGGTCTCTTCTCAAACAAAACATCCAGGAATGGTAGCTACCATCCTTCTCCATTTCCATGGTGAATTTGATGGATGGATGGGTGTATAGAATTAATGTGGTTGAGAAATTGGTTCAATGCTGGCAGGCCATGTGGCCAAATGAGGAAAGTGTCATCCACATATCTCTTCCACAAGGAAGGACATAGGGTGGATGTCTCGATGGCATCTGTTTAAAATTTCTCCATGAAAACGGCACAGAATAATTCCCTCATCAAAACACTACACCATAGGGCCCACTGCATTTCTGACCAACACCACCGAGCCAGAGAACTGGAACACGTACACCAAGCCCTTAAGATGAATGGATATTCGGACTGCATTATCCGCAAAGCTGTTTCTCCAACCATGGAGAAACAACCCCCTGAGACGCCGATCAAAACCATCACGTTACCATACATTGCAGGCATTACCAAAAATATTTCCAAAATCTTAAACAAACACAAGATCCAGGTCCGATTCAGTACAGTACACAAAATCCGTGATCTAATCCCATCTGTGAAGGATGTTATTCCTGACATGCAATATCTTGGAGTCTGCAAACTAAGTTGCAACTGTGGTTATTGTTACATTGGGGAAATGAAACTACATGTCTCGGACCGTGTTCGCGAGCACAAGGCAGATCTGAAACACGGCAGGACTAATACCTCTGCCATGGCTGACCATTGCTATAACGCTGTGGGCTCTGCAAACCTTCGGGCTACTATCAAAGGTTTTTTCATTAAGCCATCCAGATATATAAACATAGACGTAACTTCAACCGAGAAGATGGATACAAATTGAATAATCATTGGAAGGATGTTATTAACTGGATAAAACCTTAAATGCTTTACGGTGTTGCCTTAATATCCGCATCCCCTGTTGCTTCAGCTCCCCACTCCCAGCCCCGCTCTCTTCCCCTCCCCACCCCCCGACATTTTGTCTCTGCTCGCCCTTTAATCCCTTCTAGCTGCTCTTCACTTGGCAGCGCTCCACTCCCCCTACCCCAAAACCCCCCCTCTCTGTCTCTCCTCCCTGGCTCCTCCCCCCCTCTCTTGCCTATATAGCCTCTTGTTACAACAGCCCTTTTGCCCACTTCAGCAATTGTTTCTTGCTGTGGTTGTCCCACCTGATGACGGATGCTTGTGTTGCACCCGAAACGTCGTGATTTAATTTATTTCATTTTATACCTACGTGACTTTACCGAAAGAACCAAAGAGTATGTGCTCATCAGTGTTTGTTGGTGGTAAAAAGGAGTGCATGTAAATCGATTGTTCCGTATTTCCATAGTTGAATGCACGGTGCTAAACATATAGCAACCTTACTCTTTGGTTCTACTCAGTAAAGTCACGTATGTAAAAAATAAAACAACAAAAATCACGTGACTTTGCCGAATACAACCAAAGAGTATGGATCCTTGCAGTCACGAAAGCTTCAAATCTAGAATATAGCAACCTGTTTAGGTTTATTGGCAGCGTCTAGCATCTACTTAGGGACCACATATATCATCTGAAAATGAAACTAAGGTCAACCTTTTTAAAAAGAAAAAGTGAGCAAAATTTTAAAACAGAAAAACACATGATATAAAAAGTAAAGGTGACTTTGCAAACCCAACAATGAACAAAACATGAAAATAAAATTAAGTGTTGTGTTGACATCGCTACGACGGCGGCCATGGTGATGGTGCCGTAAGCTGCTGGAAGATCTACCGTTTTGCTAAATGGTGCCTCTATTGTGCATTTGCAGGAGGCTGAAGTGGAGTAACTCACTCTGGTGAACAGTTCCTGCACGTGCTCTGTGCAAGCATGCTCCTTCATCACCTCCACCAGATGCTGGATCAGGAAGCTGCCTTTGATTCGGCTCCGGTATGATACGTCGTCTGCAGCAAGTTGGGGAGTGGGGAACACAGGGGGAGACATGGGTTATAGACTCTGCTCAGAGAGACATGGATTTCAGACTCTGCTCAGACAGACATGGGTTTCAGACTCTGCTCAGACAGACATGGGTTTCAGACTAAGCTCAGACAGACATGGGTTTCGGACTCTGCTCAGACAGACATGGGTTTCAGACTCTGCTCAGACAGACATGAGTTTCAGACTCTGCTCAGACAGACATGGGTTTCAGACTCTGCTCAGGCAGACATGGGTTTCAGATTCTGCCCAAATGGACATGGGTGTCAGACTCTGCTCAGACAGACATGGGTTTCAGACTCTCCTCAGACAAACATGGGTTTCAGATTCTGCTCAGACAGACATGGGTTTCAGAGTCTGCTCAGATGGACATGGGTGTCAGACTCTGCTCAGACAGAGATGGCCGTCTAGAATGCTCTGCCTTCCGATATTAGAAAGTCAATGGAGTACTTTTAAATTTAGATTGAAAACTATTTTTTTAAACTGCTTTTGTGTACAGTTTTTGTCCTTCCGCCGCACCTCCAATTAGCCCGGTTGGCTACGTACGGTGCAAAACAAGGTCAACAAACATACATACCCAGTCTTAACCCGATCTCGAATGCTGTGCTTTGTGTGGGCACGGACATTTATGCACAACAAGTGATTTAGGTCCAGAGATTGCATGCTCCTTATTTGTCTACGTTTCAGTTTTATTGCCGCCGTTAATAAGCAGAGTGTAAATATCTTGACTTTTTTAACTCAAGCAAAAATTATATAACCAATACATTGTGCAAGTTTAGGTATGTTCTTTGTTGTTGTATTAAATAGCATGGGTTCAGCAATTACATCAGCCTACCTCCCGCTCTGCTAGTGGGGACCCTGCACTCTCCGCCGAGTTCTGTCGTTGGGAGGTTTTGCTGTACAGGCTGTGATTGAACACTAGGCTGGTGGATCCATCTCTTTGAGTAAGCTCAAGTGTCCCGTCAATCACGTGACTTCTGTGTGGCCACGCCCACTTTTAATGTTCCCCTCTCCCCGCCGCCCCCTGTGAAAAAAGACACTCGCCTATACAGAGAGGGAAAAAAGTATTTGATCCCCTGCTGATTTTGTACGTTTGCCCACTGACGAAGAAATGATCAGTCTATCATTTTAATGGTAGGTTTATTTGAACAGTGAGAGACAGAATAACAACAATAAAATCCAGAAAAACGCATGTCAAAAATGTTATAAATTGATTTGCATTTTAATGAGGGAAATAAGTATTTGACTCCTATGCAAAACATGACTTAGTACTTGGTGGCAAAACCCTTGTTGGCAATCACAGAGGTCAGACGTTTCTTGTAGTTGGCCACCAGGTTTGCACACATCTCAGGAGGGATTTTGTCCCACTCCTCTTTGCAGATCTTCTCCAAAACATTAAGGTTTCGAGGCTGGCATTTGGCAACTCGAACCTTCAGCTCCCTCCACAGATTTTCTATGGGATTAAGGTCTGGACACTGGCTAGGCCACTCCAGGACCTTAATGTGCTTCTTCTTGAGCCACTCCTTTGTTGCCTTGGCCATGTGTTTTGGGTCATTGTCATGCTGGAATACCCATCCACGACCCATTTTCAATGCCCTTGCTGAGGGAAGGAGGTTCTCACCCAAGATTTGACGGTACATTGCCCCGTCCATCGTCCCTTTGATGCGGTGAAGTTGTCCTGTCCCCTTAGCAGAAAAACACCCCCAAAGCATAATGTTTCCACCTCCATGTTTGACGGTGGGGATGGTGCTCTTGGGGTCATAGGCAGCATTCCTCCTCCTCCTCCAAACACGGCGAGTTGAGTTGATGCCAAAGAGCTGCATTTTGGTTTCATCTGACCACAACACTTTCACCCAGTTGTCCTCTGAATCATTCAGATGTTCATTGGCAAACTTCAGACGGGCATGTATATGTGCTTTCTTGAGCAGGGGGCCTTGCGGGCGCTGCAGGGTTTCAGTCCTTCACGGCGTAGTGTGTTACCAATTGTTTTCTTGGTGAATATGGTCCCAGTTGCCTTGAGATCATTGACAAGATCCTCCCGTGTAGTTCTCATTATCATTGCAGCTCCACGAGGTGAGATCTTGCATGGAGCTTCAGGCCGAGGGAGATTAACAGTTCTTTTGTGTTTCTTCCATTTGCGAATAATTGCACCAACTGTTGTCACCTTTTCGATTTAAAGCTTTCGTGACTGCAATGATTCATCTTCTTTGGTTCTTTCGGTAAAGTCACGTAGAATGAGAATAAAATAATAAATTGATAAAATAAAATAACACAATAATATTCTCACGACGTTTCGGCCACAACACAAGCGGCCTTCATCAGGTGAAGGGAGCGAGACTGTCTGGTAGGACAGCGCTGGAGTGAGAGAGCCACGTTCAGATCACGGCTTTTAAGCTGTGTGAGAGGAACAAAGAGCCTTGACGAAGGAATTAGCATAAAATTTAGCATTGAAAAGGCTGAATGATTAGCTTGTGACTGGTCACAGAAATAGCTATGTTAAAAGTTAAAGCATGCACATCCGCAGAGGCACCCATTGTTAAAAGGAATTAGCATAGAATTTAGCATTGAAATAGCTAAATTAAGGCATTCGCTTGTAACTGCTACAGAAATAGTTACGTTGAAGTCAGAGCATACACATTCACCGAGGCACTTAGTACAAATCAAAACAGGAGAATTTAGCATTGAAATAACTAGGCGAATTTAGCATTGAAATAACTGGGTGATTTGCTGGTGACTGGTCACAGAAATGACTAACCCATCTGAGCTATTCACAGTACTATATAGTGAACCAATAAAAACTAAAATATAAATTACCTTCATGTTATCAATAAACTCTATATTCTCCAATCAGCTAAGCTACCAACCATAAGTCGTTATATATCACAATGCTATATGGCGAAAAAATGGGTGGATTCTTACCCTCAAATTTCCGTACCACGGATAGCTACGGGCCCCGTTCAGACGGACGAGTTCGTCCATGGTCGGAACAGAGGAGGGGGAGAGAGACAGCTGCGAAGCCCTAGTATACTCCATGTTGTAAACCATACCATTAACCGTGGTGTGAGAGGTATTAAGAGGCAATGCTGGCGAAAGAGCTGCGGTCTGAAGGTCATCGTAAAATTACAATTAATTAAGAACAGAAATGATTTAACACATCTTTCCAGTGGTTACTAAGCCTGAATCCATCTTCTCGGTTGAAATTGTCTCTGTGCTTGTATATGTGAATGGCCTCATGAACGAATCTCTCATGGTAGCCAGTTGGTTTGCAAAGAACCTCCGTCTTGGAGAAGTCAATGTCATGTGAGCCCACTGAATTGTAACAGTGATCTGCCACGGCAGAGGAGTTCGTCTTACCGTGTTTCAAGTCTGCTTTATGTTCGCGGATGCGGTCCGAGATATGTCTTTTGGTTTCTCCAATGTAGCTACTACCACAAAGGCACTTTAGTTTGTAAACGCCCGGGTACTGTATGTCTGGAAGAGCATCTTTTACAGATGGAACTAAATCACGGATTTTGTGTACTGTGTTGAATCGGACCTGGATCTTGTGTTTATTCAGGATTTTGGAGATCTTTTTAGTGACCCCTGCAATGTAGGGTAAGGTGATGGTTTTGAGTGGCTCCACAAGAGGATCCTTCTTCATGACTGGAGTGATGGCTTTGCGGATTGTGTAGTCGGAGTAGCCATTAGCCCTGAGAGCCTGGTGTACGTGCTTGAGTTCACTGGTAATGTGTTCCTGGTCGGAAATGCATTGGGCTCTATGGTATAGAGTCTTGATGAGGCAGTTCTTCTGGGATGGATGGTGGTGGGAATCCGGTTTCAAGTAAGCATCTGTATGGGTAGCTTTCCTGTAGACAGAGTGGCTCATTGAACCATCATGTCTCCTTTTAATTAAGACATCCAGAAAGGGTAGTTTGCCATCTTTTTCGACCTCCATGGTAAATCTGATGGCTGGGTGTATGGAATTGATGTGGTCGCGGAATTGGTCTAGAGCAGGCTGGCCATGTGGCCAAATGACAAAGGTGTCATCAACGTACCTCTTCCATAAGGTCGGGCGTAGAGTGGCAGTCTGGATGGCGTCAGTTTCAAATTTTTCCATGAATACGTTGGCTACAACCGGAGAAAGGGGGGAGCCCATTGGGGTGCCCTCAGTTTGTTTGTAGAAAGTTCCATTCCAGGTGAAGTATGTGTTGGTTAAGCAATGTCTCACCAGGGGGGGTACATCAGTATGCAGTCCTTGATGAACCAATGGGCTCCCCCCTTTCTCCGGTTGTAGCCAACGTATTCATGGAAAAATTTGAAACTGACGCCATCCAGACTGCCACTCCAGACATACAGTACCCGGGCGTTTACAAACTAAAGTGCCTTTGTGGTAGTAGCTACATTGGAGAAACCAAAAGACATATCTCGGACCGCATCCGCGAACATAAAGCAGACTTGAAACACGGTAAGACGAACTCCTCTGCCGTGGCAGATCACTGTTACAATTCAGTGGGCTCACATGACATTGACTTCTCCAAGACGGAGGTTCTTTGCAAACCAACTGGCTACCATGAGAGATTCGTTCATGAGGCCATTCACATATACAAGCACAGAGACAATTTCAACCGAGAAGATGGATTCAGGCTTAGTAACCACTGGAAAGATGTGTTAAATCATTTCTGTTCTTAATTCATTGTAATTTTACGATGACCTTCAGACCGCAGCTCTTTCGCCAGCATTGCCTCTTAATACCTCTCACACCACGGTTAATGGTATGGTTTACAACATGGAGTATACTAGGGCTTCGCAGCTGTCTCTCTCCCCCTCCTCTGTTCCGACCATGGACGAACTCGTCCGTCTGAACGGGGCCCGTAGCTATCCGTGGTACGGAAATTTGAGGGTAAGAATCCACCCATTTTTTCGCCATATAGCATTGTGATATATAACGACTTATGGTTGGTAGCTTAGCTGATTGGAGAATATAGAGTTTATTGATAACATGAAGGTAATTTATATTTTAGTTTTTATTGGTTCACTATATAGTACTGTGAATAGCTCAGATGGGTTAGTCATTTCTGTGACCAGTCACCAGCAAATCACCCAGTTATTTCAATGCTAAATTCGCCTAGTTATTTCAATGCTAAATTCTCCTGTTTTGATTTGTACTAAGTGCCTCGGTGAATGTGTATGCTCTGACTTCAACGTAACTATTTCTGTAGCAGTTACAAGCGAATGCCTTAATTTAGCTATTTCAATGCTAAATTCTATGCTAATTCCTTTTAACAATGGGTGCCTCTGCGGATGTGCATGCTTTAACTTTTAACATAGCTATTTCTGTGACCAGTCACAAGCTAATCATTCAGCCTTTTCAATGCTAAATTTTATGCTAATTCCTTCGTCAAGGCTCTTTGTTCCTCTCACACAGCTTAAAAGCCGTGATCTGAACGTGGCTCTCTCACTCCAGCGCTGTCCTACCAGACAGTCTCGCTCCCTTCACCTGATGAAGGCCGCTTGTGTTGTGGCCGAAACGTCGTGAGAATATTATTGTGTTATTTTATTTTATCAATTTATTATTTTATTCTCATTCTACGTGACTTTACCGAAAGAACCAAAGAAGATGTTGTCACCTTCTCACCAATTTATAAAAAAATTACATGCGTTTTTCTGGATTTTGTTGTTGTTATTCTGTCTCTCACTGTTCAAATAAACCTACCATTAAAATTATAGACTGATCATTTCTTTGTCAGTGGGCAAACGTACAAAATTTAGCAGGGGATCAAATACTTTTTTCCCTAACTGTAACTGATCGAAGCTAATAGAATAAACTCAACTATAAACTTTTTTTTTTATTTTACGAGGTAAGACCAACTGAGCTATATAGCTGTTTCTCAGAAGCAACCTGACCACAAATGACAGCTCAACAAAGTGAATCTAAATGTGGATGGAATAACCGGACGACCCAGAGGAGATTGCACGCTACCATGGGGAGAGAGAGGGACATGCAAACTCCAAATATACAGCAGGCGACAGGGTCGAGGATCGAACCCACGACCTCCTGTACACCAGGCGAGGTAGTCGACATCTCGCCACCGTGACGCCACACCGCCCTCTCATCCCCGACATCTTGACCTGGCCATTCCTATTCTCCTCTTCTCCTTCCTGCCCGGAGTTCCTTACCGTGGTTTGAGCTGAAAAAAACTTTTCTAGGCGTGAAGGGGCGCAGCCCTCTAAGCCTGTGCCGTGACGATGCCCGGGGGCGGGTGAAGGGACAGGGGCTATGTGACCTCACCAGGCAGCGTGGAGTAGAGGCAGGTCATGTCGCTCTCCCGGGGCACCCTACAGCCACCCGTCTCCCAGTTCGCGTCCACCACCTCTTTCGGTGCCGCTGAGTCCGTGGCAATGTCAACTACCGACAATGCAAGGCGGTCCGATATTAGAATTCCATTCCAGTCATGCAGTATGAACACGTTATGCTCGTACGTTACAGTGAGCTTTACCTACGATGCTGCACAAATTTGCTTATAATAATCGTTCATTACTTCTCTATGCTGTATGCCATTGGCACATAGCAATCCTGCATCCACTATACAATTTACATGTACTGCAATGACAAAATATTATCATTATTAATAATCATATTCTGTAAATGTATTCAAATCATGCGCGAACGGTGGACGAGATAAATCGTCACGATACAATCAATCATGACACGAGCGCCAGGACTGCTGGCTTCACAGCGAGCTCACCCCTGCATGCCTGCACGATGATAATTTTGGGCTTGTCCTTCAGGCCCGGGCAGTTATTGTTGTTAAGCGCTGTGTAGATCGTCTCGATGCTCAGCAGGTCATTTTTGCCCTTTCCGAAGACCCCTCTGTTGCAGCCGTGGGACATGACAACTACAAAGGTGCTGTCCGAATGCATATGCTCGTCCATCTTCGCAAACTTCTTCACGAGGTTTTCAATTTCCTAAAGATGAAGAAAAAAGCGTGGACGGATGATTTAATCCGGCCCTTTATTGCTCAATTTTAGACGACCCTTTATTTCTGTGCTTTTTATCGGGTAGGTATTTTTACTTTGTATGTTATTTAAATAAGAGACGCAAAGATCCGGGGTGCTCGGCTTCTGAGTGACCGACGTGTCCGGGCATCATTGTGGTGATCCCCAGCAGTGATCTAGGGAGCGAGAGACAAAAGGGGGAGAGAAAAAGGCACACAAATAGGAAAGGGAAACGGAAGGGGACAGAACAAAGAGAGGAGCCAAATGAGGAGTGAAGCAATGAAAGGAGACCGCTCTCTTCCTATGAGTGAGAGATCCGTGCAATGTTGTCCCCTGAGTGTCCAAGGGTGGATATCAAATTGCACGAGGTTTTAGAAAATGTGTTCCAACGTGGGTGATTCAAAAGATCTCGTATTGCCGAGGCTGAATGTGGGGCTGAGGAACCCTTCATGGTGGCCTGGTCTAGGTCTATCAAGTGGCAGCGGGTGTTAAACGCAATTGGACAGAGGCGCCGGTTTGGATTCAAATGCACCTCCCGTGGGCTACACTGTGGAGCACTATGAAAATTAAAAGCATAGTAATCCGGTATTAATTTACCGATTAAAAATCCGAAAGCGTGGGGGGAAAAAAAAGTATTTTTATTTTTGCTTTGCGGCAGGGCGTGCCAAATCCCACGTGTTTCATTATCTGGTTTAACTTCAGGTTGACTTTAGGGAGAAGTAAAGATATATATAAGTTGTAAAAATTAAAATTGGCCAGAGGAAGGTGCTTGTGGGGGCCAGAGCGGGTCGATGGGCCGTATGTTTGACACCCCTGGTCTAGGATGATACGCAGGGTCACCATTAGTACAGAAGCACGATTTCAAGCTTGCGGCCCACCGAGGTGGAGGAGGGCCGCTCGCGTGGCCCCCACCGGCTCGCGCGGCCCCCACCGGCTCGTCTGGGTTCCCCATCATTGCTTTAGAGCAGCTCTCTTTCTGGGCCATCGAGAGGAGGCCCCTTCTGCCAACAGCGGCTTGAGCAAGCAATCGCAGAGCTAAATTTTCACCACCTGTTGCATAGAAACACAAACCTACCTCTGCGCTTTGGTCTTTGTGTACAATCGGAGTGTAATCCAGCTCCTTGAAAAGCCACACCAAGTACTTAACATCCTCCTCAGAGCCATTACGCTTCAATAACCCTTCACCAGTAAAGTTCATATTGTTGATGATGAGGGCCTGCCTCTGTCTTGCTGGTCCACGTGGCCTCACCCGGTAAACCTGAAAAATGTGCAATTGTTCATTCAAATAAGACACAAGAACAACAACTTGGGTGCCATTTTCAATACCTTGCTGATCTTGTCAAGGAGCATAAACGGTTATCCTCGCAGCAGCAGTGGCTTTTGGATAACCATCGAACAAAGACGGTCACCAAATCGCGTGCTTTCAAATTCGCTTCTGCGGCCGTCTGGGTTGCTCTTCCTTCCAATATTAGGAAGCAACTGGAGCTATGCACTTTTAAATTGGCATGGTTGGCTATGGATGGTGGGAAAAAAATTAAACATACATGCATAAATTTTTTATTCCAATCTCAGAACATGGATCCACGACCATGCTATGCTTGGAATCTGCTTCTTTAAATGAATCACTGCCAATTCACCTCTCACTTCTGGACTGATAACACGCTCCTCAAAGTTCCTTTCTCGTGTGTCCTTACATTTCCACCCATCCCATTCCTCCTCTGAAAATAAGTGCAACCTTCCATGTCAGAGAACGGCCTACACAATGAGGTTTTATATAACTACTTCCGCAACATTTTCAAGGAACCCCTTATCCACACTCATAGCATTTCCACCACCATCCCACCACCCTCCAACTAAATGTTTTAAATTCTCAAGAGCTGGAATTTATCCAAATTAAATTAGACGTTTTCGTAGTCACTGGTGACTGAGTTGAGACCATCAACACCATCTGGGAATAAAGAGTATTTGGTTGCCGTTATACATTTCCACGCGAGATGCCACTTCGTTGAGCTATGATTTGTGGCCAGGTCCCTTCTAAAAAATAACTCTATAGCTCAGTGGGCCTTACCTGGTAAAGTTTGTTTTTTATAGTTTATAAAGTGAACGGGAATTATTCAAACTCCGTGTCGTTGAATGGATCTGCGAGCTGGCGACCCTCTGGCATCTCCAAGTACATATGTATGGAATTCTTTCGCACCGTACATAGCCAACCGTGGTCGCAAAGGAATCTGCCCCTCATCCGCATGCTTAAAGTTTAGTTTTAACTCTCTCCGCTTGAGAGCCTGGTTTACTTACGGGCGCATGACACTCCAATTCAAACCCATGATCTCAGAGGCTGCAGCCCATCGCCATACCTTCTGAATCAGCTGACCACCTCTCCAAGTGCCATTGTAATGACTGAGGATGGATAACGAGCTGAACTGTCATAGTTTGTATTTAAACACATTTGCTTTAATTAGTTTTAAATGTCATCCTGATTTCATAGGGACTTACATATTCTTCTCCCTTTGTTGAATTGTAAAAGTCTTCTCTTGATGCCTTCACTCTCTCTGTGCCTGAGGTCACACTATCCGTGACATCTTCTGAAAATGAAAAAAATCAGGCAGCCAATCCAATAATCGCAGTGGCAGATGCTTGGTCTTCAGACATGAGAGTTTCAGAAGAGATAACTTTTTTTGAGCACATAGCTCAAAATAATGAGCTACATTGTCGAAAATACATATTTAAAAAGCAATGACTCCCTTCAATATCCATTTTCTTTAGGAGCACAGATCCTATGCGGAGTGAATGCTCTACCACGTTTCATGGCAAGCAGTTGGGTTGCATAAAAAGATTGAGCAATATCAAACTTCTTGGTTCATTCGGTAAAGTCACGTAGAAGGGAAATAATAAAATAATACAAATAAAACATAATAAAATAAAATTCTCACGACGTTTTGGCCACAACGCAAGCAGCCGTCCTCAGGTGAAGAAACAGCGCTGTCGGAAAGACAGCATCCTAATGAACACTGCTAAGCTTGGCAGCGTATTTTTAAGCTGGGTGGGAGGAGGAGAGAGCCTTGACAAAGGAGTTTACATATCAACAGAGGAATTTAGCATATTGATGACAAATGCAGATATGGGGTTAGTCACTCCTTGCGGAATGTGTAGGCGGTGGGGGGGTCTCAAAGTCATATTATGCTAGTGTATTATGTAGGATTAGCAGTAAAGGGAGGGACATTTTAATAATAAAGAACTGTAGCAGCCAAACCACCGAGTATCAAGCTAGTGTATTATGTGGAAAACAAAAAAGGAGTTTCTAACGAACTACAAATATCATACTACCATACAATAAACCAATGGAAAAAACTAAAAACTAAATATAAACTACACCAATATAATCAATGTACTATATACTCTCCAATAAGCTGAGCTATTAACATAAAGTAACTAAGAATACACTACACTATATAATGAATACCATATAGTAAACTGATAAAAAACTAAAATATAAACTACATCAATATTATCAATAAACTCAATATACTCTCCAATCAGCTAAGCTACTAACAATAAGTCATTATACATTACAATTCTATGTCGAAAAAAGTGGCGGTTTCTTTTTCCTCAACGTTAGCACCACGGAAAGCGGCGAGCGTTGTTCAGACAGACGAGTCCATCTATGCTCGGAACGGAGGAGGGGGGAGAGAGAGAAACAGCCACGATGCGCTGCTCTGTCCTGTGTTGCGTTACAACTGTGCTATAAACTCGACTACTATACATTACAGTATTATACCTTCCAATCTAAACTACACTGTATAATATCTTATACACAGCCCAATATAAGCTCTAACATTATGCATTATATTGATATGCCTCCAACTAAACTTTTTTCTACATTACACGACTATACACCGTACTATACACTGCCATAGACAGACCCTAACATTGAATTATACACTGCGTTACTATACACTACCCTATACTTTAGACTATAACAATATTAGACTTGTAATATTACACTATGTGTTATTCTACCAACCCTAATGTATACCGAAAGAACCAAGAAGATGAATCCCTGCAGTCACGAAAGCTTTAAATCGAAATATCAAACTTAACCACAAACAGCAGTAATCGGGTAGTGAGAATCAGTGTAGCGGTATGGATGTGCAATCTTGCTTGAGTGCGGAAACATTTTAAAGGGGGTCTACATGGGTCACCCATTATCAGAAGAATCAGAATATTTATTTATACTGGATGAATCAGATGAGCTATAAAGCCCTTTTCCACAAATTTCCAGAAGGGACATTACGGCATGGCACCAACCACCAACATTCGCAGTTGACTGCCAGCTTTTCTCCCCCAAGACCCCGAGGCCTCGCCCCACCCTGCTTTATATCCCCTCGCTCCTCTTTCCTTCTTTCCCGCCAAACAAAATACATGAAAGTTGTCATTATTTCCAGATCAACCGGCATTTACATCACAGTCCCTACGGACTACCTGAAGGACCGTCGCGGACAACCGGTGGTCTGGGGAACCACACTCTGAGAACCACTGCTGGAGATGCGTGAAGTGAAGAAATGAGGGATCACAAGTCAGGCACATGGAGGTGGGCACTGTCGCGTGGCCTGTTGACAAGGATGAGACCGACTAGGTTCAGGAGCACGGTGGGATGCAGGCCGCTGAGACAGGGTGTAAGGTTGCCGGACGACCACTTGTGGGGGACGATATGTCGGTGGCACCTGCAGCAGTTTGGTAGGACACTGGGACTCGTAGCTGGGGCCTACCTGTTTTCAGAGTCATCAATACTTCGTACACGGGTTTTGTTTCACTCATCAAACGATCTCTCAGTGGAGTATTTTCTCTGCAGTATGGTAACAGCGTCTCCTTGAGAAATCTGGTGCAGACTCCTTCACCCATATCGATCAGATGGTCGAGCAAAAACCTTGGCAGCTCCGCACGTGGTTTTTCATCTAACATAATATATTCTGAATGATTGATAATATCTTCTGCATCAAGCCTGTCAAGGATTTCCTTTATGGAGGGATAAAGGATTGTCCGCAGATGAACTTTATATTTTTTTATCAATCGCAGGTTAGGATCACCAGACATCTTGAACAATTTTCTTTATCTGAAATGGAAAAATACATTATAATTATTGATATTACAAGATGTTCAAATATGCGTGTCCTAGTTACATGGCCGAATGGTCGTGCGTTCACCACTCATGGCATTTGTGGACAGTTAAAAGCCAGAGGGCGCCCTGATCATGACTGCATGTGTAATAACCTGAAAAGTAAGCAACAACCATTTTTCAGTGGATTTTAATGATCCCCTGACTTCAGTTACAAGAGTAGGCCATTGTGTGCTAGCATCAGGGTCCAAATTCGAAAATTACCTGCAAATGACTCAATTGGGTGTCTACACACAGGAGCAATCATCTCTTGCAAATGAGGGTCATCCTGAACTCCTGAGTTCTCACCTGGTTAAACAGAAAAATAGTCTTATGCTCTTATTGATGAAATGGCGGAAATACGGCGATTTAAATACTGGCCTGACCTTGCCCAAGTACAGTATATGCACAGCCCCTTTGTCAATCGACTGCCCAGTGAGGGCCTCCCCATGCCATAACATTCGTTTGGGATATTTGTCCATACTTCACCGGGCTGGTCGGTGAGAGTTGGGTGAACATAAAGAGCAGAGACTTGGGAGCGTTGGCGTAGAGTGCAGCAGTCACTCTGCCGACACACGTTTCCCGACAGCAACAATGCATGACAATTAGCCAGGCTCCAACCTGCTTGGCAATCGAGATCTCATGAGGGCGGGCGTAAGTCCGAGTGCCTTGGTTGATGGGCATGGGGCTGTGCTCGTGAATGTTAGGGGCCTGGAGTCAATCGTGGAAATTCAAAAGATTCCCATGGCAACGGACAATTTTTCCAAAGAATCATCTCAAATTAGTGCATTGGGTACTGGAAATTGTACTTCTAGCACAAGGCTATCACGAAGGAAAGTAGGTGCAATTTATGTTTCACAGACGACTATAAAGTGTGCAGTCGCTTCCACCATATAAATGTGAAATTCCAATGAATGAATGTTTTCCTTTAACCAGCAGGTGAATTAAACCCAGCAATTCCTCTTTTTCAGGGGCTATACGTGGGAGATGTATATACGTAGAGTATGTCGAACTTCTTTGCACCGTACGTAGCCAACCGTGCTAATCGCCGAATTTGAGCTGGGTTTTTCTCTTGACTTGTGAGAGTTGTGTGCTTGACATTACTGTTACTGTACCTTTCCGAGCCAAAACTACCTTGAACGAGAAATGATGAATCACGTTACGTGCAAGACGATTCGTTCTAGCTTAATCGAACATGATAGACAACACGTATCTCGCTTCATCGTTCCGTCTCTGTTCGGTGTCACACATCATATCTGTTCTCGACCCCATTTCTCTTTTCATCGCGTGAAGTGTGGATGGCTTCGCTGGCAGGTTGTCACGGAACAGACGTATGTGCCATGAGTGGACTAAGATGACTGGCATATGCACCGCATTTTAACCGACCGGAGCTCCGCTCGCTGGTGTGAGCGTCACTTCACCGTTGTTGCTGGAGAGTGACTGCCCTCAAGTACCCGGTAAACTCAAAAGTGCATCTAGCCTGGCACTTGCCAGTAGCGTCCCTTCAAGAGCCTCCACCGGAGATGCCGATCTCGACAAACCGCTGCTACCACAGTCATGGGCAAGTCCAATCAGCTGCACATGCCCTCCCGTACCGTGCCCGTATGAACCCCTCTCTATCAGGCCAAACATAAGCTGCTTGACCAGGCGGTGGCTGGGCATGTCGGCTAACATGCGCCAACACCGAGAGTTGGTACATCCATAAAGACAAAGATCCCCCGGCCCCTCTATAGCCTGGACAGACTGTTGGGGCAAGTGCTTGTTAGCGGGCAGCACCTTTTGAAGGAGGGCAAGAGCAACAGGAGGGGGTGGGTGTCCAGCACCACGCCGCGTTTGAGTTCACTCACCTTGCGTGCCTGGGCCAAGCACGAGTGATAAGGGAGGGGGTATGCGTGGCGCTCGACGCGGTGAACCGAAACCCAAAAGGAGGAAGCAAAACAAAAACTTCGATTTACGGGAAACGCGGTAACGTCACGTAACATTGTCCGCTTTTCCCGCATGCCTCGACCACAGGGTGGCGCTGTGTTAATGAATATTGTATCGGGACACCGTTGCTTTCATGATTAACAACTGAATGCCCGTGGTTCGCGGTGCGCGTGCAGTAAACGTGGCTGAATCAGAATACGCTGGAGGAATCCGATGAGCTATAAAGCTGTTTTTCTCCAGGGTTAATCGCTGCGTCGACTCATCGGTAAGCGATCCATCGAGTTTGCCCCCCTCCAACCCATTGATTATTGCGACACGTCAACCGCCTCCTCTTTTTGTTAATTGTCAGCCCGTTGTTTTATTATATCGCATTACACCGCACGTGCAGCCTCACAGCTGAGTGTGGGGCCGTCCATAAATGACGTCACGCGATTTTGGACGATTTTTGACCCCCCCCCCTAGTCACACGAAGTCACTAAAAGTCAGACCCCCCTCAAATATGACGTCACAAAGCTCTGCCCCCCCCCTCCCCCAATAAATAAAACATGCTTCAAAACTCTCTAAACTATTGTCATTGTAGTGCGTATTTAATGTGGTGCTACACTCTGATGTAGGAGAAAACATTTATTAAAAAGTTTATTTAATTAAGTAGAACGTGTTGTCTATATTTATTTAAAGTTGCGCATTTTGATGTGACGTCACATTTCTCAACCCCCCCCCCCCCATCGTCACACATCGTCACAAATGTCTGCCCTCCCCCCAGGTGCGTGACGTCATTTATGGACGGCCCCTGTCCCCTGTGTTCGATTCCTGACTTGGGCGCCTTCTCTTCCTAGAATTGGTCTATTCTCCCCCCTGCTCTGTGAGAGTGGTGCGCGCGCGTGCGTGGAGGAGGAGGCTCGTGAAGGACCCCCACTGGGCAGGTTGGGAGGCAGTCGCCCTCCAACAACAAGAACAAAAGGGCAGAGGAGCGACGCTCACAACAACGAGCGGAGCGCCGGGCCGATAAATACGGCAAAGTTAGCACAGCAGGGGGCACAGCTGGGTGCATCTACCGGTCATCTCAATCAGCCAACCCATGGCACCTGCTGGGTCTGTCCCGTGACCTCCTCTCAGCGTGTATTCGACACTTCAGGTGGCCTCAAAGTGCACCTAGCCTGGCACAAGCGCCGTGGTGACATCACTGCCACTTCGTGGCAAACGGCGACTGTTGTGTGTGACTGGAGGGGAATGCCTTCATAGGTCCTTTCTAACAGCCCTTGCTCCTACAGTCTGTTCAGGCCTTACGGGAGATCTTTTGCGCGTGTGTGTGGGGAGCGGTGGCGTAGTGGTTAGCGCGCCGCGCTACGAACCCGGCGACCCGAATTCGATTCCCGCTCACGGCCAACGCCAGTGGCGATCATCTGAATAGGTCCTGGGCCCTCTCCTAGGTCGACTCAGCCTCAAATGAGTACATGGTGCGATGTGTAAAGATCGCCACTGGGGAGACAAAGGTGGCCGGGCGTGGTGTTGGCCAACAACCCCCCTCGTGTGCTGTGCGAGCATTCATAGGTGCTCACTAACAGCACTTACCATGAAAGTATGTTAATGATATACGAAGGAGCTTTGTTTTTTTTTGGTAAGTGGACTTTTTATGTTATCCATTTGTTCTGCATTAATTTCCTCCGGGTTCTCCGGTTTCCTCCCATAGCTAAAACAAATACATACAATGTAACTGGTATTGCCCAAAGTACAGTATCTCATTGCTGAAACATTACCTCGAAATTACTCAATTGGGATTACACGCAACATCGCCCGCTGCTGTGAAAACTTGGCAGGACCCTGCTGAAAATGGGTTTGAAGCTCAGTGAAGCTATCTCGGGGTAAACAAGCGTAATAAAAAGTATTATAGTTTAAAGTCTTTGTAATAAATGACACAGACACGCAGTCATACAAAGGGACGGCTCTGTTGTGGTGGGTACGTGTGTGTATCTTTGGAGTGAGCCACACCATTATACAATATATCATCGATAACCACAAGCTCTGGATCGGATTTGACACACAGTGTCTCATCAGCAAGTCGATGCTGGTGAACTGCCAGATGATGGAGACAATGTCCCTCACGTTAAAATATGGATCATATTTCGAAGCTAAATAATACAATACACAGATCACAATTACAAATAGTGTAGTTGGCAAAATAGAAAAGCAGATAATGTCTCCTTAATATATCTATCTCTCCACGTACAAATATAATCAATTCACGGCCTATTTATTCTGAGGAACTGGAGATGCTTCTGCTGAACCTGGAGAATACCACTAAGAGGGGCGACCTTTATCATCATCCCCACGAAAATCAAGCACCTGCCTGGATATTGTATCATAAAATACATTTTCCATAATAAAAAATACTCTACACTCTGAATTATCCATGAGTAATGGGGCAGTTGTGGCTAGATTTGAGGAGTCACATCTTTGGGCAGTTGTGCTCATGACCAGTTCCGGTTTGGCATCAGAGGATGTTTTTGATATATAGTTATTTTATATATATAGTTTCATCGGTTGTATAACGCTATTCCCGGCGATAGTTATTCCCTCTCTTCTCTCTGTTTGTGAAACGTTGACCCCTTGAAAGGAAGATCTGCGCCGCCATGAAACATTCAGACTGGATAGCCTACGATTCACCCTGGGTTTAACTAGATCGGATTGTGTGAGGAGCTCACATATCCTTGCAAGGTTTGGACACGTTCCCAATCAGTGAGCTCCTCCGAACAGGCGAGGCTGCGTTGAAATAGGTCGTGTAGCCTGCATGCCCAGCCACCGCATTTCCAAGCAACTTCTGTTTGGCCGCATGGAGGGAGCAAAACGGGCTACGGCAGGGGCTATAGCAGAGATTGGTTAATGCGGTGTGAAACTTAGTCGACTTGCCCAGTAGCGTCCAGCTCGTGCAGGAGGCTGCTGGTCCGCTGAAGGCAGTCGCAACAACGGAGTTGATTAGAGGAGCGACGCTCATAACTATCCGAGTGCTGGACGATCCATGGCATGTTGGCACATTGGGCAGCACAAGTGTTGTATATGCCAGTCAACTCGTAACACCTGGATGAGTCCTGCGACTTCCTCAGTCATGTACGCCCGTAACAATTATTTACGTATAACTAGCGGCACCTTGAAGTCCACTCCACTCCCGTGGCTTCCTGTGCTGGCGAACATCGCTCCAGCAAACATCCGACGTGACGCAGCGACAATCCGGGTGTACACCAAGCTAATGGAAAACTTCGCCCTGCCGCTCCACCAAGACATAAAGGAACCCCCAAGCCCTCGGCTTAAATCCAGGAAGGCTTTCTGGATACGCGCCTCTGCTCTGGCAACTGAAAATAAAGACGCCGGCACTCAATGGCCTGGGATTCTCTCACGACGGCTGTGGACCACATTGAACCACGCTCGGACACAGCACGGGAGATGTGCGTACACGTTCTATGAATGGAAAATCAAGAATCACCAAACTGCGGCTTTGGTAAAGCCCAAACCATCAAACACATCACCGGCAAGAGCGCCATCCATGCACACCCTGGCAGCATCGCTGCCGCCTTGGATTGAAGGACCTTAACATTTAACCATGACATCATCTATATAAATTGTTGCCTACATGCCATACGAAAGAAGACCTATAACCAGAGTATAGATATACTATATACAAAGCATTGTGGTTTCGTATGAAGCATACCGTATTGGTGCTGTCTCTGGGTGTCCAGGTGAATCCACGTGACGATAAAATCACGTGCTCGGTCCGTGTCGACTCGCCGTCTCAGCTCAGGTTGTATGAACGCGGCGCTGTTATATCGCCGTCTGCTCTGGATTACTCATGCTAATGACAGAAGGGGGAACCCCTTACCACGGACTTCATTGTGAGGGGTTATCGGTGAATCAACGAGGAAGGGAAACATGGTGGTATTTTACCTTCCTCGTGCGCTATTGTGGGTCTGATGTTTGCAATTCCACACGCGCTCTCTACGCGCTCTGCGTTCATAATAAACAAGCCAGGTGTGTGTGTGTTGTGTGTGTGTGTGTGTTTTTTCATCTTTGTGGGCAGTGTAGCGGTTAGCGCGTTGCTCGACGAACCTGGCGACCCAAGCATTATTCCCGCTCATGGCCAACACCCAGTGACGATTATCTGAACCGGTCGTGGGCCTTCCCTAGGTCGACTCAACCTCAAATGGGTACCTG
This sequence comes from Petromyzon marinus, assembly GCF_048934315.1. NCBI lineage: Eukaryota > Metazoa > Chordata > Hyperoartia > Petromyzontiformes > Petromyzontidae > Petromyzon > Petromyzon marinus. Next base: position 24,506,795 of record NC_133668.1, on the reverse strand, counting down.
GTACGGTGTGTAAAATCATCGCCACTGGGGAGACAAAGGTGGTCGGTTGGTACAGGTGCTGGCCATCCACCCCCTGGTGTACCGTGGCAGCCTTCATATGTGTTCGCTAATAGCACTTGCCCCAAATGTCCATTAAGGTTATACGTGTGTAGAATTTATTTAGTACCGTACATACAGTACACAAACGTGCTCATCGGAGGTGCTGGGTAAGGACAACAAACTAAACACAAAAAGCAGTTATTTGTATTTCCGTATGCATGAGTGTGTAGTATTTTCGCATGCAGGGGTTTTTTGACCTTGGGGTGCGTGGGCGCGTGCAGGGGATCAATAACACGGGTCTGTGTCTCATCGCAGTCACCTTATCTTCTTGTCTTCTACCGGGTTATAAACAGTGTACATAAGATGATGGTAGCTGCAATTCCGCACGTTGACTTTTGAACTGCAGAATCCCATTTTGAAGGCAGCTTAAATGTATCCACGTTAATTTAACAAGTGGGCTTTCGCAACCAATGTTATTCATGATAATAAAAGTTACTTTACGTTAGATCGCGTAAATATAAATGTGTAGTTAATCCACCACCACCCGACACAGGCAATCAGTAAGGTTTGTCACGTAAACAAAACGTGCCAATTAGTTACTACTTCAGCACACCGGTGTGTTGGAGAGTAAAATTGTAAATGCTGTGGCTTTTTCTGTTTAGTTTGTTGTCTTTTCCCCACACCACTCACGAGCACGGTTGGCTACGTATGGTGTGAAATAATTTCAACATACATACATTTCACGTGAAAGCATTATTATTATTTTCAGATAAACATCAACATCTGGGCTGTGATCCACAAACCTGCCAGGAAAAACTTTAGCAATTTTCATGAGTAGGCAGAATTTGTAAAGCATGAGCCCACTCCCATCCTGTCATCTGCATGATGGACAGGGTTCGCTCAATGTTTGTTTATACATTTTAAACTATTGCAACAATGTTTATTTGCAATCATAAGCAAGCAGTCTATAACTTGTGTACCACACACTGTGGTGTGTGTCACTGTGTCCATGTGAGTACAATCCCCATGGGCAGAGTTGTGGGCTGAATCCAGTTTAGATTGGAAGTTCAGACTGCGATGCATTTTAAAAGTTAGTCAGCAATGTGTTTATCGTTTTTACTTGAATGCAAACACTTGCTGTGTGTAATTAGGACAACGGATTGGAGACGACACTACCCAGGAGACTACACATACAGTGAGGGAAAAAAGTATTTGATCCCCTGCTGATTTTGTACGTTTGCCCACTGACAAAGAAATGATCAGTCTATAATTCTAATGGTAGGTTTATTTGAACAGTGAGAGACAGAATAACAACAACAAAAAATCCAGAAAAACGCATGTCAAAAATGTTATAAATGTATTTGCATTTTTATAAGGGAAATAAGTATTTGACCCCTCTGCAAAACATGACTTAGTACTTGGTGGCAAAACCCTTGTTGGCAATGACAGAGGTCAGACGTTTCTTGTAGTTGGCCACCAGGTTTGCACACATCTCAGGAGGGATTTTGTCCCACTCCTCTTTGCAGATCTTCTCCAAGTCATTAAGGTTTCGATGCTGACGTTTGGCAACTCGAACCTTCAGCTCCCTCCACAGATTTTCTATGGGATTAAGGTCTGGAGACTGGCTAGGCCACTCCAGGACCTTAATGTGCTTCTTCTTGAGCCACTCTTTTGTTGCCTTGGCCGTGTGTTTTGGGTCATTGCCATGCTAGAATACCCATCCATGACCCATTTTCAAAGCCTTGGCTGAGGGAAGGAGGTTCTCACCCATGATTTGATGGTACATGGCCCCGTCAATCGTCCCTTTGATGCGGTGAAGTTGTCCTGTCCCTTTAGCAGAAAAACACCCCCAAAGCATAATGTTTCCACCTCCATGTTTGACGGTGGGGATGGTGTTCTTGGGATCATAGGCAGCATTCCTCCTCCTCCAAACACGGCGAGTTGAGTTGATGCCAAAGAGCTGCATTTTGGTCTCATCTGACCATAACACTTTCATCCAGTTGTCCTCTGAATCATTCAGATGTTCATTGGCAAACTTCAGACGGGCATGTATATGTGCTTTCTTGAGCAGGGGGACCTTGCGGGCGCTGCAGGATTTCAGTCCTTCACGGCGTAGTGTGTTACCAATTGTTTTCTTGGTGACTATGGTCCCAGCTGCCTTGAGATCATTGACAAGATCCTCCCGTGTAGTTCTGGGCTGATTCCTCACCGTTCTCATGATCATTGCAACTCCACGAGCTGAGATCTTGCATGGAGCCCCAGGCCGAGGGAGATTGACAGAAATTTTGTGTTTCTTACATTTGCGAATAATCGCACCAACTGTTGTCACCTTCTCACCAAGCTTCTTGGCAATGGTCTTGTAGCCCATGCCAGCCTTGTGTAGGTCTACAATCTTGTCCCTGACATCCTTGGAGAGCTCTTTGGTCTTGGCCATGGTGGAGAGTGTGGAATCTGATTGATTGCTTCTGAGGACAGGTGTCTTTTATACAGGTAACAAGCTGAGATTAGGAGCACTTCCTTTAAGAGTGTGCTCCTAATCTCAGCTCGTTACCTGTATAAAAGACACCTGGGAGCCAGAAATCTTTCTGATTGAGAGGGGGCCAAATACTTATTTCACTCATTAAAATGCAAATCAATTTATAACATTTTTGACATGCGTTTTAATGGATTTTTGTTGTTGTTATTCTGTCTCTTACTGTTCAAATAAACCTACCATTAAAATTATAGACTGATCATTTCTTTGTCAGTTGGCAAACGTACAAAATCAGCAGGGGATCAAATACTTTTTCCCCTCACTGTAAGACTGCATTATGCATCAAAGTGAATGTGAGATAGGGGGGTCCGTCGGGCGAGTGTGTGTGTGGTTGGTGGTGAAAAATGCAGTTGTGCTTCTGGCCTTCGAGAATCACCATGTTCAGTGAGGCTGCGTGTGTGGTCTGTTGGGTGTGGAACCAGGTAGAAATCTGTATGCAGCTTCTCCATGGTATTCTTACTGTGATAAGTAAATGTAGAAACAAGTTGTATTGATATAATTATATACTCGCTTAAAATGGTTAATTGATAAAAACATAATCACTAAAAATATATATTTCCATTAAATTACGCTTTACAAAGCTTAGGATGCTGGTCGTTTTATGTCACGTCATGAGATTGTTGCAATAAACAGTAATTCTGTTATTGAACGCATACAACAAGTACAGTATTAATCCCGAAGAACCCCCTTTTCAGGCTGTATGTGCATGACAAATAATTGTAATATTTCACATTCAACCAATTAAGCCTGCAGTCACGAAAGCTTCAAGTCAATATTGTAAAATAAAGTCTGCTGTGATCGTTTGTAATGAGTGGTAGATTTATGAGATGGCTCTTGAGGCTTTTATATTGAGGCTCAAGATCCCCCAACAATTAAATAAAATGTGAGCTGTTACCAGGTCTACTCCACAATTACCAACACCTCCGATTATCACGGTTGGCTACGTACGGTGCGAAAGAAGTTCAACATACATAAATTATGCAAATGGGGTTCATCGTGGCAAATGTATTAGAATCAGATATTCTATGTTTAAGTCCGAGGACTTCGTTTCTCTCATAAGAGATGTTCTTATTAAAGCACTTATTCAGAAACTGGTATTCCTTGTTATAACCCTCTGGCTTTATACATATATTTAACATGGCGATGTCAGAGCACTGGTGCAGATTCCGTTTGAAAGTTGCACACATCTAGGAAGATCTGGTTTATGAGAGGACTCACTCTCAAAAACAAGATCGACGGGGGGAGATTCATCTTCAGGATTGCCAAGCAAACAACGGAAGCCACGAGGAGGGTCACAGCCACACCACCCAAGACCGCCACCTTTAAAATGCCTACATTATGAAATTAAATTGAAGAAACAATGTCATCCCATCTATGAAGGCTCGAACAAAATATTCACTCAAATTTACTCAGATTACGATATTTATGCAAAACTGTACCACATTTAAGGAGCGTATTCAATGCATACAATACATTTATAGTTACCTATATGAATGCAGTATCACATGTATGGTCTATGGATTGTATTAAGGCCGTAATTATAATATTTTGGGGGGGGGGAGGCGGACATCCTCCCCCCCAAATATTCAAATATGCTCAAAATGTCCCCCTCAATATATTGCTATAAAATAAATGTCTGTTTATGTGATTGTGGTTATGGTTGTACTTTATTCATCCATAATGTATGCCATTACATACAATCAAACAAGAAAAGGTAAAAAAGAAAAAACAGAGGCAAATTCAAATTTAGATTTTTTTTTCTGGGGGGGGGGACCCCCAGATCCCCTGGAAGATTTGGTCCCCCCAATGTTGACTCCATGGCTACGGCCTTGGATTGTATACAATGTAGAGTACATCTGAAATCAAGGCAAGTGAAGCATATCGAACAGAAAGCTGGACAATGAAGAAGGAAGAGCACGTGCTATTGAAAGCAGAAATACTAAAGCTGTGCCAGATTACCACAGCAACACTGAGTGATAGGTAGAGATGTGAGGGCATCAGAATACAACAGCGAAGGAAGCAAAACAGAGATGAATGAATGATCCATTTAACACGTAGGCTTTCGCGACAGTTATTATCCATAAGAGGTTTTTGGGCTAGAGTGTGTAAATGTGTGTCGTTAGACACGCCACCACCCGAAACAGCCAATCAGTAAGTTTTGTCACGTAAACAAAACATTCCAATTCGTTACTAGTTCGTCACACTGATGTGTTGGAGTGTAAACCCAAAACATTTACAATTCGAGTACGACGTTTCGCCGGTAATTACAACCAGCCTAATCAGGTGATAGCCAGGTGACGTGACAAACCTTACTAATTGGCTGTGTCGGGTGGTAGTGGCGGATTTAACGACACATGTGACCTCTTATGAATGAATGATCCTTATAGAGCAGGGGTCCCCAACCCCCGGGCCGCGGACCGATACTTCTGTCCGTGCCTCTGTCCCGCACTGCGCCACTTGTCACGTGGTGTTGGTAAGCCCACAAGCTCCGACCCCTAGTAGCCAAAATGAGTAAAAAAACAAACGACACTGGAGAGCTTCATTGAAAAGAGGGAAAGACCCAATGATGACCCCCCCCCCCCGTCCCGGTCCGTGAAAAAATTGTTGTCTTCCACGAAACCGGTCCCTGGTGCCAAAAAGGTTGGGGACCGCTGTTTAAATATAGAGGACTGAATTTTCTGTTTGTGTTATAGTGCCGCCTACTGGAACTTTTACCATCTTCAACCTCCCTTCTGGCTATACTATATTCAAAACATAAAATCACGGTGAGTTTTTACAGAAAAATATTAGTTTGAATGAGTTGACATTAGGCGTGAATGTATGCAACTCTCACAAGGGAACCAAACGTACGTAAATCCCTCTCCAATCGACAATTGTGTTTTACGTTTCTTGCAAATAAAGCTCATTGTTTCAGAAAATCTAGAGCAGATGAAAGAGTGTATTTGAAGACAACCCTACTTCAGGATAATTTCCAGCTCCTGTTAATTAGGTGAGTACGGTGGAATGCTAAGATATATTTGATATTTTGGTATTTTAAATAGGTTGCACCAACGTATGACTATATTCTAAGCTGATGGAGCAAACAGGCACAGAACGCCAGGGAATTCTGTTTTTTGCTAATATATCCCTTGTCAAAACACACTGCTGTAAAAGTGAAAGACTTTTTCTACAAGGAAAACGCATGTCATGCTTCGAGAATATAAACTCACAATTTCCACCAGCTGAAACGTCATTGCAACCTTCCAAGGCAGTGGTTGTGAGTGGCACTGTGTGAGAGTTTGCAATAAAACAGTGAAGGGACAGAGGGTGGTCGTCATTGCACCGATTTAGCCAGTATTGGTTCAGTCGATACTAATCCATTAGGAAATACATGGATACTAAATATTTCACTGTGAGCTCATACAAAATAATTTTTAGAGTGAGCCTATGATCACTTCTAGCAGAACATAAAAAAGCTGCATTTTCCAAACGTTATCAAATTTGGGAACTGAGTATGGTATCTTTTTAATGCTGAGTAAACAATTTCACTTACTTATTAAACTATTAAACTTTTAGAAACTATTTTTTTATTTGACCAGGTAAGGCCCACAAAGCTACATCGCTCTTTTTCAGAAGCAACCTGACAACAAATGATAGCCAAACGAAGTGGCTTATCATGTGGACATTTATAGCAGCCAAACACTATAAACGCATGTTTCTAAATGTAGAGGAAAAACTGGAGGATCCGGAGAAAAAATCCACGCGACCACGGGGAGAACATGCAAACTGCAAATATACAGCAGGTGTCAGGGTTAGGATCGAACCCGCGAACTCCTGTATAAAAGGCGAGGTAGTTAAACCTTGCCACCACAGCACCCCTGAATGAAGGGTCCTTATCATTTATCTATGCTTGCTGAGAAATATAATGTGAAATCCAGATTTACACTCCTGTACATTTAAACAAAAGTAAAATTAAGCAGGCATTTGTGAATGTCAGTGGTCGATGCGTTAATTTCATTAAATAGATGTGGACGGCTTAGTCAAAAGTGAACCACTGATTTTAGAGTGAACTGTGGTTTATACCACCAATAATAACACTTTAATAGACTAGATGATCTTATTAAATTAACATATTCACAATCAAGTCATGTGGATACAATACATGATCATATATACTGAACACAGCATAACGTTATTAAATGCTGTCATTGAGTAATGACTTTAGTGGCCAATTTCTCTACAGCAAACAGACTACAGTATTTTACATTTTTATACCGTTACTTTCTCGGCCTCGCTGTGCGCTGCATTGCACCACTATCCGAGTAGTTAACCTCGCATTCAATAAACGTTGAGAGCCAGGGTGAACATCTGACTCCGACGTATTTCATGAATTGAACGAGGTAAAACTAATGGAAAAACACAGCACAAAATGCAGCATCTGTTACTACTTATGTATTATAATAATAGGGGGTTTTCCCCTTTTTTTCTGGCAACAAAACTGAAACCTTTTTACGAGGATTCATGTCTGCATTAACCACAATACCTGCAGTCAAAATGTAAACAAAAAACCTACTATGATAATATATGCATTGTCCTTGAAGCTGATTGGTCCAAACCAAGGGACGGCTTTCTTTTGAGCCTCGACCCAATTGGTGCTCGACCATATGACGCCAAAATACATTAATGCTTGTAAAAAGGTTTCAGTTTTGTTGCCAGAAAACGGGGAAAACCCCTATTATTATATTTTGGTACTGGCAAAGGAGGTCTAATGATATACTTGTGTATTGTTTTTATTTAACGCGGACAACTTCTTCTTTTCTCCTGTGTAACATTTAATTGAACAGAACTCCTCGCGTTCGGCACCCTGTAACTCCCTTGTGATTTTCCCACTAACGCTGCTCGCCTGCTTCGCTCGCTCCGCTTTCTCCTTCTCACTCTCCTAGCCTCTCCACTGCTAGCCTGCTTTCTCTCTCACTCTCCTAGCCTCTACTGCTAGCCTGCTTTCTCTCTCACTCTCCTAGCCTCTATACTGCTAGCCTGCTTTCTCTCTCACTCTCCTAGCCTCTCTACTGCTAGCCTGCTCTCACTCTCACTCTCCTAGCCTCTACTGCTAGCCTGCTCTCTCTCTCTCACTCTCCTCGCCTCTACTGCTAGCCTGCTTTCTCTCTCACAGCCTCTACTGCTAGCCTGCTCTCACTATCCTGGCCTCTATACTGCTAGCCTGCTCTCACTCTCACTCTCCTAGCCTCTCTACTGCTAGCCTGCTCTCACTCTCACTCTCCTAGCCTCTCTACTGCTAGCCTGCTCTCTCTCACCTCTCCTAGCCTCTACTGCTAGCCTGCTCTCTCACTCTCCTAGCCTCTCTACTGCTAGCCTGCTCTCGCTCTCACTCTCCTAGCCTCTCTACTGCTAGCCTGCTCTCACTCTCACTCTCGTAGCATCTCTACTGCTAGCCTGCTCTCACTCTACTGGCCTCTCTACTGCTAGCTTACTCTCTCACTCTCCTAGCCTCTCTACTGCTAGCCTGCTCTCACTCTCCTGGCCTCTCTACTGCTAGCCTGCTCTCACCCTCACTCTCCTAGCCTCTCTACTGCTAGCCTGCTCTCGCTCTCACTCTCGTAGCATCTCTATTGCTAGCCTGCTCTCACTCTCACTCTCCTAGCCTCTCTACTGCTAGCCTGCTCTCACTCTCCTAGCCTCTCTACTGCTAGCCTGTTCTCACTCTCCTAGCCTCTCTACTGCTAGCCTGTTCTCACTCTCCTAGCCTCTCTACTGCTAGCCTGCTCTCACACTCACTCTTCTGGCCTTTCTACTGCTAGCCTGCTCTCTCTCACTCCCCTCGCCTCTACTGCTAGCCTACTCTCGCTATCACTCTCCTAGCCTCTCTACTGCTAGCCTGTTCTCTCTCTCACTCCCCTCGCCTCTACTGCTAGCCTGCTCTCACTCTCCTGGCCTCTCCACTGCTAGCCTGCTCTCACTCTCCTGGCCTCTCCACTGCTAGCCTGCTCTCACTCTCCTAGCCTCTCTACTGCTAGCCTGCTCTCACTCTGAGCCTCTCTACTGCTAGCCTGCTCTCACTCACTCTCCTGGCCTCTCTACTGCTAGCCTGCTCTCACTCTCACTCTCCTAGCCTCTCTCCTGCTAGCCTGCCACGCTCCGCTGCTGGCCTACCACTACACGCTCTGATAGCTTCCCACCACAGACTCTGCTAGCCTCTCCACTGCTAGCCTATTACTATAGTCGGGTAGCTTCTCCACTGCTAGCCTCTCACTATCTCTTATGCTACCTTCTCTACTGCTAACCTACCACCACATACTCTGCTAGCTTCTCCACTGCTAGCCTTCCGCTATATACTCTGCTAGCTTCTCTACTGCTGGCTTCACATGCTCACACTTAGGATTCCGCTAGCTTCTCTACTGCTAGCCTTTCTACCCTCGTCCCTCCACCCTCGCCCCTTGCCCCCAGTGGGGGTTAAGCCATCGCCGCTGGAGAGGGCCAGGTGTGGAGAGGGGGGCCTGGGACTTCTCTCGTCTTTCCTCTTGTCTTCACTCCGACCAACTCAACTATCTCTCTCTCTGTCACACACACACTCCCGTTTATATCCCCCTCCTTATTAACTCATGAATTAAGCTGGCGACCTCCCGTTGCCTCACGCCCGTGGCTTCTGCCGCTATCGCCTCAATCCCCCGTCAACCTGGCGCCTGTTCCGCGCCTGGATTTGCAGCCAGTCAATTTGAAATGTGATTATTTCATTTATTTCAAAAACTGCAAAACTTTGCTATTTTGTAATTAAGACGATGCTCGTGAGAGACTGCGCCGCCTAATCAAACGGCCACGTCGATTGCATCCACGTGCGCATACGAGAGCGGCAGGCTCGACCACTTCATTTTGGTTCCAAAGGCAAAAGATTGTAGAACGTGTAAAACGCACCGTGCGTCCCGTGATGGGTCGGCAGAACTGAAGTTTGAGGCGATGCGGTCAAAGTGCCTCGTTTTAAATTGCTTAAAATGTTTTATGTATATAAATGATTTAACCTTTTTCAGACGCGTGTTATTTGTTTGCTGTGTGTGTTGTTGTTTGTACGTAAAGAATCACCCTGCAAAGTTTACACACGCGAGGTCTACTCATCGCTATTGTGACCAGCATTGTGACAGGCGCGAGAGAAGATTAGAAATTAGTGTCGTCGCACGTGAAACCAGGAGGCACCCGGTCTGCCACCCACCGAAGGGGCAATTATAGGAGATGATTGCCACCTGGCAAAGCCGTCAGCTCAATAAGGCAGGGGAGCGGGGAGGAGAGCGACCATAAAAAGCTGGTCCGGCAGGTCTACCTGGGATATTCACACATGAGTTATGGAGCCGTCTGTGTTAACCGGATGGCTGCTGGTGGTCCTAGCTCTGGAGCGCTCATCAAAGCTGTCTGCAGGTCATGTTATTGTCCGTTATGCGAACAACCAAATATGCGGGTGCGTAAACGGTTCGCAGATTTTACCGCTCGAGTTGATGCTGATGAGCGTTCTGGTCTATAAAGCGATCTCCACTGTGCGATGGTTTGTAGAGCTGTTAATGTTTCGACCCTGATCTGATCGGCGAAGAGCATTACCATTGTCCTAGAATTATGTGGAAAGTACCAAATCTTTGATAGAACGCTAGTGTTGACTTTGAGTCCGAAGCTATGTTTGAGTCCATGTGCGTGTTTCAATCGGACTTGGCAACTTGATGAAACTATGGCATTTTGAAAGGGGAGAAGAGAAGCGGCAAAATCGTGGCTTGAGGGTGGCGCGTTGTTTGTAAGCCCAAAGTGTTAGGAGCGAGGCTTTTTGATAACGCAGATGCGACTTTTTCCACACCCGGTTGGGCTGCGATGTGGCTATGTAATTGGCAATGGAACTTCTCTCCGTGAACCCATCTGTGTGGATTATTTGAGGTTGGGGGCGCCACGGTGGCGAGATGTTAGCTACCTCTCTTTGTTTACAGGTGGTCGTGTAGATTTTTTTTCCTGGGTCCTCCGGTTTTTCCCTCCATAGACTTATACATGCGTTTTACAGTACACTATTTGGCTGCTATTAATTTCCTATCATTTGCAGCCAGATCGCGTCTGAAAGAGCTATATAGTTCAGTGGGTCTGGTAAAATGCCAAAAATCTTATTTTTTTTTAATATATATTCTGCAATGCGTGGATTTCTCTAAGCTTTCCTTACCCCCCCCCCCCCCCCCTGCACGACGATGCAAAGAATTGCCTTCAATTAGAGTTTCTAACAAAGCAATGCAGACCTTAGACAAATGTCATTACGGTTACTTGACAAGGTAGTGCGCCCAGTAAACATGCAATGTTGGCCCAACGCTCCATGTTTATTGGGTGCGAGGTAAGGACTAACGGCAGGTTGTTGTTTTTTTTTAGTCTGCGAATAACGTCATGTTTTTAATAATGCGTAAGTGTTCGTGGTTGTTGCTGGCTGTCTTTTTGGAATGCGGCTTCGATTTGCACATCGTGTCATTCGGCACGCTGTCGCGACTTCCTTCCATTTGCTGGGTGGTTCGGTTCCTGAAAAAATGTTTTTGGGTGTTAACAGCATGGAGCCGGCAGGTGGAGCGCGCCTTAACGCCGCAATACCTCGCCGATCGCAAGTCGCAGAACATTATCACGCTAACTCCGGTCGTCCTCGCAGCGGTGTTTGGCTGCCTATCGAACAAAGACCGTCGCGTGCTTCTGTGGCCGTCTGGAGTGTTCTTCCCTCCGATTATTAGGGAGTCATTAGAGCTATGCACTTGTTAAAATATAAATTTGACCTCTTTCTAGAACGTTCCGTTTTTGTTTTCTCCCCTGCCTCCGCAACTCCGATGAGCACGTTTGTCTACATATAGTGCGAAAGAGGTTCGACACATGGCAAGGATCTGTTTTTCATATTTTTTTTCTCATCTCCATTCCTACAGCTCCGAAGCGCGGACCCATGTCCACGTGGGACAACTCGTGCCCCAGGCTGGACTCTAACTCTGATCCCTGGACCTGCCTCGCCAACTTCTCGTGGGAACGCAGCTCGGCAAAGAACATCGCCACGGGTGAACTCCTTTTTTATGCGGTGGCAGTCTTGAGTAACTTAAACGTTTGACGAAACGTAATTTCTCTGGAACGAGCACCTGTTGCTAACGCACATTCCCTGTGATTTCTTGTTCCCAGAACGGGAATGCAATCGGATCGCAGCAACGTTTAAAAATGTAACTGGACGGATTTTGGCTGGAATAGTGCATTGTGTCCTCGGTGCGCCAATTCGATAGAATTGCACGCTGCATGATTTTATTTTTTTACATCGGCGTTACCGCTTATTGAAAGCGCTTTTCCCCAATAAACGTCAATTTATTCGGACAAACACAGCTGAAGGTAGATCCACGAAAGCGCCATCTCGTATTTCCACTCATGATGGAGTGACGCATGCCCGAGAACGGGTACGTGCACATTGGTCAATCGTATTCCATTGCTTGGTTTTAAAGGTCGTGGGACCTAGTTGTAAAACCTCCCTTTGTGTGCATCCTAAATGTAGCGGACACGGACTTGTACAAAACCTGCATCAAGGCGTGGGTTTCGCCAGCCCCTGGGGAGTGCACCGTGCCGGACCCAAGTTCTAGAAGCGGCGGCAGCTACTGCAGCCTGGTTCCTGACCAGGACTGTAGCAACATCACTGCCTGCCCTGGCCCCTTGGGGTCGTGGGACGACACCGGCACACACCAAGGCGAGTGTGCTGACACTTCACGCTTAACTGTTATAATGACATTATGCCACGTTTGTACCTCCCTAGACGCTGTTGCCGAAACTCCCAAGATTTTCAGGAATCGAATATTGTTAGGCCAATGTCATGATTTAATGACTGTTTGCTTTGTGGGTGGAAATTGGAGAGGGACCACCACTCGTACGATGGGATTACAGTACCTGGAACTGCCATCTATTAATCTCGCAGCCTCATTCCTACAGCACCTGGCAGGCCCTGGTGGGTCATCCTTTCAAGTGTAGTGAATGACTGAGACGCAACTTCTTAGAGGCAATTTTTTTAATTAAACACTGAGCACACTTTGCACTTTATACTATACACACCCTACACTGTTACTGTCTCTCGCTTATATGCAACTCCGCACAGGTTGCTAGCCTACACACAACGCTAGCCGTCTGACACTGACGGCGCTGAACTAAGACGGCCAACTACGTCTAGCAGCGCAATTATTAAATGCAGACGACGGCGACGAAGGCACGAGACGACAGCAGCGATGGCAACTCTTCAGCAGCAACGGCGACGTAGATCTCACTCCAAACGACAGCCCCGAGACCCCCTTTGGGGGCCCTTCTACTCGCCCAGGCCATGCCCCGCTTCTGGAACCGACTAGCAGGCTCTCGACGTGTCCCTTCTGTAACCTTTTCCCTAGATTCCTCTCGGGTCTGTCACGTGGCCTGCTGTCAGCCAGGGCTTCTACAAGCTGCAGATCCCCTGCCAGCAGCCAGCGCTATGCTACTTGGTGACCAATTCTGTCACTACACGAGTAATAGCCACGTTTCAACCCTTCTTGGTTTCTGATATCTGAATTTAAAGCGATTTGGTCACGATCAAATGAACCGGCATGAAAATATGGTGGTTATATGGGATAAGACGTCATTTCCGAAAAGCAATGGCAATAAATGCCCAAGTTTGGCAATTCAGACTTGATAATTGATTTGACCAGATTTAAGCTACACATGCATTAATTTTAGGACTGTTAGACCTATTTAATGGGAAGTCGTGAGGACATGTTTGGGAAATTCTGCAGTAAATATCCTAGTATTTTATAAAAGACCGTGTCCTTGGCATGTTTCACGAGTACTGATGGTGACTGACACTACTGTTGTTTGGAAATGCTTTATCTTCAACCCCAGGATTGCAGAAGCCTGGGTTCTGTCCCTCCGTAGTTCATGACGTATTGTGCATTCACTTCGTGGAGCGTTGCTCTGCCGATCTCGAGTGCCCTGGCCGACTTAAGTGCTGCGACGCAAAGTGTGAACGCCACTGCATGCAGCCACAGGAAGGTACATAATTCACAGCTGGTCCATTATTGATTGGCTAAATGTACTATTAACTCTCAAACTGAGATTGTTCTTGGATGATGTATGGTCCAACTCGTGAGATAATTAGCTGTATGGTCCATTTACTCGGTCATGTACAGCTTGAACTTACAATCCACAACAGAATACTTGGCGCACTGAAGGAACGCTATCAAGCGTACGATTTAAAATATTGTTTTAATGTCACGTTACTGTTTGTATTGGATATTTATATTTTAAGCTGCCTGACTTGTTCGATGGCTGCAGGTGTGCACAAGCTCGGGTTGTGTCCCCTGGCGAGTGACAAGGTTGTGTGCACCCGGCTTGAAGAGGGCTGCAGCAGTGACTTGGGATGCCCAGGGGAGCTCAAGTGCTGCCTCGTCTCGTGCGGCCGGGCATGTGTGCAGCCTGACCTAGGTATCCAAGTGAACCTGTTCTTGAAAACCTTCGGCATTGTTTTAAACATCGCATCCCTTTTTTCAAGGCTAAAGTCAATTTTTTTTAAAAGAGCTGTATGGCTAGTGACATGTGTTCAGATTCTTACGGGAACTGCTTAAAATTGTAATGGTGCTTGACTTAAGGCAAGTTATTTTAACACGTTATTTCGTGTTTTTTTCAGATTCTACAAAACGCTCCGTTCCATTTCAGTAACCTGGACTCGCATGGCTTGCAGAATTTAAGAATGCGTTTATAATTATGCTATGTTTTAAAATACTTTTAATATTCTAATTTTGCTCAATAAAGATTTTTTTTCTGGTAGATGTTTCAATTGTGACATGTTGGCAGATATTAGAAATATTTTGGATTCTAAAACCACACTTGTCAACTTGGACATTTCCCACGCCTTGCAAACTCATGCAAAATGACACTGCATTAAAAAGCAATTTTTCAGCTTTTAAAACCTTCCCTGAGCAGACTTGATTTTAAGATTAATTTCTACGTGCAGCCCTTGTAAATGCATTGACTTTCCCTTCACAATGTGACGGTCATGGAGCTTACTTTTCCATACTGGTGTAGGGTAATGTAACATGGGAAGGGATAGTGGGGTCGGCAGAGATGGGTGGAAACAGCTACATGGTACTGTGAGGGAAGGTTCAAGAAGGGAAGTAAAAGACTAATCTGCTGGAAGTATCTACCGGGGGGAAGTGGTGGACGTTACCAGGGTGTGGCCGAGCAGGTATGAGGGAACGAGGCCTGCGATAAGGGCACTGGCTTGGGGACTTGACTGAAGGTGGATGACATCGGTGCCGACATGGTGGAAGCCAAAGACTGTCCGATATCTACATGGTTGAAACCAAGGACTGTTTGAGATGCGTAGAAACGACCAGGGTTGCAAAGTCATTGCCTTGTGACATGCCAGTCTTACTCTGGCCTTGTAAATAGGTTGCTATAAAATAAATCGTCTAGAAAAGTAACCTGCGAAGGCACTTCACGCTGTTTTAGTGATAGTTCAAGGTATGGGGTTTGGTGAAGCAATGGATTTAGCTGGACTGCCATCTATTGCCCGTTAGGCAACCCCACAGACTTGAATGCCTGTTATGCATAGCCATTTATCCAATAACTCTTCGGGGTCAATGCTTTGCATTCGAGTTTGGGAGTGCATTCCAGGTGATTTTGGTCATGTGCAAAATAATTTAACGTAGTTGAGCCCACTCCATTGCAAACGCCTTTGTTTTAAACATTTGATTAGTTGAACATCGATATCAATTTAAGCTTTTCCTTTCCTGGATTTGTATTGAGAATCTTTAGAAGTAGCAGTGCCAGGTCGGAATTATGCATGAGATGTACGTTTGAATTGCAAAGGTATACCTGGCAAATATTTAAATTGGTGTATAGTGGCAAAGGATTTTGGAACAGAAAGCATCTGATGCAATATAAACGCTGGTCTTTTAAGACATGCATAGTTTTTGTTGTGGAAAATGTAGCACGTTGCCCCTTTTTAAGCATGTTAAACAATATACAATCTCTGAATGCAAGCGATTTGGATTTGCAAGACTGCAGGTACGAGTCGCCCAGAATCTACAGATGCCATCAATTCCTGCATTGAACAATCCTAAAAAAATCATGTTGGTAAACATTTGTTTCCAAAACTCACTTTTTTATGGCACATTTTAATCTTATAGTCCTAAGCCCTTGTTGGTCTTTGAACCTACCCCACTCCTACCTACCAACCCCCTATTGAGAGCGACACACTCCCCTTCCCACGATCCAAGCTGTCTGGAGGAAGGGGTGGGTCTCAAATTGATAAAATGGGCATGGCCTAACGGGAAGGGGTGGAGCCTAAATAGGAAGTGGACAGCTTAATGAGACAGGATGCAAGCTACCTGAGCAAGGGCAGGACTGGCAGAACTAAGCCCAAAACTGCAAACCCACACCAAAATAGATTGCAACTTAAACTAAATTCTGCATATATTGCTTTAACTGCAAACCTCCCTGTTCATTTTAGGAAAGTGGAGAAAAAATGCAAAAGGCAGGACATATGCCACAGATGAAGCCAAATGTGAAGGTGCATAATTACAATGTGTGGTCTGTCAAGATGGTAGAAAACAATGATTTACAGGGAAGTTTATTTTCAGAAAGCTATTTAACCAGTCAATTCAACCCTGCATCCATACGAAAAAACTGCTGATACCCAATCCTTAAATATAATCTGTTTAAGTCATTGTAAGTGAAACAAACTAATTCAAGATGTAATAAAAAGGCTATTATGCTTTGCAATTTTAGATTTCAGGCGAAACAAGCAAACAGTACAGAATTGGTATTCCAAGTGAAAGGCAGTAATGCACAAAATGGGAAATTAACACTTTATCCATTAAAAAACAAATGACAATGACATTACACAGGCAGCAAATGACTCTAAGCTCACAAACTGCAAAACCCAATGTGATAGATGTGGGGATTTAAAACATAAAGACTGCTATTTGTTTTTCAACATTGAAATGCCCTGGTTACCCTATTAATTTTACCTTTGTCAGTCAACAATTCACTTCTACAAGGGCAAATATACTTTTCAAAATAACAAAAAAATTGATGTTTGACAAAATCCTGGCATGTTGTAGCCACCAACACTGAGGGATGCCACAGCCTGGTCCACGTGCAGCAACGTGAAGGGCCACAGCTGATGGTCAGCCGAGGCACGCAGTGGAGGACCTTTCTCTTCTTACTTGTAAGCATTGGCCTTGTGTTTGGGCAGAAAGGTGAAGCTGGATGGCACTGGCCCTAAAAGCATCTCACTGCATACAAAAAGGTCACACCACATTAGGCAATAAAATCATACTTTAACGACTATTTGAACACAGGTTGACAGAGGCATCATTTTCACCATAACATTGTATCACATTTCCATGAACACTGAAAAGGTTGACAAATTTTTCCCATGACTACCATACAGCACTCGTGACACACAACTTGGCACAGGCCTTGGGGTTTGTTTCTATAAAGGAGTTGCACACTTTCACCCAGGACTACTTCAGAAAGGGTCGTAACCTCATGGGGTCAAGACATCCCTTGCAACAGTGTGGAAATACATAGGGGAGAGGTTAGCTAGCAATAGTCTAACTTAACCCAGCCTGAGTTAAATTTAGTTGAAAAAATTTCGTTGGGAATAGGGCAGGGGAGGATGAAATGGAGGCTGAGTCATGGGAACCTCACGGCTCTGTTCAGATACACAGATTGGCACGAAGTCTGATAATTTCTTATTGTGCGCTCTTGAGTCCATTCCATCACGAATGCACACATAGAAAGCTCTTTGCAAAACACAGGTTTAAGTATCTTGCAAAACTGGCTCAGGGATGGATCCTGAAGGTGTGCTGGTAAGTATTTGCAGGTTTTTGGGTCGGAGACTCCGAAAGTGTGCTGGCCGTATCGCACAAGGTTCACACGTGGGTACAGTAGATCACCATGGGTTGCAGATAGAAGACAGTGTTGATTTGGGTCTGAGACTGGTACGCACTGATCAAACGGGTTTGAACCTTAGACAATAAATGGGCCCCATTCCTCGGGTATTGAGCCTAAATATTAGAGCAATAAATGAACAATGTAAGAATTAAGAACACGTTTATATTCATGCCATCTTACCCAAAAAAATCTCATGAATATTGGTCACAATCCTACATGTTAAACTCATTAAGAATGGCTTGCAACGTTACAATTTTCATAAATGTACAAAAAAAATAATAAGCATTTATCATTTACATAGAAATAATTCAATCATGCTGTCTGCCACCTGTCCACACTGAACAGTCACAAATATGACTGGTTGGCGTAGTTCCATTCTGTTCTCTGCACTGTGGCACCAAGAACAAAACTTACAGGGAACCCTCCGCACCTGATTGTGATCCAGTCGGCGACGTTCTGGCTGGCCATTAGGCTCTCCATGTCATCCCGGCCCAGGTAGTACGGTGGACGCTCATTAATTTTCAGCGGCACACGTTCCAGGATTCCCACGGGGATATACCTGAGCCAGACAGTCGGGCATACTTTTTTTGTAAAAAGCAAGCCACGCATTGAGGATGGTCACCAACTTTTGCTTTTGAAGATACCTTGCATAACGTATACATACGTGAAAATAACTTAAAGAGAAGGTGCATAAACACAATGCACATTGAAGGTACGAGAGAAATATCAAATTAATTGTGCTCTAATAAAAAAAAAACACATTGCTTGACATTGGTGTCTGACACTGCTGCTAAACCTATTACATTGTCCTGTCACCCATAATTATGAACCTACACAGCAGTGCCACCCACCAGTGATAAAGCTTCTGTTATACTGGTAGGAACGAAGTTGTAAACTGAGTGTACCAGCCTGCAATAGATTAATGTGTCCGTCCGTCCCCTTTCAATACTTTAACGAAGTGAAATCTCGTGCTGTTGGGGTGTAAAAATAAAATTGCGCAAAATTCAAATGTTCCTACCAGCCCACCCTGCAGGGACCTGTTTTTCAAAATTGCTTCACATCTGGTGATGTAAAGCATGACCAGATGTCATGCAACCAAACATCAGAGATCAAATTCCTGGTCTCATGTAGACGTGACGAGCAACAAAACGTCGCTCACCGGCATAGGAAGGAGAGCCACTCCAGCAGGAACTTGCGTGTCTTTTCCACCCCCTGCGTGTCCGAGCCCCAGTGCTCCAGGCCATATTTTGTGAAGTCCCGCAGCAGCTCAAAGCGCTCATGGGATGAGATATCCCAGTGTCGCCGCCCTTTGATTTCCGTGAAGATCCATGGCTTGACCAGCGCACCTCTGCACTCAAAAGCCATAGGCACCATCATATTGAGCACCAACTTTGCGTCATCAGTCACAACGTATATCATAAAATGAACAAGTGAATTCCAAATGTTTTTACGCGATGCTTTAAAATGGTTGACAACCTATTGTGCCAACTTATTCATTTGTTTTCACAAGTAATTTTTCCTCGACATTAAATAACCTTCATTTCCAGTACAGAAAGCAAAAATTATAGGGTGGGGGGGCGGATAAATTTTACTTATTCAGGTACAAAGCCATGGTATTTTTTCACATTGAGATACCTATCAAAACAGAACTATTATAAGTCGTGAGATTATGATCTCCTGAAGTGTATTAATGTTCAACAGATATCCAAATCACGTTTCGTTCATGACTGCAGCGCTTAACAAGCAAAAAAACGGCACCAAAGCAAGCACCCCAGGCACCCTTAAATATTGTACAATATTGCAATGCATTTAACCTCTTGTTAAGTAAGCTCTAATTAAAATGTGAAGCTTGTTGATGTTTAGTTTTTTGTCCTTCCTCCGCACCCCCGATTAGCACGGTTGGCTACATACGGTGCGAAATAAGTTCAACATACATACAAGGTGTGTGCACCATAAGACAAAGACAAGTGAGATGGTTCCCAACCTGGCGATCATGACGCCGGCTACTTTTGTCTGTCGAGCCAGATCCATGTCCTCGTAAGACAGCACATCTCCATTGCCTGCATGGGAAAAATGTAATTTAATCCAAACCATCACCAGTAGTAATGATCAATCCACTGATGGATTAAGGTCTCCCAAAGCCGTCGCCATCTCTGATGGTCCTGCGATGTAATGACCCATGTGCAAATTGTCTGATTGAACCACTCCATCTCTGGAGCAAAACATAAGTCACGTAAAACAAGTGTGCTGAACACTGAAGATCAATCTGGAACATACTTCAGTGTGTATATATGTATGACCATTACTGGTAGGAACCTCCTGGTTACACCAGCCCACAGGGGATTATTGTGTCCGTCCGTCGTGCATCCAAAAATGGGAGGGGTGGGGCTGGGTGGAGAGGGGAGGGGCTGGGTGGGGAGGGTGGGGCTGGGTGGGGCTTGGTGGGGAGGGGAGGGTGGGGAGGGTGTGGAGGTTGGGGCTGGGTGGGGGGTGGGAGGGGTGGGGCTGGTTTGTGCCCACCCTCACAGTCGGGCATATTTGCGGAATAAACCACGTGGTGCCGCCATTGACCCTGGCCATTGAACGAGCAATCCAACGTTCCTACCAGCTCCCTCCGCAGGAATGTGTTATTGAGGCAGACCAGTAAGAGAACTAAATAAAATCAAGAGCAGGCTGCAGTGCTTTTTAGAAAACTGAACTTAATAATAAAATAATATGATTTGCGAAAGGATATTGTGTAGTGACAGCGCCGACTGCTGTCCACCAGCAGCAACTGCGGTGGACAGTTAGTGCATGCGCCGTTGAGCATATACACGGTGTGTGTGCCGGCAGGGTGGAGGAACTGGGGCAAGGGTCACGGTACCCCTCTTTGGGGGGCCCCTGGAACCCTCTGGTGGGTTCAAGAAGGGAGGCGCGGCTGAGGCGGAGCCAAGCCGCGCCAAGTAAAATATAAGCAGCGGAGAGCGAGAGCTCCGGGCTGCCGGTTTGGGGAGTGGACTCGTCTCGTCGTCGCTGTCTCCGCCGCCGCCTTCGTCCGATCATTGCGCGGCCGAACAGTAGTTGGCCGTCTTGGTCGACGCCGTCAATGCAACACGGGCATGGTCGTGTCTGGGCCGGGCTGTACGGCAGCGTGGTCGTGAGAGAGGAGTGGGTGGTGTAAACGAGATAGAGATAATAGAGAGACGGTGCCTCCTGCAACTACCTCGTCTCCGACTGAGTGTGCGCGCAGTACACCACACGCACACACACGCCGGGTGGGAGGAGGACGCTACACATGCAAAACTGACATGACACGAGCTGTTCATTCTCATGAGATTTAAAAATATTATCACGTTCCAAAGCCACTTTCACATGCCGATAAACTGTGCTCCAACTTTACTTCCCAAACTACCAGCACAAGTGCAGTAAATATGAAATCTCTTCTATAATTTATGGCAGTTTATTCAAAGTACTGTAGTGGCTCCGCTACTATCTTCCGTACATTTCTCACTCCACCTATGTAATCCTTCATCAGAAATTTTAGCGTGATAAATTCACAGCGCAGAGCAGAATAAAGTTTATTTAAATATATATCCACATGCAAACTATCAATTGTTGGCAACAAGTGTTCAATTCAAGGATCATAATTATAAATAGCATTAAGAAAAATTGTAGTGTATTTTTCTCATACCATATTCAGATCTGAATACTGACATAGCATTTTTGCACAAAACGCAAATGATCTGCTTGAGAGTGGACAGGATTACCATGGGAGCATGCACATCACATATGTCACAACTAATTCTCCCAAAATAAATCTCATCATTGTCAGATCTCGGATGCAAAGTAGGACTGAGCCTGCTTAGTGCTTGGGTGGGTGACCACTAGCGCACACAGCCAGATTTGTTTGGGAGGGGGATGCAAGGTGCCAGGAGGTGGCAGTACAATGGACTAAGTTCACATTGAGATTCAATGCTTTCATTCTGTGCAGAGCTTGTGTTATCCCAAACTATTAATGTTTTCTGTGCATTCATAGCTTCCTTTTTAGACGCCAAACTATTGAATGGAATTGGAAAAAAAGACCAATGTAGAAACCTCCTGAAATTAGTCTAGCGGCTCCGTAAGGCTTTCCTGGGTAAAGGGAATGATTCAAGAGTACGATACCGAATAAGGGCAGCGGGCTGGCCACCTCTGCACAGTAGTCGATGTACTTCCAGTCAGCCAGTTTTGTGTAGCGTTGTTCCCGCGACCGGCCATGCAGCTACACTCACACAGCAGAGCGTCACTCATTACCAATGAGCAGTGCCACCGCACGTGATGAGCTTAATACCTTCATATTAGCACTGCCTCTTACACGCCAGCCAAGGCCCGTGTCAATCACTGAACCAACCACGTGGTGAATGCTCTTCAGTGGATGTACACACACACACACACTTTTTTTTTGTCAAAACCATTTGCCTCGATCATTGCTGTTAATTTACACATGCTCTTCAGGAGCTTAGGCTGGAATTTATGAGTTAATTCCCTAATAAGTGGGGAATGGCTGCAGAGACATTTTCTGCATAACTAACACCGGGCAAATTTAGGCATGAACAAAAAAAACATTACATTAACAAGTAGAATTCGTATTGCAAAATTAAGTGAAAAAAGTGTATTCATTGTGTCTTTTAGTCCAACAAATTTAATTATAATGTGAATTTTCATGGAGGACTTTTATCATCTATTTATTACGTTAAAACCAGCCTCCACAAACTGTATATATGCCTTACTGGATGAAACATTGACCGATAATGTATTTATTTTTTATTTGTCACGGAAGTAAATCTTGAGGCGTACACGTAGACACATGCCGAAGTTTGCGAATATGCATTCCAGCAGCGATATAATTCAACAAATCACCAACAAAATTATGCGTGGACATCTGCTTCCAGAGTAAGAGAAAGAACCAGTGGTTAGGCTTGCTATTTCCAGCAGTAGTCACGTTTGAGCTGTGTGCTTGTACGTACAGTGACCATCGAGATGCCCCAGTCACGCAGCTCAGGGATGAGTTTGTGGGCCGTGTTCGTTTTTTCCTGCA
Organism: Petromyzon marinus; assembly: GCF_048934315.1. Taxonomy (NCBI): domain Eukaryota; kingdom Metazoa; phylum Chordata; class Hyperoartia; order Petromyzontiformes; family Petromyzontidae; genus Petromyzon; species Petromyzon marinus. The sequence continues at coordinate 24,484,230 of NC_133668.1, read as the reverse complement.
CTCCGGTCCGTATTTTTGCCGTAAGGGGCACATCAAGAACCTACAGCAGCGCACGTGCGCGAAGGGGAACACAGACGTGAAAAAAGTCTCTCGCTAACACACACACACCAAAAAGTTAAAATAAATGGGCAATGTGTGACTGATTGGAAGATATAAACACGTGGATAGAAATGGTCACGCAGAAATGTAACAAGTAGAAATGCACGATGTCCAACACAAGATCATGTTGAGTGGATAAAGATTAGTTTAATGGTGTTAGGTTGTATGGATTCAATTGATTAGCCTTACCGACACCATGCCACGCACAATCTGCTCAAACTTAAGTCCCCGGTTCATGAGAGCACATCCTCCTCCCTGTGCACAAAAGCACATTTATTTATACATGTACACATGGGCACCCATGTGCAATAGAAGCACAAGTAACTTAAAGCACAAGCTACACACAGAGCTACTTATAAACGTAGAGTCAGTGTTCATTTTCCTATCCCTACCTTACCCTAAGGCAATGCATCAGGGGAGAGGTGGGTCTGCAAAGGAGGTGAAAAAATGTGTTTGAAGAATATTAAACCTCTGTCAGGCATCTATCATCAAAAAGGGCCTTTAACTTTGGTATGTCACCCAGAAGCTGTATGGTTAAAAACACCCAGCTGGTATGCTCACAGATACCAACTTCACAGTGTCTTAAGATGTGGGTGAATCTAGATACAATACACATCCAAATTGTAATGCATAAGGAATAACATGGAATTACTGAAGATTTAACAAAGCCTGCACATGTGAAGTGCACAGGCTTAACCAGAAGGTCTGCAAAGTGCAACTTCTAACATTTGAAAATTGGATTTCATTTTATCAGAATTGTGTATAAAAATGATGTGCATTGATGATTAATTTGTAAACAAATAAACTATATTGTGTAATTTGGGAGTTGAATAGGTGTAACACAAAAATATAATATCGCACATGTGCATGTGTACTGTACAACTCTTTTGTGAAAACACTGCTGGATGAGGGGCCTTCCCATGCCATGTGAGTTTTGGGGGTTTGAACAGTTTTCACCATGCTGGTCAGTGTGGGTTGGTAAAGGTGGAAAGCATATATATTGGCTCATAGCACAGTACACTGGTCTCTGCTATAAAATTTCCATGCAATAAGCCACTTTGTTGAGCTATCATTTGTGACCAGGTCGCTTCTGTAAAATAAGTTAATACATCAAGTGGGCTTTACCTGGCAAGAAAAAACATTTTTTATTTGCATAATTTTAAGTGATTTATTTACCTTTCCTATACTATGCACTCCTATCGTGTTTTTGTAACACTTGTTGCTGTAACGTACTTACCCGCCCCTACTGGACATCTGTGAAAAATAGCTTTTGAGCTCATCAGATTTCTCCAGTATAAATACATATTCCGATTCTGATTCTCTGCTGGCAACAGTCCTGCAGCAGCCTCTAACACCAATTTTACACATGGTGGCCACTCATCTAAGCACTATCCAGGCTCAAACCTTCTTGGCTGCCGAGACCTGCCGTGTTCGGGTACATTCCAAGGTGAATTGGTCATCATATGAGTAGCTCCGCACCTTATTAATCACGAGGTCGATGGGGCAGCCAACATTTATGTCCACAAAATCCATTTCCACATTCTGGTTGAGAAGCTCTGCACACTTGGTCATGGTGTCTGGGAATCCCCCCTCCAGCTGCGGAACACCATGGCCCAGAATAAACACACTACACCTATGAGATGTGGCCATACAGTACGGATTATTGTTTTTCTCACAAGATACATCGTGGAGGTGGTAATTAAAGTGTAACATTTCACAAAAACAGATGTGACAACTGTTTCAGCTGGACCTGAAAACATTATATTTATATATTTACACGGGTTAACTCATGTTTGCTTATCTAGCACAATAAACAATTGCAATATTGTTTTAATCACTCTCATTCAGGATTAGGTTATGGTGTTGGTAACCTATTAAAAACATGTTCATGGACCCCGGCATCTGTAAAAAAATCTGTTTCAAACATATACACATTACAACCATTTTGGGCAGTAGGGTTGAATAAACTTAACCTGCTGGTAATTTGATGAAATGCTACACTTCAGCATCTCAATTTCATTCAGGGCTATTTTTTAACACTGCAATGAACGTGTCTCTAGTGGCTCATGTGAACCCATTACATTCACCATACGAGTATGAAAAGACTCTTACATGCAATTTTATGTATATATCGTAAGCTGAAGGATTAATATATTAAGCTATGAATGCATTAAATATTGACTTAAAGCTTTCGTGACTGCAGGAATTCATATTCTTTGAGTCTTTCGGTAAAGTCGCGTAGATAGGTTGAAAGAAAATGTATTGTTAGTATATTACGAGTAGTTATATTATTTTCATTCAACCTATCTACGTGACTTTACCGAAAGACCCAAAGAATATGAATGCAATGTTACACTGGAAACATTTTACAAAAGCCGGACTTTAAGATTAACATTAATTTACTAAAAGTCTGCAAGGAAAATCCCGAGGGCGCATGAATGCACCTGGATTCCAAAGATGTCCTCGGTGTGGTGCCTCTTGAGCAGAGCCCACTCCGACATCTGGCCTTGCAGCAGGTTCGTGCACATGGCCATCTCCCCACACGTGATGTCGGCGCCCTGCATCTTGCAGATCCTCCGGAATGGCAGGTTACCACACTGTATGCAACGTAGGACAACGGACGAGTTCCCGATTTGGTGCTACACAGCTCTCCACCCTGAGCAAATATATAAATTCAGGCATGTCACGAGTCAAAGCAATAAAGATTGTTCAATGTCCTGATGATTAACACGGTTGGCTACGCATAGTGTGAAAGTTCAACATACATCAGAAGAACAAAGCAAGGGAAAGGGCACTCTCTGCCAAATAAAATAATGCATCAAGAGTCAGCCTATTGCACATTTATTTAGCTGCGACCAATTAAAACTTACAGTGGTGAGTGGAGCCAGGTACAGCTTGTCTCTGAAATCAATCTGAAAAACAAAAAATATATAAAATAATGTTTTGCTTTTTCTGGCAACAAGGGTGTTTCAATAATTTCAGTAAAGATACTTTTAATAATTCCGTAACATATTTAAGTGAAAATTTGGGTAAAAAAAACTGTGGCGTAATTGGGCATTTCCCAAGTACCCTTGTGCATTTCTGAAAAAATAGACTCACAGCTAGATAGCAGATGTATTATACGATCAAAGATGAAGGATTCTTTTAACAACTGCAGAATCAGAATCTTTTTTATCCTGTAGAAATCCGATGTGCAATGAAGCTCTCTTTTCACAAACGTCCAGTAGGGGTGGGTCAGAAAAAAGAGTAGGTTCCTGATTTTTCGTGTAAAGGCAAATTAGGTTTATCAAAGTATGAAAGCGCAATATGGTAGCAACTGCATGAATCATGCCAATATTTAGAAATGGATGCAAAAGCTGCAATCAGGATGTGAGCATGTTCTAGATGATAACAGAAGTAGTAGGCCAGCCAGTTACTCAGGATGACAAGCTAATTTTGGAAGAGGCAAGCAGGAATTAAGTATATAGTATCTGCCAGAGATAAGTGTGGGAAAATAATTTGGCAGCTTAATTCCTTGATAAATGTATCTTGACACCCTCAAATAACAAAAAAAAACAATAGCAGCTCACTGCTCTTCTAGATACGGTTGTGGAGCAATACACACTGGACTTGAAATTCAGAGGTTGACGGTGCGATCTCCCGGCGAAGCAGTTGAAAATATAAACAAGTTACTTTAATTCCCCACCTGTCCACCCTACAAATATTCATGGGACCACCACAGTTAACTGATCGCCAGATTGTGTGGATACTCCCACCTCTTCGAAAACTTCTCGTCAGTGTAGAAGAGTAGACCAAAATACCCTCTAGACATTTCAGGGCAGTCCATGTATCTTACACTGATATTTTTGCCATCTTTGACCATCTTAACTACAATATTTAATTTTACTAGGCAAGGCCCACTGAGCTATACTATCTGTGTTGCATTGCATTACATTTCCAAATCTTGCTAAGTTTGTTTGATTTAGTGTTTTTTCTCTCTCTCTCTCTCCTCGTTTTGTTCCTCTTATTTCCTGCAGCATTCGAAGACTCCAGGTCTCTCATTGACATGCTAATTTCTCTACCCCCCGCCCTCTAGCTCTCTGCCCCCCTCTCTATTTAAGGCCTCGACACAGAGGCGTCGTTTCTCTGTGTGCCTATGTGTGTGTCTCTGTCTGTGTTATCTCTCTCTGCGTACGTGTCTGTGTCTCCGGTTCTGTGTTTTGTCTCTCTCAAATTTATAAATCTTTGGAAGAACGTAATCAACCAGCTAGGGTGTTGACTGTTATGTTAGCCGACTCTCTGTGTTGTATTATATTTCTAAATTTACTCGGGTTGTTTTCTCTTCCATTTGTACCTGATGATTGCTTGTGTTGCAATCGAAACGTCGTACGCTATTATTTAATTTGTTCTCTTTCTACGTGACTTTACCGAAAGAACCAAAGAGTATATCGCGAGTTGTCAGAAGCGGCCTGGACAAAAATGATAGCTCAACGAATTGGCGTATCATGTGGACAAATAGAGCAGCTGAATACTCTTAAAACTCAAATATTATACTTGTCAACTCTTCTCATAAATTCCAGTCATACTCCATTGACTAGACTATTTTTAATCAAATCACACCTAAGGTTATAAAGTTTCGTATATTTTTTTATTGGAAAACTCCATTCCAAAACGTGCTATTAGCACTGTCGTAAGATGAGGAACTATATGTTCAGACTTGCAAACAGCAGTTCATTATCCTCTGCCAAAACAATCCTGGAAGGTGAAATTTGTAGAATACTTCTTACTTTATTAACATCAACAGGCTTGCCAAGCTTCACTTCATCAATTGCATATAAATTCAATAAAAATGTTTAATTCTCATTATTGAAATATGAAAATCAAACACGATAAAATTATGTCAGTGCAGTCATTGGTGACCAGACTAAGAGCATTAACCTACTCCTTTGGAGAACCAAGTTTAATCAAATGTGGCTGCCCAAATTCAAACCTAGCATCTCAGCAATGCCCACTCAGTGCCCTGGCATTAACCCTCCAAGCATTCCAAGCCACCTCAGCAGATTATACAAATTTTAATGGAAACATATAATGAACTTTAACATTATATAAACAAAAACTCATTAACACTGCCGTACAAGAAACATATATATGTAATTTCAACATTTTGGGCCAAGCCCCTTCTTCATACCTTGCTTATATTGGGAAAAGAGCTGAGCAAACAAAAGCTAAACAAATTGACACAAAAATATTACCGTCTTCTTCTCTGGCTGCCGGATTTTAATGATGTCCTCATCTGTTAGAACGCCACTTGTGCGGACAGGACACCCACTTGTACTGCTACACCTGGGCTCTGATGTCTTGGATGCTGCACATTCAGACGCGGCAGCTTGGCCGTGATTGTTCAGGTCACCAGCAGACACCATTTTCAAACAATCGGTCAACTTGCCAACTCCTTTTTCGAAATCACTGCACAATGTGCTACCATTGGACTCCAGAAAACATTCCTTTTCGATTGGCACTGACGATGCGGTGGGACAATTGTTGGATACAAGCTCAGCTGGCTGGGTGCTGCTTTCCAACTTCGAGTCTCCATGCTTCACGGATGTACTGCTAGGAACTTCGGAAGTTTCAGATTTTGGGGTTGGCTTTTGTTTAGAATTTCCCTTTTGTTTGGACATCGAACGCAGGTACGTCTCCGCCCCAGTGAATGGAAACTGACGCTTTCGCAATAGCTTTTGTGTACCCTTTTGCAAATGGTTAACAGTTCCCGGTAGTGGAACAAATGTAATTTCCCTCGCTGGAGTATTTTCTTCCAGAGTCCCTCCAGCTATCTCTGGGTGACCACCGGCATAGCGGCAGGTGATGCCATAAGGGCAACGACCAAACGTCTGATGCAGGTGACACTCAGGACCCAGGTCTGGTGGTTTAACGAGCATATACTCTGCCACGTCGTGTATGAAGTAACAGCGGTCTCCATAGAAGCACTCAGACGTAGATCCCTAAGACATACCACGGCAAGAAAAACAGAGACAAACATACATCGTCCGTAATTATGCACTGTTATCCAATATTTTATATGATAAGCATGATTAAGCCATAAGTGAAACTGCACATTGGCAACACTAAGTCTTCATTGTCTTTTATCTACAAAATAGTTGAACACTTTGCATATTAACAGTTCGGTTTATGCACAATTGGTGTGTACCTTTATCAGAATCAGAAAGGGTTTTATTCGCCATGAAAGTTCACACAGACACGGAATTTACTTTGGCAGGATGGTGCATACATTCAACATATAGAAATCTAAAATCTTAAATAAGTGGTAAACAAGTGTTACTGTAATAAGGGTTCAAAGTCTAACTAACACCAAGGGGCTAAAGTATATAAAATTGAATAAATATAGAATATAAAATAGCTATAAGATACAATCTTAAAATAAATAAAAAATACAAGTAATCAATTATGGTTCAGTACTGATCAAATGAACGTTCATTTTACTATAACACAATTGCATCCAATTGAGGCAATTATAAAATAAAACTTCGGTATTTTAAGTGTCTGCACATCACTGAAAGAAAAACGAACCCAATGTATTCACATTCCCAGTGTACAAATGTATTAAAAGAAAGTTTAAATCATTATCGATTGAACTATTCACAGCCACGTAGATACCAACATAACGTCTACCATTCTATGGATAGCTCTGTGTGTTGCAGTCTACGCAAACCATTTTTTAAAATCCGATCACATATCAGGTGTTATGCAATATATTTTACAACGTACAAACTGGCCATCGATCTCTTTGGTTTGTTCGGTTGCCCTGGTTCTGTTTTTGTTTCCTGCTTTTCATGAATTGCGAATTTGGATCCTAGGATGGCATGCGCATTAAACATTTTAATTATTATTCCAAAAAAGAGATGGATAATCGTAATAGGTTCCTGGAAGTTTCAAATTGAACACAGATTTTTGTATTCTCTCAAGAACTTGAGGACATACATATCCTGCACACAGCAGCCTTCTGTGCCTACCTGCAACACGGAGGGGCACAGCTTGACCTCGTAGCTGTTGGGCTTCACGTGAGGCCTGTTCTTGTTTTGACCCCGTACTCGCTTCTTGCCCGTAGAGGTTTCATGAACGGCCGTTGTGCTGGTCGGATGCGACGGCGCCGAGCTGTCGATGTCAGCGTCAAACGAAGTCGCTGCAACTGTGACATCATCCCGCTGCTGGTGGCTTTTGCCAGCATCAGGTCTGCCCTCCCCTGCGCTGGAGCAGTCATCGTCTCCCAGTCGTGGCCTCTTTTCTGGAGGCTCTGGTTTGTCTCCGGTCTTATCCGCCTTCTCTCCTGCGATGCCACCTTCAGAGTTCTTACCCGTACATTTTTGCTTGTCTTTGAAGGCTTTGACAATGTCATGAAAGTTATCTTTTGAGGTCAAGTAGCTGTGGAAGGCATTACACATTTCTAGATTTATCGACGTTCAAGACTGAGGTTGGTGAATTACATTAGGAGACGTGGTCAACTGTGGACTTGTTTACATATAAATATACTGAAACTAGTATATTACCAAAACTTAAGCAGTGTTTTTATGTAGTTATTTAAAACAAGCAAAAATAGTCAACGGTTCTTAATACTGTGCCAGTACATCTAAGTACAAGCAAACACCAAAGGCATGGAAACTGGCTAAATATGGCACATTAGAAGTAAAAGTTATCAATGTAATTGATTTGTGATATTACCCCAATAGGTCATGCGATTATGCAGGAATCCAGTATTGAGGTACAATGTTTCTGGTAGCAGTGTGACAACATTAACTGCAAATAAATATATATATACTTGAAGACATCGAGCTTATGGCTGGAAATACTTTTGGACATTCACCATCGTGAGACAAGTCTGGTACCAAACGTACCGCAGAGGGTGGAATGAGTCCCACAATTTGACTTGGCAACAACACGTGAAATGATAATAACCCACGTATCAACAAGGATTGTGACACAAGCTAATGATCCATGATCCAGTGGGAAGCGTTGTCGTGCAATTAATCCAATCCCACCTCATGAATGCATGCATCATCACGATTCATGACGGAGCAGCATGCAGACCACGTATGTCTCTAGATTTGAAGTTTTCGTGACTGCAAGGAGCCATACTCTTTGGTTCCTTCGGTAAAGTCACGTAGGTAAAAAATAAAATAAAATCACGTTTCGGGCGCAACACAAGTGCCCCTCATCAGGTGGAAACAACCCCAGCAATAAACAAATTGCTGAAATGGGCAAAAAAATGTGTTTATTGCTCGGGTTGTTTCCACCTGATTACGGGCACTTGTGTTGCGCCCGAAACGTCGTGATTTGATTTTTGACCTACGCGACTTTACCGAAAGAACCAAAGGGTATTTACGTCTCCCCAAATAAAATAAAAATGCCTGTAATCCAATTGGCGTCGAAGTTGGGATGCGTTGGCTGAGACGGCTCTGCACCGTAATTGTCTGCGGGAGGAGCGCGCTGTGCCTGCCGGGCGGTGCTCCTACTCACGAGGGCTTCACGTGCGCCCAGCCCGCTTGGCACGCCGCGACGGGGATGCCGACGGGGATGTCGACGGGGATGTCGCCGGCAACCTCTTCGGCCATGGCGCTCCCACTTGGCAGGGATGAAAGCGCCTCCGATTGGCGCGGTTGGCTACGCGCGGTGCGCAAAAACCAAGGTCAGCGCACAAAGCAATCGCGCCACAAGTCCCGCTAACTTTTTTTTTGCCATCGCCTGTACGTCATTTACTCATGTTTGGTTGAGGCTCGCTCGTGTCAACACATACATGACGTTACCTGCCCGCCGCGCGCCAGCCTGCAAAACTAAAGTTGATAGTTACTGCAGGGATGACGTGAACACAGTATGTGAAACACAAACATTATTATACATGCGACTCGACGCACGTGTTTTTCGTGAGCTTAAGAATCGATTTAACGATCAATGCACATCGTTCCACCACGACTATTTACCACGTGGGAAACTCCGCGTGACCAGTTCAACAGCACTTGACCAGTTATTGACATTGTGCGTCTCAGTTTAACGTGCGTGCACAATATATTTGTGCGTAAAGAGTTGGTCCATAACGCCGCGGATCGCAGGACCCAAGTGGCATCTTGAAACTCGACCGGTCCTGGGCCTCCTAGCACCTAACCATAGTGACCGGCGTAGTGAAGTATGGCCAAACGTCTACAGCCGACAAAGCGTGGTTTTTTTTATCGGCTACTCCGGTTTCCTCCCACATTAAGCTACATTCTCTTGAAGTGTAATGTGTTTTTTTTTGTTATCGAATGTGCCCTATGAACCAGCATCCATACAACACACGACGCAATACCCCGATCCACAAATACGAAGGACACATCACAGCGATGATACACTCCGCGATTCCACACGCGGTTATATGGCCTGCCACCACGTGAATGTGAAATTGTTGTTCTGCGTCTACAGCAGCAGCCATACGAGGCAGCAGCCAACATCCTCCTGAATGAAGGTCTCGAGACTCGGCATCAGTACAGCGCCACGTGCGCACTACGGGCATCCAGCGACGCCTGGACTCGGCGTAATGCAGACAGATTTCACTGCCACTCTACCGCGGTCTACTTATTTACCTCTCTGCGCGGTTTTAATCTTTCTGGAGGCTCTCGACTCTGCCGCCTCAAGCTCGGAAGCGCTCCCGTGGCCGCACTGTACGCGGAATTGTGGGACGGCGGAGGCCACGTGCTGGGTGGCGGCGCTGCGCACTGTACGCGTGCACGTGGTTCCTCTCCAACCCACCCCCCTTATGGTATGTTGTTTTTTGTTTGAGTTTAACAAAATACATTTTAAAAAAACGGTATATATTTTATCGTTTTACTTTTTTTTTAAATACCCACTGATTGTTCTCAATTTTCAAACATGTAATTCGTGATTTTGGACAATTATTTAATGTTGTCGATAATTAAGGACATGTCAGTAAGGTTATTTAATATGTTGTCGAGAATAAAACATTTACTAAATGTTGCCGGTTGTTTTACATATAAAAAAATAGGAATTGGCTTTGATTTGTATTGGCCTCAGCTATTACTCCTTAGTCCAGCAGGGGTCAGTATTGAACTTTCTGTTGGATCCATGTGCGAAGGGAGCAGAGGCAGCAGCGGATATTGAATCCAAAAGACGAGCCAGCAGAGCCCCGCAGAGTCTATATAATCTTTGGTTCCCAATAGAACCAAAGAGTATGGATCCTAGCAGTCACGATATCTTTAAATCTAGAATCTATATAATCTATAGCTCCCCTCCCCCCATGCTGTTTAGGAGCCCAGCGATTGTCTCCTAAAATTTGAGAAATTAATGTTTGCTCGCTTTACGCCACTGGTTGGGGGAAGGCCCTCTACTAGAGGGAGCTATAGAGAGGCCCTCTAGAGGGTATTTGGCCTTTTGTTCCAGTCGTCTTGAAAAAGGTGGGAGTACCCACACTTTACCAGTGTGAAATCCACAATTGTCTATACAGCATATTATCACCAATTTGTCAACAGCGCTACAGGCCGCAGTCATTCCATATCATCGGCATCCAGAAGCTTAGAGGGTATATAATATCCAGGAGGATTTTGCATTGGGATGTTTGGCCATTTCAACAAATACGTGGTTTAGTGATATCTGAAGCAGTACTGGCTCCACTAGCTTTATTAAGCCGCACTAACAAGTACGGTAAAGTACTCCATGGTCAAACAACCCCAATGACCGATACAGCATGGCGAGACTTTCATCCAGCAGTAAACTAACAAAATACAATACATTATGAGTATTGGTACGCAAATTGCTACTATAGCCATTGAAACGGCCTGCTCTTATTAATAGTGGCTGTGCACTAAATTCACGTTTGCACCCAATGCTTGTTGGAAGTGGAGGACCTCTCTTTAGAGGGCCATTTATCCGACATGCACACTGACCAGTGTATAGTCTTCCAAAGTGATCCTCCGGGAGACGCATTTTTATTGCCGAGTGGACAGAAATAAATATGAACGAGTTGAATGTGTTCAGCCACCTTGACAGAACAAACCGTAGTCTCTCATTTGTAAGTTGAGGCTTGCAGCTTCTACACTGACAGTAGAACTACATTCATACATGCGTGTGTAAATTCAATTCTTGCTCCGGATGGAAGACAGGTGATGTGGTCAAGGCAGTCATGGGTGCGGGGAAAGTTTGGGGGTGGGGGCGAGGGAAAGGCGAGTCCAATCAATGCACCAGTGCTGGTCACTTCTCTGTGGCATCAGGCACCAACATTGTAATTGATGACTTGACAGCTTGTACAATCCAAAATCGATAAATACCAATTGACATGCGAGCAATGAGGTAAACAGATATGGTACTTTGGTCTGGCAGCAGGAATCCCATTGGGCTGCCTGCAGGTGAAAACAGAAAACTGAGCTCTCGCTCAGGAGGTTAACTATATGTGGTAATTGATGACAAAGAGTGTTACTGATAGGCCCCGTCTGCTTGTGAAGTGCATGTGAGACCACTAGGCGTAATAAATAGATTTCTTTGTTGTGTCTTTCAAGGGATAAGAAAAACAATCCGTTGGTGGACAGAGGCCCTTTGGGACTGACTTATGTTATGAAATGATAGGACCCCTCCTGTACTGTGCCTCATGCTCGATTCACAATGAAGATACATGACTCGAGACACTGCAGCAATAGTGTGCACACTCCCTGTTGTTGTAGTGGTGCTGATGCTGTTCTACAAATGCCTTTGATTGCACTGATGCGGCAGAAAGACCTCTCATGCTGTGTAATAGGATGATCTTCCTACAATATTTTGAAAGACGTATGAGGGGTGTTCAATAATAATAGCAATGGGTTAATTTAATTATGCATACACTTATACTGTATAATCTCACGCAATATACAAACTATGGACCATATCGTAAATCACTGTGGTCTGTGCTCCTTTAATGGAGGAATAGCAAAACTACACAAACTCTCTCCTGAAGCCCTCTCATGGCTGGCAGACCGACATTGGCATACACGAGAATAGAATTGCAGACGTATACTCTAGCAGGCAAACGAGAATGCAAACTTGAATAATCTGACTGGGCAGGTGAGGCTTGGAAAATCCCTGGGGCAAGTGTAATACATAAGCGAGGCACATCACAAAGGCTATTTACAGGATATCCGAGCCTTCGGTTATAGAGTAAAAGCTGTGCAGAGGAGAAGCATACTTGTGAAAATGGAATACACATCATAAGTGGAGAATCAGGAATGTTTAATTTGTAAGTCATGTAAAACAGGGTGGATGGTGGAATGTTGAGAAATAAAGTGGTATATTTGGTCCGTGAGAGGTGATACTATTGCAGACCCTTGATCAGCTGGTAAGGATTGTGCTATGAATAAAGAGGGGTTTAAATTACTAAATGACAGCAATTCACCTCCCCTTGTCAATCCACTGCTTAATAAAGCTCTCCTCACTTTCAGTCGGTCATGGGGTTGTCTGACCATACTTTACTATGCCGGTCAATGCAAATAGGTGAAAAGGGGCCAGTTTAGAATATAACTCGCGCCTGATGTTAGAGGTGAGTGGAAATTGAACTCGGGTTGCCAGCTTCAGAACGCAGTTCAAGATCCACTCTGCCACCGCTGCACCCCGAGGACAAGATAATACCAATTTTTGGTTTAATCTAGAAAAGCTTCACTGAATCTCGGGATCTTTTTTTTCAGGAAGGTTCTGCACTGGAATGGCTGGCTGATTTTTTTATTTTATTTCTGACCATGTCCGCCCAATGTTCGCTGAGCTGCATTCGCTTCCAGTTGCTGAAGGAACACATTATGAGGTCGCACTCATAGCACACAAAGTGCTTTCCACAAATTAACCACAATACCTTGCTGATCTTGTCAAGGAACATACACCAGCACGCGAATTATGGTTATCCTCGCAGCAGCTTCTGGCCTGCCGTCGAACAAAGATGGTCACTGCATCGTGCACTTTGGGATGCTTTTCTGCGGACATCCGGAATTCTCTTCCTTCCGATATTAGGAAGCCACTGGAGCTATGCATTTTAACATCAAGATTGAAAACTCATTTAATTAAAACTGCTTGTTGTGTTTAGTTTGTGGTCCTTCCCTCGCACCTCCGATTAGCACAGTTGCCTACGTATGGTCCGAAAGAAGTTCAACAAATTTACATACATTTACATTTTGGCATGTGGGAGGAAAACGGAGTATGTACTGGGATAAAATCCATGCATATAAGGGGATGATGCTCAAGGTAACCATCTGCCAGCCACATAGCAGCTCCAAGGTCCGAGGAGACTAGGCACACTTGGAGTGATTTGGTTCGAGATAGAAATTGTGTCTTCGCGTGGGAAGAAGTGGTGGTTGTTAAATAATAAAAGAATCATGAGAACATGATTAACATGATCAGTTTGATTTAAAGCTTTCGTGACTGCAGAGATTCATATTCTTGGTTCTTTCGGTAAAGTCACGTAGAAGGGAATAAAATAATAAAAATATATTTTTATTTTATTCTATTCGGTAAAGTCATGTAAAAAACTACAAAAAATAAAAAATTCACGACGTTTCGGCCACAACACAAGTGGCCTTCATCAGGTGAAGGGACCCAGACTGTCTATGTCCTCTAGACAGTCTGATCCCTTCACCTGATGAAGGCCACTTGTGTTGTGGCCGAAACGTCGTGAATTTTTTATTTGTTGTTTTTTTACGTGACTTTACCGAATAGAACCAAAGAGTATGGATCCTTGCAGTCACGAAAGCTTCAAATCTAGAATTATTTTATCGTGTATTGTTTCCGAAAGAACCAAGAATATAACATGATAATGTTGCATAACATTGCTCAATGCAAATTAAATGAAGTTCAAAATGGCTATGGTGTTTTGGAGATTATTGAGCCTAAATAATATGCATGATGAGGATATTTAAAGTAAGCATGCACACAAGAAGAACATTTTTTTTTTAAATCGTAATATGTACTGAAAGACAAGATGGCTTCGTAATAAGGCCAACGTTTGTTTTTATATGACCTGGTATTGTTTTAAAGCAATATTGAATGACCCTCACGCTTAAGGCTCAGATACTCTGTAGCACTATCACAGCTTGTACATTCCAAACTATGCCTAGGGAAGCCAGTATGCTTTTGTAGGTAAACGTGATGTTTTTTTATTTATATACTTCATTAACTTTAAACTATTTAATGGCATGTATATACAAATGTTATTTCTCATATTGTAGGTATAAATGGAGCAGATTAATAAATGTCATTACTGTTGGTACAGCATTGTTTTTCATTGTTGTTTACATTACATATCATATCATGCTGCTCTTGAAATAATCTATATCTCTTTTTTCCTACCTGGCTCCTGTCTGAGCTGCTCTCCACCCCAACAATGACTCTACGGTTAGTGGCTGCAGGCCGTTGCCACCAAAACTAGCTGGGTAACTGGCTAAACGGAATTTCCCGTGTAAGAAAATAAACGCTGAATTGGATTGAAACTGCGGAACAAGTTCGGAGGAGGTATAATAGTGGCACAGAAGAGGTGGGAGTAATGAATACAGAAGACTAACGTGGTTCATATGAAATTTCTCCAACTTCAATTCATGCTCCTGTTAATGTCATTATTTTGCCAGAATACTCTTAAAATCCTAGAGATTAGAAACAGAACCCTCACAATACATGTTATCTTGACATTTTGTGAACTAAAAAAGAGATTACTTTTAGAGCCCTGACCAGTACAGAAAATGACAGCTGTCTTAATTTCCGTTCTCTGCTAGTACGGTACTGTTTATTCATTATACAAGGCCCATTACAAACACTTCCTCGAAAAACATTTCATTCTGTTCTGCTATAACGTAGCAGTCGCGTTCCTTGAGAACACCGCGTTATGGAAATATCGTGTTATAATACATAATATATCATATTGCGTAAAGCACAGTCCGCGATGACACATGAGATGTGTATGCAGGCTGAACAAAGACTGAGGCGCGTGGGTAACATCTGGAAGTATCCAGCAGTGTGATGCTATGTCGAGGCAGCCGTCAAACCGCTTATTCCTACTCGCGTGACAGAGTTCTGTTCACTCAGTCGCGTTATATCAAATTCCTATCCACGTTATATATAAAAAAAGTGTTCCCTATACATTAATTGCCTTATATTCAATTCGCATTATGAAAACATGCATTATAGGAGATCAGACTGTGTATGCTATCTGCAGTGGATAAATTACAGTGAGTGATATTGCGTATGCACTCCAGTCATCATCTCAAAAAATATATATTTCTCATCTCACGGACTAATGAATAACTTGCAATCATTAATGTTTTATACGCTGATGAGGTAAGCAACTATGGTTAATATGTTAGTATATTTAATTTAAGTATTCTGACTCTTGCATTGTCAGTTTTTGCTTTGATATACATATATAAAAACAGAATGAAGAGCGTATATTAACCCATGTTCTCACAACATCTTGCTCATATTTTTGCTAGGAGGTTGAACTGGCGACTTTGGAATGCAAGTTCAATTTGCTAACCCTTACACCAGTGATACTGGACCAACCTTGGACCAACGTCCACCAACGTTGGCCCAATGTTTGCATGTTTACTGGGATACTAGCATATAATGGTGCATCAATTTATTTATTGAAATACATTTTTAAGCTCTCCATACACGCATCCAAACGTGTGGATTTTTTTTTCAATTGGGAAATGTAATTGGTTCGTGTAAACACTACATCCACTTGAGGCTGTTCATTCAACGCAACACAAGGGCAACAGCAAAAATTGAAATCGATCATGACCCCAAACCGTGATAAAGTATTGAATGATCAGGGGAGACATTGTTTAGCTGTCGAGGTTACAATCAACATCGCAGCTATTGGGATGATGAACAATTGGGGAATTGTCAAGGAGATTTCACATCATGCTAATACAGTAGTTTCAATACTTAAACATTGTGGTACATGTCTTGCTTTATGTCCTGTATGTATGTATGTTGAACTTAATTCGCACCATACGTAGCCAACCGTGCTAATCGGAGGTTAATGTTAATGCTGCAACATTGCAGTAATACAACCTGGCATCATCATACCTTTGTATGAGCCTTGATCATCTTTGCTTGGATATATACATCTCAAGCCACATCAGACAATTGTGGGGTGGTGTTAATTTCCCGTTTATATCCTTTGAGCCAGTAGTGGAAAATTTAACTTGACTATGGTAAGGGTGGGGATGCATATAACTACGAAAATTGGCCTCCCACAAAGTTTTACTCATTCTATTGCCTCCAGAGCAATGAAAGACTGAGTAAACTCCTACCTGATATGAACTTGCAACTTCTTTGATTGCGAATTGCACGCGAATTGCACGCTCTAATCCACCCAGGAATCAGTGTCTAATCCACCCAAGTAGATTAGACACTGATTTCTAGAGCCATAATGGGAAGGAAGCAGCATCGCTGCCATCAGAACAAAGATTAAAGTTTGTCTATACTAAAGGAGTGCACGAAAACTGCAAAGCAGTTCATCATCCGTTGCACAATCCACTTTTACAAAATTGATGGCCTGTCTCCAGTGATTAGAACAGAAGGAAAATAAGATCCTGTGGAGTGATGCATACACGAGGACAAAAAAAAGATGCTGAGACATCCTAGAGGTGTGCATTTGTCAAAGAAGGCAGGTTTCAGTGCCCTTCGACGCTCATTCTGCCATTCTTTTGATTTGTATTACTTTATCCAAACGATAGCTTATGTCGATAAACAATTGGGTGAAGTGCTTAAACTAAAAGTATATTTTGTAAGGTAGAGCATTCATAACATTTTGCAAAACAAATATTTTAATATTACGTACAAAAGTAATCACTTTGCACTGGATCGCATCTGAAGAAAATGTGTGAAGGCACACGACACCTAAACTAAAACATCGTTATGAACTTAATTTAGTGAACCCCTCCCATTGCAACACAACTCATTTTAGTGCTTAAGTAATTCTCGAAGTGCAATTTTTTAGTGAAAAATTTAACATGTGTTAGAGCTACAGGACATTTTTGCTAGCACTTAAAAAGCCCCAGGGGTGCACATATACAACCATACCTGCAATTGCTGCGTGTGTTCATTAAAATATATGGTGATTTATTGCTTTAATTTAATGTATCTATCGCTACTAGACATGTAGTAATTGTATCCAATGGCATAATATTACAACATTGAGGTTGTCCACTTACTTAGAGGGTTATCTATGCCCTATACAGTTCATCTTTCCATGTCACCCAATACATTTCTACTCTACATTCCAAAATGCTTATCTCCACATATATATAAAAGGCAAAGTTGTGAATGTGTGTCTGTTAAAAATGTTTAGCGTACTTCCTGACATGCAACAAACTGGATATTTGCCATGTGGGTACTTTCCAGACTACACCATGCAAAAATTATAAAAATAAACTTTTTTTTTAGGGGTGGGGGGGAAGCTCAATAATGCATATTTTTTGCACGGTGAGCTATGACGTCAAAGCTGTCACGTGACCCTCGCATGTGAAAGCGTAACGCATTGCAGTGTAGCGGTTAGCGCTACGAACCCGGCGATCCGAGTTCGATTCCCGCTCACGGCCACCACCAGTGACGATTATATTAACTGGTCCTGGTCCTCCCCTAGGTCGACTCAGCCTCAAACGAGTAACTGTTGTGGTGTGAACATCGCCACTGGGGAGACAAAGGTGGCCGGGTGTGGTGAATCCAAGTCCTGGGCGAAGCCGGGTAGTACAGCTAGTATAGCATATTTTGAGAGGACTGGAATTGAAACATTGAATGTGTTGGGAGGTCAATTATGCGTTTTGGACTGCAAATCAGAAACGTGTTAGAAGTTATTTAATAAAGTTGATAACATAACTTGGAGAATACAAAATGTTAAACAAAATGCCTGCACGTGTGTGCCATCAGTATGCGTACGTGGTTATGAACATGGGCAGCAATTATTTTGTGGTGAACACACAGTGCCGCAATTATGTATATGTTTCGTGGTCATTCATTATATTCAATACCAGCAGCATCTCCGTAGACTCGTGACCTGGAGTGTCCACAGAGAAGTCCCCAGGTGGGGGGGGGGTAATCACGTGTCCAGGGAGAGCTCTCGAGAGGGATCGAGAGGAAGCTAGAACGATCGAGAGGGTGGGCAGGGCTGCTATATAAGGTGGGTCCCTGAGAGGGACAGGGGTCACTGCATTCTACAAGCTGGAAGCTCCACGTCTACAAGCTGGAAGCTCTACGTCCTACGAGGCATCAACACGTGGCCGGGGACCCGAGTGAGGGTCGGACCCTTCGTAGCTGTAACTCCTACGTATGGAGTAGTTAGCTGGGTGGTCACCACCCTAGGCTGTATCTGGTGAAGTTGCAGTTACCCCTTCGTGTCAACGTGTTGATGTTACAATAAATGTGTTGCCTCTAAAGAACGTCTGCGGCTCAGATGGACTCGCTACACAAGTGTGCTCGTTAATATTGAGTAGGTGTAATTACTCCCTATCTAGGTACTGAGATTGGTATGACTCCTCACTGCCTGGGTGCCTATTTGGTAAAAGGAATGTATAAGTGCTTAGATTTAGAACGCGAATTAATCAGGTAACCTGCAACATATTTACAATTCAAAGTAACATACACGTCGTAGTTTAATTTGGCGTTAACCGCTGCCATTTAGGATTTTTTTTTCGTTTAACAAAACAAGACGGTTGTTTGCGCTAACGCCTACTGACGGGATCATGTGCGAATGCTGTCCGGGGTGGAGCACCCCAGGAGCGATCACAGAGAATGGTGGGGGGGGGGGGGAGAAATTTGTATCAGTCGGGAAAAAATGAAGCACAACGCTAACCAATTGAGCCGGGGCGTAGAAAGCTGCAGCTCATCGTCCAATCGAAGAACACCTCGGCAGCTTTTTAGGTCCAACGTGTTAACATTTTTTCTCCATGCATAAAAAAACGTGTGAGTCAATCAAGTGGATTATAATGACACCATGACTTAAAGCTTTCGTAACTGCAGGGATTCATATTCTTGGGTCTTCCAGTAAAGACACATTAGATAGGTTCAAAGACCGCTTGTGTTGCGATCGAAACGTCGTAGTTTTTTGTTTTTTTATTATTTTCTTTGAACCTATCTACGTAACTCTACCGAAAGACCCAAGAATATATAATCACACCATTTAACATACTCTGTCGTTAAATAACATAATATACATTACTTGCATAAGCTAACTATAATTAGATATGTTGTGTACAATGAGTGTGGTGTTTATCGAGTACACATCTTCAGATGAGTATAATGCAGTCGCAGGTACCTGCTTTTTCTGAGGCAGCTATTGCTGTCAAGAGTTCTTGACTTCGAACACGCGTCCTGGGGATAGCCCAGGGACAAGGAGCACACAACACTCTCTCCAAGTGGCTCTTGCCAGATATTGCAATGCCTTGCGTTCCTTTTTTTACGCACTTATTATTCAAGCCACCGAAGGTCTTTCCGTATAATGTTTTATGCATTCTTTGCAGTGAGGCATCAAAGAGTGAGCCAATAAGTAGGCAGCAACATTCCCGAAAATCCACTTACCTTTACAAATGTTAATATTGCAGAAAGAGTACGGTAGGTTCGTGTTGTTTGTGTATCTGAATTCGTGTCATGCAGTAATTAGGGTTGGCTCACAGCTAAAGGAGGTAGACTGAATGGGTGCACAAAAACACACAAGTGCACATGAATGCAAAGACAATGATCCCCCGTATAGCCTTAATAGACTGTTGGACCAAGTTCTGTTTACGAGTAGCACCTATGAAGGTTGGCACGCACACGAGTGGGGTGTGTGGCCAGCACCACGCCCGGCCGCCTTTGTCTCCCGAGTGGCGATATTTGCACATCGAACCAGGTACTAATTTGAGGCTGAGTCGACCTAGGGGAAGCCCAGGACCGGTTCAGATCATCAAAACTGGTGTTGGCCGTGAGCGGAAATTGAATTGGGTCGCAGGGTTTGTAGCGCAGCTCGCTTACCGCTGCGCCACCGCTCCCTACACGAATGCACACACATACAAAAAGACAAAGATCCCCCGTATAGCTTGAACATACAGCTGGGGCAAGTGCTGTTAGCGAGAACCTATGCATACGCATACATACATAGACACGCAAACATCCATACATCGGGCAACATGTCCTAAAATATTACATCACCGATGTCAAGTGCAGCCAGAAGTGGAGGATGTCATAAATATTTACCCTCTTTATAAATTATCCAACGTGGCAGGAATCATTATGTGAAGTAGCACATTGTGAATTTTAATGAAATGTATAGCATTGTCTGAGAAACTTTAATGTATTTATCAAAATGGCTTTTTGTGTCCCAATGACTGATGTAAGAATATGGGTTTAGGCAGCTGTAGCTCACAGCGGTTGTATTGAACAGAATTAACCTTTCATTAGTGACCTGGTAGACTACAGAATGAAAAGATGATACATTTTTAATGACAAACACATTAAATAATCTTTTGAACTTTGCAGTAAAATCTAACATTGTGCATAAATGATACCGCCTTGTTTGTATGTGCAAGTCGGATGTAGAATACAAATTCTGTGCTTGCATAATATTACATTCGCAGTTGGCCAGATATTTCAAACTCAATTCGGTTCTGATATTATGATACAGTACATCTGGTTGCATTGCTTTCTTTCCTTCCTGCCACTTAATGCATCCTGGAGAAATTACCCCTTGTGTTTTCACTAAAGCTCGATAATAAACAGTTTATCGCCACATATATAACCTCTTGTTGTAACAGCTCTCTCGCTGGTTCAGCAGTTCCACTACTGGATTATTTTTTTACGCCTGAGGACGACCGCTTGTGTTGCGATCGAAACGTCGTGATGTATCATTTTATCTTTTATTTTTCTACCTACGTGACTTTACCGAAAGAACCAAAGAATAACGTCCTTGCTATAAATCGATTTGATTTAAATCGTTTCGATATTCGTCGTCTTGCCTTTCAGGAACGCATCCCCGACGTATACCAGGGTATTACTGTTCTAAATAATTTCTGATGTACAAACTAAAAATGTAAAATTTCTCATCGATTTATACCTTTATAGGCGCTGCCAGGGTGCTGCTGCCATAAATGTTGCTGATCACGAAGGAGTGTTTCAATTATCTTCAGTCGTTAAATTCTATTATTGTTACGAATGTTAGTTGCTGTCACTGCAGAAACCTTTGAACTGGCTATGGGACCCTATCAGCACAACATGGGGAATGGCAAAGACTGGTACACACTCAGCAGAGTGGTTTTTATTTCTATTGTGGAATTGTGGGGGTAAAGTGATTTCAGAGATCATAAAATTGTTTCTCTTAACCCTTCTTGCTGCCGGTAAAATAAGATGCAGGGAAAGTATGGGACTGAGGTGCATTATCCCTGCAAGTCATCAGCAGTCTTTGCCATCTTGAGCAAAGCACCTGGCATTTGCTATTGCTGTATTATAAAACACGAATTTTGATGTGTTAATGTATTTGTTTCGGATCCAAATATATACTCTGGTGTAGTAGACCAGACAGAATCAGAGATGACCAGGGCATTGCATATATGTATGGCGTGGTTCACTGTCAGGATCTAATCACATGTATTCAGACTAAAGCAGGGCTTGGGAGCTGGAGAGTGATAATGGCTACTGAACGAATAACCAGTGGAATTTTTACTGCAGTAATCCTAAAGATAGCTTAATCAGCAATCAGCTGATCTGGTTGATAATTAAATAGATGTCAATTTTATTACCAACAGTGGTGCAGATTTGCAACACGCAATATGTAGTCAATTTAACCCCACGCCCACGTTAGCTATGCTACTGAAGAAAATAATTGTATTCATCGTGGCGAAATGGCACCGGATCTAAATATACTGCACCTATTTATTTTATGGCAGGAAAGAAGCGGTCAGTCTTAGGCAGTGGGAAAAGGGAACTTGGGACTTAATACAGGCGTATGGGTGTTGATAGCACACAAGGCTGAGAGAAGGGAGTTCTAGACTAAGAGGGCAGCAGATGATTGAAAAGGCAATCTTTCACCGACAGAACGTTCACTGGGGGCTTTAAAAGAAAGTGTTGCTTGCTGAAGTGGAGAGTTCCTGGAGGGCAGTAGTGGCAAGAGGGGAGATAGGCGCAAGGGGAGAGTGCTTGGGGGATCTTGAATACGGTGAGTGCGATTTGAAATTGATCCCGAATTGGATTGGGTGTGTGTGATAATTCTAGCAATGTCATTTTGCATCATCTAGAGTTTGGTGGTGATGAGGGATGTGGGGAGGACATAGAGGAGATAGTTGCAATACTTGAGTCGGAATGTGATGAACGCAAGGATGAGGGTCTCATTGGCAGCTGGAAATGGTGGATGCATGAGATATTGCCCAGATGGAGGTGCAAGGTCCGGAAAAACATGTAAGATATCAATGACGTCATCTTTACTACCTATATGTACACAAAATACCAATATTGCAACAGCATCCGAATGTAATGCGTGTTTTTGTGTTCATGTAACTTATTCATATTATATCCCATTAACATATCGAAACAATGGCTAAGGGGCTAATACTCTTTGCTTTCACGACAGATATCTGTTTTTATATTCTTTCCATTTCAACGGAAATGTCCAAGGACTTTAACAGCCTTCTGTGAGAACTTCCCTCGGGCTGAAACGAGGTTGACATCAAACTAGGATGCTGTGTTTGCTGTGTGCGGAAAGGAAAATGGCAGCCGTGTGTGTACCGAGCCATTTAACATGAACACATGGGCAGCAAATGCCCTTCTGACCCCTGAGGGCAATGAATATACGGGATCCTGCATCCTTTATTTGTTTTAAATCTTACATTACGATGACAGTGCACGTATGCAATAACGTAAATCATCTAAAATATGTTGCTTTAAAATGTACATTATCATTGTTTCAGTTTCAGTTATTAGGTATAGCCCTGTGAGCCATTTGGCTCTTGAATCGGGTGCAACCGCAACATACAAAAAACAAAAACATGAACAAGAAACATCTTAAAGTGATTATGTGACTGTGCAAACAGAAAATCCAGGAAAAAACAGCAAAATATTCTTGAAAAAGCACCATACACCAACGCTGTGTGCAAAAAGCCCAGTGGGATGCAAGTCAAACAACAACAACAACCACAAGACATCTTCTTGGTTCTTTCGGTAAAGTCACGTAGAATGAGAATAAAACAATAAAACAAAATAAGACAATAAAATTCTCACGACGTTTTGGCCACAACACAAGTAGCCTTCTTCAGGTGAAGGAACAGAACTGTCGGGACGACGGCGCTTCAATCATTGAAGCGCTGTCGTCTCATTCTATGTGACTTTACCGAAAGAACCAAGAAGATGAATCCTTGCAGTCACGAAAGCTTTAAATCGAAATTTAACCACAAGACAACTTAGATTAAGGCCATCAGTCTAACTCCGTACTACAACAAACATGGCCAAACCAAAAAACTTTTCGACATCACCAAAATAAAGCCATACAAGCAATGTAACAGCGATCATAGGAACTGTGACCGAATTTTCATAATAAACGACGTAACATGTAACATGTTATGTCGTTGAGTCACTCCACAATAACAGGAGCATAGTCGGAGTATCAAATTTTTTAATGCACCTTTAAGATCAGCACACTAAATCAAAATACAGATAATACTTTGCAGCGGTCATCCGGAGCGAAACATTTTATTTTATTTTAGGCCGCTGAATAGTAATGGCAGCTAGGGGTGTACAACTCCTCTAGAGCAGTTTTGAGTGAAGATCTCATAAGTAGTGATTCAAGTTGCAGTTTATTGGCAATAGCATTCCAGATCCTGGGGGCATCAATAGCAAAGGCCCTTCCTCCAGTGTTTGTACGGCAATAGGGAATGTGAAGCTGGGAAATGAGCGAAGACCTGAGTTCAAATTTGTTCTTTGAAACAGAGGAGATCCAGCAGGTAGTCTGTGGATTTTTTTGTAAGTACATCGTGAATAAATAAGATCTGGTGCACAAGCCGTCGAACATGAAGAGGTGTTAAGTTTGACCCAATGTAGAGATCACAGTGGTGAGTCCTATATGGGCAGTTAAATGCAAATCTTAAGGCCGAATGATAGATGGAATCAAGCTTCTTCAGTACAGTACTTGGGGCCGATTTATACATGATGTCACAGTAATCAAGTAGAGGAAGTATGGTAGCTTTTATCAATTCCAAATGGAACAGGGGGGAAGCAGTGCTTGTGTCGATACAGAAAACCTATTTTTATTTTTGTCTTTTTACCAATATAACAAATGTGATCTTCAAAATTCAGTTTTGAATCCAGGATGACCCCAAGATACTTATAGGTCTTGACTTGCTCTATTTGATAATTATTTAAGGAATGTAATTGGGGAAAAATAACTTCCCGCTTTAGTCCTGGTAAGAAGCATAGCACCTTGGTTTTGGAGGTATTCAGGACTAGTTTAAGAGCAACTAGCTGATGTTGTAGTTTGTTGAAATCACCCTGGAGCTTAGCAATCACGTCATCCGGAGAGCGGCCCGCAGTAATCAGTATCGTGTCATCTGCAAAAAGATTTACCCTGGAATTATCCAGGTCAGTGCCCAAGTCATTGACATATAGAGAAAACAAGAGGGGGCCGATGATGGAACCCTGTGGAACTCCTTTTGTTATCTTAACACTGTTTGACCTCCAACCATCTGTGAACACAGTTTGGGTGCGAGAAAAGAGGTAATTTTTAAACCATTTTACTGCGATTTCAGAAAAACGGAGGCAACTTAGTTTACTAAGCAGGGTGTTGTGGTCTACTGTATCAAAAGCTTCGGACAGGTCAAGAAAAAGACAGGCACAGTACTGCTTATTATCAAGGCTACTGTAAATGTGATTCAGAGAGTCTAATGCAGCAGATGTGGTGCTGTATTTTTTCCGGAACCCAGATGTTTTAGATGTAGTAGATTGTTGGTGGACAGGAAACTGCTAATTTGGTAGTTCAATAATTTTTCAAAAATTTTCATTAACAGGGACAAAATTGAGATAGGTCGGTAGTTATCTGGATCATCTTTAGGGCCCCCTTTGTGAAGTGGATGGACATAGGAATCTTTACAATCTAGAGGAACTGATGCTTATTTGATGGACAGGTTGAAAATATGGGCTATAGGTTTGTATATTAGGTGACCAACAGTTAGTAGAGCAAAGACGGGAGTACTATCTGCTCCGGTAGAGGAGGACCCTTTGAGGTAGGACAGTTGTTTCAGAACATTACTTTCGTGGATTGGCTGGAAACTAAATTCGTTTAATGTTTGGACAGGGGTGTAGGAATTTGCATGAGCAGGGGTGACTCCCAATACATTATCAAAAATATTACCAGCTTCAGAAAAATGAAGGTTAAAATTGTCAACTATTTTTTTGGGATCTGAAAAATATTCCCCATTTCGGTTAAGCTCAACGGGCAGATTATCTGTTTTGGATGCCTTTTCGATACATTTGATTGTTTTCCAGAAAATCCTGGCATTTCCATGTGATTCCAGGAGAGTGGAGGAAAAGTAGGCATTTTTTGCAAGCCTGATTTTTTTGATGCATCTATTCCTTAAAATCCTGTATTCTAACCAGCCATTGACCAAATTACTTTTCTGAGCACATGCCCAAGCCTTGTCCCTAGTTTTCATGAGCTTTGTAATCAAAGGCTCAAACCATAGTAGGTGGTTGGCTTTAGTTTTAAATCTAACCAACGGAGCATGTTTGTTAAGAATTTGGAGAAACGTGTACCTGAAGGTCTCCCAAGCCAAAGTCAGGTTGGGGATATCACAGACCTTGTCAATATCTGAGTGAAGCACATCATTAGTAAATGCCTGAGTGCTGAAGTGTATCATAGAGTGCTTCTCAACTAATTTAGGGGGGGGGGCTTTGGGTCTGGCTGATGATCTCACCCCAAAAATGAAGGAGTGATCACTAAGGTTATTATCCAGAACACCAGTCAGTGCGAAATTGTGAGGGGCATTTGTCAATAGGACGTCAAGCAGAGATGACTGTCCCGGATTTTTTTAGGTTGGGTCTTGTGGGAATATTTATTAATTAAAACAGGTTAAATTCATCTGCAAAATTTGTGGCCACGGCTGGCGGGTTTAGCCAATTCCAATTTAGATCACCCACTAAAACTATTTCACCTTTCGGGAGGCCCCCAAAAAGCTCTCTCAGTGCAGATGCAGCTTCAACATCCTTCCCACTAGGCGGTCTATAGCAGCACACTACCAATACCTGTTGATTATTTGGGAGAGCTATTCTGAGAGCCAAACCTTCAAAGCAACATTTTTTAAACAAGGAGTGAGCTGGTGAACATGCAATAGTGTTACGAAAATAGATGGCAATTCCACTTCCTTTAGATCCTCGGTCAAGCCGAAAAAGGTTGTAGTTGTAAATCGTAATCTGCAAGTCATTGACGGCAGGAGTGAGAAATGTTTCTGTTAGGCAAAAAATGTCCGGGTCAAGATTTGCCACTTATAGTTTTAGTTTACTTAATTTAATCACAAGCTCTCTGATGTTGACATGAAGAACACCAACACCTTTTCTGCCAGAAAAATCTACAGAATTATACTAGTTCTTTACATTTGGGCCAGGATGAAGCTCAATACCACTCAGAAATAAGAAAAGTAGAATTAATAGTTTGCAGAAGTATTTTCTGTGAAAGGATGAAGAGCGGTGAACCTTGGGCGAATAGCAGCAGCTCACAGATGGTGTTATTTTTAAGAGCAGAATGAAGTTTGGAAGGAGTGCTAGTGAAGTAATGGGACAAAGATAGGGTTTAAAAGGATACAATGATGGAGTGTAGAAGTGTCCATGAGCTGTTTCATTTGCAGGTGTAGTGGCAAATCGAGCAACAAGTATGGATGCAAAGTAACGAGGGTAGCCGTTTGCAGAGTTGAGTGTGGCACTAGATATGGCCGGGAGGGACAGCAGTAGGATACAAAGCAGGAGAATTTCCATCTTTAAATTTTCCGGGGTACACACAGATTAACACACAAGCGGAAAAGAAAAAATATATATGTACTTGTAGGCCGAGCGCGAGAAAACATCTTGCCGCACTCGTCACACATGCACGGCTTCTCGCCCATATGCTAGAGTTGAACAGCCCCCCCCCCCCAGACAGGGACAGCAGATTCTTTGCTGCTGTGGGCTCGGCTGTACCGCTTTCCCCGCCGCAGGATGGTGCTCGAGCTAGCCCTCCTTGAGCTCAGCCCACTACTGGAATGTCGTTTCTTGGCCTCTCGTGTCTCTGCTGCCCGACCAGACGGCCCCACTGAAGCCCACACAGGGGACTCTTCATTCACGACCCTTGGCCGTCTTGACGATCTCCGTGAAGTTTTCCAGGATGGAGCTCACGTCGTCCTTGAGCCGCTTGTTGAACGACTGCAGCAGCGCCTCCTTGCTCTGGGGCAGCGCCCGCGACATCTCGGGGCAGCCGCAGTGGAGAGAGCGCGACTCTCTCTCAGGGCAGCAGTGGATGGAGCACGGCTCTCCCTCAGGGCACCTGTGGACGGAGCACAACTTTGCCTCCGGGCAGCAGTGGAGAGAGCGCCGCTCTCCCTCAGGCCAGCAGCGGAGAGAGCGCGGTTCTGCCTCCGGGCAGCAGTGGAGAGAGCGCCACTCTCCCTCAGGGCAGCAGCGGAGAGAGCACGGCTTTGCCTCAGGGCAGCAGTGGACAGAGCACTGCTTTGCCTCAGGGCAGTAGTGGACAGAGCGCGGCTTTGCCTCAGGGCAGTAGTGGACAGAGCGCGGCTTTGCCTCAGGGCAGCAGTGGACAGAGCGCGGCTTTGCCTCAGGGCAGCAGTGGACGGAGCACGCACTAGGCCGCTATAATAACTGGAAGCCTACGGTCTTACCTAGTTTTTCCCGCCGGGTAAAACTCACCTTACCCAGTAAAGCACGAGGCCATTACGGTAACTTAAAGCCTACGGCCTTACCTAGTTACGCCCGCCGGGAAAATGCTCACAACCACCAAAACACAAAATAAGCGACATCGTTACACCACAGTAGCAAATCACTACTGGATAATCAATTGGCCGCAACCACAAAAATACCACCCACTGACAAAAACCACAACAGCAAGCATGATAACCATTAAAAAACAACCACTGCACCTCTCACCCCGACTCTTCCAACCTTGAAAGGCAGGACAGGGAACAGCGTAGATTCTATGAGTACAACGCAGAAGTCCCTCTCGTTACGGCCATGAAGCTGCTGAACTACATTTGCTGAGGGTGGCCTCTAAATTATAATCCAGAATAGTTGACGTTTCGGGCAATGGGCCCTTACAACACACAAGTATTATAATCTTCTTTGGTTCTTTCGGTAAAGTCACGTAGAATGAGAATAAAATAATAAATTGATAAAATAAAATAACACAATAATATTCTCACGACGTTTCGGACACAACACAAGCGGCCTTCATCAGGTGAAGGGACGAGACTGTCTGGTAGGACAGCGCTGGAGTGTCCTACCAGACAGTCTCGTCCCTTCACCTGATGAAGGCCGCTTGTGTTGTGGCCGAAACGTCGTGAGATTATTGTTATTTTATTTTATCAATTTATTATTTTATTCTCATTCTACGTGACTTTACCGAAAGAACCAAAGAAGATGAATCATTGCAGTCACGAAAGCTTGAAATCGAAAAGTATTATAATCATATACATACGTCTCACTCTCACACGGCTCACGCACACACACGGCTCACTCACACACACTGCTCACTCACAGCTCATTCTCACTCACAGCTCATTCTCACTCACAGCTCATTCTCACTCACAGCTCATTCTCACTCACAGCTCATTCTCACGCACAGTTTAAACTCACGCAGAACTCGCACGCTGCTACACACGCCGCCGCCATCTTGAGTGGGGAGTGTGTAACTAGATGGAGTAAATTCAATCTTCTCATGCATTTTTGGTGCGAGATGGTGGTTCATGCCATGCTTTACTTGTTGTGCTGTCTGATTGCATATTTTATACATAAAACTATTCACTTTTACATGCACTTTTTTATATGTATACTAGTTGTACTACCCGGCTTCGCCCGGGACTTGGATTCACCATGCCCGCCGCCTTTGTCTCCCCAGTGGCGATGTTCACACAGCAGAGCAGTTACTCGTTTGATGCTGAGTCGACCTAGGGGAGGCCCAGGATCGGTTAAAATAATCCTCACCGGTGGTGGCTGTGAGCGGGCATCGAACTCGGGTCGCCGGGTTCGTAGCGTGGCGCGCTAACCGCTACACTACAATGCGTTACGCTTCCACATGCGAGGGTCACGTGACATATTTAACGTCACAGCTCACTTGCCGTGCGAAAAAAATTTTCATCATTGAGCTCCCCCCCCCCAAAAAAGTGTATTTGTATCATTTTTGCATGGTGTACAGTCTGGAAAGTACCCACATGGCAAATGTAAAGTTTGTTTTTGTTGCATGTCGGGAAGTACGCTAAACATTTTGAACAGACACACATTCACAACTTTGCCTTTTATATATATGCAGATTATACTGCCATTCGCCACTAAGTGGAGGGAATGACAGCGGTCGAGAAGACCTGAAGCTTCGTGCGGAGCGACAGACCAGGTAGCTTCGACACAGCATTACGCAATCGATGAAAAGATAATGCTGCTCGACTGATTCGGAGTGAGACCTCTGCTGTCAAACCGGAGCCGGTCATGAGCACACTGCCCAGGTATGGGAAACTCTCCACTCTCTCCACAGCTGCCCCATCACCAATTAGGAGTTGTGGGGGTGGAGTGTCTGATAGTACAAAATACCCAGGCAGGTGCTTAGTTTTGGTGGGGTTGATGGTAAGGCCCCACCAACTGAAAAGTCACGTGGAATTGAAGAACACACTCTATAAACATGAATACATCAAACATAATAAGCGTTGCATATTTTCTGTTTGGAAGCTCTCATGTTATTTCAGCAAGCATGCTTTAACTTCGAAAAAAGTTGGGGCAGCAAGGATTGCGATATGACCTGACGCCTAAATTAAACTAGAACTTATTCACAAGCACTGTTTATCACTGTCACAAAGTGAACTCTCAAGCGTGGAATCCCATATTGACTTTTGCGCTACTTTCCATCATGACCAAGATATAGTGAAAAGCCAATGCAAGGCTCTTAGCGTATCATAAACAAGCGTGCAGCAGGCACCATTGCTTTTGGTTCATGCAGGTGTAGTGACATATAATGGGTCACTACGGCGCCTAACACCATCTACCGACAGATTGAGGAATTACGTGTGTAGTAGCCCTCTGCCAGCAGAGTACACGATGTCATGGAAGAGGTCTTTAGGGGAGCATGGTTCTGGGGGCTGGCAGAGTAGGGGGCATTTGAGGACATAGTAGCCCGATTGTCTAGCAAGGGCATGTGATAGGACAGGGTAAGGATGTGGGCCAAAGGTGACAGAACGGACACGTGGTGTATGGCCCAGAACCTTCTGGGAAGTTCCAGAAGGGGGTGTGGCCGAGGGCGGAGCCAGGCCACGCTGAGGGGCATAAAAGGGGTCCCATCGGGGCTGTTTGCTGGAATGGAACCCACCATGTTACGTCTTCTCTTTGGTCTTCGGTCTTCATGCTCGGCATCGTTGGTCAGGCAGTGTGCCGACGGACCTGACCCATTTGTGTAGTTACCCTGTTGTGGTTTATGTAGTTACCCCGTTGTGGTTGTAGAATAAATGGTGTGGCCTCCTGAATCAGTGTGTCTCTCAAGTGAACCCACTACACAGGTAAATTCATTCTAAATGACATAAATTCAAATACGTACTGTAATCGTCTTTTAAAAATCTATAAATTGGTGATACTGCATTGGCAGCCATGCTCAAGCAGAAAAAAAAAAACTCAACTAATTTGTCAATAACACCATGGCCTTAAAATAAAAAAGTAAACAGGCGACGTTTTGGGCACTCGCCTTTCTTTGCAGCACATATAGAAAGGCCCATCTCGATGTGCTTTGTTGATTGCATTTTTTATATAGTTAATTGCTTAATTTCTCATTGTTTAATTGTGAAGTTAATAAAAATATGTATTAATGTTAATATGAGCCTCTCTGATTTTTAAGGCACATAAACAATGTCAACATACAGTATTCCCTTTACTTAAGAATATCAGATATAATCGGAGTTACATTTCGAAACGTGATCTTGCGATAACCATGGATCTGTATAAAATGGATCTTGGGTGCTCAACTGGTTTGCATTTTTCATGGACCGTGGTTTGAGACCCTGCATGTTTGAACTTTAAAGAAGCCCGGGTAGAATTTAATAATAATAATATGCTGACTTGGTGGTATAAAAAATTGCTAGAAATTATTTTTCATTTCATGAGGCAATATTGCAATCATATACAGTGACATTCAGCACACACACATTGCATATATATTCCTGAACTCCTGCAGGTACCTGTTCTACAGTAAGCGTGTTGACATTGCATTTTTATTTGATGGTTGGGGCTGAAACTTAGCCACAGGTTGACCATTGAATACTAAGGATGGAATTGACATCACTAATATGTAACATCAAAACACAAAAAAGACCTGTACCTTGAGACACACAAAGCTCATAGCATATTGGCAGGATAACTTAATGATCATGTAATGTTTGATCGGTCGATTGAGAATGGATGCATTATGCCTTACAGATTTATATATCATATTTCCTTATACCGTACAATAGTAATAATGCATAATGTACAGAAAAGGCTATAACTAAAAAAATAGTCTTTTTTGACAAATAATGCATAGCTCGAGTATAATACAGTATCTAACAGCAGGGCTGGCACCTTTGTTTCAGAACATTAAAAATCATACTTATTTTCACAATGCAGTACTGTATATGAAAATTGTGTTGTCAACGTATTTTAAACCAAGGGGGAAACCTATTAAAACGAACCCACATAATTAAACTGAATAAATTCTGCGTAAAAAATAATTGAAATTTCATGAATATCTATGGATGTGCAATAATCTAATAAGCATCCATTCATAATCAGTGATCCACCAATAAATGGTCATACACACCCACTGAACCATTAATAGTCACTTAGGCACGTGTAGTTTAAATTAATTTAAAATTTCATTCAAATTCCTGCAATCCTTGTACAGTAAGTCCAGCAAAATTGGCAAAAATTTAAAATAACACTGCCATAAAATAAATACATAATAGATGACGTTTTGGGCAATGGTCCTTCTTCATAGCACATACTGGCAAGGTCATTGAGCCTTGACAAATTCTACTTTACCTTTGTATTTCTACTGGCACACTAACATTTTTCAAGCCAGGTGCTGACTTATGAGTCATCTTGTGCCCACGGGGACAGCTTCAACTGGGGGTGCCCCTTTCAAATGCGTTGGGATGTGATGTACAGTGCTCTCAGGCGGCCCAGCGTATAGGACACAACAGTACAGTATATCAATAACAAATCATTCTACCTAGCAACACGAGGGTAAACTATGTTCCATGCCAGGTTTATATTTTCGTGAGTAGGCTACAAATTATACTCAGTGACAACAGAACCCGTGTTTAATTGTGCTCAATTACGTGCTGTTAATAGACGATTTGCATTTAAATGGGCCGCTTAATATGGCATAATCTAATTTAAAGTCGCTCATTTCATGCTTTACCACTGCGCGATGCAACCAGTATGAGTGGGGTGGGTAGCATGGCAGGGCTGTGCCCACAGTTTCTGCAACTGACTGAAGAGCTATGGTTGTGCGCGTATTTCTCGGTAAATGAGTAAAGGCGGAGCACTAAATTGCTTTCTCACGCCACTTTTCGCGGAAGGTCCTTCACTCGAGGGACCTCTATGGAGATCCTGTATAAGGCAGTTTCGCCTACCCTTCCACGCCGGCCAGATGTCTCGGAAGAAGTGAGAGTACCCAGACTTTACCCCACCATCTTCTTTGGTTCTTTCGGTAAAGTCACGTAGAACGAGAATTAAACAATAAAATAAAATAAGACAATAAAATTCTCACGACGTTTCGGCCACCACACAAGCGGCCTTCCTCAGGTGAAGAAACAGGTCTATCCAGGAGACAGAGCCCGAGTGGACCCCGTCACGCCAGAACTGAGTCTTATTAAGGCTGTGTGGGCGGAGTTGGATTAGCATGTTACCAGCCCCCACCCGGGGTGTAGGAGGGACTGGGGGCTGGTGGAAACAAACACTAATTAATACAAAACAAGTGCCGCAGCCAAGGTGCGCCGCCGTGTACCGAGCTGCACCATGACATGCCATAAGGACCACAATGCAATACAATACCATACCTTACAATCCAAACTGCATGTTATAACGTAGACAAATTCACCTTTGAATTATACAATGCGTTACTTTATACTACCCTATACTTTAGACTATAAAAACATTAGAAATTGTAACATTATACTATGTCTTATTCTATGAATCCAACTATATACCACACTAATGTATATTCACTATGCAATTACGATGATATATCTTGCCTTATGAGTAAAGTTACACATTACAATGTTATACTACTAAGATTCATAGGGTATTTTAAGCTGGGTGAGAGAAGTGAGGCACCTTGAAAAAGGAGTTCACAAATCAAACAGGAGAATTTAGCATTGAAACAGCTGAGGGATTATCTTGTGACTGGTCACAGAAATAGCTATGTTAAAGTCAAAGTTTACACATCCACAGAGGCACCTAGTACATGGACGCCAAAGGGGCAGCACTACCCAACTATCATACAGTCTGAAGGTCAACGTAAAATACGATTAATTAAGAACCAAAATGGTTTAAAACATCTTTCCAATGGTTACTAAGCCAGAATCCATCTTCTCGGTGGAAATTGTCTCTGTGTTTGTATATGTTGATGGCCTCATGAACGAATCTCTCATGGTAGCCGGTTGGCTTGCAAAGAACCTCCGTCTTGGAGAAGTCAATGTCATGTGAGCCCACTGAATTATAACAGTGATCTGCCACGGCAGAGGAGTTCATCCTACCGTGTTTCAAGTCTGCTTTATGTTCGCGGATGCGGTCCGAGATATGTCGTTTGGTTTCTCCAATGTAGCTACTACCACAGAGGCACTTTAGTTTGTAAACGCCCGGGTACTGTATGTCTGGAACAGCATCTTTTACAGATGGAACCAGATCACGGATTTTATGTACTGTGTTGAATCGGACCTGGATCTTGTGTTTATTCAGGATTTCGAAGATCTTTTTAGTGACCCCTGCAATGTAGGGTAAGGTGATGGTTTTGAGTGGCTCCACAAGAGGATCCTTCTTCATGACTGGAGTGATGGCTTTGCGGATTGTGTAGTTGGAGTAACCATTAGCCCTGAGAGCCTGGTGTACGTGCTTGAGTTCACTGGTAATGTGTTCCTGGTCGGAAATGCATTGGGCTCTATGGTATAGAGTCTTGATGAGGGAGTTCTTCTGGGATGGATGGTGGTGGGAATCCGGTTTCAAGTAAGCATCTGTATGAGTAGCTTTCCTGTAGACAGAGTGGCTCATTGAACCATCAGGTCTCCTTTTAATTAAGACATCCAAAAAGGGTAGCTTGCCATCTTTTTCAACCTCCATGGTAAATCTGATGGCTGGGTGTATGGAATTGATGTGGTCGAGGAATTGGTCTAGAGCAGGCTGGCCATGTGGCCAGATGACAAAAGTGTCATCCACGTACCTCTTCCATAAGGTCGGGCGTAGAGTGGCAGTCTGGATGGCGTCAGTTTCAAATTTTTCCATGAATACGTTGGCTACAACTGGAGACAGGGGGGAGCCCATTGGGGTGCCCTCAGTCTGTTTGTAGAAAGTTCCATTCCAGGTGAAGTATGTATTGGTTAAGCAATGTCTCACCAGGGGGGGTACATCAGTATGCAGTCCTTGATGAACCAGGTCTTCAATGATAGCGATGGTGTCAGGTACCAGAAGTTTGGTAAATAAGGACACCACATCAAAACTGACAAGCAGGTCGTCTGGGGACAGGGAAATGCCTCTGATTGTCGATACTAAGCGAGTAGAATTTAGTACCGCAGAGGTGTTTTTTTCTGTGAAAGGTCGCAGTATATCAGCAAGAAAATGTGCCAGTTTATCGGTGGGGGAGTTGATAGTAGAGACGATGGGACGAAGAGGTGTATCTTCTTTGTGTATCTTTGGAAGGCCATATAATCTTGGTGGTCTGGCAGCAGAGGGTTTCTACGAGAACTGTTTGGTCTGACATTGACTTCTCCAAGACGGAGGTTCTTTGCAAGCCAACCAGCTACCATGAGAGATTCGTTCATGAGGCCATCCACATATACAAGCACAGAGACAATTTCAAC
Source organism: Petromyzon marinus (assembly GCF_048934315.1). Taxonomy (NCBI): domain Eukaryota; kingdom Metazoa; phylum Chordata; class Hyperoartia; order Petromyzontiformes; family Petromyzontidae; genus Petromyzon; species Petromyzon marinus. Next base: position 24,448,849 of record NC_133668.1, on the reverse strand, counting down.
CGAGAAGATGGATTCTGGCTTAGTAACCATTGGAAAGATGTTTTAAACCATTTCGGTTCTTAATTACCTGTATTTTACGGTGACCTTCAGACTGTATGATAGTTGGGTAGTGCAGCCCCTTTGGCGTCCATGTACTAGGTGCCTCTGTGGATGTGTAAACTTTGACTTTAACATAGCTATTTCTGTGACCAGTCACAAGATAATCCCTCAGCTGTTTCAATGCTAAATTCTCCTGTTTGATTTGTGAACTCCTTTTTCAAGGTGCCTCACTTCTCTCACCCAGCTTAAAAGACCCTATGAATCTTAGTAGTATAACATTGTAATGTGTAACTTTACTCATAAGGCAAGATATAGTATCGTAATTGCATAGTGAATATACATTAGTGTGGTATATAGTCGGATTCATAGAATAAGACATAGTATAATGTTACAATGTCTAATATTTTTTATAGTCTAAAGTATAGGGTAGTATAAAGTAACGCATTGTATAATTCAAAGGTGAATTTGTCTATGTTATAACATGCAGTTTGGATTTGAAAGTATGGTATTGTATTGCATTGTGGTCCTTATGCATGTCATGGTGCAGCTCGGTGCACGGCGGCGCACCTTGGCTGGGGCACTTGTTTTGTATTAATTAGTGTTTGTTTCCACCAGCCCCCCCTCCCTCCTCCGCCCCGGGTGGGGGCTGGTAACATGCCAATCCAACTCTGCCCACACAGCCTTAATAAGACTCAGTCCTGGCGTGACGGGGTCCACTCGGGCTCTGTCTCCTGGATAGACCTGTTTCTTCACCTGAGGAAGGCCGCTTGTGTTGTGGCCGAAACGTCGTGAGAATTTTATTGTCTTATTTTATTTTATTGTTTAATTCTCATTCTACGTGGCTTTACCGAAAGAACCAAAGAAGATTCATCCTTGCAGTCACGAAAGCTTTAAATCGAAATTTACCCCACCACTTGTGATCTACATATAAACTGTGATGCACCTGTTTATATTCCTGGGTGAACAGAGGCGATGGTTAAGAAACTTGCCCAGTGTTTCAACTGCTGCATCAGGAGATTGCTGTGTGCTGCGTTGCACCACTATCCAAGTAGTTAACCTTGCATTCAATAAACTTTCAGAGCCAGGGTGAACATCCGACTCTGACGTATTTAATGAATAGAACGAGGTAAAACTGATGGAAAAACAAAGCACAAAATACAGCATCTGTTCATACTTGCGATATTAATACAATGAATGAACACTGGAGCATCATAACATTGCCCTAGATAACATGAATCTCAACAATAGGTCATAGATGGACCAGGCATCTACATTTGCACTGTGTTAAATAAGGTCACTTTGTGTAATCATCACACTGCAGCCTAAATGTACAGCGTTGCACATAAGACTGAACTTTGGATGAGATACTTCTTCATCCTTGCTCTCAAGATCACATTAAAGTTACATGGGCACAAGTTTGGCTCGACTTATCCGACTACAAATAACGTTCACAATAATGCACGTGGTAGGCTTCGTTGTTAACTAGGCCCCATATTCGTCATAACAATTGAACAGCATTATAAAGGCATTTGCAGCATTATGGCAATCCTAACATTATAACAGCATTCCCAGTTTTATAAGAACATAAACGAACTTACAGACAATGCTTTTTAAATTCTCACAATGAACAGATGCACCTGTCTTCACTGAGATGCTAATTTTGCCTCCATTTTGTACTCTGTGTAATGGCTCACACCCAGCCTCATGGCTTAGAGAACCTTAAATCTTAACTTCCTGGTCACGTGACCAAACTCAACATCATATCAGGAAGTTCCTGTGTAAACATACCCCCATATCTGCTGTGGGGCAGAACAATATCTGCCAACCTGCCTTCGATGCTTAACTGAAATTGTTGTTGTACTTCGGGAATCTTTGGAAAGTAATATCTACTCACTAGCTTCACTCTTACCTCTACAATGACTAAAGTGCAATCTGAATTAATATCTGTTGTTGTGTAAGCTCTGGTCTTGAGACTGGATACCCTATGCCTCTCCCTGGTTTAAATGTAATCTATAAGCGTCAAAGTATATATACAATTAAAAACATACAGATGAGGATATACAGTGTATATATTTACTACATGACGTGGAAAATGTTTCATTCTTTACCGCTTTCCGGGGACTCAAAAAAACTTCCCATGATGTTTCATCCTCAGTACCCTACCATGGCAGTGCACATTAATTGCCTCTGCCGGTTGCATTTCTCAGCACGAATCAGTGTGCAATGAATACCTCCATAATTATTATCATGAAAGTTATTCACAGCAACATTTGCATGTATGTTTAACTTCTTTCGCACCATACATAGCCAACCGTGCTAAACAGCACATTGCGTCACGCTGCCGCATGCGGGTGACATGACAGAGATATGACGTCACCGCTCACTTGCGTGCAAAATATATCCATTATTGCGCCCCCCCCCCCCCCCCCCCAAAAAAAAAGAATACAAAAGTCTATTTTTATAATTTTTGCATGGTGTATAGTCTGGAAAGTACCCACATGCCAAATTTGAAGTTTGTTGCATGTCGGGACATACGCTAAACATTTTGAACAGACACACATTCACACATTTCCCTTTTATATATATAGATAACCCTGTGAGCCATGCGGCTCTTGACTCGGGTGCAACCGCAACAAAACAAAAACATGAACAAGAAAACATCTTAAAGCAACCGGTGTCCAGCAAAAACAGTGAGCCCCAGATGTGGCCGGACCAGCACAGGCAGCACCAACGAGTCCCTAGGGCACCAACAGGGAGGTCAATGGCACTTCACCAACAAGTCCACAGGGAAGTCTCGGTGGGTCCAGGGTACTTCACTAATGAGTCTCAGGGCATCCTGAATGTTTTATTTATGTATGTTTTCAATATTTCATAGCGGAGGAGGCACTCCACTTGGGAGATTTTGCCTTGTAAATATTTCCTGTTGTTTGTCGGCAGCTCGGGATACTCCATCACTTTTACCAAGCAGATGTCTGCCTTTTAAAACATGCCCTCCTCTTGCTTTTATCTAAAACCAAACATGTTTTTCTCCCTAAATGAAGCGTCTCACTAACTTTATGTGCTTTGTCTTTATTCCTATACGCACAATGTCTACTGTGCCATAAAAATCTGACATATTCTAAGTTACAATTATTCTGCTTTAACGTCTGTTTTGTTTTATAAAAAGTAATAGCAAAAACATTAGATTTTTTATTGTCTTAAAAATATATCAAACTTATTATTTGCAGCCCGTTATCAATCTACATTGCACGAAGGCCTCCTCGTGCCACGTTGGGTTTGGTGGTTGTTTGACCATACTTCACCACACTTATCAGCTCGGTTGAAGTGGAAGGATGCCCAGGACTCGGTCAGATATCACAGATATCGCTCGACCACTGGCGTTAGCCATGTGTTGCACACTCGAAATGAAGGACGTGGGCAGGTGCTCCAAATCGAGGGCAAACACATTTATTGTGGTTAATCTGTAAAACGCAACAGCACGTGTGTCACACGCAATCTGCAACCGAGTTTCCATTAACCATGCGACTGGTGTACACATCCGGTTAATCAATCACAGTTTCTCTTAAACCCAATTCTACTACTGATAAACCATCTTTGTCTTTGACAGTAACCGTTTAACTTCACTATTCGCATATTACTTGAATCCTAAGCTGTATGTCTATCTATATCATCGACTTATTATCGGTATCTTACACCCATTACCTGTACTGTATGTGTACAATATACGTACTGTACTTGTCACCATTGTACCACTTACAACTGTACATGTGTTCTATTCTCAATAGCATTGCAAGTAGTCATACTCTGGATACATGGGCATGGTTATAGAATAAACAGTATTAGGGTTCGAGAATTACAATTACAGTATGTAATTACAGTACATCATCCTTTACAGTGCAGTGCTAAAACCCCTCCTATTGGATATATCACAAACTAACAATTCAAAGCCAAGCTTGAAGTCTAGAACAAGTCCAGAACATTTGTATAACAATCAAAAACAACCTTTGGGTCTCGATTTAAAGCTTTCGTGACTTGCAAGGATTCATCTTCTTTGGTTCTTTCGCTAAAGTCACGTAGAATGAGAATAAAATAATAAAATTAAATAAGACAATAAAATTCTCACGACGTTTCGGCCACAACACAAGTAGCCTTCTTCAGGTGAACACAGAACTGTTGGGATGACAGAGCTTGAATGAACGCTGTTAAGATTCGTAGCGTCTTTTAAGCTCGGTGAGAGGGGTGGAGAGCCTTGACAGAGGAGTTTACCTATCAAAGCAGGAGAATTTAGCATTGAAATAGCTGAGGGATTAGCTTGTGACAGAAATAGCTATGTTAAAGTCAAAGTTTACATATCAACAGAGGCATTTAGTATATGGACACTAAAGGGCCTCCAACTACCAACTATCATAAAGTAAACCGATGTGAAAAAAACTAAATCTATATTACATCAATATAATAAATGTACTTAATATATTCTTCAATAAGCTGAGCTATTAATCACAAAGCAACTGGGTATACACTACACTATATAATGAATACCATATAGTAAACCAATAAAAAAAAACAAAATATAAGCTCCCTCAATGTTATCAATAAACTATATATACTCTCCAATCAGCTGAGCCACCAACAATAAGTCGTTATATATCAATGCCACATGGCGAAAAATGGTGTTTTTTTCCTTTCCCCTCAATGCCAGCACCACGGACAGCGACGTTCAGGCGGACGAGTCAATCCATGCTCGGAACGGAGGAGGGGGGAGAGGGAAACAACTACAATGCGCTGTTATATTCCATGTTATAAACCATACCATTAACCGTGGTGTGAGAGGTATTAAGAGGCAATGCCAGCGAAAGAGCTGCGGTCTGACGGTTACCGTAAAATACAATTAATTAAGAACCTAAATGGTTTAAACATCTTTCCAATGATTACTAAGCCAGAATCCATCTTCTCGGTTGAAATTTTCTCTGTGCTTGTATATGTGGATGGCCTCATGAACGAATCTCTCATGGTAGCCAGTTGGCTTGCCAAGAACTTCCGTCTTGGAGAAGTCAATGTCATGTGAACCCACTGAATTATAACAGTGATCTGCCACGGCAGAAGAATTCGTCCTACCGTGTTTCAAGTCTGCTTTATGTTCGCGGATGTGGTCCGAGATATGTCGTTTGGTTTCCCCAATGTAGTTGCTACCACAGAGGCACTTTAGTTTGTAAACGCCCGGGTACTGTATGTCTGGAACAGCATCTTTTGCCGATGGAACCAGATCACGGATTTTATGTACTGTGTTGAATCGGACCTGGATCTTGTGTTTTTTCAGGATTTCGGAGATCTTTTTAGTGACCCCTGCAATGTAGGGTAAGGTGATGGTTTTTAGTGGCTCCTCAAGAGGATCCTTCTTCATGACTGGAGTGATGGCTTTGCGGATTGTGTAGTCGGAGTAACCATTAGCCCTGAGAGCCTGGTGTACATGCTTGAGTTCACTGGCAATGTGTTCCTGGTCGGAAATGCATTGGGCTCTATGGTATAGAGTCTTTATGAGAGAGTTCTTCTGCGATGGATGGTGGTGGGAATCCGGTTTCAAGTAAGCATCTGTATGGGTAGCTTTTCTGTAGACAGAATGGCTCATTGAACCATCAGGTCTCTTTTTAATTAAGACATCCAAAAAGGCTAGCTTGCCATCTTTTTCAACCTCCATTGTAAATCTGATGGATGGGTGCATGGAATTGATGTGGTCGAGAAATTGGTCTAGAGCAGGCTGACGATGTGGCCAGATGACAAAAGTGTCATCCACGTACCTCTTCCATAAGGTCGGGCGTAGAGTGGCAATGTCTCACCAGGGGGGGTACATCAGTATGCAGTCCTTGATTAACCAAGCCTTCAATTATTGCGATGGTGTCAGGTACCGGAACTTTGGTGAATAAGGACACCACATCAAAACTGACAAGCAGGTCGTCTGGGGACAGGGAAATGCCTTTGATTGTCGATACCACATGAGTAGAATGTAGTACCGCAGAGGTGGTTTTTCCAGTGAAAGGTCGCAGTATATTGTCTTATTTTATTTTATTATTTTATTCTCATTCTACGTGACTTTACCGAAAGAACCAAAGAAGATGAACCTTTGGGTCCTTTACCTGAAAAATGCAACAGCACGTGTGTCACACACATCAATCTTCAACCGAGTCGCCATTACCCATGTGACTGGTGGAAACGTCTGGTTAATCAATAACCCTGCGAGCCGCCTACATGCCCAACTCTGTTATAGCATGCTGGTGTACAAACGTGCATTGATGTCCTGCACAGCACATAAGGACTTTCACAAAACCACACTTTACTCCCTTGCTGCACGAGGAAATAATTAAAAGAGTGGTCCATTCCTAATGTGCCACATATGATTCATATCCCTCGAGAAGCAAAATGTTGCATTCGATGTTATTACAATAATAAATTGAAAACACAACGTGATGGACAGTGAGGTCAAAGTTACAAAACAGAGCACAAGTTGTCTGCAACCACATACAACGAAGGGTATAGGTGTTTGGACATTGTTCACGTATTGACCATATGTTGTGTGCGCATAACCAGACGTCGACAAGTTAGTCACGAATTGACTTAATAATGATCGCAGCCCGATGTTTTAAACGGTGCACTTTCCTTTACGTCTCAAGGTCAAACTACAAAACTTTTGAAAGTTAATCCCATTACGTGGTTCCCGAGGATAGCCTTAGCTTAGGTTGCATATTGTAGTCGGGTTTACATACTGTATATGTTAATAATTCCGGTAGTTAATCGTTTCCCCATATGGGAACAAAAAAAAAACTAAACCCACAGGTTACAACAGGTCAAAGCATCTTTAAAATTACTGTGCTCGAGGTTTAATAAAAATGCATGTCCATGGTGAACATCGGGTGCTTTTGTTCAACGGTTTTACTTAACTTGATTCCTCTGTTTGTCATGGTCAAATCTCATAATAAACATTTCGTCAATTTCCCGTTGTCCAATCAATTCCACATTTTGCACACGTGCTCAGATCCGGTGACAATGCATGCCTGTATAAAAATCGGCATCAATTTATCAATTAATTCGCTACTTTAAAGCAATGTACATTTTGTATGGATGCCTTATTATTTATATATTTTTGTGTAGGTCAAAAACGTCGCGGTCCCTAAACTGTGGAATCGGCTCACACAAAAAGCAGGCGTCGTGTGTCTCAGGCGCCATTGATGTACTTCTCGACCGTGAGTTAAACGAAGTTGTTAATAAAACCGTTGTTTTTTTAAAAAACATTTTAAAGGCGTGTATTTATATTGAATTTTGTAGAAACAGCTGTTTTGGAAATTGCACGTTTTAAAGCCATCTCCCAAACCGTGCACAATGTTGCTATTAAAAATAGAATGTTCTATCAGAACTAAACGCCAGCCCTTTTTTTGTTTAAACATGTTTAGTATATACACAACTAGCTTTACTACCCGGCTTCGCCCGAGACTTGGATCCTTGTCTTGGATTAATACACGGCTTACGCGGAGGGTGGGGAGGGGGATGCGTGACATCAGCGGGCACACTGCGTAACGCTGCCGCATGCGGGTGACATCACAAATGTGACGTCACCGCTCACTTTTGCAATGTATTATATCCATTATTTCCCCCCCCCCCCCCCAAATTTTCAAATTTATTTTTATACTTTTCACATTGTGAACAATATGGAAGCTAGCCACATGGCAAATTAAAAGTTAGTTGCCGAGTATATTATATACATTATTCCCCCCCCCCCCCCCCCAGCCGCGCATTTGTGCGGGATACACGACATCCGCGGAGGGTTTGGGAGGGGGTGGGATGCGTGACTTTAGCAGGCACACTGCGTAACGCTGCCACATGCAGGTGACATCACAGATGTGACGTCACCGCTCACTTGCCGTGCAAAATGTTATATCCATTATTGCGCCCCCCCCCCCCCCCCCTCTGCAAAATACAAGTCTATTTTTATACTTTTTGCATTGTGTACAGTCTGGAAACTACCCACATGCCAAATGTCAAGTTTGTAGCATGTCGGGAAGTATGCCAAAGATTTCGAACAGACAGACATATTCACAAATTTCCCGTTTATATATATTTACCATAGTCTTTGCTTGCTTCACACAATCTGCTCAGAGGCTGGATTATCGCTTGAGGCTGGAAATTAATTTATTTGCCTCCTGTTACAATATAAACATAATGCCAATGAACTTACATCTTCTAATATCCCATATCCTTAATTGAGATGCGTGTGCCTATACATACAAATGTGTTGCATGTACGCTTGTAGAGCATGAATAGCCCATCAAAGTATTAAAAAACATGAAACCATATCTTTACAGTATATAGCAAGTGGATATTTGAATTGCCCGTAGTTGTAGGCTATGTAAATACAGTGCTGCATATTTGAACTGCAACCGGTCATGATTTTGATCATATTATATATGTAGTGGTTAAATAATTGGAGAACTTCTTGTGAGGCAACACAATATTTATTAACGATCTGGGTACAGGTCCCTAACACGAAGGGGTAACGGCCCCTTCCACCCGATACCTAAGGAGGTATGGCCTCCGGGCTACACGATCGCCTAACACTGGAACCACCCTGCAAGTCTTTATATCCCTCCGGCTAGGAGGCTCTAGGGGAGGCTATCCCGACCCAACCGTACCAAGGTGTACGGGTCCTGACCTCTGGTCCGCTCAGACCCGGCCCTGAGGACATCGGGAGAGGGGAGCCCCAGGGTTTCACCACTGGCCACACTCAGCTCCGTCTTCGGTCTTCGCACTGGTATGACTGAGCCGGACCCTTGAGAGGTCCGGCTTATATACTGGTTCGTGGCTTGCCCCGCCCTAGCCACGCCTCCCTTCCAGAACTTTCTGGAAGGTGACATCATCCCCCAGTCCCCCCTCCCGGGGTCCGGGGATTGTGTCCCAGGATCCACTTCCCAGAGATTGTCGTTGACCCCTTGGGCCACAGTCGTTAACACTGGCGTGATAGCGCTTCCGCCCCCTGTTGACGAGAAGGGGGAGCTACCCGCTAACAGAATGGGGAGTGCTGATTAATGCCTCTACATCACCCCCCCCTTCGTAGCCCGCAGTCATCCCGGCTGTAACAATGGAACGAATAAAACGTGAATACGAAACAGGGAACGCGTGTGCCTCGTGAAAAAAAACCCGCAACAACAACAGCCCTACATAAATACCCCAACCCTCGATACAAATACACACTATATACATAAGAATATCGAGCGGCCACACACACGATCCCGCACGATGCAAGCAACAACAAGTCAATGGGGAAGAAGAAAAAGAAGAACCCCGCACGACGGACGGTAAGTAACACTCATGACGCAAGTAAACGGTGGCGCAAGGTAAGTAATTAATACAGAACCCGTGTGTGTGAGGGAAAGTGAACGAGGGCCTCATTGAAAACCCCCGAGGTTTAGCGAGTGTGTGTGTCGCTGGGCCGTCATAGGGAATGGGAGGCTTCCTTGGCGGTACAGGTGGGACGGGTGTGTCGGCCGGCACGTCTGGCAAATCTTGTGAGAACTTGGCGGTAGGAGCCGGCGGTGTCGATCGACATGGCCCCGTTACTCCCGTGTCACCTGCTGGAAGGACAACACGGCTGCGCTGTGGGTTAGGCACCAATAGGGCATCACCCGACTCGTCGGACATGTCACACGCTCGGCCCCCGTGGTGTGTGAGTGACACAGGAATGCGCGGCGCGACGAAGGGCTTCAACCGCGAGGGGTGTACGAACCAACGTCGCCTGCCCCATCGGAGCTTGACGCACTGGGGGCGGACGACCGCGACAATTTCGTCGGGACCCTTCCATGGTTTCAGCAGTTTGGGCGATGTGGACAAGGGCACCTGGGAACAGTGGAGCCAGGCCTTGTCCCCAGTGGTTCATGCATGCATGGACGTTCTGGGGTCGCGAAGCCACAAGTTGGCACGTTGGCGGGAGGCCGAATTTTCAATGGCGGCCTCGCATGCCTCTGTCAATTTACGCAGGTTGAACCGCAGGTGGTCTGGATTTTGGTGACAACAGGTCAACATTCAAGCGAACATTGGCAGGGGGAGCCGCATCCCTGTACATTAAAAAAAATGGCAAAAAGCCGGTCGCCGCTTGTGGTGCCATCCAGTATGCGGCAGGACCTCAGGGATTTGCAGATCCCAGTCGAGTTGCGAATCGTCAACTTGGTGGCACAACATAGAGGTAAGAGTCCTGTGAAGGCGCTCCACCATGCCATCGGTTTGTGGGTGGTATGGAGAGGTGCGCACCTTCTTTATGCCCAATATTTTGCACACGTCACGCAAGAAGGTGCTTGAGAAATTCCTTCCCTGGTCGGTCAGCAGCCGTTCGGGAGTGCCTTTATCCAGGACATAGCCCTGAACAAAGGCCTCCACAATAGCTACTGCCAACTGGTTGGGGAGCGGCCAAGCCATTGGCCAGCGAGTAAAATACTCCACCCCAACCAGCAGGTACTTATTACCTCTAGGCGTGGTAGGGAAAGGTCCCAAAATGTCCAGGGCCACCAGCTTGTTGATGCGAGATACTGTGATGGGTTGCAAGGGCAGGCACGCCGGCCTCGACGGCAGCTTCCGGCGTGCGCACTAGGTGCAGCCCTGCAGGATGTCGGTCACATCGCGCAACATTCCTGGCCAAAATAATTGGAGGTGCAGCAGGCCGAGGGTTTTGTGGGTGCCCATATGCAACAATCGTTCGTGCGGTGCCCAAACGGCCTTACCCCGCAGGGCAGAGGGCACAACAATTTTATACTGGCAGGAATCCCTGTCCCAATGCATAAGAAGGCCGTGACGCAAGACGAGGGAGGTGAACCGACCTCGGCCCTTGGCCCGATCCCTGGCGCGACGGCGTAAGATCAGCAAGGACACATCCTCTTACTAGTGGCGACCCCATTTCACCAGTGTCAAACCCAGCAGGTTCTGACAGCCCGCCTGGTCGACGGGATCGTCCGGTGGACCCTGGTCGGAGGGCAGCGCGGCGGCCACTGTTGCGAGGGGCGAGACGGGCCCAGCCCCTGGAGGCTTGCAACGGCCCGACCCCAAAAAATATGCGCATTTTTCAACGGGCGGGAGTAAAGTGTCTACCGTACAAGTATGGCCTGTATTGCTGGATAAAGAAAAACTATGGCCAGCAATTTGCGGCGGGTCACACAGTAGCGTTGCTCAGCGGGAGACAACACTCTGCTACCATAAGCGATGACCCGTTCGACGCTCCCAATGGTTTGAGACAGCACCCCGCCAATCCCGGTGTTGCTGGCGTCCGTATCGTGAGTGAACGGCTCCGAGAAGTTGTGGTAGCTCAAGGGTGGTGCCTTAACGAGGGCATCGCATAAATAATTAAATGTGGCCTGTTCGACGTCCCTCCAGGGAAACTTCACTCCTTTGGCTGTCAGGGCGTGGAGTGGTTTCGCGATGGATGCGAAGTCAGCCACGAAGCAGCGGTAGTAGGACGCAAAACCAATAAAGCTGCGGAAGTCCCCCACCGAGGTAGGAGTCGGCCACGAACTTACGGATCTGGTTTTCTCGGGGTCAGTGGAAATACCTGAGCGGCTCACTATATGGCCCAAGTAACGAACAGACTCGCATGGAAGATGACATTTCTGTGGCTTGAACTTCAAGTTCGCAGCGCGCATTTTCAGAAAAACAACTCGCCATCGCTCGAGGTGTCCGTTGAATGTGCGGCTAAAGACGATGACGTCATCTAGGTAAATCCAGCATGAGTCCGACTGGAGCCCAGCGAGGACAAGCTCCATGAGCCATTGGAACATCGGTGGGGCCGAATGGAGGCCCATGGGCAACCTATTAAATTCAAAGAGGCCCTGCGGCGTTCAAAAGGCAGTCTTGGGTTTTAACACTTCATCAGGGGGAGTTGCCAAAACCCTGATAGAAGGTCCAGCGTGGAGAAGTAGTGTGCACCCGCCAGGGCACCCAATAACTCGTCCATGCACGGGAGAGGGTAAGCGTCGGCCACCAAAATTTTATTTAGGCGCCGAAAATCCATGCAAAACCGCAGAATGCCATCGTGCTTTTTGACGAGCACTATGGGAGCACCCCAAGGGCTAGTCAAAGGAGAGATGATGTCAGCAGCCAGCATGTCGTCAACTGCCGATTAGCATCACCGGTATCGATATCGTGACGAAGCAGTTTGGTGCAGCCAATGTCGAATTTACTTTTACTGAAAATGTCAGAAAATTCCTTCTGAAGAGCATGTAATTTGGATTGCTGTGACCGGGACAAGTCACCAGCCCCCACACAGAGCGAATCCAGCCAACCCTCATCCGACTCCGAGAGTGGCTGGGACCTCGGACCGACGTCGATGTGGCCAACGACCGCGGTCCCCAGGGGTGCCGGCATCGAGTGGGCGAGCACGGTCCCTTGTGGAATGACGGTCGTGCGCAGGCCGATGTTCAGGACCTGTAAAAATGGGTCCCCGTCACTTACCACGAGAGTTTGTGCAGCTACAAGTTCGAGGCCCTTGATTGCCTGCGTTAGACGGTCCCAATAAAACGCCGTGCGCCAAGGCGTCCGAATCGAGCGATTTCCGCAATCGTACGGGTACGCGCATCTGCACACCTGGCGATATACGCACCATGCGGGCAGCCAGTGCCTGCATGGAGGTACAGGCGGTGCGCGGATGCATGGGAGAGGGCAAAAATGCCATGCATCGACCAGAGGGAAGTTCGATACATCCTTGATCGACAAGGATTCTGATCGGCATCTTAGCGAGGAAATCTGTGCCCAGCAGGCAGAGTATCGCAAGAGACGACGAAGCCAAATTAGGCCCTGACAATGTGATGTCGCCAATTAAAATCTGCGCGTGAATTTGGCCGATGATGCCCAGCGAACCCCTGTTAGTGGCAAAACACAGGACAGAAACCCATTGCAGGGGTCAACACCAAATGTGAAAAATGTTTTAGATTAAATCCGAAATGATAGTGGCCAACGCACCAGTATCGACGAGTATGTGGGGGCTGACGCCCATCTCCCCGCTCCCCGTGAGCTGGCGGGGCGCGACGTCCACCCCCTCTACTCCTTCCTCCTCCTCGGCCGCTTCTTGCCGGGCCCCCCGGACCCCTACCGATCAGGTGATCGGCCCCCCCGTGCCAGTGCCCTCTCTGAGGGACATCGCTCACTGGCTGGCTCACCACCGCCTAGGGATTATTTCGCACGTGCCCCTATGGGCACTCTTCACCCCACAACACGCACGACCGCACTCGCGGCATTCCACCTGCCCGCGCTGATTGCGCAATATACCTGTGTGTGGGTCCGCGCTCTCCCTGCTGGCTGGAAGCTAAGACATCGTGTCAACACGGTGAATGGCCACGGGTGGTTATTGATTAACCCGCGGGCAGCCACAGAATTTCTGAAGCTATTCGGATATTAATTAATCTGCGCTCTCGCGGTACCCACCGATTTTCTCTGCGCGATACACGTGCGTCTCGCCGTTAATACTGCGGTTCTCGCATGTACACGCGCTGTCGCGGGCGAACGTCTATATTTTACTATGCGCACGCGTCATACACACACTGATTTATATCACCCACACACGGCAGTGTGCCAATCGCTGTTCCACCACTCTTCACACAGACACACTTACAACGCGTCAACCATCAATCTGTACTAAGGTTTTATTCCTGGCACGAATAGTGAGACCCTGTTTATGGCCTCCAGCGGACACCCTACAGGTAGCGCCTAGCCTCTTATTTCCCACCCTTCGCGATGTGCGACTATCTCGGGCTAGGTCTAACGGGCGAACTGGGCTGAATCGACCAACTGAATGATCACTCACCTCGTAGACACACTCATGGCGTCACACGGACACGGTGGGAGTTGGGAAGGCTGGACAGCGAAGACTCTGCCTGGGCGACGGTTCGCAGCTACACCCAGCAGGCATCACGCGGACGCTGAGGGCGGCTGGGATTCACCACGGATCGCAGAACTCTAATCCAAATTCGCTCTCTCTTCCCCTCTTATCCTCTCAGAGCCCGTTAATCCCCGGGTGACATGATGTCATCCTGCATGGCCAATCAAGCGCTTTACCTGCCGAGCTTTGAACGCTCTGGCCATTACGGGGGGGGGGGGGGGGGGGGGGAGCATCACGTCATCCTCTCCCCCTCTCGTCCCCCCCTTTCCATTGTCCCCGTATGTGTTCATAATCTCTGATTCACCAGTTATTCCCTGTGTCTCTCTCTTAAACCGCTGCTCCTAGGGCGCCCAGGGATTTCCCCCCTACCCCAATGTTTGCACTGCCCGTAGAGTGTTTGCCCTCGAGGCCCTATCTCCCGTGTTGTGTATGCTTCATCGCGGCCAGCCTATAAAGCTCTATGCGCCCCTACGACTTTTGAAAGTTAATTTTAGGGGGGCCGCCATGTAGTCCGGCCTGGGGGGGGGGGGGGGGTCGGCCAATCTCCTGGCAATAGGGGCCCTTCGGATGAAAATCCATGGGCCAGGCATCCCCCTTCGAGACCATATGTGGGTGCATGTGTGTGTTTAGTCGGGGTGTGCGTGCGTTTGTGTGGATGGTGGCGTTGGTGGAGTTGCTCCGCGGCCGTGGCACCACAAGTACGCGGAATTCAACCCCTTCGATTGAACCGATGACGACGGAAAACCCGCGGCCGCGGCGACAACCCTGTGGGCCAGATCCGACCACTGAACAGGTCGCAGCTCCCGTTCGGAATCAAAGCGATCACGCCCCCCAGCACCCATCGACCGGCGAACACACATTGCTGTGAGTTGGGGTGTGTATGCTGAGAGCAAGGGCTGAACGTGTGAGGTGCCGCGACTCACCTGGGTATGCCATGAAGCCGTGGATGTTCCTTGGTCCAGGGCCCGAGGTCTGGAGGTGGGCCTGAGGTCTGGAGGGGCGACGTCGGGGCGCCCGGCAGTCGGATGACATGTGGCCCAGTAGGCCATAGTTGAAGGTGACGTCTGTGTGGGCAGAAAGCCGTCCCTGCTGGCGGTTGTTGCGGCGCCCGGGTGCGGTCGGACAATCTCCGCCCTGAAGGTCGGGTCGTCGCGAAGGCCTGGTCAGATGAAGGCCTGCCATCCGTGCAGATGGGCTCCGATGTCGAAGCGCAGACGGCGATGGTGGAGTCGCGATGGAACAGCAGGTGAGCGTGGATGCTCTTGGCGGTGCGCAGCGAACACGTTTTCGTCATCCACCATTTGGATGACGATGCGGAGTTCCCGCGCCAAGTCCAGCAGCTTTTGTAGGATGAGGGCGTCAATGGCCTTATCGTCCATCTGCGGATAGGCAGCCCTCGCCATGGCCAGTAGAGTGCTGCGGAAGGCGAGTGGCGATTCCGCAGAGGCCCGCCGCTGTACCGCAAAATGGTGACGGATGTCCGATGGTGGTCTGTAAACTTCGGACATCTGTCGGAGCACCAAGTGCAGCGTTGCCCTGTCCGGTTTTGGAATGGTGATGAAGGCGGCGAGGGCGTCGTCTAGAGCGGCTGGGAGCGCACGCAGCGCCTCCATGTCCGACCAGCCCACCATCTCTTGGTGGGCGAGAAAACGGCGTTGAAACACCGCCCAGCCGCCGCCTCACGCCACAAACTTCCGCAGGACTGGCAAGCGTTGCTGCAGGGTCGACGCGCGCCCCGTGGTGAGATGTCCAGAGTCGATTTTGAGATCGGCGATCGCTGGCCCAATGGCGTCCATTGAAGCGGGTTGCCCGTGTGATGACGCGGCGCCCGTCAGTTGGTTGGGCCCGCTCATGTCCATTGTTGATGACGCGGCGCGTTGTGGTTGGAGCACGCCCAGGATGCATCTGGCTTCCGCTTCCGGCGGAAGTGCGTGGTCCCTCAACGAGAATTTAAAAATGCGCGCTCGGTCTGCTGGCGGCAATGGCCGCTGGTGGCTGCTCCGCTCAATCCGCCGTTTCCAGCGCTGTCCCACCGTGGTCGATTTCTTGGAGGATTGAAGCCGCGGCATGGAGCAGTTGAGCGAGATGGGAGTGCGCAGCCCGGAGTGTGTCGCCCGTGGCAGGTGAGGCGATCGGCGGCTGAGCCGGTAGTTGGGCGGCCGGGAGTGTCTCGGCGTCCTCCGCAGGGCTCTGTGCCCCTGTAGCCGAGTCGTTGTTGTCGTCCTCTGGGCCCCCCTAATGCGATTTGAACTCCTCGTATCCATCTTTGGCCACTTCTGACACCAGTTATAGTGGGTAAATAAATGGAGAACTTTTTGTGAGGCAACACAATATTTATTAACGATCTGGGTACAGGTCCCTAACACAAAGGGGTAACGGCCCCTTCCACCCGATACCTAAGGAGGTATGGCCTCCAGGCTACACGACTGCCTAACACTGGGACCACCCTGCACATCTTTGTATCCCTCCGGCTAGGGGGCTCTAGGGGAGGCTATCCCGACCCGACCGTGCCAAGGTGTACGGGTCCTGACCTCTGGTCCGCTCAGACCCGGCCCTGAGGACATCGGGAGAGGGGAGCCCCAGGGTCTCACCACTGGCCACACTTAGCTCCGGCCCTGAGAAAGACAGCGGAGCTTGGGGTCCAGGGTCCGATTTTAGCCCCATCTTCGGTCTTCGCACTGGTATGACTGAGCCGGACCCTTGAGAGGTCCGGCTTATATACTGGTTCGTAGTTTGCTCCGTTCTAGCCACGCCTCCCTTCCGGAACTTTCTGTAAGGTGACATCATCCCCCAGACCCCCTCCTGGGGTCCGGGGATTGTGTCCCAGGATCCGCTTCCCAGGGATTGTCGTTAGCCCATTGGGCCATAGTCGTTAACACTGGCGTGGATAACGCTTCCGCCCCCTGTTGACGAGAAGGGGGAGCTACCCGCTAACAGAATGGGGAGTGCCGATTAATGCCTCTACATCTACATTCCTGTCACAGAAGGGAGTATATAGACAATCCAACCACTAGTTATTTAGTTGTTTGGTCAGCTCATTTGTATTGATTTTCAGGAAGGTCCTGGCAAGTTTTAGTAGTAGGTATTAGGGTTATATATAATCAGAATTTGAGGAATTTGTGAGGTTTTGTTGCCAATAACGTCACGGTGTATTTCATGCCCATTGTTAATACACCCACGATAATAACCGGAATTCGAACCGTGAACCTCTGCAACAAGCTGCTAACGTGCTACTGATAGTGCATGCCACTGCCCCCAATAAATGAAAACAAATATCGATACACTGGACAAGTAGGAAAGTGTAATTTTAAAGTTGTTATGTTACCATAACATCACTCTTTGTGTGAAAAGCAACACTGACAAAAAAACAAATAGTCCTATAGTTCCTAGATTACACTGGTGTAATTCTGGAAGAAAATGTTTAGGCTGTGTGTTTATCATGCTAACATTGTCCTACGATGTATTGAGAGGTAAATTGCACATTTATAGATCAACCAAGGGATACTTGAAAGCTCTTACTTAAGAAAGGGATTTATTTTGATGTACCATAACTGGGCAATCATGTACCGCATTGCTTCACACAATTTGAAAGCACTTTAAGCAGTTATTTCCCAGTTGCCTATACAATCCAAAATCTTTTCTAATATTGCTCCAAGTAAAAAAAAGTCAAATCATTGCTTTTCATGGAATGGTGTTCTAGTTTATCAACTTTGTTTTTACTGTACATTAATCATTTTTATTTGGTTCAAATCATCTGTACAGGTAATTGCCTTTTTGAAGAGATTTCGAAATGGCAAAATTCTATAGAAAATGTTTTAAACAATTTAGAGAAGCGGAGTAATGGTAACTCACGTTTGACTAGTTTCTTCTTAAAATTACTCGAGTGAAATATAATCGTAAAAATGATAGTGTTTTAGTCTTGTATACACAGCACCTGTAAACCAAAACATTTCAATATGCACACGTATTTTGTAAAATATACATTACCACTAAACTACTGTGTGACAGTTTATTTACCCATTGCTAATTCTGTTCACCAGCAGAACAGTGGTATAGACATCCAATTAGCGGATGCATGTGGTCACGTAGAGTCTGTATATTCCAACTTTTATGGGCACAACTCATGCATCCAAATAGTTGTAATGGAGAACGTTATATATCCAATTCGCTGTGGGCTGAGTCAAAGGTGGTTATGTGAAAAGGTAGGATATGCGAACATCTGCGTAAGTTTCATCATGCACAAATAGGTTACTTGACAAAAACGCAAACTCTTTTAACCATGGCGAAATACTTTTCTGTACTATGCTTTACAAGTACCGTGATTGTGTGCAAAGATAATAATGTATTAGTGTGTGGAAAAAGTCAGATATGCGAACATCTATAGAAACGACAAACACTGTACCGCACTGGGTGTGGGCGGCTGATTGGTTAGGGCAGACATGTGATAGTGGGATAAGCAAATTTGGTATGTTTGTTAAATGCAGTAGCATAGCATTTTGACCACACTTGTACACATGAATGCGTAAGCAAGGAAAGTGGCTAAAGCCAAATGCAAGCATGCTAGGCAAACATGCTGATGGATTATTATTTATTTATATGCACAGACATCTATGCGGTTTGCACACGCACTTGGCAAGGTAACAGCAGTGATTACCATTCCAATATCACGGCTCATAAGAAAATAGCATATATCTCCATTATTAAACTCAAAATGAATTAGAAATAAAATCATCGATGTGCATCCAATTCCTACTGAGAAAAAAATGGTCACGGTGTGATATATAAATGTGCATATTCACAGGAATGTAGCACAACCAGCGAAAAAAGATGTGCAGTTGCCCTTTTTCAATTCACTGTGTTGTGTAACGGCAACAGTTTCATTGCAAGATAAAACAAATACCGCCATGCTGTGGACGATAACTTATAAAAACAGTACCAAATGGCACCCATCTGAGCTTCATTGAAAATGAATTCGTATATATTTTGCCGAATGAAAAATACCGTACAATGCAGTGTCAATATGCGAGATGTTAATGCTTCAGAAAAAATGTGCTTAGTGTTGCATGAGGGGTCTGTGATGTGAAGATAGATGATACTGGGTCGGTTCCTCGTCGAGGAAAATGGCATCACAATAAATTAGTTTATTTTAAAAATATAGATTCTACATTGTAGTTCTGAGCATGAAAATAAATATTGATTTAGCTGCCATGCAATGGACATTTATCTGTGGTATGTGTTGGAAAGTGTAGCGATCCATGGTGTGCAGAAAGAGCATCACTTGAAGGGGTTTTTAGAAGCAATTTGATATCTCCTTCTGCGGGCTGTTCAATAATACACGGAATTGCATTGCTGTGACATTTCTGATTAGGTACTCCTCTTTCCATGGTTTTTATTGTACAATTCGAATTAACATATCGTACAATTGGAACAGGAGCGAACATATACATAATTAATGCGATATATATTGTGAGGGGCTTCCACTTGCCCTAATATATACAGATTAGTGAAATGGGATAACACTGAAAATGCCATAACATGTTATTTACAACCTACTTTTTTGTTCGGCTGCATGTTGTAAGTCTAACACACTCGATCTCTGTGCAATCGACCAAGTCCATCTGTTAAGTATGGGATTACAGGCCTGAGTAGCCATGCCTGATATATGCCTCTGACACTAATGGCAGCGGAGAGTAGCTTCTGTTGACCGATCATTACCATTCACTTAATGGTCCCTCTAGACCTAGAGTAACAATTGAGCTCCTGCTGTTTTTAATTGTCTCCATAACATTTTTCAGACGTTGAGCAGTTTAACTTAATTCGTTTTAGGTTTTCCAAATAGACACCCATATAGATGCATTAAATGCTTGCACTTGCGTTAATTAACGAGATGTGGACAGTGTAAATGAATGTATTGACAGTGAGTGTATGTCTACTTTGTGGCAGTAGCATGTACAATATTACGTCGACTGTGATCATGAAAATACGGTGTTCACAAGCTGAGCTTTGCCCTAATAGTATTAATAATGTATCTAATGTTTTGAAATATTAACCCTAATACTTCGAAATTCATTTTCTCCACATGTTTAGGAAAACACTAAATTATTCGGTTGAAAACAATTTACACTCCATTGGCTGACTCTAAAATGTAAGCAATTATAATTATATTTGTTACACCTCTATCCTATATGCTGCAAGCTGTAATGTCTTGACAAGAATTGGAATCTGACTTCTGAATTCTCAGTTTTAGTTTGTAACATTTTAAAAAGTGTACAAGGGGGTTTACCTGGATGGAACGAATCTTGCGAGTGTACGTATTTACATACATAATATTTCAGATGTGTTTTTTTATCAAAGGAAAAAACAGATTAATAATCATTGCCTCTGAAATACCATCAATGCAAACGTCACAAGCTTGGTTCACAGTCTAACTGCACATTTTTCGAAGTGCCTTTCCCTTTGCAGGTCTTTTAGGTATCGCCGTTTATTTCTTGAGCACAACAATTCCTTCGGCTACCGCAACAAAGTCACGGTGGCTGTTCAAGAACAATTGTGAAAGAGCACGATGCTGCATTACGTACGAGTTTCAAAAGCCAACGTATTGTGCCATTCCAGCAACTTTAGATTGAAGAGTTATAAAATATTTCTCTTTTACCTAACAAGAATAATGTACTGTTTGAAATACAATCACACTTTTTCTTCTTGTCTTCTTTGATTGGAAATGTAAAAAAATACCCAGTGGATTCCTGGAATGTTTAGGAACATTTTCATTATAAATGTAATTACATTTTTTCAATCAAGGCACATTACGAAGTGTATAAGTTATTAATTAAATTTCGATCGGTATTTACGATTCCAGAACACACGTTTTCTTCCTTCATAACACCATCTGATTACATTTTGAGTCACCTTAGCCTGAGAATCAAGGTTTATGTAAAATGTACCGCTTATTATGTATGGACCCACTAAATTATGATTATCTTTAAACATATATATTGCATGTGCAAGTAAAAACTGATTTATAAAATAAACTCCTTAAGAAAGTTTTTTTTAAAACAATGGTTTTCTTAACAGCTTCGTTTTATTGACGGCCGAGAAGTGCGTCAATGGTGCCTGAGACACGCGGTGCCTGCTTTTTGTGCGAGCCGATTCCAATTTCGGCACCACGGCGTTTTTGACCTACACAAAAATATATAATTCATAAGCCGTCCAAACAAACATTGTAATTGCTTGAAAGGAGGCAATTAATTGATGGATTGATGCCGATTTTCTGTTTCTGTCTCTCACTGTTCAAATAAACCTACCATTAAAATTATAGACTGATCATTTCTTTGTCAGTGGGCAAACGTACTAAATCAGCAGGGGATCAAATACTTTTTTCCCTCACTGTACGAGCCCACACAGGACTACTCCCACCCAGGGATACTCTAGCTAGCCCGTGCAGGTCCGGCTTCAACTTGTCTTCTGTCTTCAGCCCACTGCCCCTCCGAGCTCGTTTGCTCGTCTTATATAGCCCTCACGACCCTTCCAGAACATTCTGTCCGGAAGATTCCTCTATGTGATTGACAGGTACCGGTCTCCTCAATTCCGGTCAATATTCTACTTTAATTACACCAACGGTCTTCCCGCACCTGGCCGCTCACAACGTTCCCCAGCCGCGTCGCGCTCTCATTACCGTGGCTATGCTCGCCAACTGCCTTGCCCTTGCAGCCAAGCACATACATGCAGCCGTTATAAACACGCGCGCGTTGTGCCACTACACATTCATTAACGCACCCCTCTTCGCAAAAGAAGGGCTCACAAGTGACATCATCACATCAATCTATTTAAGGAACAAAACAGCATTTCTCCACAAATCTGGCTGCCGCCTGATGATGCCGGTTGTAATTACTGGTGAAAAACATACTCAGATTATAAATGTGGATTTGCTCTCCGTCACACCGGTTTGCTGTATTAGTAACGAATTGGCATGTTCTATTTACGTGACAAACCTTACTAATTGGCTGTGTCGCGAAGTAACCCAAAAAAACCTGGATTATGGATATTGGTCGCGAAAGCATATATTATGAATTCAGTGTAATGTAGCAACTGTTTATATATGAATGGCCTTTGCATTTATATAAATGCAACACATTGGACTGGAAAAATGATTAATGTCAATGAAGTGTGATTTCGGTACTGTGTTCAAATATACAACAGTTTACTGATGTAAATTATTTTTTTTATCAAGTTTTAAACTCTGGTTGTTTGTTTGAATCAAATAATACCGTGAACATTCTAAAATATATATAAAAGTTATTGATATATAACGCCAAGGCAACAAATGAATACAGTTAAAAAGTATCAATTTTCTTGGTTCTTTCGGTAAAGTCCACCCATGACGGACCGCTGGAGTATGTCTGCGCCAGAGACGGAGGAGCCAGCACCACTGACGGGTGAGAGCGCAGCTCCACGACCGGCGAGATCCATCCTCAGCGTGTCCATCGGAGGCTCCACAATTGAACCACAAAGAGATGGGGAAGGGTCTCCGGATAGTCACCATCGGAGCAGAATTAGCACGAAATCCCCTAGGCCCAGCAGTAACGGCGAAGCATTGGAGCCGCATGGGGAGGCACTGGGACAATGGTCAGAGGTGCGCACGGCAGCCGTGGCCCAGGCCGCGAAATTTATTCTACTCGGGGGATCAGAGTGGCGATGAAGAGAGGACACTGATTGACCATGCAGGGTAGGCTACGTTGAGAAGGTTGTGCCTAAAGGAGGGGACTGGGGAGCATTTGTTTGCCGATTCGAAGCTGTGTACACTTATATAGAATTGACAGAGCATGAAACACGAAGGCTCTCTCCACAGCCCTTAGCGATGATGCTTTGACTATTTACTCCTCCATACCGGTGGAGAAAACGAACACCCTGGAAGCTGCTTATCAAGAGATGGCAGAGATTTTTGACCCGCCATTCAGTGCTAAATGACAATATCAGAACTGTTGGCAGGAAGAAGGAGAATCAGCTTTGGCCTACAGAAGCACTTTTATGGCTCTAGCACAAGCTGCTTTCCTGGGCCTGGACACAGGGACCCTGGACTTTATGGTAGCCGACCATATGTTAGCACTGGCACAGGCTTTAACAATAATTTTGCCAGTCACGGATGAACACGAGCAGACCTCCTTCTGAAATGCGAAGAGCATGGGAGCCCATGAGGCGGTGATGAGACCGCAACGTATGGTCATGCAAATGGTGGAATCATCACCTCATCAAGGACTGGAGGGGGTTTGGGGAATATGGAACAATGAAGAAGACGCCGAAGCATAGATGGATGCCGGCTGCCCGGGGGAGAGATGTTGGCAGGTGTAAGGGGAACATTTCAGGGACCTACGCAGAGGACCCATCATTGGATGCCCGGGGACTCGGAGCATCCAGCTGGACCTGAAACCCATTGACCTGCCACCAATGTGGCCACATGGGCCACATCGCCCGCAGGAGCCGAACCGATGCTATTCCACCGGGGCCGCCCTCATGCCAACAGCCACTCTCCACCCCTACGTACAACCAGCAGGCAAGTCGTGGCATCCCAAACACCTTGGCAGTTCCCATCACAGACCTCCCATACGCACCAACAGTTGATACGCCTGCAACTTCCCGATGATCACAGCCACCCTCGTACATACGCGATTTTTCACCACAATGGTGGCCAGCTTTGGGTACACAATAGCACAGGTTGGCATGGAGGGTAGTGGCAGCCGCAGCTGGGATGTTGCTGGTGGTAGGCTCGGTGGGGAGAATTGAAATTCGAATGCTGGTCGATATGGAAACGTCGGCAACTTATATATTCCTAGACGTTTTTGATTGCTTCCCCACAGGGCCCAGTGGTTGCGCCCAGTACAATCGTCCTACATAGCAGCAAATTGGGGGAGCATGGGGATTAAGGGACAGTTAGAGACCCAAATTTGCATGAGAGAATTAGTCATATCAGGCCTCGTACTCATCTTCAGCACGTTGACGGTTCCCTGTTTGCTGGGTACAGACTATTTGAATCAACTCCCTATCAAAATTGCAACGGACCAGGGGTGCATTGAAATGCCATTGGGGGAATGTCTCTATTTTTTACGCCCAGACAACGGTACTGGAATGTCAGCTCAGGTGCAGGCAGTCTTGAAAGAGACTCTTATGGTACCCCCAGCAGCAAAAATCTTAATTTCTCTTCGATATCGCACACCTCGGGTGATAGCTCGACTAGACACATCTGTGTTGGTATCACCGGTGATGGCGATCATGGATCGACACGCCTTAGTAGGAGCAGACACTATCCTATGTCACCACCAAAAATTGTTTATTCAGGTTTTAAACATGGCAAACACACGTGTTACAACACATGGGGAATGGTTTTTGTACGTGTGTGGCCCATGCCAGCAGGGGCGCGGAGAAGTACGGGCAGGTATAATGACAGATGAAACTGATCCTGTGAGCGAGGAAGCTATGCTCTGGCTGTAAACCATGACAGCACATGATGCTAACTTGTCCGAGCCACAGCATCAGACCCATCTGGCTTTGTTACAAGACTTTAAGGACATCTTTAGTAAGGGACCGTACGATTTAGGTCGCACTGATTTAATATCACACCACATAGAGACGGGAAACGCGCCGCCCACCCACCAAAATTAATATCGCATGGTGCCGGTCGAAAAATCCCACGTACAAAGAGTAATCAATTAGATGTTAAGGACCGATATTATCTCGCCATCCACGAGCCCATGGGGGGCCCCTATCATCCTGGTGAAAAAGCCAGATGGTTCATTCCGGTTTTGCTTCGACTTTCGTTGACTGAATAAGGTCACAATGGCGGACGCTTATCAGCTACTGCAGATTGACAATTCCTTGGACGCCTTATCATCGGGATATGGCAGCTACCACTGGATGAGGATTCAAAACATAAAACCGCCTTTAGAACACCGCAGGGAATATATAACTTTAACTGTCTATCCATGGGATTACAAATGGCTCAAGCCACATTCCAACAGCTCTTGGAGCTGGTACTGACAGATTTCCAATGGGATGTTTGCCTGATATTTTTGGACAACGTAGTTGTGTTCCGACAATCCTTCCAGGAACACTTACGTTGGTTGAGGATGGTTTTCTCACGTATCAGGGAAGCACATTTAAAAAGCAAGTCTTCTAAATGGCACCTCGCACAGCCCTATGTCAGATGCTTAGGGCACATAGTCAGTGCAACTGGGGTAGCTGCTGATCCCGAAAGACACGGTGCACCACCATTGGCATTCTAAGATTTTCACTGCCCTTCACCCTGGACACGGATGCGAGTGATGTGGGGATTGGGGCCATCTTATCCCAGGTGCGGTCGGGCAGAGAGGTTGTTATAGCATATGGCAGCCGGGTACTGTCATCGGCCGAATAACATTACTGTGTAACGAGGAGAGAACTCCTGGCCATTGTGCATTTTGTACAGAAATTTCGCCCAAAACTAAACGGACGAAAATTTGTGGTGCGGACTGAACACACAGCACTGCAATACTCGTTACGTATATATCGATCAATCCTCTGGTCAAATGGCCAGGTGGATTGAGAGGCTGCAGCAATTCTCTTATGAGGTGGTCCATCGGCAGGGGTTGCGCCACACCAATGCAAATGCTTTATTGTGTCTGCCCGAGGCAGGTTTTTGTGCCTGTGCTAAGGGCTCGCCCAGTTGTAAACCACTCTCACCTGGCATGATGTGCCTGCGCACATGCGGGAAGGCAAACTAAGACCTCTCCTGACCGATCGTGATTTAGGACTGGATCAAGAGGAATGGCGGCGATTACGATTGGAAGATGAGATGCTTGACCCCATTCACACCATCGTTAAGTCCAGCCCAGAACAGGACCAGCCTCCAACAGCTTCGACATTCGTAGACTACAAAGGGCTGTTGATGCGTTTGGAGATCGACACAGAGTCCTTCTGTGTCATCGTGCTGACTTCCATGCACAAAAAGTTCGTAGTGGAGGTGCATGCCCGCCGTCTCCTGCATTTGGGGGAGCTGAAAACACTTTCTACTATAAAAACGTATTATTTCTGGCCAGGCATGATGGCAGATATTTGCGCATGGATGGCCTCAAGTGGTGGAAACTGTCAGCACACCCTGTCAAAGTCCCCCTAAGTCAATTGAGGTTTTGCAGGTCAATTAGTTCGTGGCTCTGGATATATTGGAACCCCTACCTCGTACCGACAGAGGTCCGAAATATCTGCTAGTAGTGGTCGAGTATTTCACACAATGGCTGGTAGCGTGGCTCCTGGTGGATCAAACCGCTCAGCTTTGTTCAAGGATATGTTATGGTGACTTAAAGCTTTCGTGACTGCAGAAATTCATATTCTTTGGGTCTTTCGGTAAAGTCACGTAGATAGGTTCAAATTAATAAAAATAAAATAAACAAAAAACCACGACGTTTCGATTGCAACAAAAGCGGTCGTCATCAGGCGGTGATAATGACCGCTTGTGTTGCGATTGAAATGTCGTAGTTTTTTGTTTATTTTATTTTTTTGTTAATTTTAACCTATCTATGTGACTTTACCGAAAGACCCAAAGGATATGCTATGGACAAAGGTGCCCCTGAAAAACTTCTAATGGACCACGGTAGACATTTTTCTTTGAAACTGATACAGGGAGTGTGCGACATCCTAGGCACTAAGAAAGTGCGCACTTCTCTATACCACCCACAAACTGTTGGGATGGTGAAATGACTAAATCACACCATCACTTCCATGCTATGTCAGGTGATCAATGAGACTCAGACAGACTGATATTTACACATAGGCGGGGTTCTGGCGACATACTGGTTAGCCCTGCATGCGTCGACGGGATACTCTATGTTTTATTTGATGTTTGGTAGGGTACCAGACCCTCCCATCGAGCACTAGCGTTTTGATCTCCCAGCGGGGACTGCAAAATGGCCATTTCCGGTATAATGGGTCATGCAGCAGTGGAAGACGGCGAGGGAAGTGGCACAAGTTGCGGCGGCTTCTGCCTGTTCCACGAATAAACGGGCTAGGCAAAAGGTTGTGATGCCCCTGCCTTTTAAAGTGGGAGATAATGCGTGGCTACACTGCCTACAGATCCCCCTAGGGACATTGCTCAAACTGCACCATCCGTGGCAGGGTCCTGTAAAGGAGGTGGAAATTCTCAAGGCCCAAATGTGTACGGGGTCCAATTGGGATGCCGGCGATGATATGTATACCCCGCTTGTCGAAAGCCGGACCAGTTGAAGCCTACCATGGACGCGCCACTAGACTCGGAAGAGCACCCACTACACTCATCAAAAATCGGACTACCGCGAACACCTACACTTGCCACGACGAACCAACCTCAAGAAGATCACCTTCCCCAGGACCGCCTGTGACCAAAGAGGTAGAGCAGCATCCGACTGAGCCGCAGCTACATGGCCCGGTTAGCCAGGCATGGGCCCGTCGATGATTCCACGGTGATAGACAACCACCGCATGCAAGACCACGGGCCCACGGATAAAAATTACACTGTCATTCTTTTGTGCCGGAGGTTGTTCACGTTTTACGTTTGGAAGGTCCGATTGAGCCCCTGTATGTATCGTCTTGTCTTACAGTTATTCGTGTATTGCAGTCTTCTGTATACACATGCATTCCACACCTACACACACGAAGTTTATTGCCTGTTCATTGACCAACAAAAGTATTTTTTTCTCCTGTCAAGGTTACCCCGAATCCATTGGATTTTCATGGTTTGTGTTAGTCGATGGTGCCTTTTTCTTCAGGGGGGTGATGTAGTGCTAATACTTACGTGATCCGGGGGTAGAAATGCTCACGTGAACCAAGATTACAGTGTCAGGATGACGTCGCGAGGAAAAGGAGAGAGAAGACATGGCGAGATACAGACAGAACGCACAGAGAGAGAGAGGTGGCGTCTCTGGGAGAGGCAGGGTGATCGGAGCGCTTCTGGGAGGAAACTCTCTACACATGCAAGGACATGGAGCTGCGGATGCCAAGACATGCCCATCTAGAGGGAAGTAAAAACTTGGCAGCAATATCATTCTGCTACTCACGTGAATTGTTTAGAGTTGTGTATTCCACTACGACACATAAATTACATTCATTTAGCAATTCAGGGAAATCTAAAATGTAAATAGTGTAATTGCTGCGACAAAAGAATACACTTCTAAATTTGAAGCTTTCGTGACTGCAAGGATCCATACTATTTGGTTTTATTCGGTAAAGTCACGTAGGTAAAAAATAAAATAACAAAAAATCACGACATTTCGGCCAAAACACAAGTGGCTTTCATCAGGGGAAAGGACCGGACTGTCCAGAAGACAGCGCTGGAGTGAACACAGCCAAGCCCACACCGCGTCCTTTAAGCTGTGTGGGAGGAAACAGAGCGCCTTGACAAAGGAGTTAGCATGAAAATTTGCATTTAATTGGCGGATTCAGCATGATGCACGACAACGTAGAGGGAACATGTTCATACCGGCGAGGGGGGGGAGAGTTTACATAATGTTGGTGTGAAGGGAAAATAAGCAGCTGCGAAAGTTTGGGATACCACTACTTGAAAAAATATACTGTACCATTGAAAATTAGTTTAATATTTGGTTTGATTTAGAACATCTTTCCAGTGATTGCTTAATTTGAAACCATCCTCTCGGTTGAAATTGTGTCTGTGTTTGTAAATCTGAATTGCCTCGTGGACAAATCTCTGATAAAAACCGGTAGGTTTGCAGAGAACCTTGGTATCGGAGAAAACTATATCGTGATCACCCACAGCGTTGTAACAGTGATCAGCTACGGCAGAAGAATTCGTTCTGCCGTGTTTCAAATCTGATTTGTGCTCGCGAATTCGGTCAGAGATATGTGGTTTCGTCTCCCTGATATAGCAGTCACCACAGGTGCAGCTCAATTTGTAAACCCCGGGGTACTGTAAGTCAGGAATGATGTCCTTTAAGGATGGGATCAGGTCACGGATTTTGTGTACTGTATTGAACCGGACCAGGATCTTGTGTTTGTTTAAAATTTTGGAGATATTTTTAGTAACGTCTGCTATGTATGGTAGTGTGATGGTTTTGATCAGAGTATCAAGTGGTGGTTTCTGTATGGAGGGAGAAACAGCTTGGCGGATGGTACAGTCAGAGTATCCGTTCCTCTTGAGGGCCAGATGTACGTGTTTTAATTCACTGGCCAGGTGGTGTTGGTCCGAAATGCAATGAGCCCTGTGGTATAATGTTTTGTTGAGAGAATTCTTTTGAGTCGGGTGGTGGTGGGAATCAGGTTTCAAGTAGAAATCTGTGTGGGTGGGTTTCCTGTAGAGAGAATGTCCCAATGAGCCATCAGGTCTCCTCTCAAACAGAACATCCAAGAATGGCAGCTTGCCATCTTTCTCCACTTCCATTGTGAATTTGATGGCGGGGTGTTTAGAATTGATGTGGTCTAGGAAACGGTTCAAAGCTGGGAGGCCATGTGGCCAAATGACGAAAGTGTCGTCTACATATCTCTTTCACAGGGAAGGTCTGAGGGCGGATGTCTGGATGGCGTCTGATTCAAATTTCTCCATGAAAACATTGGCTATCACTGGTGACAAGGGGGAACCCATGGGGGTACCCTAATTTTGTTTGTAAAAGGTGCCATTCCAAGTAAAGTAGGTGTTGGTGAGGCAGTGCCTAACCAGCGCAGGTGTATCGGGGTCTAGTCCATGTTGAACCAAATTTTCAATTATTTCAATGGTATCAGGTACTGGGACCTTGGTGAACAGAGAGACCACATCGAAGCTGACAAGGATATCGTCAGGGGACAGTACAACGTCTTTGACCATAGAGACCAATTGGGCTGAGTTAGATACTGCTGAGGTGGTCTTGCCAGTGAAAGGCAGCAAGGTATCTGACAGAAAACGGGCTAGCCTGTAGGTAGGGGAGTTGATCGTGGATATGATGGATCGTAGTGGGGTGCCTTCTTTATGAATCTTGGGAAGACCATAGAATCTAGGGGGTCTTGCAGCAGGTTTTAGGGAGGGACGTTGGTTCGATTAGGGAGGTCGAACTTGTGATGATCTTGTTGGTTTTTATTGTTAGGCTATTAGTAGGGTAATTTTTAATTTTTGAGTAACTTGCATCGTTGAGCAGGTTCTGGATTTTGTTGTTGTATGAATCTTTATCCATTATTACCGTAACGTTGCCTTTGTCGGCTGAGAGGATGACTATATCATTTCTGTTTTTTAAATTCGCGAGTTCAGAGCGAATTCTTCTGCCGTAGCTGATCACTGTTACAACGCTGTGGGTGATCACGATATAGTTTTCTCCGATACCAAGGTTCTCTGCAAACCTACCGGTTTTTATCAGAGATTTGTCCACGAGGCAATTCAGATTTACAAACACAGACACAATTTCAACCGAGAGGATGGTTTCAAATTAAGCAATCACTGGAAAGATGTTCTAAATCAAACCAAACATTAAACTAATTTTCAATGGTACAGTATATTTTTTCAAGTAGTGGTATCCCAAACTTTCGCAGCTGCTTATTTTCCCTTCACACCAACATTATGTAAACTCTCCCCCCCCTCGCCGGTATGAACATGTTCCCTCTACGTTGTCGTGCATCATGCTGAATCCGCCAATTAAATGCAAATTTTCATGCTAACTCCTTTGTCAAGGCGCTCTGTTTCCTCCCACACAGCTTAAAGGACGCAGTGTGGGCTTGGCTGTGTTCACTCCAGCGCTGTCCTCTGGACAGTCCGGTCTCTTCCCCTGATGAAGGCCACTTGTGTTGTAGCCGAAACGTCGTGATTTTTTGTTATTTTTTTTTTACCTACGTGACTTTACCGAATAAAACCAAAGAGAGAAGAATACACCTTTACCTATTATCCCTTCCATCAATTTTCCCCTGAATCACTACTACCTCCTGTGAATTCAAACAACAGTAATACACGCTGTTGAAAAGACCTGGGATAAAGAAAAGGGACAGCTCTGGGTACAATCAATGTTGTCTTTGTCCTGTATGAAGCATTCCTGTAGTATGATAGTGGTCCTTAAAAGAAGTGTTGGCCAGGCGAGTGCTAATTTTTCAAATAACTTTTTTTTCAAATACGATTTTGTAAATAAACAGAAATTATTATACAGCATTGCTTATACAAGTTACGCGTGTTTTATTAATTCTTAAAAATGTAATGTAAAATGCCATATTGTACTGTATCTTAAAAAATTTTAAGAAATGTTTTCAAATATGATTGTGTAAACAAGCATACATTCTCATACAGCATTGCTTATCCAAATTACACGTGTTTTATTAATTCTTAATAATGTAATGTAAAATGCCATATTGTACTGTATCTTAAAATTAGATTTTCAATCTTTTATCACACATTGTAATGTCTAATTAACTACGAATTTTGTTGGTTAATTTAAAAAAAATGAAGCAATTTGAATTTACATTCTGCACTTGTCATCTGCTCTTTTATGTGCCTTCAAGATACTATAACCAATCTTTTACATTTACAGCAGTGTATGCTATAGACACATTTTTTTGTTCATTATTGCTTTTCAGAAATAACCTTCTATCATGTTTGAATTTGACAAAAGTTTAAAAAAAAACACATAACCTAATTATACTTTTAGTCAAACCTTCATATGAATCACTGAATAGAAAGTATTGGATTATAATGGTAATTCTTATGGCAACCATGGTCTGGCAGAAAATGGACTGCATACAACTGGCGGTATGGTGCCACGAATCATATATATCTTAATTGGAGAATTTTCAATTATGCTGCGACACAGACCCATATGCTTCGAAGCCAGTTCTTGATTAATTTGCAAGGCACAATTATTCCGCTGGAAATGCTTTTAAAATGCATACGACTATGAATAAATGTTGTATACGTCTGAACAGGTTTTTTTTCGTTCCATTGTACTTATAATGCTTGGCAGACTTTGACAGGTCTGGAATGTATGGACACTGCATCTTTGGATACCAAACAAATTATAATACCCTGGTAGAATACTGCATGCAGCTGAATATGCAGTGTTTTGCATTATGGACTGTGGAGTTATATGGAGAGTGTGGTGTGGGAACGTGTGAGAATGTGTTCTTGTCTTAACAGTAATTTTACATGAGGTTGGTTAAGGTTGGGATATGCCATGTTTGAGCAAGTTCAAGGATTTACTAGCAAGAGGTCTCGAGTATTGTGAACTTGTGAAGTAATCTAACATGGGATGAAGGGATGGATGCTGATGTCAGTGATATTCGATACCAGTTTTGCTAAACATCTCTGAGAGCAAGATACCCAAAGGCATTTACATGGTTGGTGGGATTAACCTGACAGTTACCAGATATATTGCCGAATGGAATTCTCAGGGTTGTTGTGGGTCAGTGAAAATGCTTAAAACTCTGAGGCTTCAACTAAGAACTAAAAATAAAATTAGATAAGACTAGAAAATGTCAAACTTAAGATGTGGATTGAGCCAAAACGAAGTAGTTTAGTATTTTAACACACAAAGACAGTCTATACTCTTTGGTCCTGTCGGTAAAGTCACGTAGGTATAAAATAAAACGAATCACGACGTTTCGATTGCAACACAAGTGTAGTGGAGTAGAAAGGTGCGTATTGCATGGAAACAGAGACAGCGCGGTTTATGTTGGGTCAGCCTGTTGTGAAGGCAAAGTCATTGGGGTTCATTTTGTGTCAGCCTGTAATGAAGGCAAATACAGTGCAGGTTATGTTGTGGCAATTAAGCTGGGAGAGCCAAGGATGGCTGTGATTGGTTGGTGCTGTTGCCGGGGCCGGAGAGGCGTCCGGAAGTCTGGCGAGAAGCAGGTGTGTGATCACGCGGAGTGCCGTTGGGACGAGGACTAATTAATTGGGGCATAATGAGAGCAGGGATAAATTGGGGGGTCGGCAATTGGAGCGGGAGTTGGAGTTTGGAGAGCTTGGAGTCAACAGGGGGAATTGAAGTGTGGAGAGTTTGAGAGACAGAGTTTGGAAGACAGAGTTTGAGAGACAGAGTTTGAGAGACAGAGTTTGGAAGAGAGAGTGGAAGGGAGACGGAGTTGGAGACGGAGCTTGGAGAGAGCGTAGCGATAGCGAAGCTGAACAAAGACAAAGTAGTTAGCGGTGGAGAGAGCGTAGCGATAGCGAAGCTGAACGAAGACGAAGTGGTTAGCGGTGGAGAGAGTGTAGCGATAGCGAAGCTGAACAAAGACGAAGTAGTTAGCGGTGGAGAGAGCATAGCGATAGCGGAGCTGAAGACGAGAATAGCCCGCAGTGGAGAGAGCATAGCGATATCGGAGCTGAAGATGAGAACAGCCAGCAGTGGAGTGAGCACAGTGACGGTGATAGCGGTGAACAGGGATGAAGCAGTAGCAGTGGAGTGAGCATAGTGACGGTGATAGCGGTGAACAGAGACGAAGAAGTTAGCAGTGGAGAGAACATAGCGACGGTGATAGCGGAGAGTGGAGACGAAGAAGTTAGCGGCGGAGTAAGCGAAGTAATCGTGGGGAGTAAGCAAAGTAATCGTGGGGAGTGGAGAGACAAAGGTGGCGAGCGAGTCGAGTGAAGCACGGCGAGCGAGCCGTGGCGGCCAGGATACTGTGGAATGTGGAGGACATGCTGAGAGTTGTAAATAAAGCGGTGTTCGGAGAAAGACAGAAGTTGTCCGAGTGAAATCGAACACTACACAAGCAATCATCATCAGGGGGGAAAACCACAGCAAGAAACATTTTTTTGCAGAAGTGGGAGAGAGCTGCGGTAGCAAGAGGCTATATAGGTAAGAAAGGACGGAGGTGCAAGGGGGGAGAGAGAGGGGGGTGTGGGGTAGCGGAGCGCTGCGTGAACGCTCGGAGAGGGGACGTGGGGGTGGGGGGGGGAGGGAAGTGGGCAGGGCTGGAAGTGGGAGGCCGAGAGAGCTGGGGATGCGGGGGGTAACTCAGAAAAATAGACTAGTACCCGGCAGATATGATAGACAACAACCATAAAGCAGTTAGGGTTTAACCTGGTTAATAACGTCCTTCCAGTGATTGCTCAATTTGTATCCATCTTCTCGGTTTAAGTTATATCTATGTCTATATATCTGGATGGCTTCATGAACAAACCTTTGATAGTAGCCCGAAGGTTTCCATAGTACCTTGGTCTCGAAAAAAAACAATATCATGCGAGCCCACAGCATTATAACATTGGTCAGCAACGGCAGAGGTATTGGTTCTGCCGTGTTTCAGATCTGCCTTGTGTTCGCAGACATGGTCCGAGATGTCGTTTCGTTTCCCCAATGTAACTGCTGCCACAGGTACAACTCAGTTTATAAACTCCAGGATATTGCATGTCAGGAATGACATCCTTCACAAATGGGATTAGATCACGGATTTTGTGTACTGTATTGAATAAGACATGGATCTTGTGTTTGTTTAAGATTTTGGAAATCTTTTTGGTAACACCTGCTATGTATGGTAACATGATGGTTTTGATCGGCATCTCAGGGGGTTGTTTCTCCATGGTTGGAGAAACAGCTTTGCAAATAATGCAGTCCGAGTACCCATTCATCTTGACGGCCTGGTGTACGTGTTCCAGTTCACTGGCTAGGTGGTGTTGGTCGGAAATGCAATGGGCCCTATGGTGTAGTGTTTTGATGAGGGAATTCTCTTTTGCCAGATGGTGGTGGGAATCAGGTTTTAGATATGAATCGTGTGGGTGGCTTTCCTGTAACCTCACCTACCTACAAACTGGCCTGTTTTCTGTCTGACACCTTGCTTCCATTCATGGGCAAGACTACCTCAGCAGTATGTAACTCAGCTCATTTGGTCACTCTAATCACGGGCATTTCACTGTCCCCAGATGATTTGCTCGTCAGCTTTGATGTAGTTTCTCTGTTCACCAAGGTTCCTGTACCTGACACCTTAGCAATAATTGAAGACTTAGTCCAACATGGACTGAATCCTGATGTACCTACTCTGGTTAGGCACTGCTTTACCAACACTTACTTCACCTGGAATGGTACTTTCTACAAACAAAATGAAGGTACCCCCTTGGGTTCCCCCTTATCACCAGTGATAGTGAATGTTTTCATGGAAAAATTTGAAACAGATGCCATCCAGACATCCACCCTACGTCCTTCCTTGTGAAAGAGATATGTAGATGACACTTTCATCATTTGGCCACATGGCTTGCCAGCTTTGAACCTATTTCTCAACCACATCAATTCCATACACCCATCCATCAAATTCACCATGGAAGTGAAGAAGGATGGTAAGCTACCTTTCCTGGATGTTTGTTTGAGAAGTGACCTGACGGCTCGTGGGACACTCTGTCTACAGGAAAGCCACCCACACAGATTCCTATCTGAAACCTGATTCCCACCACCATACGGCACAGAGGAATTC
Source organism: Petromyzon marinus (assembly GCF_048934315.1). Taxonomy (NCBI): domain Eukaryota; kingdom Metazoa; phylum Chordata; class Hyperoartia; order Petromyzontiformes; family Petromyzontidae; genus Petromyzon; species Petromyzon marinus. Next base: position 24,413,550 of record NC_133668.1, on the reverse strand, counting down.
CCTCATCAAAACACTACACCATAGGGCATACTGCATTTCCGACCAACACTACGTAGCCAGTCAACTGGAACACGTACACCAGGCCCTCAAGATGAATGGGTACTCGGACTGCATTATTCGCAAAGCTGTTTCTCCAACCATGGAGAAACAATCCCCTGAGAAGCCGATCAAAACCATCACGTTACCATATATAGCAGGTGTTACCAAAAAAAGATTTCCAAAATCTTAAACAACACACAAGATCCAGGTCCGATTCAATACAGTACACAAAATCCATGATCTAATCCCCTCTGTGAAGGATGTCATTGCTGACATGCAATATCCTGGAGTTTACAAACTGAGTTGTACCTGCGGCAGCAGTTACATTGGGGAAACGAAACGACATGTCTCGGACAATGTTCGCGAACACAAGGCAGATCTGAAACATGGCAGAACCAATACCTCTGCCGTTGCTGATCATTGTTATAATGCTGTGGGCTCGCATGATGTTGTTTTTTCCGAGACCAAGGTACTATGCAAACCTTCAGGCTATCAATGGTTTGTTCATGAAGCCATCCAGATATATAAACATAGATATAACTTCAATCGAGAAGATGGATACAAATTGAGCAATCACTGGAAGGATGTTATTAATCAGGTAAAACCCTAACTGCGTTATGGTTGTTGTCTATCATATCTGCCGGGTACTAGTCTATTTTCCGATTTAACTTCCCCCCCGCATCCCCAGCTCTCTCGGCCTTCCACTTCCAGCCCCGCCCACTCCCCCCCCGCCTCACGTCCCCTCTTCTAACGTTCATGCAGCGCTCCCCTCCCCCTACCCTACACCGTGAGCCCTTATTGTGTGAAAGCCAGAAGGGGGGAGGGGGGTTAATGAGTTCATATACATTATAATGGGTATCCATTACCGGTTGGGTTATTCATATGGTAATCAACGCACATTATGCATGCACATTATGCATGCACATTGTTCTTGTAAATCCTGTAGTTTGTGTGCACGAAAGTAGCAGTACCTGTTACTATCTGCTCACAGGTAATCCCCATCGACGTATGGTGACCTGTATAGGCATGCTTCCAGCGAATCATCAAGCGAATCATCAAGTAATACCGTAATACACTGTTTAACTGCATTATGTGGTTAGTAATGTCACTGCTCCCTCTGAGTACAGCTTCGTGAAATGGAATATATTCAACAAAGCATTCACATTATGGGGTCCCCTTTTTATAAAAAAATAGAATGCCAATTATGAGAAAATGTTTTCGAATGGTTTGAGCTGCTAAAATGTTAACGTAGATTAATTGATATATTGATCATTTATATTTTTCGTATGTTGACACGTGTATTTACTGTCATTTTCTTAAATGTTCCTAAATAAATGTTTTCCCGCATGACATGAAAATAAATATGTTGATTCTAGTCAAAGATATGTCTTACATCTAAAATCTAAATTCTGAGCTTATACCAATCATATGGTGACATTTCCACAATTTATCATCCCGTCAACTACCATTATTGCATTTAATGGACAATGCAATCATTCATAAAGAACGCATTCCAAATCTATGTTTTGTGGGTAGTTTATAGTCATTCTTAGCTTTTGTGTAATACGATAAAATGTTAGAGATTAAATCAGCAGATGGCAGAAGATAACTTCCTCTGCATTCCATTCAAATCATGAACATGTGTAGCATTATATACTCGACCTTTGCTTTCCTATGTTTTGGACAACAATGGAATGTGATCATGAAGTTTGAGTAAAGAGTGCAATAAAATTACAAGTGGCATATACATTTCGTGTCAAAAAATAGTTTCCAATTATATAGGCGCTAGCACTCAGTCCATTTTTAAACAAAACCGTGTGTCGTTAATAAAATGGCTAAAAATATATATTTACCGATTACCATTTACCAAAAGACGAGTGAGACAAAAAAGTTGGCAGTGACTGGAATGTATCTATGGCCTCAGCAACAACTCGTGTGCATTCCACTCAAAAAAGAGTCGAGTGGAAACAGAATCAGAATCGTTATTTAGACTGGAGGAATGACGAAGAGCTAAGAAGCTCTTTTTTCACGGATTTTCAGTATGAGCGGGCCAGCAAGTTACAACAGCAAGCCACTAAATATGAATACGTTTACTCTTTGGTTCTTTCGGTAAAGTCACGTAGAAAGAAAATAAATTAAATAGAATACGACGTTTCGATTGCAACACAAGCAGTCGTCATCAGGTAGAACTAAATTTGAGAGAGAGACAAGACAGAGGCACACAGAGAAAGACACACAACATAGACACACATAGACCCAATGCCTCTGTCGTGGCCCTAAAGCAGAGAGAGAGGTGGGTCTGCTGGAGCAGAAGAATTAGCATGTCAATGAGAGAGCTGTGTGGAAATCCACCTCGCGGCGGCAGGGGGAGAGAAAGACCCAGCAAGTCTGGTATTGAGAGAACAAACGTATCAAATTTTTGGAAATGTAATGCAATGCAACGCAGAGAGTCGGCTAACACACAGTTAACGCATGGCCTGGTTGATTACATTCTAATTTCTCTATCCAGCAGACGCACCTCTCTCTCTGCCCCACCCCCCTCTCTCTCTATTTAAGGCCACGACACAGAGGCATTGGGTCTCTGTGTGTCTATGTTGTGTGTCTCTCTCTGTGTTTCTGTGTTGTCTCTCTCTCAAATTTAGTTCTACCTGATGACGACTGCTTGTGTTGCAATTGAAACGCCGTATTCTATTTAATTTATTTTCTTTCTACGTGACTTTACCGAAAGAATCAAAGAGTAATGCCTGCAGTCACGAAAGCTTCAAATAAAGTATGAATACGTTTATTATATAAATGTCCGATTTATCAAAATGGGGCAAGGCAGTGAAAACAACAACAAAACAGTCACAGACTACACCAAGATAACACCACATAGCAGTCCCTCAATAAAATGGCACATCAACATTGAGTTATCAATACTACACGGGATATGATAAAAAAACATTTATTAAACCAAAGTTTTCCTAGAGATTGGTGATTAACGACCTATAATTGTACGGGCAATTTTCTTGCATAGAGTTGTTCAGATCAACACAAACCTCGTTGAAAAGGCCCTCTGATGTTTATTTTTCCATTGCATCCTTGAAAGGGGGGGAAATAATGAATTTGCAGTCGTGCAGCAATGAGGCCCTGTTGCCCATGAACTTCGACACCAGCGTGCTCTTTATGAGTCAGACCGCCTCGCTGGTGCCGTGTTCTCAGACTGCGACTGTTTTGTAAGCAGCACAAATTACCCCTTCCTTGCTCTGGCAAACACAGGTCGATGAAACTGCCAATCACCCTTCACCTGACAGCAATGAAAAACAAAGACATCTGCTGGGTGAAACACTGAATAATTTGCTTTGCATATTCGTGATTTGAATGTTGAAAACTTTCAGTATCTGAATTTTCGATGAGTGACATGGTCAGAGAATGGCGGTCCCACTATTCTTATCAGAAGACAAGTTTATTACCCGAGTAAATTACCCATTGATCAATACAGCTCTTTTAAAAATTTAGTCTTACGCGATACAGGAAATTGACAAGTGAACATGACATGTATTGTGCACTCTCATTAAACACTTATATTAACTGTATGGAAGAATAACCCTAAGAACACTTAATAACTCTTAAAATTGAATAACATTTAATAATATGTTTAATGTTTCGAATTGCTCTCCAACATACCGGTGTGCTGAAGCAATAAACTGGCATGGTTGTTTCCTTGACAAGCGTATTCATTTGGCATGAATCACAAAAGCCTATGTGGTAAAGTCTGTAACGTGCAAATTATAACAGGTACAGAACACAAAATGTAATTTACGTACTGTATTTGATATGCAGTGGAAATCCTTTTTTTATGTGGGTACGATCCGATTACACTGTGCAGCATCTATTTATTTATTTATTGCTCCTGGGTAGAACGTGTTATTTCCTAATTGCTTATGCCTCAAAAGTAGAGAAAATGGCTTTTATTCCTCACAAACTTTGCTTTTGTAACTAGGACAGTGATATTTTGAAATTTACCTATTTTCCAGAACATTCCAGATAGATTCAGTGCAGCGTAAACTTTGAGTTACTTCTGGAACATTCTATAACTTTCCAGTAATATAAATAGTTGTGTAAGTACAGCGGCCTTAAGCCCACCAGTTCAGTTTAGTTCCAGCTGCCGAAGTGGATACATATCTTCATTTTGCTGAGATGGCATCAAGAGGCTGCAAGCATCCAGCAGACGCATTTTGCTATGTCTGCGGCCAATTTATCAAGACAAGAGTGAAAAAGTACTCTGTGGAAGCATCTGCTAAGATGTGTGAGGCCTACAAGGCATATTTTGGCATGCCTGCCGGGGATCAAGACAAATCCTGGGCACCTCATTTCACCTGCGAGCAAAGCAAACAACTCTGGAAGGTAAGTTGGTCAATTGTTGCTCGGAATTTTACGTTCTAAAATTTGTTAATATTTGTAAAATTGCGTAGTGTATGTCGACTGAGGCGCACACACACTGTTGTAGGAGGCAAAGCCTTATTAAACAATTCACTGTACATCGGATTCTGTTGCTAAGTGTGACTAACTTGCCCTAGGCTGCTCACTATGTGCGTGAGTGTTAGTTAGCTTGATCCCCGAAAACGAGCCCCCGAATCCCCCCGGTGCTCCCCCTTTATCCCTTGGCCCCAGCCACGCCCCTTGCTGTATCAAGGCCGGTGCTCCCCGCTTCTGGCCACCTGTCCTTAACTCCTTCAATCGAGGCACCACTTCCGGTCACGTGCCCTTAGCTCATCCAATCGAGGCACCGCTTCCGGTCACGTGCCCTTAGCTCGTCCAATCGAGGCACCCGGCGCTCGGTACCCCTCCAGCACTGTGGCTGGCACGACCCACAGAGACATCTAACTATGTCTCTACACTACGCCCCCCCCCCCTTTATATATTTTAAGCTGACCCGGCTGTGAAACCCCAAATGGAAAGAGTAGAGGAGAACATTTCCAACAACCCCAAAAAATTCCTTGTCTCACAGCCAATTTCACAGCAAGGCGAGGCCCCCAATGTAACGTGAATGGTTAGTGTAACAATAACCCCCAAACGGCGCGCCCTAGCAACACAACATAAGAGCCGTGAGATAAAGAAGAAGGGACGGCAATCTCAAGGGGTGATCCGCCCTCCCGGCAGCCAGCCCTGTCCCACCGCCGCACGCATACCTTCCCCCCCTCCCCCACGATCACAGGACGGGGTCGGGTCTGCCCCCGCTCGCGAGTAAGACCGCCAACCGATGGTGTGCGCGAATGGTGGCGTGCCGGCGAGAGTTAACGGAAGCGGACAATTTTCGAGCACGTCCTCGTCGCCGGGCCCCCCACCTCTGCAGGTGGTTCCAGCATGTGACAAGGCTGGCTCGAGGCCCACGGCCCCTCTCCAGGTGGTGAAGGAGAAGGCCACCTGACCGGAGAGGAAGGACCCGACAATGGTTGTCCGCCCCTGACTTGCGCCGAAACCGGCGACGAGGTCGGCAGCTCCCCAGACCTCAGTAGCTGGGACCCTGAGGGGGAAGAGGCAGAGCATCTCTGAGGCATCGTTCCCATGGACACACAGCCCCCAGGGATTTGAGATGAATGAGCGTCGTCCGGTGGACAAAACGGTTTGAGGCGCGACGCATGTACAAACCAGCGCCTTCAACTGAATTGTATGTGGACGCTCGGTTTGTAGAGCTTAGGGGACGTCCGTACGGGAACCAGGGGGCAATGAAGCCACGCCCTATCCCCGACTGCCCATTTGGTCCCAGTCTCCCGTGCACCCACCTGCCGCTCGTTGGCAGCTTGCTTCAAAGCCAAGTTCCTGCGGGAGGCCTCCATAGCCTCCAACAGGTGCTGGAGGGTAACCCGTACAGGGTCAGGAAGTTTCTTTTGAACCAGATCCGGATTTATCTGTGCATCAATGGGCAAATCTTTTTCCTTCCCATACATAAGAAAAAAAGGTGAGTAGCCGGTGGACACATGGGAGGCCAATCTATATGCGACCAGGACCCCCTGGAACATGCAAGTCAGAGTCGGTCTGTTGTTCGTTAATCTGATGGCATAGCATGGATGTGAGCGTCCTATGTAGGCCGCAGCGACGACCTTACAGGGCGGAGCCAAATCGGCGGGCCTGCACCGTCCCGCACCCGATGTGCACGCGCACTCGTCACCAGTTGGTAGACATGACAACGCATCAGCATTTGAGTGGCGGACGCCCTTTCTTTACGAGACCTCGAATGCATAGTCCTGAAGGACCTCGAGCCAACGGGACAATAAAGGCATGCAGCCAATGTCGAATTTGGATTTACTAAATACATCACCAAATTCCGATAAGAGCGCACGCAGCTAGAGCCTCTGTGCATCAGACAGGTCCTTGCTCTCGGAACAGAGCGTGTTTAACCATGCCTCATCAATGTCCTCGCCCTGCCCCGCAGCTGCTGCAACACCAATATTCCCGCTGTTTTTATGAATGCCACCTGCGTTTGACGCGTGAGCTAAGCCAGTGCCCTCTTCAATCACCGATGTGTCCGGACCGACATTCAGGACCTGAATAAAAGGTTGTCTATCACTTGCAACCAAAGTCTGCGCATAAACCACATTTTTTGCGTGAATCGCCCTGGTAGAGGGAACCATCAACAACCCCTGTGGCGCCGTTTTGCGATCGAGGTGCTTTTCAAACCGCAAGGGGATCAGCATCTGTGCCCCGGGGGGAATTTTAACCAATTAGTTTGCCATGGCAGGGACTGAAACGTTCGCTGTGTGAAACAAAGTTGGTGATGACAAGAAAGCCATGCGGCGGCCCGACGGCAACTCAATGCAGCCCTGATCCACCAGGATTTTCAGCGGCATTCTACCTAGGAAATCGGACCCTACAGACAGGGTACGGCTAAAGATTTGGAAATGAGTACGAGACCTCGAATGCATAGCAGCAGAATAGACGACATGAGCGATGACATCTTGGCTCAAGTAGTTGCAGATATGATTTCAAGCCCAGCAAAATTCAGCCGCCAACTCGACGAGACCACCGACGTTTCCAATCTAAGCCAGCTTGTTGTATTCGTGCGCTATATGAAAGACGACGTGATAAAGGAAGATTTGTTTTATTTTGTAAGCCTCTTACAACAACCAAGGCAGTCGATGTGAAGAAACTCGTGGATGACTTCTTCAGAGACAATGATCTTTCGTGGAATATGGTTTCTGCAGTTTGTTCGGACGAAGCTCCAGCCATGCTGGGACGACACTGGTTTTGGAGCGCTGGTGAAATCCGATGCACCACACATCGTTGTTACGCACTGTGTTCTGCACAGGCATGCGTTGGCAACAAAAACCTTGCCTCCAAAACTGGCAGAAGTATTAAAAATTGTCGTTGAATGTGTGAACTACGTGCAAAATAGTGCTATGAAGCACCGCATCTTCAAAGAGCTGTGTAAGGAAATGGGCTCTGAATTTGAGGTACTTCTGTACCATTCTAACGTTTGGTGGTTATCCCGGGGAAAGGTACTGAATCGTATTTTTGCCATGCATGTGGAATTAGCCCTGTTTTTGCGAGAGTACCAACATTTTCACGCAGATTGCTTCGAAAATTCTGAGTTCATTCTCATTTTAGCGTACATGGCCGATATTTTCGATGCTGTCAATCATCTCAATCGACAGATGCAGGGCGGTGGAGTCAACATCATCGAAGTGGAAGAAAACCTGAAGGCGTTTAAAAAAAAGGCACCTTTATGGAAACGACGAACAGAGAATAATAACTTCGCAAACTTTCCCCTGTTGGACGACTGTGTAAGTAAGATCGAAGACGTGTCTGGAATTGGAGACATTTCTGTACCTGGGGAGCTGAAGCAAGCAATTGCCATGCACTTAGATGAGCTCGCAAAGTCTCTCGACGGATACTTCCCCACCAGAGAGTCATATCCAGCATGGGTGAGACAGCCGTTCACGTTTAGTGTTGCGACAGTAGATGTCAACGATGAATACCTCGAGGAAACCATTGAACTTCAGCAGAGCCAGCTTCAACAGCAACTCTTCAGAACAACAATGTTTTGGTGTCACCAAATCGTACCATACCCTCTTATTGCTAAGAAAGCCCTTGAGATACTCACACCATTTGTTACAACGTATCTTTGCGAGCAATCTTTTTCGAGGATGGTAGACATAAAAACTAAGAAAAGGAAGATACTTTGTTGCGAAAATGATATGAGAGTGGCACTTGCCAAGGTGAAGCCGCGCATTTCTGAACTTGTATCTGAAAGGCAACAGCAAAAGTCACATTTATTTGCAGTAAATATTCATTGAGTTATGTTTTTGTGTGAAATTCATGTTTTGTTGGTTTTGTTCTTTGAACACAGTGATTTTGTGTGCAACTGATGCATGGTTCATTTTGTGCACTAATAAAATATATACCTATGTTTTGAAGGAATCATATTTTATTTTTCCAATTACGAAGGTTGCGGTGAATGCACTGATGAAGCTTGCAGGGTTCAGTACCTCCAATAAGGTTAAGAACCACTGCCTTAGGGCCTCGTGAAGAGAAGGAGTGACGATCAGCGGCCGGTGTCGATGATGAGGATCCTCCTTGTCACACGCGGCACCCCACGGAGACGTGCCCGGGTAGGCCGCACTTGAAACAGATGATGGGCCCGTCCTTCTGACAAGAGGAAACCCTCGACGGCCCATCTCGCCGCCCCGACGGTCCTCCCTGGGATTCTTCCGCGGCGCTGCAGGACTCGAAACCCCCGCCTGTAGATTCGGTCCGCTGGTGGTTGCTCCTTCCTCCGCCGGGGGTGCAGTACCCGCAACCATCCCGCCTCGTCGCTGGATATGGAGGTGAGCCTTTCATCAGCGGGCGACCTTGAGCGAGGTGATGTCGTCGTCTTCCGTGGCCAGTATAATGACCTGGAGGTCCTCGGCCCACAACAGCAGCTTTTCCAGGACCTGGTAATCTCCCCCTATCTGATCCATCCCGGGGAAGGCTGCCTTGAAGAGCAGCGTGATAAGCGAGGGGTGTCTCTGCTTCCCCCCTTTTCCATGTGGAGAACTTGTGGTGCTTGGCAGAGGCTGGAGCAAAAATTGCCTCCATTTGCACCAGTGCGTGTTGTAGCGTCGTCTTCCATTCGTCGGGAATGGCGTCGAGGGCCGCCAACGCATCATCGTCGAGCGCCGTAGGTAGCGCTCGCAGCGCCTCCTCTTCTGTCCATTCTGCGAGACTGCAGGCGGCGACGCAGCGGCATTGGAATGCCACCCAGTTGCCACCTGCTGCAGTGAATTCCCAGATGAAAGGAAGGCGTTTTAGTCTGCGGGCGGGAGCCAGCAGCATCGGCGGGAGGACGGCATTGGCGGGAGCGCCTTCCTGTGGTTTTAAAATTTTGACGGGCTCCGGCGCGCCACGCGCTCCTGCGGTTTCGCACGTGCGGGAAACAGCTCCTACTGAAGTTCGTGGGTGTGGCGTCGGTGTCCCGGAGTCACCCCTTGCTTGCAGGGCGACGGTGAAAGCAGCGCGGGTGTCGGGAGAATTGGCAGGCTCCCGCATATCCCGAAAGGACGCTGCCGCGGCGTTGTCGTCTCGTGGTCGTCGTCCTCCTCCAGCAGGGTGGCTGCGAGTGCAGCGATGGCAAAGACGAGGTCGTTGAGACGCTCCTTCCTGCTGTGGCGTTCCTTCCTTGGCAGTGGCAGTGAAACGGGCTCCGATTCCCATTGCTGCGCCGGCGTCCATACTTCGCCGCCCTCCATCACCGGGGCTTCAGGACCTGGGGCCGCTTGCGGGATCAACTTGCCCCCTTCATCATCATCCGAAGACGACTGGGTGAGCAGTCGTCGCCTAGTGAGCATAATTTCACTTTGGTTGACGCGACCCACAGAGACATCTGTGTCTCTACACTTGTAAACGTTTTTAATTGTAAAATGTTTTACAATTTTCAATCTTATTGAAAAAAATATATCATATATAAAAAAATGTTGCGAGAATCTCTTACACATTAGTCATGGGTGAAATAATGTATTTTTGTCGGATGGTACAGAGGGGAAAAGAGACCCATGAAGATCGCTATTCCAATAATTTGGCGGGAACCCACTGACCACTCAAGTAACTGCTACTTCTGCATGGTGGACCCTTCCAAACGTCGGATTGGCAAGAATGCACCTATTATGTATCCAGACCTTCCTTCATCCATCGCCCCGGTGCCACACTGCCATGAGCTCCCTGTACCCACTCCTCCGGAGAGAGAGCAGCCGTCTTTAGAAGAGAGCAGCAAGTAAGAGAGCGAGGAAGACGTTGTAGTTCCAGATGACAATTTCAGAGGTGGAGCTGAGGAGAGAAACCCATACTACCTCAACCAAAAAGACCTCAACGACTTGATGTCTAGGCTCAAGCAGTGGAACTTGTTGGATGAAAGTGTGCAAGTCGCAGATCAGAGGAAGCGTCACCAACCTTTTTGCAGCTTCTTCACCCGTCAAGGTGGGCTCTGCTTCTGCGGCAATCTGACCAGTCTGGTCGAGGCAATCGGAATCCCCTGTAACCAGAATGAGTGGCGCCTCTTCATTGACAGCTCATCCAGGAGCCTCAAAGCTGTGCTGCTCCACAATGGTAACAAGTACCCGTCTCTTCCCCTGGCTCACTTGGTGCACCTCAAAGAGGATTACAACAGCAACAAGACCTTGCTGGATGCCTAGAAGTATGATAAGTATGGCTGAGAGGTCATCGGAGACTTCAAAATGGTGGCATTCCTGATGGGTCTCCAAGGCAGTTTTACCAATTTTACCTGCTATCTTGGCCTTTGAGACAGCATGGACACCACGGCGCACTATCACAGGCGGGACTGGCCAAAGCGGACCGAGTTCTCTGTGGGGAGGAACAACGTCAAGTGGGAGCCACTCGTGGACCCCCTGAAGGTGCTGATGCCACCACTGCACATCAAATTGGGTCTCATGAAACAATTTGTCAGAGCTGTAGCTTTCAAGTACCTTGAAGACTTCTTTTCTACGCTGTCTGAGGCAAAGGTCAAAGCTGGTGTCATCATCGGACCACAGATAAAGAAGATCCTGGAGTGCAACGAATTCCCCAAGAAGCTCACTAATAAGGATAAAGTGGCTTGGAACAGCTTTGTCGTAGTGGTTCATGGCTTCCTGGGCAATCACAAGGTCGAAAACTATTTGGAGCTGGCTGAGACTCTGGTGAAGAACTATGGCACAATGGGCTGTAGGAAGTCCCTCAAAGTCCATATCCTTGATGCTCATCTTGATAAATTCAAGGAGAACATGGGAGCGTACTCGGAGGAGCAAGGCGAGCGCTTCCACCAGGATATACTGGACTTTGAACGCCGCTACCAAGGACAGTATAAGGCGAACATCATGGGAGACTACATTTGGGGCTGATTCGTGAAATTGATTAACAGTATTAATCGTAAATCTCTAAAAACTACTCACTTCTAAATATGTTGTAGTCATTTTTGTCAGTTTAACACGTAGGCTTTCGCGACCAATATTATTCATAATAAAGGTTTTTGGGTTAGATCGCGTTATTTATAAATGTGTCGTAACCCTCCACCACCCGACACGGCCAATCAGCAAAAAAAGTGTCACGTTGACAAAAGACAAATAATTCACTACTTTAGCCCGCCGGTGTGTTGAAGAGCGAATCCACAACATTTACAGTTTGAGTACGACGTTTCGCTGGTAAATACATCCAGCATCATCGGGCAATTCGCCAGAATGGTTATGAGTCATTTTTGTATTACTTTAATATAAATAATATAATAATATAAATATAAATACATGTAAATTTTGATTCATAGGTTGTTTTTTTCTGACTTTATGTGAACGAAAAGACACAAATTCTCCCGTTTTCTCATTGAAAATAGGTACATTTCAAAATATCACTGTCTTGGTCACAAAAGCAAAGTTTTGGGGAATAATAGCCATTTTTATACTTTTTAGGCATATGCAATTAAGAATTAACCCTTACTACCCAGGAATAAAAATTGTGTTACATAGTGTCATGTGTTCATCAACATATTGTATTCCTCTTATCCAAGTGTCAAAGCACAGATAAACATGAATAAGGGGATGAATTTTCCACCACTTTCGGGTCACTCATCGGTGTGATAGTATGACACTATTATTATCTTGGTGACAATTGGTCGGATAACAGGATGGATTGGCCAACACTTCAAAGGTAACTTCCTCTTGTCTGCACGATTGCTCCATCAATAGGAAGATTGTATCACACGCATAGTAGGAAGCGTTTAGACAATTGGGTCTAGGATAAGAGAGCTTTACTGTACCTCTTTAAAGTGCATATGGTTTTTTATTGTGGCATTCCCCAATAACTTTCATGAGCTCAATGATTCAGTGTTTCATGTGTCTTCACAGGATAGCCTGTGACCAGTGGGTTAAGTGGACTGTGACCTGGCAAAGCAAGACCTGCTGAAAGAATAAAAGAACATGTGTTCTTGCCCAGAAACAATGAGTGGCTGCAACACATTCAGCACATGGAATTCTGCAAGTGAACATTACAAGTGGATTTCCGTTTTAGCCACAGCTGCAAGCATGCAGGGCAATGAACAATGCAGTGGCAGTCTGAGCTTACGCAGCAGTTACACTCCAAGCGTTGCTTTTGGCTGGGGAATTCACTGCCGAAGCGCGCTGCAATATAATGAACATTAATACAAAAACAGCTCCATAGTTGCAGAGTGTGCTAAAATGCCAACAGGCCATACAGCAGCATCGATTAACCGCGAGAAGCTGCCGTTTCATGATGGGCTGTGTGATGCAATACTGAAACCAATCGTTCACTAGTAGGTGTTAGTTTTTACGTGATACACCTTCCTAGTATATGTCTTGACTTAGAGTATGTATCCCTGTCCTAATACATACACAAATCATAAAAATCTCATTTCTGTAAGCCACAATATATCATTACGCATTGTTTGTGTGGTTTTGTACCCGTTTTATTGTTCAGGTTAGAAATAAAATTTCGATGGCAACATGTTTTTTTTCATCTCTGGTAAATGGGGAGCAACATGTATATCACACTGAGCGGGCCTCAATTAGCCAAGTGGCTGGGGTACACACCAACAGCAATAGCAAATAGGGACCTTATTAATAAACCCAACTTATAATATTGCTACTGAAATAATATAACTGGGGTGAGAAGGATGGCGCCCATTTCCATTGTCCCTCAATTATTCACACAACCACCTGGAAAACGATCGTGAATGGTTGCGGTGCCGATGCCTCTCTTGAGCTGCCTTTATATGCAGACGGCACCACTCCATGCGTTTCATTTTCAACACCCATTGGCAACCGGCTTGCCCCGGCCCGGACACAGCTCAGTAGCAGCAATAGGGCCTGGGATTTCCCTACCGCCCCTTAGCGCTGCTCCCGTCCCACTCCCTTCACACCCTGTCCCCGTCCCACCTCACCCCTGTCCCCCTCCCACTCCCCTCTCACCCCGGCCCCCCTTCCACTCCCCCCTCACACCTACCGCCCTCCGACTCCCCTGTCACCCCTGCCCCCTCCCACTCCCCTCTCACCCCTGCCCCCCTCCCACACCCCCTGCCCCACTCCCCTCTTACTCCTGCCCCCTTCCAACTCCCCACTCCCCCCTGTCCCTCTCCCACTCCCCCGTCACCCCTGCCCTGTGGCCGAGGGGTGGTGGTCTGGAAACGAGCTTAAAGAAAGTAAGCATTTAACACAGGTTAGATTGTATTTCTCTTTTTTTGCTTTGTTTCCCGCAGGGATGCATAATTAGTAACTTTTTGTTTAGATCGTGCAGGATTAATTTCATAATAATAATAAAAAGTGAACCCCCTAACCACTCGATAGAGCCAATTAAATCAAGTTGTCACGTGGGCAAAATATGCCAATTGATTTTGTTTTTTAGCAAATGGGGAATATAGAAGAGCAATCAAAATTTGAAAAATCGCTTGAGATTACACCCAGCATCATCAGTTGTGAACAAAAACTCAGCTCTCGCGTGAGCTTTTGTTTACACAGGAGATTCCGTGGTGTAATTGGTATCAGACTGGACTGAATATTCCAGAGGTCGCTGGTTAAAATCGATCTTCTAGCGCAGTCTTTGAAACAATGGTGCACGTTTCTAAAAGCCCTCCACCTCTATCCATCCAGATATATAATAAACGGGCACATCACAATTTCTTCGATCGGTAGGTCACGTGTGGAGGGGAAAATATGAGTACGTCTTCCAACACATCTGGTTGAAACATTGTACCAGTAGACCAACCTGTAGAGTTTACTCGGGTTTACTTTCATGGAGGCCCTTCTGTAAGTAATTGCAGGCTTGCACCTTTATATTTTTGTTGCACCTTGCATAAAATACATAGCTTTTTTAAACTGGAAAACAAAATGAGCAACACTATTATCCCAGAGAACCAAAACTGAACTGTACGTTGTGACTCGGTTGCAACGAGGAGGCGTAAGCCCAGTCAGGAGGAGATTGATAATGGCAGGTGGTGAGCTTGGTGAACACCTCCATGCGTCAAGTCATTAATCGGTGCTGAAACGGGACACTCTCATGGTTGAAATCTACAATAGTGCACAGGCATATAAGGCGATAAAGCAGTTGCAAAGTGCCTCCCACCCCACCTCACCACCCACATGTTTTTATTTAAAAGTACACGTTGTCCTGTGTGGGTCTCCCAGCACCCACTCCCCTCACCTATTAGTCTATGTTCTCCGAGGGTACCCACGATTGTATAGTACACCAGCAGCCCTTAATGCCTTATTCTACTGCCCGTGTGTATATGTTGCAGTGCGATATCCTGAAAAGACATCCAGGGGAAATCGTGAAACGTAAAGAGCAATGCTTGTTTATAATTGTGACTTGGGATGTGTGTTGACCCAGCTTAGGTTGATTATAAGAGTCCTGCGCTGTGGAAGTCAGTAGTCATCCTATGGGGAGATTGGCAATCGAGTCTCGCAGGCTTGGGAATTAAAGGCCACAAAATGGACGGCTGTAAGTATTGTGGCTTAAACTACAAATGCAAACACTTTCAGCACAGAGTGCATCGAGCATATAATTAAGTTATTACTCATGAAAACGATGTATGTTCACCAGAAATCAAACCGATTAGAATCTAGCTCAGGATTCAGGCACTGCAAATCTACTGGGTACGTTTCTGCAAGCTCGTAGCCTCTTTTACACGCCGTAATTTGCTTTCATATCGGTAACGTGTGATGCTATGTGGGTTCGACTCACTTGGAAAACGACCAAGTAGCCGTCACTGCGCATACCTCAAATGTTAACAAAATGTGAGTGCTGTGTGCACAGTTCTCAGCGTTCGCCGGGCTTGACGCATTGCCCCTGAGCAGGTGGCTTGGAGAGCACGCATGGTTTGGCCTAATGCGGTGTGAAGTTCCCTGCTGCAAGTTAATTTGCTCAGTCATTCAACCTATCTCACTGAAGACACATGAGCGACGTAGTTGGCAGTTGGAATGAGCAGATGGATCTTGAACTTTTCTCCACGTTCACCGTGCGCGAGCGGCAGTTTGGGACGCGTGCAAAGTAAGCGGCTTCATTTATTCAACGTTTAGCAATGAAACGCGGACACAGGAAGAAGTGTATCAGTACCAGACTACTGCTGATACGATGGTACTCTGAACTTATGTTTCGCGTACGTTATTCTTGGTTATTTTGTACGAGGCGGGCGTCAAGGAGCAATGCTAATATATAAGGAAGCTCCTCATGTGAAACACCAAACTTCTGAAGGACTGGTGAGGCTGCACATACCTTGGGGAACATCTTAAAATTAAAGGTGTTTTTCCTAAGACTACCACTACTGCTATAATATTACATCAATAAAAAAAATCCACTATTTCCATGATACAACTAATACACTATGTTACTACCCATCTCTCCATAACCATTGGTACAAGTGTATGGACTTTTTTTGAATGAAGATTCCTTGAACATCCCAGTATCTCGCTTCTGCACCTACAATTGCCAATAGCTTCCATGCACTCTTAGCAAAATACATAGCCCCATCCTCATCATATGGGTGATGGGCCACATCACGATTGAAAGGCATCTGATAGTGGTGGCTAAAGTGAAGCTGGTGTAGGTTTTTGCGCCTGATAATTCAACTGCATTATTAAAAGCAGAAGGGCATCCAGTTGGGCAATAGCATCCACACACACAAGCTTTGCCAATGGTTTTCAACCTTGTATGGCTTCTACTATACCCCTTGTTTAATTTCGTTTAAACCGAGTACCCCCTTGCCTGACCCAGCATGGTTCTGAGAAATAAATGTATGAATAATGAACGTCAATATTTTAACCAATTGTCCAATTTGTGAGGTATCCTAACTAGCTATGAATTGCAAGCGATTAAAAAACAAATTCAACGAACGCTCTGCATGCACAATGCCATTTGCTCGCCCTCGCTGGTTACTCTTGGAAACCACTTTGTTTACAATCAATGAGTTTAGCAAGGTCTTGTATATCGTTCTAAGTTATCATTTGGATTTAGATTTGAACGTAGTTATTTGATATTGCCAGATTCATGCTTGATTATTTACCAAGGACTCTCATGTATGATATTTCACAGTTATAAATCACCTCACGTACCCCCCTGGGACATTGCCACGTACCCCCAGGGGTTCGCATACCCCCGATTGAGAACCACTGGGCTAAGGTGATGGTTCGTTTCCTATCAGCCACCAACCACGACACCCTTTGTATCATATGCAAACTGAACATATATTTACTAAATTGGTGTGGACAACAATATTCTGCACAAATAAGTTCTGGATGCTTCAAATTACAAACATCCGGAGGGCATACCATAAGCAACACGAGTGTATGTCGTGTAATTCCTTCTTGAGGGATTATACAAATGCGCAGGACATCTATAAGCACAGACGTACCCGTTGTATGACATACAAATGTTGCGACCACCTGCATACATCGATCTGAGAATGCGCTTAAACCGCGATTTGTGCTCAGGTTTTGAGCCATGTGCATGCCGGTACTTGTGGTCCATTGATTGGACTGCTGCTTCTGTTGTTGATATATACACACAGTGAACGATTTAGTTTTCAGGTAAACCTACAGAAAACGTGAATAAACACAAACTGACATCGCAATGACATAATTAATCACATATTCCTGCTGATGTCTCTGTAGATGCTCACAGGGGACTGAATGTCATCTTGCGTGTTTGAGAATATGAGCAGCTTAGAAATATCCCAAACCTCTTGGGGTGGATGCCACTTCTGGGCTAATTACAGCAAAATGCCAAAATGCAGAGCTGGGTGTTAATATGCACACAAGTAATTAGTGTGTACAGCTGGCTACACCTAGCACAGGCCTGCACTGCATAGGGGAACTCAGTATCAAGAACTGTGGTTGCAATGGGGCAGCACGATCAATTACAATATCTTACTCACCTTCACAATAGTTCTATTCCTCTTTCTACAATTGACTTAACAAAATGCTTAGAACATGATTTAAAACAAATAATAATAAAAGTCAGCGTTACCCTACGAAAAGTTTCAATGGGTGAGATGACGTATTTGGCGTGTACGGAGTGTTAAGTATCTGATACTTCATGCTGTAAGTCATCACGATCGTTGGTTATGTAACTACCATAACAATATACAAATATTGTAGTGGAGACTGACAACGTAGCTTAAACATGAACTACGGAGTGAAGGTGAGTTTTTCAGTGTAGCACTTTACATTATCAAAGTATTTTGGCTGCTTCACGTAAAAAAAAAGTCACTGCTTCATTGATTCAGTGTAAAATATGCCGTAGATGACATACCGTATCGCGATGGGAGAAACAAGCGTTCGCGAACACAAGGCAGATCTGGAACATGGCAGAACCAATACCTCTGCCGTAGCTGACCATTGTTATAACGCTGTGGGCTCGCATGATATTGTTTTTTACGAGACCAAGGTACTCTGCAAACCTTCGGGCTACTATCAAAGGTTTGTTTATGAAGCCATCCAGATATATAAACATAGACAAAACTTCAACTGAGAAGATGGGTACAAATTGAACAATCATTGAAAGGATGTTATCAACCAGGTAATGCCTAACTTGTTGTTGTTGTTGTTTCCATCATTACCTGCCGGTTTACTGCTAGCCCCGCCCACGTCCCCCCCCCCCAGCTTCAGTCCTCTATCTGTTCTTCCACCACCTTCCCACTTCTAGCCCCGCCCACTTCCCCCCCCCCACAGCCTCACGCCCTCTATCTGTTCTTCCACCACCTTCCCACTTCTAGCCCCGCCCACGTCCCCCCCCCCCAGCTTCAGTCCTCTATCTGTTCTTCCACCACCTTCCCACTTCTAGCCCCGCCCACTCCCCCCCCCCCCACAGCCTCACGCCCTCTATCTGTTCTTCCACCACCTTCCCACTTCTAGCCCCGCCCACTTCCCCCCCCCACAGCCTCACGTCCTCTATCTGTTCTTCCACCACCTTCCCACTTCTAGCCCCGCCCACTTACCTCCCCCCCCAGCCTCACGTCCTCTTCCCCTAACGCTCACGCGGCCCCTACCCCCCCTCTCTCTCTCTCCCCCCTTGCCTCCTCCCCCCCTTTCTCACCTAAAAACCTCTTGTCACGGCAGCTCTCCCGCCGACTTCAGCATTTTCTTGCTGTGGTTGTCCCACCTGATGAAGATCGCTTGTGTTGCGATCGAAACGTCGTGATTTGTTTTATTTGATTTCATATCTACCTACGTGACTTTACCGAAAGAACCAAAGAGTATGGATTCCTGCAGTCACGAAAGCTTAAAATCAAGCTATAACTCCTAATGAGTCCCATCTCTGCACACTGCAATAATAATGGTAAGAGATAATTAATTAGTTTGGTTATATTGGTGCTATCCCGAAACACGGAGTGTAAAGTGCGAGTCTTACACAATATACAGTACTACAGTGTAGTATACTGTATAACTTGCTACAGTTTATTTTTTAATGGTGTGATTGCCACTAATGCATACTTATGAGTGGCAATGACGTCCCCAAACAATACATTCAAATATTCAGACAGTAACCGTCTTCTGGATTGGTGTGTTGGTTGTAATATCTTACTTTGGCGGTGGTGTGCTATACTTTTAGACTTGGATAATGCAAATTCACGTTTTCAGGAGCTTTAAAACCTTGTTTCAGGAGACTGCAGGTTGTATAAGGTCATGTCTATTATTCACAACCCAGATTATTGAATTTAATACCAAAAAGGAAAATGCCCTCATTATTTCGTCTTAAAATCACATTAGATCTGAACATTACTTGTGAAACAAGAAAAATTTAAATAGTATCCAAGTTTATATTCTTGAAAAATAAGTAAACTCTAAAAATACATTGTACTGAATGCTTAAAATTGTGTGCACTTTTGTTATTATTCACAGAATCATTGGGCCACAATGCTGTATGTTCTTCACACCTAAAATAAATTGCACTTCACAGTTTTCCACTTGCAGTGCAGTTGGAATGAATCCAAATATGATATTTTTGAAATATAACTGTTAAGCAACAGAGTGGCTTCATTTTTTACTATTATGGACAAGGCAGGAGAGACATGGTCCATTTGGTTGCAGAGGTTCATATCTCAAAATAGGACAAACCATACCAATCTGAGAAGCTATTGTCCAGACACCAGCAATTTATATTCCTTTGTACTGGGCAGTTTCATTATGAATGCCCACTTGCGAAGATGGCACATAAACTGAATGCAATTTAAAGATACAGACATAGGACAGGATTCGAGATCATCAGACGAGTGAAGATCAACAGAAGCTCTCCTCGGCAAAAGGACTGGTGAAGTCCAAGAGCTGCGACTCTGGCATGGCCTTCCTGTAGGTCGCATGAAAAATAGCCTGCTGCGATCTATAAATTATTTTATTTTACCAGGTAAGGCCGACTGAGCTACATAGTTCTTTTTCAGAAGTGACCTGGCCGCAAATGATACTTCAACGATGTGGCTTATCGTGTGGAAATTTATATCAGCCAAATACTCTCAACGCATGTTTCTAAATGTGGAGGGGGAAAACGGAGGACCCGGAGAAGGATACACACGACCACGGAGAGAATATGCAAACTCCAAATATACAGGCGTGAGGGTCAGGATCGAACCCACGACCACCTATATACCAGGCGAGATAGTTAACATCTCGCCACCGTGGCATTCCTGATGGACTTGTAATCAAAGCCCTATTCACCTCTTATTAAAATAATACAGTAAATAAGACCAATTTATTTTCTACCCTCAAAATAATTTCATGTACACAGTGTGATGAGATGGCAACGAACATTTGAGATGCTTATAGCATGATTTTGAGTTTCTTAAATAACTATTAACATGACATTTCATTTGTATCGTTTTGTACATACATGCCTAGGCTATTTTTGCCAGGTTATCTTGAATTCATTTGAAGTTTATTATATGATAAAACATATTTCAAGCCACGGTCGTGAAATGTATGAGTGCTTCCACGCTCCAGCAACCTCCCTGAGGTCCAACTGCAAATACATTTAAATAAATCTACATTACGATGGACGGTATAGGTAGAAGCCAGCACTACAGCTAATTCCTGGTATGTAGCATGGGGTGAGAGCTGGCCATACTGAGTCAGTGGAGTTTATAAATGTGTCGTAACCCTCCACCACCCGACACGGCCAATCAGCAAAAAAAGTGTCACGTTGACAAAAAGACAAATAATTCACTACTTTAGCCCACCGGTGTGTTGAAGAGCGAATCCACAACATTTACAGTTTGAGTACGACGTTTCGCTGGTAAATACATCCAGCATCATCGGGCAATTCGCCAGAATGGTAAAGCCCTCGCTTGCTCCCGGTTTTATATAGAGCAGCAGGGTGACATCATCACTTGTCTTTTTGTCAACGTGACACTTTTTTTTGCTGATTGGCCGTGTCGGGTGGTGGAGGGTTACGACACATTTATAAATAAACGCGATCTAACCCAAAAACCTTTATTATGAATAATATTGGTCGCGAAAGCCTACATGTTAAACTGAGTCAGTGGAGATTGGCGTGCACTAGCAAACATCAATCTCATAATGGCAGCCAAAAACCATGATCTCAGAGATGAATGCGCAGGGGTTTTTTTTTCTTCCATAAGCACATTTATAATTATGCATTGCTGTGGCATTATATTATCTTTCTAAGGAATGTAAATAATACCAAAAACATTCCTTTCACACCCCTCTCGTGAAGTGCAACCATTGAAACTGTTCACCTAATTGTGATAGGTGCAGACGGCATTACTCATCGACAAATTGCTTGAGGTTAAGATCACATTCTAAAACGGGGTTTTTTGACAATAACTACTCATGAATCCTCCACTCTTTAATAATTTTCCTTGTCCGGCAACAACTTCTCGTGTCTTGCACCGCAGTTATACGTTTTTTCTAGTGTGGGGCACGTGATGAAATGGCCCAATCTGTAGCCCTGGCGGGCCCCCTCCAAGCTGCATGGCTCCCCCGGGAGCTTACAGACGAACAGATGCTACATTGTTTGTGTTTTACCGCAGACACTTGTGTGACCAGCAAGATACATATATTGCATCATTAAGGGTGTTCGCCAAACATCTCAATGTAGGACCACAGAGCTTGGGCAATTGGTGGCAGCAGTTATGGCTGCCTTCCAGCTTCTCTGTGCTCTTATGCACCTCTGAATATTTTTCTCTCACGGTCAGTGAACCGAAGCTGTGCACGTTACAAATTCTCAGTTACACATTCTAAATTATTGTTAAATAGATGTGTACTGTAATCGTACACCTTAATGGTCACGCATAAAAAACGAATAACTTCTAATGGCAGAACAATTGAAATCATTTTTCTAGCGGGTATTATCCTGTACCAGGGTGCACACGAGCTGGGGCTGGTGTCTAGACGCTTCATGCTATTTTTTCTCAACTGGGAGTACACCACAGCAGCCAAACATAACATGCTGTAATCAGCTGCTATCGCCCCGGGAAGGGAAATCAGCAGCAGGCCTGAAGAGCAATCCGTTTTTTAACCCCACATGACAGTCGTCGTCTGCCTTTGTGTTGCAGCAGAAACGTGACAAAAATGTTGCTTGTTATGTTGTTTCCAAATCTGTTTTAGAATGGCTCTGGTTCTTTTCTTTCTTAAACGTAACAAAAAGTTGAACTTACATTTAACATGCATTGCAACATGTAAATGTTTTCTATTGTTACTCTGTTAATTATTGTCATGCTTTCATATTCATTGTGTAGTGTGACCTAAAGTATAAAGGGGTGGTATACAATGCTTATCGAAACTGATAACCCGATTTTGAGTTCTGGCCAAGGCAATATGTTGTCACAACTGGACCTGCCCTCCACACGACTTAATTGATCAGCACTGACCAGCGTGAAGTCGGGTAAACAAAAACAATACAATGGCTGACATGACGTGGGGAGAACTACATCAATTTCGTAGATTGCATATATTTGTTCATTTGTGTATTTCACTGTGATATTAAATAACTTAGTAATTTAAAGTGATAACTCACGAAGTTAGTGAAGGGCCAGATTATGCCATGCAGGGGCTATAAGCTACGTCAATTCGAGGAATGCCTGTATATTTTCGTCACATTGGTATGAAAACAACAATTTTAGAGAGTGTTTTTTTCATTTATTTTTCCACTGACTCTGTAAAACTTAAACTTCGTAATATTTGTTGTGAAATAGAATCGGTCACGTAGCAGCACAGCGCTCACTGCTGGCGGGGAAGGGGATCTGCAGCTTACAGCAGCCCTGACTGACAGCATGCCAGGTGATAGACCAGAGAGGGATCTAGGGGAAAGGAGCACTTCAAGAACCCGCTAGTAGGTTCCAGAAAGGGGGCGTGGCTGGGGGCGGAGCCAGGCCACGCTGACAGTATAAGAGGGGCCCCTGTAGGGGACCTCGTGGCTGTCGTTTTGATTGGGATCCCCGTCATGCTGCTGGAGTCTTCACTCCTGGCTACCATCACTGTCCTCGCCGTCATCTCTTCTTCATCGTCCGGCTGTATGGCCGATCTGCTGTATGGTTCTCATCGTCGTCGTCACTGTATTAGTCAGCCAGCTATATAGTTAGACGCCGGCGATGGGGCTGCATGAGTGGATCAGCTATGCGTATCCAGGTGTATATGTCGCTCAGTGATTCTGTGTGAGAAATAAACAAGGAGCTCTCTACACGTCGTGTCTCGGAAGTCGCTCACTACAAAGGCAAAGGCCAAACCAGGAAATGAACATACGTGTATATTCCTGTTTTGTGTAATTAACGTGAATATTCCTGCTTTGTGGAATACAATAATGCATACGTTAAAAAGCAAAGCGGTTAATTATATCACTCACTCTCCTCCATAATAACAGGAACTCATATTTTTATTGCTGTTCCATGTAAGTAGCTACATTTCAACATTATTTTTTTGGCAGAGTGACTAAGTCTAAGAAGTGAGCGGCGAGGTGATTATGACAAAGCCTCCCCCAATGACTTTCTCATCGCGGTGCCAAGGCAGTTGCATTCTAAACTACAGTACAGTGTGCTCGAGTTATAACAGCGCCTCACTTTAGTACTGCGAGAGGACACCACGACAATGCAGCTTAACTGACGCTGGGTCAAATTAAAACAATTCTGCTGGAGTCTTTTCGGTAAGTGCTCATGATCGTGCGCTGGGTGTGTTAAGTGATTAACCTTTTTTTCCAGTCCATTTAGCCAAAAGCATTGTGCTCCAGCTTATTACCGGACACTGGAGACACAATTACAACTGTGGTCTTCCATTGCTTGCCGATTCCATAAGAGCTTGTACTGTTGCCACTTCCGAAAATGTGATTGTGCACTACATGTTAATGGGAAGAAGCAACTGCAGCCTTATCCAATAGCTTCTGTGGAATAAGAAAATAAGGTTTGCCTGTGAATATGACCCTTGCTCACTGTTGGCATTAAACATACAAACGTAAAATGTAGCTAAAATGTATTATATGATGAAGATCGTGTTATCTTTTTTGAAAATGTGTTCACTTTCTTAGTTTTTTCGGTAAAGTCACGTTGAAGGGAAACAACAAAATAATAAAATAAAATAAATAAATGCGCCGTTTAAAAATACATTTATGCAAACCAACACACCTGAAGACGACCGTTTGAGTTATGGTCGAAACGTCGTGAGAATGTTTTTATTGTTTTATATATATTTTATTATTTTGTTGTTTCCCTTCAACGTGACTTTACCGAAAAAACTAAGAATATGAATTACTGCAGTCACGAAAGCTTTAAATCAAAATGTGTTCACTATTGTGTTGTCAATTCCCAAACGCCGTGTGTGTGTGCAACTACATGTGCTGTATTTTTGACAAAAATTATTGTGCAAACATGTGGAAATGCACAATTTTGTTTTGTTATTTTTCATATTTTTTGTTAGAAAAAAAGGCTTTTTTTGTTAAATCGATTAATGTTGCAGTTCCATTATCCAATTATGAGGTGTAATATTAATGTATTACTTGTCTTACATAATAAATGGTACGCCGAAAAAGAGCCAACATATATAATAATACTCTTTGGTTCTTTCGGTAAAGTCACGTAGTTAGAAATAAAATAAAAATAAATCATGACGTTTCGATCGCAACACAAGCGACCTTCATCAGGTGGCACCGATACAGCAGGACAACCGCTGACATAGCAGAAAGAGCTGCTGACAACAAGAGTTTATAAAGGGTTGTGGTGGGCCCAACCCAAGGGTAAGTGGGCGGAGCTAGAGAAGGAAGAAAGAGAGCAGCTGTGCCTTCTCTCTGTCTTCCACAGGCACAGCTTCTCTCTGCCTTCCACCGATCACCTGCGCCCACCCCCCTTTCACCCCCCCTTGCCCCCCCCCTTTCTTCCTTCTCTAGCTCTGCCCACTTACCCTTGGGTTGGGCCCAGGTTGGGCCCACCACAACCCTTTATAAACTCTTGTTGTCAGCAGCTTTTTCTCCTATGTCAGCGGTTGTCCTGCTGTATCGGTGCCACCTGATGAAGGTCGCTTGTGTTGCGATCGAAACGTCGTGATTTATTTTTATTTTTTTCTAACTACGTGACTTTACCGAAATAACCAAAGAGTATGGATTCTTGCAGTCACGAAAACTTCAAATCAAGATATACAATAATTGAATGCAATCCACAGAAATATCGATTTGAAATGTTCACCAAACAAGAATATTCCATCCATAGTATAGGTTTTTTGGGTTCGATGGCGTAAATATGTCGTTATATCCGCCACCACCAAACACAGCCAATTAGTAAGGTTTGTCACATAAACAGAACATGCCAATTCGTTACTAGTACAGCATACTGGTGTGTTGGAGAGCAAATCCATAACATTTACAATTTGAGTACGACGTTTCTCCAGTAATTACAACTATCTTCATCAGGCAACAACCATATTTGTGGAGAGATCCTCCTGTTTTGTTCGTTCAAAGAAAAACTGAATGCCAAAGAAAATAAGTCACTCTTGAGAAAACCTTGACCTTACCCACAGCCCTAGCTCAGTCCACTGATGCATTCACCGTGAATAAAAGTCAGCTCACAACCTGATTTCACAGTTGATATTCATCGGCAAGCATGCTCAGAATGTGGCAATGACTCAATGCAACAATTTCGTAGTCGGTAACACTAAAACAGAGATAAACTTCAACCAGGTGGGGTATTGACTGTTGTGTTAGCCGATTTTCCGTCTTGTATTGCACTGTTTGTTTTTTCTCATTATTACATGATGATGGTTGCTTGTGTTGCAATCGAAACGTCATATTCTATTATTATTTGGTTTCTACGTGACTTTTCCGAAACAACCAAAAAGTAATTCCTGCAGTCACGAAAGCTTTGAATCTAGTTTAACCACCTCTACGGTGAGGGTTTCCTCACAACTCACACTTAACTTCTCATTTAGCAATCTTTGGAAGAACGTAATCAACCAGGCTATGTGTTAATTGTGTGTTAACCGACTCACTGTGTTGCATTGCATTACACTTCCTAATTTGACTAAATTTGTTTTCTCAAACTTCCGATTTTCTTGCTCTAAATATTGCCGTGCTGGTTTGTTTATAGTCCATTGTCTCTCCTACTGCCACTATGGTCCAGAATTCCACACAACTCTCTCATTGTCCTCTACCCAAATCCCTCCCCCTCTCTCTCTCTGCCCCAACCCCTCCCCCCTCTCTCTATTTAAGGCCTCGACACAGTGGCGCTGTCTGTCTGTTTGTCATTCTTTGGAAGAACGTAATCAACCAGGTGGGGTGTTGACTGTTGTGTTTGCCGACTCTCTGTGTTGTATTGCAATATATTTCTAAGTTTATTATGTTTGTTTTTCTCATTAATTCTTACCTGATGATGGTTGCTTGTGTTGCAATCGAAACGGCGTATTCTATTATTATTTAATTTATTTTCTACGTGACCTTAACGAAATAATCAAAGAGTAATTGTAGTTGAATGTAATTAATAATTCATAATCAGCCATAATTGTATCCACTGCAGAATGGAGGTCTCTCCCAAGCCAATGCAATCACTGTGATGTAATAATCCACCTAGAACAAGTTAATTATATCGCTCCATCCCGTTAGTTAATGTCCTCTTTGGTTTTTTTGGTAAAGTCATGTATAAATAAGAAATAATAAAATAACATAATAGCGTACAACGTTTCGGTTGCAACACAAGCAGCCATCATCAGGTACAGAAGAGCTAAATTATGAGAGAGGGGAGACACATAACCTCAGATGTATATACAGACACCCAAGTAGGGGGAACTGACACAGATACAACAGGGGACACAGAGAGAGAGAAGCATACCAGACAAACAGGGTTGAGCAAAATTTTTGGAAACCATGTAAAGCAACACAGACGGTCGGTCAAAACACAACGCATAGTCCGGTTGATCACGCTATTTCAAAAGATTGCTAAATTGCAAGTAAAGTATGAAACTCAAAATACAGACCGCACATACACACAGACAACCAAGTAGAGCGAGCCAGCACAGAGACAAGCACACAGTGCCGAAAAAACCAAAGAGTAATCCCTGCAGTCACGAAAGCTTCAAATCAAGTCTGAACCACCTCTTCGGGGAGGTAAGAGGTCTGTGTCTTTGTGTTGTCTCTGCTTGTGTATCTGCCTTTGTGTCTTGACTTGGATTTGTGTCTCTGTGCTGTCTCTGCCTGTGTGTGGGCCTTGTTGCTTCCGAGTGGGTGCTGCCGACCCCCACTTTACCTCGTGCTGATTTGTCCCATTGTGTGCTGCCGCGCCCCACTTTGCTCCATGCATACCTCATGCTAATTTTGTCCCATTGTCACTCAGCCTTACCTTCTCTGCCTATTTAAGGCAACTTTACTGTGTACATGTCTCTGTGCTGGCTCGCTCTACTTGGTTGTCAGTGGGTGTGTGTGCGGTCTGTATTTTGAGTTTCATACTTTACTTGCAATTTAGCAATCTTTTGAAATAGCGTGATCAACCGGACTATGCGTTAATTGTGTTTTTACCGACCGTCTGTGTTGCTTTACATGGTTTCCAAAAATTTTGCTAAACCCTGTTTGTCTGGTATGCTTCTCTCTCTGTGTCCCCTGTTGTATGTGTCAGTTCCCTCTACTTGGGTGTCTGTATATACATCTGAGGTTATGTGTCTCCCCTCTCATAATTTAGCTCTTCTGTACCTGATGATGGCTGCTTGTGTTGCAACCGAAACGTCGTACGCTATTATGTTATTTGATTATTTCTTATTTATACTTGACTTTACCTAAAAAAAACAGAGTAATCCCTGCAGTCATGAAAGCTTCAAATCAAGTGAATGTCCTCTCGTATGCGTTCTATTCTTTGGCTGCCACTCCATCATTTGACTTGACCATCAGTCACCATCCCTTCTAGAAATGTGTCCTGCTGAGCCCATTTTCCTTAACCCTTTCCCATTTCACGACATCTACAAGTTGCAGGGTGGGTCCCGATCACATTTAAGGAGGACTAACAACATTTTTTGGTAGTCCAGATGTGGTCTAGCCGGCATTAGACATCGCCAAAAAAATCTACTCGATCCATTTCAGTCTTGTAATAGATCTGGTTATAGCACTGAAACAGCCTTAGTAAGGACAATTAATGATCTGCTAATTGCTGCTGATAAAGGTTCTCCAAGTGCTCTCCTCCTCCTTGACCTAAGTGCAGCTTTTGAAACAATTTATCCCAATATCTTACTCAACCAATTGGAAGCCTTGATGGGGATCTCAGGCACCACGTTGAAATGGTTCAACTCTTATCTCTCAAACCGCAATTTGGCACGATGTGTACCTATATACCCACAACTAAATTAGTTCCTCATGGTGTCCCTCAGGGATCAGTATTAGGCCCCATCCTGTTCTCTATTTGGCCGCACTTGGAGCTATCACTGTTTCGCAGATGACGCTCAGTTCTACCTACAGTTGGGGTTGGATGGTATAGCTATCGCTGCAATCATCGCTGCAATCATTATTTGCAGCCACTAGGCCCTGTACAGCCCTTACAGATGTAGTATTCGTTTCATGTGCAGTGACTGTACTTGTCACTGTATGGTGCCGGGGCTTGCAAAGCCACGGCCGGTAATGTGTTGTCATTACGGGCAGCCCGGGTTACGGGATGCAGTTCCAACCCTAGTGGGGTCTGGGTGAGCGCTGGTTAACGCGGAGGCACTGCAAGCAGTGTGCGGTGTGGGCTCCCGGTGAGTTAGCGAGAGGGAGCGTCAGCCAGCCAGGGTTACCTTGGGGCATGATACGCTGGTTGACCTGCTGTCACGTGACCGGACGATATTGGAGGGGGGCCACCGGTGGATGGGGGCTGTGGGGTGGTCACGTGGTCCAAAGAAGCTCTGGGGAACCTTTGAGAAGGAGCTCGAGAGACCTGGAAGGTGGGCGGGGCGAGGGGCGGAGCGAGCCCCAGCCCAGGAGCATATAACGAGTGCTCCGTGAGGAGCTCGGGATGCTTCGTGTGCTGGTGTTACGAAGATCACCGTCGGGGAGAAGAAGCCTCTAGCCATGCGGTCCGGGACCCCGTTTGTGGTCCACACCGGGATAGCGAACCGTGTCTAGTTCTGCCGTAGCGTGGTTAGATCAGCATTCGAGACCCGAGGGTAGATTGTGTTGTGTTATGTGTTCATGCGGAATAAATAGTGTTACTCCCAAGATAACATCTGCGACTCAGTTGGACTCACTACACGTGTTAATTATAACATATTTATGGACATTGGTATTTAAATTAATAAAAAAGGGTTTTTGTGGGTAAATATATGAAAATAAGTGTTTTATACTGAAAATACTGTGCAAATACTGGGATATTTTATGTTCTTTCCAGCCTTGAAGCAATTTGTTAACGTCTCAACGTGAATAGATTTGCAGATCTTCATGTGGAGAGCCTGGGCCTTTGCTACAGCTAGTAAATCTACCTCAGGGCTGTCAGTCCAGCTGTGAGCACGATCCCATACCCAATTGAGCAAGACGGCATTGTCATTAGGGATTTGACTTAACATTTGTGTAAGGACAGTACGGGGACTAGTGGCTGTAAATAATGATTTCAGTGATGAGGACAGGCAGGATCAAGTGAGGTAACTGGGTGAGGAGTCAACGCGGGGGTAGAGATGGAACCCCTGGGGTGTTATAGTGAGGCAAAGGAGGGACTTCGGGAAAAGGGGCGTGACAGAGCCGAGTGGAAATAAAAGGAAGCGTGGAGAGAGGCTCGGGGCTGCTGTGGGGATTCGGGGTCTGGACCGTCGTCGCTGTCATCACGGTGGATTGCCCTAATCATCTTGGAAGGCTGGCGAAGAAGTTATATATCTTCGCTGTGGCTACTACATCAACTGCTCCTATATAGTTAATCAGCTATATAGCGAACGCCGTGTAGCAGCTACACAGAGTTACCCCATTGTATATAGTAAACCTGCGTCTCCCTGATAACATGTCATCGAGTCGGGTGGACTGTAATATATATATATAACTTAAGAAAGACAGTGTCTCTGAGTGCTACATTACATTTGTATAAACTGACGAACATCTCCAGAATTATCCAGATACCAAAGCAATAATGACAAGCTGCCACACCTTATGTTTTTCAGCTGTGAATATTTGAGCAGCACGTGTGCCGAATACGTGTAGAAAAGGTACTCAGTTGAACATTCTGTATGATTCACTGCTGTTTTCCTTAGATCTTTAAGATGGTAATTCACAACAAAATGCTAGATATGCTACTAAATGTTACGGAGTGCACAGTGGTTGTGTCACTGAGCTGCGGGCTCCATCTATCAAAGAGGATGTAACCTTCTCTTCAATGTGGAGAGAATTAGCAAAACAAATTAAGTCACTGTGACAATTGGTTTCTATTCGTGGCACTCATCTTGCTGCTAAGTGTCATGTGGTTACTGTAGGTTAAAGAACTGTCTGAGGATGTATACTACCATGGTAACACATGATAATCCTTGGACTGGTAGCAATGTGCTTTGTGGGAGGTGACATAAAGGAGAATGGTAGTTATGGAACAATTCGTTTTGTGTGGGAGGTGTGAGATTGAAGATTAAACAGAAGACAGGCTCCAACTTTTAAGATTTTTTTTGTGCAGAAACAAACCCTTATACAACGCTGTTATTTCTACTTCAACCATAGCTTCCAATATTGTGTCTGATACAGGTAAGTCTATTTTAAGATGAAACTGTAACTATTTAACAGTTTCGTTATTGTAATTTAGTGAGTTTCCAACTGCTATGCATTACGTAATAAAATTGTAATTTGAGGTTGGTAATGCTTCATGAAACTTTAGCAGTGATTTTTTTTTAAATCAAGAAGAAATAAGCAACCTACCCCCAGAAATTATGTATTTGGCATTGCTATGATTATTAAATAAAGTCACCAAGTGACCCACAACAAATATACCTTTTAACTTTGGCCATGTAAACAAAGCTACACAAAACGATCAAATGATTGTTACAATTAGCTGTAACTGAATAAACTAGTCTCACGTCTTTAAAACAAAGATTATGGAAAACTAAACATTAATTGTTAATTTTTAAAAAGTAAATACAAAGATGATACTTGTTTTGTTTCACAGCATAAACAATGTACATGTTACAGAGTCGTCGTCAAAGTTGCATGGCATTTCTACAAAAACTGTCTATTAGGGACACAGCAAGTTTGATATCTGGTAATCATTCGACTCCCAAAACACACAGACAATAGTCTCATTGTCGTCTTTGATATGTCGCACGTCTAATGTGTGCCCATGTGTGGTGGTGCATGCCTCATGAACCAGTGCTATGGAAGCCGGGTTGGCAATTTATGCAGACACCATCATCAGCGTTCGACTGTCAACCTTCAGAGAGCTACGAGGTGGCCAGATGACAGTACAGCCATCTGCGGAGATTGTGCGGACATTTTGAGCATGCTTCCTCTCGTGCGCATGGCTTCTCCAGGCACTGGAATTTCGCACACACAGAGTAATACTCTAAAAAAGGAATTGCCAAACATTTCAATCAGGATACTCTGTAAAATAAAATAAACTTCTAGAGTTATTGAGGATGGTGCCAATGTCACTTGAATAATAGCGATAGTTTGAAGACTTCAAATATAGTAAACGCGTGTCAGTGCAATTATCTTTGAAATATAATTTCACGTGGTGTTATTCACAATAGCGTTGATAATTTGGATCGTTGTCTTAATATAGTCAATCGCGCTATGTAACATTAAGGTTAAAGTTACTGGAGCAAAACTTGTTTCATTTGGCCTCTGTTTGATATAAAGAGATTAAGAGTTAAATTTTGATTTAAAGCTTTCGTGACTGCAGTAATTCATATTCTTAGTTTTTTCGGTAAAGTGACTTTACCGAAAAAACTAAGAATAAGATTAAGAGTTGTCTATTGTAGCCACTGCATGAACACGTCCATCTGTCAGTGTATTCATCAGTGTGTTTTAGCATTTGTAGAGCTCTCTGCAAGAGCATCCCAGCATATAATAAGATTGATGTGTTGGCTTTGCTTACCCAATTTTTGCCTAATTTGGATTTTCAATAACTCTGCATGTCCATTCCTTTATTCTTCCATAATCAATATATCACATTCACCGCCATGCACATACATATGTAGTGTTCGATTTCACTCGGACAACTTGTCTTTCTTCGAACACCGCTTTATTTACAACTCTCAGCATGTCCTCCACATTCCACAGTATCCTGGTCGCCACGGCTCGCTCGCCGTGCTTCACTCGACTCGCTC
The DNA here is from genome assembly GCF_048934315.1 of Petromyzon marinus. Taxonomy (NCBI): domain Eukaryota; kingdom Metazoa; phylum Chordata; class Hyperoartia; order Petromyzontiformes; family Petromyzontidae; genus Petromyzon; species Petromyzon marinus. Next base: position 24,381,334 of record NC_133668.1, on the reverse strand, counting down.
GCCACCTTTGTCTCTCCACGATTACTTCGCTTACTCCGCCGCTAACTTCTTCGACTCCGCTCTCCGCTACCGCTAGCTTCTTCGTCTCCGCTCTCCGCTATCACCATCACTATGCTCACTCCACTGCTAACTGCTTCGTCCCTGTTCAGCTCCGCTATCACTACGCTCTCTCCACTGCTGGATATTCTCGTCTTCAGCTTCGCTATCGCTATGCTCACTCCACTGCTGGCTATTCTCTTCTTCAGCTCAGCTATCGCTACGCTCTCTCCACTGCGGGCTATTCTCGTTTTCAGCTCCGCTATCGCTATGCTCACTCCACTGCTGGCTATTCTCTTCTTCAGCTCCGCTATCGCTGTGCTGTTTCCAAGCTCCGTCTCCCACTCTGTCTCCAAGCTCTCCACTCTCCAATTCCCCGCTGTTCACTCCGAGCTCTCCAACTCCAGCCACCGACTCCCAGCTCCGTCTTCCAGCTCCCCAAACTCCAACTCCCCCCAAGCTCTCCAACTTCAACCCATCTCCAAGCTTTCCACCCTTCAACAACTCAACCCCGCTGTTGACTCCAACTCCCGCTCTTATACCCGCTCTCATTACACCCCCAATTAATTAACCCACGTCCCAACGGCTCTCCGCGTGACCGTCACCTGTTTCTCGCCAGACTTCCAGACGCCTCTCCGGCCCTGGCAACAGCACTAACCAATCACAGCCGTCCACGGCTCACTCAGCTTAATGTCCCCAACATAACCTGAACTGTATTCGCCTTCGCTACAGGCTGACCCAAGATGACCCGTACTGTATTGTTATCATGTAATCACGCCGTTTCCACAACGCACCTTCGTACTCCACTACACATATATTAGCTTGGAAAAATGTTGCGAGATGGTCAGACTTTGAGTAAAACTCCTGTGCATTGCAGCAGTTTAAGCGAGGGGAGGTTGACACAACAAATGTATTACAATTCATGGCCATATATATGCACCGTTCTGCTGTGCAAATTGTTTGGTGGCAGGCAATTTCAAGGCAATCGCAGGCCTCAGGAATGTAAGCAGAGTGTTTTGATGCCCAGGTGCATTATCCACCCACATATGAGTGCAGCCAATCATGCCCTGATATGTCTGACACGCACACATGGGCACGTAACCATTCTGCATTTCATGGAATATGTGAAGTGCGGATGGGTTCCATGAAGTGTGAACTGATTCCACAAAGTACATTTTCACCATCATGCAATGTAGTGAGCACTTAGGATAACACTTTGAACAGAATTTTGATATCGCATTACACGTTCCTGATGTCCCCATTGCTGCCTGCTCTCAAACTTGTATGGTGGAAACGAGGACCATGATTTCCAACAACAAATCGTACATTCATCTTCCTGACTGGCCTTTGACTCTGTGGATTATCTAATGTTCAGCCCTCAGCAGACCCAGTAACAATGTCCACAGCAATGAAGAAACTTAAACTCTTAATACTGACAATGTGGTACAACTTTGTGATGGTATAAAGCAAGTCTATCTCAAGTCTAATTACAGCACTCTACAGCACATCTTCACATCAGCTCTCTCCACATGCTCCCCCCACCCACCAGTTATCTTCGCATATCTGTACTCCAAAACACGAAGTTATTCTTCATATCATTAACATTCCCCCACTCACTTTTCTTACCAAATGTTGAGAAATTCATGATTCAGTCCTTTTAATCAACCTCTGACTGAATGAATTATAATTGACTATCCTTTCCTTGTCAGTTTTCCCATTCACCAGAATGATAACACAACATTTAAACAACTTTCACAGTGTATGTAACATTTTGGAATCATCTAAGTCATCTATTTTCACGTTTAAGCTCGGACAATGTGCAATCGTCAGCCATCACACAAACCTGCATCACCACACCTATTCCACCATGCAGAATGCAGGCATGGCGACTCGCATTCCACAAGTGGCAGAATTTTGATGAATAATGGGGAATATTTCTGCTGTCTTATTTCTGCAAACGTGGCTTTCATTCTGCCAAAATTTTGGTGGAGTTATGGCTTCTTCTGCGACGTGAATTGTGTCCAGTGGCCTTTATGGGTTAACATAAGCATGGGACATATATTTTGAAGTGACTCGGAAATTCCCAGGGTATTTCATATGTACACGTAAAAACACGTATGCCCTCAACCCCAGTTATTTGTTAGGTCAAGGTGATGCTGTGTGATGGGGAACATGAGCACCTTCAAAACATGTTTTCTAGGCCGTGAACATCTTTTCTCCCTCGTGTGTTTTTTTCTGCACATTTTGGATATCGCTCAATGTAGGCACCATTACAACCATCAGTCACGAGTTTTTCCATAGCGTTACAGCAGTTGCTGACAGCTTTCACCTCACTATGCCAGCGCTTGGAATGCCAGCCATCCTTTTGATATGTGTAATGAGAGAGCGACACAGGGGACATCTGCATGGCCACCGCTGGGTAACCAGTATCCAATCTGGAATAGGGATTCGATCTAGGCCAACGGTAATGGGCAGAGCTACTAGGAATATACGGGAAACATCCAGAGGGTTCCACGAGGGGGTGTGGCTGTAGGCGGAGCTTAGCTCCACCAGGAGGCATATAAGCGGAGGCAGGAGAGGACTCGGGGTCGGTGTGGGAAGCCTCGGGTCCGGACTGCATCGCCGCTCTACCTCTCCTCGCCAACGACCACATGGCGAACCTCCAGCGAAGCAGCATTTCCTCCGGGCACACCGCAAGCCAGCAGCGTGAACGGAAAAAGAGAGAGAGGCGTGCCGCGGCAGCGGACGGAGATGGATCATCAAGGCAGCGGGGGAAGCGAGGGAACTACCCAGAGATAGAGAGCATGGAGCTGTGCAGACATTCTGTTGAATAAAAGACATCAGTCAAGAGTCGTCGTGGAAGTCACTTATTACATTGGAGTCAGAAGTGGTTCTTCTAGAGAGGGAAACATACAACAGAAAGAAAAATGTCCAAGTATCTCAAGAAGAAGAACCCACCTATTGCGTCTTCCGATGATGACGAGGCGGTGACCCAGGACCTGCCGACCCCGGGATCTGTGGTCCCTGTTACAGGAACCACGGCTGGTGAAGTCGCTGTACCAGAGGCGGGCGGCGCGGCTGCGGATTCTTTGCCGTGGCGGGTGGAAGATGGCTGGAGGAGGATGGAGGAGCAGCTGGATTCACTGTGGATGGTGCTTCTCCAGCTGGTATCGCTCGTCACGTTGTCCACGTCATCGGGGCGCCCACAGGAGGTTCTGCCGAGGGGTGATGTGCAGAGGCTCGAGACTGGAGCCTCGGAGGGTCCCCCTGTGGAAACAACGGCCGCCGTCGTGGGTGCTGGAGAGGCATCCACCATTACGCGCGCTACGGAGACCACGCGACAGGACGCCGCCATCTTGGGCGGCGCAGCTGAGACGCGGTCGGAGCCCTCCATTTCCAGTGAACTGCATGGCGTGCTGGCTGCGGGGGCCGCTGCTCCTGCTGGGCGACATGGGGCTGAGAGTACCCGATGGCTTACGCACATCAAGGAATTAATCGCTGCCGGCGGCAATTCGAGTGCCTTCACTTGGAGGTTTGAGGCAGCGTTCCGGTCATTGCAATGGTCGGAGGAGGAGGTGCTGGTCGCTTTGCCAACCACCCTGGATGACGACGCTCTGCGGTCTTTAGACCGATCCCCCCTGAGAAAAAGAAGACGCTTCAAAGTGTTTATGCCGAGATGGCGGAGGTCTACGAACCACCTTCTGACACCCGACAAAAGTTTATCCAAAGGAGAAGGGGGAGCTCGCAGTCTCCGCTCGCCTACCAAAGTGCCGTGATGGCGTTGGCTGTGGCCGCCTACCCCGATGTTAAGCAGGAGGTCCTTGACTCGTTGGTCATTGACCGCATGTTGGCTTTGGCAAGGGGTGGTCTTGCCCACTTGCGGGCACGATGTGCAGATGTCCCGATGGGCTGCTTGGTGTCTTCATGCGCACGAGAGCCTGCAGCGATGGTCCCAGATGGCTGCATGGATGGGGCGATTCTGCTTGGGACAGTGAGCCCAAAGGGTGGTCACCGACTAAAGTGGTGTTCATCCCGCCAGAGCACGCGGCTGCTGAGGGCGATCTGGCTGCGGCGGTGCCTTGTTGGGGTCAGGGTCGGGATGACCCTTCGTGACACCGGAAGTTCAGCAGTCCACGTCAGCATGAGGGCGGGGGTGCCCGACGGCTGGCCGTGACCTGCTTCGGGTGTGGCCGCTTGGGCCACTTCGCGAGGGAGTGCAGGGGCTACCCTCGATCGCCGACTCCCGCTCCTACTGCTTCTCTGACGGATCACCGTCATCCCTCACAGGCGAGTCGTTACACGTCGGACACCCGGCCAAATTCGCCACCTCAGGCATCTCATACCACGGGGCACGGTTGTTCAAATCATGATTCGGAGGCTGACGGGTTGCGTTCAGGGCTGCGTTGGCCTGTTTCGGTGACCCAATGTTAAAAATTGGTGCATCGCGTAGTCGTGGCGGCTGTGGGATCCTCGGCGGTACCTGGTTCCATTCAGGTTGTAAATATCCACGTCTTAGTAGACACGGGGGTTTCTGTTACGATCATTTCGGACGTGATCTTTCAATTGTTATCGATTCCCATCTCGTGTGTTCATCCGGCCTTTGCCGCTTGTGTAGCTGCTAACGGGGGTAGCATGGGCATCGTCGGTCAGTTGGGCGCTCATATCGCGATCGGGGAGATCGCCGCATTGGGGCTGATTCTGATCTCCAGGTCCTTGGCTGTGCCGTGCTTGTTGGGTACTGATTTCCTTGGGAGAATGCCTATAAAGATCTTGGTGGACCAGGGCTGCTTGGAAATGCCCTCGGGTCGTAAAGTGTTTCTGCCCTTGCCGCTGGGATGTTCACCTCGGGGTGCCGACGTGCAGGCGCTGTTCGATGTCACGGATGAGATCCCGGCAGGTTCCCAAATGTTGGTGCCGCTGCGCTATCGAAAAGGGGGTGGCTATGATAATTCGGTAGCTGGGGTGCTCCTGAGCCCATCTAATGCCACGACTCGTGGTCTAATGCTGGTCGGCGCTCTGACCATCGTTTGCTCCGAACAGGCACCGTTTCTGCAGGTTCTCAACGGGGGTCCAGTTGAGGTTGTTGTTCCCGCTGGCCCATGCCACCACCACCTTTACGGAACGCACCGAGGTGGAGCCACACCGATTGGTGGGGGTGACTCATACTTCTTCTGCTTCGGACGATAGATGGATTGTGGAGTTGAGTCGTGAGAATTCGACATTGTAGTCCGAACAACGGAATGGGTTGCGTGCGCTTCTGCGTGATTTTTCTGACGTCTTTAGCAAGGACGATTTCGACTTGTGGTGCACGTCCCTTTGTCTCACCACATTGAGACGGGTGGGGCCAGCCCTATTTGCCAAAACTTGCACCTGTTGAGCCCAGGGGAGAAAGAGCACGTACAGAGTGCTGTTAGTGACATGCTGGCCGCGGATATAATTTCACCATCTAATAGTCCTTGGGGCGCGCCAGTTGTTCTAGTAAAGAAGAAGGATGGGAACCTCAGATTTTGTGTGGATTTCCGTGAATTAAATAAGGTTTCAGTGACTGATGCGTATCCACTGCCACGTATGGATGACTCCCTTGATGCGCTGTTCGGGGCGTGGTATTTTTCCACTATAGATTTGTCATCCGAGTTTTGGCACCTGCCACTGGATGACTTGTCGAAGCCGAAAACGGCTTTCCGCATGCCTCAGGGACACTTTCAGTTTAACTGCCTTCCTATGGGCTTATATTCGGCTCTGGCTACCTTCCAACGTTTGATGGAGCTCGTGTTGGCTGGCTTGCAGTGGGATACGTGCCTTATTTACTTAGATGATGTGATTGTGTTTAGTCGTACGTTTGATGAACATCTCCTATGCCTGCACTCCATTTTTGAGAGAATGTGCTCTGCCAACCTCAAGTTTAAACCTAATAAATGTCATCTGCTGCAGAATTCGGTGTGTTATTGGGGTCATGTGGTGAGTTCCAACGGTGTCGCCACGGATCCGATGAAAACTGCTTGTGTCCGCGACTGGCCTTCCCCATCGTGTGTGGGTGATGTTCGCAGTTTTGTCGGCTTCGTGTCGTATTACCGTCGATTGGTGCCGAATTTTGCTACGATCGCTAAGCCCTTGCACGCGCTGACTGCCACAAATCAGAGATTCAAATGGGGTTCTGAGGAGGAAGCGGCGTTCGTGGCACTTGGTGCTCGTTTATCCGATGCGCCGGCGCTCCAATATCCTGATTTTTCATTGCCGTTTATCCTCGACACCGACGCTAGTGACACGAACATAGGCACCATTTATATCAGTCGAAAAACAGTGTGGAGAAGGTGGTCGTGTAGAGCAGCCATGTCCTGTCCCCCGCGGAAAGTTGCTATTGCATCACCAGGAGGGAACTTTTGGCCATTGTCTATTTTGTGCGACTGTATAGGCCTTACCTTTATGGCAGAAAATGTATTGTCCGCACTGATCATGCGGCTCTCCAATACTCGTTGAAGGTTGAGCAGCCAGCCGGCCACCTGTCTAATTGGCTCAAGATATTACAGGAGTTCTCGTTCAATGTAATTTATCGTAAGGGTTCCTGGCATTGTAATGCTGATGCACTGTCTCGACTGCCTGGTGACTCGTTGCGCGTGTTCCTCCGGGACAAGTCATTGCTCACCTGTCGCATCACTGCCACAAACTGTCATGTCCACGGTGAACGAGTCTCCCTTGCATGGGGCGGATGTGCCGGCCGACGATGTATTACAGTTGACGATGTATTGCGCGAGTAGCTGCTGGATCACTCCTTAGGGGCCTTGCGGCATCAGGCAGAACAGACGCGTGAGGGTTCTGTGTCAGTGGAAGGTGGTCGATTGGCTTTTCAGGAGGACCTTTTGATGTGGAGGGATGATATGCTCTCCATGATGGGTTGGTTCGCGTGTTGCACGGTGAAAAGTTGTTGCACCTTGGTGTAAAAAAAATCCTTACTGACGTTGCAACGGGATTATTATTGGCCCAGCATGACAGCCGACGTCTCTAAACTTACTCGCTCCTGTCATGAGTGCGCTCGGCGGAAGCCGCCGCGCCTGAAGTGTCATCCACTGCTGCAATCTATTTCCGTTACGCGCATCAATGAGTTGGCGGCTCCCGATGTTCTGGGGCCCTTCCCGATCACTTCCAGGGGTAACAAATACCTTTTGGTGGGTGTGGAATATTTTTCTCGGTGGCCGATGGCTTGGCCCTTACCTGACCAATCCGCATTTTTGAATGGCTATGTCATGCACAAAGGCACCCTGGAGCAATTGCTTATGGACCATAGTCGGAATTTCTCTTCTAAGTTACTATGTGACGTTTACGACGCTTTGGGCACCAAAAAGATTAGGACGTCGCCGTATCACCCTCAGACTGATGGGATGGTCGAGCATCTGAATCGGACTTTGACAGCCATGCTCTGCCAGACTGTGGATGCCAAACAGGCCAATTGGGATTTGCATGTGCCAAGCGTGCTCGCCGCTTATAAGATGGTTCCGCACGCTTCCACGGGGTTTTCTCCATTTTCCCTCATGTACGGAAGGGAAAATGTGCCGCCTATTGATGCTCAATTGAGAACGCCTGTTGGGGGCGCTAAACTGCCTGACCATGTGCGGGACTCCCTATCCCGGATTTCTGAGGCGCGGGAGGCGGCTCGGGTTAACACCGCTGAAACGCAGGCGCACAATGAGTGTTGTGCGCGCAGGTTTGGCCACAACTTGTCGTGGTCCATCGGCGACCGGGCCTGGCTGCATTGCCCTCAGGTGCCTGTTGGCACCTCTCCCAAACTGCACAAGCCGTGGAATGGGCCGGCTGAAGTGGTTGAGGTTAAGCGCCCACAGTGTGTACGTTTTTGGGCGGGTCGGCGTTGTTGGTTCATCCACCCATCGCGTTTGAAACCCTTCATTCCTCCACGTTTTGCTTCATCATCTCCACACATTGGGTTGCCGGGGTCTGGCGTGTACGATGAGGATGGAGGGGGTGCGGTTGCACGTTGATCCTCTGAAGATTTCTGATTTGCCGTCCACAGCATCCGAACCCCTGATATGCCGTCACGGACGATGGCCTTGCCCGGTCCAGCCCTGTTACATCAAAACCCTCCGCTCTTCCGCCAACCGCTCCACTTCCAGCCGCACCGATTGACATGGAACTGGACATGGCTACCATGGAGGGCCCAGCGGAGGGGTGCGGAGGGGTTCTCATTGGTTACTCGCCTTTTAATTCCGGCTTGTACAGTTTATGTTGTTTTTATGTCGGTTGTTACACACCCTTGACGTTGCCGCGGGGTCTCAAATAGCGTCTCTCCATTACTCGTACCAAATCAATTCTTAGCCGGGATGGCTAGTCTTTTCATCGCGGGGGGGGGGGGGGGGGTTGATGTAATGAGAGAGTGCCACCTGGGGGGTTACAGGGGACATATGCATGGCCACCGCTGGGTAACCGGTATCCAATCTGGAGTAGGGATTCGATCTAGGCCAACGGTAATGGGTGGAGCTACGGGGAATATAGGGAAACATCCAGAGGGTTCCACGAGGGGGCGTGGATGTAGGAGGAGCTTAGCTCTGCCGGGAGGCATATAAGCGGAGACAGGAGAGGACTCGGGGGCGGTGTGGGAAGCCTCGGGTCTGGACTGCATCACTGCTCTACCTCTCATCGCCAATGACCACGTGGTGAACCTCCAGTGAAGCAGCATCTCCTCCGGGCACGCCGCCAGCCAGTGGCATGAACGGAGAAAGAGAGAGAGAGGCGTGCCGCAGCAGCGGATGGAGACGGATCATCAAGGCAGTGGGGGAAGCGAGGGAACTACCCAGAGAGAGAAAGAGCGCAGAGCTGTGCAGACATTCTGTTGAATAAAAGACATCAGTCAAGAGTCGTCGTGGAAGTCGTTTATAACATATGGATGAAAAAAAATGCATAAACAAGTGCATAACGTTAATGAAATGAGCTCTCATATTGCACATATATATGTTACTTCTATATGGCTGTTTATTCTATATCCTTATTCTAATTCTAAATTTCTCAGGAAGAAATGCAGTTTCCCCATAGGAATTGTCACTGAATTCTACACTGGAATTAATAACTCTACAGAATCTGTAAAGTTAGCATTTGTAGGTATATGTTGTGCTCTTTAATTAGCTTAGAGCAGGTGACCTGTTACATAGGTTCACTAATTTTCCAAAAGCTTATCTGACAGCCTGCCCGTGTCTGTCTGGTACGAGTCGTTGTGGAGGCGTCGCCTCACAGGCAAGTACGGCTATGTCTGCGGTTGCTGCTTCTGAGCCTTTGGACACGAACGCGCCAGTTGACAGTGTTTTGTGACTTCCCCGCTCCGTATGGATACGCGAGCAGCTGCTTGATGTCCTTAGGGGATCTGCGGCGTCGGGCTGAACATGGGCAGGTGACATCCGCTTCTGCTGAGGATGGCCGTTTGATTTTTCATGATGGCCTTTTGATGTGGAGGGAGGAAACGTTGGATCGTTGTCGCATTGTCGTTCCTCTTCAGTGCGGCTTGGTTCGTGCTCTGCACGGGGAAAAGTGGTTACACCTTGGAGTGCAAAAGTCTCTGTTGACATTGCAATGGGATTATTACTGGCCGGGTATGATGGCCGATGTCTCCAAATGGATCCAAGCTTGCACGGAATGTGCTCAGAGGAAACCGCCGCAGTAGAAATGTCACCCGTGTCAACGAGCTGGTGGCGCTTGACATTTTTGGGTCCCTTCCAGTCACGTCTAGAGGGAACAAGTTCCTCTTAGTAGGTGTTGAATATTTTACCCGCTGGCCGATGGCTTGGCCGCTACCCAACCAGTCAGCGGCCTCCATTGCCGACGCGTTTTTGAATGGGATTGTTATGGACAACTACTTACGGACCAAGGCCGGGATTTCTCCTCTAAGTTATTGTGCGAGATTTGTGATGCATTGGGCATTAAGAAAATCAAGACATCACCGTATCATCCTCAGACAGACGGTATAGTCGAACGCCTGAACAGAACCCTATCCACCATGCTGTGTCAGACGGTGGATGCCAAGCAGGCGGATTGGGATCTGCGTGTGCCCAGCATGCTCACTGCATATAGGATGGCCCCTCATGCTTCTACGGGGTTTTCTCCGTTCTTCCTTATGTATGGCCAGGAGAATGTGCCACCTATTAATACCCAATTGGGTGTGCCGATTGCTGATTCTAAGTCTAGACTGCGGGAATACGTCTGCGATTCCTTGTGACGTATCTCTGACGCATGGGAGGTGGCCAAAATCAATACCGCCAAGACACAAGATCGAAATGAATGTCTTGCACGCAGGTCTGACAGTGCTGTGCCGTGGTTTGTCAGGGACAGGGCTTGGTTGCATTGCCCTCAAGTTCCCGATGGCACCTCCCCTAAGCTGTATAAGCCCTGGCGCAGACCAGTGGAGGTGATCCGAATCATTCGTCCACAATGTGTGTGCATCCAGGCGGGACGCCGATGTTGGTTCGTCCACCCCTCGTGGCTGAAGCCGTTCGTTCCTCCTCTGCTTACCCCTTCATCTCCACCAATTGGCCTGCTGAAGTCTGACGTGTCTGACGAACTGGGGACGGTGCAGTTACGTGATGACCGCCCGAGGGGCTCTGTTTTTCCTCCCACAATGTCCGAGCCCATAACCGACGATGTGGACTACGATCCCGACCGGGCCGACCCTGCTGCGATGGAGCCTTCCACTTCGCCATCGCTTATCCTGCCACCCGGCGTGCCGACCAAGGAACAGCAGGGGATATTTTCTGATGCCGGTCTGGCATCACGGACTCGCTCCAAGACGCTTAGATTTTGTTGAATTTGCCACACAGCATTCTCACCTCTTTAGGTGGATGCGCTCATTCGTTATTCGCCAGTTAATGTTAAAAGTTGTTCTCTTGTTAATGTTTAATGTTGTTGTTGGCTTCGGCCTGTTGAGTGCTACATCACATGCGGCCACACTTGCATCTCCTCATTACTCGTATTGGGTTTTATCTCTAGCCGGGATGGCTAGTCTTTTCGTTACCGGGGGGGGGGGGGGATGATCTAATGAGAAAGCGCCATCTAGGGGGTACTAGAGTGTAACAGATATGGGCACCATGATGTCATCGGCATCCAATCCTAAGGGGTGATATGATTGGGCCAGAGAGGACAGGTGGGGTTTCTGGCAGAGGTCTGGAACCCTCGAGAAGGTTCCCTGAGGGGGTGTGGCCAGAGGCGAGGCTTAACTCCGCCGAGTAGGATATAAGGGAGATCGGGGCAAGTCTCGAGGTCAGTGTGGGGAGCCTGGGTTCTGGGACGCGTCTCTGCACATCTAATCCTCGCCACGGGCCACATGGCGGGTTCTCCCTCGGAGCTCACCTCCGCTCCCAGCACGCCGTCACCCAGCGGCGAGGCCAGGAGAACGAAGTGAGCCTCATGGGAGCCCGGAGAGAGAGAGGCGCCTCGTCCACGGGGTTGGAAGAGGGAAACCATCGGAGAGGGGAATCGAAGCTGTGCTGTACTATCGTGAAATAAAATAAGCACCAGACAAGCATTGTCGCGGAAGTCTTTTATTACAAATGTATCACCTCCTTTGTTAAACATATTACATTTTAATTCCCAGTCAGCGTGTTATATTATGCACAAGAACTGATGCACGACTGATATAAAATAGTGTTTGGGTGTGGTGGTTTGTATCTGTAATTCAGCATTTTGGAAGGCAGGACTGTGAGATCGCGAACACATTGAGCCGTTGTGATACACTAGAACCTCTCACGACGACGGTAATTGGTTCCACGAAACCGGCCGTTAAGTAATTTGGTCGTTAAGCGAGTACAGCAAATGCACGTTGAAGGTTTAATTTGTTCCAACAGCATTGAAAGTTATTTTTCACTGAAAAAAAATACTTTATAAAATGTAAACAATGGATATTAATACATAAAGATACGAACATTATAAACACATTTAAATAAACATGGCTAGTCAATGAATTAATATTTATTGTACCTACAACAGCCAGTCGTAACAGGGGAAGTCGGTAAGCGAACACTATGGAGGCCCGTCGTGAAGAGATTAGTTAAAAGGGGTGGTCGTTAAGAGGGGTTCGACTGTATCTCACTTTAGGGTAATAAGGGGCTATATAAGATACGGTCTGGAAAATAGGTTGTCAATCTAAGCATTGACAACTCTCTCTTCAAAGGCACGGGTTTACTCAAGACACTGTTCCTTCCCACATTGAACAAAAACACAAAACGTATTTGGCCAAACGTGCAAAATAAGTCCCACCTTGACAGCATGTCATTTATCGCAACATATTTGTACCGGTCATTTTTAAAATGTATTTAAAATCAGCCTTCGATCTAGGATACCATTAAAGGGTCTTGATAACCCCTCATACATACATTTGTGAATGTGTCAATTGATTGAAAACTTAGTCTGTCCCCATTCTTATACAGGTTTTGTACGTGGAGAGTGCTTCTATGTGTAAGAAGGAACACAGAGGCTCAACATAGGGAGAAGGGCTCTATTTATTCACACGTGGATCTCCCAGTTTCGGTCGCCATCTTGTCCTCCTCCTCTCTCTCTCCCCCTATTATCTCCCCCTGCCCCTCCTCTCAACTAATCCTTGCCTTGCCTTCCGCTCCTCTCTCTGACATGTTCCCACGCCCTGTAAATGGATGTAACGGCTCTGCTATGCATTGACAGCCCTGATCCAGTGGTGACCAGTCTATCCATAGGGCAACCATGGTTGACATTCTAGAAGGTACGAATTATTCTATTGACCCCAAAATAACAATTATGAATGAAATCCACTCCCGACCAGGATTTGAAACGGCATCTCAATGCTAGGTCAAATACTTTCCCTTTACTGTAATGTAATGAGTGTCACTCTGCAGATATGCTCTATTGTGTCAGGTTCAGGCAGGGTGTATTGTAATTATTTCCATCCGTAAGTCTCTTAGAGACATCAGTTTATTTGGACAGCTGTAATCAGACGGTCCATGAGCTGGGTCAAAGGAAGCCTGCAAAATAGTGGTACATCACAATCTTTTTACGTGCAACCCTCATGGGAGCTGTGCTAAAATGATTTGCATTGTGCTTCAGTGTTGCCAATTATGTAAATAAAAAATCCCCATGATATTTCGAGCAAGACTTGCACGTGTTCCTGTACAACTGTGTTTTTTGGTTATAATAAGATGTTACAGTTATTATTCAGCATCATCCAAGATGAGAAAAAATGTCCCATAACAGAACTAATTCGGCGAATATGAACTATGGTGAGGTGCAATCACCAGGTAGGCAGAAAGAAACCTTCATGGATAAACCTCAAGTGTCATATCCATTGAGATACCTTATGTAGGCTATCAAAACAGCCTACAAGCATGATTGATGGAGTTGTAGTGCTGATACTTACGTGATCCGAGGATAAATATACTCACATGATCCAAGGGTAGAGTGTCAGGATGACGTCACGAGGAAAGGGATAGAGAGGTGATGTCACCGGGAGAGGCGGGGCAATCCAGGTGCTTCGGAGAGGGAATTGGAGAAGGGTGGACGCGTGTGGCATGAGTTCAAGCGGAATAAAGAAAAGTGTCGATTCTCAATTTTCGCCTGGTGGACTCTCTACAACTGGTGGCAGTGGAAGGATAAAAATATGCCTCGACATGGCAACAAGAAGAATCTCAACAGAGATCCCAGTGAAAAAGGGGAGAAATGCAAGACTACTCCCAGCGCCCCGGACAGCCGCGATCCGGAGACAGCACGGTCTGCAGACGGGGTCAGAACAGCTCCCCGAACTGTAAGAAGATGGTGGGGAGCAATGAGCAGAACATCTGAGGGCCCTCAATCCCACAAGAGGAAGAGGCCCTTTGGCGGACCAGGTTGAACAACTTACAGAGGCGGTCACGCTACTCCTGCAACAGGAGGACAGGGTGGTTGCTAACCAGGCAACGCTGCCCTTTGCATCCGCTGCGGCTTCTTTTCCCATTCGAGCGGGAAGCCCTACTGTGGGGAGCCATGGGCAACAGCGATGGCCGAAGTGGTCGCCGCCCAGGACGGACCGCGGGAGAAGTTGCCTCAGGGGACTGAGGCGCCAGCGCCTCTGATGGGTGAGAAAGCAGTACCATGACTGGCGGGATCCACCCTCACCAGGCCAGCGGGCACATAGCAACTATCGACCAACACCGATAGCTGCTATTGGAGTGGAATTGACGCAAAATCCCGTAGGCCCAGCGGTAATGGCCGCTCTGAGCTTTCGTGGCGGAGCGTTGGAGCCACGTGGGGAAGTGCTAGGACAATGGTGCGAGGCACGCAAAGTAGCGGGTATTGCAGTGGCGACGCAAAAAAGGGCGCCAATAGACCACGCAGTTTAGGCCACGTTAAAAAGTTCGTGGCTAAAGGAGGGACCTGGAAGCATTTGTTCACCGGGCCACATCAAGCATGGATGCCACACCAAAACTGTTCCATCGGGGCCACCCTCATGCCAACAGCTGCTCCCCAGCCCTAAGTACAATCAGCAGGCGAGTCGCGGCACCCCGAACACCTCGGCAGTTTCCATCACAGACCTCCCACACACATACCAATAGTCAATACACCTACCCCTTCCTGAAAATCACAGCCACCCTCATATGTACGTGACTTTTCACTACAATGGAATGTCTCAATTTCTTATGTCTAGACAACAGTACCCGGATATCAACTCAGGTGCAGGCAGTCTCGAAAGAGACGCTCACAGCACCCCAGGAGCACAAATCTTAATTCCCCTTTTATATCGCACACCTCTGGTGATGGCTCAACCAGACACACCCATGGTGATCATGGATCAATACGCCTTAGCAGGAGCGGACACCATCCTATGTCGCCACCAAAAATTTGTATTACACAGCAACCACACCTGTCACAATACATGGGGGGACAGTTTTGGTGCATGTGCGGCCCATGCCAGCAGGGGGCGGAGAAGATGCAGGCAGGAATAATGGTGGATGAAACTGATCATGTGAGCGAGGAGGCTATGGCCTGGTTGGAAGCCATGACAGCGCAGGATGATAACTTGTCCGAGCTACATTGTCAGCTCCTTCGGGCATTGTTGCAAAATGTTGAGGACATTTTTAGTAAGGGACTGTACGATTTAGGGCACACTAATTTAATATCACACCACATAGAGACGGGAAATGCGCCACCCACCTGCCAAAATTGATATCGCATGAGGCCGGTCGAGAAATCTCAAGTACAAAATGCAATCGACGAGATGTTAAGGGTCAATATTATCTCACCATCCATGAGCCCATGGGGGGGGGGGGGGGTCCCTATCGTCCTTGTGAAAAAGCCACACAGTTCATTGCAGTTTTACGTCGACTTCGATCGACTGAATAAGGTCACAATGGCAGACCCTTACCCACTTCTGCAGATTAACGATTCCTTGGACACCTTAGCGGGAGCCAAATATTTTTCTACATTGGACCTATCATCGGATTTTGGTCAGCTACTGCTGGATGAGGATTCAAAACACGAAACCGCCTTTGAGACACCCCAGGGGTTATTTCATTTTAACTGTCTACCCATGGGATTACAAACGGCTCCAGCAACATTCTAACGGCTCATGGAGCTGGTACTGACTGGTCTCCAATGGGACGTTTGCCCAATATATTTGGACGACGTAATTGTGTTTGGACGATCCTTTCAGGATCACTTACACCGGTTGCGAATGGGTTTCTGACGTATAAGGGAAGCGCATTTAAAACTCAAACCTTCCAAATACCACCTCGCAAAGCTGTCAGATATTTAGGGCATATAGTCAGCACAACGGGGGTAGCTACTGATTCTGAAAAGACGTGGTATGCTAGGGAATGGCCCACCCCTGTTTCCTATTACCGCAGATTCGTACAGGATTTTGCGTCCATTGAAAAACCCTATACACACTTACAGCTAAGGGGCAGAAATTCCAATGGGGGTACCGAAGGACAGGGCTTTTAAAAATCTGTGGACACTCCTTACGGAGGCACAAGCATTGGCATACCTAGATTATTCATTGCCCTTCACGCCGGATATACATGGGAGCAATGTAGGAATTGGGGGATCCTATCCCAGGTGCAGTCGGGCATGGAGGTGCTGATAGCATATGGCAGCCGGATAATGTCATTGGCCCAACAACCCTACTGGAATACTCATTACGTATCGACCAACACTCTGGTCCAATGGCCAGGTGGATTGAGAGGCTGCAATAATTATCCTATGAAGTGGTCCATAGGAAGGGGTTGTGCCACACCATTACCAGATGCTTTATCGCGTCTGCCTGAGGCAGGTACGTGTGCATGTGCAAAGGGCTCGCCCAGGTCGACCACTCTCACCTGACGCAGCGTGCCTCACAGCACCTGTGCACATGCGGGAAGGCAATCCAGAGCCTCCCCTGGCTGATCACTTCCATGCTATGTCAAGTGGTCAAACAGACTGACGGATTGGTACTTACACACAGGCAGGATCCTGGCAGTCCACATGCATCAACGGGATACTCCCTGGTTTATTTTATGTATGGTAGGGAGCCAGACCCTCCCATCGAGCGTAAGCTTTTTGACCTCCCAGCTGGGGCTGCAAAATGGCCAATAGGAGTGCAACGGGTCATGCAGCTGTGGGAGATGGTGAGGAAGGCGGCACAAGCTGCAGACACTTCTGCTCGTTTGGCAAATGACCGGGCCAGGCAAAAAGGAGTGAAGCCCCTGCCTTTCAAAGTGGGAAATAGTGTGTAGCTGCACTTCCCACAGGTCGCCTTAGGGACCTTGCCCAAACTGCATCGTCCATAGCAGGGCCCTGTAAATGTGGCATAAATTATCAGGCCCCAATGTGTATGGATCCAATTGGAATGCTGGCGATGGTATCTGTACCCCACCCATCTAAAGCCGGACCGGTCGAAGCCTACCATGGATGCGCCACTACGCTCGGATGAACATCCACTATACTCACCAAAAACCGGGTTACCACGAACACCTACACCTTCACCCCTTCACTCACCTTCTTTTCTGTATACACATGCATTCCACACCTCCACACACAAAGTTCAGGACTCCGGTTGAGTCGAAATTGCTTATTATTGACCAACAAAAGTGTTTTTTGTCGACCGTACGGGTTACCCCGAATCCCTTGTATTCGCACGGGTTATGTTTATTCGAGGACGAATTTTTCTTCAGAGGGTGGGGGGTGATGTAGTGCTAATAATTACGTGACCCGAGGGTAGAAATACTCACGTGATCCAATGAGTACAGTGTTAGGATGACGTCATGATGAAAGGGAGAGAGGTGACATCACCGGGAGAGGCGGGCCGATCGTGGCACTTCGAAGAGGGAATCGGAGTAGGGTGGACGCTTGCGGCATGAGTTCACGTGGAATAAAGAAAAGTGTCGAATCTCAATCTTCTCTTGGTGGACTCTCTACAGAGTAACTTCTAAGTTAAACTTCTTAGCAATGTGCATAGCCAGATAAGCGGTGCAGTACGTAAATTAACTGTTTATCAATCAGTGTGAGGAATGTACAGGATTCTTGCACATGCTGTCAAGACATGTTAAGAAAGGTGAGAGTTGCAAGAAGGCAACAAAAACAACCCTATACTTTAAATATAAACGTTCTAAATCCATGAACGGAGAAGTGTGTACGACTCCTGCACTGAATGGGGTGATGGCTTTCTTTGCCTGAGCTCTTGCTACACACCTGACAAGTGTCCTCACGCCCAGGGAAGTGCCCTTTTGACAAGACACTTCCCCTTATTTCCTGGAATATGCATGGGCTGTGACAAGTGAATGAGAATGAGACCAGTAACAACCTTTGTCTGCCTCCTCTGCAACGTCTTACCCTGAAGACATCCTTTAAATCCCTGCCCTATTAAATTCCACACACAGCACTGACCTGAAGACTTCCATGGGTGACAAGTGCTGAGAGTTTTCTAAAATACCTTCACAATTATAAGTCTACAATTTATTAGTCGTCGTCTGCTTCAGAGATGAAATGTGCTGTTTATTATGGATTTTGATGTGCTGAATTCAAATATGACAAAACAACTGATTGGCTACTAATTTGATTAGAAGCTTTCGTGACTCTAGGAATTACTCTTTGGTTATTTCGGTAAAGTCATGTACAAAATAAAAATATTTTATTTCGTTCTTTGGCTACTGTTCCTAAGATATTTAAGTTTTTACATGTTATGTTTATGTATATTGTGTAGATAGAGTTTAACTCATAATTTGTAAACCTAGGTCTTTTCATGTGTTTCTGGTTGCTTTACATGATAACATGTCACCTGTATTGTTAATGTAACACTTAAAAAATCAGCAAAAGGGTTATATAAATAAAATATATGATGAAAAAAAGGCAAAAAACTATTATGTATATATAAGTGAGTCCATATGTGTGTGGAAGTCTATGTGTGTGTGTGAGTCGATGTGTGTGTGTAACCCCGGGGATGTGTGTGTGTGACTAACATCTTCGCCGGTTAGAAACATTTAGGCTGGCCTGCCTACGATCCATCCTGGGTTTAACCAGACTGGATTGTGTGAGGAGCTCAAAAATCTTTGAAATATCTGGGCAAGGTCCCATCGGTGAGCTCCTCCGGCGGGAAAGGCTGCGATGGCTGGGTCATGTAGCCCGCATGCCCAGCCACCGCATGCCGAAACAGCTTTTGTTCGGCCGGTTTGAGGGGGCTAAGCGGGCGCGGCACGGGCTAGAGAAGAGATGGAGTGATGTGGTACAGGAGGACGTGGAGCTGAGTGGACTTGCCGATGACTGGTACCAGTGGTGTTAAGATCAGCCTCTGTGGAGGAGGCTCGTGAAGGACGCTACTGGGCAGTTGGAGGTAGTCGCCCTCCAACAACAACGGAGGGCGGAGGAGCGACGCTCAGAACAACGAGCGGAGCGCCGGGTGGCTAAAGCACAGCAGGTTGGCACAGTAGGGGGCACAGGTGGTGCATCAGCCAGTCATCTCAGTAAGTCTACCCGTGGCACCTGGGTCTGCCCCGTGACCTCCTGCCAGCGGGCGTTCGACACTTCACGTGGCCTCAGGGTGCACATAGCCTGGCACAAGCATCGTGGTGACGTCACCGCCACTTAGTGGCAAATGGCGGTTGTTGTTGTGTGTGACTAAAGTCGATGTCTGTCTGTGAGTCCATATGTTTGTGTGCGTGTAAGTCGATGTGTTTCTATGTGTGTGGGTCGATGTGTGTGTCTGTCTTTTTCGCCCGGGCAACGCCGGGTACTTACCGCTAGTTATGTATATATAAGTACATCGTTTCGTCCTTAATCAGTGTCTACTCGGCGCTTCGTGACTTGTCTCTTGTATCTATTAAATGGAGCATCTCTTGTCAATGTCCAGCAATAGTCTGCAAGCATCGATGGGCTCCATTTGCCCTGATAGCGTTTCTCCATTGTTGCAATGTCCTGGGTGAAATCGCTCGCCATGCTCGTCGCTCACTGCTCCGCAGTTCGTTGAGAAAAAAATATAGATGAGAGTGCAAAAAATGTATCATTCGTGACATGTTGCAACTTATGCTTTTGTATGCCTTGAGGTTTTCTACCAACTCCCTGTAGTTGTCTGCCTTGTTGTTTCCGAGAAAATTTGTTGCCACTAACTAGAAGGCTTTCCATGCTGTCTTTTCCTTGCCACGCAGTGCACTGTCAAATGCATCATCTCGAAGAAGTTCACGAATCTGAGGACCCACAAAAGACACCTTTTATCTTAGCTTTACTCAACCTTGCATAATTTCCACGGAGGTACTTGAAAGCTGCTTGTGTTTTGTCCATGGCTTTGACAAAGTTCTTCATCAGACCCAGCTTGATGTGTAAGGATGGTAACAAAATCTTAATTGATTCAACATGTGGTGGATGCTGAACACTTTTCCTCCCAGGCTGCAATGACTGTCGGAGTGGCCAATCTATCTCGATGTAGTGGGAATCTCTCGCACGACTACCCCATTCGCCGAGAAAACAGCAGTACTTTGTGTATCCAGTCTGCACACGAAGCGAGAGAAAAAACCTTCAAATCGCCACAAAGCTTCCACTGATGTTGGTCATAGTTTATGCACCTTAAAATTGTTTCATGTCGTAGGTTTCCTGATGGCAAACATTGCCATTATGCAGCAAAACAGCTTTAAGACTCATCTTCGATGAATTAATGAACAGTCTCCACTCATCTGAATCATGATTAATGTTGATAGCTGCCATCACACATATCGATGTTGTTACATTCTACAAGATCACCTTCCATGAATAAGAATGGGACAAGATCCTTTTGATGGTCACGGAACATGGTAACCCTAGCATCACTTGCCAGGAGATTCCACTGCTGCAGTATGGAGCCCAACAGCTCTGCCTTACTCTTGGGTAGTTCCAAATCACTGACAAGGCCTTTCGGTTCACCTTGTGTTATGAGCTGTGGTTCCAAGGAGGATGGGAGAAAATCTGGGTCATGTGACCTTGGTGGTTCAGGACCAGAAGTTTCATCCTCTTCCTCGTCTGACTCAAGTGAGCATGATTCTGGTGCATCAAAAACCAGCAGTCCTTCTCCGTGGGGTACTGAGCGTATAGCTGATGGAATGTTAGGATAATGCACAGTCAACTTTTTCTTCTTTGACACACCTTTCCCAACTAGAGGCGCCATGAAGAAGTACCAATTGCTAATATGATCTGTTGGCTCTCTCCAAATCATTGGCACTGCAAAAGGTATAGATTTCATTTTCCTGTTCAACCACTGGCGTGTTGCAGCATATGTGCAGGACCCACATCTTGTCCTGATCTCCAATTTTGCAGCCCAAATAAAGGTGATAGGCTTTCTTAACCATAGTGGATATACTGGACTTTTGTGATGCAAAAGTCACTTTACCACAAACATAGCAGACGTTATCTGCTTTGTTCACACAAGTACGAGGGATCTTTGCTCACTTTGGCTAAACAGAAATGTGTCCCTTTGCAAAATCAAACACTAACAAATAAGAGAGCACGACACTCCGTGATTTCTCGAGCTGATATAGGGCAATTTGTTCAGCAGAGTGATTTAAGCCTAGTTATGATTGCATCATCCATGACTTACAGGAATAACATGATGCAATTCATATCATGTATGATGCAATACCAGGTTCAGATTTGCCTCATTCATTGTTTTGCTCAAAAAGCAAGTACTGTCCAAACCCAGTCATAGATGTATTCATAGATTCGGTCAAATATGTATTTTAGTAATTTATCGTTTAAATTGAGATCCCTTCCCTTTATAACTCACTTATCCTCTGCCATTTCCAAGTCAAGGGTCGTATATACTGACCTATTCGCATATATTTAAAACTAGAGCCAATCAACAATTTTAAGCCTCATTTTCATTCTCAGGGACCCAGAATTAGTAAAGTTGGACTACATTTATTTCGGAAGCATTTTGGCTGTAGACCAGTGTAATTAGTAAATAAAAAAACTGAACACATTTGTCAATAACATTTAAATCAAAAATTATTTTGAAGGGGGCGTTTTAGGCAATGGCATTCCTCGGAGCACGTACAATCAAGAAAGATCAATGAAGAAGGGCCATAGCCCAAAACGTAACCTATAATATATATTTTAAGCAATGTCGTGTTATTGAAGAATATGTTAAGTTTTTGTTGTTGTTTATTAATTGTGCTTTTGTACCATTGTCTATGCAGCATCACCAAACATTGCATTTATAATTCGTGTATGTGTAGCCTTAAATACACTCACCTTGCATTGAGCCTACTTGGAAAAATGATACTTGTGTTTCAACAACACAATATTACTCTTACAACTGCCATCAGAGACACGTGATTTTTGATAAAGTTAAGCACATACTTCCTTTATATCCTCAACTGATACCCATCCACCAGTCTCCACCACCCTTGCTCTCTTACTTACGTGGTGCCTTTTTTGCACCTTTTCACTCGTCTCAATGGGTAATACATGCCTTTGTTAATATTCAAACCAATATCTCTCAATATTACTCCACATGCACCCATGCTATTCGCAAGGTGATATCTATTGACTACACAAAGAACACTCTTTCAGTGCAATTGGAAATTGGAATGTGTGTATATTGCAGCACTTCATTCATGCTGGGGACACCAAACGTATGATGGAAGCAAGTCAAGAGATTTGGAAAATCCTGGAATACGCTGTTCAATCTTTTACGATCCTTCAAATTCTCCACATGGGAGATTTTTTTTTGACAAATGTGATTGACTGTGGTTTTAGATCAGTTGGAAGAGATGTGTTTGTCTGTTGTCCTGTATACAAGCTGGTGTACTTGAATCTGGTGTGGACATGTGTGATTTTTTATGGTAAGTCATTCTTGTGCAGTTAATGTACTGTGCTCACAGTTCAAAATAATAGCGCAGGGTATTTTTAATTATACAGTGGCCCTTTGTAGCTGACAAGCAACTCGTTCTCAATCCATGCACGGTTAGCTATGTCCGCTGAAAAACAAGTTAAATATAGATACATACACACAGCAGAAGACCACAGTTATTTATTAACTTTCGTACAAAGTAATGCTCAAGAAGCCGAAATGTAAACTGATACTCGTTGATGTATCTTTCAGTCACCACTGACATCAATGCACAGTAACAAAGGTACATACATGCTGGATGACATAAAGCGTTTCTCAAATTCAATTTCAGGACAACATCTCGTAATATCGCTGTGAATAACGTTGGTAAACAGCGTCTCCTTGTCTAACTTGCCATCACGTACATGAAGCAATGCAATCTGCTCATGTGGAGGAAGAGCTGGAGAGATCGTTGCATTGAGAAACGTGAGGGAGATTTGGCGATGGCTTGGGGAGGCCTTCATCCATTCATCCTCTCAACAGGAGAAGCAGCAGCAGCAGCAGCTTTTGGCTAACCATCGAACAAAGACAGTCACCGCATCTTACGCTTTCAAATGCACTTCTGCGGCCGTCTGGAACGCTCTTCTAATATTTGGAAGCCACTGGAGCTATGTACTTTGAAATCTAGATTGAAAACCAACTTCTTTAGAAAAAAACATTTCTGTTTAGTTTGTTGTCCTTCCCCCACACCTCCGATTAGCACGGTTGACTATGTACATGCACACAAATAAAGTAGTAGCTTCAAAATAATCTGCAATGCGGGTTGGTGCAACATTCTATATCTTATTCGTGAAATTGTTTGCCTATACCTGCTTTTTTATTTATTGGAAAGGGAAAGTCAAGATGTACAGGGAGGACATTTACAAATCCACCACAGCCACTCCTTGTCAGCCAGCATTCTGCCAAAATCCCAATGATAAATGAGATGGTGTTGCCAGCTCTTTGAGGAACACCTGCACTGAGCTTTCTGCAGGCTCTGAACATGAACCCCAGGGCTAATTTCTGTAAACAGGCTGAATATTAAACACATGTACAACAATGGCAATGTGTGTGCGTGTCAAGATGTATTCCTATATGAGGTTAGACAAATCTTGAACTCCGTGTGCACCTTTATTTTTAACATTGTTTAAGCATGTCGAAAGCAGGAAAGCACAAACACACACAAGGCTACACTTACAACCAGTTTCAGTGATGAATTGCTGACAGCTTAAGAGAAGGCAATTGTTTTTATCAAGGCACTGTGAGGCCATAGAAATGACCTCCTTGGACTCTAAATCCCAATTATGCATGTGCAGCAAGACATAGTGTGCTTGAGATCTAGAGCGTGGCGCTTGAGTGATGCTGGCTAATTTCCTCGCTAAGCTCACGTGTGCTTGTACATTTATTAACATGGCCTCTCGTGCATTGTGTCCAAGACGATGTTAACACATCTGTTGCCTTATAAAAAGATACTGCATGAACAAAGTTTTGATTTTATTTTATGAATACCTGCAACATTAGCGTCTGGACCGGGGTCCTATCGTGTATTCATCGCTGATGAGCGCTGGTTACATCACCACATGTATATTTGTGAATGACCTGAAAAGTAAAAAGAATACTACGTTGACTAATGACAGCACAGTCTGTGTACTATCTGGTGACTTTATAGTTTATTTATTATGTGCAATTTGTAAAAACGTGTTTGTCGTAATTAAAATAAGACTTGGTTAGTGAAGGAGTAATTACTAGCAGACATGAGTGATACGTAAATATT
The DNA here is from genome assembly GCF_048934315.1 of Petromyzon marinus. Taxonomy (NCBI): domain Eukaryota; kingdom Metazoa; phylum Chordata; class Hyperoartia; order Petromyzontiformes; family Petromyzontidae; genus Petromyzon; species Petromyzon marinus. Next base: position 24,357,227 of record NC_133668.1, on the reverse strand, counting down.
AGCAAATATTAAACAAACATTTGTTTTGCCTACATATACCATAATTATTATTTTTGTCTTTAAAAAAATATGATTAATGCTTATTGCAATGCAATGATACAATTGTGCGATACAACTTCGTTACATTGTATTGTATCTAGAGACTATTATACAACGGCACAATTGAAATATAATAGCAATTGAAATATTCTACATCAGTTTAGAACATTTATAGAAAACGAACTTTAACAGTTACACTTCATCATCACCACTATTCTCTATCTACTGTGATACAAAGGTATGTTATTGTTGGTACTACCACCTTGAGTTCCGTGTGACTGCGCCTACATTGCATCTTCCATCCTTACATTACATTTTTCGTAAAGTTTTACTTAAATGTGACTTTTGCGTTTGCTGTAATTAGATTATGTCCATGGCCTTAGCAGATGTTTTCTTTGGCTGATGATAGCACTCGATTGGGGTATGCTGTGAGAGTGAAACGGTGGCCCCCTATTCTTCCAGACAGGTGAGCACGAGGCTAGATAACCATGTCAGGCTGAGCCAACAGGGAGCGACTTACACCTGGTGTGGAAACCATAATAATCCAACTGAAACCATTTTCAATGCAAGTGGGGAATAAAATGGCTTTTAGCCAAGGTACGGGGAAGCATTAAGAGCAGAACAAAACATCTGTCCCAGTAACATACTTACTGTATGTATTTCAAATGCAAATAGTAAAATACAAACAAGGACAATGTTAAGATTGTGTGCTTAAAAAAGAGGCAAATAAACGTGATTATGTTTAGATATGTATTCTTGTTTTAATATTTAAATACAAAATTGTTCTTCCAAATAACTGTAAAGACTATGCCTCAGATTCCTGCATTGGTTCAGGGGTCAAAGCACTGGCCTGGCACTACAGTGTGTGAATTAATTAATTAAATGGGTTCTTCTGAAGCATTGCGAGTTGAAGGTCTCAACTCCGACACTAATTACATCGTCCGCTGCTCGACGAAGAAAGTTGTTAGCATCCCTCTATTGACTTCCACTTTATCCCCAGGTTGGTCCATTGGCAAAAATCCTTTTCGTGATGTGTCCTGCCCCAGGCTACTTTTATTTACAGTCAATATGATGCATCTGATTAGTGTCTGTTCTGTAATCCACGTGTTATTTTTACTGTCTCTTCGTTAATTTCAAGCAAATGCCTCTACATGTTTACTCAAATTTGTTTCAGCTGTTGTTCCATTATTTGTTAGTGTTCATGTTTATGGTCAAAATTGGAATCAGAATCTTTATTTAGACTGGAGGAATCCGATGAACTAGCAAGCTCTTATTTTACAGATGTCCAGCATGGGCAGGTCAGCAAGTTACAACAGCAAACAATAAAACAACGATATGAGTTCAACATAGAGAAAAGGATAAACAAGTCAGGAAATATAAATAAAATAAATTACTTAAATATATATAAGTCCGATTTATCAAGCTTGGGCAAGGCAGCAAAAACAACACAGTCCCCGCCCACACCATGATAGCACACAGTCCCTCAATAAAATGGCACATTGACATTGAATTATATATACACATATTATTGGTTCTTTCGGTAAATACATATAAAAATGTTTACTATAATTATAAAAGCAAAAAAACACGAAGTTTCGATCGCAACACAAACGGTCTTCATTATCTCTCCACCTGATAAAGACCGCTTGTGTTGTGATCGAAACGTCGTGCTTTTTTGCTTTTATTTTTAATTATAATAAATTTTTGTTTTTTAATTTTAATTTTCTATGTACGTGACTTTAACCGAAAGAACCAAGAATATGAATTCCTGCATTCACGAAAGTTTGAAGTTTGAAGTCAAATAGATGCACACCTAAGGATAAAAGTTTCAAACCGCATTTGCAAATGTGGGTGTATACAGGACTAACCTTCTGCCATATCAGGCAATTCGTACCGATTGAAAACATACACCTTTAGTTACATTGCTATGCCGTTTTTATATACAAATATAATTTTCCATAGCTCTCCAGCTTATGCTCACTCACTTCTATTTCATTAATTTATCTCAAATCACAATCAGTAATTGTTCGAGATATACCTACTTTGTTATGTTTGTCACTTGTGTCCCTTCAACCATTACTTTCTTTTGTCGAGCTAACGTCCTCTACATTACTTTTATTTTGTTCGTATTCATCTTTGGTCTAATATTCAAGAATTATTTACTACGCTTTACAATAATTGGCTATAGTTAATTTTAATTGGTCGTTGTAATACTTATGTCATCAGAAAATCTGAGATGGTTAATAATTTGACATTTATATTTAAGCCTTTGTTTCTCCATCCAGGTTTTGGAAATTACCTTTTGATATCGCTGTGAATTCCATTGATAAAAGAATATTGCCTTTCCTGACTCATCTGATTTAAATGTTGTTGCTTTCCAAATACATTCTGAGTGGATCTGTTTAATTTTTTTAATAAACGGTTTTCATAACTGCTTTCTGTGTTTTAATTTAGGCCTTAGTTTAGGAGAACCTGTATGACTGCATGGTATAAGTGCACTTACTTTGGCAAAAATCCAGTTCTGAGAATTCAACTGATACTAAGAAAATTGAGTTTTGACTACCTTGGGACAAACGTCTTTATAGCAGGGCATGTGGGAAAGCGCCACTCTCCTAGCATGGATAAAGGGAGACTTGCAGAGATCCAAGAAGTAGATAAGTAACATCACCATCCGTGGCTTGTTGTCTAACAATAGCATGATTTTAATCAATTTGGGGTAAAATCAAAAAATGTAAACGTACAAAAAAAACCCAAGTTTACATCTGAGTTATAAAATAACCTACTGCATTTGCCTTCTGTTGAAAATGTTGATAACAATAACATACGGAAGCAAGGCCCAATACAAAATATTGTGCTTAGGTTTGTCTCGTGCTCTTGGAATGTATGAAGTTATGTATAGAAAGGATAATTAATCAAGAGTGTGCATGCAAGAGGGCTATGGAGGTCAAAGTATGGGCAGGGCTGGGATGTGCATTTTTGCTTGTGAGCTGGGGATTTCAGATGAGTTTGTGGCTAATGATAGTGGAGCCCACAAGGCTCTCTGCTATGGATCAGTGGTTCATAGCTCCGCCGATAATTGAAATGGATAGGGAAATGGCACGGCTCATTTTCCTTCACAGGATGAACTGTTAATGAGAGCCATTTATCTGTGGCCTGACGATTTCAGGGTTATGCCTTTAGGAGTAATTTATTTTATTTATGTTTGTTTTTGTTATTGACCATAGAAAAACTTAATTCACTGATCAATGTGAAAATAATATAAATCGAATGCACTGAAATAATATATTAATATTAAATGTTTTATTGTTAAACATTGAAAAAGGAACAGCACCAATTCTTAACGATCTACTAATATGGTTACATTAAAATGCAGGCCAATATAATATATGGGTCATGGTTTGTTGTTATAATTGACTTCGTGTTTGCATTCCATGACATTTGTATGGCTTCACAACATTAGGAAACCAATGTGGCTTCAGGTAATTATGCTGAGTAGCACACATTGAACATGATTGACAATTGTAAACGTATGTTTTTAAATATAAAGATATGTAATTTACAGAATCGCTACGTTGCAGTGTCTCACTTGTCCACATCCTTATATTGTCCAATTCATGATATTAATTACAGTAAATGTGATTTTTTGTTAATTGTGTGTTTTAACCAGATTAATAATACGTTGTGTATATTTTATTTATTGTGTATTGCTTTCAATCAGTATTGCATGACACTAAACTTTCTAGATAACAGAAGACTGCTGCAGTAGTCAGATCTGAAACTGAAGTGAACAAATTTGTATTTCTGAGTCATTGCATGAAATAAGCAGCTGCACATCATGCTAAAAAGAGAGTATTTTGGTTATTACAGAAGCTGTTTTTAATAATGCATTTTTCCTATTTACAATTATTGAGATAGTAACCATAATACATTTTAGAGCTTAAATAATGTTGAGGGAAAACTTAGCATAACTATATCACTCACACACGAACTATGAAGGCAGTTCACTGGAGTATGTTTTACTTGAAATTGCACTTAAAAATAAAAATTAAGATAATAATGAAAATAATAATCAGTTTTCCATCATAAAAAATAACATGTTTAAAAAGCGGCTTTGATATTAAACTATCGCATCGCACTGTATAGAAAAATAAAATACGCTCACAAGTATATATACACTCTAAGCCAGTGGTTCTTAACCTGGGTTCGATCGAACCCCAGGGGTTCGGTGAGTCGATCTCAGGGGTTCGGCAGAGCCCCCGCCACGGAGGTCCGGACACACTTGAATTATTGTGTAAATTTGTGATGACACACACGGCCCGCTTGGCCATCACTGGCTGCAGATGATCATGCTACACTGCTTGGCCAATCAGCGCTGCGGGGAATTTAGTGCGTACTCAGTAGTCAACGTGTGACTGTTGTTGTCGTACGTCGTGTGATTTCTTTAATATTTTATCCATACTAACTATGTCGGGCAAAAGAAGAAAGTGGTCGGACGAATATGTACAACATGGATTCTCATGTATCACGGAACGTGATGGGAGTGAGCGTCCTATCTGCATGATTTGCAACGCCAAGTTGAGCAACTCTAGTCTTGCACCGGCAAAACTAAAGGAACACTTCTTGAAGCTGCATGGAGACGGGGAATACAAGAACACAACACTTGCTGAATTCAGGGTGAAGAGAGCCAGATTCGATGAAAGGGCCACTCTGCCTGCTCTTGGATTTGTACCTGTTAACAAACCGATCCTGACAGCATCGTACGAAGTTGCTTACCTGATCGCAAAGCAGGGCAAGCCACACACCATTGGTGAAACACTTGTGAAACCAGCTGCATTAAAGATGGCGAATCTGATACTCGGAACAGCGGCCGAAGGTAAATTATCCCAAATTCCCCTTTCAAATGACACCGTCAGTGACAGAATAGAAGACATGAGTAAAGACATCTTGGCTCAAGTAGTCGCGGATCTGATTTCAAGCCCGGCAAAATTCAGCCTTCAACTCGACGAAACCACAGACGTTTCTGATCTAAGCCAGCTTGCTGTTTTTGTACGCTATGTGAAAGACGACATGATAAAAGAAGAGTTTTTATTTTGTAAGCCTCTTACAACAACAACGAAGGCAGCCGATGTGAAGAAGCTTGTGGATGACTTCTTCAGAGACAACAATCTTTCATGGGATATGGTTTCTGCAGTTTGTACGGACGGAGCTCCAGTCATGCTGGGAAGAAAGTCTGGTTTTGGTGCGCTAGTAAAGGCCGATGCACCACACATCATTGTGACGCATTGTATTCTGCACAGGCATGCGTTGGCAACAAAAATCTTACCTCCAAAAATGGCAGAAGTATTAAAAACTGTGGTGGAATGTGTGAACTATGTGCGAAAAAGTGCTCTGAGGCACCGCATCCTCAGTGAGCTGTGTAAAGAAATGGGCTCTGAATTTGAGGTACTTCTGCTCCATTCTAATATTCGGTGGTTATCCCGGGGACAGGTGCTGAATCGTGTTTTTGCCATGCGTGTGGAATTAGCCCTGTTTTTGCAAGAGCACCAACACTGCCATGCAGATTGCTTCAAAAATCCTGAGTTCATTCTCATTTTAGCGTACATGGCTGATATATTCGCAGCTCTCAATCATCTCAATCAGCAGATGCAGGGTGGTGGAGTCAATATCATGGAAGCGGAAGAACACCTGAAGGCTTTTCAAAAAAAGCTACCGTTATGGAAACGACGAACAGAGAACAATAACTTCGCAAACTTCCCGCTTCTGGACGACTGTGCAAGTAAGATCGAAGATGTGTCTGGAATCGGAGATATTTCTGTATCCACGGAACTGAAGCAAACAATTGCCACGCACTTAGATGAGCTTGCAAAGTCTCTCGACGGATATTTCCCTACAAGAGAGTCATATCCAGCATGGGTGAGACAGCCGTTCACGTTTGCTGCTGAAACAGCAGATGTCAATGATGAATTCCTCGACGAAATCATTGAAATTCAGCAGAGCCAGGTTCAACAGCAACTCTTCAGAACAACAACGCTCTCAACGTTTTGGTGTCGACAAATGAACAAGTATCCAGTTATTGCTAAGAAAGCCCTGGATTTTTTATACCATTTGTTACAACATATCTTTGTGAGCAATCCTTTTCGAGGATGCTGGACATAAAAACGAAGAAAAGGAACAGACTTTGCTGTGAAAATGACATGAGAGTGGCACTTGCCAAGGTGAAGCCACGCATATCTGAACTGATCTCTCAAAGGCAACAGCAGAAGTCACATTGATTTCCAGGTATGTAATTTGTTGTGAGTTTATGCATTGTGTTGGTTTTATTCTTTGAACAAGGTAATGTTCATGCACGGCTCATTTTGTGTACCAGTAAAAAACATATCTATGTCTTGAATTTGAAAAAAATCACATTTTATTTTTCACTAAAGAGGGGTTCGGTGAATGCGCATATGAAACTGGTGGGGTTCGGTACCTCCAACAAGGTTAAGAACCACTGCTCTAAGCGAAATAGAAAGATGATAATAGCAATATCAATGAATGAGAATAGGTTTTCCCCTTTTTTGGCAACAAAACAGGTGTTAAGATGTTAAAACACCAAACTGAAACCTTTTACAAGGAATCATGTCTGCATTAACCACAATACTTGTGGTCAGAATTTAAACAACAAAAACATACTCGGATAATATATGCATTGTCTTTGAAACTGATTGGTCCACACCAGAGACAGCTTTCTTTGGAGCCTAGTCTCAAATGGTGTTGTAAAAGATTTCAGTTTGGTGTTTAAACATCTTAACACCTGTTTTATTGCCAGAAAAAAGGGGAAACCATATTATCATATTTTGGTACTGGCCAAGGAGGTCCCATGAAATATCAATTAAAACTTTAAAAATTCAAATGAAATGAAGAACTATGATAAAAGCAAATTATAATTATTAGAGAGTAATCCAATCAGACGACAACATTGGTTTTCAGATATTAAGTTACGGGCAAAGCATGAATTATAATATATACACAATATTCAAGCGATGTCCTAAATTATACTGGTCAATAATAAAGCTGCATTTTACGAAGACTTATTTCGAGTGAAGTGAGCAGGAGGCAGTTATGAAAATTGACCTTCACACCAGAACAAAACCCATGTGCATGGGGCATTCCTGCATGCTTTAACAATCAGCACCCTGGACAGCTCCCAGCATCAATCAGTCCTCCTCCTGGGACGAACAGAACAGAAATGTTCCTGAAATTAGTCCCATGCCAACAAGGTGAATGTATAGAATTATTATTAATCAGATAATTAGTTTTATTTCCGAAAGCACTGCTCTTTGCTGTTCCATATGAAGATTGTACTTGCCAAAGGTAGAATGAGGAACAATTTATTATTAAAATGTGGGTTTTGTGTCCAGATTTATGAAGTGTAACCATAACATTAATAATTATGCATCATTATGATATGTTTCACACATATAAATGAGAAAACTCACGTTAAATATACAATAATCTAAATAACGGTCATGAATATGTTTTGTTGTAATAAATCATATTTTTACTTTGTACATAACACACACTCATGCATATTATGTTATTTAGAATTTGGTTTCATGGTCACAGCATAAGGAATTGCAGTGTTAAGAATTCTGACAGGATGAAATAGATGAAAATTTCCTCTGCAAGGAATTTTTTTGATCACGTAGATGTCTTCCAATGTGTTCTGAGTGGTATGAAATGTCATTGAGGCAGGCTTTGGGATTTTTCAATGGTTAAAGGACGAATTGATAAATATATTTCATTACTTGCAAGAGATTTCAAAGCATATGTTGCAAAAATGTCACAAGTGCTATATTTTAATTTCCCATTGTGATTTCCCAAAATTGTATCATTTTCAAATAAAAATTTAATATTATTAAAGGAATCCTGCAGGAATTATGACTTCATGCTGTTGAGAATTCAACTTGTGGTTTAATGAATTGCTATAATGTGTAACAATAGCTAAAACTGAGTATGAAAAATAAGAATATTTTTACCCTTTTCGGCAATAATACAGGTGTTAAGATGTTCAAACAGCAAATATAAACCTTTAGCAAGGAATCATGTCCGCATTAACCACACGTACTTGTGGTGAACATGCAAACAAAACATGCTCTGATACTATATGCATTAACTTTTAAACGCATTGGCCTACACCAGAGACAGCTTTCTTTATGACCTAGTCTCACGAGTGTCAGACCAGAGAACGCCAAAAGGCGAACAGTACAAAGCCAATGCACGTAACAGAGCATTCATAGCTCGGGGTGAGCAGCAATGAAGGCAAAAAGGTCCCACTTGATTCCTTGCAATACGTTTCTATTTGGTGTTTGAACATCTTAACACCTGTTTTATTGCCAGAAAGGGTAAAACTTATTCTTATTTTTCATACTTTGAGCCTGGCAAAAGATCCCATAACTAAATAAGAAAACACACTATGAATATAAATATTTGGGTGGGCTATAGGAGTACTGTTGTGATTTTTTTTACTTTTTCAATTCAATATATCAAACCATCATTTCCACGGGCTTGATTGTTTGAAAAATTATTCCATATTTCACATGCAATTGTCCTCTATTTGCCCTCTCAGATTATAGTACAGTACTTACAAAATGCACTCTGTTATTTAATTTAAAATTAAACATTGTGCCTTCTGCTTGACTTCAACAATCTCTATTCAGCTATCTGAATGCCAAACAGGGATTTGAGTGCGTATGCCGGACTTAGATGCACATAATTTTGGAATTATAAAGCATGCCCATCTTTGGGACTGCCTTCTAAATGTGGAGAACTTAGAACAGGTGCTAGGTTTTCTTCAAGAACAAACTGTCTCCAAGTATATACCAAATAATAGCATCCTTGGAAATCCAGAAAAAATACTATTTATTAATATAACAAACAATTATTTGAAAACGTCAAAATGATTTCATGTTTCATTAAAGATGCAGCAGTGCTCATTTGCATTAGTTGCCCTGAGTCAGTAGTGGAAATTACATATTCCCATTGGATAACCACTGTTGACATCCCACAAAGTAGTACATATATATGCTATAACCCCTGGATATGCGATGTGGTTGGTAAACAAACCCCTGATCCAGATTTGAACTTGTAATCTAATCTTCCAATTGTGACTCAAGCGTACACCATCCAGATAATGTGTTTTAAACCCTACCACATTAGGACCAAGAGTATTGTAATTTGGAAACACATTTACCATTGTGCACAGATGTGCAATGGCCTATTCTAATAGTAAAGATGACTTATAGGTGAATAATGTACTGTATCAGGGTCTTTTAGGAAATCCCTTTCACGAACAGGATGTAAATGAGATGAACCGGAGAGCACAATATGGTCAAGATTACCCACTCCAACTGCGGATATATCAATTGCTTACCTCTACACTTAATTTTCATGATACTGTAGTGTCAATGATTCGGAGACAGTTTGTAAGAGGCACCTTCTTTATTCAACAACTTCCACGGTCTCGTCCACACACTCTCCACAGTAGCTTAGCCTAGCGTGTACACAACACTAGCCGTCTAACACTGATTGCGCTGACTGAGATAGCCAACTACTATCTTATAGTGCAATATCTAGTGGAGACGGCAGTGACGAAGGCGACGAGACGACAGCAACGACGAGGCGAGTCGACTCCCAGAACCGGCAGCCTCGAGCTCCCACTCTCTGCTCCTTTTATGTTACCAGCGCGGCTTGGCTCCGCCCTGACCGCGCCTCCCTTCTCGAATCCACTAGCAGGTTCCAGGGGCCTCCAGACTGGGTCCTCCGTAACCCTTGCAATAGTTCCTCCGCTCTGCCAACACCCTGTGAATGCCCTCACCGGCGTGTGTGCTGTCTGTCCACCACAGTTGCCCCTGCTGTCCACCAGCCTGCGCTATTTAACTACAATACCATAAAAAAACAATGGCATATGCGATCATAACATAGGTTGCGTTATAGATGAAGAAAAAAACAATGTGGTGTCCAGGGTAAGACATCGGGTAGTTAAGTTGGCACTCAATTAGGATCAACACAATATTCTTAAACATATGAGTATGTTAGAAGTGATAGTGGTAAGCGCGTTATGCTAAGAACCTGACGATGACAGAGGCAGTGTTGAGTCAGTGGTCGATTTGTGGAAATTCCATTTCCTATGGTAGACGCCAGTATATTTGAGGTCACTTAGATTTTGATGAATAAAACAAATAGAATAGACTTTACGATTATTTTACCAAATTAAATAAACTTAAAGATGTCATGACTCATGTACTCATAGGAAGCACGCTTATTTATTTACATAATGCAAAGGTAAAAATGTATTCTCAGGGATACAAATGTTGTAATGCACTATATAAACAAATCTAATATTTTTATTAACACCCAAAGGAACACTTAGTCAATTTAAATTAAAAAAATGTTAATTCTGTTTACTGTTAATATGCTTCGTTTTACTTTGCATTTACGTACATGATACTGAAGCCGATTTTACAAATTAGTGTGACAAGTTTGTAAAAAGAACTGCAGACAGCAGGAGTCCATCCATGTCAATGGGGGATGCTCACTCACGCTGGCCTCTGGGGCCCTCAGACAATCAACCCCTATTGCCATCGCAGCAAAGGGGATATGCACCGATGCTTGACTGGAGTGCTCGCTTGAGAACCCACATGCTGCATGAGTGATGCCTCATCCCATCCCTGTCACGCTCAACCTCTCCGGATTAATCATTCCCGGAGTCAGTGACCGGAACAGCACCGTGCTTGGCAGAATGGCAGCCACCCTCTTGGTCACTGCTTTCATCCACCTACACCTAAAAACCCCACACACTCCCACTGACACACCAGGCTTTCAAACTTCCCAATTCCAACACACAGCAGGCTGCAGGGATCAAGATTATTTACTTCCTTCACTTTCTCGTCTTTGGGAACACAATGATAGCCAGGGGGGGAAAAAAGTGGTGAAATGCACAGAATTGGGCAGAGGTTAAATCAAAGTTACCCTAAACCCTTTCATTTGTTCAATCCAATTAGAACACATCGGTTCTTTACACCTTGCGTAGGTCAGGTGCAGTGTTTACAATGGACAAAACCAGAATTGAGAGGTTATCTCATTGGTGTGGTCTCACTGCCTGCCAGCTCTATGCCCTTTCCTTTTCAAGCGTAACCTTTTCTGCCTACTAAACAATTATATTCATGTCTGAACGCAGCCACTCAAAACACAGTCACTTACTTAACCCAACTATTTTTCATAATTGCCTTTTTTATATGGGTTCACAGATATGTTGTGGAATATTACAATATTATGGTTCTATCAAACAAAATTATTGCAATCTAAAAATACATTTTCACATACATGATAGCAATCAAATAGTGCAGTAATTGTGACTTAGCGTGTTGTTAGTACTGCAAGTTATGCTACAAAAACATTCATCGGGATGTCTCATGAAGTCAACGGATAACTATACTAAAAAAATAACAACTACATTGCTTAACATTACCGAGCAAAGTAGACAAAGCAACCTCACGACAAAATCCGATGTGCGGTCTGCCAGCATGTTTCACGTTGTCGACTTCCCACACTCGTTGTGCCAGGTAATAGCCGTCTCTCAGGTCGGTAACTGCACTCATCCTAAGGGAAGCAGGCCTTGACGAGGATTCTCGTTGGATGCCCTGCATGTGCTCTCTCCAAATCCCACTCTCGTGTAAGACCTCTCCCTGGGCTCTTGCTTCAGCCGTAATTTAATGTTGGCCCAGATTTTTTTGTAACACCCAATTGCGCTTCCATCATTTATAATTTGATGCTGCGATATAAGCCACTTTTTATACAAATAATCCACACCTACGGTGGTTGCATGTCGTGGTGTTTTTCTTTTGCTTAATAACACAATCAACCAGTTTAACAGTCGTTATTGTAACAATGGTAATGTGCTTGGTAGGATCGCGATCACACGTAAATGCAGCATACATTTAAATATGTAATTATCTACTTAAATGCATGCAGACACTAACTTGACCATGTCCTATGATAAAGTAGTATCATAGTTAAACACACTTCTAGTGTAGATTTGAAGTTTTCGTGACTGCAGGGATCCATACTCTTTGGTTCTTTCGGTAAAGTCACGTAGGTATAAAATAAAATAAATCACGACGTTTCGGGCGCAACACAAGCGTCCGTCATCAGGTGGGACAACCACAGCAAGAAACAATTGCTGCAGTGAAGTGGCCCACAAGTGAAGTGGCCCACTTCAGCAATTGTTTCTTGCTGTGGTTGTCCCACCTGATGACGGACGCTTGTGTTGCGCCCAAAACGTCGTGATTTAATTTATTTTATACCTACGTGACTTTACCGAAAGAACCAAAGAGTATAAACCTCTAGTGTTTTGGCAGTTTGAATTGTCAGTTCTCACCGGACTGTGAATGTTGTCAATGTGCTGCTCCACTTTGGTCAAACCCGTTGACATGAATATAAAGAAATGTAAAATTGTAGACCCTATTATCATGAAAAGTAACTTTTTAATTGGACACTCGCGATTTAGGGATCCTGTTTTAAGGAATTTGCACCATTGGCAAGGGTGAACGTGCTATAGTGCACGACCCATTTATTCTCTATGTCCTCCAGTACTTCCTACCTCAAGACTTCTCAAACCGACGCAGTGCCATACCATTTCAAATGCACGTACATTTTAAAGAGCGCATTTTTTGTTTGTTAAACTACAGCATTAGTGTAGTTTAAAATATTAGCATTTGTTTCAATACATGTTTAAGCTACGGCAAAGCTGTGTTAAAGTGCACGAACAATCCATTCTTGACTACAATGCAGCTTTGTAAGTCTGAACAAAATCCACGAAACTGATTTTTCTCCAACGGTGGAGAAAATGTAACTGTATTTTTTATTGACATTGACAAAGTTGTGAAACTTTGTGATGTTGAAGAAGTGCTTGCGAAGACTTCCATTACGGTCTCTGTGCCCAGGTATGTCCAACTGTCACCACAGCACTTTCTCCCCGACTGATAGCAGGCATTTACAGCAGCGACGTCGATACGCATTCACACCCACATTCTCTCCTTCTCTGGCAGAGTTTGTAGAGTCTCTCTGTACAGATATGGAATCTGCTATTTTTATGGCCAAAAAATTGCATATACAGTATATATTTTGTACCATCCCCGTTTATTCAACATACCTTTCAAAACCAGTGAAAGTATCTTCGCATCAATTTTTATGAAATTAACATTTAGCACATGTTCCGTGATATTATTGTGCACTCTTATCATACATGTTATCCCAATGAATCAAAGACCTTGGTCAATTAATTACTTAAATGGACGATCTTTTTTTCCAAAATCTTCGTCTCCTCTTCAAATCCCAATCCCTGTCTACAATGAAGGTGTAGTGACGCCGATACACGTTGTTACTCTGAGCCTTCATTTGACACAGCACCAACACTAGGCTCGGGCTTCGTTCTTGATGCTCGGAACTCGTACTTTCCTCGAACGTCCCCTCCCCTTGTGCTGTCCCCTTTAATACCTTGCCGAGCGACCTCTCTGGAAGCTTCGCTCACCCCACTTCCTTCATCCATTCCTCGACCTCCTCCTCCAACGGTTGTCAACAGTCCTCTCTGCAGTTCACCCTCGCTTCCCGCCTTTTACGTTTTAAATCTCTCCTCCAATTCTTTTGAACTGCGCCTCCCGACCAATCACTCTTGAGGCCTCTCTCAACCGATCGGAGGCCTTGGTTGACTTTTTGACTATCTGCCTTGCACGTACGCTTGTGCTAGGTAAGTGGTCACCTGGGTCTGTCCTGTGACCCCTCCTGCCAGCGAGCCTTCGACAATTCACGTGGCCTCAAAGCGCACCTAGCCTGGCACAGGCGCCGTGGTGACGCCACCGTCACTTAGGAGCGAATGGCGGGTATTGGTCAATACAAAGCGATCATCAGCCACACCCAGTGTCATGCAGCTGATGATGTGGATGACAGCACAATGATTCGCCCCACCACCTCCTGTCCAGCGGCACACGTGTGAAGTGAGGTGAGCCTTTTATTTTAACTATCTTGTGCCATCCAATTAGTCAAGTAATCTAACTGATTATATGTAGAGTAATATATTGTTGAAGTAATGGGAAATCCCAACTCCAAGCTAGGTTAACCAGATCTGTCTTAATATGTGTTTATACGTAAATTAACCCATTATGGTCACTGTATAAACACTCAATTTGCACTATAATTTTGGATGGGCGTATACCGAAATAAATAAATACCACACGAAAGTCTGTCTGCATGAAATAATTACTTTTACTATAAATTGGCACAATCTGGAGAGCTGTTTTGACCTTGTGGGTTTCATCATATAACTGACCTAATACTGCTGAATCTGATGAGATTCGTTTGATAAGATCTTAAAGGTAAAAATGATTTAAAGTTTGTCTGCATCAGCCAATGTTATGAAACAGGACTGAAGGCCCTCATAGCTGATGGGAAAATACATGCTGCATATGCCAAATAGGAATATATGGGCATCAGGTCAACATGATTTTAAATGTAGGTCCTGTTTTGCAATCAGAAAAAAGTAATAAAAAAGTAACACTCCAGATGTAGGGCTTCTGTTTAAAGGACTTTGCACCATTGGGAAGGGCGAGCTTCATGTCGTACACACATCATCTGTCAACCTGTACATGGTGGCATATGTTGAGGATTTATGACGGAACAAAGAGCAGAATATTGCAGTAAATTTAATCACAATATCGCTGTCAGCTGGTATTGAAGCAGGTTGCGACTTGAAATGCCATCAAATATTTCCGTAAAAATGTGCAAGCAATTTAACGGCTCAGCGTCTTAACGTTGGCATTGTTGAAGAAACTGCAAGATGCCATCGGTGGTGTCATCTTCAGCGAGTGCGATGAGCTTGGAAGGCAGGGAACTCCTTGTTAAGGGGCATTTTTGTTAGCCCCAGCTGTTCCCAGGTCGCACGCGGTGGCCCGGCAGTGTGCATAGCCCCACCTCAACGATAACGCGCGAAGTCGTAATCGCTCAAAGTGTTTGCACCCCACTCACCGGTAGGGCTTGAAAAAAAATATCAATTTGATTCGTACAATTTAATTAATGTTATGGATTAAAATAATAAAACAATCTAATATGTTATAGTTCATTACCATAACGCCTTAATTTGTTCTTTTTGAACAATCATATATTTGGAGCCGTTTGGCATACTCTCAGGATATTGTATGACACGTGTGCCTATGCATAATATATAAGCAGCGACTGACATATTCCTGCAAAATCTATAGCGTACGCTTGTAAACTATATATGAAAATGTTTTATCACGTAATTTATTATCACGGTCACCCAAACTGTACTGCAATTAAAAAGGCATGCTTGCAAAACAAAGTGTGCTGTTCATGTTTTTGACTGCAATTTCTGCCAAGTTCAGTGAAAAATTGACCAAACATACTTGGAGCAGCTGCATGCATCTCTGTCATGTGTGTTATTTTAAAGACAATTTTAATTTAGTCGAAGTGACATCATCACTTATGTTTATGCAACAAAAGCCCTGGGATACAAATGTTCACATCTCCCATTACCAATCCACCAACCTAATGGAACAAAGGTCAACAATGAGATTTCATATCTCATACAGTGAAGAAAAAAAGCATTTGATCCCCTGCTGATTTTGTACGTTTGCCCACTGACAAAGAAATGATCAGTCTATAATTTTAATGGTAGGTTCATTTGAACAGTGAGAGACAGAATAACAACAACAAAATCCAGAAAAATGCATGTCAAAAATGTTATATTGATTTGCATTTTAATGAGGGAAATAAGTATATGACCCCTCTACAAAACATGACTTAGTACTTGGTGGCAAAACCCTTGTTGGCAATCACAGAGGTCAGACGTTTCTTGTAGTTGGCCACCAGGTTTGCACACATCTCAGTAGGGATTTTGTCCCACTCCTCTTTGCATATCTTTTCCAAGTCATTAAGGTTTCGAGGCTGACGTTTGGCAACTCGAACCTTCAGCTCCCTGCACAGATTTTCTATAGGATTAAGGTCTGGAGACTGGCTAGGCCATTCCAGGACCTTAATGTGCTTCTTCTTGAGCCACTCCTGTGTTGCCTTGGCCTTGTGTTTTGGGTCATTGTCATGCTGGAATACCCATCCACGACCCATTTTCAATGCCCTGGCTGAGGGAAGGAGGTTCTCACCCAAGATTTGACGGTACAAGGCCCCATCCATCGTCCCTTTGATGCAGTGAAGTTGTCCTGTCCCCTTAGCAGTAAAACACGCCCAAAGCATAATGTTTCCACCTCCATGTTTGACGGTGGGGATGGTGTTCTTGGGGTCATAGGCAGCATTCCTCCTCCAAACAAACACGGCGAGTTGAGTTGATGCCAAAGAGCTCAATTTTGGTCTCATCTGACCACAACACTTTCACCCAGTTGTCCTCTGAATCATTCAGATGTTCATTGGCAAACTTCAGACGGGCATGTATATGTGCTTTCTTGAGCAGGGGGACCTTGCGGGTGCTGCAGGATTTCAGTCCTTCACGGCGTAGTGTGTTACCAATTGTTTTCTTGGTTACTATGGTCCCAGCTGCCTTGAGATCATTAACAAGATCCTCCCGTGTAGTTCTGGGCTGATTCCTCGCTGTTCTCATGATCATTGCAACTCCACGAGGTGAGATCTTGCATGGAGCCCCAGGCCGAGGTGAGATTGACAGTTCTTTTGTGTTTCTTCCATCTGCGAATAATCGCACCAACTGTTGTCACCTGCTCACCAAGCTGCTTGGCAATGGTCTTGTAGCCTATTCCAGCCTTGTGTAGGTCTAGAATCTTGTCCCTGACATCCTTGGAGAGCTCTTTGGTCTTGGCCATGGTGGAGAGTTTGGAATATGATTGATGGATTGCTTGTGGACAGGTGTCTTTTATACAGGTAACAAGCTGATATTAGGAGCACTCCCTTTAAGAGTGTGCTCATAATCTCAGCTCGTTACCTGTATAAAAGACACCTGGGAGCCAGAAATCTTTCTTATTGAGAGGGAGTCAAATTCTTATGTCCCTCATTAAAATGCAAATCAATTTATAACATTTTTGACATGCGTTTTTCTGGATTTTTGTTGTTGTTATTCTGTCTCTCACTGTTCAAATAAACCTACCATTAAAATTATAGACTGATCATTTCTTTGTCAGTGGGCAAACGTACAAAATCAGCAGGGGATCAAATACTTTTTTTCCTCACTGTATGTTCTCCATTTATACCTCATCCTCCCTTGCCCAGACATGCAGCTATCCTTTGGCTTTAGTGCTGTTCTGCAAGTGAGCAGTTGTATAATTATACGTAGCTGTCAACTTGAACTATAATTATCATCTGCATTGTTTTAGATTTCTGTGGGCATTTCTTTCGCGATAGAGAAGCCTGTAATTGCAATTCAGGCCTCATTTTCATCCAACAAACTTGCTGGTATGGCACTTGGTGCTATTAAAATGAAAGGCATAATTATCTTCGCTTCGCTCGTTGATATGATTAGTTGAACCCATCTTTATTCTTCATTCTTCGAGTATTTTAAAACCCTCCAGCTATTTTAAACGTGTTTTTTTTTAGTTGTGTAATGTCATAGTTACACAACTATCGGAAAGTATTGGTAAAATTAATAAAGAGTTTAATGAGCAAAACAACTCATCCCCTTTCTTCAGTACTGCACGATATGAGTTAATAATCACAAAGTATAAAAAATCATCAAATGTTGTGCTGTTACAAATAAAAAAAACCTTGCAACCAAAACGTGCATTTTTTTTTAGTACGAGATGTTCACGTTTCCACATGTGATAAACAATTAGCACACTCAAAGAAGAGGCTGTGATATGAGTGCACGACTCACAACATGAAGGTTGTGAGTTAAAATCCAAGCTCGGGGGATGATAGGGGTCCACTTAGTTAATGTATTCTCTGTTTGATAAAAAAAAATCCCAAAGTGTTTTATAAACAAAACAATTCCAGGTGCACAACACAGAGCATATGAAAGGAGGTCGACACCAGCCTACAAACATTACATATGACAGCGCAATGGAAACCTGTCTAAACCGCATGTTTCAATCAACTGTTTCAATACACTCTAAAACCCCTGTTGGTATCCTTTACTTTGGGAGCCAAGGTGACGAGATGTTAACTACCTCGCCTCGTATACAGGAGGTCGTGGGTTCGATCCCGATCCTGATCCCGACCCTGACGCCTGTATATTTGGAGTGTGCATGTTCTCTCTGTGGTCACGTGGATTTTTCTTCGGATCCTCCGGTTTTTCCCTCCACATTTAGAATCAACATGCATTTAGAGTATTTGGCTGCTATACATTTCCACGTGATAAGCCACTTATTTGAGCTATCATTTGTGGCCAGGTCGCTTCTGAAAAATAGCTACGTAGCTCAGTGGGCCTTACCTGGTAAAATAAAAAATAGTTTAAAGTTTTAGTTTTTACTTAATCTATGTACTTAAGTAATAGTAAAGGTGCAGCACTGAAATTACTCGCTCATGCCGCTGCTGACAGGAAGGGCTTCCATGAGATCCATCTCCAGAGAATCCGCCTCAATGGTATTTGGCCTACTCTGCCATTCAGGCAATATCTCAGCAGGGGTGGAAATATCTACACTTTACCCCCATCACGTGACCTGCGGGTCAACTGCACCGATTTATACTCGAGATACGAGAGACAGGGGGATTTAAGAATCTTGCCCATAGTTCCCCCTGCGGTGCAGGAAAATCGGATAGAAATGGTGACTTTTAGATTACAAGTTCAGCGCGAGAACCATTACAACACGGCAGCATCTCTGCACTTAACATGGCCAAGCAGTAGCGCCGCTTATTTCAGAGGTTCAGGGTTCAAATCCAGTGGCTGCCCAGATTAATGCAGTGGTTGTATTACCTATATAAATTGCAGTGTTCCCTCGTTATTCGTGGGGAATCCGTTCCAGAGATGCTCGTGAATAGCAAATTTCGCGAATAATGATGTTGGCCTACGAAAACCTTAAATAAATGCATACATAAGCTATTAAAGATCATAACACGAATATAAATTGGTTGTAATAAACAAAAAGTAAATACGAATAAAACTTAAAGTATTAATTCAACGTTTATAAATGAACTAGCTTGTTTGCCCGTCCTCAAACGGAAGCTGTAATATTTAAGAAAAAATTGAGCAGAGTATAATTGTATTTTGTGTAAATTTAATGGCAGTGAATCTTGTACGAAAGTATGTCATCAAACACTCCACTGCATTTCACAGTAGCACTGTATTAATGGCAGTGATTCTTGCACTAAACTATGTCATAAAACACCTCACTTCATGTTACTAGTACTGTATATAACTGACCTTCAATTTGTTCAAATTCACTGCTCTGATACTTTATTCTCTTCTGCTTTGGGTCGCTAGGGTTGAAATAAATTGGAATTCGATACATTGAAATTCGATACAATATCTTGAAAATCACCGAGAAATGTCTATTTTACCATAATATAGAAGCATAAATTAGGCTTACCTTTTGTCTCAAGTGCTGAAGGAATAAATAAAAACACCAACCAAATCCACTTTGTTGCTGCGTATAATAATTTATTAGATTAAATTTCAATAAAGAAACGTCAAACTTAAAGCGAATTTACGAAAAAAACTTTTATTTCCGCTCGACCTTCTGCGTGAGTGTAAAAATCCACCCACTCATAAATATTAATGAAGGGGGGGGGGGTGCGGCATGTGGAGTGACGTCACGTGTGTTACACACAAACAGACATTCTTGGCTCATAGTAGCAATAACGAGGGCATACTGCACATGCTGTTTGCTTCACAGTGGATGCTAAGGATCCCGTGATGTCACTCACAAGAGTATGCAATCGTGTGCTGTGTCATGGGCCAAATTTTAAAACAAAAATACCCAGAATTTACTCATTTGGAATTTACACAGCCCCCCAAATGCAAAAACTTGGCTGGACCCTCCTGAAAAACGGTTATAGGACTCAGTGGGGCTTTCCTGGGTAAACATGATGAAACATAAATAGCTGACACTTCAGTAATGAAGGGGTATCAAAAGTACATTAGCAGATATCAGTATTAACGTGGGACCTACAGTGAGGGAAAAAGTATTTGATCCCCTGCTGATTTTGTACGTTTGCCCACTGACAAAGAAATGATCAGTCCATAATTTTAATGGTAGGTTTATTTGAACAGTGAGAGACAGAATAACAACAAAAATCAAGAAAAACGCATGTCAAAAATGTTATAAATTGATTTGCATTTTAATGAGGGAAATAAGAATTTGACCCCCTCTCAATCAGAAAGATTTCTGGCTCCCAGGTGTCTTTTATACAGGTAACGAGCTGAGATTAAGAGCACACTCTTTAAGGGAATGCTCCTAATCTCAGCTTGTTACCTGTATAAAAGACACCTGTCCACAGAAGCAATCAACCAATCAGATTCCAAACTCTCCACCATGGCCAAGACCAAAGAGCTCTCCAAGGATGTCAGGGACAAGATTCTAGACCTACACAAGGCTGGAATGGGCTACAAGAAACACAAAAGAACTGTCAATCTCACCTCGGCCTGGGGCTCCATGCAAGATCTCATCTCGTGGAGTTGCAATGATCATGAGAACGGTGAGGAATCAGCCAAGAACTACACGGGAGGATCTTGTCAATGATCTCAAGGCAGCTGGGACCATAGTCACCAAGAAAACAATTGGTAACACACTACACTGTGAAGGACTGAAATCCTGCAGCACCCGCAAGGTCCCCCTGCTCAAGAAAGCACATATACATGTCCGTCTGAAGTTTGCCAATGAACATCTGAATGATTCAGAGGACAACTGGGTGAAAGTGTTGTGGTCAGATGAGACCAAAATGGAGCTCTTTGGCATCAACTCAACTCGCAGTGTTTGGAGGAGGAGGAATGCTGCCTATGACCCCAAGAACACCATCCCCACCGTCAAACATGGAGGTGGAAACATTTTGCTTAAGGGGTGTTTTTCTGCTAAGGGGACAGGACAACTTCACCGCATCAACGGGACGATGGACGGGGCCATGCACCGTCAAATCTTGGGTGAGAACCTCATTCCCTCAGCCAGGGCATTGAAAATGGGTCGTGGATGGGTATTCCAGCATGACAATGACCCAAAACACACGGCCAAGGCAACAAAGGAGTGGCTCAAGAAGCACATTAATGTCCTGGGGTCGCCTAGCCAGTCTCCAGACCATAATCCCATAGAAAATCTGTGGAGGGAGCTGAAGGTTCGAGTTGCCAAACGTCAGCCTTGAAACCTGAATGACTTGGAGAAGATCTGCAAAGAAGAGTGGGACAAAATCCCTCCTGAGATGTGTGCAAACCTGGTGGCCAACTACAAGAAACGTCTGACCTCTATGACATGCGTTTTTCTGGATTTTGTTGTTATTCTGTCTCTCACTGGTCAAATAAACCTACCATTAAAATCATAGACTGATCATTTCTTTGTCAGTGGGCAAACGTACAAAATCAGCAGGGGATCAAATACTTTTTTCCCTCACTGTAAGAGCTGAATAGAGCAAAGCATTTCAATGCGAATATTTTTCCGCATGCAAATGTAGATGTCACCTTTTTATATTAAAATTACTTGATTAACACGCTGTAGGTATACCTCATTTACCGCATTGAAAAATGGGCTTTGCCGGGCTCTGGAGACAAATGTTGACAGTCACTGGGATATGAACTCTGTGTTGCTCAGCCTTCCTGGTACCTACGTTTCCCACATACAAATATATTTATAAATGCATCACATCTTCTACCTGTGACCACCCCGTGCACTCATAACATCTCTGTTAACGGTGAGTCACGGGAACCGCTTAGTGCTGCATCAATTGTATTCACTCATGAGAAGCGGAGGCATCGTTAGAATACTATTTTAATTGTATTGTGATGGGAGTTCAAAATGACACTAAATATTGCGATGTTAACTAGCATGAAAGAAACGTACAGCGATTGCAAGAAGAATGGGTACATGACCTCGAGTTAGCATGAGCAAGTACAGTCTTGCCGCGGCAGTGGCTTCTGAGAGCTGAGGGTTCCATTACAGTCTTTGGGAAGGCAGTACGGGCGATGGCTGTGAGTTGAGAAGCTTTTCATTTAATAGGTGTCAAATGGTAATGAGCCAACCTTATAGCCTTTCCAGGCGAGCATAGTAGCTTCCGACGAAGCACTTGACCCTGTCAGCATTTCTTCCTCCTGAATAAAAATGTAGACTCGATAGGACATTTTTACTTAATTCAGCCCATAGACGTGCTGTAGGGAATACAATTGTTTTGGCAAAGTCAAAATCTGTCAGCATGAAACATCTAAGTGTTGAATCTTGACTTAAAGCTTTCGTGACTGCAGGAATTCATATTCTTGGGTCTTTCGGTAAAGTCACGTAGATAGGTTCAAATAAAATAACAAAAAATAACAAAAAACTACGACGTTTCGATCGCAACACAAGCGGTCGTCTTGTTTTGCGATTGAAACGTAGTTTTTTGTTATTTTCTTTGAACCTATCTACTTGACTTTACCGAAATACCCAAGAATATCTAAATGTTGATTTTGATGTTTAAAGTAGTGATTTCAGTTATAACACACCTTTATAAAAGCAAAGACACTGTTATTAGCCCTGGCATGACACCGATCTGAACAGCACAACAAAGCTTATGACAGGAAAATATAACTAGCAGAAAGTACCCGGCGTTGCCCGGGGGAAACATTTAAAAACTTCTCAAAACTTAAAAACATAACATATGCATACACAAATACTAAGCTATTGTGAAAGCCCGGTGTGCGGTTTGTCTGTCCATTTGTCCGTCAACAAAATTAGAAGTCAAAAAGTTATAGAAAGTGGGGGGTAAATAGTTTATCTGAAAGGTTTCCGAAAATTGTCGACCCCCCCCCGCCACTCTAAAAAAATATGTTTACCCCCGCGTAGGCATATATACCTACACACCCTACATACACTAGAGTGAGTAGTAACTAGTGACTCTATAGTAGTATCTTACTCTACAGTAGTATCTTGCTCTACAGTAATAACTACTGACTCTGCAGTAGTATCTAATGACTATATCAATTTGGCTCTCGAACTACCTAAAAATTTTTGCCGGCCAGCACGCCCTAAGCCCAGCAGGTGGGAATAGGCTACTCCTGTTTGACATCCCTCACCTTTCAATTAGTTAAATTAGCGATTTAGTGGGGGGTGGGGTGGGGGTGGACCCTGCCAAGTGATGCGAGCTCACGGGGGACATTTTCTTTTACACGTTTGACATGCACTAAATATACACATGACGCCATGACGCTGCGGCTATTTCTTCACAACAAAAAAACAAATTAATTAATTTGTTTTTTTTTTACCTACGTGACTTTACCGAATAAAACCAAAGAGTATGAATTCTTGCAGTTACTGCTATGAAGTCCATAGATATTTACATTATTACAGCGCTTAGATAGCATTATTGTAGTATTGTTTACTATTGTTAAACTAATACGTTAGCAGATATTACAATAATAATGTTTGTGTGCACAAAACTAATTTTTCATTATTAGGCTGCTAAATATTCCCTTTTTAGCTGCGCTTTTATGACGCTGCGACGGTCTACTGCCAGTCTGTGATGTGGCCTGCTGCCTGCTGATTCATTAACGTCAGTGCACTGCCACTCTATTATCTACACTGCTAATTTTCCTTCTTACCATTATGAGTGTATGCCAGTCTATAATCTGTTGCCTGCTTCTTTACCTCACTCAATGTACTGCCAGCCTTTCATGTCGACTGTATTCTGCTTTTTCAGCTGCTGCCCGTATTGCCAGCTTTTTATGTCGACTGTAGCAATGCGTTTGTCATTAAGTCAGTGTACTGGCAGTCTATAATCTAGACTGTAGCCTGCTTCTCAACTTACCTGTGCGTACTGCTGCTCTTTAATGTACACTTATTTCTGCCTAATTCTTCAATGCATTTATATTGTTTCGATTGCCCACGTCACGCTATTTACTCATACGTAGTATTGCGATACTGATAGCTGTGCCATCATTGGGGATTGCTGTGCACGTCGATGTGTGTGTGAGTCGATGTGTGTGTGTGTTTGAGTCCATATGTGTGTGCGTGTTGGTCCATGCGTGTGTTTAAGTCCACGTGTGTGTCTGTCTTTTTCGAATGGACAATGCCCGATGTGTGCGTGTACATCGAAGTGTTTGTGTGTGTGTGTGTCACTCCAAGTGTGCGTGCCAGTCCATTTGTGTGCATATCAGTCGCTGTGTGTGTGTTAGTCCATGTGTGTGTGTTAGTCGATGTGTGTGCATGGCTCCATCTGAGTGTGTAAGACAATGTGCGTTTGTGTGTCTATGTGTGTCAGTCGATGTGTGTGGACGTCGATGTGTATGTGTGTCAATCCATGTGTGTGTGTTAGTCCACATATGTGTGTAAGTCCATACATGTGTGTGTGTTACTTGATGTGTGTAAGTCAATGCGTGTGTGAATCGATGTGTGTGTTCATCCGGCAAAACAACCCCCTACCTCCTCGCGGTGCCGGATGGGCAACTCTGTCGTGGACAGTGCTGTGGGGGGAGGGCCAATTCCGATTGGCTCCTCCCCTCGTGGCGTCTGTGTCCACCACAGTGGCTAAACGGGGGCTCTGGACGGGTGCGAGGGGCTGATAACCCCTCCACCTTCAATTAATTACCACTAAACCACGAGTTAAACTGAAATATGTAACTAATAAGCTTGTGCCGGAGGCCCCGGGGGACAGACATCTATGACGTCTCCTGGCCAAACCCCAATTGGTGGAGCCAGGAGATTGAATCTCTATCCTCGGGGCTCCTCCAGAAACAACGAAAAGCCACTATGGATGGCCACGTGGAATGTTCGAACACTCGCTGCGGAGGAGAGGCTGCCACTCCTCTGTCGGGAGCTGGACCGGTACCGCCTGGATCTCTGTGGCATTCAGGAGGTCCGGTGGGCCGGTTCTGGCTCTTGCCACCATGAGGAGTGGACAGTCTTCTACTGGGGGCAGCAGACTGCCAAACAACAGGGTGTGGCTCTTCTTTTGAACAAAATAATTAAGGGGGCGTGGGAGCGTGGCGGTGAGGTGTGGGAAGCTGTAAGCCCCAGGCTACTTTGGGCTCGCCTTCCCATCAACCGGAGGCGATAAGTGGTGGTCGTGGTTACTTATGCCCCCACCGAAGACGAACATCCGCGGAGGGATGCAAGCAAAGCCGATGAGTCAGATGCCTTCTATGACCTCCTGTCACAGGTGCTGGCTAAAGTGGCACCTCGGGATAGTGTCATCATGTTGGGTGACTTCAATGCCCGAGTTGGTCATGATGCTGGCACCTGGTCTGGAGTGATTGGAGGGCATGGGCCAGATCAGCTCAATAACAACGGTAGGAGGCTGCTAGATTTTTGTGCAGCCCATGGGCTTGCAATTACCAACACGCTTTTCCGGCATCGGCGCATCCAAACAACATCATGGATGCATGCTGGGTCCAAGCAAGAACATCTGCTGGACTGCATAGTGAGGGAGCCCATGTCCTTGACACCAGGACTTACTGTGGAGCTGATCTGCCCTCTGACCATCGACTAGTCATCTGTAAGATGCACCTGCCATTCTTCCACTCCGGTGGTGGGTGTACACCCAGGACCCCATTCCAACCTAAAGTGGTCTGGTCTCAGTTATCTGATGAAAGTTGCAAGCGAGAATTTCATCATCGCTTGCGGCTGGGATTGGCATCGTCCCCGACTCCTCCTGATGTCGAGGGTAAATGAGCGAGGTTTAGGACTGTGACTCATGCAGCTGCAATGGCTGCTTTGGGTACGCGATCCAGACCTCCCCAGAGACCATGGCTGACAGAGGAGGTGTTCAGGATGCTTGAGAAAAAGCGACAGGCTCACTGTCATCGGCTACAGAATCCCACGTCAGAGAATGAGGAGGCTTACCACAGCCTTCGCTCGGAGGTTCGGAGAGCCATGAGGCGCTGCAAGGATGGATGGTGGTCGCAGGTTGCTGAGGAGATGGAGTCTGTCTCAGTGGCCCGCGATCACAAATCTCTATTTAACTCCATCAAAAAAGTAACCTGCAGCGCTACACCTATTACCATCATTAGGGGAAAAAACGGTGATCCAATCTCCGACCCCCAGGAACAGGTTTGCAGATTTGCTGAGCATGTCTGTGAGGTCCTGGGGGAGGGGAAATCCCTCAGCCAGGAAAACATCGTGGTACAAAGTGAGAATGACCCTGCTGAGGCTGCGGTGCCTCAAATATTGGAAGAAGTCACCCCCTGTGAGTGGCTGGCTGAGGTGCCATCTGTTGAGGAAGTACTGAAGGCGATCCGGATTCTGAGACCAGGAAAGGCAGCGGGCAGAGATGATCTCCCAAGTGAAATGCTGAGGGAGGGTGACATTTGTGCACAGACTGCCCTATATGACATCATAACAACAGTCTGGACCACTGGACGGGTTCCGCAGGATTGGAAGGATGTCCTGGTGGTCCCCCTTTTTAAGAAGGGGGACCGCACAGACTGTAACAACTACAGGGGCATCTCACTCCTCAGTGTGCCGGGAAAGGTCCTGGCAAGGATTATTCAACATCGCCTTGCCAGGTACGCTGAGGAGAGGCTTGCGGAGCCCCAATGCGGTTTCAGGAAAGGGCGGTCCTGCACAGATGCCATATTTTCTGTTTGTCTGCTACAGCAGAGGTGTAGGGAATTCCAGCAAGACCTATATCTCTGCTTTATTGACCTGGTCAAGGCCTATGATACCATCAGTAGGCCTGGCCTCTGGGTTGTTCTTCATGCTTTTGGAGTCCTTCACCCTTTGCTCACGATCTTTAAGAACCTTCATGATGGTGAGCGGCCCCGTGCCAAACTACGTGGCCGTCAGTCAGAGCCATTCCCTCTACACCTTGGGGTGTGACAGGGATGTCCTCTGGCTCCCACATTATTTAACATATCTTTTGACCACGTAGTTCGTGAAGCCTTCAATGGCTGTACCAGAGGAATTACCATATGGTACAGATACAATGGGAGGCTGATCGATGCCTGGGTGGGGTCAAGGGATGGCTCCCTATTGCTCAACCATGTTATGTATGCCGATGCTCTGGTGATTGCTGCTCAAAAATTTGCTTTCGGCCGAAACCGAAGCCGAAACCGAAAGTTTAACTACACTTTCAGCCGAAACTGAAGCCGAAGGTTTAACTACACTTTTGGCCGAAACTGAAGCTGAAACTGAAAGTTTAACTACACTTTCAATCGAGACCGAAACAGAAAGGTATAAAACCGAAGTTACCGAACACAAGATTTATGAAATATGTCATGATGCAATGCTACTTTAATTAAAAAGAAATCGAGAACTAATCATTTAGAGCCTGCAGTAAGAGTCGATAAATATAAAATATTTAAGTGTTACTTACTTAGTAATTATATCCAAACAAACGAATGTTGTAGTTAAGAAACAACAGTTTGTCCGCATTCAGCCAGACAGGCTGCCGTCTGTTGACTGGTTGTATATACATTAGCAGACCATGGTTGCGGCTGTAACCTCGCTCCCAAGCTGCTGCTGCTGACGTGTGTGTGTGTCTCCAGCCTATCGCATAGGATTGCCTAGCTTTGACTGACCAGCCGATATGCAGAGTGATAGACGTAGCACTAGCATTATATTCTAAAAATAGATCTTTGGTTGACGAATGACGACCGAAAGTCAATATCAGTTTCGGCCGAAACCGAAACCAGACCGAAAGTAAAAAATTGACTTTCCGCCGAAACCGAAAGTATGCCGAAAGAGGCCATTTGCCAACTTTCGGCGCCGAAACCAAAACCGAATTTCGGTCGGCCTCTACTTCAAACACTTAAACTATAACTATTATGAACATGGACATATGAGACGTATTTGTATGTAGCACGCAAAAAAAGAAAACGTTTACGTGAGTGAATATTGCAGTGTTTAATGTTAGCATTCTGCTAGGTGTAAAATTGCCCAAAATATATGCACAATATTTGCCAGGTATGGTAATATCATTGCTCATTCTCTTCCTTCCCCCTGCCCCTCCACTTCTTCCCTCCCCTCTCCTAAACCCCTACACACCAAACCATCGCAGTCACCCTTTTTTCATCTCTTGCATGCCCCTCCCATCTAAATGGTTCTTGCTAAGTGTTTTTTTTATTGTTAAGTGCCTTAAATAAGGCACTTTCTACATACGAAATAAGATAACATGAGAAAATAAAAAATACTGCGTAGGCTTTCGCAAACATTATCATCCAGAATCGAGGTTTTTTGGGTTAGATCATATAAATATAATAACTCGTTAAAACCCACCACCACCCGACACAGCCAACTAGTAAGGGTTGTCACATTAACAGAACATGCCAATTCGTCACTAGTACAGCACACCGGTGTGTTGGAGAGCCAAGCCACAACATTTACAATCTAAGTAGGACGTTTCGCCAGTAATTACAACTAGCTTCATCAGACGACAGCCAGATTTGTGGAGAAGTCTAACTGTTTCGTTCCTTTTGATTTAAAGCTTTCATGACTGCAGTAATTCATATTCTTAGCTCTTTCGGTAAAGTCACGTTGAAGGGAAACAATAAAATAATAAAATATATATATAACAATAAAAATTCTCACGACGTTTTGACCATAATTTTTATTGTTTTATATATATTTTATTATTTTATTGTTTCCCTTCAACGTGAATTTACCAAAAGAGCTAAGAATATGTTTCGTTCCTTATATATATAGGCATAGATGTGGTGTGTATTTGGTGTGTATTAAAATAGCTGTACCAACGGTAATCCATTGGTAATCCGTTGGTACGGCTATTTTAATCCGTTCAACATTACGTACTCCTGTCGCGAACTCTTCCTTTGCTAGCCTGCTACTTCGAGTTTACTCTCGCTCGTTCCGCTAACCTATTACTCCCCGCTCTCGTAGCCTATTACAGACTCTCTCTCTCTGTATACTCTGCTAGCTTCTCACCCCGCTAGCCAATCAAACTCAGACTAAAGATTCCGCTAGCATCTCCACTGCTAGCCTGTCTACACCCACACCTCCAACCTCACCAATTCCTCCAGCGGGGGATCAGCCAACACCGCTGGGGAGGACGAGGTGTGGAGGGCGAGGTCCCGGACTTCTCTTGAATCTCTTCACTGCTTCATCTCCAACCAACTCCACCCAACTGCCTCACACGTTCCCCTTATATCCCTCTCCTCATTAAGTGCCCTCAGATGGCCTTCATTAAGCCAGCGTCTTTCTGTCGTGTTTGCACGTGTTCTCCCCATTATCGCCTCTATCTCTTGCCTCTGTGGCGCCAACCCCGCGTTTGCATTTACAGCCAGCCAATCACTGCCTCTTCCCCTAATTGCTTGCATCTCTCTGTTTGCTGTCACCCAGGCCACCCGCCTGCACCTGCTTGTCCTGAGCTGACCTCATTATTTGAAACCCCGTGCATGAATGCAACTGCTGTTTGCAAACCCTGCGCACGTTAGGCCACTACACTAGTGTCAAAGCAATCAGAGGACTAACAATTCGACTTTAAAATCAGCAATGGGTGATGAGTGGGTGATGATTTTAAGGTTTCTGATGCCCAAAATGTACTGCTTACTCTGGTAATTAATTATTTGTAGCTTGGCAGTGAAACACATTGAAACATCGCTAAGGCTGCATTTTACTCTTACTCAAGAAGCCAATGCCCATAATAAATAGAATTATGATGTATTGTCAAAATTATTTACAAATGCAAAACAAAGAGGGCTGCAAAGTTTGTTTGAAGATAAAGCTGAGCCATAAAAATGTCATACGTCAGATTTTCTCAACAAAAGAAAATATATCTTCTCGGGACACAACTGGAAAACAAAACAAAATGCTGTGGACAAGTACTGAAGGTGGTCTGAGAATACAACTATGAAAAAGAGGTTAACAAGAGCAGGTTACACTACCTATGGAAATCCGACTTTTATCAAGAAGAGCAATACTTGGATATGCCTGAAAAACAATGTTTTCAATTAGGGCAGAGGACCTGCCATGACATATAGAGCATCAGTATAGACTTTTTAAAATATCATGGAAAATACATCTGAAAAGTACACAAATAAATATCATGGAGAATTACACGTATCGAATTACACTGAGAAACAGAGAGAGACAATTACAAAGATCACACATGTATGTCATATACTTTCTCAGCCCACAACCCTGCATTTCCTCTGCATTATTCTACAATTGTCATCAGTTTACACTTGACAAATGAATTTGATGGTTAAACTCAAGTGCACACTAATAACAAAATTATTACACTTAAAACTCACATCGAGAATGCCAGTACTCTATAAATGATTGCATCCATTCAGCAGGAAAAAACAACAATGCTTATAAAGAGGTCCTGCCAAATTCGTGACATGACATTGATTATGACTGTAGTGGAACATTGCTCAAACAAACTCTTTGTGAGTATTATTTGTAATTATTTCCAGAAATTTCACGCAACTTAATGCAATGGTCATTGATTTGTCCTTAGATTTACGACAGTCAAAATTATGGAAGCAATGTATTCAACATCACAATGCATTTGAACTCAAATGAATGTTAAGCATGTATACAAGCACAAATTAAATGCTACATTTGCATTTAAATTTGCTGAATAATTTACAATAAGATTTGCATGCAATTAATTATGCACATATTTACGTAGCATATTAGCCCCATCCAAAATCAGCATAGACTTATTACTAAAGAGCTTTAATTTTCACTAAAATTGCAAATTATGATAAAAAAAATCAAGTCTGTGATAATATCCATTTGTAATGATCACATGCTGTTTAATTTTCAGTGGTCTACAAAAATAGGTGGTTCATTTGGCCACAATCCAATTGCATGAAAACCTACTCCTGTTCAGTTTACAGACACGTTGTAATATAGTAGGTGGACATTCCACAAGGTTTAAAAAACCCTCAAAATGAATATCCTTCTTATATTGTGCCCAGAACTATTGTCAAGGTGTATGAATGGCCATTCTATGGATCAACTCTACACTCAAAATATAACACGTAGGCTTTCGCGACCAATATAATCCATAATAGAGTTTTTTGGGTTAGATCGTGTAAAAATATATATAGATTCCTTCCTCTGAGAATAATGCTTGCACAAACGGCACTGCTTCATCTGAGAACAATGTTTGAACAAATGGCACTGTCAGGTCCAGCACACGTCCAGGACATACAATACCAATATTTATCTGCGTGCTGTTGTTACTAGGTGCATCAGCGGCTACCCAGGATATTCTTCAGAAGAAATAAAATCAAGTGGAATTGCAAAGTAAGAACGGAATGTCTATTGCAACACATTTATTCAAGCAATGAAGATAACTACATTTCGTGCTTGCATTGTCCTGTTTTTAAAAACGCATTTTCTATAAAAAAAAATCTATTGTTTTCAAAAGGCTAACTGTTATTATCTTGCGTACGTCATCAATGCTCAGCAGTACGATGTGGGCGAATATGTTGGAAGCAAATATGTACTGTATCTGCTCTGAAGAATACATATTAATTTCGAGATTGCAGTGTGTGCTCAAGTGGCACAGCCTCATCATCTCCTGCTCAACACATCTTCCCACGTGTATAAAATATCAGTGCTGCAACGACATTGCAGAAATAACAAGAACTCAATAACAATTCACACCAAGTTATTCGAAAGAAATTAAAGGTTATTGGAACTTTTCTATACGTAGATTTTTTTAAATCAAAGAAATATATTCATAACATCAAAAACAAGGTGTGTCCCCTGCTTTAATTAGTATTGGGGAGTTGTCATCTCCATTTAGAGCCCTATGATAGTGGTGGTAATTCCATATACACGTACACATCCTTGAATGCCATTTTATAAATATTACTTATGCAATAATCTGAAATATATAATTTTTAAAATGTTAACTCTAATTCATTTCTTTTTAGATATCTCACAAACTACAAGTCTTAAATATAAATATTTGCAATGAAGTGCTATGATTTTGACAAAAAACTGCCGATGTTTCTGCATGACTTCATGTCATTGTCTATTCTGACCTTTTTTACTTTTTTGCTCGTTCACAGCCAGAATATAATTGGTTGCTTACAATGAGTAAACCCATACACATTAATAGGTAGTACGTTTGCGATAAATGAGAATACTTTACAATACAGGCTTACACTATAGTTCCAATTTGGCGGTAACATTGATGAAGCATGAATGTCATCAATAATCAGAGGAAATGCATTAGACAGAAATGCCCTCCCATTGCGACACGTCAAGTTTTTTCTTCTTCATATTTTGAAAACTTCACCCAGTGAAATGAGTGAATAAATGCAAGTCTGCAATATGAACCGTGATTTTATCCACAGCCCTTCAATGCCGCAATCAATCACGTTCCTGCACGTGAGTTAATATTATTGCCCCATCTCTCTGGTAGTTATCCTCTCGGGCACGTTGGCTCCTTTGGCTGAAATTTCACCATCACTCTCATCCATTGGGCATCATCCCTTCGAGGGATGTGTCATGTCCAGGCGCACTTTTGTCTTTATAAATCTGTCCCTCCGTCTAATCACCAACATGTAATCTTTTGATGCTTTTTTAATACTTTTCTGCCTTTGTTCCATTTTTTTTTATCATTGTCCATGTTTATGATCAGTATCTCATAGAAGACTGAAAGTTAACAGACCTAAATTTTGATTTAAAGCTTTCGTGACTGCAGGGATTCATATTCTTGGTTATTTTGGTAAAGTCACTCGTCCATCTGAATAACTGCCAAATTGCTCTCCGTGGTGCTAACGTTAAAAAAACCCGCCACTTTTTTCAAATTTTCTTGCTGTGGTTTTCACACCTGATGATGATTGCTTGTGTTGCAGTCGAAACGTCGTGAGAATTGTATTGTTTTATATTTGTATTATTTTATTGTTTCCCTTCTACATGACTTTACCGAAAGAACCAAGAAATTAACAGACCTAATAAAGAACCTAACTAATCGTCGTAGACAAATTATGGTAACAGCATTTTGCGATTCTTATATTGTATATACCACATATCGTGTTATGTGATATCTTAATTTGCTACTCCATATACTAGGTTTGTAATACTTGCTGCAGTAATCATCCTACGTTTCTACATTTATAGTTTTTGTACTTACCTGAATGTGGAATATCCTTAATAACAAGTCAATGCTAGTTAATGGGTATACCATCACCATGCGGTGGGGTAAGGTGTGGCTACTACCACTTATTCCAATAAGTCTGGAAACCATGGAAGAATAGGCCAAAATACCATTTAGAACGCCTCTCCTAGAGCTCCTTGTAGTGAAGGCTTCACACCAGTCGTGGTGTGTGCAAGCAATTATAGGGTGTTCTTAATAATACAAATTCACAGCCTAAGTGAATGTCATGTTGCAATGTAGGCCATAATACAAAATTTAGGTGAAACTGACATTTTGACCTTTAAGTTTTAATGTTGCTAACGTTTCAAATCATCACCATTTTTTGTCTCATCATGAGAATGCATTGTCAGACTCATGGATGTAATTTTACTTCAAATTAATATAACTGACGTTTTAAAACAGACTGCCTCCAAATATTGAAAATAATTTCACAACTTTACTCCCAACCATAAATAATAATCATTAACAATAACTTACAAATTATAAAATAAAAAGGTTTGATCTAAATTGTTCCAACGGATCCAAAAAATGCATCTAATCATCAAGGAATTGGATGTTACATTCTTAATTGTTCATCCTTGCAAAACTACTTAAATGTGCCAATGTGCAATGTTATATAAGCGACAGTTCGGCGAGTAAAATATTGTGTAATTTGTATGTATGTATGTTGAACTTCTTTAGCATTGTACGGATGTTGGAAGGACCTAGGGTCCATACTCTTTGGTTTTATTCGGTAAAGTCACGTAGGTAAAAAATAAAATAACAAAAAATCACGACGTTTCGGCCACAACACAAGTGGCCTTCTAAAAATCACGACGTTTCGGCCACAATGAAGGCCACTTGTGTTGTGGCCGAAACGCCATCTGATGAAGGCCACTTGTGTTGTGGCCGAAACGTCGTGATTTTTTGTTATTTTATTTTTTACCTACGTGACTTTACCGAACAAAACCAAAGAGTATGGATCCTTGCAGTCACGAAAGCTTCAAATCTAGAAAGGACCTAAGGGTGTACGTGACCCATGAGAGCTTCCAGGTCCATTTCTCATGTTCTGATTTTATTTTCTGCATAAAATCCTGAGAATTCATCATACTCATAAAAAAATCTATAACAATGTGGTTTATTATATATTTATTGATTAAAAATGTTACTTAAAATATTCAGAGGTACTGGGGATTTACAGCAACGTACCGTTTTTGCGTTAAAAATCGTACTCAACCAATTTGGAAGCCGCTGGAGCTATGCGCTTGTAGTGACATCGCGGATGTCACTGTATGGTGCCGGCCCTAGAGGGACACGGCGTGCAATGTACTCACATCGCGGACGTCACGTATGTAGCAGCATCGTGCATGTCACCGAGTAATGCCGGCTCTAGCAAGGCACGGCGTGCGATGCACCGTCATCGCGGACACCCCGTAAGTGGGTGTAGTACCAGCCCTAGTGAGGGCTTGGTGAGCGCTGGGATAAAGCAGTGGCACCACGCGTGGCGTGCAGTGCTGTCTCCTACTGGAGGGAGTGGGAGAGTATCAACCCAGGGACAGGGTTACCCTGGGCCATGGCACTCTGGTTGACTCCGAAGACACGGGACCGGTAAAGTCAACAGCGGGCCCCCAGGTGGGGGCTAAGGGGTGGTCACGTGTCTGGGGGAAAGTTTTCTCAAGAAGAGTTGAGAGAGAGCCAGAGCTCTCTCGAAGGTGGGCGGGGCCAAAGCCAGAGCCGCGCCCGACCCGGGAGCATACGTATAAGCCGGGTCCCCGCAGGAACCGGGATCGGCGTTGCTCCCGTCATCTGAAGATCTACGTCAAAAAGAGTTTCCAACACGTGGTCCGGAACCCGAGCCACGGTCCGGTCTGTTGTAGCTAACTCCCAGTGTGTTAGTGTAGTTGGACGGGTGGTCCACCACCCTAGGCTGTTATCTGGTAAAGGGGCAGCTACCCCTTTGTGTATTCGTGTTGGTGAAAAAAATGTGTTGCCTATAAGAAGTACGTCTCCGACTCAGTTGGGCCCACTACACACTTTTAAATCTAGTTTGAAAACGCATTTCTTTAGAAATGCTTTTTGTGTTTAGTTTGTTGTCCTTTGCCCACACCTCTGATTAGCACGGTTGTCTGCGTATGGTGCGACACAAGTTCAATGTACATTACATACTCAAGCTAATCTTACTGCTCTATCTCAGTGGTGGTTATCCTCTAGGGCATGTTACATCTATTGGCCACGACTCCATCACCAACCTCGTTCATTGGCTGACATGGAAAATTAGCTTTTTTACCTAATTTAGCACATTCGAGGTCTGGGAACTAATCCATTCTGTGGGATTTCCATGTAGCGACCACTCTTTTCTGTGCACTGGAGTGTGGATAAGAGGCCTATTTAAGTCACTGCAGAAGTAGTTTTATGACATTACCTGTCAGGGGTAATTTTCTGACATGAAAGAATTCACTGCCCACTGGGATGGTTCTGAATACATGTGCATATGTTCCTTGTTATATGACGTGATGCCAATAACATACTTTGAATGTAATTGGGAATGAGGGAGGGTGGGGGAAGAAAATAAAAACGAAAGCACAAACACAGTGATGATAGGGGTCATGCTCCGTAGAAGTAAAATGTCAGCATATTCATATGCGTCATATGGTAACTAAAAAAAACCCATAACGATGACTCAAGGAATCAATGGTTATGCCAAATGAAAGCAGTCTGTGTAAATTAAACCAAAAGGGCATTCTGAAAACTTAATTTGAAAACATTAAAGGATAATTACGGTGAGGGTGCACAATTACCAATGTGGGAAATGTTGACACTTCTATGAATGTTCAAGATGCTTAAGCGATTACATATTTCATGTCAAAGATATAAGACTGGATAGTAATTTGCACACAATGCTGGCAATCACTGCATTCCCAATGGCCTAGTGCAATTACTGTTTGTACTTGCGTCGAGAGTACATTGGTGTGCTTGCATTGAATTTTTATAACATTACACACCTTCTTTACCCCCTACTTTGCTGGATTTCTGTGACATGGATTATTGATTACCAATAAGGATTCCGATCATTTTGCATAAAGAAACTATGGCCTGGGCATATACAGTTTCGATTAAGAACTTTCCAACATTGCTGCCCACTTACTTTAATGATACTCAATATAATGTCTCTAATTTACATGTAACTCCTGATCCATGTGCTCATATTTCTACCTCTGAATGCCATTGTTCAATATTCCTTATTAGATTGTTCAATATCCACATTTACAATCATAATGTCACGGCATTACTTCAAGCACATTGGTAAGTTGCTTTCATTATTTAGTTCAATATTCCCACAGTACTCCAAACCTGGTCTTCCTTGGCTCTGTAATCAAATTTCATCGTGGTCCCTCTTCATTAATTGCCCTAGGTATAAACACTGAGGTGTTTTCCAGTTATATACAAACTTGTTTATTATCCCTCGTGTGATTATACATATTTCCACACTGATTTCGCAATTTAACAATTTTCACAATATATCTTGTTTTGCAAAAAAATTAATCACATGTAAAAATACAGCAGCGAGGGGATACATTCGATTAGGAAATGGGGGACCCTTGTTTTTTGGTATTTGAGAAGAGCTGAAGGTCATGAGTGTTTTTAAATATGCTAGCAAGCAATATGTCAATGTGCTCATGAACTAATCTTCTTGAAAAAAGTGCTTATTTTGTGTTTCAAAAGTTTGCTTCTGTGAAATATGTCCGTATTTATTGCAAGTCCATGAAGTAGTTATTTGAAGATTTGATTTCAATATTGGGACATAGTTTGTGTTTGGTTGCACACTCCAACTCCTTATCAAGTTTTAATTAAGTTTAAAGCAGCAAAAGTGACCTCACGTCATTGGCTGTGGTTCAGCGAATACATTACAGTAATAATTTAGCGTAAATATATATTTCTAAATATTTGATACAAAAGCATTGAGTCTCATAAACGTCCCTGAGTGCAGATATGCAACAGGAGCATTTACATCTTATTTAGCAAGGAGGCAAACCAGCTTTGAAATGTTACTAAATTAAACACATTTCATATAAAAACAAATGATACACTTATTATGACACTGCTTTACCAATAATGCTGTTTAGCGGGGGTCTTTCCGTGTTCGTATGCACGCTTAACAAAACAGTTGAGTATCTAATTTAATGTAGTTTTCTGTGACATATTTTAGATACATCGTTTTCACGTTTTGCAGACGTCGAACAAAAGTGGTGGTCGCAAGGTTAATGCATGTGAAGATACGATTTTCTGCAAGCTGCCCTGATGTGACTAGCCTGTCAAGTACCGTGCATATTAAATGCTTCACCATTAAAACGTCTGCCTTAGTTGTTTGTGTTCTTTTGGCCCTTTTTTCACCATCTCTGAATCATGGATAGACATATTGTACTTGTTTATAAACTAGATTCGAAGCTTTCGTGACTGCAGGAATTACTCTTAGCGTTTTTTAGGGTTGCAGCGATTTCAGATCTTGCTACGTCTGCAGCGATGTGACCCAGGCCCTTGAGATCCACGTCGACATGGACAATGATATCATTAACTGGTATGTGTCTAGGTGTGACTGCAAAGTTTAGCCCTTTAGCTAAAACAGATTTCAGACCATCAGAAATAGAGCTGTTACTGCGATTAATTAGGACTTTGTTAACGTCTAGCTTTTTGGTGTGTGGGTCCGATTTCTTGTTGTTGTTGGATTTGAATCACAGTTCCTATGATCACTGTTACATTGTTTTTGTGGCTTTATTTTGGTGATTTTGAGGACGGTTTAGTCTGGCCATGTTTGTTTGTTGTAGTGCAGAGTTGGCCTGATAACTTTAATCTACATTGTCTTATGGTTGTTATTGTTTGACTTGCATCCCACAGGGATTTTTGCACACAGCGTTGAAATGCGGTGTTTTTTATGGAAGACTTTGTTTTTTACAGGATTTTATTCCTGTTGCGTTTAAACACTTTATGATGTTTATTGTTCATGTTTTTGTTTTGTTGCGGTTGCACCCGAGTCAAGAGCCGCATGGCTCACAGGTTTATACCTAATAAATGAAAAACTGAAGAAAAAAAACTGAATCTAGTTTGAACCACCTCTACGGGGAGGATTTATTCACAACTCACACAACTTCTAATTTAGCAATCTTTGGAAGAACGTAATCAACCGGGCTATGTGTTAACTGTGTGTTAACCGACTCTCTGTGTTGCATTGCATTACACTTCCTAATTTTTTAATAAATTTGCTTTCTCAAACTGCCTATTTCTCTCTCTAAATCTTGCCATGATTGTTTGTTAATAAGTCCATTGTCTCTCCTCCGGCCACTATGGTCTGGAATTCCACACAACTCTCTCATTGTTCTCTACCCCAATCCCTCCCCCTCTCTGTCTGCCCCCCCCTCTCTATTTAAGGCCTCGACACAGAGGGGTTGTCTCTCTGTTTGCCCATGTTGTGTCTCTCTATGTGTGTCTCTGTGTGTGTCTCTCTGCTTGTGTGTATGTCTATGTGTCTCCGTGTCTGTGTTTTGTCTCTCTCTCAAATTTAGCAATCTTTGGAAGAACGTAATCAACCAGGTAGGGTGTTGACTGTTGTGATAGCCGACCCTCTGTGTTGTATTGCATTATATTTCTATGTTTACTATGTTTGTTTTTTCTCATTCATTCTCACCTGAGGATGGTTGCTTTTGTTACAATCGAAACGTCGCATTCTATTATTATTTAATTTCTTTATTTCTACGTGACTTTACCGAAAGAACCAAAGAGTAATACTTGTTTATCCATGAAATGTCCATAATCTTAATTTCTAGCTATGGTTATTGATTTTCTTGGCAGTTATAGTTAACTCTGAATGGGTGAGGTATAAATATAACACTTTCAATGACCAAACTTATGTTGTCAATCATATAAGTACGATACTCTTTGGTTCTATTGGGTAAAGTCACGTAGGTGAAAATAAAATAACAAAAAAATCACGACGTTTCGGCCATAACACAAGCGGCCTTCATCAGGTGAAGGGACGAGACTGTCTGGAGGACAGCGCTGGAGTGAGAAAAGCCACGCTTAGATCACGACCTTTAAGCTGTGTGAGAAGAAAACAAAGCGCCTTGACAAAGGAATTAGCATATAATTTAGCATTGAAATGGCTCATTGAAATAGCTAAGTTAAAGTATACACATCCGCAGAGGCACCCATTGACAAAGGAATTAGCATAGTACGACTCAAACCATGATACCAAATTTATGGACAATATAATGTTGGAAACGTTTTATGTTTTATGTTAGAATTTTGTGTGGTAAATGTGTGGTAAATGTGTGGTAAATGTTGTTGGGAAAACAGGACGAATAATAAGCACGAGACTAAAAGAACATCAGAGAAATATTAAATTCTCCCAAATGCAACTGTCAGCAGTAGCAGAACACGCGTGCCAACAAGGAAAATCAATTGATTTCGATAATGTTGAAGTTTTGTGCAAAACTAGCTACTACTGGCCCAAACTAATTAGATAATCTATCGAAATTGAAAGACATCTAAATAACGTTAACCGTTCAGATAGCTACCGTCTTAGTGCTGCGTGGAAGCGAATCATCAATAAATACATTATTTAAATGCATGCCTACGAAGGGCAGTGTAATTCAATAGGGATTACCGTTGGTAGGGCTATTTTAATAAACAGAATAGACAGGAAGGACAAGTTCAAGGGCTCACATAATGCACATGCATAATGTACGTTGCCTTAGTAATCCCCCCCGCCCCCCCCCCCACATTGTGCAAGAGCGCAGAAGGGTGGTCAATACATCTACGCCTCTATATAAGGAACAAAACAGTAAGACTTCAATACAAATCTGTCTGTCGCCTGATGAAGCTAGTTGTAATTACTGGTGACACGTCGTACTCAGTTTGTAAATGTTGTAGCTTGGCTCTCCAACACACTGGTGTGTTGCACTAGTGACGAATTGGAATGTTCTGTTTACGTGACAACCCTTACTAGTTGGCTGTGTCGGGTGGTAGCGGGTTTTAACGACACGTTTATATATTCTAGATTTGAAGCTTTCGTGACTGCAAGGATCCATACTCTTTGGTTCTATTCGGTAAAGTCACATAGGTAAAAAAATAAAACAAAAACCACGACGTTTCAGCCACAACACAAGCGGCCTTCATCAGGTGAAGGGACCAGCCTGTCTCGAAGACTGCACTGGAGTGAAACAGAGCCAAGCTGAGACTGCGACCTTTAAGTTGTGTGAGAGGGATTAAGGTGCCTCGACAAAGGAATTAGCATGAAAAATTAGCATTTGATTGGTGGACTTAGCATGATGAAAGGTGTAGCACGCGGCAGTGCACCTTTAAGCTGTGTGAGAGGGATTAAGGTGCCTTGACAAAGGAATTAGCGTAAAAATTAGCATTTGATTGGCGGACTTAGCATGATGAAAGGTGTAGCACACGGCAATGCACCTTTAAGCTGTGTGAGAGGGATTAAGGTGCCTTGACAAAGGAATTAGCGTAAAAATTAGCATTTGATTGGCGGACTTATCATGATGAAAGGTGTAGCACAGTGATCGGCACCGGCAGTACACCCGCCTGTGCTGCGAAAGTTTGGGGTACCACTACTTGAAAAAATATACTGTACCAATGAAAATTTGTTTAATGTTTGGTTCGATTTAGAACATCTTTCCAATGGTTGCTTAATTTGAAACCATCTTCTCGGTTGAAATTGTGTCTGTGTTTGTAGATCTGAATTGCCTCGTGAACAAATCTCTGATAAAAACCTGTGGGTTTACAAAGAACCTTGGTATCGTAGAAAATTATATCGTGATCACCCACAGCGTTGTAACAGTGATCAGCCACGGCAGAAGAATTCGTTCTGCCGTGTTTCAAATCTGATTTGTGCTCGCGAATTCGGTCAGAGACATGTCGCTTCGTCTCCCCGATATAGCAATCACCGCAGGTACAACTCAATTTGTAAACCCCGGGGTACTGTAAGTCAGGAATGACATCCTTCACGGATGGGATCAGATCATGAATTTTATGTACTGTATTGAACCGGACCTGGATCTTGTGTTTGTTTAGAATTTTGAATTTTTTTTAGTAAAGCCTGCTATATATGGTAGTGTGATGGTTTTGACCGGAGAATCAAAAGATGCCGCGACCACAAGGTAATACCCATCGCCTTCACACTCACTTCTGCTGCTGTGTCCTCACTGAACTCTAAACAGATTCTGTTTAAGGCCAGCCTCTCTTTAATCTCAGAGAGGATAAGACTACTCCGTTTTGAACTCGATACTTTAGACAGGACTCTCCTACAAGCTCATTTAACGTTAACACGAAAAATGTCACCTTCTGATTGGAACCACGTAGACAACGTGACTGTTTCTTCTGCCG
Source organism: Petromyzon marinus (assembly GCF_048934315.1). Lineage (NCBI taxonomy): Eukaryota > Metazoa > Chordata > Hyperoartia > Petromyzontiformes > Petromyzontidae > Petromyzon > Petromyzon marinus. Next base: position 24,315,623 of record NC_133668.1, on the reverse strand, counting down.
ATTCACTTTCAAACAAATGCAAGGCTAACCTAATTGCCAAATTCAACCACCTATCAAAGGAAAACCCGGTTCCACAGATCACAAAACTAGACACTAACAAAATTGTTATCAATCAGAGTAGCACCCCGATTTCGGACAATCTGAAAACAGTATTGGCTAAAGGACTAAATTTCGCTGTCATCCCAAAACATATACCGATAGATGATATCATTTCTCAGGTCGATGTAGCCCTCACAGGTATAGGACACATCCAAGCAGACGTCGCGAGAGCTGAAATAGCTACTATTCTTAAGAATGCTAAGAAACCCGTTAGCAACATCAGCAAAGATGAACGCTCTGAACTCGCGAAATTAAAAGAGAGACATGATATAGTCATCCTCTCAGCCGACAAGGGCAATACCACTGTAATTATGGATACAACAATAAAATTCAGGACCTACTCAATGATGGTAGTTACTCAAAAATAAAAAATGACCCTACTAATAGCCTAACTATGAAAACCAACAAGATCATTACAAGTTCGACCTCTCTAATTGAACCAACTAAACGTCCCTCCCTAAAACCTTCTGCTGCAAGACCCCCTAGATTCTATGGTCTTCCAAAGATTCATAAAGAAGACACTCCACTACGACCCATCGTATCCACGATCAACTCCCCTACCTATAAGCTAGCACGTTTTCTGTCGGATACCTTGCTACCTTTCACTGGCAAGACCTCCTCAGCAGTACTTAACTCAGCCCAATTGGTTTCTATGGTCAAAGACGTTGTACTATCCCCTGACGATATCCTTGTCAGCTTTGATGTGGTCTCTTTGTTCACCAAGGTCCCGGTACCTGATACCATTGATATAATTGAAAATTTGGTACAACATGGACTAAACCCCGAGGTACCTACGCTGGTCAGGCACTGCCTCACCAACACCTACTTCACTTGGAATGGTTCCTTCTACAAGCAAAATTAGGGTACTCCCATGGGTTCCCCCTTGTCACCAGTGATAGCCAATGTTTTCATGGAGAAATTTGAATCGGACGCCATCCAGACTTCCACCCTCAGACCTTCCCTGTGGAAGAGAAAAGTGGATGACACTTTCGTCATTTGGCCACATGGCCTCCCAGCTCTGAACCCTTTCCTACACCACATCAATTCCAGACATCCCACCATCAAATTCACCATGGAAGTGAAGAAAAATGGCAAGCTACCATTCTTGAATGTTCTGTTTGAGAGAAGACCTGATGGCTCATTGGGGCATTCTGTCTACAGGAAACCCACCCACACAGATTCCTACTTGAAGCCTGATTCCCACCACCACCCAGCCCAAAATAATTATCTCATCAAAACTTTATACCATAGGGCTCATTGCATTTCGGACCAACACCACCTGACCAGTGAATTAAAACATATACACCTGGCCCTCAAAAGGAATGGAATACTCTGACCGTACCATCCGCCAAGCTGTTTCTCCCTCCATACAGAAACAACCACTTGATACTCTGGTCAAAACCATCACACTACCATATATAGCAGGCGTTACTAAAAAGATTAACAAAATTCTAAACAAACACAAGATCCAGGTCCGGTTCAATACAGTACATAAAATTCGTGATCTGATTCCATCCGTGAAGGATGTCATTCCTGACTTACAGTACCCCGGGGTTTACAAATTGAGTTGTACCTGCGGTGATTGCTATATCGGGGAGACGAAGCGACATGTCTCTGACCGAATTCGCGAGCACAAATCAGATTTGAAACACGACAGAACGAATTCTTCTGCCGTGGCTGATCACTGTTAAAACGCTGTGGGTGATCACGATATAATTTTCTCCGATACCAAAGTTCTTTGCAAACCCACAGGTTTTTATCAGAGATTTGTTCGCGAGGCAATTCAGATCTACAAACACAGACACAATTTCAACCGAGAAGATGGTTTCCAATTAAGCAACCATTGGAAAGATGTTCTAAATCGAACCAAACATTAAACAAATTTTCATTGGTACAGTACATTTTTTCAAATAGTGGTACCCCAAACTTTCGCAGCACAGGCGGGTGCACTGCCGGTGCCGATCATTGTGCTACACCTTTCATCATGATAAGTCCGCCAATCAAATGCTAATTTTTACGCGAATTCCTTTGTCAAGGCACCTTAATCCCTCTCACACAGCTTAAAGGTGCACTGCCGCGTGCTACACCTTTCATCATGCTAAGTCCGCCAATCAAATGCTAATTTTTCATGCTAATTCCTTTGTCGAGGCACCTTAATCCCTCTCACACAGCTTAAAGGTCGCAGTCTGAGCTTGGCTCTGTTTCACTCCAGCGCAGTCTTCGAGACAGGCTGGTCCCTTCACCTGATGAAGGCCGCTTGTGCTGTGGCTGAAACGTTGTGGTTTTTGTTTTATTTTTTTACCTACGTGACTTTACCGAATAGAACCAAAAAGTACGTTTATATATTTGCGCGATCTACTGTAACCCAAAAACTTCTATTTTGGATATTGGTCGCGAAAGCCTATGTGTTAAACTCAAATTATTTTGTTAGGTCTAAAAATACAGTGCCAACAAATTCCATGGAATAAATGGGCAGAGTACATTCGATATATGATGTCCATAGGGTCATGTTCAGCTGATTCTATATGAAAGCCTTTAACGATGATCTTCTGAATGTCTATATATTTATCTATCTATCTTTATAAGATCCTTGGTTTATATTGCATTGGATAATCTCTGTTTTTAACAATTTTACCTCAATACCAAAAAAGAATCCAGTTAAAATCAATGGCAACACGAGATTTACAACTAGTGGAAAGCAAAAGAGGCAGATGATAACTCAGAAAATATGGACTGATGGATTGGAAGAGGCACATATGGCCCGTCTAAGTTAACATGCACATGGAGGCAGGGGAGACGTAGCCTGGGGAAAGGTGCCATCCTCACCCCCGCCCAACCTCCACCACCACTGGCAAGTCACGACATGGTGCATCACAGTGGCGATATGTTAACGCCCTCGCCTGGAACACAGGAGGTCGTGGGTTTGATCCCGACCCTGATACCTGTATATTTGGAGTTTTCATGTTCTCCCCGTGGTCGTGTGGATTTTTCTCAGTGTACTCCGGTTTTCCCCTCCACGTTTAGAATAAACTTGCGTTCAGAATATTTGGCTGCTATAATTTTCCACGTGACAAGCCACTTCTTTGAGCTATCATTTGTGGCCAGGTTGCTTCTGTAAAAGAGTTATATAGTGCAGTGGGCCTTACCTGGTAAAATAAAATAGTTTTTTTTTAAGTTTAGTTACCATTGCTCCATAGTATGAATTATAGTATATATTTTATTTGACCTAATTTCATACATCCAGCATGAAACGTTTGATTGTTGCCCAAGCAGGTAGGTTGGAAGCACTTTAAAAAAATGAAAATTTGTAGCTTAATTTCCTCTGAATATGGAATATCCGTCAATATGTGCAAACGGACAGTGTGGTGCTTATCTCAGTTGATGGAACACAGGTAGAAATTCCACATTGTAATGATGGAGGCTGTTCTCTACAATGGACAATGCTGCCTTTCCTAAAAGTGGTACTTATTTTAAGGAAACCAGAAAGATTAGTTTAATTCACAACCTTCAGATTGTGAGTTGAGCTGTTTGATGCAGCACCAAAATATTTTAGGTTTGACACATTTTATTTGATTTTTATACCAACGTGACTTTACCGAAAGAACCAAAGGGTATACAGTGAGGGAAAAAAAGTATTTGATCCCCTGCTGATTTTGTACGTTTGCCCACTGAAAAAAAAATGATCAGTCTTTAATTTTAATGGTAGGTTCATTTGAACAGTGAGATACAGAATAACAACAACAAAATCCAGAAAAATGCATGTCAAAAATGTTATAAATTGATTTGCATTTTAATGAGGGAAATAAGTATTTGACTCCCTCTCAATAAGAAAAAATTCTGGCTCCCAGGTGTCTTTTATACAGGTAACGAGCTGAGATTAGGAGCACACTTTTAAATGGAGTGCTCCTAATCTCAGCTTGTTACCAGTATAAAATACACCTGTCCACAGAAGCAATCAATCAATCAGATTCCAAACTCTCCACCATGGCCAAGACCAAAGAGCTCTCCAAGGATGTCAGGGACAAGATTCTAGACCTACACAAGGCTGGAATGGGCTACAAGACCATTGCCAAGCAGCTTGGTGAGAAAGTGACAACAGTTGGTGCGATTATTCGCAAATGGAAGAAACACAAAAGAACTGTCAATCTCCCTCAGCCTGGGGCTCCATGCAAGATCTCACCTCGTGGAGTTGCAATGATCATGAGAACTGTGAGGAATCAGCCCAGAACTACACGGGAGGATCTTTTCAATGATCTCAAGGCAGCTGGGACCATAGTCACCAAGAAAACAATTGGTAACACACTACGCCGTGAAGGACTGAAATCCTGCAGCGCCCGCAAGGTCCCCCTGCTCAAGAAAGCACGTATACATGCCCGTCTGAAGTTTGCCAATGAACATCTGAATGATTCAGAGGACAACTGGGTGAAAGTGTTGTGGTCAGATGAGACCAAAATGAAGCTCTTTGGCATCAACTCAACTCGCCGTGTTTGTTTAGAGGAGGAATGCTGCCTATGACCCCAAGAACACCATCCCCACCGTCAAACATGGAGGTGGAAACATTATACTTTGGGGGTGTTTTTCTGCTAAGGGGACAGGACAACTTCACCGCATCAAAGGGACGATGGACGGGGCCATGTACTGTCAAATCTTGGGTGAGAACCTCCTTCCCTCAGCCAGGGCATTGAAAATGGGTCGTGGATGGGTATTCCAGCATGACAATGACCCAAAACACACGGCCAAGGCAACAAAGGAGTGGCTCAAGAAGAAGCACATTAAGGTCCTGGAGTGGCCTAGCCAGTCTCCAGACCTTAATCCCATAGAAAATCTGTGGAGGTAGCTGAAGGTTCGAGTTGCCTCGAAACCTTAATGACTTGGAGAAGATCTGCAAAGAGGAGTGGGACAAAATCCCTCCTGAGAATGTGTGCAAACCTGGTGGCCAACTACAAAAAACGTCTGACCTCTGTGATTGCCAACAAGGGTTTTGCCACCAAGTACTAAGTCATGTTTTGCAGAGGGGTCAAATACTTATTTCCCTAATTAAAATGCAAATCAATTTATAACATTTTTGGCATGCGTTTTTCTGGATTTTGTTGTTGTTATTCTGTCTCTCACTGTTCAAATTAACCTACCATTAAAATTATAGACTGATCATTTCTTTATCAGTGGGTAAACGTACAAAATCAGCAGGGGATCAATACTTTTTTCCCTCACTGTATAAAGTAACTTTAAAATAATAATCAATGTGGAAATTATCCTGTGTCACTGTAGTAAAAGTTGCTTCCACAGCACATTTCACAGGGTTAATTAACTGTTACTTTATTAAACAACATATATTTTCCCTGAATTCATTACTTTATTGACTTTTTTCTTGCTATTCAAAACTACAGATGGAATAATTAGAGGAAATATATGGTGAAAATTATTATGGTACTTATGATTTAAATAACGGCCCCAATTCAGCATGAATTACAATATTTTGCATGCAAAGGGTGTCCGAACATTGATTTACAAGCTTGTATTTATGGTTTAAGTTGTGCTGAGTGCTATGACTGATAGGTAGATTTGATGCTTTGTTGGTGAAAAGCATTGGATCTTTTTATCCTTGAAAGTGTTGCGGCTCCATCTGTTACCCAATTAAAGTTGGACTATATCGGTGACAATTGATCACATGTTCGTGTATTAAAGTTACAACTGATGGTGATGACAATGACTGGGATGTATGCGAGCCATGTGTAAGCTACAAGTTTCACAAAACATACATGCTATTATTTGTGCCAGGATAACTGAGCCCACCACTCTATACTTTAGTCATGGATTACAACCTCAAGCTCAATGTTCATAAAACAATGCAATATTTATTTAAAGTAATCCTAAGAAAAATGATGATTGTATTCTGACTTGTTTAATTGTTTTTAGAACAGATCACAATTTTACAAGTGGAAATTACATTACAAAATAATGTACGTTCATTTATTTCAGCCGTCATTTTTTTTATTACTCTGCAGCATACAAAGTATTTTGTGGATGTAATTAGTATGCCAACGCTGATGTAAGTTATTGTGGAGATTAAACAACATAGCGTATTCTTAGTACACTGGACCCAATACTATAAATATGATCTCACATTTTGTAAAACATAAATACTACTTAATATTATTTAACAACACACACTCACATGTAATTATATTATGCATTATGTCACTGATCGTTGTCATGATTTAACCGCTATGAGATGGACTCCCTATGCTGGCCGCATTGCCTGTATTCCTGTGCAGTGGATTCAAGGCCATACACAGTAATAATCTACTGTCTGAGACAACATTGATTTAAAAAACAAAAATAAAAGAAAACAATTAAATCACGACGTTTCGGAGGCAACACAAGCTTCCGTCTTCAGGTGGAATAGTCACAGAAGAATATCTGTGTCAAGTGCACAGCTCTGAGACGATTGGGTTTATATCTAGGTTAGGGGGGGGGGGAGGAGCCAGAAAGGAAAGTGGGTGGGTGGGAGGGCTGAGTTAAGCCGTTTTTGAAAAGGATTTTGACAACGAAGAAGCAGTTTATGTATAGGTTAGGGGGGGGGAGCCAGAAAGGAAAGTGGGTGGGTGGAGCCAGAAAGGAAAGTGGGTGGGTGGGAGGGCTGAGTTAAGCCGTTTTGAAAAGATTTTGAAAACGAAGAAGCAGTTTATATATAGGTTAAGGGGGGGGGGGGGCAGAAAGGAAAGTGGGTGGGAGGGCTGAGTTAAGCCGTTTTTTGAAAACGAAGAAGCAGTTTATGTAAAGGTTAAGGGGGGGGGGGGGGGAAGAGCCAGAGAGGAAAGTGGGTGGGTGGGAGGGCTGAGTTGAGCCGTTTTTTAAAAACGAAAGAAACAGCTAAAGTTTGGCATACCACCACTGGAAATTGCTGTACAACTAAAAAGCAGCTAACGTTTGACTTGATTTATAACATCTTTCCAATGGTTGCTTAATTTGAAGCCATCCTCTCGGTTGAAGTTGTGTCTGTGTTTGTAAATCTGGATGGCCTCGTGGACAAATCTCTGATAATAACCGGTAGGTTTGCAGAGCACCTTGGTATCGGAGGAAACAATATCGTGATCACCCACAGCGTTGTAACAATGATCAGCCAGGGCAGAAGAATTCGTCCAGGAACACATTGCCAGTGAACTCAAGCACGTACACCAAGCTCTCAAGGCTAATGGTTACTCCGACTACACAATCCGCAAAGCCATCACTCCAGCCATGAAGAAGGATCCTCTTGAGGAGCCATCCAAAACCATCACCTTACCCTACATTGCGGGGGTCACAAAAAAGATCTCCAAAATCCTGAATAAACACAAGATCCAGGTCCAATTCAACACAGTACATAAAATCCGTGGTCTGGTTCCGTCTGTAAAAGATGTGGTTCCAGACATACAGTACCCAGGCGTCTACAATCTAAGTTGCCTCTGTGGTAGCAGCTACATTGGAGAAACCAAATGACATATCTCGGACCGCATCCGTGAACATAAAGCAGACTTGAAACACGGTAGGACGAACACCTCAGCCGTGGCAGATCACTGTTATAATTCAGTAGACTCACATGACATTGACTTCTCCAAGACAGAGGTTCTCTGCAAGCCATCCGGCTACCATGAGAGATTCATTCATGAGGCCATCCACATATACAAACACAGAGACAATTTCAACCGAGAAGATGGATTCTGGCTTAGTAACAATTGGAAAGATGTTAAAAAACCATTTCGGTTCTTAATTGATTGTATTTTACGGTGACTTTCAGACCGCAGCCCATTCGCTGGCACTGCCTCTGAATACCTTTTACACGACGGTCAATGGTATGGTTTATAGTATGTTGTATAATAATAAATAGTATAACATTGTAATGTTTAACATAATTCATAAGGCAATATATAGTATCGTAATTGTATAGTGAATATGTTAGAGCTTACACAGTAGGGTTGGTAGAATAATACATAGTGTAATATTACAAGTCTAATATTTTACAGTCTAAAGTATTGGGTAGTGTATAGTAACGCATTGTATAATTCAAGGGTGGGTTTGTCTTTGGCAGTGTATATTACGGTGTATAGTCGTGTAATGTAGAAAAAAGTTTAGTTGGAGACATATCAATATAATGCATAATGTTAGAGCTTACATTGGGCTGTCTATACGATATTATACAATGTAGTTTAGATTGGAAGGTATAACATTGCAATGTATAGTAGTCTAGTTTATAGCATGGTTGCAGCACAACACAGGACAGAGCAGCGCATCGTGGCTGCTTCTCCACCTCCTCCGTTCCGAGCATAGATGGACTCGTCCGTCTGAACAGGGCTCGTCGTTTTCCGTGGTGCTAACTTTGAAAAAAAAAACGCCACCCATTTTTTCGCCATATGGCATTGTAATGTATAACGACTTATTGTTAGTAGCTCAGCTGATTGGAGAGTATATAGAGTTTATTGATACCATTGATGTAGTTTATATTTTAGTTTTGTATTAGTTTACTATATGGTATTCATTATATAGTGTAGTGTATACCCAGTTACTTTATGTTAATAGCTCAACTTCTTGAAGAATATATTGAGTACATTTATTATATTGATGTAGTTTATACTTAGTTATTTCACATCGGTTTATTGTATGATAGTTGGGTAGTTGCAGTCCTTTGGCGTCCATATACTAAATGCCTCTGTTGATATGCAAACTTTGACTTTAACATAGCTATTTCCGTGACCAGTCACATGCTAATCCCTCATATTAACATCATGCTAATCTCCCAGTTACATGCTAATTTCTGACTTTAACACCCTGCTGATCCAACACTTTAACACAGCTATTTCAATGCTAAATTCTCCTGTTTGATATGTAAACTCGTTTGTCAAGGCACTTTACTTCTCCCACCTAGCTTAAAAGACGCTGCAAATCTTAGCGCTGTCGTCCCGACAGTTCTGTTCCTTCACCTGAAGAAGGCTACTTGTGTTGTGGCCAAAACGTTGTAAGAATTTTATTTTAATGTTTTATTTGTATTATTTTATTTCCATTCTACGTGACTTTACCAAAAGAACCAAGAAGATATTGGAGTATAGTTGTGAAATCTACTCATAAGTGACAATTAATGCTTACACTGTACAGTGAAACGATATAAATCACAATATGAGCAAACAAATATAATTTTTCAACTGAAGTTGTTCCTTTGCAAATTGAGCATTACTTTATCTACTCAACGTACCATATATATATAAAAAAAACTACTCATATAATATGAGCTAGTGGTAATTAGTATCATGGTTATTGGGTTGGAAATGGCAAGGGCAAAAATGAGACTAGGAAAGAGATTACCTCTTGGGGTGTGTGCATACACCGTGGGATTTTGTGGGAAAGCTGATTAATGGCACAGGGCCCATCGGCTGAAAATAAGTAATGGGTTTTGTGAACAAAATTAGATTAGTGAAGCCACCCTCATTCCATGCTTATAATCCTCAGGGTTATTCAGATTACTGTACCTATAACAACGGATAACAACTATTTGTATGAAGCATATACCTCGATACCCTATATAGAAATGTGACCAATAATATAGGGTGAACTTTAATGGGTAATTTATTGTGTTTTACAAATTGTACAACATTCAAAATGTAGTCTAAGGTTTGCCACTTTGTTGTACTGTATTATAATAATGAGGAACGTATTTGCAAACCGCTCTCAAGTCATAAGATGGACTATCGATAAGGAGTGGCAGAGTCCCACTGGTCCTTAATATGTAATTAACTAATTAACATGATCTACAAGGCTAGTACTCCCATGATATACATATCTTCTGAATGGAGCAATGTCATAAAACAAAATTCAAACTGCTCCAAAATGATTTGCTCAGCCCTTCCAGACCATATACTCTACATGTAAAAAAAAACTGTAGTCCAGAATGGTATCAAACAAACGACCACGGAACGTTGTGGGGTTAAGACATGAAGCTTGCAGCTGGACGTGCGATCACACTCTGTAGCATACGAATCTTGCCAGACGACACATCCACACCATTCTAACATCTGGATTTCCACATTCCTTTTAGGGATCCCACAATTCATTCGGTTTTTGCTTTGGATGACTGACTGGTTGGCGAGATTGCCTCAATGGAGGATAGAGGAATATCAGCGGGACAGCCTGAGCTGAAATGAGGGCATGACACTGGGTTCGAGCACAGTGCGCGGAGTTATCACTTCAAATATGGCACCAGGCTGCTGCTCTCGCTCAGTCAACGACACTGCATTAGCATGGGCTATTGCAAAATAAATTAGCATGGGCTATTACAAAATAAATTAGCATGGGCTATAGTAGAATACAGCTTGCTCTGTTTAATCACATCTTATCGTTTAATGCTAATCTAAACATACTAATGCAAATATTTTTTGTTAAAGCACATAATTATCATTAAAGCTAAATGAAGTGATGGAGATGTTATTTTTACGCGGAACAACGTTAGATTATTGCCCATATAAAAGGGTGGTGTCGTAAAAATATCACTTATAGGCCTGATATCGCAAATTACTTGAGCGTGGAATAACCATGGCAAACAATTAACCGAGCATGTAATTATTCTCGTAAATGTAAGTATTGCGGAAATATCAAACTTAAATGTAAAATATAAAAAACTTCTATAACGGCATTCGTCCTATTCTTAGCTCTTTCGGTAAAGTCACGTTGAAGGGAAACAATAAAATAATACGTGACTTTACCGAAAGAGCTAAGAATATGAATTACTGCAGTCACGAAAGCTTTAAATCAAAGGCATTCGTCCTGTGAGCAGCAGCTGCACACTGTGGCGTTACATGTGGCGACTCATTGAACACATGGACGCCACACCGATGGTTCACAACAGCATTTGAAAGCTCATACGAAAGGTAGGTGATTTTCAACGCACATGAACGTAGCTTGTAACACGGACAATGTGTCACTGAATATTTGGATCTCCACCCACCTTCCGTGGTGTAGTGGTGAGCATACTGAGGTGGAAATCCAGCGGTCGCCAGTTCGATCTCTTTGAGTGGTAGCTGAAACAAATGAGCAATTTTTTTTTAATCGCCCCTTACCTCTGTCCACCCAGCAGTATGAGTACACAATGAAGCTGATCATTAGTTATCCGGTGCGCGATTATCCGGCTGCTTCCAACATTATGTCTGTTTCCAAATTTATCCATCTTCTTCCAACATTATCCGGCTGCTTACAACATTATCCATTTGCATCCAACATTATCCGGCTGCTTCCAACATTATCCATCTGCTTCCAACATTATCCATCTGCTTCCAACATTATCCGGCTGCTGCTTCCAACATTATCCGTCTGCTTCCAACATTATCCGTCTGCTTCCAACATTATCCATCTGCTTCCAACATTATCCGGCTGCTTCCAACATTATCCGGCTGCTTTCAACATTATCCGGCTGCTGCTTCCAACATTATCCATCTGCTTCCAACATTATCCGGTTGCTTACAACATTATCCATCTGCATCCAACATTATCCAGCTGCTTTCAACATTATCCGGTTGCTTTCAACATTATCCGGCTGCTGCATCCAACATTATCCGTCTGCTTCCAACATTATCCAGCTGCTTCCAACATTATCCGTCTGCTTCCAACATTATCTGGCTGCTGCTTCCAACATCCATCTGCCTCTAATATTGTCCATCTGCTTCCAACATTATCCATCTGCTTTCTACATTAACTGGCTGCTTTCAACATTATTTGGAAAAAAACGCTCTAAAGGCTGTAACAACAGTCTGGCGATTGGCACTATGTGCGTGAAAAAAGAAAGTAGCTATGCTTCATTTAAGTGTTAAATACTACATACAGTACATTAAACACTACATACAACTTAAACAATGAAAATACTGCACGTATATACATCACCCCTTGCAGAGTCTTCGAGATTGGAGTGGAAAGTATGGTACAGTAAATACAGTAACTATTTTTACAGTCGATATTTATTTTTGTCTATTTGTATGTTTATTTATGCCAATTTCATACAGTAAGCAAGTAAAACAAACCTAAAAACATGTCACACTAAAATGTGCAAAAATAAGTTATTTAAAATCATGATGTAATTATCCGGCGGATAATCGATGATCTAATGTAGTTAGTTGTTTGGCAAGTCCCGTATGGTGGGGTAAAGTGTGGAAGTCTCCCACCGATTCCAAGACCTCTGACCTCAGTCAAAGATAGACCAAAAACACCATCTAGAGGGGCTCACAGTGCCTCCTTCTAGTGGGGGCATTTTCCACCAACTGTGGTATGGGCAAGATATTTCAGATGTTCTTTTATTACATATCCTGTGATATTTGTATCAATTTGGTTATTTTTTCCACGAGCAATTTAACTAATTTGCTAAGTGCTTACTTGTTTTCTATATTTATCTGAGAACACATGTAATATACTATTATTTTAACGGGGTGCACTAAAGACATTCAAAAATATAAAAACTGGTATGAGCAAGACATTTCAGAGCTTGAGGTGAAAGGCATGATACATCTCAATCAATTTAGGTACACATACAAATTCAGATAGACAGCATGACAATTTAGAAAGTGCCCGAAGAGTCACGGAATTAAATAGATTTTTTTGATTTCACCATTTATTGACAATTTTGAGGCATACACTCTTTTCGACATTTGAGAGTGCACCACAGCCTCACCTAATTCCATTTCAACAAGGCCTCTCTGCTGGCCTATCTTTATTCAGATGTAGCATACTTGTAATACTACCATTCCACCAAACAGAACAACCTTTCACCATGGCCATACATATGTGAAAAATATCTTCATAGCTCTCGGATTTCTCCAGTCTTAATAGAGATTCTGATAGTTGTATTCATGTTTAAAACATGAATATCGAGGCATGTTATTTTGGATCGAATGGAAAATATAATTTTGCCAATAATAAAACTGTATTTTGAGCATTTCATTGCTGAAACATGTCATGTAATTGATTTGTTTTTACTTTTAAAGCTTGTTTGTGAGAACCAAAATTAATTTTTAGATTTTCTTTACGAATGCATTTACTGTGTGATAATTAATGGAATTAAATTGTCACTTTTTAGCCATACTTAAGCTGTGTTTAAGTCTTAAGTTTTTTTTTTAAACATACATTCTATCAATGTGCACCATGAATCCAATGTTATTGTAAAGAGGCTGAAGATACTGACTGCAACAGCGTATGGGTAGAGAAACGAAGGAAAGAGTGAATTCCTACTGAAGTCAGGCATTTAGTTTCAGGCCAGAGGAGCATAGCCACGAAGCCCAGAATGTCTCACTATGCCCCATCTTCCCACCACGTGGTCTAGGGCCATGCCAATATTTGAGAGTTGCTCTACATTTTCAATAAAATTAATTATGGCCCCAATGGTTGGATGATCAAGAGAGTGTAGGTTGCTCTGAAATGTTCCTTGCTCTCCACTGAAACCCCTACTTACGTGTTCAAGGTTAACTAAAACAAATTGTGAAACATTTCTGTAAATATAAAAACCTGTCATGTGAAACTAAAAAGGCTTCTACTATACGAGTTGCTAAATGGATAATGCTGTAGATTAGAATTTAAATAAGTTAGAATAAATAATATAAAGTTATCTTCATTTTATGTCATAAATTTGTCAAATTTGCAAAAAGATCTGTCAGATTCTGAATGTTGTTCACCCTTATTGTGGTTCTGCAAGTGGAGTTTTATTTATTTAATATCCTGTGGTGGCATCAATGTTTGCAGGACAATACATTTGCTCGGAGAGTTAAAACTAACAACTGGACAAAACAGATAATTTAATTGCACTGTAAAGTGCATTTTAATTGGAAAAGGAAAGTGGTGATGAATTCTTTTTTCTCACTACTTCAGCACATAAGGGCAATTGTGTGCCTTGTGTTTTGTATTGACTGACGTGCAAGAAATAGAGAGAGAGCGTATTTAAACAATGCGGGTGTCATTCCAATATCACCTCAATCATTCCACAGTGCTAAAGAGCACAAATGTTCAAATAGAGTTTTTTTTTTAAAGTTACACAAAGCTGAGCCTTTTTATTTAAGCTGCAATTTGTCCTGTATGCCACACAAATGTGAATGATGTATAACATGTGATTGAAAAGGGTGAAACACAGAATTGATGGATCTAACAATCTTTATTTAAATGGTTAATAACTGCTCACAAACATATTAAAAAGCACCGTAACTAAGTGGAAAATATGTAAAAACTTTGCATCAGAAGATTTAAGGGAAGCCTTAAATTAAGGGAAGCCTTAAATCTGCAAACGAATGATGATGCCCTCGTTTTGGAAGCAGAACTTATTTTAATAGCCTTTATTATTATTATTTCACTTAATTATTATTTGATGTTCATTGAAATATAATTACTACATGTCTTCCATTGGGTAAACCACATTGTCTTTCCACATTAGGCAATTCCCTGTGTCTATCTAATTTTGGATGGTCACTGATGGCCATAGCTACAGTTTGTTTTAAACTCACACGGTGTAATGAAATGCATTCCGATTACATAGGGTCTGCTGATTATAGAGATACTAGAGTCCCTTTGCGGGACTGCTGGTCTGTTGCTCATGCATAAGCATGATATTAAAGGGGCTCAATGCCCTTTATAATGACGATACCCTTATTTGTGGGTTCCATGGATACCCCCTCAGTTTTCTGAATTCCCAATAGCAGGTGCTGCTCATGGCGATATCAGAGTGATGATACAGCAATGAAATTCACAGCTCTGCAACATATCGTGCATTCTTTAGAAATGCCATTCGGTGTAAAAGTGGGCCCCATGTTCCACTGCCATAAGTTATGAACTCGTGAGTACCTCAGGCATCTTCAAAGTTATGCTATTTGCTATTGTTCATTCCGTTTGCATCATGTTGGTTGGTCACATCATAATGTTAGTTTTAATCTGAGACAGTTTAGCCTTTTAAAGAGAAATATCACATGCATATTTGAAGTTGTATTGAAGATTTCACTGCGAGTGTTTGAAATTAATTATTCATCACTGATATTAGACGATAGAACAACCAGAATAAGATCATGGAAAAACACACCTTATGGTTAATGTTATCACATTGGGTTATAATTGTTATTTTAGAATCATCTTACAAGGTAGGATGGTATACATTGTATGAATTTGAAGGATTACTATAAATAGGTCAAATGGGTTTGTTGTAATCCAACTGGGTGGTGTTGTCGTTAGACCGCAACACAATTGAAAGAAAGTGGGATTAAATTTGGGTTAGGGGCCACCTCCAGTTATAAGCCTTCTAAGGTCAATAAATTGACTGCCACTTTCTTGGAGGCCAACAAATGTCATCCCGCACCACTGTTGGCTACATACGGTGCAAAAAAAGCTCAACATACATACATTGCAAAGAGAGACTGTCCTCTGTCATGGAAATGTGGAATTTATATCACTGGTTATGAGGTGATCAAGAGAGACAAAACGCTGTTCTATTGCTTGAGCAGTAAGTTCCTTTGACTTCAGTACACGGTACTAAATGGGCTAAATGATGGTCTAATGTTCTAATCAGCCCGTATTTCGTATATATCTGCCAGTTGTCAATGCACCTCCGATTTTCACGGTTGGCTACGTACGGTGCAAAAGAAGTTCAACATACAGTGAGGGAAAACAGTATTTGATCCCCTGCTTATTTTGTACGTTTGCCCACTGACAAAGAAATGATAAGTCTATAATTTTAATGGTAGCTTTATTTGAACATCGAGAGACAGAATGACAACAACAAAAATCCAGAAAAACGCACGTCAAAAATGTTATAAATTGATTTGCATTTTAATTAGGGAAATAAGTATTTGACCCCTCTTAAAAACATGACTTAGTACTTGGTGGCAAAACCCTTGTTGGCAATCACAGAAGTCAGACGTTTCTTGTAGTTGGCCACCAGGATTGCACACATCTCAGGAGGGATTTTGTCCCACTCCTCTTTGCAGATCTTCTCCAAGTCATTAAGGTTTCGAGGCTGACGTTTAGCAACTCGAACCTTCAGCTCCCTCCACAGATTTTCTATGGGATTAAGGTCTGGAGACTGGCTAGGCCACTCCAGGACCTTAATGTGCCTCTTCTTGAGCCACTCCTTTGTTGCCTTGGCCGTGTGTTTTGAGTCATTGTCATGCTGGAATACCCATCCACGACCCATTTTAAATGCCCTGACTGAGGGAAGGAGGTTCTCACCCAAGATTTGACGTTACATGGCCCCGTTGATCGTCCTTTTGATGCGGTGAAGTTGTCCTGTCCCCTTAGCAGAAAAACACCCCCCAAGCATAATGTTTCTACCTCCATGTTTGACGGTGGGGATGGTGTTATTGGGGTCATAGGCAGCATTCCTCCTCCAAACAAACACGGCGAGTTGAGTTGATGCCAAAGAGCTCCATTTTGGTCTCATCTGACCACAACACTTTCACCCAGTTGTCCTCTGAATCATTCAGATGTTCATTGGCAAACTTCAGACGGGCATGTATATGTGCTTTCTTGAGCAGGGGGACCTTGCGGGTGCTGCAGGATTTCAGTCCTTCACAGTGTAGTGTGTTACCAATTGTTTTCTTGGTGACTATGGTCCCAGCTGCCTTGAGATCATTGACAAGATCCTCCCGTGTAGTTCTGGGCTGATTCCTCACCGTTCTCATGATCATTGCAACTCCACGAAATGAGATCTTGCTTGGAGCCCCAGGCCGAGGGAGATTGACAGTTTTTTTTTGTGTTTCTTCCATTTGCGAATAATTACACCAACTATTGTCACCTTCTCACCAAGCTGCTTGGCAATGGTCTTGTAGCCCATTCCAGCCTTGTGTAGGTCTAGAATCTTGTCCCTGACATCCTTGGAGAGCTCTTTGGTCTTGACCATGGTGGAGAGTTTGGAATCTGATTGATTGATTGCTTCTGTTGACAGGTGTCTTTTATACAGGTAACAAGCTGAGATTAAGAGTGTGCTCCTAACCTCAGCTCGTTACCTGTATAAAAGACACCTGGGAGCCAGAAATCTTTCTGATTGAGAGGCGTCAAATACTTATTTCCCTCATTAAAATGCAAATCAATTTATAAAATTTTTGACATGTGTTTTTTCTAGATTTTGTTCCTGTTATTCTGTCTCTCACTGTTCAAATAAAGCTACCATTAAAATTATAGACTGGTCATTTCTTTGCCAGTGGGCAAACGTACAAAATTAGCAGGGGATCAAATACTTTTTTCCCTCACTGTATATATAATGGTGCATTTTATTTAAGTAATGTTTATAATGTTTGTGCAGGTGCTGCATGCTTAATTATTTCCACAAAATACGAAAAGTAATGGACAAGAACAGCAATATTTCTTATTTATGAGTACAGTCTGTTCTTCTATGACGCAGTAGTTGTGTTTCTGAAGAACACCGCGTTATGGTAAAATCGCGTTAAAATAACCATTGATTGAATGGGAATTTAAGGGTTAGGGGGTGGTAGGTTTCGAAAACACCAATATGACTGCCATTTTTCATAATAATGTTTCTTATTGTTGATTTTTATAATTACTGTGTTTTAGTCTGATAATATAATTCATGAATTAAATAAAAACATGAAAATTAGTGAAAAATTGCATGCTACAGTATTAGTCGCTAAGCCACTCATTGTAATTAAAATCAAGAAAGTTGCATGCAAAGCGAGACAAATAATATAGGGTAAGCCACAGTCCACGATAACACGTGATATGCATATGCAGGCTTAACAAAGACTGAGGCACATTCTGGATAGTATCTAGAAGCATCCAGCAGCATTCCCGCCTTGTGTGATGCTACGCCGAGGTAGCCGCACAGCCGCTTATTCTCTACGCGCGCGACATAGTTCTGTTCACTCAATTGCGTTATATCCAATTCGCATCTGCGTTGTAAAAAAATGTGTTCCCTAATACATTCATCTCTTTTTATCCAATTCGCCTTATGAAAACGGGCGTTATAGCAGAAATGACTGTGCAGTATATGGCAAATCGAAATTATAATGTATTGTAGGAAAACATCAACAATACCTAACTATAACCTGTCTTTTGTTTGGATGTGTTGCAACAATTTGTAACCATTATAGTGCCTTAGTTTGGCCCTATGAGATTAATATAACTTAACATTAACTCTTACTGTAAAAGCAATGGTGACATAGTGTACAAATCGCTCGGCAAACGTGAAACGGTGATAATTAGCTATCAATACCTTTCACTGTGGGTACCTTGCAATGGTGTCAGCGGTTCTGCTTGCGATAATGGGTGTTTGAAGCCTAAATGTGGATGCATGGCTGGGGAAAGAAAAGCTCGTGTACAACCCTGGCACAGCCACGTGTCATCAGCACTTCACATCATAAGCTGGTTGTTTGAAGAGGAAAAAAAACAGGAGAAAATGACTTTCGGATATGATCTGCAGCCCAGGTGGGCACTCACACTGACATTGTTTACTGCTTTGATTCCATCGAGGCTGATAGTAGCATGCCCACCAGACACAGCATTGCCACTTGCATTGGTTAATGGTTATGGAGGAGTCCGGAGCCAGGGCACTTGCCTTTTCTAGGGAGAAAGGGTGCATTCGTGGGCGGTGCACTCATCCCTCATCCATATAGCATAGCTATAATTGCAGACAAAAAAGAATAAATGTTTGGTGCTATCCAAAATGATTTGTATACAATGTAAGATATTGTAATGGACCATTTTTACACTGGTAGACATTTTTCAATGTTCCATTTGTCCACAATCCGATATATGTAAATATAATAACAAACTTTTCTATTAATACGATAGAAAACAAACGTTTCCTTTTGGGCTTTTTTAATTTGTTTTGTAATCACATATGGAGGGGGAGTCTTGGCAGTGGTGAGCGCATTGCGCTGTGAACCCCGGGGGACCCGAGATGATTTCTGGCCACGGACAACATCAGTGGCGAGTGATAACTAACTGGCCCTGCACCCCCCTCCGACTTAGCCAACTCCATTGACCAATCAGAATCTCTATTTTCACAGATGTCCAATATGTGGGAAATATGGTCAAACAACCCCCATGACCGAAATGGCATGGGCGAAACCTTCACACAGCAGTGGATTAAGAAAAGGCTGTTAATTAATTATTACCTTTTAAATATAAGCATTTCCAAATAATAAACCCAGACATTGTTAAAAGGAGTTTAAAATTCAATTAACTGATTTTGTACATCACGAAATGTCTGTGCTGTGGCTTAAAATATACGACAATTGCATTCAAAGTTTGCCTTATTCAAATTTTTAAAAATGCACATAAGAACGGATTCACCATTAACGAACCTCAAAATAATTTCACAATATTTAACCTGCTAATGTTATGGCCGATATAGGCATTTGCGACTCCCACTTAGCCGAGTCTCTCAGGGGGTGACTTTAATCTATGTCAAATCACTGCACAAGGCCTTAATTTGCATTCATTGCTTCCCTCATCATTCCGCAGATGACGATAGTTAAATTGCTTTTCAGCATGAACCCCATATATGTGTAGCAAGGTCATCTTTTTGTTTTTTATAAAATCACAGAGGTTTGCCTTTCATTGTACCCATCATGTAGACTTTTTAATAATGCAGTGTGATTAAAATGAAGGACATTAAGAGCAATGGCTCAAATGAATTATTATATTCATACACTCCATTTTTTGTTAAAAGACAAGATGTGTATGACGAATTTTCACTGGCCAATCATTGTCTCCGGCCATAGGCTATTGCCTATAAATAGTGAGAGTGGTGTCCCACTCAACTGAGTGTGGGCCAGCACTCATCTCCTTTTATAGCCCAAAGCCAAGGGGAACGATTGCAAAATGTTCACATCACATTTACCCATAGAAGAGTCCCTGATATCTTCCTACAAAGTAGTGCTTATTTTATCAATACTGGAGAGGTGAGAAAGGCTGCCGTTTCATGTATACTACGGGTGTAATTACACACTGGATTATATTAATTGCCAATCAGTCAATCCAAGATCAGTAATGTGCCATATTCAATGGAGCTAGATGGCATGGAGAACATTAAACTAAACGTAAATTCCAGTCTTCAAACCACCGATTGTCATGGCTGAGCAACTTCATTTGGCAGACTGGGGCTGAATATGAAAAGCTACGTTCTGCTGTCCTAAGCCAAGTGGATTTCACACGCAGCAGCAGTTCCATAGCAGATGAGCATTGATTTCGTGATGTTACAAATGGATAGATGGCATTGCCCAGGCAAGTTGATTGATCGGTTGTCTTTGCTACGAAAGCGAGTGCTGCGACCTTGAATTGGGACTCTTTTCTGCACCAGTTCAGCTCCATCGAAAGGTTTGGACAACTCATGAGACCTAGGGCCAGGCAAACGACTCTGGTGACGAGGTTGTTTCACAGATGCTGGAAACGTCTATTAAGGCCACTGTTTACTCCATATAGCAGAAAGTTACAACAATCAAGGCATGTGTAAACTTGATTACATGCCATGGCATGCGCCATTGGTATATGTGTGGTGTTGTAAATTTGAGGCAGATGACTTCTTGTCTTTTTCTTCCCGGGACACTTTATTCACAATGTCAATTTTACAACACTTGTTGCAGCATGCCGGGATTCCGCCATGTAGGCTGCTCGATCGCTCTCTCACTCGCCGCCTCCCGGTCTCACTCTCTACAATCCTCTCCTTGATACCACGGCAGCCCCGGGGGTTAAGCGTGCCGACGTACGGACTGCGCTCACGCCCCTAGCATCCCTTATCCCTAGCCTATACGAGCCCACACAGGACCACTCCCACCCAGGGATACTCTAGCTAGCCCGTGCGGGTCCGGCTTCAACTTGTCTTGTCTTCTGTCTTCAGCCCACTGCCCCTCCGAGCTCGTTTGCTCGTCTTATATAGCCCTCGCCACCCTTCCAGAACATTCTGTCCGGAAGATTCCTCTATGTGATTGACAGGTAACGGTCTCTTCAATTCCGGTCCACGCCCTACTTTAATTACACCAACGGTCTTCCCGCACCCGGCCGCCCCCAACGTTGCCCAGCCGCGTCGCGTTGCCGTGGCAACGCTCGCAAACTGCCTTCCCCTGGCAGCCGAGCGCGTACATGCAGCCGTTATAGACACGCGCGCGTTGTGCCACTACATATGCACTTTGTGATGTGACGTAGAACTTCGGGTGTGGTAAGTGCATGGTCAGAGTAACTAACTGATACTTGATTCAAAAGGTCAGGTGTTTGTCCAGTGCCATCATGTGGCAACTTCAAATTGGAACATGTTGTTATGGAAACTGCCCACCACGGTCAGACGTCATGACTTCTAACGAGTTGGAAGGATCTATGGGCCTTTGACGTTGAGGGGTTACGTTGTAGGTTGTTACGTTGCAGGTTGTTATATTGTGGCTTTGTTACGCTGGAGGTTATTTCACACTGGTCAGTGTTGTAGAGCTGATGTACGGTGTTTCTCCATGGCTGTACCGATCATCTGGAATTCTCTCCCACTGAACATTCCCACAATCAAGCACCATACACTTTCAAAGATTAACTCATGGCTGTCCAGAATGAACCATCGCTCTGTGCCTCTGAGTACTTGATCGAACGTTGCATCCGATTCTTTAAATATTTGTGCCTTATAAATCGTATTTATTATTGTTGTAATTGTGCTATCTTTTATGGTAAATAACTACACATTCATTATATTTTAACTGTACGTATGTGAAGTGTAATTGAAAGTATTATTGGTGTTGTAATGTTTACAACTGAGGGCTGATCCCCTTAAATAAACCTGGGTCCCTCTGCTCAAGTTAAACATTAACCACGGCAGCATATTTTTGTCTTTTACGTGGGGATGTAAGTGCAGGATTTGTGTCGCAAAATGTCACTCACGAAGAGGCGTCCTGATGGTGACCGAGTTGGGTTGAGCAGGTAACTGGGTCATCTGAAACGTTGTGGCGGAGTGACACACAGCACGCCTAATGATGAGC
Organism: Petromyzon marinus; assembly: GCF_048934315.1. Taxonomy (NCBI): domain Eukaryota; kingdom Metazoa; phylum Chordata; class Hyperoartia; order Petromyzontiformes; family Petromyzontidae; genus Petromyzon; species Petromyzon marinus. Next base: position 24,293,571 of record NC_133668.1, on the reverse strand, counting down.
TTTCAGACATCTAACAATTCCAAGTGCATTCAATGAGATGTTGTTATAGGCCGGAATATTACTCATTATTAGAACATCACACAACAGTGGTAGACATGCAAGATGCATGTGTGTTGTGAGCTGATATGACTATTGACTGGACTGAGTCTCTTCAATAAATTCCACTTAAAAGCCTTCCAGTTTCGATGGAAGGATATCTTGAGTTTTTTACATAGTTCGAAATAACAAAAAAAGCACACTCTTTTAGAAGTTCACATCAAATGACCTCTGACATATTATTCACTAATATGTTTACTTAAAAGATATCTGATAAAAAAAATGCCACCATCTCTTGCTAATTTCAGAACCACCGCAATAAATGTATATTTGTATAGTAGTAATACACCTTAAATATACATGATTAAATGTTACAAGGAATAAAACATGTGTCACCTACTAAAGGAGAGATAGATTCGCTAATTTGTATCTCTTGATCCATTCTAGAAATTATAATCTGGCATTGCCATAAAACTATCTCCCTCCAGGGGCAGTCTCACTAATTGTTTCTGACAGGGTCTCACATTACTTACCCTCCTTGGCTCAGCTACTTAATTACTTGCCTTCAAATGATTTTCCAACCCATACCTAACATAGCATAGAGGGCCAAATATAATTAGACAGCTTGATATTCACACACTCTCACGTGCCTTGATAATATCTCTTAGTTCTCGTATCCAAATCAAGTACATATTAAACAACCCAAAAATAACAGCCTCCAGAAAAATTACTTTGTAGCATTGAGTACAATCTCCTAGCATTTGCCTTAAAATAAACACTTGAATTTCATTGGAAAAAAATACTCATTAAAATTTGAGTCATGCTTTTTCTGCAAGGACATATTTGTGCACGGTAATTTAGACATGATTTTAAAAAATTAACCACTTCAGGTGTTGGTTACAAATTGTCAAATTATAAACCTTGATGGGTATATCATTTTGCAAAGCATATATTTCTTGATATGTAATGTCTTATTTTGATGAAGTTTACTGAATCGGAAGTATCATTTAGCTATTAATTAAACATGTAAGGAAACAATTATATGATTTACTACCGACTAGACTGACTAATATATCCTGAGTAGGTTACAACCGCTATCAAGATTGGGAGGCTTGTATGGTAAAATGTTTATCTTAAAAATGGTCGTTGGCTTAATTTTCGACGTTTTCTTTTGTTAAAACTCCAAATGTAATAAACCGACAAAAACTTAAAAATGGCAATACAATGTTTAACTGCGAGATGGATACGTTTATTATATTATAGAAAAATGGCATTTTCTGAGAACTAAACAACAGTATTTAAGCCATGTGATGGCACCCTCCAGACCTGACCGATGAATGAAGAATTGGAATGTCTGAAACGAACAATTGTTACAAATCACAACCCCCTATTAACGCTATCATAGGAAATTACAGTGCACTCAATTTGATTGCCTTTCCAAAACCTATAATTTTTGCACACTGCATTTTTCTTTTCAATGGCCCTTACAAAAATATTACAATTTTCTCAAGCAACAGTCCTTTCTCACAAAGTGTGTAATTAAAGTACTGCAGTGATTACACACAATCATTTCAGATTGATTTCGTTCAGGGTAAATGTAATGGTACACAGCGATCAATGGCAGAACATGCGCAAAACTCAGAAAAGTCAAATTGGCAAAGTATGCCCCGTGAGTCTCACAAGAGCATGAAATGAAAGCATTAAACAGGAGCATTTACATTCTCTAAACGACGGCTCTAATTTTACAGAATTGTTGCAGATTAATTGGTTTGATCTGCCTTAAAAGGTGCAAAAATGAATCTGAACGGCATCAGAAGAAAGTTGAAGCAACAGAAGTAAAAATAAATTACACGTGACACCAGAAAGATTGCGTTGTCAGCACCATTATTTCTCGTTTCAGCGTGATGAGTCTGTAGCAGTTTGTGTCTCTGATCATGCCCTTGTGCCTGAGGCTCCCAAACACCACACCGTCCGCGTCATTCTCTCTTTTAGCAGGTTGGCTTCCACGCCTGACAGCTGCTGATGGAAACTCTGCATCTCCGTTTAAACTACAGCACTCTGACAGTTTGTGCTCTTCTGCACTGATATCAATATATCACAGCCGCTGGCTCACCTGCCTGGCTGCCCCAGCAGTTGTCGTAATGGAAGCTTGCGGCAAGACTCCCGGGCCACCGATGATTTCACCAGAGGACGAGACCATTACCCAGTGCTTTTACAGCCCCGTTTAAGTGAGCTATACGTTCACCTCATTATATCACACTGAGTATCCAAACATGAACAGCAGGTATATTAATTGTTATCTTTGTCGAGAGCAACAACAAAAAATCCCAAACAAAGAACCGTGAAGCGCAAGATGCTACTGAAACAGCGAAGGGCGTTTTAAATTCCGAGTGCACGCACTAAAAAACCCCACAGGCGAGGTAATTGTCGGTGTTACAGATGATTACGATTAAAATACCCTTAGCACTGTAATAAGTCATCATAACAATGATGATGATGATGAATTTTTATATAGTGCCTTTCACTGAAAGATCACAAAGTTCTACAAGTTTAAAAAAAAACATTCCATACAAAAACGAGATCAATCGGGGGAGGGGTTGAGGAAAAAATATCTATAAGACAACAGAAGTTGTCGTTATTCCTGGAGTATCCTCTGAAATCAATCTTTTAAACGCAGAGTTTTTTTTTCATGTAATACATACTAATATAATAATAACAATAGAATTAGCTACCAAAACAAACAACTTACCATTTTGCAAATACTGAATTGTTTGATATTTAACAGCCACTCAGCCACTACTGGCTTAATGTGCTTTGATAAAGGCATTGCTTTTGCGGAGCATACTGCTTATGACTATGTATGGAGTCAATCAAAAGTAGCTTATTCAGGATTTGTATTCAACACAAAATGCAGTTCAGCAGAATTGTATTTGCATTTACATTTGTATCCTATTTGCGAAGTGGTCTCGTGTTTTGGAAGCATGTATACATTCTTTATCTTCCTCGTATATTTTTAAAGCTATGTTTATTTTAACCAAATTAAAAAACACGTATTCTCATGAAATAAACCTATAGGTAAAATAGCCCAGGACACCTGGAAAGAAATAATAAAAACAAGCTGTCTATAAATCACGGACTTCATTAACAATATGTAATGTATACGGTACAATTAATCTGTCTGTTATGTTTTATTCCTTTTCCATATCAACCCAACATTCTCAACACAAGTTCAGGAGTATCTGGCACTGCTGCTTATAATACCACCCTCACCGGTCCACACATTCCCTTGACACCCCCTGCCCCCGCCCCCCCAAAAAGTTGTCTTTCTCTCACTCCCAGCTCCATTTTGTACTTTCCATACTTCCTAGCTGACAAATCTAAAAGTAGACCTGTATGTTTATAGTATGTTGGTTCCACTTAGGTAAACATTTTTTTTCATTTGGCCACTCTTAAGTAAACAAATGTGTTAGTTAAATTTTGATTTAAAGCTTTCGTGACTGCAGTAATTCATATTCTTAGCTCTTTCGGTAAAGTCACGTTGAAGGGAAACAATAAAATAATAAAATATATATAAAACAACAAACATTCTCACGACGTTTCGACCATAACACGTCGTGAGAATTTTTGTTGTTTTATATATATATTATTATTTTATTGTTTCCCTCCAACGTGAATTTACCGAAAGAGCTAAGAATATAAATGTGTTGTAAGCAACTTCTCAACTGCCACTCTACATCCCCTATTGATCCTTAATTCACATAACAGAAAACCCTGTCTGTAACCGCTTACACAACTATGCACGAAAAAAAATCAGTTTAACCCATTCCATAAAACATGCACTGCACCGCACATCCCAAAACAATTACCTTGCATTTCATCTGCAAACATCACACAAGCATAACCCAGTGCAAACACACTCTCTCTATATATAAAACATTTCAATTCGCGTCCCTGTGTTTTCTGGCTCAAACCCCAGATGGAGCACATCACATTAATGAAAATTTGAATTGGAAATCTGTCGAATTGAAAAGCCGGTTTGAGTGCAGTACCTCGGGGTACTCGGTGTTTTGTAAAATTGCCCAGCAAGATGTATTGACGTTTAATTACTTAAAAGTGGAGTATGTTGAGTAACCACATTTTTTACGAAAAAAATCTAATTTAAATTCATCACTATTGATGATTTGATAATGACATGTTAGAATTGCAAGTAGAGTGAGAATAGACAACACAGGGGAAAAACATCTGGAGCTGAAAAAGACGTGCCTATCAATGATACTGTTACACAGAAATTCAATTTTAAAGGCAGGCACTGCCGAACTAAATATTTGACATAAAATCTACAAAGAGAAATTAACGTGTGAAAGATAGATACTTCAGAATATCCAGGAACTCTTAATTATAGGGATGATAAAGGAATTCTCAGCATGTTGCAAATGCAACTTGACCTGATCACCGCCAGGCCATGCTTGTGCGTGCAAGGATGTTCAAAAAGGATCACGCAAACACTAGAGGCCAATGGCTCACGGGAAAATCAATATCACTTCACAACAAATGTGCAAAGGTCAATGTGGCATTGCTTTACGCATGATTGATATCTACAGGTCTGAATTGCGTTCACTCTAAAGTTAACTCCACCCCAGTGGTTTGCTTTTATGGTTAAGGTAGAATTCTCAATTGGGGGTCGCAAGTTATTGTACATTCTATTATAATATTCCCAAGCTCTTTTACGAAATAAGAATGAGGCATGATTTTAGGATTGAGGTATTTCATTACTGGGAAAATATTTTTTTAATAACTTCATTTTGGTCCCAACAGCTGATCTACAAAAGCTAGACATCATGGTATTTTATATCCATGTGTTTTTTTTTATCTGAGTGACTACGTATGAAGGAAAACATTTTATTAAAAAAAAATTGCTCTCTTGGATGGCTGGCCTCAACATTGACCATGATTAGTCTATGATCGTCCTGGATCGACTACCGTGGAGATGGAGCCGTGAGATCAGCTCGTGTGCAAGCGCGTGATGGATTGTGGCGTCACGGCACCATGTGGGATGACTGTGGCATGGAAAGACCTTCATCCAGCAGTGGATAGAACATGGATACTGATAAAAAAGAGGCTAATCGACATAGAAATTGTCAAATCAATTTTCTTCAATTGGTAAATCAGTGTTTGTTGTTATATAACCACGCTGATTATATTTGACTTAAAGCTTTCGTGACTGCAGGAATTCATTCTTTGAGTCTTTTGGTAAAGCCACGTAGATAGGCATATATTTTTTCCTGCCTCAGCAGCTCTCTCGCTAAATTGTTTCACCTGATGACGATTGCTTGTGTTGCGATCGAAACGTCGGGATATTGTTATTATTTATTAATTTGATTATTTTTCTATCTACGTGGCTTTACCGAAAGACAAAGAACACGCTGATTATCTTATCATTGCTCAGAGGATGCGCATGCAAATTGAATGCCATTTGTTATATCTTGCTAAATTTGAGCCAAAATGTAAACATTCCTGCACTATTTGTTAATACTCTTTATTTGCATGTTGACTGTGATAGGTCTCTGCTTATACCCTGCAGTGACATCCCAGCACAAGCTCTATTAGCTGCCTCTCTCCAATCACGAAAAAGATCATACTCTTCAACGGTGGACAGAAATAATGCAACCTTTGCATCGAGAGAAGACTGCGGGAACAATGATCAGTAACACCGCCAAGATCATGCAGGCACTGAAAGCTGCAGCGAGGGCACCGCTGCAGAGTTAAGACAGAGAAAACAGGTTTTGTACATCTTCTTTGGTTCTTTCGGTAAAGTCACGTAGAATGAGAATAAAATAATCAATTGATAAAATAAAATAACACAATAAAATTATCACGGCGTTTTGGCCACAACATAAGCGGCCTTCATCAGGTGAAGGGACGAGACTGTCTGGAGGACAGCGCTGGAGTGAACACAGCCAAGCTCAGACCGCGACCTTTAAGCTGTGTGAGAAGAAACAGAGCGCCTTGACAAAGGAATTAGCATAGAATTTAGCATTGAAATAGCTGAGTGATTAGCTTGTGAGTGGTCACAGAAATGGCTATGTTAAAGTCAAAGTATACACATTAACAGAGGCACCCCTTGACAAAGGAATTAGCACAGAATTTAGCATTGAAATAGCTGAGTGATTAGCTTGTGACTGGTCACAGAAATGGCTATGTTAAAGTCAAAGCATACACATCCACAGAATAAATGTACTCAATATATTCTTCAATAAGCTGAGCTATTAACAGTAACTGGGTATACACTACACTATATAATGAATACTATATAGTAAACCAATAAAAAACTAAAATATAAATGACCTCAATATTATCAATATACTCTAAATATTCTCCAATCAGCTAAGCTACCAACAATAAGTCGTTATATATCACAATGCTATATGGCGAAAAAATGGGTGGATTCTTACCCTCAACTTTTAGCACCACGGATAGCTACGAGCCCCGTTCAGACGGACGAGTTCATCCATGGTCGGAACGGAGGAGGAGGAGAGAGACAGCTGCGAGGCGCTGTTATACTCCATGTTGTAAACCATACCATTAACCGTGGTGTGAGAGGTATTAAGAGTCAATGCCAGCGAAAGAGCTGTGGTCTGAAGGTCATCGTAAAATACAATTAATTAAGAACGGAAATGGTTTAAAACATCTTTCCAATGGTTACTAAGCCAGAATCCATCTTCTCGGTTGAAATTGTCTCTGTGCTTGTATATGTGAATGGCCTCATGAACGAATCTCTCATGGTAGCCGGTTGGTTTGCAAAGAACCTCCGTCTTGGAGAAGTCAATGTCATGTGAGCCCACTGAATTATAACAGTGATCTGCCACGGCAGAGGAGTTTGTCTTACCATGTTTCACGTCTGCTTTATGTTCGCGGATGCGGTCCGAGATATGTCGTTTGGTTTCTCCAATGTAGCTACTACCACAGAGGCACTTTAGTTTGTAACGCCCGGGTACTGTATGTCTGGAACAGCATCTTTTACAGATGGAACCAGATCACGGATTTTATGTACTGTGTTGAATCGGACCTGGATCTTGTGTTTATTCAGGATTTTGGAGATCTTTTTAGTGACCCCTGCAATGTAGGGTAAGGTGATGGTTTTGAGTGGCTCCACAAGAGGATCCTTCTTCATGACTGGAGTGATGGCTTTGCGGATTGTGTAGTCGGAGTAACCATTAGCCCTGAGAGCCTGGTGTACGTACTTGAGTTCACAGGTAATGTGTTCCTGGTCGGAAATGCATTGGGCTCTATGGTATAGAGTCTTGATGAGGGAGTTCTTCTAGGATGGATGGTGGTGGGAATCCGGTTTCAAGTAAGCATCTGTATGGGTAGCTTTCCTGTAGACAGAGTGGCTCATTGAACCATCATGTCTCCTTTTAATTAAGACATCCAAAAAGGGTAGTTTGCCATCTTTTTCGACCTCCATGGTAAATCTGATGGCTGGGTGTATGGAATTGATGTCGTCGCGGAATTGGTCTAGAGCAGGCTGGCCATGTGGCCAGATGACAAAAGTGTCATCCACGTACCTCTTCCATAAGGTCGGGCGTAGAGTGGCAGTCTGGATGGCGTCAGTTTCAAATTTTTCCATGAATACGTTGGCTACAACCGGAGATAGGGGGGAGCCCATTGGGGTGCCCTCAGTTTGTTTGTAGAAAGTTCCATTCCAGGTGAAGTATGTGTTGGTTAAGCAATGTCTCACCAGGGGGGATACATCAGTATGCAGTCCTTGATGAACCAGGTCTTCAATAATAGTGATGGTGTCAGGTACCGGGACTTTGGTGAACAAGGACACAACATCAAAACTGACAAGCAGGTCGTCTGGGGACAGGGAAATGCATTTGATTGTCTATACCAGGTGAGTAGAATTTAGTACCGCAGAGGTGGTTTTTCCAGCGAAAGGTCGCAGTATATCAGCAAGAAAACGTGCCAGTTTATAGGTGGGGGAGTTGATAGTAGAGACGATGGGACGAAGGGGTGTATCTTCTTTTCACTGTGTCTCTGTGTTACCTCTCTCTGTCTATGTGTCTACGTGTCTGTGTTTTGTCTCTCTCTCAAATTGAGCAATCTTTGGAAGAACGTTATCAACCAGTTGGGGTGTTGACTGTTATGTTAGCCGACTCTCTGTGTTGTATTGCATTACATTTCTAAGTTTACTAGGTTTGTTTTCTCTTTCACTTGTACCTGATGATGATGATGATTGCTTGTGTTGCAATCGAAACGTCGTATGCTATTTGCACACAGCGTTGGTGTACGGTGCTTTTTGTGGAATATTTTGCTGTTTTTCCCTGGATTTTCTGTTTGCACAGTCACAGTCACTTTAAGATGTTTTCTTGATCATGTTTTCGTTTGTTGCGGTTGCACCCGATTCAAGAGCCGAACGGCTCACAGAGCTATACCAAATAAATGAAACTGAAAACTGAAAGGTGGGATCTTTCATGGAGCCCCAGGCCGAGGGAGATTGACAGTTCTTTTGTGTTTCTTCCATTTGCGAATAATCGCACCAACTGTTGTCACCTTCTCACCAAGCTGCTTGGCAATGGGCTTGTAGCCCATTCCAGCCTTGTGTAAGTCTACAATCTTGTCCCTGACATCCTTGGAGAGCCCTTTGGCCTTGGCCATGGTGGAGAGTTTGGAATCTGATTTATTTATTGCTTCTGTGGACAGGTGTCTTTTATACAGGTAACAAGCTGAGATTAGGAGCACTCCCTTTAAGAGTGTGCTCCTAATCTCAGCTCGTTACCTGTATAAAAGACACCTGGGAGCCAGAAATCTGATTGAGAGGGGGTCAAATACTTATTTCCCTCATTAAAATGCAAATCAATTTATATCATTTTTGACATGCGTTTTTCTGGATTTTTGTTGTTATTCTGTCTCTCACTGTTCAAATAAACCTACCATTAAAATTATAGACTGATCATTTCTTTGTCAGTGGGCAAACGTACAAAATCAGCAGGGGATCAAATATTTTTTTTCCCTCACTGTATTCTGTCATTTATATTCCTCGTGTGCTTTTTATTGTCCTGAAACATCGTGTGTTGGAATGTGTCATTGGACATTGTTTTTACGACACTCATGTAAAATAGATTTATTTTGCTACTGTCTGATTTTTTCGATTAATGTTTTGCAACAAAATGCCTTTGTGTATTTTAACGGTTGTTTAAGGTATCAGTGACAATTTACAGGTTTTTGTAATATTTAGAAACTACTATAAATAACAATGCAGTACTTGCAAGGAGAATTGTGTTACATATGCATATGCAAATAATATATACTGCATTATCATGTTTTGTTAATTTCAACTAATCAGGCATTCATCATGAAAACAATAATAAATACATTATCTTAGGTTGCATAAACTTTCGGATCAAAATGACAATCACATTCCTAATTAACTTGAGCCTGTCAACAGCTAAGTATTTACTTATTCTAATTATATCCTTAGCTGACAATGCACAGACCAATATTTACCCGTTAACGCATTCGTGCTTAGCAAGTCCGAGATGGTATGATGCTTCTAAAAGGGTACATTTGTGTATGGTGAGTGTATAAACATTATCTTGCCTCAATGTTATTAACATTGTGCTCTTGGCATCAAGTCATAATATGAAGTGTCCATTTAGATATTTTGCTGAGCAGTGCTACTGATCGATCGTATTAGAGAACGGCCTATGGAAGCAGATATTAGAGAGCTACCTCTGAGATCCATTCAATTGACATCTGTTCCACACAGCAGGGGAAACATTTTCCCACCAGCTCTGCCACTGATAGCGCAGTAATCTTCATTGCAGGACATATAAGAAAACGTATATATACAGGGCTGAAATGTAGTAAAACGAGAACCAAATTTAACGTTATGTATTTTTGTGTGCAGTCATTGGTGACCAGACTATCAATTTACTAAACTTTAGAACCTGCAGCCGTCTGGATTTAAACACAATGTATCAGCGGTGCCAGTTCATCACTCTGATCACCCAGTCACCTCCTCTGGTTAGTACATTGAGTAGAAACTGCATGCATCCTACTGAAATCACCTACTTTTAACAAAATCATTTTTACCTTCGAATTTAGTGATTTTCCTCGTTGACATTGAAGTACTGTTTACACAACAACATAAATGAGAAAAACTCTTGTTTCGCTAATGTCCTTCTGTGAACAGAGTTACATTTTCAGTTATTTACAAAGGTGTGCCTAATGAAGTCAAATGAACATGCAAAGCAAAATCTTATAAAGGGAAAGGATAAAAATGCATTTCTTTGTAAGTGGGCAGATGGACTTCCTATATTCTATATTGTAAGTTGTGCCCAAGCAGTGCGTCCTTAACAGTCTAACAGAAGCTTAACGCCTCGTTAATTAGAATAAAACTTTGTAGAAATCAGTCAGGTGTGTGGTCTAGTGATGCCATTGCATTGTACAGTATTTTAAAATGCAAGTATGAAGCCATAGTAGACACTGGAGCACCCTTGAATGCGATTTGTAAGGGTTTTATTTATCTCTCTCTCGTTAATCAAGCATGTGACTGATGTTGGCCTTCCTGAGGTATACTAGTATAGGTCCATAGAGCAACGCCAGCTATTTGCTTTTGTCAGTTAAAATGTTGCTTTATATGAAATTATATGCTGCTATACAGCATAGTCAGAGGGTGAATTATTGAATGTCCATAAACTGTAACTCTATAGGTCACACTCCATGAATAGTACAAACCGGGGATTCAAGAGTTTGGCTGTAAGGCGACTCGATCAGGTTGCGTCTAAATGAAGACCCAAATCAGTTTCAAAAGGTGATCGGGTCCGATCCAGATTTTTCTTTGTTCCAACTGCTTGGCTGGCTTAGATTGCATTTTAACTGTTGCTTGACAATTAGGAATTGGTGATTAAATGTATTGTCACGATTTAGGGGCGTGCATTCAATTTAAGAATAAATAATTTGTTTGTCTTATGTTTACCATTTAATTTGTATTGTAACAGTAATGTAAATTAAGATCAATCCAAATGAGGTTCATAGCATTTATGCACAAAATGAATAAAAAAACTGATGTATTGGAGAACAGGTATAATGTGTTCTTGCAGGAACTATAAATATGAATTTGTATTTGAAATGTTTGTCAAACTAAAGTACACGGTCAAAAAGAATGTTTTAAGCTGCATTGGAAACAAAAGATCAGCATGTACATGTTGATATCGCATTCATTTTGTCGTTTATAGTTATAAGTATGAATTACTCAGGTCAGAGGAGAGGGGAGGTGAGGAAGAGAGGGAGGTTCAGATGAATAGGTAATGTCAAACATTCAATATTGACTATTAATATTACAGAATGTTCACCAGTGAGTGAGCATTATACGAAAAAAAATGACCTTTTTAATACACACACACCATCGAGACCTGACATGGGCACATCATCACATTTTGTAAGAAAGCACATTTGATATGCTCCATTAGGAATGCTCTATAATCATGGCTTACAAATCTGTGCCTCGTGACAACCCACAGGAAGCCAGTCAAAAATTAGAATGCAGCATTCAATGACAGTAGCGAACAATTTAGATGTACATACAGTAATGTGGCGCTGCACTCTGATGTTGTAGGAGAAAACATTTATAAAAAATGGAGGCGTTGGAAAGCTGAAATTTCGCATAAAAATCACTTGCAAATATTAAACGTCTAACTAAAACTGCAGATGTTCAGAATAGTATATTGAAATTCTCTTATAATTACATTAAAAAAGTAATTATAACTATAAAAATACTCTTTGGTTCTTTTGGTAAAGTCACGTAGAAATAAAATGAATTAAATAATAGAATACAACGTTTAGATTGCAACACAAGCAATCATCATTAGGTACGAATGAATGAGAAAAATAAACCTAGTAAACTAAGAAATATAATGCAATACAACACCCTACCTGGTTGATTACGTTCTTCCAAAGAGTGCTAAATTTGAGAGAGAGACAAAGCACAGACACGGAGACACACAGACAGACGCAGGCAGAGAGAGACAACACAGAGACACAGAGAGAGAGACACACATAGGCACACAGAGAAACAACGCCTCTGTGAAACGTTGTAGTAGAACGAAGCAAAATGGAGAGTACAATTATAACAATCACATATTCATTTCACAGAATGTAAAGCCCTGGTAGAATCATTAGAATCAAAAAGTGTTTAATAATCATTAAACATTTTTACAAAATGTATGCTTCTCCATTCTCCCATGGAGAAGCAAAATGCTCCTTCATGGAATAAATACAAGGTGACCTAAGTAAATTTAAATAATCAAATAGTTAATCATGAAAATTAATCAAAATTAGTGTTATAACAATTATATTTAATTAACATTTATTTAAAGTTGAGCATTTTTATGTGACGTCACATTTCTCAAACCCCCCTCCCCCCCTCGTCACACATCGTCACAAATGCCTGACCCCCCTCTCCCCCCCCCCCCAGGTGCGTGACGTCATTTATGGACGGCGCCTTGCCACAGAAACTAGCTGGGTAATTGGCTAAATGGGATTTCTTTTCCATGTAACAAAAATAAACACTGAATTGAAATGGCGGAAGAAGTTCAGAAGACATTTAACAATGACTATAATAATAGATAGCGACACCGAAGTGGTGGCAATAACGAATACAAAAGACATTTGAACAAATTCTAACTTTAAAAATGTTGCGTTTATGAATATATTTTTTTATCACCAGGACATTCTGTACATCCTAGAACGTATAAAACAGACACCCTCACAATACGTATTATCTTGGCATTTTATTAGGTGAAAAAGCTGATTATTTTAAGTGTTACAAGTACAGGATTACTCATTGTTTTTTTCGGTAAAGTCACATGTAGAAATACAATAAAATTATATTAAAACAAAACAATCACGACGTTTCGATCACAACACAAGCGATCTTCATCAGGTGTCAAGAACAAATCATGGAGGTAAATACAAGAAGATGAGAGACGAGAATTCAACAAACCTAAGAAACACTATGTGAAGCACAACCAGTCAGGCCAACAACACAGACACTTCCTGGCGGACCACGAATTTCAGGAGTGTTCAATTTCGTGTTCAATCTCTGGATTGCACAAACCAGCATAGAGTGAACAAATACGAGGTACAATGTCAGCAGAAATACATATACAGGTACCGCACCCTCTCTCTCCGGCTCCCTCCCCCCAACTTTATTTCCTATTTAAGGCTTCGGTTTATCCCTCCGGCCCCCCTCTCTCTCTCCTTGCTTCTCTGTACGTTTTTCCTCCCTCCTTGCCTCTGGGTGGTCAATAAAACTGACCACCCATTATATTTATAAGGAGTATTTTTCCGAGTTATTCGAAGTTTAAACCATTATATATAATGAAAATAAACATTTTTATATTGCCTTCACTGTGTCTGTGGTGAATGTTACAAGGACTTGAAAGGTTTAAACTTATGAAAAAAAACTGTTTTGGAAAATAAAAAAATCCACTTTTTAAAATTACATCACAATTACATTTCCAATGTTATGACAGTACAACATTTGACCATATTATTAAAATTACTATAACAGGCCTCAGTGACATGAATATAATTGGATTTAAATTAAAAATCATGCCCTTAATATCTATAGTACACAATAACTTTTTTTTAGATTTGTTTTCAGATTTGCGAGGTTATTTTATTGTGAGCAAAAGTGATTTCAGACAGGGGATAGCATTTGTAGGATAATTAAGGAGACTTTTTTTCTCTTGTAACATTTGCACACATAACTGGCACAAGCCTTCACGGAGTCACAACCAAAATATTTTAAGTGCCGCTTCATAGCACAGTATGCTCAGTGACAAGTACACAATGTGTTAATTACGTTTGTATTAATTATAAATTATTTACCATTTTAGCATGCATCGCATTTTTTGTTAACTTTTCTTTGTTTACGTGTGTGTTATTTTAGCAATGGACCGGTATTATATCTTTGAAATTTATTTGGACAAAATATTGCAACGTGTTTTTTTAACCAATGTGCACTAACCGCAACATGATTCAGAAACACGGTCACGGACAAAAAATATGGAACAAACAACAAAGAGTGCGCAAAGGAGCTAGGAGAGATTCATACTTGGAATGACATTATGGAACCTTTCTTGCCAGTATTAAAGTACAGTATAACAATAGGTTTCAAAGACAATGCCAATATTACCAGAGGATGTTTTTGTTTGCATGTTCACCACAAGTGGTTAATGCAGACACGATTCCTTGCTAAAGGTTTCTGTTTTGTGTTTTAACATCTTAACACCTGTTTTATTGCCAGAAAGGGTAAAGCAAATTATTATGTTTGGAATGACATCGAAAGACAGAAAGAGGAGCACATGGATTAGATTACATCTGAAAATTTACATCTGAAAAACATGATTCAAATTCTTCGGAAAATTACTGGACTTGGACAACCAAGGAGTGGAACGCGTCCGAGAGGTCGTCCATTAAGGACATAGAACTATCTCAATTCGTGTGCAGGGACTGGGTGGATCGTTACACCACTAGACCTGAGGATATAGCGGTGGCTTTGGCATGCCTTCATTGAGCGTGAAACACATTTTTTGGTGATTCTGCATTGGCAGTCCTGCACAAGCGCTATTAATAATAAAAAAAGACTCATTAATCAGTAACAGTATGTATGCATGTATTATGTTGGACTTCTTTCACAACGTACGTAGCCAACCATGCTAATCGGAGGTGATGAGTGGCCTTAAAGGGAAAAAATATATAAGCGACGTGTCCGGCATGCAGAAGGGCCATTGCCCGAAACATCACCTATTCTAGATTTGAAGCTTTCGTGACTGCAAGGGTTCATACTCTTTGGTTCTATTCGGTGAAGTCACGTAGGTAAAACAAATTAAAATAAATTGAAATAAAATGAAAGAAACAATTAAAATACGTCGTTTCAGAGGCAAAGCAAGCTTCCGTCTTCAGGTGGGACCAGTCACAGCAAAATCGCTGCACCAAGTGGTGAGGTTCTGGGAACCTCGAGCTTAAATACAGGTTGAGGGGGGGGGGAGGGGCCATGTAGGGGACTTTGGTGGAGTGCGGAGCTGAGTTAATCCGCCTTTTGTTGTGTAGGTGGGTCATTGTGTGTGTGCAATATAAACGGGAAAAAATAGAAGAAAATTAAAGAAGATCGTCGAGGATGTGCTGTACGGGGGCAGTAGAAAAAGGGAAATAGAAAAGTTCGGAAAAAATATGTTTGGTATACCACTGCTTGAAATTGCTGTTAGAAATTAGTTAACGTTTGGTATGATTTAAAACGTCTGAGGATCTGGGAACTTCGAGTTTAAATACAGGTTAAGGGGGGGGGGTGTGGGAGGGGCCATGTAGGGGACTTTAGTGGAGTGCGGAGCTGAGTTAATCCGTCTTTTGTTGTGTAGATGGGTCACTGTGTGTGTGTAGTATAAACGGGAAAAAATGAAGATCGTCGAGGATGTGCTTTACGGGGGCAGTAGAAAAAAGGAAATAGAAAGAGGTTCGGAAAGAATATGTTTGCTATACCACTGCTTGAAGTAGCTGTTAGAAATTAGTTAACGTTTGGTATGATTTAAAACGTCTTTCCAGTGGTTGCTTAATTTGAAACCATCCTCTCGGTTGAAGTTATGCCTGTGTTTGTATATCTGAATGGCTTCGTGGACAAATCTTTGGTGATAACCTGTAGATTTACAAAGAACCTTGGTATCGGAAAAGGGAAGGACTTAGGGTGGATGTCCGGATGGCGTCCGATTCAAATTTCTCCATGAAAACATTGGCTATCACTGGTGACAAGGGGGAACCCATGGGAGTACCCTCATTTTGCTTGTAAAAGGTGTCATTCCAAGTAAAGTAGGTGTTGGTGAGGCAGTGCCTAACCAGCGCAGGTACCTCGGGGTTCAGTGAATTAAATTTGGTATGGCTGGCCCTCAGGAGGAACGGATACTCTGACCGTACCATCCGCCAAGCTGTTTCTCCTACCATACAGAAACAACCACTTGATACTCCGATCAAAACCATCACACTACCATACATAGCAGGCGTTACTAAAAATATTTCCAAAATTCCAAATAAACACAAGATCCAAGTACGGTTCAATTCAGTACGTAAAATTCGTGATCTGATCCCATCTGTGAAGGATGTCATTCTTGACTTACAGTACCCCGGGGTTTACAAATTGAGTTGTACCTGCGGTGATTGCTATATCGGGAAGACGAAGCGACATGTCTCTGACCGAATTCGCGAGCACAAATCAGATTTGAAACACGGCAGAACGAATTCTTCTGCCATAGCTGATCACTGTTACAACGCTGTGGGTGATCACGATATAATTTTCTCCGATACCAAGGTTCTTTGCAAACCCACGTGTTTTTATCAGAGATTTGTTCACGAGGAAATTCAGATTTACAAACACAGACCCAATTTCAACCGAGAAGATGGTTTCAAATTAAGCAACCATTGGAAAGATTTTCTAAATCGAACCAAACATTAAACTAATTTTCAATGGTACAGTATATTTTTTCAAGTAGTGGTATCCCAAACTTTCGCAGCTGCTTAAATTCCCCTTTTCACACCATCAATATGTAAACTCCCCCCTCCCCCCCTCGCTGGTCTGCACATGTTCACCCCCTCTACACCGTTCACCATGCTAAGTCTGCCAATTGAATGCTAATTTTTATGCTAATTCCTTTGTCAAGGCACCTTAATTCCTCTCACACAAGCTTAAAGGTCGCGGTCTGAGCTTGGCTGTGTTCACTCCAGCGCTGTACTCGAGACAGTCTGGTCCCTTCACCTGATGAAGGCCACTTGTGTTGTGGCCGAAACGTCGTGATTTTTGTTGTTTAATTTTTTTACCTACGTGACTTTACCGAATAGAACCAAAGAATATCATACTCAACGTTAACTAATTTCTAACAGCAATTTCAAGCAGTGGTATACCAAACATATTTTTTTCCGAACTTTTCTATTTCCCTTTTTTCTACTGCCCCCGTACAGCACATCCTCGACGATCTTCTTTAATTTTCTTCTATTATTTCCCGTTTATATTGCACACACACAATGACCCATCTACACAGCAAAAGATGGATTAACTCAGCTCCGCACTCCACTAAAGTCTCCTACATGGCCCCTCCCACACCCCCTCAACCTGTATTTAAGCTCAAGGTTCCCAGAACCTCACCACTTGGTGCAGCGATTTTGCTGTGACTGGTCCCACCTGAAGACGGAAGCTTGCTTTGCCTCTGAAACGTCGTTTTAATTGTTTCTTTCATTTTATTTCAATTTATTTTAATTTGTTTTACCTACGTGACTTTACCGAATAGAACCAAAGAGTATACATCACCTATTATATATTTTTCCTTCATCCAGCAGTGGCTTCACCATGGCTAATGGTAACTGCAATGTATGGTTGTTTGATATAATTGAAATACATTATTTGAAGGTAATTGAAGAAATGTGTTTTTTCAAGGAAATCGAATTGTTCAGGGTATGAAAACGTTTAAAGTAAGTTTTCAGTCGGATAACTCAGTTGCAATGTTTTAAACGTGAAGCAACGGGTAACATCTTGCAAAGCAATCTTTGTAACCATGTATTAAACAGCAAATGATATTGGTGGTAGCATGGGGAGGTTTTGTGCTTGAGTTCGCATTTGGTTTCGGTTTATTAGGCCAGGAGAACCTGGTAATAATTTTACACGTAAAAAAAACATACATTCAGCAATGAAAACAAAAAAAGTATTAGGACAAAAAAGTACACTTACAAGTTTAGCTTATTTCCGTTGGTTTTACTGTACTGTAAAGGTGTTTATTTCTACCAACAAAAAGTTCCCTTTCTATATATTTTCGTAAATTTTCTTTTACGAGAGAATGTATTTAATATTTGCATAGAGCACATCTGACAGAAGCTAAGCAGGCTTTTAGCTTGTACATCACTTGGATGGGCAATGACCATGCACACAGGTTGCCATCGGGCTCGTGGAACTGCGTGGTGGGCTGCTGAGGGCAGTGCAGCGAAATCCATTGCTGTACTGTACATCTGTAGAGGTTGATTTCACTCGGACAACTTTTGCCTTTCTTCCAACAACACTTTATTTACAGTTCTCCACATGTCCTCAATGCTTCACAGTTCCCTTGTTGCCACGGCTCGCTCGCCGTGCTTCACTCGACTCACTCGCCGCCTTTGTCTCTCCAATCTCTGCTTCTCCGTCAGCTCCGCTATCACTGTGCTTCCCCCACTGCTGGCTGCTTCGTCTCTGCTCCCCGCTCTCCGCTATCACCGTGCTCTCTCCACTGCTAACTGCTTCGTCTCTGCTCCCCGCTCTCCGCTATCACTGCTCTCTCCACTGCTGGCTGCTTCTCTGCTCTCCGCTATCACTGTGCTCTCTCCACTGCTAACTGCTTCGTCTCTGCTCTCCGCTCTCACTGTGCTCTCTCCACTGCTAACTGCTTCGTCTCTGCTCTCCGCTCTCACTGTGCTCTCTCCACTGCTAACTGCTTCATCTCTTCAGCTGCTCCACGTCCTGCCTCGTCCAGCCCCCGACTCCAACTCCCCTTTCTCCTCCCGTCTCCCCCAATTTATCCCCGCTCTCATTACACTCCAATTAATTAACCCACGTCCCAGCGACGCTCCGCGTGCCCGTGCACCTGTTACCTCGCCAGATTTCAAGACACCACTTCAGCCCTGACAACAACACCAGCCAATCACCGCCGTCCTTGGCTCCCCAGCTTAATTGGCCCAATCGTTACCTCATCGGCCCAACCATCACACCTGTTTGTCCTGCCCCCTCGCAATCTCACCAATTACCCCCATGCGCCTATTTATTCCACTTCATCACCCCCCCCCCCTCCGTGATGAAAAAATCTAGCCGTCCCGACTACGACCATACTTCGACTTCCGGGAAGTGGAGCATAACAAGGACATAACAATAACAACAATGCATCACAGAACTTCGTACAATAACCGTACAAGACATAGAGTTAACGGAAGGTTCTTCCTTGAGAGTGAGTTCCAGCTGCCGGCCCATTTCCCCTGAACGGGACACTGTGGGGCAAGCGCGGGGAATGCTCCCCTGTTAATTCAGGGCTGCGTCCGGTCCTCGACGCACGCCCGTCCCTGTCACGGCGACTATTCGCCGGCGGCACCGCCCATCGCCTCTGTGCGTTCCGGACAGTATCCCGAGGTTGCGGCCGGTCAGCCGGCTTCCGGCCAGTAAATCTGCCAAACCCCCTCTCCGAGTCAATAGGGATGGTCCTGTAGGCACACGGGAGGCAGACTTCTGAGCGCGTTCACATGCGACCGCATCACAGGTTCGTCGGATACATCCAATACAGGCCGCTCTGGGATGGGAGATGACGCGTCGTAGGGCGATAGAAATTTCTTAAGGCGCGACGGATGAACATACCATGTGCGACGACCAAACCATACACTCTGGTCCCGGAGAGCCTCCAGAATCTCTACGGGACCCTGCCAGGGCCGATGGAACTTCAGAGACGTTCTCACCGGTACCATGGGGCAGTGCAACCAAGCCCTGTCCCCCACACGCCACGGCTCTCAAGGAGGCTGCGTACCATGCAATCGTTCGTTGGCGGCTTGCCGTTGTGCTGTGTTACCCAACGAGGCCTCCCAAACCTTCCTCAGACGGTCCAATGCCAACTGCATGGGAGCAGGTACCGTCGACGACTTCCCTTGTGTTCGCACACCCATACTCTTTGGTTCTATTCGGTAAAGTCACGTAGGTAAAAAATTAAAACAACAAAAATCACGACGTTTCGGCCACAACACAAGCGGCCTTCATCAGGTGAAGGGACCAACCTGTCCAGCGGATAGCGTTGGAGTGAAGAAATCCAAGCGCTGGTCGCCTCCCTTTAAGCTGTACGGGGGAAAACAGCAAACGCCCTGACAAAGGAAATTAGCATGAAATAAAACTCCACTGACAAAGCTTGGAATTAGCACAAGATGATAATACACCACCCTGGGAGTATGAATACCACTACTAGAATAAATATACGGTACCACTGAAATTTAGATTTGAAGCTTTCATGCCTGCAAGGATCCATACTCATTGGTTCTATTAGGTAAAGTCACGTAGGTAAATAATAAAACAAAAATCACGACCTTGGAAGTTTGGAGTGCCACTATTTGAAATAAATATGCTGTAGCATTGAAATTAGTTTAATGTTTGGTCCGATTTAGAACATCTTTCCAATGGTTGCTTAATTTGAAACCATCTTCTCGGTTGAAATTGTGTCTGTGTTTGTAAATCTGACTTGCCTCGTGGACAAATCTCTGATGATAACCTGTCGGTTTGCAAAGGACCTTGGTATCGGAGAAAATTATGTCGTGATCACCCACAGCGTTTTAACAGTGATCAGCCACGGCAGAAGAATTCGTTCTGCCGTGTTTCAAATCTGATTTGTGCTCGCGAATTCAGTCAGAGACATGTCGCTTTGTCTCACCGATGTAGCAATCACCGCAGGTACAACTCAATTTGTAAACCCCGGGGTACTGTAAATCAGGAATGACATCCTTCACGGAAGGGATCAGGTCACGGATTTTGTGTACTATATTGAACCGGACCAGGATCTTGTGTTTGTTTAGAATTTTGGAGATCTTTTTAGTAACGCCTGCTATATATGGTAGTGTGATGGTTTAGACCGGAGTATCAAGTGGTTGTTTCTGTATGGAGGGAGAAACAGCTTGGCGGATGGTACGGTCAGAGTATCCGTTTCTCTTGAGGGCCAGATGTACGTGTTTTAATTCACTGGCCAGGTGATGTTGGTCCGAAATGCAATGAGCCTGATGAAGGCCACTTGTGTTGTGGCCAAAACGTCATGATTTTTGTTGTTTGAATTTTTTACCTACGTAACTTTACCGAATAGAACCAAAGAGTATGGATCCTTGCAGTCACGAAAGCTTCAAATCTAGAATTCGCACACTCAATTTGACCAAGGCCAGCGCCTTTGGTTCGCGACCATACATCAAATAGAAAGGCGAGTACCCCGTTGAGGCATGCGGGGCCAGTCTATAAGCGGCCAGGGTCGCCGGAACGTGTAGATCCCAATCATCCTGCAAGGAGTTAACCTGGTGGCAAAGAATAGACGTCAGCGTCCTATGCAGACGTTCGACAATCCCGTCGGTTTGCAGGTGGTACGGGGACGTTCTAATCTTTTTAGTCCCCAACAAATCACACACTTCTTTAAGCAATAGGGATGATAAATTCCTGCCTTGATCGGTGAGCAAGTGCTCCGGGGCGCCCTTATCGAGAACATATCTTCGTAGGAAAGCTTCGGAGATCGACCCCGCAGATTGGTCCACTAGCGGCCATGCCATAGGCCAGCGAGTAAGGTACTCTACACCCACGAGTAGATACTTGTGCCCCCGGGGGGTGACGGGAAACAGACCCAATATATCCAGGGCGACAATATCGTTGACGCGCGAAACCCATATCGATTGCAGCGGTATGCAATAGGGTTGCGCCGGCGCCTTACACCGTGCGCATTCGTGACATGCGTTAACATCTCGTTGTACTTCGTTATACATTCCCGGCCAGTAAAACTCTTTCCCCAAGGTCAGCGCGGTCTTTTTCTCCCCTAAGTGCATCAGTTTGTCATGGGTATCACGAATGAGCTTCCCGCGCAACGCCATCGTAACAATACAGAATCTTTGCGCTTCGACATCCCAGTGAATGAGGAGACCGTCAACGAGTCGCAGAAAGGGGCGATCTTCTGATCCCCTTGAACGAGAGGCCCGAAGCCTCATTCTGGCCAGGGAGGAATCATCCACCTGTAAGCGTTTCCACTGGGCCAGCGCTAACCCCAATAAACCCGATCCCACAGCGGGAATCGCTTCCACTCGAATTGAATCGACCATAGCGACCATAGCCGGAACGCCCTGCAGCGGCGGACCGCAACGCAGTGAGCCCTCCACACACCGACACGAACCCGTCGGTTGCGGCAATTGCGACAAAGCATCAGCGTTGACATGACGCGTCCCCTTCCTATGCTGGATCGTGAAGGAATACTCCTGCAGGATCTCGAGCCAACGGGCCATCTGGCCCAACGGCTGGTCAACACACAACGAGTATTGTAGCGCCACGTGATCATACAAGTATGGTCGGTACAATCGAACAAGTTGCACGATGGCCAGCAGCTCCCTGTGCGTCACACAATATTTCTGCTCAGCCGGAGACAACATGCGGCTGCCGTACGCCACAACTTTCTCAATACCATCAACATTTTGCGACAAGACTGCGGCTATGCCCATGTCACTGCCATCCGTGTCAAGAATAAACGTTTTTGTGAAATCAGGGTATCCAAGCGGCGGCGCGTCCGCCAAAGCGGCCCGTAGTGCCTCGAACGAACGTTGTCTTTCGTCCCCCCACTGAAACTTCATGCCCTTACCAGTTAGCGTGTGCAGCGGCCGCGCAATTGTGGCAAAATCTTTAACGAACCGTCGATAATACGACGCAAAGCCCACGAAGCTGCGCACTTCAGCTACCGTCTTCGGTACTGGCCACGTTTGCACGCAGCTCGTCTTTTCCGGATTGGTGGCCACCCCTGACGCGCTAACGTGACCCAAATATTTAACAGACGTCCTCAGCAAATGGCACTTTTGGGGCTTAAATTTTAAGTTAGCGCGCCGCACTCGGCCAAAGACGGCACGGAACCGCTGCAAATGTTCGTCAAAATCCTTACTGAAAACAATAATGTTGTCAAGATATATTAAGCACGACTCCCACTGCAGTCCGGATAACACGAGTTCCATTAATCGTTGGAAGGTCGCCGGCGCGGAGTGGAGCCCCATCGGGAGTACGTTGAATTGGAACAACCCTTGTGGTGTTCGAAAAGCGGTCTTTGGCTTAGACTCCTCGTCCAGGGGCAATTGCCAAAAGCCCGACAACAGATCGAGGGTCGAAAAAATGTTTGCGCCGGATAGAGCGTCTAGTGAATCAGATGCGTGGGAGCGGGTACGCTTCCGCAACGGAAACCTTATTGAGTTTCCGATAGTCAACACAAAATCACATGGCCCCATCGCGCTTCTTAACGAGTACAATGGGAGCTCCCCGCAGGCTGGAGGAAGGAGAAATGATGTCCTGTTCTAACATCTCATCAACGGCTCGCCGAATACAATCTTTCTCCAGCGGACTCACACGATGGGTATTTAAGCGAATCGGGGGTGCATCTCCAGTATCAATGTGATGCCGCAACAAGGACGTACGACCAACATTATATTTGCCGGAACTAAAAACATCCTTAAATTCCACGAGCAACCTATGGAGACGTGACCGCTGCACAGGCGTCAGTTCGGGGTTTTGCATATATAAATCTCGCAACCAGTCTGGATCATCTTCGCCCGACGGAAATGTATCACCTTGCCCCGTTGCCAAACACGCCTCCCCCTCCGGACCCGGCGCTGCCGTCGCATGCGCTAGTGTGGTACCCTCCTGAATGACGACAGGCTCGTGCCCCGCATTTACAATTTGTATGAAGGGGTCGCAATTCACCAGTACAATAGTTAAAGGCCTGACCAAAGCGGGCATGCGCGATACCACATTGGAGGGCGTCAGCAATATGCCCCCCCTTTGATCGTCCAAAGGCAAACGTTTTTTAAAGTGCAGCGGCACGAGCATCTGTGTCGTAGGCGGAACGCGAATGGTGCGGCTAACCACGGCCTGCACCACGGCATTTGCCACCGCGAATTTAGACGGTGTACCCAAGAAATTAAGACATTTTCCCGATGGCAATTCCAAACACCCCTTTTCTATGGAAATTTTAAGCGGCATCCTCTGTAAAAAATCTGTTCCCAGCAAACACGGCACCGCCAAGGCCGTGGAAACCAAAACATTCCCCGTTACACACACCTCTCCAATCTGAATTGTCGCGGCCATACGGCCCAAAATCCCGAGGCTACCCCCATTTGCTGCTATGCATGGCCCGTCAACTGGTTCTAGGGCCTGGGGCGAAGTTGGCAACGAGCGAAAGGTTTGTAAAGAGATAAGGGTCGCAGAAGCCCCGGTATCGACAATGACCCTGACCATCACCCCTTGAATAAGCGCCATCACGTCCGACGAACCCGGCGCAGCGCCCAAAACACGATGTACCAATGCGCCCCACACGTCCTGACTGTGCAAAATATACGAATGAGAGGTTATTGGGTGAGATCACACAGATGGGTGATGTGGAAAAAGCGGCCGTGTATTGAATGCATCGCAACATACCCGGACACCTCGGTTCGGGGGAAATCCTCGGTTGTAGCTGGTGGACGCCCTTGGAAGGCCGCTCCTGCGTCACCAGCAGTCGCGGGCGAGGTGTCCTCTCCGCCTGCACTCGTAGCATGTCCACTGCGTGCCACCTCTGTACACCGCGGGACGACGTAGCATATCTGCGTGTGGCAATCCGGCCGCCGCTGCAGTCGGCGTCGCCTCCACCTCCACCGTGCTCCCGGACGCGGTGGCGCTCACCATCAGAGGTTATGCACCCGCCACTGCTGGCTCGTCGCGGAGATCCAGGTTGACTTGGATGTTCCTGGCGATCTGTAGAGACGACATGTCATTGTCGTTGTTGCTGTCGGGTAGCGAAAGGATGACACGTAGCTCCTTCGCCAACTGCAAAAGCTTCTCCTGTAGCAAGGAGTCCAGGACCTCCTGGTCCATCGCCGGGTATGCTGCCTGTGCGAGGGCCAACAGCGCGCTGCGGAACGTGAGGGGGGATTCCGTGCCCTCCCGCTTCCTTTGCTGGAATCTACGTTTGGCGACCGACCGCGGCTCGTACACCTTCTGAATTGCCACGAACACCCCGTCCAGCGTTGACCGGACGGCGGCAGGAATTCCATTAAACGTCGCCAGTGAGTCGTCGTCAAGGGCAGTTGGCAGTGCCTGCAGCGCGTCGCTCTCAGTCCATTCGAGTGATTGATATGCCGCTCGGAACCGTCTCGTAAACGCTGTCCAATCGCCAACTTTGGCCTCAAATCGTTGGATGTGTAGTCGCCGTCCCGCTCTCGATGGTGGTGCTCCATCATCATCCGATTCAGCTGGCCGTTCCCCAGAAGGCGCGCTTCAATGCCGTGGGAACAGCTGCCGGCCGACTTGACACCGTCGATAGCACCCGCTCCATCGTCATAACGCGGTCAAATGCCTCCGTCAACGTCACCAGCCTGGCCTCCCACTGGGCCATGAGGACTCTCCAGTTATGCGTCGGCCCCGGGGTCTCGGCCCCGCTTGAGCCGCCATCCCGCTCTGCAGACACTTGCTCGACCAGGTCCACCGGAGGACAGCCACTTGGCCCGACACGGGAATCGCGTCCACGTCGTTGCCGTCTTCAGACGAGTCCGTCGGCACGTTCTTCCTTTTGGCTGATTTCTTCGACATGTCGGCGTGGTTTTGTAGTCATCTCTGACACCAAATGTAGTGGTTGATTTCACTCGGACAACTTTTGTCTTTCTTCCAACACCACTTTATTTACAGTTCTCCACATGTCCTCAATCCTTCACAGTTCCCTTGCTGCCACGGCTCGCTCGCCGTGCTTCACTCGACTCACTCGCCGCCTTTGTCTCTCCAATCTCTACTTCTCTGTCAGCTCCGATGTCTCTGCTCCCCGCTCTCCGCTATCACCGTGCCCTGCCTCGCCCTGCCTCGCCCTGCCTCGCCCTGCCTCATCCTGCCTCGTCCTGCCTCGTCCTGCCCCCGACTCCAACTCCCCTTTCTCCTCGCGTCTCCCCCAATTTATCCCCACTCTCATTACACTCCAATTAATTAACCCGAGTCCCAACGACGCTCTGCGTGCCTGTGCACCTGTTACCTCGCCAGACTTCAAGACGCCATTTCAGCCCTGACAACAACACCAGCCAATCACCGCCGTCCTTTGCTCCCCAGCTTAATTGGCCCAATCGTTACCTCATCGTCCCAACCATCGCACCTGTTTGTCCCAATATGACCCATACTGTCCTGCCCCCGCACAATCTCACCAATTACCCCCATGCACCTATTTATTCCACTACACATCTATGCCCCCACATACATGCCCCTGAGCTTCACCAAACCGCACTGACCAGTATATCAGTATGTATGTTGACATTATTTCGCATCGTACATAGCCAAACAGCATGGTGAAGTATGGTTATATAACTCCCACAAGCCGCATCACAGTGGAATAACAAAATAGCCATACATCTACACAGCATAAATATATGCAATGTTATTATTTAAACGAGAATTATTAATTAAGTAGTTTAAATTAAACGTTTGTAATAATGTGTATAGTTAATTGACAATCATGAGTGTGTATTTGCTTTACGTGCCAAAGGATTCCATGGTAAACAATGTAGCATATGCAGCTGGCTAGCTATATGTAAAATACGCACATGTCAACACTACTATAATTTGCCCTTGTTTGCATCTATTATGCAATTTTTAACATAAGCTGAAATTTATGGCATTGGTGTTTCCTGACTGTGCCTTACAGGCTACTGTGGCTGAGTAGCTCTTAAACTTTATCCATCCCTCAGTACAAATTTTGGCGAAAACTCTAGAGCATAACAAAGGGTTATCCCCAACCCTGATATAGAACGGAATACTCTTATATAAGTGCACAACCTATATCTATCTGTGATGAATGCTGCACTTTCCGTCGTTTTCATGCAGGGGGCGCTGCAAACCTACGTGCCCCCTGCATGAATGAGGGATGCGTAGGGACAGATGTTCGATTACGTTGGAATCGATCTGCAGATGGCAGTCTTCTCGCACGGCCAGCTCTATGTCGCCTTATCTCGATACCGCAATCCCAAACAGGTGAAAGTCCGCATCGAACCGAACCCCCAGCAAGGCCATCTACTTAATGACGAGAGAAATTTCACACGAAATGTCGTTTTCAATAAAGTCTTCCAGATGTAAAATGATATACGCTTTTATTGAAGAAATAAAATAATCTAATTCAAAACCATACAATTCAAAGATGTTTCATTTTTAAAACTTCAAAACAGCATCGTGTGCTTGCATGAATGCGTCGTTTGTGTGCAATTTTTTTCGTGACTTTCCTGGCCGAAGACCGTAAATGGTTGTGAGGGGCGCTGCAGGTGCCCCCAAACAAACCCTGGTTTACATAATATTTGAGGGGTGGTAAGATATTAATTACATCGCCTGGTATGCAGGAGGCCGTGGGTGCCATTCCGACCCTGAAGCCTGTATATTTGGAGTTTTCATGTTCTCCCCAAGGTTGCATGCATTTGTCTCCGGGTCTTCTGGGTTTTCCCTCCTCATCTAGAAACAGGCGCTTACAATATTTGGTTGCTACATATTTCCATTTGATGACACTTTGTTGAGTTATCATTTGTGGCCAGGTTGCTTCTGAAAAAGAGCTATGAAGTTCCTGGTTAAAGTGACCAGTAAGTTCTGGGTGAAAGGTCTTTAAGCCACGATGCCAGTAGGGGGTGTCAGCCATTACACAGAGTACAATATGGGGGGACAAATTGCATCTCAATGAAGACAGGTGGATCTGTTCATTGCAGGACTTTAATAAACATTATCTGTAAGTTCCTTTATGTTCTTATAATACTTGGAATGCTGCTATAACGTTGGGATTGCTAATATAATGCTGTAAATGCCTTTATAATGCTGTTAAATTGTTTTGACTTAAAACTTTCGTGACTGCAGGAATTCACCTGATGACGGACGCTTGTGTTGCACCCGAAACGTCGTGATTTATTTAATTTTATACCTACGTGACTTTACCAAAAGAACAAAAGCGTAGGAATTAATATACTTTGGTTATTTTGGTAAAGTCACGTAGAAAAAAAAGAATAAAGTGAATAAAAATTAAAATAATAAAGGAAAAATAATAAAAACCAAAAAAACACGAATGTAGACTGTAGCCAGTATGCTCACTCAGTTTAACAACCATTGCTACAGTCTACATTATAGACTGCCAATACGCTCACCAGCTTAAAAACCAGGCTACAGTCTAAATTATAGACTGCCACTAGCCTCACCAAACTAAATAACCAGGCTACAGTCCACATAGATTGCCAGTACACTCACTCGGATTAAGAAACAGGCTACAGTCTACATGAGTGTTTTTTTGTTTTTTATAATTTGTATTATTTTTATTTACTTATTTTTTCTTATTATTTTTCTATCTACGTGACTTTACCGAAAGAACCAAAGAATATGTAAATTGTTATAAGCCTGCCACTTGCATTATTGTGAATGTTATTTGTAGTTGGGTAAGTCAAGCCACACTTGTTCCCATGTAACTTTAATGTGTTTTTGAGAGCACGGATAAATAAATATCTCATCCACAGTTCAGTGTTATATGCAGCACTGTAAATTTAGGCTGCAGTATGGTGATTACATAAAGTGACCTTATTTAACACAGTAGCTAATTCTCTTGTATAGCTATTCAGTGCCAATGTATGTGCCTGGTCCATCCAGGACCTATTGTTGAGATTCATGTTATCTAAGACAATGTTATGATGTTGCAGTGTTTATCCATTGTATTGATATTGCAAGTCTTAATGAATGCTGTCTTTTGTGTTCTGTTTTTCCACCAGTTTTACCTCGTTGAAACTCATTGACACTCATCGAAGCTCATTGATCTTCATTCATGCTCATTCATTCAATATGTTGGAGTCAGATGTTCACCCTGGCTCTAAAGGTTTATTGAATGCGAGGTTAACTACTCGGATAGTGGCAGAACGCAGCGCACAGCGAGGCTGAGACACTCCAATCCCTTTAAAAGTCTGCCTCCCGACCAATCATCTTGGAGGCCTCTTTCTGCCAGTTGGAGAACTTTGTTTATTTTCAAATAGCCGTTAGGTTTGCAGATTGGCTTGGGGTAATTTTTCAGTCTTTACACAGCCATCTCAAGGTATAAGTTGTTTGATATGTAGGTTATTGCACAAATGGTTTGCTTATATGAATGAATACATCTATTTATGCATGCTGTGTGACATCTAAGTTTTTTTATCCAGACTATTAAGTAAACAAATTAAAATAACCAAAAAGGAACACTTTTCTACCATTGTAATACTGTACATTCATGATGATCAGATTGGTAAACATAATCACGTTGTATGACATTTTACATCAAAACAAACACTAAAATGTACTTATTCGTGCAGAAGGTCTAATGTCTCACCTGGCATAAATTTGGTTCACATACCACAGCACAACTCAAAGAGCAGCAGCAGGACAATTTGGTAACTATTGGGCGAACCAGTGTCTGATTCTAAATCCATGAGATAATCTAGCATATATATTGAAGTGCATAAAATAAAATGTCCACAATGAGGTTCAAACCTTGAACACATATTATGGCTGCATAAATCACTATAAATTAAGCAGATTGAATGCTACTCTTTGGTTTTATTCAGTAAAGTCACGTAGATAAAATAAAACAAAAGAAAAGAAAACAATTAAATCACGACGTTTCGGAGGCAACACAAGCTTCTGTCTTCAGGTGGAATAATCAACGCAGAATATCTGTGTCAGGAGCACAGTTCAGAGACGACCGGGATTATATACAGGTTAAGGGGGGGGAGGAGTCAGTAAGGGGGGCGTGGGTGGGTGGGAGGACTGGGTTAAGCAGCCTTTTGTTAGACTGCTGCGGGCAACAACCACTTCGTGGAGTAAAACCCACATTTTGTTATGCTGCATGGGGGGTCGGGGGGAGGAAAAGACCTGCTTCATGTGTACAGCTACATTTTTTTAAAGCGGCGGCAAACGGTTGTTCAATTATAAGGTAGTTAAAGTTTGATATACAACCACTGAGAATAAGGAAATGGCTGTACAAGAAATTGAAAGGCAGCTAACGTTTGACTTGATTTATAACATCTTTCCAGTGATTGCTCAATTTGAAACCATCCTCTCAGTTGACTTTTTTGTACAGCCATTTCCTTTTCTCAGTGGTTGTATATCAAACTTTAACTACCTTATAATTGAACAGCCGTTTGCTGCCGCTTTCAAAAAATGTAGCTGTACACATGCAGCATGTCTCTTCCTCCCCCCGACCCCCCACGCAGCATAACAAAAGGTGGGTTTTACCCACTCTCGTACAGTGCGAAGTGGTTGTTGCCCGCAGCAGTCTGTCAAAAGGCTGCTTAACCCAGCCCTCCCACCCACCCACGCCCCCCTTACTGACTCCTCCCCCCCCCTGTATATAATCCCGGTCTTCTCTGAACTGTGCTCCTGACACAGATATTCTGCGTTGACTATTCCACCTGAAGACGGAAGCTTGTGTTGCCTCCGAAACGTCGTGATTTAATTGTTTTCTTTTATTTTGTTTTATTTTATCTACGTGACTTTACCTAATAAAACCAAAGGGTATGAATCCTTGCAGTCACGAAAGCTTCAAATCTAGATTGAATATTATTTATTTTCCAAATATTGCAGATAGAAGTAGCACAGTGATCTTTTTTTCTTATTCTTAAATATGACATTGAGGATTGATTTATGATAGTTGTGTGAACAGTTAAGGCCCACTGCGTTCTGTAACAGGCTTCCCTTAAAAAAGGTGAGTAGATAGCAGACGCACTGTAACTTTGAGACGTTTTCACACTGTCAAAGGTATTTAACAAATTCTGGGCTCAATGCCTAGGTCAAAAATGATTGCAGCCTTCTGGAAGAAAAAAAACTAGCTAGAGATAATTGTGGTCGTGGAGGTTGAAGTGATGCCCTACAAGTCAAGGTTGGCCTATCTTGTTCACTCGTTTGGAGAACCTATGATAAAGATTCTGCACAAGTTCCGTATACGTCTTTCCCACTTGGCATGAGCCAAGTACAGTTAATCAAAGAGAAGCAGAAAGCATGTATCCATTCAAATGGAACTAGGGGACAATGGAGATGGCCAGTGTTGATGAGGTTCGCAAATTAGCCATGCTTAAAAATGGAATGAGTGAAGTCAGGGAAGCAATGTATAAAAGCCCTTCAAAGGGATATCTGTATAGATCAATATGTCAATATAAACCTGCAGTCCCTGTGAGCAGTGGTAGGTCAGGAAAGGAGTCAACTTTGTGATTTAATTACTTGAGAGGCAAGTCACGATGTAATATAGATATATAAATATATAATTGAAAAAAACGTACATTAGTTCGTGAAAAAATGCAGTGTTATGATTTTGAATGTAATTTAAAATGGGTAAAAAAGTACAACTTGTGGGTTGTGGATAGCATGAATTAACATTACTAACTGTAGTCTGTAGTATTGAAAGGGGTACAATTGGTATACATTTCCATGCTTCTATACTGACACTGAGTTTAAAAAGGGCACATTCTGAGTCTTGCTTTCCATGATGATTTTCATTAAAAAATTGACTTAAGTTATTAGGTCTTAAGATGTTTATTCTATTGTATAATACAATCATTTTGAAAAGCACAATTCATAACAAAGGTATTCTCAGTTTGGTAATAAGAAGCAAGGACAATTTTCAAGGGAAATCTATTTTTGTGCCAATGAAAATAATTTACGTGAAGTTCATCTGTCATCCAAAGTGTTGGATCTGAGCATGTGCATATAAAACATTTAAACTGCAAGGATATGAGCTATAGGTGATGTGCAGCAAATAGGTAACGAATATATTGGCATCTATAAATTTGAATGTTACTGCTCGTGTTCTAGGTTTTCCCAAAGGTAGTTCAGTTTCTTCCCACATGCAAAATTATGAGTCTTTATAAAATAAAAAAGTATCTTTCAATAAACCGTGATTACTGTCTCTCAATCGGTGGTAATATGGAATAAACGGTATGCTATTTAAAATGCTTCACATTTGTTTGACATTTTAAATAAGGTGAAGAGCTTGCAATGTGCAGAAGTGCAGGTTCTCTACTTGTGACTTAATACAATTTTCGAGTGCTTAAATAAAATAATCAATGTTTAACATCACTCTAGTCTATTAAAATGGTTAACCGTGGTAGGGAAATGAGTTAGCACTTAGCACGTTCAAGAGATTAAATACAAAAAGGAAAGTTAAATTCAGGCAAATTTAAGTCAATCAAGAATGATATCACTACAAAATTAAATGACCTGCAAAGTAACAGCAGATGCACAATAGACCTTAACATAGTACAGGTCATAGCTCAATCTAATATCTGTACTTAACGCAACTGCTGTGGCTGCAATGATATGACAATGGCATAGGGTTGCTCTCTCGGGTGCATTACTCTTGCTGTGTGGGGTCAGCATTGGCCATGTGCTGCAGGATTGCATAGTCATTGGTATTCTCGAGGTCCTGATCTGTAGTGGTTTAAAACAAGGAGAGACGGCTGAGGAGTAACTCATAAACTAATGACATGCCCCTCCACACTGTGTTGACTGTCCCATCAAACTGGACGAAAACAGGATACTGTAAGCTCGAATGAAGAATATACGTTACAGGCAATAATATGCAATAATAATGTGCAAAAATAGTGTGTAGAAATGAAAAGGATCGTTTCTTAAATACACCATTTGATGCATTTAAAGTATTGTAAGCATAAAAATGTTTATTGCTCAAGAAGATATATTGTGAATCAAGCCGTATTTGGGTTAGTATAAGGGTTGACCATGTGTTTCTGTGAATCTCATCCAGATTTAATCATGGAACTGTGGATCACAGTGCATTGGTTTTGAATTAAGATTTTTGTTAATATATTTACTTATAATAATGATTTATTTTTTATAGTGCCTTATATGCTGGAGTATCTCAGAGCATGATATCACATCTCACAATATTGCATCCCATTAGAACTAATATATATTTACCACGAATTTAAGGTATATGACAAATGGTGGAACCAATGCAAAATACAAGAATCCTCGTTAAACATTCAAAATTGGCCAAATAAAGGAAACATTAGCCACCTTTTCTCCTCTTCTTTACCTTGTAGTGACTGGGAATGTCACTGTATGGTGTCGGGCTTGCGAGGCAACGGCGGGATGTATACTATTGTGTGTACACCCCGGACACGGGGTGTAGTACCAGCCCTAGTGGGGGCTTGGGTGAGCTTTGGTTAAGCGCAGTGGCCACGCACAGCGTGCAGT
The DNA here is from genome assembly GCF_048934315.1 of Petromyzon marinus. Lineage (NCBI taxonomy): Eukaryota > Metazoa > Chordata > Hyperoartia > Petromyzontiformes > Petromyzontidae > Petromyzon > Petromyzon marinus. Next base: position 24,260,513 of record NC_133668.1, on the reverse strand, counting down.
GAGGGCTCCCGTTGAGAGAGCGAGAGAGTGTCAGCCAGCTAGGGTTACGTTGGGGGCATGCTACTCTGGCTGACCTGGGGACACGTGACCGGATGATACTGGAGGGAGGGCACCGGTGGAGGGGGCCAATGGGTGGTCACATGGTCCGAGAAGAACTGTCGAGAGCCTTCGGGCAAGGGCGAGAGAGCTCGAGAAGGTGGGCGGGGCGAGAGGCGGAGCCAGCACCAGCCCGGCCCGATATAAGGGGGGCCCTGTGAGGGGCTCAGGGTTCTTACTGTTGGAAAGGCAGGAGATCCACGTCAAGCTTGAAGAAGCCTCCAGCCACGCGGTCCGGGACCCAGCTTGTGGTCCGGACCGGGATAGTGGAATCGTCTCTAGTTCCGCCGTAGCGTAGTTAGTTGGGTGGTCACCACCCGAGAGTTTGTTATGTCAATAGCTTGGAGTATGTTGTGCTAAGAGTTTAATAAAACGTGTTGCTCCCAAGACAACGTCTGCAACTCAGTTGGACTCACTACACCTTCACAGCATCATCAACCTCACTACATTCCCTTATTCTGTCGTATCCTGCCTAATTCACTCCCTAGGGTTCTTATAAGCCCGACAAAATCGAGAGCTGCCCTGACCAACCCATCATCTGGAAATTAACTCTTGGCCCTCTTTCTCCAACTGCGCTTCCTCTGCAAAGTGTTTTTAAATGACAAAACTTCTCTGAAAACCAAAGCAAACCTTTGCAGCTGATCCTTGAACTCAGCTTGTTTATTCCCATTTTCTTTACAATTATACATCCTTGCCGGTGTCATGTCTGGTTACATTGGTTTCATGCTGAAAAATAGAACGCGCTAAATCTAATGACACGACAGTCGCAGATCCCAAAGTCGCTTATGTTAAAACATTACATGCAAGAATATAGACAACAAAATACTTTTTATTGGGTGGATTTTAATTATCTGAACTTCATATTTTTGAAAGTAACGTTTATTTTAAACATAAATGAGTATGCAAAGTAAAAACATGTTAAGGGTCAATTAATTGGGAGTCACAAGACATGTGGACCACCCAGTACTCCATTTAGAAACATTTAAGTGTAATAGCATCTATTCAAACACTTTTTGGAGCAGAGGTTAGCACACTGCACTACGAACCTGAGCCACCTACATTTGATTTCCAGCCATGGTTAACATCAGTGGTGAGTGATATCTATGCCGTTCCAGGGTGTCCCTCTTCACCAGCCCACACTGACTGGCATGGTGAAGTATGGTCAAACAATCCCCCATAACCAACACAGCATGGCGAGCTCTTCATCCAGCAGCGGATGAACAAATAGCTATATAATAGGGTTTTTCCCCTTTTTTCTGACAACAAAACTGAAACCTTTTTACAAGGATTCATGTCTGCATTAACCACAATACCTGCAGTCAAAATGCAAACAAAAAACATACTATGATAATATATGCATTGTCCGTGAAACTGATTGGTCCACACCAAGGGACGGCTTTATTATCATAGTATGTTTTTTGTTTGCATTTTGACTGCAGGTATTGTGGTTAATGCAGACATGAATCCTCGTAAAAAGGTTTCAGTTTTGTTGCCATAAAAACGGGGGAAAACCCTATTATTACATTTTGGTACTGGCAAAGGAGGTCTAATGATGTAGATGCGCGCCCCGAGCCCTCATTACTTTGATAGTGTATTGTCTTTGAGCTGTACGCCTTTTGGCGTCCTCTGGTCGAGCACCAATTGGGTCGAGGCTCAAAAGAAAGCCGTCCCTTGGTGTGGACCAATCAGTTTCAAGGACAATGCATATATTATCATAGTATGTTTTTTGTTTGCATTTTGACTGCAGGTATTGTGGTTAATGCAGACATGAATCCTCGTAAAAAGGTTTCAGTTTTGTTGCCAGAAAAAGGGGAAAAACCCTATTATTACATTTTGGTACTGGCAAAGGAGGTCTAATGATGAACAAATAGCTGTCAATTGTTATGTTTAATCATTTGCATTGTATTTTTATTAATTTTAACATGGCATGTTATTTTTTTACGGCCATACAGTAGGGCACATAGTATCCACATTATGGCTCACTTGGCATTCCAAAATAGTCACAGAAGTGGTTACTTTCATTTAACCAAATACAAATATTATAGCTATGTTTCTGTAATAGTTCTGTGTTGTTCAATAAAAACAGTGTGCTCTCCAGTATGTTTTTACCCCAAAGTTAAGTATGTCACGAATCAATCTGATGTAATAATGTATATTTTCCCCATGTGTATGCTACTGTTGTAACCTATGTCATTGATTACAAGTAATTGCTATTGTCCAGTCTCATGACAGCTTTAAAGCATTTGGGGCAAATTTATCTGTGTCCTTAGGCTTTGTCATGGCCACTTCAGATAAACAAGAGGGCATCATAATTTCACCATTTCCCGACTTGCTCTTTTTTGGGCCCTTGGCCAGGATTTCCTTTTATTGCTTTGCCAGCAACCAAGCGCATTCCCGTTGCCTGTCTAAAATCAATTTTCCATTATAGGTACTATGCCACTTTCATATATTGAGCACTAAAGCTTGTCTATAATGATTGACCACGTGTGTGGTCATGTAGTAGGCGACCAATATGAAGTGTGTATGCCAACTAGAATGTAGAGTGATTAAATATTATCTTCGGTGGTTGGTATAAGTTTGTGTAATTAATGTTAAATGAAAAACAAACTTTATCTATTTCAAATAGAAAGTAAAAATTCAATTTCTCACACTGCATTCAAAAGTCCAGTTACTAACTGATTTTAAATTGCTTGCAGCTAAAACTCAAAGTTTAATGGCTTAACAAAGAAATCATTTTCTTGGTTCTTTCGGTAAAGTCACGTAGAAGGGAAACAATAAAATACAAATATAAAACAATATATATTTTTTTCTTTTATTGTTTCCCTTCTACGTGACTTTACCGAAAGAACCAAGAATATGAATCCCTGCAGTCACGAAAGCTTAAAATCAAAAGAAACCATTCTTTGAATAGACTCACACACAGAAAATCCCGCCGTACAAATTAAATCAGGGCGTGATAATGTTTGCACTTACTGAGAGCTGCAGTCCTCCAAATAACACACCTTTCCCTCAATTCCGACTCCCATAGGTATTCATTCCAGTATCCGTTTCCCCCCCCTCCCACTCACATATCCCAACTAGCGCACCCTACCTCCACCATCTCCAGCCTATTACACACCCAGACACCATGCCATCGTGCTCAGCATATAATTATACCGCACAGGGAGGGAGCACTTGGTAATTCTTTCACACTAGATGGATGACACTTTAAAGGATGCTGTACAGTTCCTGTGAAAATGAATTTGAGACACTCCCATACTGAGGCATTTATGAGTCCTCGAAAGTAATTTGCAATTGGTATTCTGTGTCAGTAGCTATAATTGACCGGAATCTAAGGAATGCACGTCGTACAAAGTGCATTGCAATTTGTATTGGCAGAAATTCGCGTATTGTATGACACGGGGTGATATTATTGTGCAGGTGGAAACATAATGTGCAACGTCATTTTTAAAATAATACAACTGCAATGAGCAACATTTTCTGCATTATGCTATCAGCATATGAAATGCATAATCAAGTGTAATCTGATTATGTATTTGCTTACAATGTAAGTTCAGGCAACTTCACATTGCTGGACCTATTGAACAAAAAAAATACTATATAGTAAGTGGCTGAAAGACATTGTTCAACGTATTTTTGGCACAATGCCAGTTGCTATCTTTTGGTCATGAGGTATCTTAACTTAAAACATATAATTAGGCCAATCTTAATAAAGCTTGAAATTCGGGGTTATTATATAAGAGGCAGAAACATTCAATTACTAAACTACAATGCATGACTTTACACTCATAAGACACCTCATTAATACATTTTCTAACAATATCTACCTTTAATGTATGCGATGTTAATATTCAATTGGTTCTTCTTTAGTCTGGTTATTAGGTATATGTTATTCCCCGGCTGAAGTAGAAGTGGGATTTTCCTCCAAAAGCCAAGTGTGCTTTAGCGCATACTTTTACCAACTAAGGCCTCGTTTTAATAAAATAGTCACTGGCTAGTGGAAGGGTAAACCAGAGCGTGGGTAAAGAAGGCTACAGCAGTGGCGTCACTAGGGGGGTACGGACCACACCGGGTGACACCATCAGAGGGGGTGACACCAAAATGACTGTCTATACAATTTTTGTGCAGTGTTTCAGCATAAATGTATTCTTTTTCATACAAATATCCCTGCAGTTAGTTATAACAACACATCTTCTTTTTGTAATCTCAGCTTACATGTACTGTATCGATATACCTACAAGGCACAAAACGCTATGCTAATTTACTTTTTCAACCTTCTAATGCGCTCCGGTCATTATTACCCAATTACAATGACGCTTCAAATCACGTGGTTTCGTCTCAAGGCGCTACAAGCACGCGCTGTTGTTTCTGTTGCTGCTCGTGTTTTTATAGTCGCTGATTTTGTCAAAATTTCTGGTGTTTTAGCTACAATATTGTGGTAATAAGTATTTGTGAACCTATATTAAATAACTTTTTGAGAATGGTTTAGTAATTAAAGGAAATATAGTAATTTTATTTGGTTATTTCGGTAAAGCCATGTAGATAGAAAAATAATAAAAACAATAACAATATCACGACGATAGCAGCTCTCCCGCTATATTTTTCACCTGATGACGATTGCGTGTGTTGCAATCGAAACATCGTGATATTGTTATTATTGTTATTCCTTTTCTATCTACGTGGCTTTACCGAAAGACCCAAGGAATATGAATTCCTGCAGTCACAAAAGCTTTAAGTCAAGAAATATTGTATTTTAAAGGTGTAATTTTAATTTCGCTAGTTGTTCATGTCACTACTATTGCCATTACATTCAGTGATATACGGGAATTACGATTTACGAGTAACAGTACAAAAAACATTACTAAGGATTGTGTATGGTCTGGTACGGCGGAGGTCCATGAGGGGTGACACCATGAGTCACCGCACTGGGTGACACCAACCCTAGTGACGCCACTGGGCTACAGACTTCACCTGTCATAGTCTTCTGCCAGTTATATTAGAATTGTATCATTGACGTTCATCATTCTCTTCTGTGTGCCTCCAGCTCGTCCTGCACCTGAAAACTGAAATTGAATGACAGCAATTCCATGCGTTCCACGTGCGATTACAGCAGCAACCTCGTTGAACAATTTGTGCCCATTTGTCATTGTCGTGGGAGTCCTGCGCGGAAGACGAATGGAGCAGTGGCAGAGTGGACAAACTCGCGAGTGGAAACTTTGACCCACTCGCCAGCATCTGCCATGGCAGCGAAGATCAGTCAGGTGTCGGTCGATGCTTGCGCTGCCCTAAGGCTCAGCCATCTGTTGCGAACCATCCCATCGCTGCCAAGCGAGACAGTTTCCCTTTATGGAAATGAAAAAAAATAACCTCTTGCCGCTACTGCGGGCTTGTCACAAGGAAGGTCAGGAGAGCCCAGAGCGAGGCATCCATTATACAGTGCAAGAACAGGCTCCCATGCCTCCGCATAAACTCATTCATCAACTCTAGCCTTAGATCCCTCCCCCTGTCCGTGCTTATACATCTTAATATGCTAAAAAATAACTTGCTCCCAAATGAAAACTTCATTCCATTATCAAGGTTGGCAGCGGATTAATTTTGCCATAAATCTCTGCCTGTACTGTTCGTGACAGGCGATGCGTGAATGCACAAGTGTGAAGCTCACCACACAGGGATTGTGCTTAGCTGGTTGAAACACAGGGATTTCTCTCACATACTTTAACACGTGTAAAAACTGCAGGAAAAGAGAAAAAAGATCACAAACTCAAATGAAAATGTTGTTGTGTAAAGGAAAAAAACATAGGACATTTAAAGTTGTTTTATTTATATATATGAAAAACTCCGTAGGCTGAATGTATTTGGTATATAAGCTTTTCACAGCTGACATGCCAAACAGGCAAATTACTACAAGGCTAGTAGTGCCTTTGGAGGGTCAGTCAGCTCTTCACAATGCACAAAAATTAGGACATCTTTCCATGAATAAAATGTTAAATACATGATGTTCATGAAGAAATTATTGAATTGCATTAAACCTGTCACAGTTGTACTTTCATTTTAAATGGCATACTCTTAGTCGTCTTGATGAGCAGGCAAGCATTTAAGGAGCACGCACACATTTTGGCCATCATCTATTAATATCTTAATTTTTTTTTAAAGGACCCAAAGTGTTTAAAACTAAAATGACCTGAGGGCAGTGCTCATTGCGGGTTTACATCTCTGAGCCAGTCGTGGAAATTACCCATTATTGTGGCAGGGGTGAGACCATTCATAAAACAATTCCTGTTGGCCTTCCATCAACCCCGGAGAGTTCAAGAGCTGAGTTGACCTGTAAATGAGAATGTTTAAATCACAAGCGTTTGCTTGTGAGTAGCACACTTTAAACAGTGCCACCCAGCTGGGCAGCATCTTTAAATGGACTGATATAAAGGTAATCGGGTTACTATATAACACTCTATACAGTAATAGCCTATCAGCATAATGATTAACCTGCTTTCTTTTACTTTAATCAGCCATGATCTCTCCACTTCTGCATAAAGGCCACCATTTCTCACAGTCTCACGATGCCGCAATCCATCTAGCCACTAAACATGAACTGATTTCATTGCTCCGTCTCCATGGCAGACCTACTCTCTAGTATATTGATTCCTTTGGCTGCTACGTCATCATTAATTTCGACATGTCATGAGGATGTAAAAAATATTAATGTCATTGATTCATCCATTAATTGGAACATAAAATGTGAGAGAATGTAATGGAGACTGAAAAATCCCCTTAATTTCAGACATGAGTGTAAATGCCAATGGTAGTCATGGTTTTTTCTTACAGCCTGGAATATAATCTGTAATAATGATATGAACTACTGAAATGTATACATACTGTAGTTGCACAAATATATATTTTTAGCACAAGAATGTTTAAAAAACATATAACTATGATATGACTTTCTAAAAAAAAGTGACCCTCTCCTTCACGAATCAACACAATTGTCGATTATGCGTTTATCTTAATTTTCTGCTCCTTAAAAACGTGTATGGCCTATGCTGAAATATTGATCAGACGCAATCTCAAGCAACTGCTTCTCTTCTGCTTACTCAGTGCTTTGGTGATTGTTATTCAGAGGCTGTTTTTTGTAGATCATTGATAATGAAGGAACCTTTCAGCATCGATGTGTTTGGCTGCCTGATCAACAGGTCGTGCACTGAAAATGAATGAACAAAAGCAAATGACAATCCAAAAAGATGCGTGTATAGTTCACCAATGTAAGACTAGAGAGTCCAACTCTTACATAAGAGTGCTCTGACGTTGAATGCAAACCTCTAAATGCTCTTGAAAATGTCAAATATTTTTTTCTGATGTTTGCAATGTTCAACTTTTCAACACAGTAAGGGATTTTTGTTCTGGGTTATCATATGTGCCTTGAATTTAGAGTAAAGCGATTTAAAACTAATCTGACGAAAACATATACATTTTTTATTATATCTTTTAAAATACATTTTCAGCTGTATTAGACCCTTCAGTCCGAGCACTAACCCAGACCTGAATCTAACGATTATTTAGAGGAATGTATGTAGCCAACCATGCTAATTAATTGTAGCTCACAAACTGTTGGGATTAATATAAATCAAATATCCATTTTACACAAAGTGCCTATTCAACATTTTGAGAAACCACTTTGCTATAAAAAAAATTCACAAAAATTTGATTTAAAAGTTAGTCTTCAGTAAATGTTTGTCTTTTGAAACATGAGCCGAGGCAGGAATACGGGACACGTCTGAATGATCACAATGCATAAGGGGCTTCAATAAGTTTAAAGGCAAGACAAATAATCTATGCAATGTCTTGTCCCTATCCTGTGCCTTAATCCTGCCGGATTTTTACTTTCCAATGTGAATGGTAAACACTGCCATTTGTGGACAGTGCAGCTTTTTTCCAAATGGTTAAACAAATGGTTTTGTACATTGAGGTGACCATCTGCACTCTGTAACCTAGGGATGTGTAACCAACGTGTGAACTAAATGGATGCGGGATTTAACTGCCCACCAAAGTAAAATGACGGTGGATCAAGTGAGGAAGGCCCACCAGTAACAACTGCCGGGATATTCTTAGCTCTTTCGGTAAAGTCACGTTGAAGGGATACAATAAAATAATAAAATATATATAAAACAATAACAAATTCTCACGACGTTTCGACCATAACACAAACGGTCGACATCAGGTGTGTCGGTTTGCATCAAATTATTTATTTATAAACGGTGTTTTTATTTATTTATTAAAAAACGTCAGCGCCACATGCAGCGATTTGGCAGTTTATTTAGAAGGACCGGTTCATCTATGTTCTGAAAAGAGGAGGGGGGAGACGAAAAATTAATGTATGCTGTCTGAAAGCCACTGTAAGCGTGAACAATCAATTAAGACCAGAAATGGTTTATCAAATCTTTCCAATGATTGCTAAGTCAGAATCCATCTTCTCGGTTGAAATTGTTTTTGTGCTTGTATATGTGGATAGCCTCATGAACGAATCTCTCATGGTAGCCAGATGGCTTACAAAGAACCTCTGTCTTGGAAAAGTCAATGTCATGTGAGCCTACTGAATTATAACAATGATCTGCCACGGCCGAGGTGTTGGTCCTACCGTGTTTAAGGTCTGCTTTGTGTTCACGAATGCGGTCCGAGACATGGCGTTTGATTTCTCCAATGTCACTACTACCACAGAGGCAACTTAGTTTGTAGACACCAGGGTACTGTATGTCCGGAATCACATCTTTTACAGACGGAACCAGATCACAGACATAAAATCCGTGATCTGGTTCTGTCTGTAAAAGATGTGATTCCGGACATACAGTACCCACCTGGTGTCTACAAACTAAGTTGCCTCTTTGGCAGTAGTTACATTGGAGAAACCAAACGTCATGTCTCGGACCCCATTCGTCAACACAAAGCAGACCTTAAACACAGTAGGACCAACACCTCGGCCGTGGCAGATCATTGTTATAATTCAGTAGGCTCACATGACATTGACTTTTCCAAGACAGAGGTTCTTTGTAAGCCATCTGGCTACCATGAGAGATTCGTTCATGAGGCTATCCACATATACAAGCACAGAGACAACTTCAACCGAGAAGATAGATTCTGGCTTAGCAATCATTGGAAAGATTAGATAAACCATTCCAGGTCTTGATTGTTCACGCTTACAGTGGCTTTCAGACAGCATACATTAATTTTTCGTCTCCCCCCTCCTCTTTTCAGAACATAGATGGACTAGTCCTTCTAAATAAAATGCCAAATCGCTGCGCATGGCGCTGACGTTTTTTTTAAATAAATACACCGTTTTAAAATAAATAATTTAATGCAAACCGACACACCTGATGACGACCGTTTGTGTTATGGTCGAAACGTCGTGAGAATTTTTGTTGTTTTATATATATATTATTATTTTATTGTTTCCCTTCAACGTGACTTTACCGAAAGAGCTAAGAATATGAATTACTGCAGTCACGAAAGCTTTAAATCAAAATTTAACTGCCGGGATGTTTTAGTGTAGGCCAGTGCATTATTATAAAAAAAAATGTGGATGTACGACACAAATTAATTATATTTGTAAGGGTGAGGAGCAATTGATTGGCATCCATGCCTTAAGAGTGTGAATGTTCATAAAGTCATCGGTTCAAGCAGTGGTTAAAAAACAACCCTTAGATGTATATGCTGTTTGCAAAAACAATTAGCATTAAATTGATCTTCAAGATATCAAGTGCAATATTTGTATTTCTAATACAAGTGCTTTTCATCAAATGTAAATTTAATTCACCATAATTAATGCATATAATTGGCGTCTTGTTATGACTGCCTGGCATTAAAATGTTGTTCGTAACATGCATCTGCGCAAATTGTTTTCCAAAGGACACTCTATGGGCCGCCTTGATTCCAAGTTGTAAGACAACATTTAAATATATTGCGATTTTAAAAAAGGTGAGGGAACCATGTATTGTAAGATGTCTCATATCAAACATAACTACATTTTCCAGGTGTGTACATTAACGCAAACGGATTAATTATATCAACTATTTCTCACATTATGACAATTAGATCATCTTAATCTGTCACATTGTCCTACATCTGGCAGAGTCAGTTTGGCGACAATATCGTTATTCTCCACATTATTACCAGGCTAGCCTTTGTCTAATATTCATGATGTTGTATCCACTCTTCTCCAAGTGTTTTCCACAACTCCTACAGTGAGGGAAAAAAGCATTTGATCCCCTGCTGATTTTGTACGTTTGCCCAATGACAAAGAAATGATCAGTCTATAATTTTAATGGTAGGTTTATTTGAAAAGTTAGAGACAGAATAACAACAAAATCCAGAAAAACGCATGTTAAAAATGTAAAAAATTGATTGGCATTTTAATGAGGGAAATAAGTATTTGACCCCTCTGCAAAACATGTCTTCGTACTTGGTGGCAAAACCCTTGTTGGCAATCACAGAGGTCAGACGTTTCTTGTAGTTGGCCACCAGGTTTGCACACATCTCAGGAGGGATTTTGTCCCACTCCTCTTTGCAGATCTCCAAGTCATTAAGGTTTCGAGGCTGACGTTTGGCAACTCGAACCTTCAGCTCCCTCCACAGATTTTCTGTGGGATTAAGGTCTGGAGACTGGCTAGGCCACTCCAGGACCTTAATGTGCTTCTTCTTGAGCCACTCCTTTGTTGCCTTGGCCGTGTGTTTTGGGTCATTATCATGCTGGAATACCCATCCACGACCCATTTTCAATGCCCTGGCTGAGGGAAGGAGGTTCTCATCGAAGATTTTACGATACATGGCCCCGTTCATCGTCCCTTTGATGCGGTGAAGTTGCCTGTCCCCTTAGCAGAAAAAACACCCTCAAAGCATAATGTTTCCACCTCCATGTTTGACGGTGGGGATGGTGTTCTTGGGGTCATAGGCAGCATTCCTCCTCCTCCAAACACGGCGAGTTGAGTTGATGCCAAAGAGCTCCATTTTGGTCTCATCTGACCACAACACTTTCATCCAGTTGTTATCTGAATCATTCAGATGTTCATTGGCAAACTTCAGACGGGCATGTATATGTGCTTTCTTGAGCAGGGGGACCTTGCGAACGCTGCAGGATTTCAGTCTTTCACAGCGTAGTGTATTACCAATTGTTTTATTTGTGACTATGGTCCCAGCTGCCTTGAGATCATTGACAAGATCCTCCCGTGTAGTTCTGGGCTGATTCCTCACCGTTCTCATGATCATTGCAACTCCACGAGTTGAGATCTTGCATGGAGCCCCAGGCCGAGGGAGATTGACAGTTCTTGTGTTTCTTCTATTTGCGAAAAATCGCACCAACTGTTGTCACCTTCTCACCAAGTTGCTTGGCAATGGTCTTGTAGCCCATTCCAGCCTTGTGTAGGTCTAGAATCTTGTCACTGACATCCTTGGAGAGCTCTTTGGTCTTGGTAATGGTGGAGAGTTTGGAATCGGATTGATTGCTTGCTTCTGTGGACAGGTGCCTGTTATACAGGTAACAAGCTGAGATTAGGAGCACTCCCTTTAAGAGTGTGCTCCTAATCTCAGCTCGTTACCTGTATAAAAGACACCTGGGAGCCAGAAATATTTCTGATTGGGAGGGGGTCAAATACTTATTTCCCTCATTAAAATGCAAATCAATTTATAACATTTTTGACATGCGTTTTTCTGTATTTTTTGTTGTTATTCTGTCTCTCACTGTTAAAATAAACCTACCATTAAAATTATGATAATTTCTTTGTCAGTGGGCAAACGTACAAAATCAGCAGGGGATCAAATACTTTTTTCCCTCACTGTATCTCTTCACTGGTCTTTGTTTAGGTCTCTTCCCTGTGATTCTCCTTTCATAAGTTCATCTTGGCAAACTAATCTCTGTGCTTCTGATATATCCATTCCACCCCAATCTCACCTGTTATATCTTCGTTCCAACATTTCTCTTACTCAAAGCCTTTCCTCTGATAACCATATTGATTATTTTTTCTTACCTTGTTTTTTCCCCACTAGACTTCTGAGAACCCATTGATGTGTCCGCAGTTGTAGAAATTTAACTTTTTTGGGGGGGATTTTGATATACATTTTTCTTTTCATGCACCCAAAGTGTATAATCACAACACATTCATGCTTTACATATGAATAATGTCGATTCGTAAATATAAGCATATTAACCACAATGTACAGCTAATCAGAACATTGATATTGTAACTGAAGGCCCTTCATGCAAGTTGAGCTGGTAGAATGTTAATGATATGTTTGCCCTCGTATGTTGCTTGTCTTAAATTGCTGAGTAAAAATGCAATGTAGAATTTTCTTTTTTAGGCACCCTTCCAATTAACAGCTTTAAATTGGAATCTAGTATCGAGCAATATGTGAATTGGAGGAAATCTGATACCACTGTTTTGAAGGTAAATTGGTACAGAGGAAATTCGAACGGAGTGCTGTGGAAATTAGCTCAATTACCGTGTCTGCATCGCACGTGAATCGGGCTTCCACAGAGGCATACATCCAATTAATATGTACCACTATGCATCTGTTTTAATTAAATGATTGCTTAAATCTTGATAGAAATTTAAAACGTAAGGTTAATTCCGTTGAAGTGATTGTTAACGGAAGAGTTTAACGTTTTATAAATGGAATTGGGCTACTTTTAAATCAACGCAAAATACGATTTAATATTTACAGATAACATTGCTTCTGGAGCACGTTTGCTTCCAGCACAAAAGTTCATGCAATATTCTCAAGGAATGGAGCAAATAAAATCATTAAACTCATCCAAGTGTAAATTACCCATTGATTACAAACAAAATGTCACTCACTTGGGTAGCGTAATACAGAAATAATATTGATTTCTAATTTACACCCATTTGTTGATCATCTTCTGGATGAATATCTCCCCATGCTATATCCCTCACGGCGCTTGCACGTCCATACTTCACCAAGCTGGCCAGCGTGGGACGGTGAAGGGGCCCAGGACTGGTTCAGTTATTGTCACCAACGTTAGCCATGGCTGCGAATTTAAGTCGCGTCACTGGGTTCAGGGAACATCACATGAACAACATCTCCACCACTAGCAGTGTCCTTTTATAGTTTCGCCTTGCATAGCCCCAATTCATAACTCCTTGCAGTTATAGTTGTTAATGATTGGAATACATGTGCAAGTGGAAATGGGCAAAGGTACCAACATGTGAACTATAATACCATATATTTTTTTTTAATTTAGTACTATTTTCCACACTGTCAATCCATGATTAATGATATGCAAGTAAACCATTGTGGGGAATTGACAATGTTTTTACTGCAGTGTTCATTGCAACCACGTATGCATTTACACAAATTTTAGAGTGCAATTATGACCAAGTAGAATTGTGTTTTCATGTTGTCCCTCAGAGGTAGCCAACATTAATTGGTGTGCATGTGCACTTATTATTTGTGCATTTACCTCTTCAACCACAAAACACCACTGTGGCAGGTGATAACATAACTGATATGATGGTTGCTTGTGTTGCAGTCGAAACGTCGTGAGAATTTTGTTTTATATTTTTATTATTTTATTGTTTCCCTTCTACGTGACTTTACCGAAAGAACCAAGAATATAGTATTTAAGTTGCTTTATACACGAAATTGCTTGTCCATTGAAACCTTTTCTAGAGTACTAATACGAGAATATACCAAGTTTATGAAATAAATATTTATAAAATGGATTTTCACATGTCCAAGATTTTCGTGTTACGCACTCTGCTCAAAAAGTTATTACCATAGAATATCAAACAAAAAACGATTTGTTTTATTTTGCCAGGTAAGGCCCACTAAGCTATATATTGTATGTAGTTCTTTTTCAGAAGCGACATGGTCACATATGGTAGCTCAACGGAGTGGTTTATCATGTGAAAATGTATAGCAGCCAAATACTCTAAGCGCACGTTTTTTTTAATGTGGAGGGGAAACAGGAGAACCCGGAGACAAATCCACGTGACAACAGGGCGATAATCCAATCTGCAAATATACAGCAGGCGTCAGGTTTCGGCATCGAACCCACGACCTCCTCCGTACCAGGCGAGGTATTTAACATCTCGCCACCATTTCAACGAAAGAAAACAGAATACAAAGGAATAGTTCATATATATATTTCACATCTTCAAAACAGGTTTGTGCTAAATGATTATATTGCCACCTTAATGACGGATGCCCACATCATCACAGACAGCGATGCTAGCAAAGGGGGGTACGAGTGTCATCAGAGCCGTCACGTGACGTGACGCGTACACACGGACGGTGACCAGCAGTGCACACCGAGTAGTTGGGAACTCCCTGGCAGCATTTGTATGCATACTGTTGTTGCTGCCATTGTTGCGAATGGTTTTATTTTTTTGTTGAGTTACAAACGTTTTCATATAAAACAAATTGTGAAAATTGCAATGTATCACAGAGATGTGACACATTTTAGCGTGTCAAAATTTGTAGTTGTTTTTTTGTCATGAACAAACTGTGTCGTAAATGTTTTACAGTATGGTTCATTTTTTATGTACACTAAGATTCACGCACACACACTACTGCAATACTTGAGTCCAGTGTGGTATATGTAAAGTATGGGAAATTAATAGTTATCAGCATTACAGTATTTCGATTTTCATAACAAATAACTTTATATACCAGTACACACCAATCCACCCTCCATAAAATGGTTGTGGTTGTATTGTATGGTATTGCTTTATATGTAAGCATCTATTGATAGCAAACACAGTTTTAAAAGTCATGCTACACATGCTCTGATGCTTAAATAATAAATCTGGCTCCATTATACACAATGAGTAGTTCTGTGATGTTTAGCCTGCCTTGGTAACTTTAAAAGGATTATTTATTTTTACTTTTTTCCTCCTAACTTTATCAACTCTCAATGTTAGGCGTGTGCCTCATTGGTTAATTGCAATAATGTACACATATTACACTTTCATTGTAAGATATTCTAAACATTGTAAATTTATAATTTGGTCAATGTAAACGTTGCAATGGTCCGTAAAATCTGCCTGAGATTCAGAAGAACATCTCACATTCCTGAAATTGTTTCTTGTATTGTAGTTAAAACACGTATTCATTTGTTGGAAGTCTTATCAAATATGCCTGTATTACAAGGATATGAAGGTTACCAGGACACCAGGAGAAACATTTATCTGGCTAGTATTCAATTTCGTTAAAAGACCTGCTTTTTATTTAAATTTTGACACATCTGATTAATAAACGACTGCAAAATGTAGTACTTACCCTGGTCCATTTGTCAGAATTGCTCTTCCACTTTTGGCCATATAATTAGGCTGGCTTCAATATTCTGATTGAGACTGACCTAAGAGAACTCTTGAGATTACTGTGCGTGAAAACTGTTTTTGATTGTTATGCAAACTCATTCATCCCTGCCCTACAAATATTACGTATCATGGTTTCAGGGCCAGCCATTAAACAATGTTAATGGGCCCCAAGTGAAATCTGCTTCAGACTCGACAACATTTTTACTGTCCTAAATTCTTCGTACAATCCTTATGTTATCAAAAACATTTGTGTGTGTGTGCGAATTAAACATCTACAAGGTGAATCACAATTAAAGCAACATTTTAACAGGTGTTACACATTTCTGTTCCCATATTGCAAATATTTTAAATCCAACACATTACAATGTAACTTTTTTGGTAAATAAAAAAGTGCCACGTATGCTCTTTGATTTTCATGGTGACTGATAAGATGTCGCAAAAATACAAAAATTACTGAAGTAGAATGTGCTGTGCGCATACACTTAGCATTATGGTTTATTTCACAATGCCTTAACATTGTACTGTAAAATAGTATACAGTACTTTATGGACACCGATTGTAATAATTGGCTTTTCAATGTTCAGCATGCCAATCAATTGTGTTTCTTCTGAGATACCCATGGATTATAAATGGGTCACTGTCTTCAAACTACAATCTGCACGTGCAGATATTGTTTCTGCACCAACATTTGTATTTTTACTCACATTTAACATAACACAAGCATAAATCCATCATTAGAAGTGTTTCCTACATCTGCTACTATAGTGTGCTGAATCTGTACACCCTGTTCGTATAATTGTGTTTCTTAAATAAAAGTCATTGTATTAGCTGCATTGCCTGCTATTGGTTGATACACTTTCTGCTCAGACTAGGTATCTCGTCTTCATATTAACAAAGCTTAAGACTCTTAATATAAAGGTTAATTACATGGACAAAATATATACAATCCTGTTTCAGTCATTCGTATAATTTACACAATAAAGTGATGTGAATGGACTGAATTTTACATGTGCTTTCTCTGACTTACATATAATTATCTACAATTTTCTATGGGTCTTTCGGTAAAGTCGCGTAGATAGGTTGAAAAAATAAAAACATACAAATAAGTAAAATAAAAAAGTAGTTTTTGATTTTTTTCAACCTATCTACGTGACTTTACCAAAAGACCCAAATAATAGGAATCCCTGCAGTCACGAAAGCTTTAAGTTAAGATTTATCTAGAATTATTATCACTCTGAAAACTAATCAGCAGTTATGGAACGTGGCCAGTCTAATATGTCGGCTTTCGCTTCTGCCAATATTACATACTTATCGCTCTTCATTGTCATTGTCATCCTAAAACGTAGTAAATACCAACATACATACGAAAATATTTGTTATGAGCAGTAACAGGCTGTGGTACTGTACAATATTAAGTACTAAGTTAAGCATATACACCATATGTTTAAAAATAAACCTTGGTAATTGGACGATACAAGTATTTTACATAATCTCCTTGCTTGTTGCGATAACACATACATCACCTTGGTCCAGCCAAACAGGTTTTGACGAGTAAAATATCATACCAAAGTGTCATTCGTGCTACAGCAAGGCAGCACTTTACCATGTTGCAATTGTTGATCGTGCCTCTTGTTCAACATGCCGTTCACAACTGGTCCATTCTGGTTTTGAGTCCAGTTTGAAAAGCTTCCCTGTAAGTACACTGCATTGTCCACCGTGACCATGCCAGGTGCTTTTGCGCCATGGTGTGGTGGATTAACCACACAGTTTCCAGTGGTTGCTGTAGTAACGATCTGCTTCGCTTTATTTGATAGGTTGGGTTCCATGTTGTTCTGGTGTGCAGAGTTTGTGGGATTTTTACCACATTTGGGTGAACCTATCCATTGCCTGCCATGGCTTTCTGGGTAGATGCGCTGACCCACTTTAGAGGGTGTCATGACCATGGAGTTTCCTAGTGCTGTGGGCCTAAACATTTGGCTTTCATGATGTGATGGTTGTGTTTCGTCAATGTCTTTCCCTGTGGATTTTTTTCTGGTTCCATCTTCCTGCCCCAAGCTCTTGACTATATTTCCATGATTTAATTCTTTGTTTTTATCCTTTCCATGGAGAGCCTGGTCTTGGGTTTTGTTCCCATCAATGCACGCCCTTTTTATTTGTTTCTCCTCAATAGAAACATCTATGCTCTTGTGTCCTTGCAATATCGGCTTGCCCTGCGGTTTGCCAAAGGAGAGTGATTTTTTTCTTTCACAACCTGGCATCTTTGGGAGACCTTCAGTTTGACAATCTTGAGTCGATGTGTAAATGGGCTGGCTTCCATAGCTCGGCGGCTTAATCAAACGGTTTGCATAGTCCATTGAATTTCCAGACTGGTTTCCACCGACTGATTTGCCAACACTTTGGCTGTAGTATGGTGGCAATTTGGTTTCCTGTGTTTCTTGACTTGTGGGGACCACGGTTACATTACTTTGATATGTTGGCCTTTGTTTTTGGCTGCTCGAGTTTGACTGAAACCTGACCATGTTTACTTGGGTAGCAACATCTGTGATTGAAGGTCGTTTAGCTTGCTCTTCCTGGCTCTGTGTGCCAAGTGCTTGGTGGCTTTTGCCCGCTGACTTTTTCATCTGGTTGCCATAATTTGCAATGGCAGCAGTTGGATTTATCTGGCTTATTACACTAACAAGTGGATTGACTGTTGTCAGATCATTGCCCTGATTGCCCTGCTTTGTTGTGTTCACTCCCAGATTTTCACTATTTATGGTATTGATCAGGTGACCCTGCTGATGTAGTGTTTTTACAGCAGTATTTCCTTTGATGCTGGCAGCTGGAATTAACAGCTGCCTCCACTCCGTTATAGGGTTAAATATTGGGACTGCTTGGTATGCTGTTGATGTTGCGCTTTCAGGAGTTGTTAATTTTTTCTGACTTTCATGTTTTTTGGGGATGGATACTTTGTTTGAATTGTATGCAGGGTTCAGTAAATTATGAACCATATTCTGTGGCTTGGTATTGTAGCTTCCTCGATTTGGTGCGCTCGTGATTTGTCTAGATTCACTCGGTGTCCTTTGAACTTCGGACTTCTGCTCTTTGGAAAGGTAGTTTCGTGGTAAAGTAGCTGCCATTGTGTTCCGTGCCATGTATTCAGGATTATCTAAAAGTCCACGGTTGCTGTTAATGTACCATGGCTCATTAAGATACTCATTGGCTGAGCCATGGCTATCCCATGTCACGTTGTGATATTCCTTGTTATCCACACCCGTGGAATTTGTGGAAACCTCTGCTGCAAACGGATTGTCTTCTATTGGTGTCAGATATTCTGAAAATGGAAAACAAGATATATAAATCAGAACCTACAAATTTTTATTACTTGCTTATACTGATTTGCACAATAATATATTTTGTGTTGACTACTAAACAGAGAACATTTCATAACATAGTTTCTCATTCATGCAGGCATTATTGGCAAAGTGTCACTTTATTCATAAAATACATAATCTTAAATATAAGCATTTTTAAACATATGTGTTGGCCATAAGTTCAGAAAAATGATGTTGTAAATAAAACACTAAAAATAAAATGCTAAATATATTGTTTCCAAAATATATACGGTACTACATTGATAATACTAGATCTATGAAATTGAGTATTTATATTTTAATCCTTTTCGCAAGCAAAATAATGTTTGATATTTAAGATTGGCAGGAAAAAAAATCTAACACTCTGTTGCAGTTTCAAACTAATTTAATTGGTACAGATTTTGTAAATACTCAACTTCCCATAGACCTTAAAGTACAAAATGCATCTAATGAAAAATAAATACGTATCTAAGGAATAAATGTTCCCATAAAAAAATTGGGTGCTTGCAGAAAGGTGACGAAGCCTCATTTCCTTTCATACTTTGTGGCAGAGAGCTATAATTAATCAATCGGCTACAGTGACAATGATGAATAACTTTTAACAATGGATTGATAAATCATTATTGCCTTGTATTTCTCAAAGCTGTGTATGTATATTTATTGGCTGTATCCACTGGGCTTTTAAATAACAATGGATTTATAATGGATTGATAAATTATAATGGCCTTGTATTTCTCAAAGCTGCGGATGTATATTTCTCGGTTGTATCAACTGAGCTTTTAAATAACTTTTTAGTTGTCATGAGTGATTGATGATTTCTCAATACAAGCAAATGTCAACCATTTTCTAAGTTCCACGGTGACACACAAACTGCCAAAACATCTATGCAAAAAAATGCATAATCATCAATACATGAATCATCAATACATTACTCAACATATACTTTTAATGGTCAAGGAAGGAGCCAATCAGACTATCATCCCAGTACAAATCGGTACAAATTATTCAACACACAGCCAAATGATGGTGCTATAGAATGCACGTTGCATTATCTGGTGGTAAGTTAAATTCTGGCTGGTGGGAAGGAGATGGAACCTGCCATAATAATGTGTTATTTCCATCAGTAGGTCAAGATGGCTAATAGAGATGAGGATGGGCCATTCCTCATTTAAAAATGGTACACTTTCACATTGGCCAGATAGTTAACAAAAATGTCATTCATATTTCTCGCCTAAGAAAAGCGCAAGAGAAAGCTAATTCTGGCTTGAAGGGTACCAGTCATTCCCTGTTTATAGAAATGAACTGTCGAAAGGAATAGTTTGATTTGACTCAAAATATGGTGCGTGAGGATACAGTACATATGAATTAATAAGCCCAAGCTCCACCAAATTCTCACAGTATCATTTATGTGACTGAAGCCAATGATCAATCACCAATTTACTTGATTCATTATGGTTTGCTGATCAGCGAAACGTAATGAATGTGGCTAGAGGCCGGGCATATTTGCCAATTGGACTCTATCCCCACATTACCTAACAATAACGTACTATTTCCCATGAATCAGTACAGCCGAAAATTCTTAAAATAGAAATGCAATGAAAGAATGAAGGCCTAAATGAAACCACCATTTAATTACTTGCGTTTTTTAAAAGTAAATTAAGCGATATTTAGAGTATTTAAATGGTCACGTATTAAAATTAATAGCAGAGGCTTCTCAATATGTATCCACAGAACAAAGCTACGTAAAACAGAATTGTATAAATTACGTCACTTAAAAAAAGCAAAACAGGGGTAACTGATCACACGAGTCACTGAATCTATACCGACGACAATGTGACGTCCTCTGCAAGCGAGTACAGCGCAAAGCGGTGCTGACCAGGCACGGAGCCGCTTGCGTTGGGCAGGACGTATCCCTCCTCATCCAGGCGCACTGCGACCTTGGGGGCGGCCGCCTCGTAAAGCGTGAGCGTGGGGTCGGCACTGTAGCGCTGCGTGGTGCTGTCCTGTCGGGCTCTGTGACCCTGCTGCTGAGCGCATGCGATCGGGCTACCGCCGCCGCAACAGGAAGCGTCGAAGGCGCTGCACTCCGGCGTGCACGCGGCCACGCAGGCGGCTGTACAGGCGGAGGATGCGCAGGCCGCCGTGCACACCGACGCTTCGCTCTGCCGCGACTGGTCCGAGAGCCGGCGAGCCAGATGTCCGTTTTGCCCAAGGTTCCCATTTTGAGCCTGTGCATTGTCGTCTTGCTGGAGGGAGGTCTGCGTTGAAGAAGACAATAAAACAAATATAGGAAGGGAGAGGAGGCCAGGGACGGTACGTTCAAAGGAAAATGCGTGACCTTTTCCGCCTTTGAGGCGGCATTTAAATGGGTTTCATCTCCTTAGCTGACAAGCTACTCGCCAACATTTATATTTAACATCGTTGATACTTTTGTAAACTTTGAGCTGTACAGGGTCATTTTCCCTGTGAAATATTTCGACAATAATAAGGATATACTTCGCCATAAAATAAATAAACATGCAATCCATTAGCTCATCCTTATTCATAAAGGAATGTCTCCTCCAGTCACAAAGAAATTATAAGTTATTAGTATGCAGTCAGCACAACAGTAAAAGCCGTTAGCACTTACTCCTCTCATAGGAAGGTAGGATGTGGAGGCATAAGGTCCTGATAGGTTCTGGTGGGAAGAATGAAATGAAGATCATAAACTGTAAGGAATGACCAGGGAACTTTCTGGACTACTGTTCATGGAGAATTCAGTTTTGCTTTGCTTGTATTTATAACTCCAAAAAAAGGTTTTGGTGTTTATTTTGGAATTTCTGCATAAAATAAAGTGGTAAAATCCGGTTGACAATCAGTTAAGAAAATGACAGCATCACTACTAGCATTGTCGACAATCAGGCACTAGCTTTAAACACAAAAATAGATATCTCGAAATGGAGTTATTTTTTCCCATCAAAATATCGAAAAGAACAAAATTGCCAAACTCACCATAATTTTTAAGGATTTTGCTGCTGCTGCATTCGCTAAGGACTGAAGAGTTACAACAACGAACTGGAACAGAACGGCTTAGAGGTGTATTTGGTCATTATTCAGACAATAAAACTTATATTTATTATTGAATGAACGATGCATTATCTTGTTGGTAACTTTTCTGAACCCACTGATGCTTTGTATTTTTAAAAGAATAGACTTGTGTTATTTTTAGTCCATGAATAGTGACATAAATACATTATAAATTGGATTTACACAGGTTCTAATTATAAGACTATCTCTACACACTGCACAGGCAGGTAACAACGTAATAAATGCAATAGCAAGCACATTAACAGAAAGGAAATGATCCCCCGTAGAGCCTTTTATAGAATGTTGGGACAATTTATGTTAGTGAGCACCTATTAAGGTGAGTACCGCACACAAAGAGGATGTTGTGGCCACAATCACACCTACTTGCCTTAGTCTCCCAGTGCTTATTATGTGTAAACGTAAATAATGGAAATAATCTTGAATTTGGAGCTTTCGTGACTGCACGAAAGCTCCAAATTCAAGTTTCAACCACCTCTTCGGGGAGGTATGAAGTCTGTGTCTTTGTGTTCTCTGCTGGTGTGGCTACCTTTGTTTCTTGACTGAAGTTTGTGTCTCTGTGGTGTCTCTGCCTGTGTTTGTGCCTTGGTGTTACAGTCTCCGCGACGCACCTTGCTGCATGCTCCATGCTAATTTGTGTCCCATTGTCTCGCCGAGTCATGCTAATTTATGTCCCATTGCATCTCAGCCCCGCCTTCTCTGTCTATTTAAAACCTTGACACAGAGATTACTGTGTGCTTGCCTCTCTCCATGTGTCTCAGTGCTCTTTCTGCTTGGATGTCTATATATGTGTATGCGGTCTGTATATTTAAATTTCACACTTAACTTGCAATTTAGCAATCTTTGAAATAGCGTAATCAACCAGACCATGCGTTAATTGTGTTTTGACCGACCGTCTGTGTTGCGTTATATGGTTTCCAAATTTTGCTAAACCTTGTTTGATTTAGTGTGCTCCCCCCGTCTATCTCTCTCTGTATCCCCTGTTGTATCTGTGTCTGTATATATATCTGTGGTTATGTGTCTCCTCTCTCTCGTAAATGTATCTCTTCTGTACCTGATGATGATTGCTTGTGTTGCAATCGAAACGTCACACGCTATTATGCAATTTTATTATTTCTTATTTCTACGTGACTATACCGAAAAAAACAAAGAGGAATGGAGAGAATATTCACTGAAGGGTGAATCAACATGGGGAAGGCCAGGACAGGTTCTAATAGCACGAGCCAATGGCATTTTCCACGGACATGGTATTTTTAAACCCAAGTTAAGGGGAAATAATTGAATTATGGACCTCTTGTCTTAGGTCACCATAAACATTTTTGAGCAAAATGTGACCCAACTGACAGGCAGCAATTAGACAGAGAGATAACTGTCAGGTGCTGTTTCTTGGACTGGCACTGGGTATGAAAATACTGGTGCTCAGTGTGCCATGGTAGTCATAGTGTAGTGACATCGCTGGATGTCAACATGTTGCATGCAGTGCCGGCCTTAGAGGGGCACGGCGTGCGGTGTAGCGACATCGCGGAGACCACAGTGGTGTGGGTGTAGTACCGGCCCTAGAGGGGCCCGGTGAGCGCTGAATGATAGTGCGAGATAGCACCACGCTTTGTGTGCAGTGCCGGCCCTACAGGACAAAGTGTGTGAGTGCCAGCCGAAGGATGAGGTTACTCGAGGACATGGCACTCTGGTTGACCCGGGAGGACACGTGACCAGTTAAGTCTACAAAGGGGCCCCCAGAGGGGCTAGGGGTGGTCACGTGATTGGGACGCAGATCCTTCCCGAGGATTCTGGAAGGTGGTCGTGGCCAAGGGCGGAGCCGGCCACGCTGCAGAGAATATAAGCCGGGTCCCGAGAGGGACCGGGGTTGTTGTTCATCCTGGAAGAAACCTTCGTCTACGTTCTCCGTTCAACGAGTCTCCAACATATGGACCTGGACCCAAGCTGTTGGTTCCAGTCCGTAGTAGCAGTTACGATGTAACTAGTGTAGTTAGCCTGGTGGTCACCACCATAGGTTGTTATTCTGTTTAAGGGGAAGTTACCCCGTGTGTTGGAACTGAATAAATGTTTTGCCTCCAAGTCTACATCTGTGACTCAGTTGAACCCATTACAATAGTAATAATTTCAAGTTGCAATGCGCACAGCATTCATTCATTCTCGAATGCATAGAACGACTCAAGGAGACACAGAGAGCAGCAACCACACACGAGCAGGAAGACACAGTCACGTGGTGAGCCAGAGACAACTGTCCAGGCTCTGATGTCCTATTAATGAGTGTTTGTATGTGGGAGGAAGCGGGAGCCCTTGGAAAAAATCGACACGCGTGGTGAGGGGGGCAACACTATCACATACAGATGGAACAGATGGGAGTCCACATCTGTGCCACCTACTCCTGGAAAGCCATGCTATGGCACCTCGACGCCCATAGGAGAGGCTTTTCACAAAAAATGCACCGTGATCAACGGACGTTTTCCTTCACGGTGCTAATTTACAGGCATCTGAGCCACCACCACCCAATGGTGTGAGTCATCACTTTATAACAATGTGTAAAGGGTCCATTGACAACAACTCAAAAGTGCTGTTGAGAGCAGACTGCCATTGTTCCACTTTCTTTCCAATTTACGTTTTGATAACGATTCAGACAAAGTGCCTTTTGAGAGCAAACATTCAAGAGGCTGCTTTAACCATGAAGCTCTGAAAAGAAATGTGGCACTGTATAATCTCAAGGCTCTTTTTTGTTCATGTAGGCTTATGTGTTTTTGTTGTTGCATAAAAAAAAATGTGATTCAACGCTTCGGTAGGCACAACAAGGGGGCTGGTCTAAGGCCCCCAGACAGAATGTCTGCGGGTTATACAGACAGCGCGCTTTGTTAGCGGGACGTAAATTTTCCGTGGCGTCTTTCCTCACCATGACTGTAAAAGTGTAGCAATATTTAAAAAAACTGAGAAATACGCTGCTACCATCCCAGAACGAGTATCTCAGAGCGGAAGGGTTTGAGTAGCAGAATACGCTTTAAAGGAACATAATTTATTGGACTCTGGTTTTAAAGAAACTAAACTAAAACTAAACTATTTTTTATTTTGCCAACTGAGCTAAATAGCAATTTTTCAGAAGTCACCTGGCCACAAATTATAGCTCAACGAAGTGGCTTATCATGTGGAAATTGATAGCAGCCAAATAAACAAGCTGTACCAAGCTATTTCTAAAACCCTGTCTGAGATTACTGCTTGCCTTGTGTTTATAAAAGGATGTGGTTATGTAACTTGATGCTATTTGCTCATATTGCTGTAACGAAAATAAAATGTAACATATGAAGTCGACACTGCATATTTTAGCTCAACCAGCAAATAATTTCCATGTGGTTCCTCGCTCTTCTTTTCCTTATGTAGTTTATAATCATCCCTGCTCTATTCAGACTGCTATTCTTCCCACATTCCAAGCCTTGCTTCACTGCTTTTACCCCTTCTCTAATCGTCCCCAATCTTCCTTCATTCGATTGTACGAATGTAAGAGGATCACTTAAAATGGCCTTACAATAAGAGCAATTATCCAAGGAAGTGTTATTTCACAATCTAGTGCATTGGTGCATAGAAACATGAAAATAAAAAACATTCCAAATGTGGGGTTGCAAAAAGGACCAGAGATGCCTTTTATAATCAGAACAAAATAATAAGCACCATATTTACATTGCTGAGAGAACAAAAACTATAATAAAAAAAAAACATATCACCATATAATGATCTGGCCAGATTTCTGTTATTCAGACCCCTCCACCACCCGACAAAGCCAAACAAACCTAATTGTCATGCATACAAGCGTTTAATGGAGTGATTATTGATTCAATTTGGTCTGATCTTTACGTGGCCTAACCCAAACATCGACTATGAATCATAATACATAATTATGTCTCTAAAAACATTTAAAGCAGTGGCCCTGGATTAGAGTACAGTATTCTTCAGGGTATACATTTTTCTACAAGACAGTGTAAAATATGAATATGGTGAATTTAGTTATGCAAAGTCACGAGGGAGAGTTTGTAAGATAGGCGGAAAGACATGCAGGCACAAACACGCGGACAAATGCCCCATTATACAAATGGCAGTTGAAAATACATAGGTAGTTTAACCAAAGTAGATCATACAAAAAACTACTTGAATATTTTATTGCCACGAAGCACCTAACACCAATTGAGCACCACAAATGTATAGTCTAGTATTGACATATACGACATTATAATGCCAATGTAATAATTCTGAGGAAGTGCAACCAGAGGTGAAAGAAACATCCGCTTAAGTGATTCCAAAATCATACCCGAAAGTGTCTTGGACTCCATTCTCAAGTGCAGCCTAAGCAAGTTAGTCTCAATTTAAATTCATAACCGTAGCACTTGTGAAAAATATGCTGAGCCCTCAAATATGCAAATGTTTAAAAACAAATGTGTATTGATCTTAAATATAAATGTAGAATTACAATATGTTGAGAGCATGCAACATCACTGGGAAAACAGGGTTTAATACGAAACAGCATAATTTACCCCTTAAGCCTGATTGACATGAAATTGTTACGACAGTTAAGATCGTATAAATGTCTTACATTCGAACTCAAATATATGGAAAAATTCAAACACTCATTACTTACACTTTATAATAGCTAATTATTGATTATAAAAAAATATAATATACATCTTTACAATACACAGTATAACAGGACCGATATTGAACTTAAAATGTTTCTTTAAATAGAGACTAGTCCTGCAGAGACTGTGTTTTCAGGTGGGTACATCCAACATTAATAAGTTTGCTATGCTATGCTCAACAATCTAATTTGATAGTGTTGATGTACGTTTGCATGCACAGCTGCAACCTAAATGATCAGTTTCAAGAACGTAGCCAATGGAAGTGTTTGAACACTAATACAAAGTGACAACAACAATTACGGTTGCAGCTGTGCATACAATATCCAATCCGCCAGCAAAAAAATACCAGACTTGGTGAAACTGAGATCATGTAAAAATGTACGTAATTTTACATAAGATTTTAGTTTTCATTGCATTTCACGATCAGCATGTTGCTTTTGTATGGAGGTATGCTGAACTTCTTTCGTACCGTATGTAACCGAACCATGCTAATCGGAGGTGCAGGGGAAGGACAATAAACTAAACAAAAAAGTTATTATAAAGAAATTAGTTTAACACGTAGGCTTATTTATAAATAACGCGATCTCACCCAAAAACCTTTATTATGAATAATATTGGCCGCAAAAACTTACGTGTTAATAAAATTAGAAATTTACGAGAGGAAAGTACCTACATTAAAATGGAACGAGATCCAACTAATACTTTAGAATGTAAGACTACTGCAATAATTGCAAGTTAATTAATCCCTAAGAATGATCAACACCAAATTAAGCCAAGGGCCTCAAAACCACCTAGACTGTATGGGCTACCAAAGATTCATAAAATCGGCATCCAATTACGACCCATAGTCAGTACAATTGGCTCTGCCACTTATAAATTAGCAAAATATGTAACTAAACAAATACAGCCCTACATCGGTAGGACATCTTCATTCATAAGAAATTCAGAACATCTTGTGAATGTGATTAAAGATATTAAACTTAATCCTAATGATATTCTGGTAAGTTTTGATGTGATTTCTCTATTCACTAAGGTTCCAGTGAACGAATCGCTTAAATTACTTGATACACTAGTAAAGAATACAGGTTTACCAAAAGATATTCCGAAACTTGCTGACCATTGTTTAAATAACACTTACTTCTCATGGAGAGGGGATTTATTTAAACAAAAGGAAGGAGCAGCCATGGGCTCTCCTTTATCTCCTGCTATAGCAAATCTGTACATGGAAAACTTTGAAATAAGAGCACTTGCCTCGAGCACATTAAAACCATCTTTTTGGTTTAGATATGTGGATGAAACTTTGGTTGTCTGGCCACATGGTAAAGATACTCTTAATGATTTTCTAAATCACCTCAATGCACAAAACCCAGCCATCCAGTTCACCATGGAAATGGAGGTGAATAACACACTCCCGTTCCTAGATATTTTGCTTGGACATGGCCTAAACGGTAAAATAACACACAGCGTTTACAGAAAGCAAACACACACTGATGCCTATCTGAATGCAGATTCGCATCATCATCCAGCTCAGAAATCTTCTTTCTATCAAGACGCTCATACATCGGGCTAAAACAATGTCAGATGGTGAAAGTCTAGTGAGAGAGATCAAAAACGTTAAAGAAGCATTACGACAGAATGGCTACAATAATACTCAAATTAACAGAGCACTGAATGCCAAATCACGATTGCAAAGCAACACTGCTGAAAGCGATCAGATTGTTAAAACAATTAAAATAACATATATTTCAGGAGTAACTGACAGTTTATCCCGTGTTTTGCAAAAGCAAAACATTACAGTAAGATTTGGTACAGTACACAAAATTCAAAAACTAGTTTCTTGCACTAAAGACAAATTACCTAAATTATCAACAGAAAGTGTATATCGGATTAATTGTTTATGTGGCAGATGCTATATTGGACAGACGGGACCTAACATCAGCATAAGACTAAAAGAACACCAAAGAAATATTAAATTATCTCAAATACAACTGTCTGCAGTGGCAGAACATGCTTGTCAACAAGGATGCTCAATTGATTTGATAACGTTGAAGTGTTGTGTAAAACTAATTATTACTGGCAAAGACTAATTAGAGAATCCATTGAAATTGAGGGAAATAAAAATAACTTTAATCGCTCTCATAGCGATAGGCTTAGTGCGGCTTGGAAGCGCATTATTAAATAATACATATTACAATTCCTTATAGGGGAAACACATACTAATTAACGGATTACTAACGTAGCATATATTCACAATAACACACATTACAACTCATTACTATCATAATCATTGACTGATTACCAATCAATGATATAATTACTGCACCTGAATGAGTTACATGATGACGTCACCCTGCTGCTCTATTTAAGACCGGGAGCAGGTGAGGGCTTTACCATTCTGGTGAATTGCCCGATGATGCTGGATGTAATTACCAGCGAAACGTCGTATTCAAACTGTAAATGTTGTGGATTCACTCTTCAACACACCGGTGGGCTAAAGTAGTGAACTAATTGTCTTTTGTCAACGTGACACTTTTTTTTCTGATTGGCCATGTCGGGTGGTGGAGGGTTACAACACATTTATAAATAACGCGATCTAACCCAAAAACCTTCATAATGAATAAAGAAATTAGTTTTCAATCGAGATTTAAAAGTGCATAGCGCCAGTAGCTTCCTAATATCGGAAGGAAGAGCGTTCCAGATGGACATCTGAAAGCACGCGATACAGTGACCGTGTTTGTTCGAGGGCTAGCCACCAAAAACGAATGTTAAGATGATCAGAGTTCGCGTGATGGTTTATGCTCGGCAGTGGTACATACCCCTCCACGATAGACTATGCAGTGTGCACAATAGCAAACCACGTTTGTTGGCATTGACACTCGCTGCACTCTGTATGCTAAGGTGATGAAAGCGGAGGCATTTCCAAAAGCATTTGAGCATAGAACAGACATGTAAATATATATTAATCGAACATGAATGTGTTTACATTTATTCCCAAACTATATTTGTTTTAATGCAAAAACCGCAATCAGGTATATGTGCTACCAAGTTAATTAAGTTGTACAAAGCATTCATGGAGTAACATATGCTCACCTGTGCGATACATGATTGTGTAAAAGTCTTAGTCACATAAAATGCATTACACTGTAGAGAATATGCAAAACTTACGCAAATATTTGAGATGGACTCAGGGCCATGGACACTGTAGCTGTTGCTCATGATAGACTTCATAAAATTTCAGCACCAGAAGCAGCGGCAGCAGCATCCACAGAGTAAGGAGTTATATGAAATAAGAGAAAAACATACAAGAGTCATTACATTCTCAAGAAAGCTTACATTTTTAAAATTAGGATATTCTTTTGTATATTTCAAGGGATATTGTCTTTATAATGTACAAATACACGTGATAATACGTTGGAACAAATGTAATGTAAAACATTTTTAAAGCAGTGTTTTCTGCCATGATTAATGAGTTATTTCAGGTAAATGTAAATAATGTAATATTACAGGACATGGATGTATTAATTTATCATATGCACATTTTTGTGATGGCCAAAATGAATGACACAATAATTGCAGAACTCATCCCAAGGTTGCTCTCAAGAAAGAGAACATTCGTTTTTTGTTTATTCTGTTTAACCAGCTGAGAACTCAAGATATATTTTGTGCCAGTACTTGTAGCCATGCCTTAGGAATAGGATTATACAGACACAAAGAATGAAAACCCTAAATTCCCAATATGCTAATGCAGTGGCAATTCGACTACTCCAAGGCCCAAGGAAGGATATCCCCGCTCTCTCCCACTTCCCCCTCCCAGACCCCTCGCCAATGCACTTCCCACTTGGAGGGAGCTCCTCAGCATGGGCAGGATAGCCAGTCAGAGGTCATCACAGCCAGTGTTGTTGATGCCACCACACAACCCTAAGCCTATTGCTTTTCTGTCAGATTCCACAGCATGTGCATATTTAACAGAAGACCTTCAAGGTCTACTCTTCCAATCGTAAATCATCTGGCATTCAGTCTTCATATTGGTTTATTTTGGGCACCCACTCCAATGCCTGCCTTGGTAATATGCCTCCTCCATCCTGCACGTATACCTTGCTATCACAATTTTTTTCTGAATAGATCTTCTGCACAACACTCTATTTCCGTGTTCTTTTCTGAACGTTTAAAGTCGTTTCACCCAACCTCGCCACGAAATGTACAGGAAACCTCCACATTAATCGACAGGCCCCATTATTCTGAGCTGGTTTCCGTACTCCTTGAGAGTCCTCACTGCTCACAAACGAGCCAGGTGTTGAGGTTGTACGGGGTGGGGTGTAGCCCCCCCTCTTCATTGCATCACCACTGCACTCATTTTAAGCGTGGATGAATGTTACCTTGGTGAAAAAACATTTAAGAACAATGTAAAATACAACTTATCTCAACGAGAAGTAATGATGAACGTAGACAAAATACATATAGATGAGACAATGAGAAATTAATATGTATTCATCAATATATCGAAGCAGGGCAGTGTCCAAAGGAGGGTGTGTTATAACTTTGAGGATTTTCCGTAGGGTAAATATATATTTTACTTAAGGTATTGTACACTAATTACAGTGTCATATGAAACTGTTTATCTTACAGAATAAGGAAAAAATTCTACACAAAAAAAACATTCCACACTTTATTTATTTAGTTCATACTGGTTAAATGAACACAGTAGTGGCACAGTAGTTGGCACACTGCATTCTGAACCCAGCAATCTAAGTTCGATTCCCAGCCACGAATAACGTCAGTGGTGAGTGAAATGAAACCAATGTTGGTGCTTCTAGCCTTTAAGAAGCCTCACTTACCAGTATGGTGAAGCATGGCCTAAAGATAAAACCCAATGATTGACATAGCATGGGGATGCTATAGAGTAATCGATTGATAAAGCACCGTAAGATCGTTTGTTTAAATTATTTAATAGTTTCATATGTACACATATACATGTAAAATGTATACTGTGGGTCTGCAAGATTAGTAAGTTAATTTATATTTAAAATATCACAGTATTTTGCACGGTTTTTGCATTTCTCCACATATTTATTATTTTACCTCCATTCGTCTTTGCAAGACGAGAGGAGGGGAAATGAAACAAGCAGAACACAATCTTGATTTGGATGGAGAGGTACCTTGTCAGATTCTCCACTGTGATTCTCCCCACTGGCTCCAAAGAAGTTCTGCTGAGGCATGAGGTACTCTTCTGCATCCACCATGTCACCCATGTCCTCCTCGGCAAGCAGACTCTGCAGAAAATGGCTGTCCGAGGGGCTGGGGAGCGTCATCCGGTCATCACCCTGTGAGGGTCCGGGGATGGAAGCACAGGAATCACAAGTCAGTAAAGGTCATGCACAATGGTAATGTGCCACTTATTTACCCAAACAAAGCTTCACTGGGTCTCCAGTCTCTCTTTCAGGTGGGTCCTGAATGTGAATGTATGGCCAATTCCATTGTTGAATGTTTGGCACTTGGCAACAAACCGAAGTAACAAGGTTATGGTTGCTAGCTCAAGCCACTACTGGCGAAATGGATTCCACAAGAGCGAATTCTAGAGGGAATTTGGTCCACTTTTCCTCGTTGACCAGACATGTTATAAGAGGTATAAACTACAAAATAAACTAAAACATGTTTTTATTTCATCATGCTAGGCCCACTGAGCGAAATAACTATTTTTCATAAGCGACCTGGCCACAAATGATAGCTCAACGAAGTGGCTTATCATGTGGAAATGTATCACAGCTAAATACTCGAATAAATCGAATATGCAGATACCATACCGTTATGTAAGTTTGTAAAAATGCCACCTTTAACGAGATCACATGGTATCAATCGCATGATACACTTAAATAATTGCGTCTTGAAAAAAAACGCCAGAAGTAATGCAACTTTTGTCTAAATTTGTATCTTAAACATATACAAGATAACTGATTTACTTTAACTGTTACTTACTTCAGTGGGATTAAACTTGGCATTTGCATTACCAAGACAAATATAAAATGAACAATATTTAGATTAATTGATCATACATATGGCAGGTAGTTTGTTATGTTCCAATCCTTTGACTTGTGGTTCATAAGTCACTGGTCAGAAGTTGTTTTCAAACAAACTTATTTAAATGACCGAGATTAAGACCAGCCTTGGACTTTGCAAAAGGTAAAAGTAAGGCAAAACATTTCAACAAAATGCCATAAAAGTAACAAGAGTAGAGGATTATGATTATTTTACAATCTCTTCTGAGTATAAATCATGCAACAACAAAACATTTATTTAGGTATAACCATATTGAAAAATAAAACGAGACAAATCTGTGATTTATTTAAATCGTGGTCTTATGAAGTATTTCAATCACTTCATTTAATTATGTTTATATTATGTAATTGGTTATTTGTGAATGTACCATTTCCTTACCATAATAATTATCAGAAATTCTGGCACTGGTTAAACGTAATCTGCATTCACCTGTGATATGATAAAAATAGCAATAAAAATACAGTCACCTGGTGATTGGATCGTCACAGGCAGTCAAATTAGACTAATGTAGACACTGCCAATCTTTATCAAGAAAATAGGGAAATCGAATGTTATTCAGCCAACCCTAAAACCATAAAATTTGGCAGTGCCACATTTTATAATGCAAGATATCTTTCCAGCCTTGCCTTATATGGCCGGATATAAGACAGCGAGTTTAACAATCTTCATGTGAAGCATCTTTTACGTAGGGGACAATTACATTGTCTCAATGATTACACAGCTGATACATGCGTAACAACTGGCACAGTTAAAATAATTGTGTCACGGACACTGGATTTGTCATAAAAAAGACATTCAGCCCTGATTCAATTTGAAGTGTTTCAAGTCTGAGCATGAATTCCTGAACCTTTGCAGCCAACTATTGACATGCACAGCATGCAACAGCTAGATAGTTGGATACAAACTACCCCTTATAAAAACTGAAACTCACATTACCATCACCTGATGTGCTACATCGAGAATGCCACAGTGTTTAAAATGACTCAAGTGTACAAAAAACGACATTGTGGTATGAGGACTGCTGCTGGGCCTTGCTGTGACTGCATCGTGTGTGACGATTCTTCCCAGGACCATGCTGTTTGTTTCTATACCATGGCATGGATGTGGATATGCTGTTGCATTTGTAGAGTGCTTCATAGAAAAATAAGTTGTCTTGTGCAGAGTACTTTGCTCAACGGGACAATAGCTGATGGTCAGGAATGTTGGTTGAGTGGCAGCCAAGGTATGGAATGCGTCCAAGAGGACGTGCACTAGGGAGATGAAGTGATGAAATCAGTTCACGCGCAGGTGCAAGGTGGATCATGGAAGATGAGGGTGGCTTGGATAGGCCTTCATCCAACAGTGGATTGACCATGCCTGATAATGATAATAAATCCAACTCAGAGCACCTGACATCACATATCATCTGACCAAGGGGACCCACAGTTGCAGTTGTCCCTTGTACAGAACAAGGTTGACAGCCAATGGCCTTAATAAATGGGCTTTAGTCTACCAGAAGTGGGCAATGCTGCATGTGTTTCGTTTTCCAATAAACTTTTTTTCATATGGTGCGAAATAAGTTTAACATACATACAATTTGCAAGTAGTTGATCAAATTTGGAGACCAAAAATTGTAACTTGACGCTGGAGAGCATGGCCTAAGATTTTTTTTAAATAACATCATGGACATTCACCATTAACTGCCGTCAACTGGGAAGCAGACAGCACACCAGGGCGGCCGCTGGGCTGGAACTGCGCAGCCCCGCAACAAGCGGCAACGGGGGCTACCACTTGGCCATGCCACTCTCGTGGGG
Organism: Petromyzon marinus; assembly: GCF_048934315.1. Taxonomy (NCBI): domain Eukaryota; kingdom Metazoa; phylum Chordata; class Hyperoartia; order Petromyzontiformes; family Petromyzontidae; genus Petromyzon; species Petromyzon marinus. The sequence goes on along the minus strand of NC_133668.1, from coordinate 24,226,179 downwards.
CCTTGCCACTTATTCATCACGGTGCCCGAGCATCTCACTGGGCCCTGCTGTCACAGCGTCGCATTGTCGGGGGTCTCTCGCGGCGGGGGGGGGGGGGGTCACTGCTTTAGCGCAATGGCGTGGGGATGGTGGTTAGTGGGGGATCGGTGGTGGTCAATGGTTAGGGTGCTAGAATGGTGGCCATTATGTCCCATCATGTTGCTACTCATAATAATAATGGTAATGTTTAATTTGTATATATACATATATAATTTATGTATTTCATCTAACACTCTAGAAAATGCTCTACAATTTGTAATGTTACACACATTCTTCGCATGGAGGCATGGGAAACTACAGATAAGCGACAAGGCAGCCAGAACAGGTGCCAACAATTGACCTTTGTCTGTGGTGCTGTATTTGGATTTTTGGATAAAACCAGGATACCGAGAGAAAACCGACGCTAATCATTTTACACAGTTCTGTCTATTCAATCCTTTTGTTGAGCATCTCCATCACTTATGATATCTATCCTCTTCCTCAACATGTCTTTTGTGGGTTCAGATGATTTGTTTGATTTCCAATTTTCCCCTTCACTTTCAATGCACTATCAATAACATTGCTTGTGGTTGCATTATTTTAAGTGGTGAAATCCATTTCATGAATTTGCTGATCTAGGTATTTTAATGTGTTACTGAGAGTTAGTCCAAAATGAGATACATCCTAACATAGATATTTGACGTTTATCATCTTATTTGTACCATTAATAAGCTTTGTTCTCTATTTGGTTATATTGAAGTGGAACAGCAGCTGGGATGTTCTTCTTATGTTGAATTTGTTGAAGGTAAAGATGTCTGCAAGTATAAATTTCATGAGACATAGGTGAACCTCATTCCTAATTTCACCATCTGAACTACTCCACGTTCATTTTTCTTTAAAGGTGTTCATTATTTTATGTCTTTCCTGACTGCAAACTCGAGTAACATTTCACTTCACACTGCAATGTCAAACCTAGCAATCATCGAGTCATACCTACACTTTCTACCGACTTTCTCATTAAAGTCCCCCATTCTGATGTTTTATTGCATTTCACCCTCAGTTTTCATAAATGTGGAAACAAATTCTTCAAAATAAATAGAGATGTTGCTAATTATGTTCGTAAGTACATTAACTCAATTAGGAAATTTCACAAAAGGCACATTAAAGAACACATATAGAGTGAGGGAAAAAAAGTATTTGATCCCCTGCTGATTTTGTACGTTTGCCCACTGACAAAGAAATGATCAGTCTATAATTTTAATGGTAGGTTTATTTGAACAGTGAGAGACAGAATAACAACAAAATCTAGAAAAACGCATGTCAAAAATGTTATAAATTGATTTGCATTTTAATGAGGGAAATAAGTATTTGACCCCCTCTCAATCAGAAAGATTTCCGGCTCCCAGGTGTCTTTTATACAGGTAACGAGCTGAGATTAGGAGCACTCCCTTTAAGAGTGTGCTCTTAATCTCAGCTTGTTACCTGTATAAAAGACACCTGTCCACATAAGCAATCAATCAATCAGATTCCAAACTCTCCACCATGGCCAAGACCAAAGAACTCCCCAAGGATGTCAGGGACAAGATTCTAGACCTACACAAGGCTGGAATGGGCTACAAGGCCATTGCCAAGCAGCTTGGTGAGAAGGTGACAAAAGTTGGTGCAATTATTCGCAAATGGAACACAAAAGAACTGTCAATCTCCCTCGGCCTGGGGCTCCATGCTAGATCACACCTTGTGGAGTTGCAATGATCATGAGAACGGTGAGGAATCAGCCCAGAACTACACGGGAGGATCTTGTCAATGATCTCAAGGCAGCTGGGACCATAGTCACCAATAAAACAATTGGTAATACACTACACCGTGAAGGACTGAAATCCTGCAGCACCCGCATGGTCCCCCTGCTCAAGAAAGCACATATACATGCCCGTCTGAAGTTTGCCAATGAACATCTAAATGATTCAGAGGACAACTGGGTGAAAGTGTTGTGGTCAGATGAGACCAAAATGGAGCTCTTTGGCATCAACTCAACCCGCCGTGTTTGGAGGAGGAATGCTGCCTATGGCCCCAAGAACACCATCCCCACCGTCAAACATGGAGGTGGAAACATTATGCTTTGGGGGTGTTTTTCTGTCAAGGGGACAGGACAACTTCACCGCATCAAAGGGACGATGGACGGGGCCATGTACCGTCAAATCTTGTGTGAGAACCTCATTCCCTCTGCCAGGGTATTGAAAACGGGTCGTGGATGGATATTCCAGCATGACAATGACCCAAAACACACGGCCAAGGCAACAAAGGAGTGGCTCAAGAAGAAGCACATTAAGGTCCTGGAGTGGCCTAGCCAGTCTCCAGACCTTAATCCCATAGAAAATCTGTGGAGGGAGCTGAAGGTTCGAGTTGCTAAACGTCAGCCTTGAAACCTTAATGACTTGGAGAAGATCTGCAAAGAGGAGTGGGACAAAATCCCTCCTGAGATGTGTGCAAACCTGGTGGCCACCTACAAGAAACGTCTGATCTCTGTGATTGCCAACAAGGGTTTTGCCACCAAGTACTAAGTCATGTTTTGCACAGGGGTCAAATACTTATTTCCCTCATTAAAATGCAAATCAATTTATAACATTTTTGACATGCGTTTTTCTGGATTTTTTTGTTGTTATTCTGTCTCTCACTGTTCAAATAAACCTACCATTAAAATTATAGACTGATAATTTCTTTGTCAGTGGGCAAACGTACAAAATCAGCAGGGGATCAAATACGTTTTACCCTCACTGTAAATCACCAAAAAATACAATAATGGTTAATGTTGTTTAAAACGAATATTTTTAATTTTATTATATAAGCCTAAGCGTATATGCTAATTGGTATACTAGACAAAAGCACCAAGCCTCATATTGCTATTTAGCCTATTTAGCCCTTATTGTGCTGTACCGAGGCATGTATAAATGCATCTTTGATGCTACAGCCTCCGACTGAAGATGGCTCTGAATAATGTATTCACTGGCACTCTCTATCGCTTCAAATTCCGGCCTTGCACTATGCATAATGAATGCCACTGAGAATTCTGCTGCTGACAATTTTATTGTATTTTCATGCAAAGAAGTAGATTTTTAACCTTAAATATTAACCATTATACTCTACAATGCATTAAATATGTATACAATACATCACAGAAATGTTCATGTTTGGTCCTTTTAAGATATTTCATGCCAAGCGGTTCATTGGCAGAAATATGATTTCCTAATAAAATCATACAAGAAGGGGCATCTTAACTCTGCTTAATTCTCGTCTCGATTAAAAAGAAATGTATATCCACGTGTGAAAAAAGAAAATGGAAATAAAACTGTTTAAATGAGGCTCCTTCAGCTTAATAAAAATGACTGAAAAGTTATTATTCATTAATTGTGCTGTGCATAGGATGCCACATGCAAATCCTTTTCAATGTATTCAGCTGTAAATTGATATGCAAGCAGTTTTTAATTAGATTTCAGATTGCCCCAGAAGACACCTAAATGAAAGAGTTAAAAGCTGCACAAGGCACTTTAATAAACTGTTATCCCTGCTGGAATTAAGTGGTGCTAAGGAAAGCGATTCTTGGCCTTAGGCGCTGTTGATGGCAGCAAGCGGGTGTGATTGCCTCGGAGCCCTGTTCACCCCCCACAAAGCACCACGGCGTCCGTCAGCTGGGCCACGCTAACAGGAAAATGGGAAATGATGGTGGCCAATACGAATGTCCATGTTTGTGATGGGGAGCGACTGACCTGAATAACCAGGTACCTCTGAGGATCTCGAGCCATTTTGGAGAACTCCACAGCCAGCTCCTTGAATCGTGGACGGCTCTCCGCATCAATCATCCAGCCTGAGCGCAGAAAAGTTGTCAACATAAGCACAATCGAGATTGCACCCGTAAAATGAATGTGCTGTGCGTTAAAAATAACATCAAATCAATTGTTCCTTTTCGAGGGCTTTTGAATAAGTTTAAAGCCTATACGAAATAAAATGTATTCAATATAACTTTAAATGTCAAGACTTGAGATCGTGGTTTGTAGTTTAATGTATATTTGTGAATAATAATATGCCAATGTTACACTTTAGCGGTATAGGACGTGGATATAAATTAGAAGCAATATAAATAATTATCATGAAAAAAGTATAGTTTATAACTATTGTACAATTTTGCAGTGTTGTGCTGAATGGGCGCCACATTGCTATGCAGGCTTTTGCTCACCACACCAGGCAACCAAGCAACATATGCTCAACATGGAATAACCTGCTGATGACATTCAGAAAATGTAAATCCATTCAAGGTCTACCACCTTAAACAAAAGCCTTTTAGCTGCTAGAATAAGTGTTATTATTCAGATTTTGGAAAATATCACTTATTTTGTATGGTTCATAGACGATTTCTTATTGTAGTTTTTAGAACATGTCCAGGAGAGCTTTAACTTTACAAACAGCCACAATTATGCTGTAGTATTCGAACCAAAAAAAACGAATGGCTCGTAAACATTTGCTCTTGTTAAACAAATGAAGTTTAGCACTTACAATTTTGGATGTGAAAGAAGACAGTAAATGTTTATGACAATGCAATTTGCAGAATTTCAAATATCTAGGGTGAAACAAGCTTCCATATGGCATGCCTTGCAAAGAAATGGACATTCTACCAATACCGAAATTACTAAAATCACAACGTGCAAGCCAATGTTCAAGATCTACGTGTGTAACCATTGTGCTATCAGTATATCTGAAGGGTACAATGCACATTTAAACACCACCAAGGTGCAATAAAAAAAACAGATTTGTCAAGGACAAGAACAGGGTGCAATGCTATATTGCCAAGCAACAGCAGTGCAAACACAAGTCTTAGCGATGCACTGAGGTTTAAAGTCATCCCCTTTGTGTTTGGGCTGCTATAGAGTTTTCACACATAATAACTTAGAATCACACAGTGCTCTTTTTTCACAAGCCCTGCTGTGAACTTTATTGAACTGCAGATAACATTTGCAGAAATGCCGCCTAAAATGAGTTTGAGAAGGTAATGCGTGCATTTACTGTATGGCTACAAACTGGGCATCACATGTTATAAAATCCTCCAATAAATGCTTTTTAGAGGCACGCACATTAAATGTACTGTAGCAGGTGGAAATAATGCACCACGTAATTACAACGTGAGCTGTTAAGCAATTAATTCTAGAAAAAAATAATTAAAAGTTAGGTAATGAAGCACAGACGATATAAGCACTTGTGCAATTGGTGTTAACCAGAGACAATGAGTATAAACCCATTAACTTCCCTTTTTAAAAAATGACTTAATTTTACAAGTAATTGCCGATATTAAACTGTGACAAATACTGCATGCTTAACTGAATACCAATTACACATCAGTCAGTTTAACATTTCGGCTTTTGCGACCAATATCATCCATAATAGAGGTTTGTTTTTGGGGTCGATCGCGTAAATATATAAATGTGTCGTTAAACCCGCTACCACCCGACACAGCCAACTAGTAAGGGTTGTCACGTAAACAGAACATGCCAAATCTGAGTACTCAGATTGTACGTGCGTAACCATTGTGCTATCAGTATATCTGAGAACTAAGATTGTAAATGTTGTGGCTTGGCTCTCCAACACACCATTGTGCTGTACTAGTAACGAATGGGCATGTTCTGTTTATGTGACGACCCTTACTAGCTGGCTATGTCGGGTGGTAGTGGGTTTAATGACACATATTTACACGATCTAACCCAAAAAAACACCTCTTATGAATTACACATCAGTGTTGTTTTTTCGTGATTTATTTTTAAAGTATGTTCTTAAAGTGCTTTCACACTTATGTGTCAGTCAACGACATGGGAAGTTGTTGTCGTTGTTGATGACATGGTATGGATACAAATGAGGATGAGATACCAATGAGGATGAAACTGAATACTTATGGTAAGAGCGATGAGTGTCTACGATATCGATTTGTATGTTATAGCATTGATATTCTCTTGCAAGTGTTATTTCAATCATGCTCAACTTTAAGGGGGATGCTGTTGGATGTTTGAAGGGGGCAATGGTTGCATAAAGTTATTTACTTGGCCATGTGGGTCCAGCTTCATAATTCGTGTAATCTATCGACGCTAAAAGTGACTTATTTAAACACATTAAATCACTACACAAACGGCCTGTATAACAAAACCAATTGCTACATTTACAAACATTTAAAGGACCACAATGGCAGCTCAAAGGCATATCATTATACAATATTGAAAGAAAAAAAATTCCTTTGTAAACAGTGGGTGTGTATACAATCTCAATAACTCCAGTGTATGTGCGAGTGTAGTTGTGTTTAAATGCAGCAGTGTATGTGTGTGATTGCTATAGCTTTAAGCATGTGGCATGTATCTGTAACAAGCCAAGTGTCTCACACAGGTTGTGTTTTGCAGACACGCGTGCGCACACACGTGTGGAAACGCACATTTCACCATGATCATGTAGACATCGATGGTGCAGATGGGCGGCTGGGGTAGCCGCTCTCCCTTCTCCAAGAGCTCAGGGATATCCCTGGCTGGAATACCTTCGTAAGGCTTCCCTCCAAAGGTCATCAACTCCCAAATGGTCACTCCTGGAATTAATAAAAAATTATATTCTTGGTTATTTCGGTAAAGTCACGTTGAAGGGAAACAATAAAATAATAAAATATATATTAAACAATAAAATTCTCACGACGTTTCGACTGTAACATAAACAGTCATCGTCAGGTGTGAAAACCAATGGCAAGAAACATTTGAAAGAAGTGGCGGTTTTCATTTATTTATTTTTAAACGTTAGCACCACGGATAGGGATTTGACAGTTTGTTTAGAAGGACTAGTCCATCTATGTTCGGAAAAGAGGGGGGGGAGACGAAAAATTAATGTATGCTGTCTGAAAGCCACCGTAAGCGTGAACAATCATTTAAGACCCGAACTGGTTTATCAAATCCTTCCAATGATTGCTAAGCCAGAATCCATCTTCTCGGTTGACATTGTCTCTGTGTTTGCATATGTGGATAGCCTCATAACGAATCTCTCATGGTAGCCAGATGGCTTGCAAAGAACCTCTGTCTTGGAGAAGTCAATGTCATGTGAGCCTACTGAATTATAACAATGATCTGCCACGGCCGAGGTGTTGGTCCTACAGTGTTTAAGGTCTGCTTTGTGTTCACGAATGCGGTCCGAGACATGTGGTTTGGTTTCTCCAATGTAACTACTACCACAGAGGCAACGTAGTTTGTAGACACCAGGGTACTGTATGTCCGGAATCACATCTTTTACAGACGGAACCAGATCACGGATTTTATGTAATGTGTTGAAACGGACCTGGATCTTGTGTTTATTCAAGATTTTGGAGATCTTTTTTGTGATCCCCGCAATGTAGGGTAAAGTGATGGTTTTGAAAGGCTCATCAAGAGGGTCCTTCTTCATGGTTTGAGTGATAGCTTTGTGGATTGTATAGTCGGAGTAACCATTAGCCTTAAGAGCTTGGTGTACGTGCTTGAGTTCACTGCCTATGTGTTACTGGTCGGATATGCATTGGGCTCTATGGTGCAGAGTCTTGATGAGATAATTCTTCTGTGATGGTTTTGAAAGGCTCCTCATACGTATGCTTATCTGAAACCGGATTCCCACCACCATCCATCACAGAAGAAAGTCTCTCATCAAGACTCTGCACCATAGGGCCCAATGCATATCCGACCAGGAACACATAGGCAGTGAACTCAAGCACGTACACCAAGCTCGTAACGCTAATGGTTACTCCGACTATACAATCCGCAAAGCTATCACTCAAACCATGAAGAAGGACCCTCTTGAGGAGCCTTTCAATACCATCACTTTACCCTACATTGCGGGGATCACAAAAAAGATCTCCAAAATCTTGAATAAATACAAGATCCAGGTCCGTTTCAACACATTACATAAAATACGTGATCTGGTTCCGTCTGTAAAAGATGTGATTCCGGACATACAGTACCCTGGTGTCTACAAACTAAGTTGCCTCTGTGGTAGTAATTACATTGGAGAAACCAAACGACATGTCACGGACCGCATTCGTGAACACAAAGCAGACCTTAAACATGGTAGGACCAACACCTCGGCCGTGGCAGATCATTGTTATAATTCAGTAGGCTCACATGACATTGATTTCTCCAAGACAGAGGTTATTTGAAAGCCATCGGGCTACCATGAGAGATTCGCTATGAGGCTATCCACATATACAAACACAGAGACAATTTCAACCGAGAAGATGGATTCTGGCTTAGCAATTATTGGAAGGATTTGATAAACCATTTCGGGTCTTAATTGATTGTTCACGCTTACGGTGGCTTTCAGACAGCAAACATTAATTTTTTGTCTCCCCCCTCCTCTTTTCCGAACATAGATGGACTCGTCCTTCTAAACAAACTGTCAAATCGCTATCCGTGGTGCTAACGTTTAAAAATAAATACGTAAAAACCGCCACTTCTTTCAAATGTTTCTTGCCGTTGGTTTTCACACCTGATGATGACTGTTTGTGTTACAGTCGAAACGTCGTGAGAATTTAATAGTTTTATATATTTAATTATTTCATTGTTTCCCTTCAACGTGACTTTACCGAAAGAACCAAGAATCTGAATCACTGCAGTTACGAAAGCTTTAAATAAAAATTTAATAAAATTATGTTGGAAAACCTGCTACTACTTCATTTTCGTAAGACAAACTGATAACAAAGGGGTTAATAGACTGAAAGGAGATCGATTGATACATATTTATACTGTATATAACATTGCACACATTCAACATTTGGGAACCGTCATCTTAATAATGTAGGTTTCATTTCTTGAATAGATTTGTTATTTTTTTTTAAAACGGAATCAAACAAGCTGCTCTGCAAGCAGTGAGGATTCAACTAGGGCAATGCGCATTTATACAGATAAAAAAAAGTGCCTTTGTGACAATAATTGAGTAATTTTGACCCATTTCCAAAAGTGGATTACACATATTGAAATTAATTTATATTTTTAATTATCCAAAAAATAAATAGATGTGCATGTATTTTAACAAAGAATTATTTAAAATGTTCCATACGAAGTTTAGCTGCAACATTGGAACACTAAAGAAAAACATAAACAAAACATGTCAATCTCAAAGATAAGAATGCAAGAAATTAAAAAAAGTTATATAACTACAGCTTGTAGGAGTGTTCCACTGCAAGTATGTATATACTCTTTGGTTCTATTGGGTAAAGTCACGTAGGTAAAAAATAAAATAACAAAAATCACGACGTCTCGGCCACAACACAAGCGGCCTTCATCAGGTGAAGGGAAGAGACTGTCTGGAGGACAGCGCTTTACCTACGTGACTTTACCCAATAAAACCAAAGAGTATGGATCCTAGCAGTCACGAAAGCTTTAAATTAAGTATGTATATGTTTTACTGGCTTTTCAATAAGGCAACTACTAGAATTCTTGAACACATGGAATGTTCAAACTATGTATAAATGTGCTCTAATTGTAGACTTTAACGTAGGTGAGATTATTTTTTAAAGTTTAGATGTATTATATATACGTAGTTTAAACAACATAGGAAAAGTAAAAAATGTGTACCATAGCTCCACACATCACTTTGGTGGGTAAAGGTGCGGTACTGAATGGACTCCAGGGCCAGCCACTTGATAGGCATCTGATGACAGCAGAATTTGTCAATAACATGTAACATTAAATATATTAGACATCCGCTTATCGATACATACTCCAGAATATGATATCACGCGTAGATTTAGTGAGATTATTGGTGTAAAGGCTCTGATATTATAGTGAGGGAAAAAAGTATTTGATCCCCTGCTGATTTTGTACGTTTGCCCACTGACAAAGAAATGATCAGTCTATAATTGTAATGGTAGGTTTATTTGAACAGTGAGGGACAGAATAACAACAAGAAAATCCAGAAAAACACATGTCAAAAATGTTATACATTGATGTGCATTTTAATGAGGGAAATGAGGGAAATAAGTATTTGACCCCTCTGCAAAATATGACTTAGTACTTGGTGGCAAAACCCTTGTTGGCAATCACAGAGGTCAGACGTTTCTTGTAGTTGGCCACCAGGTTTGCACACATCTCAGGAGGGATTTTGTCCCACTCCTCGTTGCAGATCTTCTCCAAGTCATTAAGGTTTCGAGGCTGACGTTTGGCAACTCGAACCTTCAGCTCCCTCCACAGATTTTCTATGGGATTAAGGTCTGGAGACTGGCTAGGCCACTCCAGGACCTTAATGTGCTTCTTCTTGAGCCACTCCTTTGTTGCCTTGGCCGTGTGTTTTGGGTCATTGTCATGCTGGAATACCCATCCACGACCCATTTTCAATGCCCTGGCTGAGGGAAGGAGGTTCTCACCCAAGATTTGATGGTACATGACCCCGTCCATCGTCCCTTTGATGCGGTGAAGTTGTCCTGTCCCCTTAGCAGAAAAACACCCCCAAAGCATAATGTTTCCACCTCCATGTTTGACGGTGGGGATGGTGTTCCTGGGGTCGTAGGCAGCATTCCTCCTCCTCCAAACACGGCGAGTTGAGTTGATGCCAAAGAGCTCCATTTTGGTCTCATATGACCACAACACTTTCACCCAGTTGTCCTCTGAATCATTCAGATGTTCATTGGCAAACTTCAGACGGGCATGTATATGTGCTTTCTTGAGCAGGGGGACATTGCGGGCACTGCAGAATTTCAGTCTTTCACGGCGTCGTGTGTTACCAATTTTTTCTTGGTGACTATGGTCCCAGCTGCCTTGAGAGTTCCTCCCGTGTAGTTCTGGGATGATTCCTCACCATTCTCATGATCATTGCAACTCCACGAGGTGAGATCTTGCATGGAGCCCCAGGCCGAGGGAGATTGACAGTTCTTTTGTGTTTCTTCCATTTGCGAATAATCGCACCAACTGTTGTCACCTTCTCTCCAAGCTGCTTGGCAATGGTCTTGTAGCCCATTCCAGCCTTGTGTAGGTCTACAATCTTGTCCCTGACATCCTTGGAGAGCTCTTTGGTCTTGGCCATGGTGGAGAGTTTGGAATCTGATCGATTGATTGCTTCTGTTGGCAGGTGTCTTTTATACAGGTAATAAGCTGAGATTAGGAGCACTCCCTTTAAGAGTGTGCTCCTAATCTCAGCTCGTTACCTGTATACAAGACACCTGGGAGCCAGATATCTTTCTGAATGAGAGGGAGTCAATATATAACATTGAGAGGGGGTCAATTTATAACATTTTGACATGCGTTTGCTGGATTTTCTTGTTGTTATTCTGTCTCTCACTGTTCAAATAAACCTACCATTAAAATTAAAGACTGATCATTTCTTTGTCAGTGGGCAAACGTACAACATCAGCAGGGGGATCAAATACTTTTTTCCCTCACTGTACATAAAATAACCTAACATTTACAACCCCCAATCTTTCAAACTCATTGTCAAAATTCAAAATATGAATCTGCTGTAAATGCTATATAACATGTCAATGTTGAAGAAGAGTGCTTATTGCTCACATTGTAGGCTAAGTCGTTAAGAGCAGGTTTGTAATATATATACGTTTCATTTACAGTGTTTTAATAAGCATCCTTAAGTATCCCCAAAGGCATCTCTCTCAGTAACTATTGATGGTAGAATAAAATACGTAAACACAGGTGGCCATTTAGCTGCGTAAGACTCCACTGAAACCAACAGAGGAATTAAAGTGATTCCAGATGATGACTATTCTCCCATTTTTTTCTCATGTCATATAACCATTACAGATTCAAACAGTAATTAACACTAAGTAACTGCAAGGTGAAATCAGGTTACGCTGGGATGCCGTGGAGGTTACCCATCTGTGTACAGCAGTTCTTGTCTGAATTTGAAGGGTTAAGTCAATAATTGTGCCAGAAGGAAGGTAATAATTCACAAGAGGTTAAACCAGGACACAATGCTATGGGTGAATATACATACTCAGGTGACTTGTGTGTGATCCCTTACTCACAAGCTAGCAATGAAAATAAGGCCGGTTTGGAGATGCACGTTGGGAAGGGTATCTCAATACCAGAATTGAAACACCAGAAGACTCTCTAAATATGTCTGAGATATAAAAATAAAATGCACGGGAAGAGTATAAGCAGAAATGTCATGAATGTACTCTGACCAATTAAGAATTTGGGAATAAAAAAAAACAGGTAGACCACATAATTGTATCTGAGACACCTCGTGACTCCAGTCTGTGGTCACTGCATAAATCAGACAGGTAAAGAAAGGCAAAAGGTAAAGGTCAGCCTACAGCCTTTGTGGATTTGGCATGTGATTTAAATCACTTTGACCATCTCCAATTGCCACCATATGCAACATTAACTTCAGTGGCTGTTTTTTATGTGTCCTGTGCGCTTTTTCTTTACGTCAATTAAATTTTGCATACATTGCCTTTCATGCATTGCACAACCACAGCTCGGGAGCTCTCTGAGGGAATCATCATCGGGAGCTCTGAAATACTAGGCTTCCGCTCTTCAAATGTTTTCCTACAATGGGGACTTGTGCAGAGAGCCGAGGTTCCACACCCTCCATAGACCAAGACACCTACTCTGAGAAGTGTGTGAAGAACGGAGCTACGAACAAAAAAAAAGGTTAAAACAGAAACATTAAATACTCTCACCTGAAGACGGTCGCTTGTGTTGCGATCGAAACGTCGTGATCTATGAATTTTCTATCTACATGACTTTACCGAAAGAACCAAAGAGGATGGATTCCTGCAGTCACGAAAGCTTGAAATAAAGATTAAATACTTCTAAAATATTTTGCCTTCTTGATGTTGTGCTTATTTATTTTGTGAACTTCACAGTGTGCTTATGATCAGTGTAATGCACAAGTGCGTAACTTTGCTAATGGGATATCCTTCAAAACAAAAGTGCCTTTAATATAAACTAGATAATAGATGAGTATTATGTGTGTGTGGTGGAAAAGGTGAGTGTCTGGTTAATTTTGTTTATTGATTGTTGAGTTTCTAATATGCATTGCGTGTAGTTTAATAGATGTAGAGTATTGGGGAAAAGACTGATGCTTATGTTGCTTCTAGTTTGTAGCTTGGTTGTATTTTCTGTGTCTGGCATGTTGAGTGCATTGGCCGTGTATACCTGCTGAGTGAACAGGCTCTCTTTATAATGCAAATTTAGCTGGTTCAAATCCATGTACTATTTTTAAATGTTTCAATATATTATTAAAAGTCAAATAAAGTATAATATATACTGTTACAAAATTATTCAAAGTCGTATTCTGAAGCAAAAGCTGCAGTAAATCATTTTTGTAAGGCTATGTCTTGGATAAATATTCATACGTGAATTAAATCCCTGTAGTATTGTGGAACACTCAAGACACTAACTATGAGCATTGTTTGGGTCTATGCCAGTGGGGGTAACAAATACAGATTTATATGACCATATCGGACGAATTAGCTTCTGAGATCATACCTTGTATGATCTCAGAAGCGAATCCGTCTTCAGCCTGGATAGTGCTTGCATTGGCCGTCACCATGCATCAAACAGGTGTTGTAGGTTGCTTTAGAGCTGTTTTCAGCAAAGGCAGAGTAGAAAAATCTACTATTGCACTGACAAAGAGCTCTATGTGTACACCAAGTCATGGACATACCTTGCCACCATCTGCGTGGTACTCAATTTCATTGATGTCAAGTAGCCGTGCTAAGCCAAAGTCTGTGATCTTCACATGTTGAGGGGTTCTCACTAGCACGTTGCGTGCTGCCAGGTCCCGATGCACCAAACGCTGCTCCTCCAGGTACATCATGCCCTGAGAGGGAGCAGGTACAGATCAGACAAGACAGCTTTTGGGATTTAAAGGTACTCGATTAAGTAGACACACAGAGGGAGGTGGTTTAACTCAGAAGTAGAGAAAGCTCTTGTGGTTAGACATGTTTTTTTGTTTAATGGTTTGATCAAGAATGCTTACCAGTCACACGAAAGTTGTAATCCACAGATAATGTTGATAGAGTAGTGTTGTATAAGCTATTAAAAAGCATTAAGTTACTTGTATTTTACATAACCAAAAGGTATTTGCAGTACTGCGAGAGTTGATTAAAGTTTGAAAAGGCAACTATTTTAGATATCTGAATAAAGCATCTGAAGATATATGATAAGATTTTAAGGAGGTCCTAAAATAAAGCCACATATACGTAATACTCACATACCAGGGAGAGCATATCCAATGTGTACTCTGACCCGGCCACGTAAAAATCATTTGTAATAATGACAATTTCGTACATTTGGCAGGGTGGCATTCTTTTCGCACTAGGCTATTACGAAGACGTTATATTTCATTGACGAATATCATCTGCAAGTAGGGAATGATGATGTTATGTGGTTTTACTAAAATCAGTACTTTTCAAAACTTGGCAATTTTGGACAGTGACGCTGGCACATACCATCATCTGTTCTTCCTCGAATAACACCGCGGGATCTGTGAAGTCTACTGTGAAGCAGATGACGTGTATTTTTTATGCGCCTGCAGTATTAACCGGGGCGGCCACTAAATTTGAATCACAAACTCACTGCAACGAGCGACAAACACGCTGCCGTCACCACCCTACATTTTGACTATAACGTCAACAACAGATTTGGCTGCGATTTTTTCTTTGGTGATTTCTGTAAAATATTGAATGGAAACCATTATGATGGATTCCTTAAACGACCTTATTTAACGTTCCAAAGATCCAATGGATGTTCTTCGGGTTGCTATTTATAATATTTGACCGTAGTCGCGACATCTTTTTCAGGAAAATAATAGTGTTGTGAGATGTATTCGAAAAAAATCTTACATAAGAAATTCGCGGCCTAGTTTTCCTTTGGATCCTTTAATATTTTAAATGTAAGCTCTTTAATCTGAGACAAGATATATCAACCCTTGTCTGTGCATTATGCATATAACAAGACAACTATTGACTACGCTTGCTGTTGCCATGAATCTCAGTGCAATATAGTAGTTGTGCAAATTGACAAAGCAGACAATCAATACTAAATCTACCATAGCTTTGACAGTTTAAAAATGAAAATCATAATTTTACATAGTTGCCTGCTACAACAGTAGACATGAAATATGAAATAGGCACAGAAAATAGTTTTTGTAATCACCCCAATGTAACACGCTTAGTCGAACACACATAGGTGTGCAATAAGCTATTGCGTGACAGAGTAGTGTCAGTCATTCTATCAGAACATATTTCATCCTAAAATAACACAACACACACACACATCAAGCAAAGATCAAAGATCTCCCGTATAGCCTGATCAGACTGTTGAGGCAAGTGCTGTTTGCGAGCACCTATGAGGGCCGACACAGTGCACGAGGGGGTGGGTGACCAGCACCACCCCCGGCCGCGTTTGTCTCCCTCGTGGTGATGTTAATACACTGCACCAGGTACTCATTTAAACCTAGGGGAGGCCCAGGACCGGCTCAGCGGGAATCGAACTCGGGTTGCTGGGTTCGTAGTGTAGCGCGCGAACAGCTACACTACTGCTCCCCACAACAAAGACAAAGATCCTCTGTAAAGCCTAAACAGACTGTTGGGGCAGTGCTATGTGTAGTGTTTGTATGTCCACTGACAGCTCGTAACGCCCCACACATCAGCAGTGTATTGAATAGCGATTTACATTCATATGCACATGGGGTGGTCAAACGTTCTTGACGACGATAAATCACGTAATCATTACACTTTGATACAAATTTGAAAATGCTTGTTTTTTAGCAAAACAAAATGAAAGCATATGCTTTGCAGTCGGATATTCATAAATTACCAAGGACAGTAACGATGCAAGCGAAACCATCTTTCACTGTCCTTTATAAGTGTTATACAAATATACAATCGAAAAAAAACATAGCACATTTAGAGACACTGTACATATAGAGTTACAATGACTTTAACGTGACTTTAACCAAATATCCTGAGGAAAAAATCGTAATGTCACTGCAGTTCAGCTCAGTGTACAGGTCACTGCGCCACTGACCTAAGAATGGTTTTCTGCGAATAAAATAATTGGAAACATAACAGGCAATATGGCCAGCATTCACAAGAATAGCTGTAATACAATGTGCTATTTAACAATGACAAATGTGTGTATATGAACAGAAATATAGGGGCTTTAAGGTCAAAAACATGAGGTACAAATGGCACTTACATTTACACTGCGTTTGGAGTGCATTCTATAGGTGCATTAATTTTAGTAAAATGTACATTCTAGAGGGCACAGCTAGGAGGTTTAAACGGTTGTGAAAAATGAAATCCATATTTAAATTTAACAAAGGTGATAAGAAATCCAGGCATGTAATACATGAGTAGATACAAATAACAGTTGTGAAGAAGTCTTGCTAGAAGAGTGTGCATTAAATGAGAATTGAAACACACTTTTTTTAATTAGTTATATTTATTAAAAAGGAGTGCCAACCAAAACATTTAGTTGAGATTGAAATTCACAAAACGTTTAAATATTTTAGCAGCCATTTCAAAAGTGGCAACATTTTAATTGGTTATTATTATTATCACTCAATGATAATAAAAAAAACCTGCGCAAATTAAGCAATCAAATATATAATGCCTTCAAATTCCATTTGCCTGTCACAACCTACAGTGACAACATATCACGAACTCTGCATGTGACAACTACATTTAAACTTGTAAATTGCTCAATGAAAACATTGTGCTTCTTCTAGGAGCAGTTTTTAATGTTTTTCTCCAAAAGCATGATTAAAAGCATTATTTATTTATTATTGAAGCATATTCTTTGGGTATTTCGGTAAAGCCACGTAGATAGAAAAAAAATAATAAAAATATCACGACGTTTCGATCACAACACAAGCAATCGTGATCAGGTGAAAAAATTGCAGTAGAGCTGCTGAGGCAGGATGTTATAAAGGTTTGAGATGGGTGTAGCCCAAGGGTCATAAGCGAAGTGGGCGGGGCTAGTGATGAAATTTGCATGTAAATGCATGATCGGGAAAATCAGAGAGCTACCTCCACGACGACGAAGCTGCGGAGGTGGCCATTGTCTTGTGAGAGATTAGCATGTCAATGTAAGATCGTAGAGCCACCGCCACATCGAGGAAAACGAGCAACGGTGGCTGTGTTAGTGAGACATTTAACCTGTTAATGTAAAGACATTTAACCTGTTACCAGAGAGTCGACAATAACTACTAACATCGGCAGGTAGGATGGAAACATCACAGCCAGTTATGACTTCAACTGGTGTCAGGCACAGGAACTTTGGGAAACAAAGACACTACATTGAAACTGACAAGCAAATAACCTGGAGATAGTGAGATATCCT
Organism: Petromyzon marinus; assembly: GCF_048934315.1. Lineage (NCBI taxonomy): Eukaryota > Metazoa > Chordata > Hyperoartia > Petromyzontiformes > Petromyzontidae > Petromyzon > Petromyzon marinus. The sequence goes on along the minus strand of NC_133668.1, from coordinate 24,208,828 downwards.
TAATTAACGATACCAAGTGAGCTGAGTTAAGTACAGCTGAGGTGGTCTTACCTGTGAATGGTTGTAAGGTCTCAGACAGAAATCGGGCCAGTTTGTAGGTGGGTTAGTCAATGGTGGAGGCGATAGGACGAAGTGGTGTACCTTCCTTATGGATTTTTGGTAAGCCATAAAATCTGGGTGGTCTAGCAGCAGAGGGTTTTAAGTAAAGCCGCTTGGTTGGTTCGATTAAAGATCAATGATGATATTGTTGGTTTTCGTAATCAGGCGGTTGGTGGGATCTCTATTTATTTTGGTATAGCTAACATCATTAGGTAGGTCCTGAATTTAGTGATTGCATGCGGTTTTGTCCATGATGACAGTGGCATTGCCCTTGTCGGCTGAGAGGATGGCTATGTCATTTCTATTTTTTAGTTGAGAAAGCTCAAAGCGCTCATCCTGGCTAATGTTGCTAATACAGTGAGGGAAAAAAGCATTTGATCCCCTGCTGATTTTGTACGTTTGCCCACTGACAAAGAAATGATCAGTCTATAATTTTAATGGTAGGTTTATTTGAACAGTGAGAGACAGAATAACAACAAAAAAATCCATAAAAACGCATGTCAAAAATGTTATAAATTGATTTGCATTTTAATGAGAGAAATAAGTATTTGACCCCTCTGCAAAACATGACTTAGTACTTGGTGGCAAAACCCTTGTTGGCAAACACAGAGGTCAGACGTTTCTTGTAGTTGGCCACCAGGTTTGCACACATCTCAAGAGGGATTTTGTCCCACTCCTCTTTGCAGATCTTCTCCAAGTCATTAAGGTTTCGAGGCTGACGTTTGGCAACTCGAACCTTCAGCTCCCTCCACAGATTTTCTATGGGATTAAGGTCTGGAGACTGGCTAGGCCACTCCAGGACCTTAATGTGCTTCTTTTTGAGCCACTCCTTTGTTGTCTTGGCCATGTGTTTTGGGTCATTGTCATGCTGGAATACCCATCCACGACCCATTTTCAATGCCCTGGCTGAGGGAAGCAGGTTCTCACCCAATATTTGACGGTACATAGTCCTGTCCATCGTCCCTTTGATGCGGTGAAGTTGTCCTGTCCCCTTAGCAGGCAGAGGGAGATTCACAGTTCTTTTGTGTTTCTTCCATTTGCGAGTAATTGCATCAACTGTTGTCACCTTCTCACCAAGCTTCTTGGCAATGGTCTTGTAGCCCACTCCAGCCTTGTGTAGGTCTACAATCTTGTCCCTGACATCCTTGGAGAGCTCTTTGGTCTTGGCCATGGTGGAGAGTTTGGAATCTGATTGATTGATTGCTTATGTGGACAGGTGTCTTTTATACAGGTAACAAGCTGAGATTAGGAGCACACTCTTAAAGGGAGTGCTCCTAATCTCAGCTCGTTACCTGGATAAAAGACACCTGGGAGCCAGAAATCTTTCTGATTGAGAGGGGATCAAATACTTATTTCCCTCATTAAAATGCAAATCAATTTATAACATTTTTGACATGCGTTTTCTGGATTTTTTTTATTGTTATTCTGTCTCTCACTGTTCAAATAACCCTACCATTAAAATTATAGACTGATCATTTCTTTGTCAGTGGGCAAACGTACAAAATCAGCAGGGGATCAAATACTTTTTTCCCTCACTGTAGGTGTCTTAGCGTTTTTGAGGATTGCTGCGATTTCTGATCTTGCAACGTTTGCAGGAATGTGTCCCAAACCCTTGAGGGCTACGTCGACCTGGGCAATGATATAATCAACTAGGATGTGTTTAGGGGTGACTGCGAAATTCAACCCTTTAGCTCGAACCGATTTTAGGCAGTCGGAAATTGGGCTGTTACTATGATTGGTAACAATCTTGTCAACGTCTAACTTTTAAATGTGTGGATCTGGCCTCAGCAGCTCTCCTGCTATTTTTTCTCCTGATGACGATTGCTTGTGTTGCGATCGAAAGGTCGTGATATTTTTATTATTTCTATCTACATGACTTTACCGAAAGACCCAAGCATATGAATTCCTGCAGACACGAAAGCTTTCAGTCAAGATTATTGAAGCAATTGATAGAGACAATTGTCATCGTTAATTGTAGAGAATATAATTCTGTTCATTCTCTGTTAACTGGAAGGAACCACATTTGTACTTGCAATCGTATTATTTCCTAACACAGCACCAAATATACATTAAGTTATGAAAATATATCAGTTAAAATGGATTTTATAACTTTTTTAACGTTATTGTTCTATACTGTACAATGAAATTGACTGTTTTAGATGCTGAAATCGTCTCCCTGGAAAATAAACATCATAGGGTCCAATTCACGTCGCTATTTTGGCTGGCATTCTGCCACTGTAAATTATATTGAATACTCAGCTTCAAGGGAAAAAAGTAAAGCAAAATGTCTAATTACTAATCCTGATATAAATATAATTTAGAACCTGATACCCACACCTCCGATTATCACGGTTAGCTATGCATGGTGCGAAAGAAGTTCAACATATGTACATACGTCACAGACATCCAAGTGCAAGGTCGACAATTCGATGCTCCAGATAATAATTGGAGCCAGATTCACAACTTGCAATAACCTTACAGTGGCAGGTGAGTCCGAACTAGAAACACCGTAGGGTGTGCACACTCTTTCTGTATAAAAAAAAATGTTTAATGCGAGGACGAGCTAAATGGAGCAATTTTAATGGATCAACAAAAGATGCCACTTTTGTTGGTGGTACGTAAAAAATCATCAGAGGCAGGCTCTGTGTAATATTAATTGCGGTTTTCGCTGTCGGATTTACTTACGGTGGGTCACTCCTTGAAATGGCCCCAATTTCTCTGTTGAGTGCTCGGCCAATAAAATTCCTGAAGGTTTCATCCCCCACAATCTAATTAAGGCTGCCATCTCGGTGCGCCAAAGTGTCACCATGTGTAAAATGGGTTCTAAAAGTTAAAATGAATGCATTCAATTATTTGCAAACTTATTCAACAATGCACAGCATATTTACTAACCAAAATACTCAAATACGACACTATTAACTATTGTTTAAAATGTATCTATGCATATTTTCTCATCTCTATCTTGCAAAATGATGCATCTTACGTGTGATTATGCAATATATGCCATATCCTCTTTTGTGAAGAGATATATATATCCCTTCATTATATGTATGAAGGATGCGGCTTTTCAAAACATAATATGTATTTGTCATCGAAAATGCCAAATGAACCCAATGCAATTATAGAAAATGGGGATAAATATCTTACAGTTCTTGATATATTTACCCACTATCCTCATATTTTGTTCAACTTTCTTCCCTCTCTTTACGCTGAAAAACAATCACAACTATAGCAGGCTCTGAGGGCAGAATTTTTTTTGTCGCATTTAGAATCTGTTAAATGACATGTAGATTTTATATTGGCTTATATGATATTTAAAACAAAGTGGGGACAACAAGGCAGATATAAGGAGGAAGTGAAAAGGTGCAGGGTGAGAATAAGAGGGCAAGTGTTGTGCATATTCAAAGGCCATGCTGATGTCAATGAATGTCGCTCTAAAGAATTGGCCATGAGACCCAGTTTCAAATCTAATTTCAGGTGTTTGTGATTGATGGACTTGCATATATTTGCTAGATATGTACTTTTAAATCTGATAGCTCTTGTGTTGGTGTTGGGAGTCTGTCGCCAAATGTGCATAAATTATTGAATTGGTGATATCACCTGTGAGACACAACGGTATCCCCAAACTCTAATGAGTTGCATTGCTGTGGAGAAATTAATTCGCTCAGTATGTTTCATGTTATTTTATATAATTAGGAGACAGCATGTTGAGATTATATATATTTTAAAGGAAAATCTTAAAAACTATCAGTTTACTTATTTCACAGTTCCAATTGTAAATAATGTACAATTTTCAAATTAAGGCTTTGATAGGTACACACAATTCCTTATAATAATGATGATGGTGCAGATAATGTTGATTGTCTTCAACATACACTTTATAATAGATAATGTTCTTTGAAAATTCCCCGTCATAAATTATTGGCTGGCAGCAGAACCCAAACCATCTACTCTGGGACAATAGTACACAATGGCAAATAAGCAGAAGCACCAGCCTACGAAGCCACAATATTGCATTCGTTCAAGTGTAAATAAAACTCTGAATCTACAAACTTGGATGATTTATATGACCCATAATAGAAACACATTGTAATATGGAAAACACAATTATAATAAAATCACAATAGGTATATAATTTTTGTATCGCTGTTTTTTAATATCACTTTATGTTTTTTTTCCTTACATATGTCAAATAAAATGCTCCACAAGTAATGTAAAACATACCTTACACGTAGAATGGAAATATTTCCAATTCTACGTGACTTTACCGAAAGAACCAAGAAGATGAATCCCTGCAGTCTCGAAAGCTTTAAATCGAAATGTAAGGTATGTGGAAATATTTCCAATTCGACGTCACTTTACCAAAAGAAAATTATATTAAGGTAAAACGTGTGAATAAGTTGTTTAAAATTATACACGTAACATGTAGAATGGAAATATTTCCAATTCTACGTGACTTTACCAAAAGAACCAAGAACAAACCTTACATGTTACGTGTATAATTTTAAACAACTAAACACACGTTTTACCTTAATATAATTTTGACAACTTAGTTCAACGCCTTGTAGAATAACAAAAACCCCATCAGTGTGAAGGTTAATGTTAAACACAAAGCTATTCTGCAGCCAAGCTTACGAAGCCAGCATATGCCCAGGCACTCAACCCATTGAGAAGAAACCACCACGGGCACAAAATGCATCTCTTTAATGTCTTTGGCACTGACTTATTCATGAATCATTAATAAGACCACCGGTCTACAACAACATTGTATTTCTGAGGCGACGGTGTTACGAAGAACAAAACTCCACCAGGGGCTTGCCCGGAGCCATTCAACAGACACACTGAAGACGTATCCACCTTATTCATATTCTTAGCTCTTTCGGTAAAGTCACGTTGAAGGGAAACAATAAAATAATAAAATATATATAAAACAATAAAAATTCTCACGACGTTTCGACCATAACACAAACGGTCGTCATCAGGTGTGTCGGTTTGCATTAATTTATTTATTTTTAAACGGTGCATTTATTTATAAAAAAAACGTCAGCGCCACGCGCAGCGATTTGGCAGTTTATTTAGAAGGACTAGTCCATCAATGTTCTGAAAAGAGGAGGGGGGAGACGAAAAATTAATGTATGCTGTCTGAAAGCCACTGTAAGCGTGAACAATCAATTAAGACCTAAAATTGTTTATCAAATCTTTCCAATGATTGCTAAGCCAGAATCGATCTTCTCGGTTGAAATTGTCTCTGTGCTTGTATATGTGGATAGCCTCATGAACGAATCTCTCATGGTAGCCAGATGGCTTACAAAGAACCTCTGTCTTGGAAAAGTCAATGTCATGTGAGCCTACTGAATTATAATAATGATCTGCCACGGCCGAGGTGTTGGTCCTACCGTGTTTAAGGTCTGCTTTGTGTTCACGAATGCGGTCCGAGACATGGCGTTTGGTTTCTCCAATGTAACTACTACCACAGAGGCAACTTAGTTTGTAGACCCCAGGGTACTGTATGTCCGGAATCACATCTTTTACAGACGGAACCAGATCACGGATTTTATGTAATGTGTTGAAACGGACCTGGATCTTGTGTTTATTCAAGATTTTGGAGATCTTTTTGTGATCCCCGCAATATAGGGTAAAGTGATGGTTTTGAAAGGCTCCTCAAGAGGGTCCTTCTTCATGGTTTGAGTGATAGCTTTGCGGATTGTATAGTCAGAGTAACCATTAGCCTTAAGAGCTTGGTGTACGTGCTTGAGTTCATTGCCTATGTGTTCCTGGTCAGATATGTATTGGGCTCTATGGTACAGAGTCTTGATGAGAGAATTCTTCTGTGATGGATGGTGGTGGGAATCTGGTTTCAAATAAGCATCCGTATGGGTAGCTTTCCTGTAGACAGAGTGGCTCATTGAACCATCAGGTCTCTTTTTTATTAGGACATCCAAAAAAGGTAGCTTGCCATCTTTTTCGACTTCCAAACCATGAAGAAGGACCCTCTTGAGGAGCCTTTCAAAACCATCACTTTACCCTACATTGTGGGGATCACAAAAATATCTCCAAAATCTTGAATAAACACAAGATCCAGGTCCGTTTCAACACATTACTTAAATCCGTGATCTGGGGTCTACAAACTAAGTTGCCTCTGTGGTAGTAGTTACATTGGAGAAACCAAACGCCATGTCTCGGACCGCATTCTTGAACACAAAGCAGACCTTAAACACGGTAGGACCAACACCTCGGCTGTGGCAGATCATTGTTATAATTCAGTAGGCTCACATGACATTGACTTTTCCAAGATAGAGGTTCTTTGTAAGCCATCTGGCTACCGTGAGAGATTCGTTCATGAGGCTATCCACATATACAAGCACAGAGACAATTTTAACCGAGAAGATGGATTCTGGCTTAGCAATCATTGGAAAGATTTGATAAACCATTTCAGGTCTTAATTGATTGTTCACGCTTACAGTGGCTTTCAGACAGCATACATTAATTTTTCGTCTCCCCCCTCCTCTTTTCAGAACATAGATGGACTAGTCCTTCTAAATAAACTGGCAAATCGCTGCGCGTGGCGCTGATGTTTTTTTAATAACTAAATAAATACACCGTTTAAAAATAAATTAATGCAAACCGACACACCTTATGACGACCGTTTGTGTTATTGTCGAAACGTCATGGGAATTTTTATTGTTTCATATATATTTTATTATTTTATTGTTTCTCTTCAACGTGACTTTACCGAAAGAGCTAAGAATATGAATTACTGCAGTCACGAAAGCTTTAAATCAAAACGTATCCACCTGTTTATGAACAGAAATACGAGCCGGCAGATTCCACACGCATTTTATTCAAATGCGTTATGGAATGAATCCTCTTACTCGTGCTAGTACCTCGCCAGCACAAATATCGTGCAGTTATAAATCAGACTTATTATTACGGCAGAAGATAACACCGTTCTGCTTTATTAAAGGAATTCTATCCGATTTCAGGTGAATGCTTCAGAATAATATATGGCTAAATGCCTAAGGAAAAACACATGGAACAAATTATTTGGTGATGTTGCTTTGGCAGTGGTGCACAAGGACACACAACAAAAAACTCAAGACATTTGTTAATAATACTGCCTTAAAAGGAAAATAAATAATAGGTGATGCTTCAGGCAATGGATTTCTTTATAGCCGATAATAGGCCAGTGAGCCAGAGTGGATAATAGTTTTAGAATGCACTTTAGACAATCCACAAGACTGATGGTGAAATGTAAAAAACATCCCCATAATGTTACTAACTACAAAAACACTAATATTTAATTACACAGAATGCCTTTCATTACGTGAAAAGCCTAATTTATCACTGTTTTCTCAATTATTCAAGGGCTTTACCTTGGGAATACAGCCACTAAAGAGCTATGGTGGAGGACAGATGAGCTGAAGCCACATAGACAACACACATAGCCAAATGCTAATCATCTCGAGCTGCTGTTAAGAAAATACAAATGTCACGTCCAGAAAATTAAAGGTTAAAAGTCCTCTGAAATGACAAGCTGCATCTAGCTTAGAGACACAAGGCCAAATAGTGGGCAGAGAGGTGAGTGCTGTACATGCACAGCTCCCAATCAAATCACTCACCCCAAAATCTAACCCATGCTTCGAGTTATATTTATAAAGCTGTGTATCATCCTAGGCTGAAACAAAGTTACCAAGAGCAAGCTCCCTCTTCTGTTTAAATGCTTTGTTATTAACAACCGGTATAAATGTGTAATCTAACGTATCAATATCGCAGTAGTCAACAGCAATGTTAAAAATAAAGTAACACAAAATTGGGTTCAGTGGTACAGTTTAAACAAATGTGATAGAAATAAATAGATGATTACAAAATATATTTACCAATTATTGAGAAATAAATGTACCTTACGTCAAAGGCAGTTGTCTCAATGTGTATAATAAATAACAATCTGATTAGTATTGTATTAAACTCTAATAGTGCTAATATATACTATGCTTGCATACAGCCAGCATAAGTTGAGTATTGTTTGAAAAAAAAATGAAAAAAAAATGAAAAAAAAATATATGGTCCTTCCATGTGAAAATGTCACGAAAACTAATGTACATTTTTAATGTAAATGAATTTGTACTATTATTATAATGGTGGATATTTGTTGCAATTGGATGGTTAAGATCACGCACAATTGTGACACCAAATGCATTTTTTTTTACAAAAATAGTAATGGACTTTATACCTAACGTTTGTGAAGCTTGACTATCACACAGATAAGCAGCTTCAAATAGTGAAAACCTCTTGGTATGTGAAGTCTTTATCATCTCATGTGATTAAATGTATTGGTCAATAAGGCAGCATGTGATTTAGTAGTGGAAGGGAAATGTAAACTACAATGTTTGAGACAATATCACAAACTCAACACTATTAAAAACCCTCGAAACATTTTTTATCTTGTGACTTAATTCCCTATATATACATCTTATACAACTTCTTCATTGGGTCCATAGCCAGTGATAACAAGTTTTATTGCATTGGACCTGTCTCCGAGGGCTGTAACCGACCTTGTCACATCCAAACAAGCAACTGATGTACACGAGCACACATCAAACCGTGCGAGTTCAGCATGCAGCGAGTTTCAAATCAACAATTGCATCGATGCCAAAAAACATCTGGCCAATGGCCCACGAGTACCTTGGCAATCTGTACGGCCCAGTTGAGCAGCAGCTGGGAGCCAATGTGCTCCTTGTGCTCCCGTGTGTACTCCAGCAGGCAGCCGAGCGGCATTAACTGGGTCACGAGCTGTACGCTCGGAGTCAGGCAGATGCCCAGTAGTCGCACGAGATGTGGGTGGCTCACACTCGCCATGATGTAGGCCTCCTGCCGTCCACACACACGTACAGAAGAGCAGCAACTTTTAATACACGTTGGCGAAAATGTGTGATGCTGCCACTGGTTCAATGGTTCGCACACCGGTCCCCGGTTCAAATGGCGGTTGAAATAAAGGGAGAATTTCTGAAATCCCGCCTGCAGTGTAAATGAGTACACTAGAATAAAAGCTTTCGTGACTGCAAGGATCCATACTCTTTGGTTCTATTCGGTAAAGTCACGTAGGTAAAAAATAAAACAACAAAAATCACAACGTTTCGGCCACAACACAAGTGGCCTTCATCAGGTGAAGGGACCGTACTGTCCAGAGGACAGCATTGGAGTGAAGACAGTCAAGCCCAGGTCGCGTTCTTTAAGCTGTGTGGGAGGAAACAAAAAACGCTTTGACACAGCTTAAAGGATGCGACCTGGGCTTGACTGTCTTCACTCCAACGCTGTCCTCTGGACAGTACGGTCCCTTCACCTGATTAAGGCCACTTTTGTTGTGGCCGAAACGTCGTGATTTTTGTTGTTTTATTTTTTACCTACGTGACTTTACCGAATAGAATCAAAGAGTACTCTTCCAAAATGTCTGGCCAGGATGGAAGATTTGGCCAATATGGCTCTCTACTAGGGCTGAACGATTCATCGATTTCAAATCGAATTCGCAAATTTGAGACAATGCGATTAGCAAATTTCCAAGGCTCCCATTAGAGGGCTTCTATAGAGCTCCGTCACTGCTGGCCATATTACCAGCATTGGTTTGAATAAATAATTGCAGGGCTGCCACATTTAGGCATAAAATAAGGATTTGTATTATTATTTAATCATATCTTTGTGTTTAATCTCCATGATCTGCAGGAAAACAATCACAAAACCACGTGTTCATATATACCTTACTCCAATAAAATTATTAAGTGGTGGGTGTCGGGGCTTACCTACTGTTTGAGTGATGGACAACCAAAGGTTAACATTTAGGTGCACACGACATACATGTGCAGCAGTATATATCTAACTTTAACATGGAGGCTTTCATGACCAATATGAATATATGTCACTGTTTAGCTCTATTTTGTTTTCATTTAATTACAATGTAACTGTAATGCTAATATATTGACATTTGCTTTAAACGCATAGTGCAATTAGATATAATTCCATGTATTACATACAGCCGCTGAATGTATTTCTAAAGGTTTAAACTCCCGTATGTCCTTATGTGTATAACTAATTGATTTCCAGTCTTTTAATATAACGCTTGTGATCCAAGACAAGATGTTTATTTGATCTGGTTGCAGGTATTATGTATCAACTCAAATGTGTGTTCCGATATTTTAAAGTATTTATATGTATATGAACGGCAAGTGAAACGACTGGGGCTATCGCAACATGTATACATTTTTATAATTTAAATTGACTGCTATGAATACTTAAACATTTTAAAAAATGTATAATGACGAACCATTTTCCCTCCACAATCGCTTGAGAGTATAATGCTATGTAATATGAATTGTAAATGTTTTTAGAACTTCATAGAGTGATTGTAAAATCTGCTTTGGATTTGAAAAGTTGTAAAATCACACCTAAATATTCTATTCTGGATATAAAATTATGATTTAAAGGTGTATATTCACAAGACTGGAGGTCAGACATCTTACATCATGGGGTTCTTTTTCACTGTTTGTAAATATTTCGTTTCATAGACAGTGAGGGGTTGATTAGTAAAACGCCAAAACTAGCACACAGTAAGTGAGGGTTACAAGGGATGGGCATATGGTAACGTTGGATAATCAATGGTAAATTTGCTACCCAAGGGTGGCAATGTGATTGCATGTTCACAGTTTAAGGCATGACTATGATTGTTTCCCATCAGGTAAACAGCTACATGTATTGGCAATAATGAAGTTGAAAGCTCCTATAATGGTGATAACAATAAAATAATTAAGAAATTAATATAATAGACAATCATAAAGCTGAAGATGTTTATATTATGATGACAATAATAATAATATACGTATGCAATTGATGTATTGATTAAGTTCACAAAACTGCACTTTAAAATCAGTTGTAACAGTGGATGCAATACAATGCAGAAATATATATATACAAACACAGCTTTGATGGCAATGAGGATAGTTGACGACAAAAGGAAATTAATTCAAATGTTAGTTGGATGCCACAGACATGAACATTAATTGAGATCAAATAAAAACACACTTTTAGAGAAACTCATTAAACATGCTAAACTCCCCAAAATTTCTCCAAACAAGTGCTTTTGAGTAATTCTGTTCTCAAATGTAGCCATAGCACCCATTCGCAATACAATTTCCCTTGTGTACAATGTCACCATGAGATATTTTCATGCACCCAAGTTAGCATCCTTTGATATTTGTATTTATAATTGTCCAAAAGTGCGACACCAAGACTTGATTTTGATGGTCCCTGAATTGATATTTACACCTTTCACTGGAATATGCAGCCATTAATAAGCCAAAGTATCAAATATTTTAAAGAGATATATAAAGGATGTTAAGAGTACCGATATTAAGCAATGTGGTTGCAAATACAATCCTCGTTTGGCATGTGTGAACACTGGCCACATAACAACCTTCATAACTTTAGTCGTTGAATTGCATTGTCTACTTTATATGTAAGCCAAACATGCTTAATGAACTCTTACAAAACCTTTCTTAGAAACCAATTAAACATGAGCGCAGTACTTTGCACCGTAAAGTCCTTGTACAGAGGCCTGTTCCCTGATAATGCATGCACCTCGTATTAAAGCATGTGTTGGCCTTGAAAAGAATACAAATTTTGTAACTTGCCAATAGAGGCACCGCCATTCCAATATTACTTTCTCGCCATGTACACCTATTTTAAGTGTATTCAATGTATAATAGCGATTTCAGAATCCATGTATTAAGCATGCTGTTTATAGTCTATAAGACTCATATTGGACATTATATTATATATGTATGTATATAAAAACCTGATGTCATAGTGTTCACAAATGTTTTCTGTCCTTTTTTACTTACTTTTGAGAACATCACTATGTCTGTCCCTGACCTAAAAATAAAATCTAAGGCACCCTCATAAGCTAAAATGACAGGACAGTGGCAGACAAGATTCAAGTTGGGGACAACATGTTCAGGCATTTACCCTCTTTTTTATTCTCAGGAAAATATTAATACATTTATAATGTTGATAGGTACTTTATTCTGAAATACGACAAGAAAACTAGTTGATGGAGAATATTTGACATTTTGTGGCAGAAATGCACGACCTGGTGCATCTCTGTGGCAGTCAATGTCAGTGGCAAGTGACAATGACGTACATCTGACATTGCAGTGTGTTATGGACTAATCAGGAAGTGCAATATAGTAAATGCTATCACTTGATGCCATATGGCTTAAAATATGTTTTAAAGATAGGGACCTATGTTAGAATGGTTTTCCCTTCCAAATGCTTCCATTTATTAAATTGATAAATATTTTACTGTTCATTTAAATGTATAAAGACCTGTAAGAAGATTTTGAATTGTACAGGGTGTTTAAAAAGATGGACCCGATTTGAAATTGCTATATCTCTGCAACCACAAACCGCCCATGAATGAAACTCTTACCACTTGAAAGGGCGGGGCATAGAGTTTCAAATAATTACTGCTAGATGCCTCTCCAGCGCACAAACAGCCCCTAGCCTCAGTCATTCGCAAGATGGCGACCCCACAACACAAGGCATTTTGCGTTCTGCAGTTCAGCAAGACTGAATCCGTAATTGCGGTGCAGCGTGCGTTTCATCACACCCTGCGACTTTTTCTTGTGGGGATACGTCAAAGACCGTTAGTGACGAATCTGAAAGACCTCAAAAACAGAATCACGGCAGCGGTGACTTCAGTGGAAGAAGACACTTTGAGAGGTTATTGGGACGAATTCAACTATTGTCTCGATGTTGTCCGTACAGCAGGTGGAGGGCACGTAGAGCATTTATAAAATGGTTAGTAAAACTTGATAACTCATTAAACCGTTTGTAACTTTTTGTGTAATAGTAACATCTTGGCATCGTGAAATATACTGCTTTGAAATTGGGTCCATCTGTTTGGAACACCCTGTAAATCATGGTGCATAATTTTTTTTACCGCAGCAACAAATATCGGTATCTTCCCCAATCAAGTAATTTAAAAAAAATAATATTTTTTATATATATATTAATTATGCAATAATTATTGCATAATTATAGTCATGAACAATTTAATATAAAAACAGATCTTCGTGATAAATAGTCAAAGTTATAAACATAAATGAAAAGTAAATATAAGAAAAGAAACAACATGCCACTTTTTAAAAATGGGAAGTAATATTATTTATGTTTTGTAAAAGCATTTATTTACGTGGTTTTCATATACAATAAACTAAAGCTTTCAGTAAAATCACTGCAGTTTGCTACGTTTTGTGAAATATAAGTTGCAATCCCTCACTCTACTCACTCAAGGTGGAATTAGTTTACAATACAACATATTAACATTGTAATAGGAAACAATAATGTTTTTTTTTAAACACATGCTGAAGAGCCAAACAGCGTGTTATAATATGCGAATTTTCAAAATTGGCATCTAGTCTCTGCCTCAGCTCAAAAATTTGTATGAAGGCAATGGTTTTTCCCATGTTCTGTTGGCTGTAAATGAACACACATTTCATTGACCTGTCCATTTTGGCATTCTCTTTACAGATGCTATTACGAGTACAAATGAAGCTCAATACTTCATAACTCCAATTAGCATGGTTGGCTATGCACGGTGATAAAAAAAAGTTCAACATACAGAACTAATTTACAAATGAAATAATCGGTACATGAACGTTTTCTTCACGTTGACTTTTTAACTTTACAGGCTGCTGAAAACGTTCTCAAACAAAGCAGCACCCATGGTTGGCTACCGCCTTACATCCAAAATCTCCTTGTTGGCTTTTGGAGATGTGGCCTCTCTCAGCACCTTGATGGCCACAGGGATCTTTACGTCCTCACCCTCTGGAGTCCAGATCCCCTAAAGAAACACAGCACGATCATTGGCAGGAGTGACACACATTTATAGCGCATTTAAATTCATCAAACTGGCCAAGTTTTCTGCATTCTTGTTTTTTTTAAAGGTGTGAACACATTTAAGTCCACACTAGATAGATATATATAGGGCCAACTTTTACTTTTGAAACAAAATTATTGACATAAGAAAATTATACTTTGGCAAAAATCTGGCTTTACAGTCAATTCCTAATTGACTCATTGAGTAGCTAATTGAACCTAAACATTCCACTGAACCATTATATAATGAGCAGAAACATTAAGATGTATTGCTTTCGAAAATTTAATATTGTTTTTGAAAAATCTAAATTTTATAGTTTGTTGCAATTTATGTAGTTATTATATGAACAACAATAATCAAGAAAATTAATTACACAAGAAACCAGAATAGCTGATTTAGCATGTGATGGCCAAGCAAATGAACTCCAGGACACAATAAAGCAGCCAGTATCTTTCGTGTGAGAATCACCAGACCAAGAAGTTGACTCTACCAAAGGTAACCTGCAAAGCCTAAACCATGCCCTGTGTCTGTTGTTCATAATAAGTGTTGCTCAACGATGCTTAGATGGGAGTGTGTTTTCTCTTTATGCCCTGCCGTGGTTCACGCTGCAGACACATACATGACTTAAAACACAGTCATTCACAGAGGGTTATAAATGACTGTCACTTGGTAGGGATTCTGCATCCGAAGAAAAGCCACTGATGTTACAATGTGCACAATGTACTCAATGTAAATGTTCTAAAGTTATTCATACGCTTTTACAGCATGAACATTCATCAAGTCTGGTCCATATTTCAAAAGATAATGACTCCGGGCTTTTGGGACGCGTAGCAGAACATTGTGCATTGTTAGTCTATGAAAGATTGTGGACATGCTTTTTAGAAGCAGTCACAAGTGTGGAACGTTATTATTGCAAAATAAATATACATTGACTGAAAGTCATTGCACCAAAATGGATAATCAGGATCTTTGAGTTTATAGTGTGCAAGTTTTCTGGACGTACTGACATGTTTGCGACCACAACGATAATACAAGTTTTCAGTTTGCTTTTGCAATATGGCAAGAGCTAAAATTAACCAGGCCATTTTTAAAAAGAGTTACGTATGATAATTATTAATCTACGTAATTATACGTACATGCTGCTGTACTAATTACAAATACCTCCATTAAAATAAATACCACATTACTGCTGATACGAAAGATTGATACATAGATATTTTATTTTAAACTTGACATTAACCACTTGTGAAGGTGGAGCAGTAATGCAAGTAGTTTGCATGCTGCATGTGAACCCTGTGACCCGAGTTCCATTCCCAGCCACAGCTTAAATCACTGGTGATGGTTAATGACAACAACACTGATCCTGGGCCTCGCCTTCACCAACCCGCACTCACGACAGCATTATGACAATAGTATAAGGAGCATTTCCAGACCACATGGAGTGCACAGGGGCAGATTTTCTGAATCCCTGCTTTTATGTTTAGTTTGTTTTCCTTTCTCCACACTTCCGATTAGCACGGTTGGCTATGTCCGGTGCGAAAAAAAGTTAAACATACATACATGTAGATATACAGTGAGGGAAAAAAGTATTTGATCCCCTGCTGATTTTGTACGTTTGCCCACTGACAAAGAAATTATCAGTCTATAATTTTAATTGTAGGTTTATTTGAACAGTGAGAGACAGAATAACAACAAAAAAATCCAGAAAAACGCATGTAAAAATGTTAAAAATTGATTTGCATTTTAATGAGGGAAATACAAGACACCTGTCCACAGAAGCAATCAATAAATCAGATTCCAAACTCTCCACCATGGCCAAGACCAAAGAGCTCTCCAAGGATGTCAGGGACAAGATTGTAGACCTACACAAGGCTGGAATGGGCTAAAAGACCATTGCCAAGCAGCTTGGTGAGAAGGTGACAACAGTTGGTTCGATTATTCGCAAATGGAAGAAACACAAAAGAACTGTCAATCTCCCTCGGCCTGGGGCTCCATGCAAGATCTCACCTCATGGAGTTGCAATGATCATGAGAACGGTGAGGAATCAGCCCAGAACTACACGGGAGGATCTTGTCAATGATCTCAAGGCAGCTGGGACCATAGTCACCAAGAAAACAATTGGTAACACACTACGCCGTGAAGGACTGAAATCCTGCATCACCCGCAAGATCCCCCTGCTCAAGAAAGCACATATACATGCCCGTCTGAAGTTTGCCAATGAACATCTGAATGATTCAGAGGACAACTGGGTGAAAGTGTTGTGGTCATATGAGACCAAAATGGAGCTCTTTGGCATCAACTCAACTCGCCGTGTTTGGAGGAGGAGGAATGCTGCCTATGACTCCAAGAACACCATCCCCATCGTCAAACATGGAGGTGGAAACATGATGCTTTGGGGGTGTTTTTTTCTGCTAAGGGGACAGGACAACTTCACCGCATCAAAGGGACGATGGACGGGGCCATGTACCATCAAATCTTGGGTGAGAACCTCCTTCCCTCAGCCAGGGCATTGAAAATGGGTCGTGGATGGGTATTCCAGCATGACAATGACCCAAAACGCACGGCCAAGGCAACAAAGGAGTGGCTCAAGAAGAAGCACATTAAGGTCCTGGAGTGGCATAGCCAGTCTCCAGACCTTAATCCCATAGAAAATCTGTGGAGGGAGCTGAAGGTTCGAGTTGCCAAACGTCAGCCTCGAAACCTTAATGACTTGGAGAAGATCTGCAAAGAGGAGTGGGACAAAATCCTTCCTGAGATGTGTGCAAACCTGGTGGCCAACTACAAGAAACGTCTGACCTCTGTGATTGCCAACAAGGGTTTTTGCCACCAAGTACTAAGTCATGTTTTGCAGAGGGGTCAAATACTTATTTCCCTCACTGTATCCCAGAATGTCGTTAAAGTGTCCCATCTCTCTCTGCATATTGTCGGAGCATTCAGTGACACCCAAAAGGACCAATGAGCTGATTTGACTATTGACTAAGAATTAAACTTGCAGGCTTCTGAATGCAGTTATTGATAAAAGGACGCAGATTTTAAAGCAGCGTTCTGGCTCCAAATCCTTTCTATACAGCTTCACTTAGGTTTTGCCATCACCTGCTGTGCTACACACACCTTGTGCACAGTGCCGAAGGCCCCTGAGCCAAGCATCTTGCCCTTCCTGAGTTCCGTCTCTTTGAGGATACGCAGCTGGGCCTGGTTGGGTGCTGCCCCGCTAGGAGTCAGGGGTTCCACGAGCTGTAGGAGAACGGGGGGGGGGGGGGGGGGAGGCAGGCAGAACACCACCGCTGACATTGCATTGATGAGTCGTGGCTGTTGGGGATAACCTGTGATATCTTTACAAGGCGTATACTGCACAGTCCAAAGAAAACACTTTATTTGGTGACACTGCATTAGCAGTGGTGCGCAAGCACATGTAACAAAGAAGGGAATATCAATGGCACTGCCTAAAATGAAAATATGTGATTGGGGATGCTTTGGACAATTACCTTTTTTTTTCATAGCACATCGTGGTTCATAATGTGGATATTAAAAAAAATCTGTAATTGTGCATAATTTTGTTTAAAAGTATGAGGACAACATTAGTTTACCTTTGTTTAGTAAATATATGCCATGTAAAGTATGAATCTGGCTTAAAATGTATAGATCGTGAGTCCGGCGTACAGCGTACGTGATTTATTTTCTTTCAAAGAACGGCATTTTTAGTTGCTCCTGTGCACAAGTCATACTGCCAGAAGGAGTAGAAATTGTTCAATTGTACAAAATCGAGACTGATCACATCAAACACGTCTATATAAAAGTGGTAAATGGCCGAAGAGAGCAACGTGAAGAGTTGAGAGACACAACACTTTGAGTGGTAGGTCAACAAGGAGACAATTCACATGGAGAGATGAAGGCAAGTGAGTAACACAAGTAGGTCAACAGACATCTGCAGTAATGTGAGAGACTTCAGAAATGCACTGACTATGGAAGTGTAGTGACATTGAATGAATCACTGTAGCGCATGGCGCTGGGAGATTGGTAGACAATGGAATTAGGGGTAGCAGCCCGCTCTATCAGTTGGACCTGTGGGCCACGCCCGGAGCAAAAGGCCAGAGGATTCGGTGGGGGAAGGAGGAGGAGGCCGTATTTGTTACGCTGCGTGACGGCCTCGTGAACGCAACCCCCCTTCGGTACCCCGATTTCACCTTGCAGTTTGTGTTGGATACGGACGCCAGCGATACCGGGATCGGCGCCATGTTGTCGCAGGTGGAGAACCGGGTGGAGAGCATGGTCGCTTACAGTAGCCGAGTGCTGTCCACGACAGAGCAGCGCTATTGTGTCAAGCGCCACGAGTTGTTGGCTATCGTGCACTTTAAATTTCGATTTAAAGCTTTCGTGACTGCAAGGATTCATTTTCTTTGGTTCTTTGGGTAAAGTCACGTATAATGAGAATAAAATAATAAAATAAAACAATAAAATTCTCACGACGTTTCAGCCACAACACAAGTGGCCTTCTTCAGGTGAAAGGAACAAACCTTGTCGGGACGACAGAGCTACAATGAACGCGGCTAAAATTCGCTGCTAAAATTCGCAGCGTCTTTTAAGCTGGTTGGGAGAAGTGAGGCACCTTGACAAAGGGGTTTACATATCAAACAGGAGAATTTAGCATTGAAACAGTTGAGGGATTAGCTTGTGACTGTTCACAGAAATAGCTATGTTAAAGTCAAAACCTACAAAGAAGATGATATCGTGCACTTTGTACAGCAGTACCGCCCGTACCTCTATGGCAGGCAGTTCGTGGTATGCACGGACCACGCGGCTTTGCAATAAGCGCTACGCGTTGACCAGCCATCCGCGCAACTCTCGCAATGGTTGGAAATTTTGCAAGATTATTCGTTCAAAGTCACCTTTAGGAAAGGGTTGTGCCACTGAAATGCAGACGCTCTGTCATGGTTATCGCTGAAGAGCAAGAGCGCGTGTTTTATGGGCACCGGCCATTGTAAGCAGGTGGATGCAGGGGAGCCAGGTGCCGTTGTAGCGTCGGTGGATGCTCCGCCGCCAGTAGTGGTGGTGGCACGCGATAACACCATTGATCTTGTGCACGAGGAATGGGGGCTCCTCCAGGCAGAGGACACCTCCTTACTGAAAATACGGCACCGCATTGGTGTGCCAAGTGATAGGAAGGGTCCAGGGGTATTTGCCCCGTGGTCCTCCGAGATGGGCTACTAATGCGCTGGGATAGGGAGGTACAGCGGTAATGTATCGTTGTGCCAACTGCTCTGCGGGGTAGGGTAACAAGAGCTGCCCATGTGCGGCTGATGCACCTAGGGGTGCGGAAAACATCGATGTTGAAGCATGACTTCTTTTGGCCCGGGATGTTGGAAGACGTCCACAACGTGCTTAAGAGTTGCGTGGAATGTACTCGCCGGAAGCCCCCACCGAGGCTGGCCCGAACACCGTTGCAGCCTATCGGGGTGTCCCGTGTAAATTAGCTCGTTGCCGTCGATATTCTCGAGCCATTTCCTACCACTCTGCCACCAACCATCGCGAGTACCTGTCGCGATGGTCGGTGGCATGGCCCCTGCCGGATCAGTTGGCGGCATCCATTACGGACGTGTTCCTGCATGGTTACGTGTTGGATAAAGGGGCCCTGGAACGTCTCCTTATGGACCAAGGTCGAAATTTTTCTTCAAAATTGTTGCAAGAGGTATGTGACTTGTTGGGTACAAAGAAAATTCGAACTTCACCCTACCATCCCCTGACTGATGGAATGGTAAAGCGTTTACATAGAATTCTTATTTCCATGTTGTGCCAACAAGTCAATGAGGCACAGTCCGATTGGGACCTACATGTTCCGGGGATTCTTGCGGCCTATAGGATGGCTCCCCATGCCTCTACCGGGTTCTCCTAATTTTTTAATGTATGGAAGAGAATGTGACCACCCCGTTGGAAGCCCAGTTCATTATTGAGCCGAGCAAGAAGAGAGCCACTGTGCCGGGACTTATGAGCCTCACCCTTAAGCGGTTGACGGAAGCACGGGAGGCGTCCCGTGGCAATTCGGCCAAGCGGCAGGCTGCGAATGAAAAACTGGCTGGGCTTAAGGAGTCTGAAAACCCGTGGAAACCTGGGGTGAGGGCATTACTGCATTGCCCCCAGGTGCCTCTAGGCAGGTCTCCTAAATTACATAGGCCATGGCAAGTCCCGGTGGAAGTAATTGAGGTGAGGAGGCCACAGTGTGTGCGGATCCAGGTTGGTCGCAGGCGTTGGTATGTGCACCCGTCACGACTGAAGCACTATCTTCCACCTTATGAGGGCGTTTTATCTCCACCATCTGATGGCCGGGTGTTTGATTTGTCCGACGGAGCCGGACGTACGGTTACAGATGATGCGCTTCAGCGAGGCTCTGTTCCTCCATCTGCAGGATCCCAGGGCCTGACACCCATGGAACCGCCGACGGCGCCACCCACAGACAGATCGGGGTGGACGGGATGACCACCACCCGCTTCTTATTTTCCTCCATCTTCGTCTTTGGAGGGACTGTGCCCGTTGGGCCTTTCTCGGGTTACCCCTGGGGTCCCCGGAAGATCCATGCCGGGCCCATACGAGGGGCCGGTGACATAGACCCATTCCAAGACGGTTCGGTTAAGATGACCGCCCCTACTCATTGTTCGGTTGCTGATATTTTGGGGGCTGGAGTGTTGCCATGCATTGCGAATGTTGCGTGGATATTGTTGTATTCATCGTCCCGGTATGCGATGTATAAAGGTCAGCCAAGATGGCAGTTTTTTTTTCACGGCGGGGGCTGATTTAGTGACATTGAATGAGTCACTGCAGCGCATGATGCTGGGAGATTGGTAGACAATGGAATTAGGGGTAGCAGCCCGCTCTACCAGTTGGACCCGTGGGCCAAGCCCGGAGCCTTCTGGGGGATCCAGAAGGGTGCATGGCCGAGGGCGGAGCCTGGCCACACTGAGGAGAATAAAAGGCGAGCTCCGACTCACAGTCGGGGCTGCTGCCATCGGGAATGGAACTCGTCGTGCTGCTGTCGTCGTGGTCTTCACCTCTTCAAGCTGTGGGTCTGGAAGCATGTTGGCTGTCCCGACCCGGTATGGAGTTATCCACTATGGCTGTGAGAGCTGGAATAAACAAGAGGGATAACGCCTCCTACTAGTGTCTCTGAATTAGTACACTACAGATGTACGAGTAGCACGGGTGGACAGGTAACAGAGCAATGATGAGATAGACGAGGCAAGAGATGAGTGGGGCCTGGGTTGTCAAAAAGGTTTGATCGGAGTCCATCAAAAGTTTTTAGCTTTGACACAACAACACCTGCACAACAACAGCTAAGCCTACGTGCTAAACGAACAGCTGAGATGTGGAAGCAGTTCTCCATCCTTGGGTGGACCAGTGATTTTTTTTGTAGGGTGTTGGGAGAGTTATTGCATGCTAAACGATAAATGGGAACCATGTTACATGGAGGTGTGCAGTTTCCGAGTTATAAGAGGAATCGCTTGGAATGAGGTTGGAAAGCCAATATAGCAAGATGTTAGCCTAATACCATACATGTGTATCTTGAGCTTCACTTGCATATCCCCAGTGTTGCTGTGATCAGAATAATTATTTTCTTGTCAAGGAGCATAAACCATCACAGAAACTCGGGCCATCCTTGCAGCGGCTTTTAGCTAGCCATCGAACAAAGACGGTCACCGCATCAGATTCGCTTCTGCGGCCGTCTTGAATCTCTTCCTTCTAATATTAGAAAGCTATTGGAGCTATGCACTTTTAAATGATCTAGATTGTAAAAATTAATTTATTTAGAACTGCTTTTTGTCTTTAGTTTGTTGTCCTTCCCTGTACCTCCCCTTCATGACAATATAATTATTGTTATAATTTAATATGTACTGTATGAAGTCATTTGATCATAAACATTTTTATTTGTATTTTATTAATTTGAACCTATCTACGTGACTTTACCGAAAGACCCAAAGAATATGAATTCCTGCAGTCACGAAAGCTTTAAGTCGGTGGAAACCTATTGAGATACTACACATATATATTGCAAAACAGACTTATAAACAACGAATAGTATTTTCTTCACAACTTAAATTTAATTGTCAATTTGTGAATGTTGGCTATTGTACTGGGACACGATGATGCGTGACTTTTTAAAGGAACACCGTATGTTTTGAAGTTCACGTGGCAGTGGAATCTGTGCACCACAAATGTTTCGTAGCACTGTGAGTTGGACTTAATGCACTGAGTGTAAGCAAATTAATCGGATGGTATGCGGTTGGATATGTTTGGAGCGAAAGAAGTTCAACATACATAAATACATATACACACACAAGTATGAACAGGTACACCAAAGTCAAACGATTGGCAGGTCGCATCTTGTAGGATAACATTTGGGGTACTCACATCTCTGCTAAGATGTTTGGCCAGTGTGGAAGAGTAGGCCAAATACCCTCTACAGGAGAGCTCTCTAGAGCTCTCCTGTAGAGGAAGTCCATCCATGCGTTCAACATACATACATTAGGATTTCTACGATATGATGCATGTACACGGCAATCTCATCAGAAAAATGCATTTGCACAGCAATCTGGTTGAAATAAAAGTAGGAACATTGATCGTTGTTTGTTTGTTTGATTCAAGTTGCGCACAGCTTTTTTCTGTTCATCATCGGCTAAACTTTAGCTTAGAGTTAAGTGTGTGAGTTTCCTTGTAGTCTCTGCCGAGGCTCACCTCCTTTTCGATGTAGCGCCGCATGGCGCGCTTGCGCGCGATGTTGCGCCGACGAACGCATACGACGGCAAGCAGCAGCAGCATGACGCAGGCAAACAGCCCCCCCACTGCCATGACCGCCAGCACTGGGGAGCCGGTCCTGCCCACATGACACAACACAAAACAGTGATTCTCCTTCAGGCCTGGTTCCCCACCAATATCCTGCCCACCGCCCTGCCGTTTATGGCCAAAGAATGGTACGTATAACTCTTGAATTTTTCAAACAATATTACTTTCTATTTTATATTCTTTTCCTGAATTAAGTGATGGTGTCAGAAGCAATTTTGAAACATTTTACGAAAAAAGGAGCTAAGCGCTGCATATGTGCACTGGAGCATGGGCACATCATTAAAAATTAGCCTCCGAAATTGATTGCATTTTGTATCGGGATATTAGAGCTTTAATACATTTATATTGACATCTTATCTGGTTAGAGCGGCTCACAAACAGCTCACCAACACCAACAGCTTGTGTGTGCCATGAGATTATTTTCCAATGTAAAAAAAGAGCAACGTTGAGAGCTGTATCCTGTGAAATGCAATTCAGCACCTGCAGCTTCGGCGAACATTGAACAAACAACCATGTCCACATGAATCGCGTACCTTTCGTGCGTAGCAAAGTCTAAAAATGTAATGGCAATACGCAGAGCTCAAGACAACGCATCAGGCGCCCTAACTCAGAGGGGGACAACATCCCTCATCTCTCTTACAAGCAGATGCGCTACATACACTGCCCCACTGAACTCGATGGCCTGTTGCTAAGCGATGAATGTTTGTCAATTCAAGTGGGGCACAAATATTTTCGTATCTAGCGATTATGCTGGAGTATTAAGGCTGTCTGGCTGTAAATGAGGCAGAGCAGGGAAACATAGTCAATAACTGGTGACGAACAACACCGCTGCATGAAAACAAGCTTCGGATGCCCTGTTGATGTGGTTTATAGCTTTGGAACATTCAACTCAACATCTGCAGCGAGGAAGCACCAATATAAATCTGTATCAACAAGATGATGAATATGGAGAACTTGTGTAAGCATTAAACAACAGATTGTTGTCGAAAAACTACGGATGCTACGTATAAATACAGCCTCGGTGCTTGCACCTTACGGCATTAAAAATGAGTTTGAGCACCAGAGCTCTGTAGGAAATTGGAAGGGCGACCAGAAAAGGTCAGCAGGGAGACAGGAATCCTTGCGGGCAGCACTGGTAATTTAGTAAGGACGAGGTACACTTTACTCGAGGCATTTAAATTGGCAAGCCCGTGTAAATGTCAGGAAAGGCACTGGTTCCGTCACAGAGCTGCATGTAATTACCTTCAAATTTTAATTCACAGTGTGGATGGCTTTTTAATTCAGTTCGAATAGAACCATGCCTCTACAACGATAAAAGAGCAGCTTCGAGGAGTCTTTTGTTCAAAGTGCTTCAAAGATATTTTTGCAAACCCCAAATGTATATGTTAGATTCGTATTTTTCATGAAAATAAAAAAGGGAATTCTTCAGGGCACTTGGTGTTATTTTTTGTAAAACAAAACCCTTGAATATGTATGCATAGCAAAAGGCTTTGTGTACACGATGAAAAGTCCTACACTTGAGTTTCAAACTTTAAGTGCCAGTTTTGGTCCAAATCGCTGATGTAAAATATAAAATTAAATAAATAATGAAAGCTATGCTAATTCGGACCACAGCTGCTTTCATGTTTTGACATTCTGCATGACTCGCATCTTTTGTTCCATATCGCAAAATATGACATTGCACTCAAAGCCAGATTCTAGTAACCCAGATTTAGGAGGAAGTCAGAAAGGCTACCTTAAATAAACGAATAAAATGTAATTAAACAAAAAACACTCCAACGGAAACAGTTTTCCACAATAATTAAAGGTTTGCGCCATAACAGATGACATTCTTACTTAATAATAAGTACAATCGACATTCAGTTGTACACTAGGAACTCAAAAGCCATATACTGTACTTAGTTAGCAAATACCATTAACCCAATTCGCATGCTTTGCTCACGCACTCTATTGTTTTTTTTATTATTTTCTATATATTTCACAAATAAACAAAATACATTCTTCTAGCCCACCAGCAAACCTATTCAGTCTTCCACATTCAGTGAACCTTGACCTTCTACCTCTGCTTCACGGTGATGGCAAGTGACTTAAAAAAACTGTCATGTATTTCAAGTATTACTAAGTTGTAAGTATTAAACATTTAGTTAATTCTACTTTTTATTTATCATATGTTATTTACATGTAAATATATATTTAATAAAACATTGTACTGAGTGATTAGTTTGGCTATGAGCAGTTCACTGTAATAACAAACATTTCCAAGAAGAGGCTTTCACTCGGAGAATTGATGAAAACAAATGCACGCGACAAATTTAAACTAACATATTGCAATAAGATTAGCACCTGCACACATGACTGCTCACATCTCCAACAATTTTAATATCAATGCCGTGACATGGGAGCTCTTCCTGACAATTTCAACTGAGTAATGACATCAGACTTGATACCTCAGTGATCAAGCCATGTGTTTTGATGGAAAGTAGCAGAAAATTACAAAGAAAAAAATAATTTGCGCAGTTCAATGTTGCACTGCGTGGGAGGACCTGTGATCAGGACATCAATGTGGCACTGTACACGGAACCTTTCCCTCCACCAGATGTACTAGGAAGTCTGACAACAATTATAACTCCATGAACTCTCGCTATATTGTACAACACAATAACATTGAAGGAATAGGACTGCAGCATTAGTTGCAGGGCATGCACTTGTCAAACTGATCTTGATGCAAGCTATTTCTAGAAAACCACGTATATACACAAGTTTGGCGTGTGTGGAAGGAAACAATAAAACACAGGTGTATATCTGTGAAACGATCACAATCGTGAATATTATTTCATCAAATTGTGTCCATAAAATATAACATATAATGGTATACACATGCACAGATGTACTAGACCGTCCCTGGTGCAGTCTTATGATCCAAAATCCTCCTGCACAAAACCCAATGTCTCCATAGGACAGGTCTGAGCGCACATTCCCTACCCTCCCTCCCTTGTTATGATATTTAAAGCAATTCAAGATTTTAAACTGATGCGTCCTTTTAATATCTAACCCTTCAAGAACATTATTATAATTTACACGAGCCACTCAGTGCGCAACTATAATCTATGAGTATCAGATACAAAATAATACGTCTGTCTCTTTGCTTAAATTATTATTGAGGCATAAGTGATCCTGAGCCAGTGATAACTCACTAGTATTAGAAATGTTTGTTCTTACCAGTTTTAAAGGGTGGTATATTAGCTTGTTTTAGTCAATTAGTGAACAAACTCTTAAAACACCATTCATGAACAATGCATATTAGAATGTTTTACAGTGAGGGAAAAAAGTATTTGATCCCCTGCTGATTTCGTACGTTTGCCCACTGACGAAGAAATGATCAGTCTATAATTTTAATGGTAGGTTTATTTGAACAGTGAGAGACAGAATAACAACAAAAAAAATCCAGAAAAACGCATGTCAAAAATGTTATAAATGGATTTGCATTTTAATGAGGGAAATAAGTATTTGACCCCTCTGCAAAACATAACTTAGTACTTGGTGGCAAAACCCTTGTTGACAACCACAGAGGTCAGACGTTTCTTGTAGTTGGCCACCAGGTTTGCACACATCTCAGGAGGGATTGTGTCCCACTCCTCTTTGCAGATCTTCTCCAAGTCATTAAGGTTTCGAGGCTGACGTTTGGCAACTCGAACCTTCAGCTCCCTCCACAGATTTTCTATGGGATTAAGGTCTGGAGACTGGCTAGGCCACTCCAGGACCTTAATGTGCTTCTTCTTGAGCCACTCCTTTGTTGCCTTGGCCGTGTGTTTTGGGTCATTATCATGCTGGAATACCCATCCATGACCCACTTTCAATGCCCTGGCTGAGGGAAGGTTCTCACCCAAGTTTTGACGGTACATGGCCCCGTCTATTGTCCCTTTGATGCGGTTAAGTTGTCCTGTCCCCTTAGCAGATAAACACCCCCAAAGCATACTGTTTCCACCTCCATGTTTGACGGTGGGGATGGTGTTCTTGGGGTCATAGGCAGCATTCCTCATTCTCCAAACATGGCGAGTTAATTGACGCCAAAGAGCTCTATTTTGGTCTCATCTGACCACAACACTTTCACCCAGTTGTCCTCTGAATCATTCAGATGTTCATTGGCAAACTTCAGACGGGCATGTTTATGTGCTTTCTTGAGCAGGGGGACCTTGCGGGCACTGCAGGATTTCAGTCCTTCATGGCGTCGTGTGTTACCAATTGTTTTCTTGGTGACTATGGTCCCAGCTGCCTTGAGATCATTGACAAGATCCTCCCGTGTAGTTCTGGGCTGATTCCTCACCGTTCTCATGATCATTTAAACTCCACGAGGTGAGATCTTGCATGGAGCCCCAGGCCGAGGGAGATTGACAGTTATTTTGTGTTTCTTCCATTTGCGAATAATCGCACCAACTGTTGTCACCTTCTCACCAAGCTGCTTGGCAATGGTCTTGTAGCCCATTCCAGCTTTGTGTAGGTCTACAATCTTGTCCCTGACATCCTTGGAGAGCTCTTTGGTCTTGGCCATGGTGGAGAGTTTAGAATCTGATTGATTGCTTCTGTGGACAGGTGTCTTTTATAAAGGTAACAAGCTGAGATTATGAGCACTCCCTTTAAGAGTGTGCTCCTAATCTCAGCTCGTTACCTGTATAAAAGACACCTGGGAGCCAGAAATCTTTCTGATTGAGAGGTCAAATACTTATTTCCCTCATTAAAATGCAAATTAATTTATAACATTTTTGACATGCGTTTTTCTGGATTTGTTTTGTTATTCTGTATCTCACTGTTCAAATAAATCTTCCATTAAAAGTATAGACTGATCACTTCTTTGTCAGTGGGCAAACGTACAAAATCAGCAGGGGATCAAATACTTTTTTCCCTCACTATAGATGCCAGAAATAGCATCGCTATAACACATACAATATTTGTAATGCATTTTCATCTCTTGTTTAGGGGCTTAAGATACAGACCACTTGTTTAAAGTTTCCTGTTCACACTAGTGTAAAGGATCTGACACTATGTACTACAATTAACATGTTCATGTATCTTGTTTGAAATAGATACAGCCTCAATTTAGGAATGTTGTCCATTTTAAGCTGATTATATTGCAGTTCCTCGTAACTGATGACAACTGCGAATATATTTTATGTTAAATTATTAGTGATGTAACAAATAACACTATAAATACGTACTCTAATTTTGACACTATATTACATGACAATATATTTGCGTAGAAGTGGCCAACTGTTTGGCAGATAATATTAGTGAAAAGCTGAAAGGGTCACATGAGTTGCTAATTTCTGTACGCATGCAATATTATTAAATTAGGTGAAGAGAAATGAGTGCTCGTGTAAGGAATCCAACATCATTGTCCATGAATTAAATCTCGGTTATGTTAGTAAACAAATCGAGGCAGAATGGAAAGAGGGAAATCCCAAACGACGGTGTAATTAGATGATTTGAGGAACTGAAGCAAGGTGAATAACGTTTCCGGGAGGTTAGTTAAGACACCCGAGGAGCTGCGGCGCCGCAGAGAGAAGCACAGACGGGTTTGCTTGGCGTTACCTATTCCCATAGTGAAGGGCCGGTTCCACCCACGGCTGAGTGCAGTCCTGCTCTGTGAAGCCAATGCACCTGCATTTGATTGCAATTGTTCAGTCATGTTGTGCGCACAGGACACCACACACACAAGTCATCGCACGTCGCGAAGCCTACCTAAAGAGAGGGCCAATTAGATGGCAGTCCAACAGGCCTCCTCCCTTGCACCTGCACATTACGGCAAATGATAGGGCAATAAACAAAAACGTCATGCTCAGTATTGTTGAAATTCATCAGCCTCCCGCCAAAAATACAACTATTCCATTGCACATTTGCCATTTGGGCCAAGGATACCACGGGTCAAAAATTTACATAAAGGGAAAACATATATTGATAGCAATTACTATTTTAAGTGAATCAATGGTAAATATTAATTCTTCACTGCTAATATCAAATTTTAGTGAAACTGCTTGCTATTTTATCAAGTGAAAGTTTCTGTAAATATAACAATAACTTAAAAAGATGCATATCTCAAATGGTATTAGGGAACATTTGGAAAGTAAAGATGTTTTCAAAATAGCCAAATATGCTTCATCTAAATTACGGATACACCTCTTGGTTGAAAGCACCTACAAGTATAAGTTAGATGTTTTAATCAACATATTTGTTTTAATAAACATACTCTTTTAAATATTATTTACGTCAAGAATATGGCTTTACCCTTTCTGGCAACACAGCAGGTGTTAAAATGTTCAGAAGCCAATTAGATACCTATGGTAAGGCATCAAGTCTGCATTAACCACATATGCTTGAAGCAAAACATGCAAACAAACATGCTCTGATAACACTGGGTAATACATTTTTTTTGTTCCTGGTTAGTAAGTGTTATTTCCTAATTGCTTATGCCTCAAAAGTACAGAAAATGGTTATTAATCTACACAAACTTTGTTTTTGTGACCAGGACAGTGATATTTTGAAATGTACCTATTTTCCAGAACATTCGAGATAGATTCAGTGCTGAGTAAACTCGGAGTAACTTCTATAACATTTGATTCGCAGCATTCGTGACTGCAAGAATTACTCTTTGGTTCTTTCGGTAAAGTCACGTCAAAATAAAATAAATTAAATAATAATAGTACTCTTTGGTAAAGTCACGTAGTTATAAATAAAATAAAACAAATCACGACGTTTCGATCGCAACACAAGTGGTCGTCATCAGGCAAAGGAGTCAGCCTCTAAAGGAAAACTGTTTATAAAGGTTTGGGGATGGGCGTAGCCCAAGTGTATCAACACCACCAGGAGCATGGGCGGTGCACAAGTGCCAATGCAGCAACAATGCCAATGTAGCAGCAATGCCAATGTAGCAATAATGCCAATGCAGCAACAATGCCAATGCAGCAACAATGCCAATGCAGCATCAATGCCAATGCAGCATCAATGCCAATGCAGCAACAATGCCAATGTAGCAGCAATGCCAATGCAGTAATTCCACACAACTCTCTCATTTTTCTTTACCCCCCACCTCTCTCTCTCTGCCCCACCCCCCGCCCCCTCTCTCTATTTAAGGCCTCGACACAGAGGCGTTGTCTCTCTATTTGTCTATGTTGTGTCTCTCTCTGTGTCTCTATCTACTTGTGTGTATGTTTATGTGTCTCCGTGTCTGTGTTTTGTCTCTCTCTCTCAAATTAAGCAATCTTTGGAAGAATGTAATCAACCAGGTAAGGTGCCAACTTTTTTGTTAGCCGACTCTCTGTGTTGTATTGCATTATATTTATAAGTTTACTAGGTTTGTTTTCTCATTCATTGTTACTTGATGACGGTTGCTTGTGTTGTGATCGAAACGTCGTATTCTATTATTAAATTTATTTTCTTTCGAGAACATTCTAGAACTTTTCAGTAATATAAATACAGGGGCCTTAAGCCCACTAGTTCAGTTTAGTTCCAGCTGCCTAAGTGGATACATATCTGCATTTTTGAGATGGCATCAAGAGGCTACAAGCATCCGGCAGATGCATTTTGCTATGTTTGCGGCAAATTTATCAAGACAAGAGTGAAGAAGTACTCTGTGGAAGCATCTGCTAAGATATGTGAGGCCTATAAGGCATATTTCGGCATGCCTGTCGGGGATCAAGGCAAACACTGGGCACCTTATTTCACCTGCGAGCAATGCAAAAAAACTCTGGAAAGTAAGATGGACTGTTGCTCGGAATTTTATGTTATAAAATGTATTAAAGGCGAGTTTATCAAGTTTCCCTGCTATCTTTGCATTTGGGACAGCAGGGACACCAAGGCACACTACCACAGGCGGGACTGGCCACAGCGGACCGAGTTATATGTGGGGAAGAACAACTTCAAGTGGGAGCCATTGGTGGACCCCCGGAAGGTGCTGATGCCACCACTGCACATCAAATTGGGCCTCATGAAACAATTTGTCAGAGCTGTAGATAAGGGGTCGGCAGCCTACAAGTACCTTGAAGACTTCTTCCCTAAGCTGTCTGAGGTAAAGATCAAAGCCAGTGTCTTCGTCAGACCACAGATAAAGAAGATCCTGGAGTGCAATACATTCCCCAAGATGCTCACTAGTAAGGAGGAAGCGGCTTGGAACAGCTTTGTCGCAGTGGTTCGTGGCTTCCTGGAGCTGGTGAAGAACTATGGCACAATGGGCTGTAGGATGTCCCTCAAAGTCCGTATCCTTGATGCTCATCTTTAGAACATGGGAGCGTACTCGGAGGAGCAAGGCCAGTGCTTCCACCAGGATATCCTGGACTTTGAACGCTGCTACCAAGGACAGTATAAGGAGAACATGATGGGGGCTGATTCGTG
This sequence comes from Petromyzon marinus, assembly GCF_048934315.1. NCBI lineage: Eukaryota > Metazoa > Chordata > Hyperoartia > Petromyzontiformes > Petromyzontidae > Petromyzon > Petromyzon marinus. The sequence continues at coordinate 24,177,591 of NC_133668.1, read as the reverse complement.
AAAGTGCTTTACAGTATAATCGTAAATCTCGAAAATTGCCTCACTTCTAAATCTTTTGTAGTAATTTTTGTATTACTTTAGCATAAATACATGTTCATTTTTATTCATATCTTGTTTTTTTCTGACTTTATGTGAACGAAACAAAACATATTCGCCAGTTTTCTCATTGAAAATAGGAAAAATTTTAAATATCACTGTCCTGGTCACAAAAGCAAAGTTTGTGGGGAATAATAGCCATTTTCTATGCTTTTTAGGCATAAGCAATTTTGAAATAATACTTACTACCCAGGAACAAAAATTGTGTCACATAGTGTAATGTATGCATTGTCTTTGAAACTAATTGGCCTACACCAGAGACAGCCTTCCTTATGGCCGTGTCTCAAAAGTGTTAGACCAGAGATTGCCAAAAGGCGAACAGTTTTATTGCCAGAAAGGTTAAAGCCTATTCTTATTCTTTCATCATTTTGATACTGACGAAAAGGTCCCATCGATATGAGAACAATTATTTTCTTTCGATTGCATCATTATTGAATTCTGGTGGAAGTAATTTAAGCCCACCTATACAGCCTCTTTTCCTGAATGCTTACCCAGGATTGGAGTGGCCTGCTCGGCCTACCGCAGTTTCCTGCCTCACCATCTGACTCTGGGGATGGCTAACTGCACGTGGCCTGTGCCCGCCATACCAGAGAAACGTATCCCACACACTATCCAACCAGACCTGAACATATTTAAAAGGGCTGTGTAGTTTATACATTGTCAATTCAGTCAGCACAAGCAGTGGAAAATCCACAACATATTTAAATGCAGTATATACGTTTGATAATTTAACATGAATGATACCTCTTGAGTTGATTTATCCTCAAATGTTCAACATACATTATTTAATATTTCTAATAATCAAACATTTGATTAATTTCATGTTGTCAAAAATCAAACATAGCAATTACATTATATTGCCCAGAATGATACAAATCATTTATGTACAATAGGTGCAAACTAATTTTTATTACATAATTTTTTTTAATATACTGTTGGTAATCTTCTTCTTTGGTTCTTTCGGTAAAGTCACGTAGAATGAGAATAAAATAATAAATTGATAAAATAAAATAACACAATAATATTCTCACGACGTTTCGGCCACAACACAAGAGGCTCCACTCCAGCGCTGTCCTACCAGACAGTCTCGCCCCCTTCACCTGATGAAGGCCGCTTGTGTTGTGGCCGAAACGTCGTGAGAATATTATTGTGTTATTTTATTTTATCAATTTATTATTTTATTCTCATTCTACGTGACTTTACCGAAAGAACCAAAGAAGATGAATCATTGCAGTCACGAAAGCTTTAAATCGAAATTAGTTGGCAATCTTGATTAGAAGCTTTTGTGACTGCAGGATTTCATACTCTTAAGTTATTTCGGTAAAGTCACGTAGCTAAGAAAATTAATAAATAATAGATCACGACGTTTCGATCGCAACAACAAGCGATCGTGCTCAGGTGAAAGAGAGAAACATGCATATGTGACGAGGCATTATTTAGGGGGATGGGGGGAGGGGAGGCTGTAAAGGGGCGAGGGGGTGGGGATAAAATTCAAAGAGGGCTTGGGCAAGAGATAGAAAAAGAAATGTGACAAGGAAGCTGAGATATCAAACTTAACAAAATTTGAGTCGGCTAACACAACAGTTAACACTTTACCTGATTGATCAACGTCCTTCCAAAGATTGCTAAATTTTGCATCCATCTTCTCGGTTGAAATTATGTCTGAGTTGTGTGGAAAACCTCCCCGTAGAGGCGGTTCAATCTTGATTATAAGCTTTCGTGACTGCAGGATTTCATACTCTTACTGTAGGTTATTTCGGTAAAGTCACGTATACAGTAAATAAATAAATAATGGGCCATCCTCGGATGAAAGAGAGAAATATGCCTCTGTGACGAGGCATTATATAGGACAATCGCTTATCGTTACGATCGAAGCGTCGTGATCTATTATTTATTTAGTTTCCTATCTACGTGACTTTACCAAAAGAACCTAACAGTATACTGTTGATAACTGAGGATATATTTCAAAAGTTACGTAATATGTTTATGATAATTGAGGATATATTAAATACGTTGATTAAATATATTGTTACAAATCAAACATAATTAAACATAGCAAGAGATATGTCATCAAAGAGATGGGAGTATCGAATACAGAAGACTGACATGGTTAATTTAAAATTGCTATTTTAAGTTTGTGCTCCTATTAATGTAAATATTTCACTTTTAATATTCTTAAAATTTTAGAAATATAAAAAAACTCACAATATTGTTGGCATTTCATTACTTTAAAAAGCCGATTACTTTTAGTGCTCTGAGTACAAGATTTCAGAACAATGATCTCTTAATTTCTATTGTAGAGCAATGGGTTCTCTACAAAACAAACTACACTTTTTTTTATCAGGTAAGTCCCACTGAGCTATATAGCTCTTGTTCAGAAGCGACCTGGCCATAAATGATAGCTCAATGAAGTGGCTTATCGTGTGAACATTTATAGCACCTGAATACTCTAAACACGTTTCTAAATGTGCAGGCAAAAACCAGAGGAACCGCAGAAAAATCCACACGACCATGGGGAAAACATGCAAACTCCAAATATACAGACTTCAGGGTCAGGATTGAACCCACGACCTCCTGTATACCAGGCAAGGTAGTTAACATCTCACCACCGTGGCGCCCTACAAGTGGAAATACAATGTTAGGTCATTATTTTGTGCACCAAACAAGATGATGTTAGTTTTTTTTAAGTCAAGCGCATCAATTTTTCCAGGGCCATCCACCTTCTTTACTATGCAAAATGCATGGCCTCAACTGTACACTTAGCATAGCAATGGGCAGCTTATTAAGAAGAGCTCTCTGTGATTGAAAATGACGATCCTCCCAGGATAATATGGGAATCAGTGTGCGTGACTGTGACTGCACTGATAGTGCGAATGTTCACCCGGAATCCAATAAAGGAGCAATAACAGAACAAATCTGCAGTTTATTTTAGAAATAAAAAAAAAACTTCCAACCAGCCATGAATGACATGAATATGTTGAAAAGTCTCATTGTTTTTCTTTATTCTTTGAATAATTCTACACACAATGTCGGTCTAATTACGAGAGAAAAAAAGCGAGTTCATGAAGGAGCCGTGATGTTCATGTGTACGCGTGTGTGTGCCGATTCCTATTCTCGGATTTGGATTTCCATGAGCTTGTGTGGCTCCCATTTCCAACACCTAGGGGGTTCTCCAATCTATACATCTGTTGACCTTTACAATGGTTTTTGTGATGCTGAGCACATTAAAGGGACAGATTGCTCACTCTTGCTCACGTTTGGTCCCGAAGCTTGTGCCTGCGAGTGTGCGCTTGTGCATGCCGTGTTTGTGTGCGCTCACCCGTGGGAGCAATTGGGGTGGCAGGGCTGGCAAGTATTGTTCTTGTCGGGGTACTTTGAGATGATCTCGTCGTTCTCACCCTGTGCCCCAACGGGACACGCACTCACACAGTGGGGGCCGTCCTTGTAGTGCGCACAACGTACGCAGCTGTTGGAGCCCTGTGAAAAGGCATCAGAATGGAACTTCTGTTAGTCTCCCCTTTCAGCATCATCTCTTGCGCTTATTCTCTCCAATAATTGCTTACTCCCCTCTCCTGTCTGTGTACATTACGATCTCTTCACGAAATCAAACAACTCTGTTTAATCTTGATTTGAAGCTTTCGTGACTGCAGGAATCCATACTCTTTGGTTCTTTCGGTAAAGTCACGTAGGTATAAAATTAAATAAATCACGTTTCGGGCGCAACACAAGCGTCCGTCATCAGGTGGGAAAGCATGGCCGGCTGCTGATGCAGACTGTTTAAATAGTATATTTCTTAAAAAACTGCCCTTCCTTTGCTTCTGCCCATCCTGATTAGTCTTTGTCTTGATATACTCGTGTAAACCATTAATTGCCAATTTGAAATGTATTGAAATGGAAATTGTTTAGTTCTCAAATAAAGCAAATATAGATATATATATAAAACATGAAACAAGCATTGCATCCCTATTTTGGGAGGCTTTGATATTTAAAGGTGTAGGGACAATTAGCCAATGAAATATATATTTTTTTATATATATAGAAATTACCATTCTTTATGTAACTCATGCAGTGATATTTTTGTACCAATTTATATGCAAAACTAATGGAAACTGGAGGCACATGGGTTAAAGATCTGCTAAAACATGTATGAGATTCTCTGCTTAGCATTGTGCTTTTGCATAAATGAATTGTGGCTGCAGCATATGTCTGCCCGTAGCAGCAATAAATTATGTAAAACCCGTAAGCAATATTTCCGAAGTGGCAGTTGTGGCAGCGGAGGTGTTAGCTGGTACAATAAAACAGAAAAAAATAAACAAAGCTCTTAATAATAGATTAGCCAAGTTGTGAATACATGGAATAAGCTGTTGGGGAGGAGCGGGGAGGGGATGTGTATGTACCGGGCCAAAGCAGGTGACCGAGTCGTTCACAGGGAGGCATTCGGGGTCGCAAGGTGCACACACGGCGTCCTGCATGTGCTCACGGTATGGCCTGCGCTCACAGAGGCATGCGAAAAAAACCGTGAGCAAAATGAACCAGAAATTGTACGGCGATCAAACCGCAGTGGAATTGCGATGCGGTGCACGTTGAGTAACGTAGACTGACTCTTCAATAGCATACAGGCATGCGTGGAATTAGCAGCAGAAAGAGGTATGGCACTGCTGCTATAATGAGGATCACCAACTGGGGTTAATATAACACTAGATTTTGAAAAGATACAGTGCAATATCAGAATTTGGTCAATAAAAAAGGTTACAAGACACGATCTTAGCATATATTTATGGACCATTATAACAAATATACCACTTGTTTGTTTACAGACACCCAAGAACTCTTATTTATCAATTGATCACAGCTTTTTCACTGCTCTGCCCCTTTAATAAATGCATTGCTGATTTTAAAAAATAATGAAGCTGCAAAACAGTTTACGATATTGGTTTTAAAGGCCAGCCATCTTGGCTACATTCAATGGTCAGATTATTTTATGTAGAACATTTATAGGTGGGCTTTAAGAAAATCATGTGAAAATACTGACATCCTTGTCCGATTTTTATTTAGCAAAAAATATATGGTAATCCTCTCATCCAGAAAAACAATATTCGCATAATCCTAGTGCTACTTTCAGTGTTATATTAACCCTAGTGTATGGTATTTACAGGCTGGTGGGACCAGTTTTACAGACTGGGGGGACCAGTTTGGCAGTCGTAGAAATGTGACCATGAGTACATCAAAGTCTCTGCATTTTGTTAATTTGCAATATATCTTGAATGCACAAGTGCTGCTGGTTTGTGGTATTCCTCCAGAGGAATTTCTTAACACAATTGCTTGTTTTTCAATGATGACAAAATATCCATATGCAACGAGTAGAACATGCTATGGTACAGTCGATAAGTACTTATGCTTGAAGATAATTGAAAATATTTCTTGTTTGTATCTCAAGTGCACCGATGGGGGTAGATGGCGTTCCATGGCTAAATGTCTGCGTGTACATTGCGACAAAGCTTCATATCACAGAATATGGGCTGTTACAAATCAAACAAATAAAAAGGTATTATGGTAGTTAGCGCTTTAATAGTTAAATTTAAAGAATCATTTACTGAAATGATTACAGTCATGCTCTGCAGTTTGCATATGTTTTAGTTCATTCCCAGTGTACCATGCATTTTAAGAGCGAATGTATTTTTTTATTAACCAGCGACTCATAAAAAAGGTAACAAAATAAACAAGCAGACTTTGTGTCCTTCATATATTGATTCAGTATACGTGCAATAAATTACAACATAGATACATATTTTCCAATGAGATGTGGTTTATACGTGCGGTAAATATCAATGAAAGTTAAATGCAAGTTGTTAAACGATACTGAAGGACATTAATAACTAAAGTTTAATAATGTTGTAAAAACGCACTTTTAAATGTTTATTGAAAATGTGCAAACTAGAATTAATATACACTAACATGGGAACTTTATAAGCATTCCTTTGAGTTATGTTCAATAAATCACAACGTGGAACACTGTTACAGACTGAAATCTTAACATCTTGAAACAAAACATATTTTTATAAAAATTTATAAAAAGTTGCAAACCCAAGATATAGTTGCAATCTGGATATATAAATTCCGACTGATAGTGGATATGGCTTTCCCCACATTTCGCACACCGTTTCACAGAACATTCCTCACAGCCAAACGTGGGGCAAAACTATTTTGAGCCTATGCCAGCCTGCCATGTGATGCGTGCTCTGCAGGAACATCAGGAGCTTGTGAAGAATTCACATGGAACCATGAATTATAGAACACTCAAGAAGCAGGAAACACGATGAAGTGTGTCAATTCTTTTTTTTTTAGAAGCATGGGGTACATGTCTCCATGCTTTATATTGATAATGTCTTGAATAAGTATGACAATGGAACGCATTGAATCACTTCAAAATGTAATAATGTATTTCTCCAAACTCAACATCTGTTTTTAGTCTATCAGCTTCTTCACATAAAACAATACAATTGATTATTTCAAAGCACCACTCATGAGGGAGAGAACTGCAATTTATAATGCACGAAATTATATCAACTTTACGATATGCAATCATCACTGGCTTACTGCTGTAGGTGACTCAGGTGGCTGGTGTTGTATCAGAGTTCTGAAAATTGTCCAAATTATTTGTTTTAAATGTCTAGCAGAAGTTTGTTTTATAATTGTTTTTCACCTATAACTTATGAAGAATTTTATATTTACGTAGATTTAATAGTTGCATTGTTTTTTTGCATCAAGCTATTTGTACTGTACTTTTAACATTCCAGGTCTCCCTTGCAAAAGAGACTAATGTCTGAATGGACTCTCACCATCATCTACTATTGTCTTTCCATTGTTAGATAAAGGCTTCCCTATTATGTCACCATTCTCATGGTCCTTTGATGCTACAATCTATCACATTCTATATGCGAACCGATCTCATCACTATCTCCACAGTGGTCATCTTTCCAGACGCATTCTTTCCTTTGGCTGCTATTCTAATCATCAGTTTTGTCCAAAGGCCATCAGCTTTAGCAATGCGTTCTAATTGACTACTTATTATTCCTTAACTTCAACATGATGCATTAAATATTATATGCATTTGCTCCCTGATCGATGTATTCCAATTAGTCTTGGTATAATTCCCAAGGATGTCTCTCTCCGTAATCATTTTCAGCTTTTGTTTTATTTTAGTTTTATCAGTGTACACTTTCATCCCCATCTATCTTCAATAACTGCTCTTGCTATACATAATTCTGCTGTGCGTTCCAGTTGCATTCGCTGTTCAGCGAACTTGTTGCTCACGCCTGCACAAAAACATGCACAAGTGAATGATCGGTACTGTGTGCGGCTGACCCCTCAGTGATGTAACAGGATTCCACACAGGAGCGGGCACGGCGGAAGAACCGACAGGAGATACACTGGTCAGGGCCAGGCCCCCAGCAGCCATGCTCCGAGCATAGCAAGTCACACACAGCACCATCCGCATCTGCAGTGGACATACACATCGACACTGCTGCACACATTCGCAAGCTATACAAATAAAAACACAGAAATACAATCACCAGTTGTGCCATTTTGAATAAAGTCCCTGCATAATGTAAGCGCTGTTGTGCATGCATGCATTCGAATGTACTCAGCAATATTGAAAACAATGTCTGCCAAGACTGTACAATTATTTGTTAAAACTTTAAAAAAATATTTCTCCCATGGCTGTGGGTAATAGCGAGGAAAATAGGTTGTGAGGGAATGGAGTTGGAAGGGCTGAGCCCACAGAGCATCAAGATTGTGCGACCTGGTGCTGGTGCTGATGCTGGACCTGGCTTGGGAGAGAAGTGGCCTGGCAGAGCCTGGTTCCCAGTGGTCATGGAAACGAGGCATACACGTGCTATTAACTCTGCGTCTTAAACGCAAACATGGCTGACAAGTTTAACTACGCGGAGAATATTGTGGCCTGTGTGGCTCGCTTCTGCGTTGACTCCGTGACATTTGCAATCACGTCTGGGGTTACCCCAGGTAAAAGCAAGCAGCACAATTACAAAATGATGCCCGGGAACCTGGGCCAGGAGCTCCAATTGGCCAGGACTAATATGGGTTTATGGTTCCCTCCTATGTTGAGAACTGAGCCAGCCAGCATAGTTGCCAATGGTCATTGGAAGTTTAACACGTAGGCTTTCGCGACCAATATCATCCATAAGAGTTTTTTTGGAACATGGCATCCATTCTCATGACAGAATGAATGACAACCAAAATGTATCATATAATCATTGCCATTAATAATGCAAGAAAAACAAGCAGCCATGAGGTTCACCTAAAGGAGTTCATACTTGAAAAAAAAAATGCAACCAACTATATTTCTGAACCAATCTCTAGCTGCAAAGAGCACACCTCCGAATAATGCGGTTGACAACGTACGATGAGAAAGAAGTTCAACATACATACAAATGTTTGTTCATAGCGATATGGATACAGACTTAATTGTGCCCAATTCATGCGAAGTGTAATTGAAGTGTAATTGGATGCTCATGTAGCATCCTCTAAAAATGTTTTCACTATAAGTTAGAAATTCAAAATGGATTTCAAATGACTAGTCACAACTAGTCATGACAATTTCTATGCTTGAAGACATTGTATTGATATCAGAGGAACACAATTAATGCTCCCTTGTGCATTTACACCAAACATTTCACAATTAACTAAGTTTATGACTCAATTCGTATACATTTTGACAGAGAAGGTATGTAATTAAAAAGAGACGAACCACAATCTTTATAAATATTCCATACAGCAAATATATACTAGATTTAGATTTTATAACGTGGGTGTGCATGTATACTGTCATTTGTGGTAAGCGGCGACCCGAGTTATATTCCCGCTCATGGCCAACACCAGTGATTATCTTAACTGGTCCTGGGCCGCCCCTAAGTCGACTCAGCCGCAAATGAGTACCCGGTGCGGTGCGTAAACATTGCCACTGGAGAGACAAAGGCGGCCGGGTGTGGTGCTGGCCACCCACCCCCTCGTGTACCATGTCGGCCTTCATAGGTGCTCGCGAACAGCACTTGCCCCAACAGTCTGTTCAGGCTAAATGGGGGATGTATGTCTTTGTTTTGCGTGTACCATGTCGGCCTTCATAGGTGCTCACCAACAGCACTTTCCCCAACAGTCTGTTCAGGCTAAATGGGGGATCTATGTCTTTGTTTTGTCATATGTAATCCAAAATTAAGTTTAGTTTGAAAATGAAAAAAAACTGAGTAAGATTACATTTCTGGCATGCTTTTATGAGGAATTCCAATTCGTAATGAACCCATGGAAGCACCAAAAGCACTGTTTTCTTGGGTTTCATTATGCTGTAATTTCTACATCTCTAATCCTGTCAAGTACACGAAACCCTATGTGTAATTGTGTATATCCATTGCAAATGATCAATAGGCCTACCACCATGGCACAATATATTCTAGAACAGTAACATTTCAATTCATAATGCGTGTAACATTCCAGCAGAACAGATTAAAATCACATTTGAACCAAATACGCTTTTCAACTTCAGCACTTTAAATGAATACAAACGCTCAACGGTCTAGTGATGTCGAGGCATTGTTATCTCCTCCATAGACTTTATCTAATAAATAAACTTCCCTCAAACATTGTGACTATGAATCGGCTGCATTCAAAAGACAACACAATTATTGTCCCACAAATGTACACACTTGTAGATATCCGAACGATAAGTTGAGAGCGCTGGGAGACTCTTACTGCAGTCGGCTTCTGGCTTGTTGTCGTGAACGTATGAAGTCTGTTGTTCGCTCACAAATACCGCAGGCCATTTGATGGTATTGTAGTAGCACAGACGTTCGTTGTTCTTGAGGTAGACATTGCCGGCACTCACTTCCTGCAGGGAGGCTAGTCCCAGTGCTGTGATGTTGGGGATGCGAGCCACAAGAAGAGAAAAGGTCCTGCCCACACCACAAAAAGCCAACGTCATATAATGTACTACACGAAAAAAGTAAAGCAATGGATACGGTCAAATAGTTGAAATGCAGATCGCAGGCTTTGTGTTAATTTGTGTTTCTTTAATTGCGAAATTTAAAAAAGATAGAACAGTGCATGAACCATGGTTATGCAAGTTATGCAATAAAAAAATGTGGAGTAAATGTGGCTCCCCTTCGATAAAACTACCAAACATTACGGGTTCACAATTAGTTAGGTGGTGACAAAAACAGCTGGAAATATATATTTGCATAACCATGTGCAGAAAACTGCAACCATGTAGTCTTCCCATATTTATCCCTCCACGTTAAAATAATAATATTTTTACATATTCCATCAGTCACACAAACTTGTGGGAGTGAGCCTTATCAGCAGCTTGGTTCAACACAGGCAATCTCTGGACCAGTTTCAACATTTACTGTGTCATCAGCAGTGTCAGGCCTGTTGAACTGCCTGATATTTATCGGTTAATGCATGTGTGGTACATACTACAAAAATATAAGTAAGTTATTCTACAATGATGTTTAATGATTGCTTTGTGTTGAATAAAACACAGATGTGCCCACAAGTCTTCTCACAAGTGGATGTGTCCAAACAAGGGGAGAACAGGGATATTGTAACACGTAGGCTTTCGCGACTAATATCATCCATAACACAGGTTTTTTTGGGTTAGATCGCGTAAATATAGAAATATGTCGTTAAAATTGGCTGTGTCGGGTGGTGGCGAATTTAGCGATATATTTACGTGATCTAACCCAAAAGAAATCTGTATTACGGAGGGATATTGTACTCTAATTCCTTTACACGGCTCTCTAATGGGAAGTGTCTTCTGTTCCCAAAAGACACTTGTAATCTTGAAATAAACTCTATTATTATGTTTGAGTAATACGGATTAATCAATCCATCCTGCACATGCATCTGTTGGACTACGCTTGTTTATATCTCTGTTAATATATATAACTATATATGCACCATCACTATCTAACATATATAAGTGCCATTTCCATGTACATCATCTTGCAAGTTTATAAATGCCAATCACATTGTACTTGCTGCACAGGGCACAAATCTCTAGAACATTGCCAATACTCTTAACACCTGATCTAATGTTATTGAAGGCATATTTCCATTGCAGGAGACTCCGACCAAATCTTTCCAAAATCACCACGATCACTTTCCACTTTAACAATCATGCAGCAGATGTCATCATTGATGTGTCCTTCTGTGTTAGCCCAATGCGCTGTGACTCTACTCCAATATATCTAGGGTTTATTATGGACAGAAGCCTGACCGTCAAGCCCCACGTAAAAAAGGATCTGTGAAAAAAACAAATCAAGACTCGCCCTGCTGCAAAAACTTTCAGGAACTATCTGCAGTGCCAAGGCTTATGTGCTGTGAACTGCCACCATCTCACTGATCTACTCAGTGGCAGTCACTGTGCTCTAGCCTGGTCTGGAAGGTCGTCGACAAAACTGCTATATACAAAAATATCTCACGCAATGTTCAATGAATATCATAACCAGAACACTGGAAACAATAGTGTTCTGCCATAATATCGTTTTTTAACATCATTAGACCTCCTTTGCCAGTACCAAAATGTAAAAATAGGGTTTTTCCCCTTTCTTCTGGCAATAAAACTGAAACCTTTTTACGAGGATTCATATCTGCATAAACCACAATACTTGCAGTCAAAATGCAAACAAAAAACATACTATAATATATGCATTGTCCTTGAAACTGATAGGTCCACACCAAGGGACGGCTTTCTTTTGAGCCTCGACCCAATTGGTGCTCGACCAGATGACGCCAGAAGGCGTACAGCTCAAAGACAATGCACTATCAAAGTAATGGGGCTCGGGGTGAGCATCTACATCATTAGACCTCCTTTGCCAGTACCAAAATGTAATAAAAGGGTTTTTCCCCATTTTTCTGGCAACAAAACTGAAACCTTTTTACGAGGATTCATGTCTGCATTAACCACAATACCTGCAGTCAAAATGCAAAGAAAAAACATACTATGATAATATATGCATTGTCCTTGAAACTGATTGGTCCACACCAAGGGACGGCTTTCTTTTGAGCATATGTAGTGGCATAGCGCTGGTTGCTGGCGAAAAAGGAGATCTGCGGTGTTTGGCTGTACTTACGTCAGCAGGCCAACTGTTCGAACTAAGTAGTGCCGCCGACAATAGACAGTCTTAATAAATAGTGTGTTATCCTGATGGTGCTTGCTTAATAAAGAAGTGCCTCCAAGTCTTACTGTATCGCAGTTAGTCACTACACATAACCAATAATGGGAGATATTCAACTAACCAACAAATTACATTTTGCAGGATGTAATCTATATATATAAAAAAGTCAAAAATTGCGTGTGGGTTTGTGGCAGGGTTTGTTTGTGGGTTTGTGTGTGGGTTTGTGTGTGGGTTTGTGTGTGTTCGCGTGCTTGGCTCTCCAATGGTGGGGTTAACGTAGCATATAAATAGCCAGGTACCACGCCGTAAACCCCGCCGTGAGCAAGCACTATTCTTTTTCTCATCCGTCAACTTTTAATTAGTTTAATTAGCGATTTTGTGCGATTTTCTGTGTGCTCGCCTATTATTTATTAATTTATGACGCGTGCACGAGCATATCAACTCACGCGCCTTTGGTGGAGGGGATGGCCCATGCCAAGTTGCACGCCTTCAGTGGGAGTGAGGGAGACATTTTCTTTCGTGTTAAAAATCCTATTAAAATATACTAAACGCTCAGGTAAATTCTTCACTACTATACAGTCGCTACATGCTTCCACTATAGGACGTAGATATTAGTGCAAAGTGGCCGGAGAGATCGTGGCTGGGGGGGGGGGTCAGGGGTAGCAGCCCAGCCCCAGCCTGCCAAGGTGCCACCTCGGCCGGCTGGACAATCTAGGCGAAGCCGGAGGCTCTGCATGGGACTAGGCCTCACCACGCAACTCTTGTCAGGTGAGTACTTTGTGCTATACAGTCGATAAATACTGCTATAGAGTCAGCATGTACTACTGAAGTGATAGCAGGTACCACCATAGTCGGTATGCTCTGCTGTAATCATAGCAGGTACCACCACAGTCAGTACGCACTGCTCTTTGATTTTTAAGAGTACTTTTGAAATATTTTTTTGGCCCGGGCAATGCCAGGTATATAAGCTAGTTTTAAATATATACAAAAATTTCCTTCGAAAATATTAAGAATCACTAAAAACTGTGAGGCACACACGAGTCTCAATGTCAATTGGTGTCCGTTACGGTCCCTTTAGCAATTTAACAGCAGTCACTTTGGCTGCAGCGTTGTTTAGTCAGAAACGCTGTCCACACGAGATTTCGTGACAATGTTGAATTTATCGTTTATTGCAGTGGGTTTACAGTTCGTTGGTGGATGTTCATGAAGTTTCACTCGGAACTTTAAGGATGGTGCACATTCCAACTGGCCAATCTAACTGCCTCTGTTCACATGCATCATGCATCACAGCCATTTGGCTCTCTTGTGTTTTTTGTGAACAAAGTGGAATTCAGACACAGATTGTGCTGGGTAGAGTAACATGAATATGCATGAACATCACTAAAACCGTACCTCTGTAACACTCTGCCTCTGATTGTCGTGAGGTTTTCAAAAACAGCAAAGTCTGTCATATTTTCTGGCCAAGCTTGGATCATAAGATGACCTTAATCGAACACACATACACAAAACACACAGCAAAATATAACATTTAGTATCATATGATAACTATAAATTATATATAAAACTATGGCAAAAAAGGCGATGCATTCCATTACGAAATGTGCAAATATCAGCAATGAACTATGTTGGACGAAATTGTTAAACATGCATAGTCTTATTCTCCCTTGGATGTATTTAGAAAGTGGGTATTGTTCTTTTTTAAACTGTATTTTCTGAAAAAATATCAACGGTACCTGTTATCTCTTTAATGCTGCGAAAAACGTTTAGCTTATCAGGATCAAGAGGCGGGATTTTCATGTAATCATCCCTTGGAAAAAAAGGGAGAAATATAGGGCACATTAATCACAGGAGTAGCGGCAGTGAACTGAAATACTGAATACAACTACGTAATGACCAGAACATCAACCTAAAATTGCTCTTAAAATAAGTATTACGTTGGAAATATAGTATGGCTACAATTAGTTCAAAATTAAATATTATACAATTCCGGGTTACTTTTTCTTAATAGTGTGATAAATATTTACCTCGTCATTTTAGTGGAATTAGGTTTTAACACAACTTTTATACAATGTTATGTTTAATACAGTTATGTGTAATACAAGTGCATGCAGTACATGGAATGTGAGCAAGAAGAAGACTAGATGGATGTGTACCAGAAGATGTAAACCCCAATGTTAAATACAATGGAAGACGAATACGTATCGACAAATTGTGTTCCAAAATAAAATCATTGTTCACATTCCATTGTGAAAATAAATCTTCAGCACAACGAGTAGCATGCGGACAATTTTTCAACAACGTTCTTTCAGGCATATAATCCCAAAGAGCACTGAAGTGGAAATAATCATCATATAACAAAATGTAAAGATTTAATTTGATGGTTACCCTTTGATGCCTGTGGTGAGGAATGCAATGTTTCCATTGATTTTTGTGCAGTTCTCAAATGTATCTATGTTGGTAGCATCCACCGTCTGTGATCGGCTTAGGTTTCCTGTTCCTATCCCATCGCACGCTGCAAAGACATAACAGACAAACATCCTCCATATAGCCTTAACAGACTGTAGGAGCAAGTGCTGTCAGCGAGCATCTATGAAGGCTGGCACGGCACACAAAGGGGGTGGGTGGTCAGCACCACACCGAACCGCCTTTGTCTCCCGAATGTCTACGTTTACACACAGCACCAGTTACTCATTTGAGGCCGAGTCGACCTTGGAGAGGCCCAGGACTGTTTCAGATAATCGTTACTGCTGTTGGCCATGAGCGGGAATCAAACTCGGCTCGTCGGGTTTGTAGCGCAGCGCTGCACGCACACACACATATAAGCACTCAACAAACGCAGACACATTTAGCAAGCTTTGTACCATACAAAAACGCCTCTGAGAATATCCCTGATAAGCAGGGAAATTTCATTGATAAGCAGGTCCTAGAGTATGGGCCACTGCATGCTCAGCTCAACTTTACCCCCGTACTGGTGGAATGGGCGCCAAGGTGGCGAGATGTTCACAAACTCGCCTGGTATGCACAATATCATGGGTTCGAACCCAAACCTAACACCTGTATATTTTGATTTTGCACTTTCTCCCCGTGATCGTGTGGATTATTTTCCGGGTCCTCCGGTTTTTCCCTCCACATTTAGAAACATGCATTTAGAATATTTGGCTGCTGTACATTTCCACATGATCACCACTTCATTCAGCTAATTCGTGGCCAGGTTGCTTCTGAAAAGAGCTACACAGTTCAATGGGCCTTACCTGGTAAAAAAAAAATGTGTTAAAATATGATTTAAGTTGAGATTTAAGCATCACAAAAGAATGCTGTGGCTCAACTCCAGGAGCTGCTCACTCGGCAAATGACTGGTTGCCAAGAGGCCCATTCTAACACTGCCTCTAACTCAATAATCCCCTGTTTCCTCTTCTCCCTAAATCATCTGGCTTAAATTGATATGACATGTGTGTGAAATAGCTTTCAGAAATCTACATTAATACAAGTAGTGGTCAAAATATTTTATATAAAATATGCAAAGCATATCGCACACTGATTTAACACTAGGCTAATGCTGAAACATGTTTATGTATTAATCACAACATCAAATAAGTGCATGGCCATTAGGGGTTACTATGATAAGAGACTATCTGATATAGCTGAGATATGTGTACATTTCGATACATATTCTAAAAAGTTTTGACCGTCCCTCATAAATAAACATATACCTTAAAAGTATGCTAGCAGCTGGTTACATTAACTGGTGATGGTCAAACTATGTAAACATTTTCCGGCATAGCTGACAATAAGTAAGACTCTGCAGAGTACACACGTTTAATATCGTTTTTCCTATTCTTGTTTTTTACGTTAGCACCACGGAGAGCGATTTGGCAGTTATTCAGATGGACTAGTCCATCTATGTTCGGAAAAGAGGAGGGGGGAGATGAAAATAATGGATGCGGTCTGAAAGCCACCGTAAGCGTGAACAATCAATTTAGACCCGAAATGGTTTATCAAATCCTTCCAATGATTGCTAAGCCATAATCCATCTTCTTGGTTCAAATTGTCTCTGTGTTTGTATATGTGGATAGCCTCATGAACAAATCTCTCATGGTAGCCAAGACAGAGGTTCTTTGCAAGCCATCTGGCTTCTTACAAATTTTCTTGCTGTGGTTTTCACACCTGATGATGATTGCTTGTGTTGCAGTCGAAACATCGTGATAATTTTATTGTTTTATATTTTTATTATTTTATTTTTTCCCTTCTACGTGACTTTACCGAAAGAACCAAGAATATGAATCCCTGCAGTCACGAAACCTTTAAATCAAAATAGTTTTTCCTATGTGTGTGTGTGAGTGTGGACACATCTGGCACATGCGCTGTAGTGACGTCACTGTCACTTGGTGGCGAATGGCAGGTATTAGATATTGGATTGGACACATCTACTATAACATCTTTGAAAAAGGAGCATTATCGCTCATTGAGTTCCTCCAGGTTAAATAAATATTCTGGTTCTGTGTATGTATGTAAAAAGAAAAGTACTCTGGTGACACCCAGACATGCAGGAGGCACCTTTAGGGCAGACGTCGGTACAGGTTTCACATTTCTTCTTGCCAAATTTTTCCACTTCATGCTTCCCGGCTGGGCACGCTCGTACGCATGAGTTATAGTCCACCACGAAATTATCTGCGGGATGCCACGTGTGGGACGAGTCCAGCATCAATGTACAGTAGTTCACGTTTCATGTTACATTGCTTCAAATAAGCCAAGCCTCAATGACTCCCCCCCCGCCCACCCCCAACTCCCCAAACAAAAAAAATCTATGCAAAATAAATAGGATGCTTTCATCAAAGAGATGGCTTGCAAGTTCTATAAAGTGGGTTTTGAATGTAATTATTATCAATCAACCCCTTGATCAACCCCTTGATCGATCAAGATTAAAATTTTACAACCTTACACATTGTCGCTTACCTGACAGTCGTTCTGTAAGGTGCTCACCTCAATAGCAGGGTTATAAATAAATGGAGGGCATGTTTAAATGGCAATTCAATATCAATTATCAAGCACATTAAATGGATATGCACTGATGGGTAAGCACAGTACAGTATTCGTGTTATCTAAGGAAAATCACCGAAGTAGAAATGTCTCTAAACGTCTTTGTTAATTATGTGGTGATTAAGAAATAATCGCACCACATGTTAATATAAAAAAGCGAGTTTTTTGGTGTAAATAACATAGCTATTTTTGTAACCCTCTACATCTGGATTTGCATACACATGTATATTTATACCAATTGGGAACTCATTGTGATGATATATATTCTCATTTCGCTTATTTTTGGTTTGCATTGGAATACCTGTGATATTTCCTGAATTAAAATGATTACATATATGTTTTTTTATGTATTTGTGGATATGAAGCATCCAATGCTCATGGTCTAAGAAAATGTTATTTTTCGAATACAGTATTGGCAACATTAAGACACTTTTTTTGCATTAGTTGTCTGAAACTTAGTTCCAAGAAACCATAAAGGTGAGTTTACCTTCCCATTTTGGGACTCAAAAGAAACACATGCTGATTAATAATGCCACAATTTGTATTTCCCTATCCCCAGGGGTCGGCTACATGCGGCTCCGGAGCCACATGCGGCGCTTTAAGGAACTGCTTCATGACGTTACTTATTATGGACCACCCTCTCGTATTCACGTGCATTGCAGCTCTTCTTGTTATTTTTGGTTGCTAACCCTTGACATATTCTAAGAAGTTTCCAGATTTTAAAAGTATTAAAAGTAAAAACAGAAGTCAAGGCGATTTGTTACTCAAATGATTAGTGAGCCAGTGCTCATCTCCGGTTTACAGCTCTAAAGCCAACGGTGGAAATCCACATTCCAATGGCCGGGGGCAAGTCTTTCCATTCGGAGAACTAATCGATGTTGACTTCCGCACAAATCGGGAGTTACTTCATGAACTCCAGGAGGCATGATGTGCTGAGTCAACCCCCCACCAGGATTTGAACTCGCAATGTTCCAGTTGCGAGCCGCTCGTTCGCTCCCTCGCTCGACCGCTCACTCGACCGCTGAGCCACTTAAGTTAGCTATGAATAAATAAACACGGCTTAAAATTACGTTTGAAACATTCCAGGCTATTGCTAAAGTTTATTTATTATGGCTTTAGGTAAGTTAAAATATAATACAAAATATTATTTCCGAAATGATGAGGTGGATCTACTGTGCCGTGTAGTGGCTTAAAACCAGGCCACCAAAATGGTTCACGTCAATTCACCATGCAGCGCTGATTATCCATTCTTTTTTTGACGTGTCTATGCAAAGTTTCAACCTCTCATATTTCATTATTATCGTCAACATTATGTAAGAATAACAACAATGATGAGATAATTGTGAAAAGCATTTTTTTTTTAACGTGACTTTGTGATTGCAAAAATGGCGTTACTTTGAGTGCCCATCAGAGGCCAACTAATTTCATGAAATGTTCCCAAACAGTAAAAAGAGGACAAAGGAAAGAAGTGGGATATTTTCTTTGAAAGAGTGTCGATCTCTGTCCTGCAGCAGTGGTGCACACTAACAAGAGGCAGCTTTATGAATACCCATCCCCTGGTGTGTGGGACAATTGTAACCAAATGATGATGCCTCCACAAATCAGCAATTCATAGATTATTTTTGAAAGCTCAAAATGATAGAAGGGGGTTGGAAGGGAGGGGATGGATGGCTTGGAGAAAAGGAGAAAAGGGTAAACAAATGAAGGGAGCGTGAAGATTGAGGAAGGCTCAAGCATAGCAGGTCGAGCAATTTCATGACAAAAACGCAGCATGTGTGCTCCTTACGTGGACACTCCTTGACACAGATGGCGCCGTAGCTGTATTTGACGTCTGGGTTTTCGCCCTGTGCAAAGGTGACGGGGTTGTAGATGGTAGGTGGAGGGCAGTGGCTCACACAGGACCCACTGTCATTGAAGTTTTTGCACGCCTGGTCATAGGAGAATAAAAGCAAAGAGGTGAGTGGTGGTGGGGGGCGAGAGACATTGCCATATGATAAGGCATTTTAAACTATTTAAACTCTTTATGAAACTAAACTATTTTAATTTGACCATGTAAGAAACACTGAGCTAAAGATCTTTTTCAGAAGCGTTATAGCCACAAATGATTGCTCAAAGAAGTAGTGAAATGTACAGCAGCCAAATATTCTAAACAGATGTTGATTTGAAATGTGGAGGGAAAAACAGGAGAACCCGGAGAAAAATCCACGGCACCACGGGGAGAACATGCAGACTCCAAATATACAGGCTTCAGAGTCGGGATCTAACCCACAACCACCTGTATACCAGGCGAGGGAGTTAACATCTCGCCACACCGCAGTGCCCTTCAACATAACATTGCTGTTGTTCTGTGTGGCAGAGGTGTGTACTTACAAAGCAGTGTGTGTCCCGTGGACCATCACACCCAGCCGCGCACTGGGAGTGGCAGCACTCGCTGGGAGTAGGGCCATGGCAGCGGCCATCGCACTGCCGTGCGCACGTCAGCTTGGTGACTGCCACGGCACAAGTCCACGCAGATGTCAGCAGAATGCAGTCTCACACTGCTGCTTCCCAATTACCCACGTGTTACTGCTTAACATAACATCGTCGTCGTCATCGTCATCATCAGTCACAATTATGATGATTCATCATCCTTTTAACGAACGTGTCATGCTGGCTGAGAAGTTGTCCGTGATTATCATGGTCAATGCACTGCTGGATGAAGGCCTCCTCAATGCATCGTCATCTCTCACAGTTCTACGATCGAACAATCTACTGAGCACCTGCACACGAGCCGGTTTCATTGCTCCATCTCCTCGGTGGACATACTGGAGGCTGCATCATATTCCTTGGCTGCCAGTCCATCACTATTCTTGATCATAGGTCATTATCCCTTCTAGCATGTGTGGCTAAATTCGTTTACATATAAAAAAAATCCCTGGAATAGCAAGTGAGTTGAAACAAAACATATAAAAGCCAAAAATCGTATTTCTTCGTTTGCCAAAAATGCAGTTTTCTAGAATATTGAGAAGAGGATAATAATAAGAATTCAAGCTTATATAGCACTTTTCATAAACTCTCAAGGCGCTTTAGATTTAAAAAAAAATTTCTCCATTAAAATAGAATGAACAGGTGACCAATTTTTCTGCACAATTGGAGATTTTTTTGACTGAAATTCTGTACAAAAATGGTTTCTGTAACACAGTACAGAAATCATTGCAGAGTGTTTTGCATTATTTTTTAAAATCAGAATTTCAGCACGTGAATTTATTCACGAAATAGTTTTCATACTGCCCAGTATTAATGCAATTATGCGGTGGTTAATGAACATGAAATGTTGCAGGGAATACAAAAACGCATACGAAATGTGTTTACCTTGTCTGTTGGGAAAAAAAGATATTTAGATGTAACAAGAGGATATTCAAATTCCCGACAGGTATGTTAGCCATTTTTTCTCATTTAAATGTTTGTGATGTGCTTTTAATGTCGAACTATTCCATTATTAAACTAAGTCTAAAAGTGAAAATGGAAAACTCAATAAGCTTGTCTAACACCAGCGTGTTCTCAAACTACCGCTGTACAAGCACTGTTGTGGTCACATGAAAAAGACACCAACTCCTGTATCTGGGATACACTTTATATAGCTAAATAACTCTTACCAGATGCTAAAAAGGGGATAGAAATCCAATTCAATTCAGATATTCGGTGCCAAAAATGCATATTCTTTCCGATGCTCATGGACTCAATGTTTAACTGCATAGCAGAATAATCATTTATATTGAACATTGATGCAATCCAGCCGACCAGCCCATAAACAATATAACAAGCAGCATATGCAAGTTTCACACATCACTTGAAACAATGGCCTTATGAAAAAAAAATTGGTACCTGTCTGCAAATACTTTAAGCCATGCAATTTGAAATATTGTCCATAGGCTACATTCTAAAAATATCTACATTTGTAACTGACACCAGTAATATTTTTTTTCATTAAATAACTCTTGCATGTATGAAACATTTACAGCTCTCTCTTGATTTGAAGCTTTCGTGACTGCAGGAATCCACACTTTGGTTCTTTCAGTAAAGTCACGGAGGTATAAAATAAAAGAAATCACGACGTTTCGGGCGCTGAAGTGGGCCACTTCACTTGCGGGCCACTTCACTTCAGCAATTGTTTCTTGCTGTGGTTGTCCCACCTGATGACAGACACTTGTGTTGCGCCCGAAACGTCGTGATTTAAATTATTTTATACCTAGGTGACTTTACCGAAAGAACCAAAGAGTATTTACAGCTCTCATTGATTAAATGACAACAACTACAACAACAAAATTATAAAATGTCAAAAGCATTCAATGCTTGATTGGTCTGTAGAGGGATGCGACAGAGCGGGTGTGTGCCGTGATGTCTACTGTACTCACATTTCTGGCAGTATTTCATCCCATTTCCCCAGCAGTGCTTATGGCAGCCTTTATGGCAGGAAGTACCTGAAAAAAGGTAATACAAGTTTAATGTTAATAAGGGGCATTAAACAAGTACCTGTTGCTGTCATTTTTTTTTATACAAAAATAGATGATCTACGCTTAATAATAATAAAACATTCAAATTACAAAACTTACTTTTCATTGCTGACATTAAGCTGATTTTACGGAAATCGATTGCTCTATTCCTGATGGACTTTTCAGAGTTGCTAGGAAATGGATGTGATAGACTTGCAATTGTAAACGTTAAACCACATCACCTATCACTGACTTTTTTACACCTGATTGTTAGACATTAAGTATAAGCACCAGGGAGTGTTTAATAGTTGCACTTACAGTATAATTGTGCTCATTTCCCAACTCGATATCTCAACGTGAATTCAAGTTTAGGATGTTAAATGAATTGTGCTGCAACCTCTGACTGATCATGCAACATCCTGACATTCCTTCCGTGATGCTAAAGTCGTAAAAGGTTTTTTTTTCATTCCTGTTGCTCTGTGCCCC
Organism: Petromyzon marinus; assembly: GCF_048934315.1. Classification (NCBI taxonomy): domain Eukaryota; kingdom Metazoa; phylum Chordata; class Hyperoartia; order Petromyzontiformes; family Petromyzontidae; genus Petromyzon; species Petromyzon marinus. Next base: position 24,155,309 of record NC_133668.1, on the reverse strand, counting down.
TGTACCGTTCCTGTTCTGCTATAATGTAGACTGATGCCTACTTTATTGAGGGAAATATTGGCACGTAAAATAAAGAATGATCGATTGATGAAGGTGAGAATTCAGTATGGCATCCCTTGGCACGAATGTTTAGAGTGACTATATCCATATGTGACTGGAAGTAAGACAATGGCAAAGCAACTTCCTAATTTCCATAGGTACATAATGATCAATTCAGATGCATTTTCTGCCACTTAAAAATGACAAATTTCGTATAAAAAGGAGTGTTTTGATTTTTCGAAACGAGTAAAAAAGTTGGCATTGTACACACGTACAAAACAGAGGAAGACATTTCTACAATCTCATTTTGGCTTATTTGTTAAACTGTTGATGAATATACTTTTCCTTACAGTAGTCATAGTATGAAATGACATTGCATTAAGAAAACATTGTAGATCATATGCGACAACACTTGTACATTGCTATATATTTCCTAATCTGGTTGACTTATTTCATTTTAGGATAAGCATTAGAAATGTCTTCAAATGCCAGATGTGAAGTCCTCTACAGAAATGCTAGTTATATGTGTGCTGCATATATAACTTCAAACGTGCTATACTGAATAGGGGAACGTTGGTACGGTGTTTAGACCATTGCTTCAGGTGATGTAATTTTGATTCCCTGCTACAGCTAACATCAGTGGTGAGAGATATTTGTACTGGTATAACAGCATAACGACCTTCTTTTATGATATCAGAAGATCTTTAATTAATAACATTAACTGCTTGCCCTGGTTTGGCATGCCTAGCTCTTGTGAAATTAGGGCCATCGAATCCTCACAAAACCATCTCAGGGGCATTTATACACACTCTTAGTTTTAGTTTCGTTTTTACATTTTATATAAAAAGTTAGTAAACAAGAAATGTAAGAAACAGTTGCAATGGTTGTGAAAATAAAACTTTTGGGGAAATGTCAGAAAAGACAATTGTGTTTATACAATTTGAACGTATAAACTTTATGTATATATGCTATTTTTTCATTTTTAGTGATTTCCTTACCTTTCTCACACTTTGCGGTCCTATTGTTTTGTGTTATTTTTTGTTGTTAGAACTTTCTGACCAGCCCCTACTGGACATCTGTAAACAAGAGCTTCATAGCTCATTGGATTTCTCCGGGATAAATACAGATTCTGATAAAGATTCTGATGCCTTGTACACTTGTGAATAAACAAGCAGTGCACAATTCTTACATGTGGTGCTGTTGTCCATGTCGATGTTGACAATGCTGCCTTCTTTCACAATATCCCACCAGTCCACAGTGTTGTGGTAGCAGAGGTGCTTGTTCTCCTTTATGTACACCCCTCCATGTAAGATTTCTGAAAGTTTAAAATAGGCATTTAACAAGGCGCTTACATAGTCAGCAACAACGGCAACAAGTGAAAACATGTAGCAATACTGCAAATGAAGATTTTTTTTTTAAACATATTTGAGGAAACCACTTTTAGCTTGAGCGCTGATATATTTTTCCTCATAACCAAAACCCCAAAGGATTCTGACGCTCAAAAGTAACCTCTGGCCAGCTGTGCAACCCAGGAACACTTATATAATAGTTATTCTATAGTTCTTTCGGTAAAGTCACGTAGATAGAACAAATAAATCTATGTGACTTTACCAAAAGAACCATAGAATATGAATTCCTGCAGTCATGAAAGTTTTAAGTCAAAATAAATAACAGTTATACATTCATTCATAAGCCTACGTGTTAAACTGAGTTATACATTCAATTTGGTATAATATAGATTCTAAATGTGATCGGATCTTAAGATACTTTACATAAACTGGGCATAGTTATGTTATAGACAGTGGCAATCAACTATTATTATTGGAAAAAAGAAGTGTGTGAGCTTGGACTCGAAAGACAAGCAGAGTTTCGACAGCACAGATGGCTGGGGGAAGAGAGTTGCAGACTTTAGGGGGTAGCAACGGTGTAATACATTTTGGGAATCGCTGGGTAAGAAGGCTTTCTTGGCTTGGCCATTGCTACATAAAAAAGCTTTCACTTTATCTGAAGAATGAAATGTTTTGAATTGGAGAAAATAAACTGGGACATAGTACTAATGAGATGAGATGGAAAGAGAATACCATAGTTATGAAAAGTGACACACTTTCATAGAGATCCTACCACTCTACCAACTCTTCCTCTATCACAGGAGAATCTTCTTTAGTTGTTTCGGTAAAGTCACGTAGAATGAGAATAAAATAATAAATTGATAAAATAAAATTACGCAATAATATGCTCACAGAAAGAGAGTTGATAGTATACATTTGATAGTTAATAGGTTATTCAGAAAAATCTTCTAGAAGAACGTCACCCATTGGAATATGGAAAAAGATTTATGCAAGAATTTTTTTTTTATTGACATACTAAGAACACTTCTGCAAGATATGTGGTTGTTCGACATGTTACTTTCCTGAGTATTTTGCACACAAATGACACACATGGTAGGTGTCTGGTGAGTGCTGACGTAGGAGTGGTTAATTTATGGAAGGGCATAGCTGATGAGCAAGCGAATTGAGTCAATTGGGCAAGGGCAGGTCCAACAGGAGAGAGAGTAAGCTCATGAGGGAGAGGCGCGGTGGGGGGGGGGGGCTGATGATGTATATCCTTGTCTCTTGACTTAAAGCTTTCGTGACTGCAGGAATTCATATTCTTTGGGTCTTTCGGTAAAGCCACGTAGTTAGAAAAATTATAAAAGTAATAACAATATCACGATGTTTCGATCGCAACACAAGCCATCGTCATTAGGTGAAAAAAGAGGGGGAAAGCTGCTGAGGCAGGCTGTTTATAAAGGTTTAGAGATAGGCGGGGCAGTTAATGTTAATGTAGGAGAAGGCTCCGACACCGGCAGTAGGTCTACACCAATCAAAGAGCTGTTTATAAAGGTTTAGAGATGGGCGGGGCAGTTAATGTTAATGTAGGAGAAGGCTCCGACACCGGCAGTAGGTCTACACCAATCAAAGAGCTGTTTATAAAGGTTTAGAGATGGGCGGGGCAGCTAATGTTTATGTAAGAGAGGTCTCTGTAACCGGCAGTAGGTCTATCCCAATTAAAGAGCTGTTTACAAAGGTTTAGAGGTGCTCGTAAATGTAAGCTCGGAGAGAGCTAGTAAAGAGCCATCGCCACATGGAGGTGGAAAAGGATGGCAAGCCGCCATTTACTAACACAGTTAACGGTGGCTGTGCTAGTGAATGTAACTCAGAAACGAAGCTGTGGGGGTGGCCATTGTATTGCGAGAGATTAGCATGTCAATGTAAGAACTTTGCTTGTAAATGTAAGCTCGGAGAGAGCTCGGAAAGAGCCATCGCCACATGGAGGTGGAAAAGGATGGCAAGCCGTCATTTATATCCTTGTCTGTTTATATGAGTACAATAGTCACCCGATATTTGTTTAATGTTTTTTTCTAACTTAATTATATGATCAGTCTAAAAAAGTTCTGCCTGAGGGGACTTACACTACAGGATTTAATTTTTTTTAACACTGATTTATGTTTGTGCAATTTCTTACATTTCTCATGTGACACTGTTGTGTTACACTGATTTCCATTTCCGTCATTGGTCCACCTGATTTGTTTTGCTTTTGTCAATTTGGTGACCCAGGATACATTCACACAAATGAGACTCATCCTGGTCTCTTGGATTCCCACCTTGTTAAACAAATAAACTCGATTTGGTGGGAAGCTTCACCCCACGCACAGCATGTGCTGCCCTCTAGTTACTATATATTGTGCAGTTATAGCATTTACTTGTAGATATAATATTACTTAAAGAAACATGTTTGACACGTGTGCTCTCACACAATTTTAAACGCTGTACAGTGGATATTATGAACAAACCTCCAACATTTGATTTGAAAGCATGTTTAAACATGGCATCTGAGAGAGAAAGAAAAATAACTTTTAAGTACAATTTTTAACAGAAAACAGCCCTCTTTATCTTTACAAGCATATTGCTAACATGAACGTTTTTCACGTCATTTAAATATCTGATACAAACAAACAAGCGCACACACAAACTGCTGCACGGACACTGTACCGCACATGCTGCAATTTAAAAGCACGGAAAGCCACGTGACAAACATCTTGTTTGAATTGACCACACTTAATTCCTTAAATATCAGGGAACGAATCCAATATGCAAAAATAAAGCAGCTGAGCAGGAAACCGAAGCATTTCCTTTTTCAGTGAAAATGTTTGGCAACAAGAGTTATGATTCCTGATTCTTGCAAGCAGACACTAGACACAAGGGTGCAACGTGTGGAGTCACCACACTAAGTGAACACTGCAATAGATGCAGAAAATTGGAAATTGCCACGGATGTTCATGGCAAAGCCACCCCCATAAGACTGTACACGTATTCCGCTGCAGAACATTCCATTGCTTTATTGGGAAATCTACCCTCTTGTGTGGACCACCTGCTTTTCATGCATTAGACATCTACCTCAATGTTCAAATACAAACAAAATACTCTTTTTTTTCGGTAAAGTCACGTCGGTAAAAAATGAATAAAATAAAATAAATGAAAATAACTAAATTAATTTAAATTAATTTAGTTGTTTTCAAATAAAAAAAAAAAATTACCTACGTGACTTTACCGAAAAAACCAAAGAGTATGAATCCTTGCAGTCACGAAAGCTGCAAAACTAGAACAAATAAAATAACTGCTTCAAAACGTACGTGTGAAATAACACAGTGCATAGGTTGATATTGTTGAGTGGTTTAACAACGAGCCAAGGTCAATAGGCTATTATAATAATCAATGCTGATGTGCTCATAACAATAAATGCTGTTGATACCACTATACCCTGCTATTGCTTTCTCACATCTGCTCAACAATTGAGATGTCAAAAATGCAATACCTGACATCAAGATCTGCTCTCATGGTATATCCCACCATCTGGCTAAACTCTTCCCTCCGAATCGTAAACCTCTGGCTGTCCTCCAATGTCTCCATCACTAACCTGCTCTAATCCATCCAGCACACGCCCTAGTCAGTGGAATCTTCTCTTTCAAATGACATCTACAACACTTTCAAAGTTGTGTATTGTTCAATACTTGTTCAAGTAGTTTACTCTATCCATTCTTGAACACTATGGCATTCTCCAAATATATGTGATTTAAAACCATCACAAAACAAGAGGATATTAAAAAATAGGATGGATGAAATAAAAGCTTGTAAGGTATTAATTTACATATTGCGTCGATTTCATATTAGTCTCAAAGGAATTTGTTGTGCTATTTTATATTCCATAATGCGCTCCACAATTATGCTTTCGGAACGATTATTGTGACTCACTGCGGGAATAATTGTGATAGCATCTAATGGCAGTGCCATGTCACAATTTATGGCATGCGGTGGCCATTTGCCATTCAGTTTACCATAGTTTAACAGGCTTTAAAATGCTTTTAAAACGAGGACTGAAAGCAAGAAGTCAATTAGAACTGACCCCCTTTAAGCCTGCACGCTTTGGAGCCGAACATCATGGGCACTTCTTTTTTACTAATGCGGCTCAATTTCACTACAAAAATAAATGAACAGACAAAAAAAACACACATTCATGCAGCTAATTAGCAGATAAATATAAATTTCTTTATACAATGGTCTAATTACTCACTCCACTTAATCGAAAACTTCATAGGCAGCATGTGCATTGCTTACATAATTGGTCAAGTACTGGGGCCATGAAAACATAGAGTGGAATATTGAATCTTTTATCCGTTTAAACGTCAGTATTCTGGATTTTTTGTGATATTAATAACAATATCGTTTATCTGAGAATGGCAACTCGCTTTTTCGATGCAGTCACAAAAGCACGACTTTCTTGTTTTCCTCTGCCAAGAATATTGATTTGAGGAGGAAGGCAGCATAGCTGCTTGATGCAAATCTAATTATTCACAAAACGTGATTGCTCTAATTGTTATTTCAAACATTTTAACAGATCCATGTATAATAGATGACTTAGTTTCAGTAATGAATTAAGACGCATAATCACATCAAACGTGTAGACATTGATGCGTTAAAATATTTTAATTGCTTACAGCACGTGCTACAAAATGAAATGTCATTGTCAGTATGATGCCGCCGTTCCAAGGGGATGTGGCTTATTCAATGGGATACCTTCAGGGATGATCCACGCTAACAACATTCTGAAACTATGGTGTTGTGAGACATTAGGAGGCAGCGATGGGAACCAGCTAAACAGTGTTATTGTTATTCTTTGGGTCTTTCGGTAAAGCCACGTAAATAAAACATATATATTATTGTTTATATCTGGCTGGCTGGCACTGTGGTAAGAACACTTGAAGTATGCGAGTTAAACTCATAGCCTGAGCTTAACTCAGCCAGTTATCTCTCCTGTGTCATCTTACCAGAATCAAATTAGTATAACTTTGTGGGAAGTCAACAGAGGCTGTTCTATTGGGAGAACAGTCTCCACCATTATATGGAACTAAAAAAATAAGAGTCAGGAACGAACAAGAATATGAATGATTGAGGAATGTGTGTGTCAGAAAAATGCCACTAAACAGGAATCCAGCAAAAATAATGGCAGCGCTGTACGGATACATAGCCAACCATGCTAATCTCCAATTAGCATGGTTGACTATGTATGGTGAGAAAAGAAGTTCAACATACATAAATACACATACGTAGCCAACTCTGATAATTATAATTATCAGAGGTTATAATTATCAGAGGTGCGGGAAACGCTAGTGGAAGAAAATAGTGGAGGGCAATTCAACAAAATCCGTACTGATCGATTGGAGAGACTAGAAATTAGAGAAGAATGATGTAGAAAGGAATATCAGCAACACATGAGATGTGATAATGATAACCAACAGTGGCGGACTGCTGTTGGAATCGTGGACCCAGCAGGATGGGGAGAAAGAGAGATAAACGTAACTCATGGCCAATAACAGAGTGATGTTCCACCCAATTGCTTGAGGTGAAAACTTTATTTAAAACACCCATGCACGGTCTCATAGGGTTGTTATACAACAGCCAGTGAACTTGTAACAGTTTGCATCATATTCTTAGCTCTTTCGGTAAAGTCACGTTGAAGGGAAAAAATAAAAGAATAATATATATAAAACAATAAAAATTCTCACGACGTTTCGACCATAACACAAACGGTCATCATCAGGTGTGAAAAACCAACGGCAAGAAACATTTGAAAGAAGTGGCGGTTTGCATTTATTTATTTTCAAACGGTGCATTTATTCATTTATAAAAAAAAACACGTTAGCACCACGGGCATGGATCTGACACCATCGCAATCATTGAAGACTTGGTTCATCAAGGACTAAACACTGAGGTACCCCACCTGGTGAGACACTGTTTAACCAATACATACTTCACTTGGAATGGAACTTTCTGCAAACAAACTGAGGGCACCCCAATGGGCTCCCCCATATCTCCGGTTATAGCTAACATTTTCATGGAGAAATTTGAGATTGACGCCATCCAGACTGCCACTCTGCGCCCAACCTTATGGAAGAGGTACGTGGATGGCACTTTTGTCATCTGGCCACATGGCCGGCCTGCTCTAGACCAATTCTTCGACCACATCAATTCCATACACCCAGCCATCAGATTTACCATGGAAGTCGAAAAAGATGGCAAGCTACCTTTTTTGGATGTCCTAATCAAAAAGAGACCTGATGGTTCAATGAGCCACTCTGTCTACAGGAAAGCTGCCCATACAGATGCTTATCTGAAACCGGATTCCCACCACCATCCATCACAGAAGAATTCTCTCATCAAGACTCTGTACCATAGAGCCCAATGCATATCCGACCAGGAACACATAGGCAGTGAACTCAAGCACGTACACCAAGCTCTTAAGGCTATTGGTTACTCCAACTATACAATCCGCAAAGCTATCACTCAAACCATGAAGAAGGACCCTCTTGAAGAGCCTTTCAAAACCATTACTTTACCCTAAATTGCGGGGATCACAAAAAAGATCTCCAAAATCTTGAATAAACACAAGATCCAGGTCCGTTTCAACACACTACATAAAATCCGTGATCTGGTTCCGTCTGTAAAAGATGTGATTCCGGACATACAGTACCCTGGTGTCTACAAACTAAGTTGCCTCTGTGGTAGTAGTTACATTGGAGAAACCAAATGCCATGTCTCGGACCGCATTTGTGAACACAAAGCAAACCTTAAACACGGTAGGACCAACACCTCGGCCGTGGCAGATCATTGTTATAATTCAGTAGGCTCACACGATATTGACTTCTCCAAGACAGAGGTTATTTGTAAGCTATCAGGCTACCATGAAAGATTCGTTCATGAGGCTATCCACATATACAAGCACAGAGACAATTTCAACCGAGAAGATGGATTCTGGCTTAGCAATCATTGGAAGGATTTGATAAACCATTTCAGGTCTTAATTGATTGTTCACGCTTACGGTGGCTTTCAGACAGCATACATTAATTTTTCGTCTCCCCCTCCTCTTTTCAGAACATAAATGAACTCGTCCTTCTAAATAAACTGCCAAATCGCTGCCCGTGGTGCGAACGGTTTTTTAAATAAGTAAATGCACCGTTTAATAAATAAATAAATGCGAACCACCACTTCTTTCAGATGTTTCTTGCCGTTGGTTTTTCACACCTGATGATGACCGTTTGTGTTATGGTCGAAACATCGTGAGAATTTGTATTGTTTTATATATTTTATTATTTTATTGTTTCCCTTCAACGTGACTTTACTGAAAGAGCTAAGAATATGAATTACTGCAGTCACGAAAGCTTTAAATCAAAGTTTGCATCATCTACGACCATTTCCAAATGTCAGCAACCGGCCACCGTTTCCCGTGTAATATACAAAGAGCGGCGTGGTGTGCGCGATTCTGATTGGCCAGAAGCAGGCATCTCACAGCACTCACGTCTACAGTAGGTTCACTGAGTCCCTACATGCTGCGCCTGATGAAGCTAGTTGTAATTACAGGCGAAACGTCGTACTCAGATTGTAAATGTTGTGGCTTGGCTCTCCAACACACCGGTGTGCTGTACTAGTGACGAATTGGCATGTTCTGATTACGTGACAACCCTTACTAGTTGGCTGTGTCGGGTGGTGGCGGGTTTAACGCGATCTGACCCCAAAAATATATATTATGGATGCTGCGGCTGTCTGTCAGTTAAGATGAAAGGGTAAAAGTGTAGCCCTGCAATTGCTCGCCCATGCCACTGGCAGTGGAAGCGCCTCCCCCACTGGAGGGACCTCTGGAGGGTCTTTGGTTCTCCACACGGACCAGACTTTACCCCACGTCACGTCATTACGAGATGTGAAGCAGACATTATTATACTGTTGGTTGGACAGAAGTGGTGGGGGGACGAGCGATGGATTAGGAAACTGGGCCACTGTTTCTACTCCCTTGTCAGGAGATTAAATCAAATCAGCAACCTCCCGATTAGCACGGTTGGCCACTTACGGTGCGAAAGAGGTTCAACATACATCAATAGAAATCAGCACCTTCTGCATTGCAAGTCAAGTGTGCTAACCATGAGATCATGGCAGCTTCTTCCATGTCTCAGTTAAAAATCTAAACATGTTAAGTGTATTGCTGTTGATATATCAATGTGCACCAAATCTGGCAGGCTGTCAATCTGTCTGCCTGCCATTCTGCCTGCTGTTAAGCACACTAAGCATGTGACTGTCACATTAACAGTCTTGCACATTTTATTTCAAGAGAGGGCGATGGCAAATGCTCTAATTTCGTTTGTGAAGAAGAATGTGGAAAGTCATCCTATTTCATGGTGGAACAAGCGTAGCCAGTAACACGTGAAGCACATACACCAACCAATACTTGCTGTTTGCATCACGACCTATGAAACTATGATTGTAACCCAGTTTTGTACTGTATATCATCTGTACCGTCGCAGGACACCCATGAGATGAAGCACAACAGCTCACTGAGCCCTTCCTGCTGAAGTAAATTCAATCTAAATCAGTGCCGGAAATGGGAAGAAATCAGTGGGGAACTCACGAATGCCCATGCCCTTCCCTGCTCGATGAGGACCCCCCCCCCCCCACTCGGCTAGATATGGACAATGCCAAACAAAGACAAAGATCTCCCGTATAGCCTTAACAAACTCTTTGGACAAGTGCTGTTAGCGAGGACCTATGAAAGGTTGGCATGGCACACAAGGGAATGGGTGGCCAGCACCATGCCCCACCGCCTTTGTCTCCCCAGTGTGTTTTTTTAACCATCGCACCAGATACTCATTTTAGGTTGAGACGACATAGTGGAAGCCCAGGACTGATTCAGAAAATCGTCATAGGTGTTGGCCGTGAGCAGGAATTCCCTTCCCTGCTAGATGAGGACCCCAACTCTGCTAGATCTGGCCCATACCAACACTCCCTCGCTAAATGAATACACACATAAGCACCTTTCATTACATGTGAGTCACGTGTCATAAATTGGGAATGCAACCTTTATTTAATGAAAAAGCAAATCATGACACAGCTATATATTTTAAATGGTTATATATTTATAGGATCGACCATTTTATCACTCATTTCATGATGATGGCCATCCACAATAAATCGGACCCATTTCATGAAGTTTCATATGAATATAATCTGAAACAGCTCCAACAAAATTGTATCATACTGAATTTGGTTTAGAAGAAGACATGTTCCCATATTTATTTTTAGAAAATAGTGCTTGCATAATGTATGGGGAGATTATTTGGCCATGGCATCGATACAATGAACTAATCAACATGCAGAGAGTGTCAGAGAAAATTAAAGGTATTCGAGCAAGCAGATAGAACTGCAGGCTCAATGCCACTGTGAAGGACAGCGTACATTTTGAGACTGTGCCATCACTTATGGTACTGGGAGTTTAGCCAATAAACCTTGGACTTACAGATGCTCGTGCTATATTGTGAACTATGTGAGCCAAGCAGATATCAAGAAACACAGAGGTATGTTGTTCCTGAACCTTAACTGATTGTTGCTCATTTCCTATATTCACCATGAACCGCTGCCATGAGGGGACAGTTCCATTTGAGATGATGGCACTCAATGCCATGGTGTACTTAGCATGATATATTCAGGAAGCAAAGATGTAATTACTCAAAAAATATATCCAATCATCCCCATACAAAATGACTGATCCCTCTAAGCTGTTTTAGGCAAGTCTTATCTCATAATTAGATTTTGACTGTCACGAGAATAAAATAAAATATTGTTGATATCCCAAGGTTAATAAAGTGAAACACTTTGCGTTTCAAACACACTGCCAAAGTCATGAGATATGCCATCTTGTTCTGCTGAGAGAATAGTACATACATTTTGAAGTACTGTGATAGCATCTATGTTTAAAAAAAACAATACTCAAGATGTGTGAGCAAGTTGCAGGCATTGCGTCTTATACAAGTGTAGTGAGCGACTTCCGAGACACGTCGAGTAGAAGGCTACTTATTTATTAAGAGCACACTGGGCGATACATTGTGTAACGCAGCTACACATAGGCGATCCTAACACGTAGCCCAATCTCCGGCTTCGCTACGCAAGCTGTTCGACCGGCGCAGCGACGGCGACGGAGAGTGAGTCTTCAGAAGATCAGCCACGTGGTCGGAGACGAAAAGATGACGACCAGCAGCAACACAGTCAGGACCCAGGACCTGCAACAGCCCCGAGCCTCTGGTTTCATCCCCCTTATATCTGTCCCAGCACGGCCAAGCTCCACCTCTGGCCACACCCCCTTTCCAGAAACTTCGAGCTGGTTCCCGGAGCTTCTCAACTGACTCTGCTTTCACCTTTACCCCAGATATGGCCCGCTAATAATAAGGCATTATGTAATGCAGCTATGACTGTAATTACCACTCCCGGCCGACAGGTGTGGAGGGGGGTGTGGGGTGGCACGTGAAATTTGAAACATTTGGACCGAGTCCTCGACGCCGGTCCATCCATGGGGACAATCTTCGCATACTTGACGGAAGATGTGGGCTTCGCCTGGAACCCCAAAGAAGGTGGTTTCACTCCCGGCTTTGCAGGTGTCGCGGCTTCCATCTTGGTCAGCAATTCCGTGTGTTCAGCGAGATCACGGGCCACGTCGGTTAGGGGTTCGGAAGCTGTGGGCGGCACCATACAGTCCTCCTGACACACACTCTAAATTGACGTCTCCCCCAGCTCGTCGGACACACCGGCCGTACACAATTTGGAGATGAGGTGTCAGTCCAAGGAGGAATATTAGGCTTCAACCGCAACGGATGAACAAACTAATGGCAACAGCCAACCCGTATACGCACGCACTGCGGCCATTGGACTTCCACCACTTCCACATGACCCTGCCATGGCAAATAGAGTTTAGGGGACGTTCCCAATGGCACTTGTGGGGAATGCAACCATGCCCGATCTCCCACAGCCCAATGCAACTCATAGTCCCTTTGCCCCGAATTCCGTTCGTTGGCCTGCCTGTGCTTTGGCGGTGTTTAATTTTGCCGCTTATCGAGCTGCCGAGACACATTCCAGAGTAATGTCTCAGGGCGCAGGCAATTTATATTTTCCTTTTTTTTTTTCAGACAACCCCAATTGCATCTCCATAGGAGGTTCACTCTCCCTCCCGTACATTAGGAAAAATGGTGAAAATACAGTGGAAGCCAATACTCCTGGAACATGCAGATCCCAATTGCTTTGGGATGTGCTGACTGCCTGACTGGGCATAGACGTCAGGGTTCTATGCAGCCATTCTACCATCCCGTCCATCTAGGGTTGGTACGGGGATGTTAAAATTTTCTTAGTTCCTAGCACATCGCAAACTTCTCGTAGCAGCTTAGAGGAAAAATTCCGCCCCTGATCCGTGAGAAGCTGCTCGGGGGCACCTTTTATCCAACACATATCCATGCAAAAAATGCATCCGCAATAGAGGCTGCCGACTGGTCTGGCAGTGGCCAGGCCATAGGCCATCGAAAAAAATATTCAACTCCTACCAAGATAAACTTGTTCCTCCTCTGCGTGGCAGGAAATGGCCCGAGGATGTCGAGTGCAACCAACTCATTGATGCGCGAAACCGAGATAAGACTGCAATGGAGGCTGTGACTTTCTCAACGGCGGTTTCCTACGCGCGCATTCCGTGCAAACCTGAATGAAATGGTACACGTTCGCTCGACATCCCCGGCCAATAATAATCATGTTGCAATGTTAGAAACGTTTTCCGCACCCCAAGGTGTAACAATTTGACCTCGTGCACCCCCCAAGTCAGCTTGCCTCAGAGGACAGTAGGAACTATAACACGGTGACGGCATGAACCATTCCTGTCCATCATCAAAAGACCGTCCCTTAGGACCGGTCGCAGGCCGTTGGAGGGAGCGGACCCATTTCATCCTGCTTCCGCTTGATGCCGCAAGGTCATAAGGGATAGATCGTCCATTTGCAACCCCCCCGATTTGGCACGTGCAAGGTGCAAAACACTATCCCCCGGCGCGACCTCCTCAGCGGGTTCCAATTCCTCAAGCGCCACCATGACAGCCGAAGGCCTCGCCGCCGGAGATGTACAATGACCCGTGTCCGATGCGCACGCTCAACTATTGCCTAGAGGCAAGTGGGACAATGCGTCAGTGTTCAAATGCTGTATTCCTTTACGGTACATCACTCGGAACGAGTACTCCTGGAGAATCTCCAGCCACTGCGAGAGCTGGTCTACTCTGAGGGAGTACTGAAGGGCCGCATGATCTTAACGAACCACAAAATTCCCTGCCGTAAAAATAAGGCCTATACTTTGTTGTATAAAATATACAATGGCCAACAGTTCCCTACGGATGACACAGTAAAGCTGCTCAGCCATGGACAAGACGCGGCTACCGTACGCGGCCGTTCTTTCCACACCATTCTTAACCTGGGAAAGGACGACACCTATACCCATGTCGCTAGCGTCTGTGTCAAGAATAAAGGGCAGTGAAAAAACTGGGTAATCGAGTGGAGGCTCGTCAACCAAGCGTTCACGAAGAGCTATAAATGCAGCCTCTTCTTCCGAATTGTGGCACAAATCTACGGTAATACGACGCAAACCAAACAAAACTTTGGACCTCCCCAACAGACTTAAGGGTCGGCCAGTCCCGCACACACACCGTTTTCTCGGCGTCCATGGCTACCCCGTGTGCACTGACAATGTGGCCTAAGTATCGCACAGAGGTTTGCAGCAAATGACATTTAGCAGGCTTCAATTTCAGATTAGCCGATTGCATCCGAACGAGGACCGCCTGCAGTCGCAGAAGGTGTTCTTCAAAAGTTTGGCTAAACACAATGACGTCATATAAATAGATGAGGTAGGAGTCCCACTGCAGGCCAACCAAAACGAGTTCCATCAACTGCTGAAAAGTGGCCGGGGCTGAGTGCAATCCCATCGGAAGGCAATTAAATTAGAAGAGTCCCTGGGGCGTACGGAACGCGGTTTTCGGCTTCGACGACTTGTCAAGGGTAAGTTGCCAAAACCCCATTAACATGTCAAGAGTAGAGAAAAAACATGCGCTGGACAATGCATCTAGGGAATCGTCCATGCGAGGGAGCAGGTACGCATCGGCCACCAAATTTTTGTTCAATTTCTGAAAGTCCACACAAAATCTAATACTGCCATCATGTTTCTTAATGAGCACAACGGGCGCTCCCTAAGGGCTGATAGAAGGAGAAATAATATCGGCGGCTAACATATCATCTACCGCTTTCTGCACATGTTCCTTCTCCAGTGGACTCAGCCGATACGGGTTCTGACGAATGGGGCCGGCCTCCCCTATATCAATGCGATGTTGCAACAGGGAGGTATGGCCAATATTGAACTTATTCTTACTAAACACATCCAAAAACTCTCGCAGCAGCGATCGTAATTCCCCCCGCTGCGCCGGAGACAATTGCGGGTTCTCATGACACAACACCTCCTCCCACGTCTCGTCCTATGTAACATCCTTTTCCACCGAGGCAACAACTTCGTCATGTGTAATACCATCACCTTCGTGAAACGCGGCTGTCGCATGAGCAACACCATCCCCGCCTGAACCACAGCTGTCTCCGGGCCCGCATTGAGTACCTGCAAGAATGGTTCCTGGTTGAGGAGGATGACTGTCTGTGCGCCAACCAGCGCCAATCTCCGAGTCACCGCATTCGACAGAGTCAACAAGACGCCTGATTCAGGATCCGCTACGTGTAAGCACTTGCGATAGCGCAGCGGTACTAACATCTGCGATCCTGGCGGGATTTGCACCAAATCCTTGGCAAGAGCCTGGACCGTAACATTAGCGATGCACTCATGTGTGGGGATAGCAAAAAAAATTGTTTGCTGCCCAATGGCATCTCCACACAGCCCTGATCAATGAGGATCTTAAGGGGCATTTTATTCAAGAAATCCGTGCCCAGAAGGCAGCGCACCACCAACCTCCTCGAGATCAGTACCGGCCCAACAACTGAAATCTCGCCAATCTCAACACGGGCCTCTACTTGCCCTATAATCCCCATACTTCCACTGTTTGCCAAAATGCACGCGTTCAGTACCGGCCGAACAAGCCGATACCTGATCGGGAACAGGAAAAAAATGTGTCCGATATAATGGTAGTGGAAGCAACCATATCAACCAACACACACACTTCAATTCCTTGAATAGAACCTGAAACCACGATCACCCGACATGCTAACTTTCTCCACTGTGTCCCCGAGCTAGGTCACCCCTGTGTAACTAAGCCTTGCCACCCGGCGGCAAAATGAGTGCGATGCGGGGTGGGAATGACTTCCGTAAGCCTAGATGCCTGAGATTGTAACACGGGGCAAGTGTCTGATGTGTCGCAACTCACCTGTTGGGGTTGGGGAGCAGTCGTTGATGGAGCCGGGGACACCAGAGACGTCACTGGGGCTCGATGCAGGCTCTGGTATCCCCACGCGAAGTGCCCCAGCTGTCCGCAGCGGAAACAGGTAAGCGAGGCCCTCAGTAGCAGGCGATCCTCCTCCTCGCACGGCCTCCAGTCCCTCGGACACCGCGGCACCTCTCCCCGTGTGCGACGTCCCCCTCCGCCGGCAGGTATATGGCCGGCTGAATTGCAGTGTTCCGTGGTGACCACCCAAGCGGCTCGCTATCACGGCCAGGATCCCCTGTCCACGCCACCATCTGGGACCGATGGCGCAAGTTCTCGTGGGCCTGCAGACATCGGGCTGCCCATCGGGACGTCTGCTCATTGTCGTCAATGACCGGCAAGACGATCCCCATTTCCCGTGATAGTCTAAACATCCGTTCCATCACCAGAGAGTCCAGCGCCAACAGCGCACTGCGGTAGGCGAGGGGCGTCTCAGCCTCCCCTTGCCATCTCGGTGTATCCTTCTTTGAGTGTCGTCTTCTTCCTGGTGGGTATGGCCCGGAAGACAGCGAGGGTATCGTCGTCTAACACTGTCAGCAGAGCTCTCAGCACCTTCTTCTCGGTCCACTTAACCGACCGGTAAGCCGCCTCGAAGCGCCAGGTGAAGGCACTCCAGTCACCCCCTGCTGCGACAAATTATATTACAGGAGGCAGTTGGCAGGTTCGTTCAGTCCCCCTTCCAGCGTCGACAGCGTGTCCGTGCAGTCAGCCCCAACATCGTGGTCACAGTCATGAGCTCCACCATCTCCGAGACCTATGCCCTCAGGAACTCCAACTTCTCCGACACCACGTGCCATCCGATTTCGGGCTGCTGCCGCGTAGGAGCTGTCGTCGGTCCCGCCGTCTCTGGTGCTGCCAATTCTCCCGCCCTGGCTTTGGTAACCGGAACCGCGGTTCCCGGGGTTGTTAGGAGGTCCTGCATCTCGTTTTCATCATCGTCAGAAAACGCCACCGGTGGATCCACTTCTTTTGGTACTTCGACGTATTTATTAGATTTTTTTCCTGTACTTTCTTCCCTCCTCCGATGAAAAAAAAATTACATTTTCAACCACTTCTGACTCCAAATGTAGTGAGCGACTTCCGAAACACGTCAAGTAGAAGGGTTCTTATTTATTAAGAGCACACTGGGCGATACATTGTGTAACGCAGCTACACATAGGAGATCCTAACACGTAGCCCCATCTCTGGCTTCGCTATGCAAACTGCTCAACCAGTGCAGCGACGGCGATGGAGAGAGAGTCTTCAGAAGATCAGCCACGTGGTCGGAGACAAAGAGGTGATGATGAGCAGTGACACACCCAGGACCCAGGACCCAGGACCCGTAATAGCCCCGAACCTCTGGTTCGGTTCCCCTTATATCTGTCTTGGCGCAGCCAAGCTCCACCTCTGGCCACGCCCCCTTTCCAGACCCTTCAAGCTGGTTCTCGGAGCTTCTCGACTGACTCCGCCTTTCACCTTTACCCCAGATACGCCCCCCATATAATAAGGGATTATGTAATGCAGCTATATCTGTAAATACCACTCCCGGCCGACAGGTGTCACCCTATCATTATACAAGTAAATCAATACATTGGGTTGTAAATTAATCTGGTTTGAATATACTACATTGTCTTGCACCTGCAAAAATCTATGTCATGAGTCATTTTGGCATAAGGGAAAATCAATGTTTTCTTATGTCAGCTACTTCCATACCTCATTTTCCATCCATTTAACATTGAAAGCAAATCCTGTTAACATAGGCATCCACCTCCATTTAATAGCAAGGCCCAGCTGTGACATTAATGTGACGCTCACTGCAGTGACACCTCACGGTATTTTTCAAATTATGCTCACATATACAGCTGGTGGACAGAGCAATAAAGAAAAATGCAATATTAGTGTATTTCAAAACAAACAATTGCAATGGGCCTATGAACACAAGATTGTTTGACACCAATACAACTGAAAATTACAGGTTTGAAAGGGTACTCCATTGACCCTTACCTAGAAGATGATTTATCTACTCTCAGCAAGGTGTTTTTTTTAAGGATGATATGCAAGTGGTTGTGGAAAGGCTAATTAGATAACATTTTGCCAGATGGTTTTAAGACCAAACGGGGTCAGTGGCTTCCTTATTCGGACCTGAAAATATTCATACCAAATGAGCTGAATACACTTCATTTCATGCCAAAACTAAAAGTCATAGGCACTCTGAATGGCGCTTTGGATGATGTGGGCTTAAAGAGAGAAAACTAATTTTTCGTAAAGATTTCCTCATTTGTGTGTAGTTCATGTGTAGTAAGTGTAGTGGTCATAGGCAGCTCGCCAGGCATCCCCCAGACAGCCGTGCTAGTGATCGGAGGAATGCTGCTTAAATTCCCTGAGCATCTGCAACCCCTTTTCCTCTGTTTGTTCAGTTTAATTGCATTTCTGTGCCACCTTTTGTGTTTTTTTTAGCTGAGCAATTAACACGTGAACATTTCTAACACCGGTCTTTAAATCACTATTTTTTCATAAACATGTTGACAACAATTGTCCAATGTTCAAATGTTTATCTTTTTCAACATCGGAAAAACTGTGCTTGCTTCTATGCAGTTTTTTTTAGGAATGTAGAGGGTGCCTAATACCGTGCCACCTGTTTTTACAAAACCACTTGTCTCAAAAATCATGAACTTGCTGTCTCCGTTCCCCCATGAAAAGCCTCCCCCATCCCCCATCGTCCCGTCGTCCTCCACTTGCTGCCCCCCCTGCCCCCACATTCAAATTAAACTAACAGAAAAACTAAACCTTTTTTTTACCAATTAAGGCCCACTGAGATATATGTCTATATTTGAGAAGTGATCTGGTCACAAACAATAGCTCAACAAAGTGACTTATCATGTTGGCATTTATAGCAGTCAAATACTCTGAATGCAATGCATGTTGATTTGAAATCTGGAGAGAAAACAGGAGGACCCAGAGAAAAACAACATGCAAACTCCTCACATTCCAGTAACCAAGACCTCCAAAACACCTTCATTTTTTGATCTGCATATCAGAAAATTACCACCATTAGAAATACCCTCTATGTCATTCAGAACCTTGTTAACTTCCAATCTGCATACATAGTTAACAATGTTACCTTTTGTTACAAACCATGCCAAGCATGCTTTAACACTTTGCTTTCCACAACAATGGCCCTGCTGTTGTAAACTATCTTGAGACGTTTTGTTGTGTATCCATTTAGATGATTCATAAAATAAAACTGTAATTGCATAAGCCAAGATAATGTTTTTTATTGTAATTTTAAATGTCAGTTTGGAATTAAGTAAACAGAAAATATAAAACAAGGTTTAATGTGGGTTTGGTACAAGAATATCCCAGCAGCACATGATCACTTCAACAAAGGGCAGCCAGAGGCAACAAAACATTGTGGTGATTACAACAGCAAAAAATAGATCAATAGCAGCAAGAAAATAAACACATTCAATGTTATGAACCATTTTTGTCAATGCAATCTAATTGAAATGCGTGACAGATAATTACGTGATTCATATCACATTTTTACTTAATTTCCAAAGGTGAATTAAAATACGTTGGTTCTGATGAGGAATGTTAAATGAATAATACATCTATTATGAACTAATTTTCAAAGCAAGGTTAGCATGCCACTTTACTAATTCCGTGCATGAAAATATTTCTTCAGCTTTTTGGTGGTAAACAAAAAAAACATTCATCCATTTTTATGCCCCAAGGACTAGAAGTGAATCGGAATGCATAAAAGTGTTTTTATTCAAAAAGGCATTAGTGGGGTATTGCAGGCTTGGTATATTCTGCTCAATTTATTCTCGAAATGTCAAATTAAATTAAAAAGTGTTCAACTGGTACTTTATTTCTAACATAATGCTGTATGAATACCCCAGAGCGAAACAAAACATAAACTATATTTAATTGTTCACAGGAGACATTAAAGCCATTGAAAGAATATGGCATATTTTACCTTAAAAAAGTAATACTTGTGCAATATTTGAAATGTATTCCATTATATTACAAATTATTTAGATATTCTTGGGTCTTTTGGTAAAGCCACGTAGATAGATCAATTAATAATAACAAAAATAATAACAATATCACAACGTTTCAATGGCAACACAAGCAATCGTCATCAGGTGAGAAATATCGCGGGACAGCTGCTGAGAATATATGGTGGGAGCGCTGCTAAGGTAAGGAGTTATAAAGGTTTGGAATGGGTGTAGCCCAAGGGTCAGTGAGAGGGGCTAGAGATGAAATTTGCATGTAAATGTAAAATCGGGTAAATCTTGACAAACGAAGCTGTGGGGGTGGCCATTGTATTGCGAGAGATTAGCATGTCAATGTAAGATATTTGCATGTAAATGTAAGCTCGGAGAGAGCTCGGAAAGAGCTATTGCCACATGGAGGCGGAGAAGGAAAGCAAGTAACGAAAGCTTTAAGTCAACATTATTTAGATTTATTTTAATTAACATTTGACCACAATTATACCTCTAATTTAAAACAATTATTGCAGATTGGTTACAAAGCTTAGGACCTATTTTAACCATGCAGGTACTGAAGTGTTGTAAAACAAGTAATTCACAGCATAACATTATTGATAATTTAAGCTCGGCCTTTTTGAGGAACAACATCATCTTTAATAATCCAGTAAAGGCTTCTTAGATATCATTGATGCAAGCATCAAGATCACTTTTTTCCAGTCATGTGTGATTTATAAAATATAGTTTTTTTTCTGGCATGCTGTATACACATTAACTAATACATCTTTATATCTTCCATCAACAAACAACCGACAGTGATGTGGCAGTACAATTTAATTCTAATGTACTGAGAAAAGGTTGATTGCAAGTGTAGTGAGACCCCAATGCGTGCAGTTACTGATATTAAGTCCGTAGATATTAATATTATAGCGCTCACATAGCATTATTGCAGCACGGGTGAGGAAAGCGGCCCAGACCCCAGCCTGGCAATGTGTCACCTCCTCCGGCTGGGCAATCTAGGTGAGGCTGCGGGCTTTGCATGGGACTAGGCCTCACCACGGCAATGTAAAGTACTATCTTATTGAATCTTTCGCTAACAACTCAGGTTCATTGTTTACTATTATGAAACTAATAAGTTGGCAAATATTACAATAATGTTTGTGTGCAGAAAACCAATATTTGATTATTGGTTGCTAATTATTTTCTTTTTTAGGTGTTTTTTTGTGACGCTGCGATGGTGTACTGCCAGTCTGTGCTGTGGCCTGCTGCCTGCTGATTAATTAACATCAGTGCACTGGCATTTTATTATCTACACTGCTAATTTAGCTTTTGCCCATTATGAGTGTATGCCAGTCTATAATCTGTTGCCTGCTTCTTTACTTCACTCAGTGTACTGCCAGCCTTTCATGTTGACTGTATCCTGCTTTTCCAGCTGCTGACCCTATTGCCAGCTTTTTATGTCAACTGTAGCAATGCTTATGTCATTGAGTCGGCGTACTGGCAGTCTATAATTTAGACTGTAGCCTGCTTCTCAACTTACCTGTGCATATTGCTGCTCTTTAATGTACACTTATTTCAGCTTATTTCTTTAATGAATTTCTATCGTTTTGATTGCTCACGTCACGCTATTTATTGATACGTAGTACTGCGATGCTAATGAACATGTTATACTGATAAATACATTGATCTTTCTTAGCTACAGCCCATTGCATTTCGTCTATCATTTTGTTACATTCGTGGGAACATCACCCACTTAAATTTTGCCATACCGCACCTTTACTTTCCACCAAAGCGGGGAGCAAGCAGGGAGGTTCAATGCCCCAAATATTGTTGACCTTGCTTTCTTACAGTGTATGAGGAACATTGTGAGAGAGACATTGTTCTTCTATACCAAGAAAACACCATCGCACGATTTCCTGACACTAACAGAGCATACGATGCCCTACAATAACACATTTTCCTGTCACAAAGCCAAGATGGTTACCACGTCAACATTCCTCCAATTACAAAGCTGCAGGACAAAGACATCCTCACAAAAGTATCGCCTCTAAAAAAACTTCTATTCCTTGGTGATCATAGACAGAGGAGGAAACCACATTTTATGCTACGCCAACCTCTTTCACAAGTATGTTGTCGATGAGTATGCCAACATTGAGAGTGAGCACCTTCTTTACATTCGACTGTTTCAAAACCGCCTGCGTGTGACCAGTATGCTCATCTCTTGCATGCCATCATTGCCGAAGGAGATGCAAACGGTCACAATGTGGGCTGATTAGTTATTTTGCCTTCATCCTTCACAGCTCCACCAACATACATGCATGAGAAGATTCAGGATGCCATGATGTACATCAGCCAATATGGCACGCCCCATCTCTTCATCACCTTCACTTGCAATCCCAAATGAAAGGAGATCCAGGTTTACCTTTATCCAAACCAAAAGTCACCAAACAGACATGAGTTCTTAGCGAGGGTCTTAAAACTCAAAGTTTATGACCTCATGATACTTATTACGACCAACGAAGGTGGCGTCTTTGGATAGACAAGCAGTAACTTGCACACCATTGGGTGGCAAACACGTTGTCTTCCTCATGCTCACATTTCACTATGGATGAGGGAAACAATTCATGCAATATGTATGTGAGTCCATGTGTAAGTCGATGTGTGTGCGTGGGTCCATGTGTGTGTGCAAGTCTATGTGTGTGTCTCTTAGTCGATGTGTGTGTGTGTAAGTCCATATGTGTGCTTATGTCGATGTGTGTGTGAGAGTCTACGTATGTGTGTGTGTGTGTGAGTCGCTGTATGTGTCTAAGTAGATTTGTGTGTGTAACTCCATGTGTGTGTATCTAAAGTGGATGTCTGTGTGAGTCCATATGTGTGTGCAAGTCGATGTGTTTGTGTTTGTGGGTAGATGTACGTGTGTGTGTGTCTAAGTCGATGTGTGTGTCTGTCTTTTTCACCCGGGCAACGCCGGGTACTTCCCGCTAGTATACCATATATCTCAGGAGTAACTGACAAATTAGCCCGTGTTTTGCAAAAGCACAACATTAAAGTAAGATTTGGTACAGTACACAAAATTCAAGAACTAGTATCTTGCACTAAAAACGAATTACCTAAATTATCAACAGAAGGTGTATATCGGATTAATTGTTTATGTGGCAGATGATATATTGGACAGACGGGACGTAACATCAGTGTAAGACTAAAAGAAAACCAAATAAATATTAAATTATCTCAAGCACAACTGTCAGTAGTGGCAGAACATGCTTGCCAACAAGGCCACTCAATTGATTTTGCTAACACTGAAGTGTTATGTAAACTAATTATGACTGGCCCAGACTAATTAGAGAATCCATTGAAATTGAGAGAAATACAAATAACTTTAATCACTCTGATAGCTACAGGCTTAGTGCAGCCTGGAAGCATATTATTAAATAATACATATTACAATTACAATTCCTTATAGGGGAAACACATACTAACTGATTACTAACATAGTATATAATTGCAATAACCCCCTCATAATCCCCTCTGATTTCTGCACCTTTTTGGGTATAGTAATTGGGTTCAGTTATTAAATAATACACATTACAACTAATTACTAATCTAGAACTGATTACAAATCATAACAATTAACTGATTACTAATCTATTATATAATTACAAACCCCCCCCCTTCGCCTCTGGTCTCTGCACCTGATTGGGTTAAATGATGACGTCACCCTGCTGCTCTATTTAAGACCAGGAGCAGGTGGAGGGCTTCACTATTCTGGCAAATTGCCCGATGATGCTGGATGTAATAACCAGCGAAATGTCGTACTCAAAAATTGTAAATGTTCTGGATTTACGCTTTAAAACACCGGTGGGCTAAAGTAGTGAACTATTTGTCTTTTGTCAACGTGACACATTTTTTACTGATTGGCCATGTCGGGTGGTGGAGGGTTATGGACTCACTACATGTTTGTATTGATGAATATATGGAGAAGAAAAAAACTAAAACAAATCCTCTGAATAAGCTACAATGTGATGTATGTGTTGAGGTCCAACCGACGACGCTGAGGCAGGTCTGTATTAGGGGCTTGCGCTGAAGTTTTATTAGGGGTTAGAATACGCTCCCCAGGGGTAGGGGCCCGATGCTGGGTCCTTCCACACGACCCCACACTCTTGTCTGTCCCTAGCTCGGCTAGCTCCTGGGCTCTCTCCACCGAGTCGGACCGGGGTATCAGCCAACACCGACCGACCGGGGAGAGCAGCCACCTCTACCGCTGCCTCTTCAACCGTATGCTGTCCTGGGCTCCCACAGTGACCACGCTTTCGTCACGGGGTCCCCCTTAAGTATCCAGAGGAGACATGATGTAATCGCCCCGCCAAACGCGCATGAAGTCACTTCCCGTGACGTCATCGCACCGGAAGGCACGCATAACGTCACGTCCCATGACGTTATCGCACCGGAAGGTGCGCGTGACGTAACGTCCCCGTACTACTCCTCTACATATGTATGTACAGGAAAACCTCATTATTTTGGTATTTGATACTTTGTAATTGGGGATAATTCGGCACGGCTGCGCTTTCGGCATATATGCAGAATTAGTAATTCGCCATGAGCCAAATCGCCACGGCGAATGGTCCAATTTCGGCATGCACGTGGAGCGACTCTAAAACAATGACTCAGTCTAGTGTCGAAGCGCATGGTGAGCGTGAGTGCAGACCTGTTGCTTTGAACTTTACCTTGTTGATGCAGTCTGTGCAAACCAACCCTCTCCGAAATGTCGTCTACACCTACATCAAGAAGTAATAGAAAAGGACTTAAGTATAAAACCCCTTAGTCTGCGAGACAAATCCAAAGTTATGGATAGAATTGATGCAGGTGTGTCAATGCGTATAGTGTGAAGAGTTTGACATAAAATCAAGCACCTTTTACGACACCAATAAAGGCCGGGAGAAGAATAGGAAGTAGACCTTGACCTTGGAGGATCCTAGCAGCTCTAAAAAGGTATTGAAGAGGATCAAGGGTATTCTTCCACAGACACCTCTTTCAGCAGTCAAGTGCCACAGCAACTGATGTCGTTTGACAGCGAGTAATGTGGTGTAAAAGTGTAAAATAGTGTAGTCTTTAAGTAAACATTAATTGTTAAGTGAAACATGTGAAGTTTAAGTTAATGTAATTTGGTGTTTAAGTCATAATTTAGTGATAAAGTTAACATACAGTAGAGTAAGTGCATACTAAGTCCCCCTCCACAACCTCTGTCACTTACCACATGGAACCTACAAATCCTCCTCTGCACCTGCAGTCCTGGTCACTGATGGTAAGTGTTACTTTTTTGGAAAATAATTTTTGGAAAAAAAGTTTTTGGAAAACAAATTCGGGTTTTTTTCTTTATTGGGGCAGGAGGCACTGAGGAGTGCCATTGTACATAATTCGGAATATTGGATAATTCGGCAAGGCCAGAGCCCCATACGTGTCAAATTAACTAAGGTTCACCGTATGTTGAACTTCTTTTGCACCATACGTAGCCAACCATGCTAATCAGAGGTGTTATGCACTGGTCTGGAAATACTTCGTAAATTCATGCAATATTACATACTCCTAACAGACATATGAGTTAATGTGGAAACATAAATATAGACACAAAGATACACCTATAAAAATGTTGTACACAGATTGTATAGTGTTCAGTGTCATATGCAGGATCGACCTCCTTCAATGAGGCAGAGTTTACCGGCTCAAGAGCTTCGTAAGTGTTATTTCTGCCAAAAGCCAAAAAAGCCTACTCTGCACCATGTTCCATGACCCTTAAAACTTTCAATTACGAGTGTAGTGACATAGAAAGCGTCACTATGGCGCATAACACTGGTTACTGGTAGAGAGTGGGATCGTGGGTGTAATAGCCTGGTCTACCAGCAGGGCAGGTGTAGAGTGCCACTGGAGCACGTAGCGCCGGTTGCTGGCAGAGAAGGGGCATTTGAGGATACAGCAGCCAGTCTGCCAGTAGGGCACGTGATAGGTCGGGGTAACGGATGTAGGGTAAAGGTGACAGAGGGGAGACGTGGGGCAGAGCCCAGAACTTTCTGGTAGGTTCCAGAAGGGGGCGTGGCCCAGGGCGGAGCCAGTCCATGCTGGGGAGGATAAAAGGGAGGCCCGGACACTTGGTCGGGCTGCTGCGGTTTGGGAATGGAGCCCGTCGTCTACAAAGTCTTCGTCCTCCTCATCGGTGTTGGGTCAGGCAGTGTGCCGCCTGTCCTGATCCATATATAGTTATCGCCTATGCTGTGACAAGTGTGGAATAAACGTGTATGCCTCCTGCTATTAGTGTCTCCGAAGTGACTCACTACACGAGCGTAAGCATCATATACATTTGAAATATGCTGAAGCTGCATTGATTTCCATGCTTGTTTACTGACAGCTGTTTAAAAACATGAATAGGACAGTTTAACACGTAGGCTTTCGCGACCAATATTATTCATAATAAAGGTTTTTGGGTTAGATCGCGTTTATTTATAAATGTGTCGTAACCCTCCACCACCCGACACGGCCAATCAGCAAAAAAAAGTGTCACGTTGACAAAAGACAAATAATTCACCACTTCAGCCCACCGGTGTGTTGAAGAGTTAATCCACATTTACAGTTTGAGTACGACGTTTCGCTGGTAAATACTTCCAGCATCATCGGGCAATTCGCCAGAAATGGCGAATTGGAGGTGGAGGGTTACGACACATTTATAAATAAACGCGATCTAACCCAAAAACCTTTATTATGAATGAATAGGACAACCTATTCATGTTTCAGACAATAGATTATTACATCACAATTGTATTTAAGGCACAGTATATTGTTCTGACATCATATTTCTTTGCCAGTGATTTCTAATTTATTAGACTAAATAATTGTGGTTCATTCAGAACTATAATAGACACATTTTTTTTCCACTACCATTCGGGTGGACAGATATGTGGCTGCTTCATAATGCTGGTCAGTGCAGGTTGGTTTGTTACATCACAGGACCATAAGAGGTGGTGACAGATGAGGCCTTCAGCAAGCAGTGGATTGATCATAACTGACAATGGCTTTAATTAGTAATGATACATAATTTAGATTGTGGGAAGATCTCTCTGGAATATTACAACATTTTGATGGTGGTATAATGGAAATTCCAACAAAACATGTATGAATAAGATAACATAAAATGCATGACTGAGTTGCAGTCTTTCTGATTGCCTCAGCATTGCAAAGGGTATTTTATTTATATACTTATGCTTCAAAGTTAATCACTTTTATAAAGCAAAGTTATGATATATTTCCATTGCCACAAATTTGATCAATAATTCATGAAATTATATATCCATTCTCAGTTCAGATATAAAGTAAACCAAACACTAAATTAATTCATGCCAATTCCCAGTGATGCGTGTGCTTTTATTGCAGATACAATTTTTGCATAATTGTATTGTTTTACGATAGTTCACTTTGACAAGGCTAATAGAATGTGTGCTGTGACCACATTTTGTCCTTTTTTTAGGCTAAGGTGGCTTAGCCCATGCTGTACCAATCCACTATGCAGGGAAGAAAGTGAGGAATTCTGGGTACAGGGTGGGGTAAATGATGTGCCATGGGCAGACAACAAAAGCCTACTTTGCACCATGTCCTCTAACCCTGTGGGATTATACTAAATGTGATGAAAAACTAGATTCCTGGTGGCATTGTTGTAGCAAACATATGAACAAGTAACACAGCTTTTAAAATACATTCTGTCCATTGTCATCAATGGGCACAACGTCATTTACAGGAATTTATTGGATGGCTACCGAGATCAGTAATCTCTGAAATGCTCGAGTTATGTACAATATGTCAGGCAATGTTTTAGATGTGATACACTGAACACAATTAGCAATGCTAAATTTATGAGACAACACTTTCCACCCATAATACAATGTCGTTAAAACCGCCACCACCCGACACGGCCAATTATAAGGTTTGTAACGTAAACAAAACATGCCAATTCGTTACTAGTACAGCACACTGGTGTGTTGGAGAGAGCATCCACAATGTGAGTACGATGTTTCGCCAGCCTGATGATGCCGATTACTGGCGTTTACTGGCAAAACGTCATACTCAGATTGGAAATGTTGTGAATTTTCTCTCCAACACACCGGTGTGCTGTACTAGTAACGAATTGGCATGTTCTGTTTATGTGACAAACCTTACTAACTGGCTGTGTCGGGTGGTGGCGGGTTTAACAACAGATTTATATTCACGCAATCTAACCCAAATGCCTATATTATGGATGACATTGGTCACGAAAACCTACGTGTTAAACACTTTACACATAAATATTTATTCTTTATTTGAGTGCACAGTTCTAAATAATTTAATTTATGTGAGCAGTCTACATTTGACGTACAGAGTTAAACAACGTAAAGACCACCAGAGGCAAAGCATTATATAAAAAAATATTATTATTGAATTCTTACATCATATGACTAACACAAGACTACAAGGAATAGACTGAACATTTTTTCACATGATCAAATCATTGTGGGTGTGTAATTTAGTTTGTTATCCATTTGGCATGTGAATAAAGGTTAGCAAATGTGAAAAGATGGACTGCATCCAAGCCTGAAGCACTGCCATTGTTTAACCCTGAACTCCATCACCGTGGTTATTAAACCCGTGTGTTGAATAACAACCCAGGCAGGACCAATACATCGTGAAGTGTCAGACATCATTCTCCCTTTAGTTCCCAAACAGAATATTGGCAAGGGCCACTTAATGAATGCAGTACCAAGTCTAAACATTTGTGTGGTCCTGCCACCATGGATGCCTTAGCCTATAAAGCTCCTGGAGACAAACAATAAAGGAGAAAATGTGGCACCCACCGTGCCTGGCAGCTGCACTGCAGTTGTCTAAGCACTCACCTGTTAGGTTGTGCAGACGCAGCTCCTTGAGCCCGTTACGGTTGGTACTGTGCTTGCGGTAGTTGAGGAAGACACTCAGCGCATACTTGTCTTCATAGAGCTTGGTGCCTCGGATGATTCGCAGGTTCTCCAGCGGCAGGTGCTCAAACTCATTAATGGCGATGAGCACGTAGCCCGACACCTCGTGAATAGTCTGCAGCGAACACAGAAAACCCCAGAAAAAACAGGAGCTTACGTTAATATTAATGTTGTCAATGCGTGTGGATGTGTAGCCATCACACGGTAGATAAATCAAAGGGCAAGTCCACAGAGGAAGTAAAAATATGATTGTACACATCTGTTCCCATGTCTAGTTCACAGCAAATTATCTTCATAATCTACACTTAAAGGACAATGTTTTTGGTGCAACATACAGGTTTTCCTCACTTTACGGAGGTACAGTTTGTGCGATTTCGTGTATATGCAGATAACCTATTTCCACCCAACATTCGCTGTATGCGGTTTGAATTCACTCTACATGCGGCTACGCGGTCGGACATGGGACAACACTGTGTGTGTACTCTGTGTGTAATGTGTGCTTACTGTATGTGTACTGTGTGTACTGCATGTGTACTGTGCGTACTGTGTAAGCTAGTCGGCAGGCAGCTGTTTCCTTGTACGGCGGTTTTGCATTGGGCGCCCTTTTCTTGGAACGCATCTGCTATTCGCGCAGTATAGAGCGAAAATCTCTCAATGAATGTATTTATATATATTTTGGGCTACGAATAAGAAACATTCATGGGATACATTCAACAAGGTTTTTTTATATATATAAACTCACTGTCTAATGGAATTCTCAACCCGACAAACTCAAGAACAAAAACCTTGAGCTCCAACCACTTCAAGATGCCTTAAAATTAATTGAATTAACATAGCGTGACGAGACAGTGACGCGCATTAGAGATGCTTTAGCACGAGTTTGCGTTTCTTAATAGACTATTTACATTACATTGCAATGCATTTAAAGTAAAATATCCCAGTCAATGGACAAGGGAAGCATGGTAACAACAGAACACATTTCAATATATGTCATTCATTAACAACAACAAATGCTGCTGTATTATTAAAAGTGTCTTAATAACCATTTAGCCATGTTGCAAAACTACCAAACAAATTTTCAGAGTTCAACAGGCTTAATAGCTGGATAAAACAATCAACATAAGGGAGACGCAGATATATTTCTCTATAATAAAGAGTTTTTTTTGGGTTAGAGCACGTAAGTGTGGTGGCCTCAATGGGGCCACCGCGGTGTAGAGACAGTGCTGAGTGAGGGGTGGTACTGTTAGGGCGGAGCCCGGGTGTCGCTGAGAAGGGGGTCGCGTCAGGATTGACAGCGAGGTGAAGACGGGAGGGTACGTGACCGGACGAGTGGGGGGCAGGGGGGCCCCATTCGGGGGTGAGAGGATCATGTGATGAGGATCCAGAGGCGTGGCCAGGGCGGAGCCGGTCACGCCAGGGGAGTTATAAGCGGGGTCCCGAGGGGGGATCGGGGCGCTCAACTCTGGGAATGAAGTCGCCATCCTCGATCCTCGGTCCTCGTTGTGTTAAATAAACGTGTTGCCTCCAAGTACAAGCGTGCACCTAAGTTAACACACTACATAAGTATAAATATGTCGTTAACCCGCCACCACCCGACACAGTCAATTAGTTAGGTTTGTCATGTAAATAAAAGGTGTCAATTAGTTACTACTTCAGCCCACCGATGCACTGGATAGTAAATCCACAACATTTACAATTTGGGTGCAACGTTTTGCTGGTGATTATGACCAGAATCACCAAACTATTTTGCCAGAATTGTGACGAGTGCTACCTGCTTCTGGTCTTATAATAGAGCAATATGACGTCATCACGGTGAGCTAATCAGGTGCAGGGTGCAGAGAGCAGAAGGAGGCGGGAGGTATTGCAATTATATAACAATAACTATGGATTATGTTATAATCTGGAGCAAGATTGGTTTTCTATTTGTCTATGTGTGGACCTCATTTCAGTTTCCACACCATATTTAAGGCCACCACCACTCCCCCCGCCCCTGTCACAGAGATCCTCTGACTATTAACTTTAATTTTTTTGACAAAAAATAAATATCTCACAATTCTGTTTTATGCATTCTTGCATGCAAATGTCATACCCAATATAATGTATTCTGCAACCAATGTAATTGCTTGTCACAATGTTACAGTGGGCTTTTTTTGTCCTTGTGGCATTCGTCAGAGAGTGTGTGGTTTAAACTTTTTGGTTTTTAAAGTCAGCTGATGAAATATTTGCTTCTAGCTTAAGTATTTTAACTTTTTGCTTTTTTTGCTTGTGTAGTGAATTCAACTGTCGCAGACATAGACTTGGAGGCAACACATTTATTCAACTCCAACACACGGGGTAACTTTCCCCTTAACAGAATAGCAACCTATAGTGGTGACCACCAGGCTAGCTACACTAATTACAACATAACTGCTACTACGGACCAGGACCACAGCTTGGGTCCAGGTCCACGTGTTGGAGACACGTTGAACGGAGAACGCTGACGAAGGTTTCTTCCAGAATGAACAACCCTGGTCCCTTTTGGGACCAGGCTTATATTCTCTGCGGCGTGGCTGGCTCCGCCCTTGGCCACGACCACCTTCCAAAATCCTCGAGAAGGATCTGGATCCCAACCACGTGACCATCCCTAGCTCCCACTTGGGGCCCCTTAGACTTAACTGGTTACGTGTCCTCCCGGGTCAACCAAAGTGCCATGGTCTTTTAGTAACCTCATCCTATGGCCGGCACTCCCATACCCTGTCCTGTAGGGCTGGCACTGCACGCAAAGCATGGTGCCATCTAGCGCTCTCAATCAGCACTCACTGGGCCCCTCTAGGGCCGGTACTACACCCACACCCTTGTGGTATCCGCAATGTTGTTACACTGCACGCCGTGCCGCTCTAGAGCCGGAACTGAACGTTGACATCCCGCGATGTCACTACACTTGTAAAGAAAATGGCATGCTGAATTGAAAGCAAGCGATAAATGAATGTAACATGACACCTATGGTGTTGTTCCTGTCAAAATATGCCGTCTCTATAACATCTGCACTCATGCAATCAAAATTAAACCTATGCACGATTACAAACAAATTGCAACATAATACATAGATCAGGTCTGGTCAATACATTATTTTCTGACATCCATGTTAAACTACGTGTTTCTTGTGAAGAAGGCTACTTGTGTTGTGGCCGAAACGTCGTGAGAATTTTATTGTCTTATTTTGTTTTATTGTTTTATTCTCATTCTACGTGACTTTACCGAAAGAACCAAGAAGATATGTGTTTCTTCATTTTTATTTTAGTAAGTACGTATTTTATATTGACAATTGGTGAAACAGTATGATTGATCAAATTGATGCTGTGATAATGACAACCAATTAGTCATTTTATAGCCCATAATCATACCCAACAGTAACTATAGACAGATTTCATGTGTTTTATCCATCTACTTTAAAGCCAAGTAATGAAGAGAACTAATGCTGAAAAAGAGGCAACTTTTTGGCAAAGTAGTGTGTCATGTTTACACTGTACACATGGCAACCAAATGTCTGCATCATTATTGTTGTAGCGCTTTAGACCTTTACCACTGGAACAATACGTCCTTGAGATGGCAATTTAGTAATGCAACAGTCCTATCTTTATTTTTAATTGCAAAAGATAAGAGCAATTATTATTATTTAAACCTATAACCTTGGTAATGGATTATCAGATGACTACAACGTCACATCTTTCAAACCAAAAAAATCCGAGCAATTTCAACGTTAAATTTGATTTCGGTAGATAAATTTTGATTTAAAAAAAGTTACACTTTACATATATGAGTGATTTTTTTATGCTAAAAGTGGTCTAAAGATTTGAGGGAAGTGCTAAGAATGGAGAACTTAGCAATAGCTGCAAGTAAATTAAGGCTCAAGGGCAAAAGTGTGGAAACAATTGTCCTTTGTTTCAGAAAACCAAACATTAAAAAGTCACAATAAAATAACATTGGGGCACAAATAATGTATTCTCATAGTCCGTTTTAAAATAGTGTGTAACATGTTGGCTCACACATGGAAATGCAACCCGTAACATTGAGTGATGTGTCTGCTGCAATACGAAACCAAACTCATTGGTGTTGGTCTGGCCAAAAAAACTCAAAACTGTCTATTTTTGCTGTTGATGAAGTCTATGATTCAAGATAATTGCAAAAAAATAACAGTACATGGTCGCTCTGATTTGGAATGAGATATCTCCCTAGCTACAGAACAATAGTTTAACAGTAATAACCTTCATTCATATTTTTCTAATACTGTGGTAGTACAGGATTTGTATCCAACATATTCCAAAGTAGACTTCTATGTATAGTTTAAAGATGCCAAAGGCATTGTGTAAGTCGACACCAGAGCCCTGCAAAATCGCATTAACCACAGTCATAGGCATATGTGGTCTGAGCCCTTCACCATGTGTGTCTGTGTCGAATGCAATGTTTTAAACTTCTCAGAAACTGGTGTTATAGAATGCTCACGCATGGCTCATTCATCAGGTGGATCAACCCAAGGTCACGGCAAGGCACACAATGCCAGCTGGTAAGGGAATGAGCACCAACCTTTGTACTATTTAATGTGCATGAAATGCAACTTTTCTTTTTAGAATTTTCGTGGCACAATGAACACTAGCTCATGGATATGATACAATTTTTAAACTTAAACATTTCAATAAGCTCTAAAGGTAAACATGCATATACATGTTTTTAATATGATGATGATGACTGTAAGCAACATCAGCCATGTTCTAGCCACTGGTGAGACGAAGTCCTCCCCACGTCATCACCATTTCTCATTTTGCGATGCCACAATCCATCTCGCTCTTGCACATGAGCTGATCTCATCACGCCATCGCCACGGTGATCCATCTGAGCATGCTCTCTGCTTTGAATGACTCACATTCCATCACCAGGATTGTGTCCTGCTCAAGCTAACTTACATTCCTTACAGGTTAATATGACGTTCATCACGTGTGTTTCGTTCCTCCTTTATGTGTTCCTCCACTGACCCTCAATTTAAATTCTAAGCAGGCTTTCTTGTGGACTCTTCAGGTTTTTGTCATTATCTACGTTTCTGATCCGTCATGGTTTATATGCAATGATCGACAACTTTATAATTTTTCATTATCAATCCAGCAATCCAAATGCCCTCTGTCCTGCCATCACTAATTTCCCTCGATATACCGTACATATTTGCTGTGTTTCCCAGTTGTGTGCGGCCACTATTGATTTTGTTTAGCAAACTCATTGTACGTGACTTTTGCTTTCTCATAATAATATGATAATGTAGTTAACGTAATCAAAATACAGTTATCAAGCTTTTCCTGCAGTTCATCTATGGGCAAGTTTTTTTTCTATTATGTTGAGTGTTAACTTGCACACGTTTGATACACTTTGGTCAAATTCATCAACGTGTGTGCATATTGATGTGTAACAAAAATATCATTAAGTACTGTATTTGCAGCTACAGTAGAACTCGAAATGATGTATGATGATGTGTTTGTGGCAGGGTGCAGATAGTAGATAAACTAAAGGAATTTATGTTGGGGGAAAAACCCCACCAGCCATTATTTAGTCACTTTTGGATAAAGAATGTGAAATATTCAGCAATGGTTTGACAAAAGCCTGTAATTCTTAATTTAATAAATGAGAAACAAAAACATTTCTGAAGCTTAATAGCATTAACACGACACTTGTCTTCGAGCCCAAGCTGCAGTGTTGATAAAATCCTTGGAAAGCTGAGATAAATACGCTATTGTCAGGCATATGTAAAGCTGTTTTCACACCCTCTATACACGCATATGTCTTGTCATTCCATCATAAAATAATAGTAATTTGCATTGGAAATAAATTCATGGTGAAATATTTCATTTCATATTGGCATTTCAGTAGAATTGTGCTGCACTGTGGTTAGAGAAAAAAATTATGAATATTTTATGCATACCAAAGCCATAAATAACATGCAGAAGTGGTTTAACGTGTTAAAATGTAAAAAAAAAACATGCGAACATGTGTTGTACAACTGGTGTACTAATTATGAAATGTGTCATTTATAGCAGCACATTTAAGATGTAATATAAATTTAAATAGTTTTATGATCCATATATATAAAAGAGTGTTAAGCATTTTCAGCATAAAAATAATGTAGTCAGCTAACTTAAAAAAAATTCACAGCATTCAACATAATGTGCATGTATACTACACTGCTACATTAACTATTCATGCATGCATTCATCTTTTTAATAATGGCCTCATTTCTTTCCACATCTGCATTCATAAAAAGAAGATGTCATGAAAAAGACGCCACGAACCCGACCACAAATATTAATGTGCAGTACTTTTCTGTCCAAATGTAGAGGCACCAGTGCAGGAACCTCAATGGATTGACCTAATCCTGCATAGTCCACAAATACAGGCATTCCTGACTTCAACAAAATCAGAGCCTTGTTTGTGCAAAGGAAACCGAGCTCAGACCAAGATTCTGCGACGAAGGTCATCTCGGCATCGAGGCGAAACCCGGAAGGCCATCCTGCCCCAAGGTCTCTCTCACCCGCAGGAAGCTGAGGTCTTTGTCGGGCCCAATGTTGGTGATCTCGAGGTTTCCCAGCACGACCTCACAGTGCTCGTAGATCTTGCGCAGTGTCTGGTACTGAAGCTCGCGCGTGGCACTTGCGCTGAGCTTGTTCTCCGTTCCGCTGCACACTGCCGGCAAACGATAGCAAGCACTGCCATGAGCACATGACCTGTGAACCTGCGTACTTACACAAAGTGCTAGATTTTTTTTTATATTCGCTTGACATATTGTAAAAAAATATATGTAGGTGAAAACAAATTACAAGTGACATATTATGCCCAATATACGTTTGACAAAACATAATGTTCTGCCCTTGATCTGCTCAAAAAGTTTTCTGCTAAATTGGTATTTTTATCATCACATTTGCTTGTGTGTCATCACCACAAAAGCACATTTGTATTTTTTTTTATTTAAACTGCTATCGCCCCGAATGCTGAATTTTTTTTAACTATAAAAATCCCACTGCGAGCTATCGGGGCTTTGTGAATAGTTCATAGCAAGCCTACTTTTTTTGTTTACCATCCATGTACCACCCATGGGTTCTGAATTACACCACATCATTGAGTTGCTCTTGATGCCCTCCAAGCAGAAATATACGTTTTAGATGTCTTATTTCTGCATAGAATGCATTGCTATTTATTATATACAACAATAACATTAATGATGTTTTTTATTTGCATTACAATTTTTTACATTTTTTTTTAATCCCATATGGTTCTGTACCATGATTTGAGCGTTATAATTTTGTAAAAAAGAAATTGTAAAGCAAGATAAGATACATAATAGATTGCGATCTAACCCAAAAAAACCTCATGGAGTCTATTGGTTGTGAAAGCCTACGTGTTAAAGATAAAATAATAAAATAATTCAGTATTCTTCATGCTTAGTGGAAACTATGTATGAGATTAGTTCTGAAGACGTGTGAAGAGAAAAGAACATTCTGCCTTCAGGCTGAAGCATGTTATGGTTAATATGAGTTATTAACGACAGTGATTTAGCAAGATAAAATCCCCATTACAAGTAGAACTCTCAAAGTTATTATGGCCACAGCATGTTGGCTTTTAAGTGTTTGTAAAGGGTTTCAAGCAGATCTAGACCTAAGGGAAGATTTCTTTGTATTCATATATAATAAAAACCAAATAAACTGCAGCAGTTTCAGTTTTAGTTTTTCAGTTTATTTATTTTGGTATAGCCCTGTGAGCCATTCGGCTCTTGAATCGGGTGCAACCACAACAAACAAAAAACAAAAACACGAAAAACATCTTAAAGTGACTATGTGACTATGCAAACAGAAAATCCATGGAAAAAAACAGCAAAATATTCCTGAAAAAAGCACCGTACACCAACGCTGTGTGCAAAAAATCCCAGTGGGATGCAAGTCAAACAACAACAACCACAAGAAAACTTAGATTAAGGCCATCAGTCTAACTCCGTACTACAACAAAACAAACATGTCCAACCCAAAAAAACTTTTCGAAATCACCAATAAATAAAGCTATAATTGCAATTAGCATTAAAACGTAAAAACACATTTGCACGCTGCCCAGAATTGCATACACTACCATGACTTTATGCAGATGTGATATTTAATGTATATTCTCCAACACGTCGACTCAATTTCTTAAATTCCCTGTGCCACAAGGAAGTCACCAAACACAACCAACAGCTGTCAACAACTGCAAACGGAGCATGCCTGCAAACTACTTGGATGTGCAACACTATATGACACCCCCTTGGCAAGCCGTCCTATCTCGTGAGGCAGGGTAACCTTGACGCCAATAAATACAGAGTGAAAAGTGATGCCAGCAACAATGTTTTGGAAACAATACCTCTATGGGTGGGGGTATTTTGGTCACGTCCTTGTGCACATTCTTTTTATTTATTTTTTTCCCCACGCCGTGTAATAACTCGAGTAATCGTATGTATCTGTAGGAATCAATTATTATTTTGTTGGAAGGACAGATCACTTTTGGTATCAGGTTGTGTTATTCTGAAAGAAATATTACTCAATTGCACGGCTGAAAAGCCATTTCCCAACTTACACGCCTTTCGCACAGCACAAAATGGGGTCATTATTATAAATGTTACGACTTCAGGTTTATATGTTTTTGTTCAACCGGTAAGAATGCTAGAGCGCCAATTCTCATATTGCTCATGGTGAAGTGCATGTTTAATGTTCACTCCAATAAGTGGACATTCACTGCAACAGCAGTACCGACTGTGCGTCATCTCCAAAGCCTGCATTCTCTAGCGCCATATTGAATGCTCTCTTGTATATCGACTGCGCGAGTAATTTTGCAAGGAATTCTTCCTGTTAAGCCGCATTCGTCATTGTGAATATAACCGACATAGACGCAAGCATGTGCCGTCCTAAAAAACGGTGAAATGCAAGCTGCAAGAATTGCATTGTATCCAAGGGTACGGCACAAAAAAGAAGAAAAAAATAGCACAGACCACCATGGGACTGACTCCCCAGTCTGGCTGATGTATAGCGACAGCTTAGACACAGCTCTATATCGCAAAGTAATTTCATTTCAAACTAACATGAAAAACTGCTCTAACAGCTTCAATAAAAATGACTGGCCCCCCCTTTAGCTTGGACTCGGCATGAAAGATCATGCTGACTAATAAGTCATCGCTGCAAATGCACTGTCATGTAACGCACAAGCTAGGATTTTTTTATCATGTGAATGTGGAAGAAGATTTGTGGTAGCTTTCACCCCCCCCCCCCCCCCATGTGCTGATAGCTCATTGTCAGGATTTTTTCTGCCTCACCCCCTTTTTAAGTAACCTGCTAAATTGTCTCCAAGGTTGGCTTAATGGAGGCAGACGACCTCAGTATAGGCACATTAATTATTTGACCTCACCTCAAGGTTTCTGGTGACATCTGGAAAAACTTATAGCGTCGGCTCATGAGAAGATTGGCAGAACAATAATTTATTTAGTATGACGCTGTTTCGAGTTAGCATGGGTTGAATAGGAAGGGAAAAAAAAACAGCTTACTGTCATGTTCATGACAAATAATGGAATACTTGCTTCATTTAAAACAAATATTAACAATAATGGTGAATACCTCAACATCTGCAAAGTTTGTATAAGACATGTGGTTTTATGATAAGCCAAGAGATTACTATGGCTGCACCAATGTCTGATACATATTCATACGTGTATACACATATATGTAGTGTAACTTAGTACATGTACCTTGACCAGACCAAGCCTACAATGCACATACTTTATGCATTTTGAGATATTAAGTCAGAGGTGAGTAATTGAGAACATGTCAAGTAAAAGTTTTTAAACAGTGTGCATAAGTGAGTCTGTGACCGTAAAACGCCATCTAAATTTGGCAGCAATGCTCTTGGTACACAAGTGATATAATAATAGCACGGGCAGAGCAAGATACGGTTTCAAATGCATGTATCACTGGAGCTGCTTTGTGATCTCTCTGGAGACCGCATGAATCACATTGAGGTAACTGTGTGTATGACAGAATTAGAATGGTAGCCTTAACCCACACATCTGGAACATATTTACTTCCATTGACGCATATGCATGTCCTGAAATAAATGAATGTAAATATGGATAACAGTAAAATTACATATTTTGTGATTCGATAATATCTTGTTATAAAGCGTGCGAAACACTGACCTCTGCATTCACATTGTAAAATAACCCAAACATTTTGGGTTTTTAAATAATGCTCTACGAGTGTTTGTTAAAATATCGCATAGTCCAGCTTCTGGGTAGTTATAAATAGCACAAATAAAACAAATAGCGAATCGAAATGCATTCCCGAACGAAATAATGCAGTAAAAATGAGAATGTAATTACAGAGAAGCATCACACTGCAACGAGTATAAGTAAACTGCACTAATTACCAGTAAATTATGTATGGAGACGAACTGCATAATTAAAATAATACCAAATAATATCCGGTGCTTGCCGGGGTGCTGAGGGTAAGGGGTCCCTGCAGCGGGATGAGGTGGCAGTAAAACTCGGCGGGGTTTGCACATGGACGAGCATAATGGATGCAGTAAAACACTTCAGACACCTTTATGGGGCTCAGCTGCCTCCACGGCATTATAAGTAAATCTGTTATTGATTCTGAGACTTATTTAACACAGCAGTACAAACTGTCTTGTACCGCTAATAAAGACACCTGTACATTATTGCACCTGCGCAGCTCGCTGTAACCGTGCTTCCAGCATCCAATCACCCGAGGCATTTTGGGAAGGAGAGAGGGGGGTGGATTTCAAGACGGTGTCTGCATTCTTAAACGAAACGTGCAGCGCGTTTTTAATGAAAGCTTCGTTACAGGAGAAATGCTAAGTAAAAGTTCAATCGGCCTGAAAACCCCACATTTTGACAACGGTTTCCAGCATTGGCACTGATTTGCTTAAGCCATGCAACGAACATAAATGGTGTGCACTTATTGTTTTGCATTTTAGAATAACGAGTACAAGTAAACTTCACTTGTGCATGTACTGCTTAATATAGACCAAGCCACGGTGTTTAGAGTATTTGGCTGCTATACATTTCCACATGATAAGCCACTTCGTTGAGCTATCATTCATGGCCAGGTGGCTTCTGAAAAAGAGCTACATCGCTCAGTTGGCCTCACATGGGATTGTTTGACCATACTTCACCACATTCCTCGGTATGGGTTGGTGAAGGGGCAAAAGGGACATGCAGGATCAGTTCAGATACAATTTGCCACTGATGTTGACCCTGATCAAACCTTGGTCACCAGGTTCATCACGCAATGTGCTTACAACTGAACCACAAGACCCACACTGTATAAACTAATGCCACTTAATTCTCTATTATGCTTGGATTGTAATTATATCTGCTTAAACAAATGTTAAATAATAATTGCAATCATATCATACTCCAATGGCCTGTCAGGTCAATCCAGATTCATTGGTAAGTTAAATGTTGGTAATTGATACTACAGTCATCTGTTTGGCCAGAATAGTCGTAGAGCTGGGCCTCTTTCCAAAACGTTACATCATCGCACACTTTTGGAGCGTTTTAGGCAAGTCAAAATCGTGCTTTCACCAGAAACTCAAGCTGCTTTGTGCCAAAATATCATGTGTATGGCTCATACAACCACGCGGCACTCTCACTCACGACAACCCTACTTGCACTGGAACTGCAAAAATTTATTTTGAAATGCAATTTTTAAAATGAATGTTGCTCAAAAGCCAAGATCATTTTAATCATACAGATAACAAGAAATGATCTACCTCATTAAGTCAGGTTTTTATTATTGAATTGTTTGATATTTGTCTTCATGATAATTTTTATAACTATATTATTCTTAGCATTTGGGAAAGTATATGTATTTTTCTTTCATTGGCATAATTTTTTTACTATACCCTCTACATGTGTTGGAATGAAATATTTCATGCATAAGTAAATACAAAATTGTTCAATACTTATACGGTATTAAACGCAAATTTTTATTCAGCATTTTAGACAAAAACAGGAAAACACTTTAATGAGGGTAAACTTACACAAATAGGGGTAATTGAAGAGGTGGAATAACAAACACAAAAATTAATTGATGCAAAGAGAGGACAGGTTTGCGAGAGACTGATAGTTACATCAGCTGGATTAATTACCAACCGTTTCTAGCTTTTTTGAGAGCGCTGTTTGATGCCGAGTTATCATTTGTGGCTCATCGTCTTTCTCCATTGAAATTGTGCGCTACAAGCCTCAAACAAATGCACCGGGACGTCTCTTAATTTTATCCAGGTTAGCACTGTGTTTCTCGCCAGGAACTCGACGGGTTGCTGCACGTACTGCACACCTTTGAAGTACTTTCACCAAGAACTGTGATCTAGGCGATGTTTTGGAATACTCTGCATTGGTTATTGCTTGATCCAGAGATCACAGGTGGCCGTATTTCTCACGAAACGATGCCCAGGTCAGAGCACCGTGCCAGCACTGCTAAAATATCTGATTTCAGCTCTGAGTGTGCAAGCAAAGTAACGCACTCTCATTCATAGCGAGTTGCATGACCTCAACCTAGTCACCAATGACTGCACAAATACGATGTTAGTTCCACTTAATTTGGCTAAATCCAGAAGAGAAATTAAACACATTGGACGTGTTATAAAAACAAAGGACAAGCCTCCAAGGTTTGTTTAAAAAAAACTCCCATAATAAGAAACGGTATTTGCCATAGATCTTAAAATAAGCATCTTTACCTCAGATATTTTGAAATACCTAGCTATAAAAAGAAACCCGTTTTGTCTCCAAAGTTAGGTAGGTGCCACATAAATGATTACAGTATTACCATTCAAAATGTAAAAGTTGGTTACTTTATACAGTAACTTGAAATATAGGCATATGTTAGGTATATGTGTGCGCATATGCTGCATGCATGTGAAAACTAAAGAAAATATAGCATCCCTGACACAGACGTTGATGGAAATATGGAATGTAAAAATATAGGTTACTTCTACTGTAATTGTGATCAGTCATGTGACGTTACATTTACAATGTAAATTAATTTAATGTTATATTCCAAGTTGTTACAGCCCCGCAATGTACATATACTATTCTGTAAAACTAAGTCGCTAATAAGAATGTCTCCTCTGATAATATATTTGATTCTTTTTGTTTAGTATTGAAATGACAATTATCAATTATAGTAGAAATTTGTTAAACTAATTATAGTTATAGAAACTGTTAATTTCCACATATTGCAATGAGTTACACAGTTACATATTAATAAAAAGTGCAAGGCAACCATGGGATTGATGAACACATCCTGATGGCTCATAAGGTCATTATCAAAATAATATAAGCATATACAATACAGTTACTCTTACATTAATATAATAGCATGCACTTGCATTGGTGTTGGACAGATTATGCTTTGAAAATGTATATTCTGGAGAGAAGACAGTTTATAAAATAATAACACCATGGTTAATTTATTGATGAAAAATGTATATATTTATACTACAGAATTCCAATTGAGTATTTTTTCACCTAATAGATACCACTGTTCGTACGACTCACAATTCATTATGGCAAGATATGCAGCTCGGTGACTGCTATGTAAGGTGGCGTGTGTTCTTATAGCAAAGTGAACAGCATTGTGACGGTGCAACTTAATAAAAAAAATAGTACCAAGGCTCCCACTATCTTTTTTTCTGTACATGTCATTAGAGAAAGGGGCATTAGCATCGCACAATGAACACGTGGCTTCAGGCCAAATCGTGCCCAGCAAGAGCTCATCATCATTATAATTTATTTTCTAACAATAATTATTACACTTGGGCTGTACATTGTGAGAGCTATCTAAATGGAGTCGAGCTGGTTGTGTTGAGCAGGTGGCCAGCTGCAGGCCATGCAAGAACTGCCACAGTGTGCTCTGGGAAAGCAACACAGGGCCATTTGGTGGCTAATTATTTTAGGCATCTGGATAAACAGCCAGCTGGGTAAAGAGTTGATCCCAGCAGGATATAAGCATGCAGCCTGCCAATCCCAAATTAAATGGTGTGCTCCATTGATGGGCCTTGACACAGCTTGGAAGACATGCATACGCTCATAAATCAACGGCAGAGTTAAAATTTGCACTGTTGAAAAAAATTCGGGACGAAAACAATAACAGTGAAATAAAAATGTAAATATCCTATTTATATCACCCCGTTAAAATATTTATGAAACGTAGTTACATTAAACGATACAATGGTTTGCTGGCATCCTTGGAAAATATAACAGATATTGTATACGAAATAAGGGCATTATTTTGCATTATATGTACACAATCTATGCATATGCGAGTTTAAACTAAGTGCTCCACTGCAGTGTGTTTAACAGTGGCACAGGCAGAACGATGATTAAACATTAAAAAGCTCGTAGGATAGAAAACACTTTGTTTAAAGCGCTTTAATTATTCCGTGTTTTAGCTGAAGCCTGGATCAATGTCTCTCAGGAGAATGTATGAATCCCTAAGGAGAAAAAAGGCAGAGAAGCAAGTCCAGCAATGGGCCATATGCACGAGTGTCGTCGAGTGGAGGGAGCGCGCTCTTGGTTGTTGATGTACACGCAGAAGACTGGCAGCTCCGAGCCCCCGCAGGGCCCACCAGGGGGCGATCATAGGACTAGAGCCAGCTGCCACATCCGCAACAAATGCTTTTTTACTCCCCATTAGGCAGGCCTGCCGTCAAACATTAGCATTAACACATTGGAGCCATGTAATTCAAATACGTTTCCCAACGTGAATTATGGAGATAGTGTTTTTTTTTTACTTTCTTCATGTCAATAAACGAAATGATATGACATTCGTGAAATTACGATATTCGATTTA
Source organism: Petromyzon marinus (assembly GCF_048934315.1). Lineage (NCBI taxonomy): Eukaryota > Metazoa > Chordata > Hyperoartia > Petromyzontiformes > Petromyzontidae > Petromyzon > Petromyzon marinus. The sequence goes on along the minus strand of NC_133668.1, from coordinate 24,111,559 downwards.
CGCATGCACACAGTTTTACATTTCTGCTGACCAGATGGTGTTTGACGTTATGTCTTTCATAGGCTGTAAGACCACGTTTCAATGCGTCTCTTTTGCAAGTAAGTAAAATAAATAATGTTTGAAGATAATTGTTCATGGTTATGGAGACAATGACATAGATGGGGGTGGTAGGGGTGTCGGAGTTATTGGTTTTCGCTGACAGCAGACAGCAGATAATGCGAGGTTGGAGGTGGAAATAATTAAAACAATGTGAAATTTGGGAAATTTATGGTAATTCATTTTAAATCGGGCGTAGAAATGACATCAATTCCTCTACCCCTGCTATAGGAACGATCACACTGGCACAGGTGGTAGTACTTCATAGTACGTAACACTTCATCTCACAACCGGCGGCGCCACGGTGGTGAGATGTTAACTCTCTCGCCCGGTATACAGGAGGCTCGTCGATTTGATCCCGATCCTGACGCCTGCTGTACATTTGGAGTTTCCATGTGCTCCCCGTGGTCACGTAGATTTTTCTTCGGATCCTCCAGTTTTTTCCCTCCACCTTTAGAAGCATATGCTTAAAATATTTGCCTGACATAAATTTCCACTTGATGATAAGCCATAGTAGAGGTTTTTGGGTTAGATCGCGTAAATATATAAATGTGTCGTTAAAACCCACCACCACCCGACACGGCCAACTAGTAAGGGTTGTCACGTAAACAGAACATTGCAATTTCATCACTAGTACAGCACACCGGTGTGTTGGAGAGCCAAGCTACAACATTTACAATCTGAGTACGCCGTTTCGCCAGTAATTACAACTAGAATTAAAACTAGCTTCATCAGGCGACATCCAGATTTGTGGAGAAGTCTGTGTCGTTCCTTATATAGAGGCGTGCTATACTAGTGACGAATTGGCATGTTCTGTTTATGTGACAACCCTTACTAGTTCGCTGTGTCGGGTTTTAACGACACATTTATATATTTACGCAATCTAACCCAAAAACCTCTGTTATGGATGATATTGGTCGTGAAAGCCTACATGTTAAACTGATGATAAGCCACTTCTTGGGCTATCATTTGTGGCGAGGTCGCTTCTGAAAATGATATATATATAGCTCAGTCAGCCTAACCTGGTAAAAATAAAAAAAAAAATTGTTTAGTTAAATTTTGGAATGGAATTATGTATGCTGGCACTTTGCTTTGCCCAACTCCAAGTGGCTTGCTTAACTTTTCTCTATTTTACTTATTGCATTTTCTTAGTTCTTTCGGTAAAGTCACGTTGAAGGGAAACAATAAAATAATAAAATATATATAAAACAACGTGACTTACTGCAGTCACGAAAGCTTTAAATCAAAATTTATTGCATTTTGTTGATGTAACTTTGCCGACACACCCCTACAGGACATCAGTTAAAAATAGTTTATATCTAATCAGATTTCTCCAGTATAAAAGGATTCTGATTCTGAACATTTGTCCTGGAAAGGTCTAAATTTCACAAAATATACAGATGAAGGCTGCAAAATTGCTTTAATCAACTTTGCATCAAACTGAGGAGGGTAGATATGTAATTTCTTCAAAGCGTGCAAAAATGCTCCACACTACTGTGATAGGTTTCAGACTGGTATCTAACCAGCTGGCTCCCAATCTCACCCCACTTGGCAGCACACCTCTTAACAATAGTGTATCAAGTAGAATATGAAGCCGACCCATTGTTACAATATACGAATGCAAGCATGCATGATTATAATGCATATGAAATTTACATGTCAATTATAATCAATTAGCAATCTTGATCGCGATGTACCATAAATTAGTGGAGATTATGCATATTTTGCTATGCAAGTGGCTACATGTGCTGTCATGGGACGGCTGCACACAGCTGTGTAGCAGGAGAAGAGATGCTCGCAGCTGAGCAGCAGGAATATCTCACCTCCAGCTCTGGGTATAATGCCCCCAGGCCCCCTATCCTGCAAGGTCTGGTCTTAATTGAATATGGCAGCAGAAAACAAGGTGCATAATGAGGATCTCATTAACATATTTAAACATGTTAAGCTTTGTCGGATTAGAAGCGATATTAGCGAAGCTGCAACTGTATTTAAACCAGTCTGAAACCTACCACAGTAGTGTAGAGCATTTTTGCACGAATTCTATTTTTTTAAATAGCTTTGAAGAAATTACATATCTACCCTCCTCAGTTTGATGCAAAGTTGATTAAAGCAATTTTTTACAGGAGGAAACAAATACATGATTCAAAGGAATTATCCTAATACTGGTAAATAGCTGATTAACGTGATCATTTATTGAGTTAACTATTACATGTGACTCTTATATAACTCAGCGGAGATTGTAAAAGGGCTTTCCATTCACATTATTCTCAAATTGATGTATTCATATATTGTAGTTTACTGGTCTTCGTTTTCAAACACCAGACAGAGCAAAGCGACACGCACGACCACCACCAGCTAAGCACCAAGACAACACAGAGTCTCCAAGAGCAACAACGTTATATTCTTAGTTTTTTCGGTAAAGTCACGTTGAAGAGAAACAACAAAATAACAAAATATATATAAAACAATAATTTTGTTATTTTGTTGTTTCTCTTCAACGTGACTTTACCGAAAAAACTAAGAATATGAATTACTGCAGTCACGAAAGCTTTAAATCAAAAGCAACAACGTTGTTAAATATGAGGAACAACGTACAGAGCATGTCACCCAGATGGATGTATGTACGTTCACTATCGGCACTCCAGCATGCTGTCAAGTGAAGGACAAGTTTTTGGTTTCTTGGAGGTGGGAATGGTGTATTTACAAATTTCAAGGGAAGCAAATATATGCAGTTATGTCTTAGCGTATGTTAAGCACACAGGCTTGTGGTTGTGACACAATTAAATTTGCCAATTCCGACAGCATGCGAATAATCAGCTCTAAAGATCAGCACTTGAATCCAGTGCAAGCAAAGGGATTTCCTATACCGTACTAAATAGAAAACTATTAACAGGGTTTTTCTGTACATTTTGCTTTGCATTCAGCAGTGCTCTGTTACATACGTTCATCAATGAATGTGTCCTGGTTTAGCTGCTTGACCCTTGTATTGTTGCTGAAATCTCTATTGTATTCCATGCCTGTGATTTAAATGCACTTTCAGTTTTGCACTGCCCATGATGTCATCATCACACCACCAGCTGAATTTCTGGCTCTGCCGTGTGCCAACATTTTTCTATTTATAGCGCCTTGGACTTTTCATGCATTATGCTTGTGGATTCATGTCTGGCAAGCCTCCTCACATGCCAAGGATCAAGCAGCTGGGATCTGGTTTGAGCAATTGCACACCACTTCGCTGTCTACCACTATCAGTGTTTTCAGTTCCAATGACAAACAACACACCAAATAATATACCATTATCAAACTATCACTGCTTAATGGAAAGACACTTGCATCGTAACGCTTATCAAACAGTAACCACAACAATAACCATTATCGTGTGACTATGTACTGACTTGAGATAGGCCAATGATATGCCTGCATGTAAAAGGGCACTTTCTTAACAACAGGTGACATTTACAGAAGCAATCCCAGCTTTACACTGTGGCAGCAGAATTAAGTTTCCATGAATGCTGAGGGTATTCAAGGATTGCTCTATTCACTTCACTGGAATGTATTCCTGAAGCTGTGAAGCTATTTAGGGCATGCCCTATTCACTTCATTGGAATCTCTCACTCTCTTGTGTAGCAACAAGATCCATTGCACACATTTCTTTACTGAAATAAGAATGATGACATTAAAGGAAAGGTCTGCAGTGGAGTAAATCATCAAGGGTGACCATTAGGTTTGCTAAAGGGTCATAGCAATGACAGTAGCTGCTGTTTGAATTATAAAAACCACACGCTCTAAAATTAGTCTACGCAAATATTTGTGATGCTCATTTTATGCCAAATACCTAGATGTGCAGCGTTGGCTTAGATCAGAATCAGATAAAATGATCAGACCGACCGTGCGTGGAATGTAAAGTAACCTCAGATGATGGCATCTGATCATCCAATTCGATTCGAAGCATTATAAAAAGAAATTCAGAATTGAAATCTAAAAATCATTGTTTCTCAGTATATATAAAGCACGTGTGTTGCATGAACGCTTGATTGCCAGCAATGTGAAGCATAAAGGATTATACAATCCCTGTTGAGGTACACATGTTACATACTGTATCTGCATCTGAGGCATGACATATACAGTATAATGTATATTGTTTAACAAATTAAAACATTAATGTCCAGATTTATTATCATCAGCCATCTACTTCTGGGTAAAGGCCTTCTGAAGTTGCCACTATCTTTCATTTCGATTATTCTGCACATAATGATCGTGAGAGACTTGTACACATGCGATAAAAAAACGCCTAATGGGTCTGTATTTTTCAAGTCACTTTGTCACTTTTTAATTTAATTATTGAGACGTAATTTATCTGCAAACATTTAGTAAATAGGTATGCAAGTAGCACCAAGTGTGAAATCTTACACTTCTTCCTCTTCGTCTAAAAAAACTGGTTGACCCCTGAGATTTATGCATTTGCTTCTGTAGATTTCTGCGTAAAATCCTTCCACTAACGTTAATATTACATCTCCATCTTGCATTTTGCTTCCATCTCTGTCCCTAAGGAATACTATTTGTTTGTGAATTACCAATTGCCAACCTCTTTTTTGCTGCTTTATTAGCCCCATCATGCCTTGAATCTTGTGTTATGTTCTCTGATTACATTTCTCAATATTATTCTCATACTTTTTACAGACTTTTCTGTATTAAATATTTTATTTTGCAACTCCGTTATTGTATATGTTATATGTTTGCTCTACAAAATATGTATGCATGGTAAAGCTAAAGCAAATTACAGGCGAAAACAACCTATATAACTCTCTTGCCACGGCAGCTCTCTCGCCTACTTCAGCATTTTTTCTTGCTGTGGTTGTTCCACCTGATGAAGATTGCTTGTGTTGCGATTGAAACGTCGCGATTTGTTTTATTTTATTTTGTACCTACGTGACTTTACCGGAAGAACCAAAGAGAATTAAAACAATATAGTTCACAAAAATATATAGCTCAGTATAATAATAAAAACAATTAAAAAAATCTAGCTCAGGAGATAATAAATCAATCTGGATTTGAAGCTTTCGTGACTGCAGGAATCCATACTCTTTGGTTTTTTCGGTAAAGTCACGTAGGTAGAAAATAATAGATCACGACGTTTTGCTCGCAACACAAGCGACCTTCATCAGGTGGGACAATCACAGCAGAGAAACTGCCTGTTTCAGCAGAGAAACTGCCTGTTTCAGCAGAGAAACTGCCTGTTTCAGCAGAGAAACTGCCTGTTTCAGCAGAGAAACTACCTGTTTCAGCAGAGAAACTGCCTGTTTCAGCAGAGAAACTGCCTGTTTCAGCAGAGAAACTGCCTGTTTCAGCAGAGAAACTGCCTGTTTCAGCAGAGAAACTACCTGTTTCAGCAGAGAAACTGCCTGTTTCAGCAAACTGCCTGTTTCAGCAGAGAAACTGCCTGTTTCAGCAGAGAAACTACCTGTTTCAGCAGAGAAACTACCTGTTTCAGCAGAGAAACTGCCTGTTTCAGCAGATAAACTGCCTGTTTCAGCAGAGAAACTGCCTGTTTCAGCAGAGAAAACTGCCTGTTTCAGCAGAGAAACTGCCTGTTTCAGCAGTATCCCTGCTGTGGTTGTTCCACCTGAAGACGGTCACTTGTGTTGCGATCGAAACGTCGTGATATATTATTTTCTACCTACGTGACTTGACCGAAATAACCAAAGAGATAATACATCGTGAAATCTAGGTCAAGATATTTCAGACTAACTCAAAGCAAAAGATGCAAATGCCTAGAGGAGCAAAATTATTAAATGAATGTCACAAAGTATTCAATAAATAGATCACTTTATTATGGTGTGTCTCTCCTGTCATTTTGAAAATATGAACCTTGTCTTTCATTATTGAATAGGTGGCATCGGACACTGGAGGATATATAGTGTCCCGACAAACATATTTATCATTAAATATTTACTTTGTAAGAGTAAACAAAAAGCTGATAAAGTACCATTCCACTTTATAACTCGATAAATTAAGCCTTATCGCGATATATTTTTATTGCTGACTGAAAGGATTTGAGGAATCATTGATTGACCCAATCAGCTTCGATTGTACCCAATTTTGACAGGCCCCATTTCCCTAGAACCAAGCACTGCTACAAAACATTTAACTGACATACTTTTTTTAAATCAAAATATATTTTCTAAATCTAAGAACAGTTTATGGAATCAGTCTTGATTCAAGTATCCAGTGTACCCTACAAAAGTAATCCACTTTTTCTTCTTTGGTTCTTTCGGTAAAGTCACGTAGAATGAGAATAAAATAATAAAATAAAATAAGACAATAAAATTCTCACGACGTTTCGGCCACAACAAAAGTAGCCTTCTTCAGGTGAAAGAACAGAACTGTCGGGACGATATTGAAGCTCTGTCGTCCCGACAGTTCTGTTCTTTCACCTGAAGAAGGCTACTTGTGTTGTGGCCGAAACGTCGTGAGAATTTTATTGTCTTTTTTTATTATTTTATTCTCATTCTACGTGACTTTACCGAAAGAACCAAAGAAGATGAATCCTTGCAGTCACGAAAGCTTTAAATCGAAATTTAATCCACTTTTCTCTCTCCCCGCTGCTCATGATAAAGCCCAAAGACGTGTAGGAAGTGTGGTTGTTGAAACATTGTACACGTAATACTGTACCTCTTGTGCACAGACAGGGGTCATGGAGCATAAACCATCACGCGAACTCCTGTCATCCTCGCAGCGGCTTTTGTCTAACCATCAAACCAAGACAGTCACCGCATCACGCACTTTCCAATGCGCTTCTGCGGCTGTCTGAAATGCTCTTCCTTCCGATATTAGGAAGCCACTGGAGCTATGCACTTTTTAATCTAGATTGAAAACTAATTTCTTTGGAACTGATTTTTGTGTTTGTTGTCCTTACCCTGCACTTCCGATTAGCACGGTTGGCTACATAGGGTTCGAAAGAAGTTCAACGTACACACAGTACATGCCTTACGGCATGATAACAGGTACTATTACTTACTCTGTGGAGTAAGGTAAGCTTAAGGAACATCCCCATTGTGAGTTTTTAATAACTGCTGTCTGGTTCATGCTCGGCTCTAAGGATGGTGGCGTGGCGTGTGCATGCAGGTAAGAAATGGCAAGCTGTATGACCCAAATATCATAATCACAGATCATTTCTTGATGAATCCGTATTGATATGTTTCATAATTGATGTCGCCATCCAACGGTAGTTATGTTTGACTCTTAGCGATGTACGTCCGGGCACGGAACGTAGTGTAGAGTGGTGAGGCGGGGGCGATATATCCACCGCTGACACCTCACTTCACCTAATCCCACTACCCACAAATATACACAAATCTACACATGTTATTTTTTAAACCATATTCAGTACAGGCACACACATTAAAATGTTAAATAAATAATAAATTGCTATGCCATTTGCAAAACTGGAAGAAAAAAACATGAAATTGTAATTAGGTTCAGATTATGCATCTCACTGCACCAAAACACATCTTGTATAAAATTGTGCAAACAAGAGATGTAATTATTATTTATTTAAATTAAGTATACTGCTATTGTTTTGCACGGATTAAGGAAAGACACATACCCACACACAGTCGAAACACTTTTATGCGAGAACAACCAAGACTTTGAACTAAATAATTTCATACCTTCAAGGTGTTGGTGAATAGGTGTTAAGATTTAGCAACAATTTTAATAACTTTAATGATAAAATATAACACGCTGATAATATAATCACACGCAAATTGTTGGCATGATATTTTGCTTTCTCACTTACAGATATGAAATGATAAAGTAATCTGTGACAAGTTATTTAATTTTAACAAAACTAATTTTAATCCACACCACCTATTGCATTATACTTTAAAAACATTAAAATGAAACAAAGCAGCAAGTATTGGCCATTCAATGTAAATACATTTTTCTGAACTTCTGTTTACTAATCTCTCCCAATTGCTGGCACATTGCAGGGCGTTGCTGCTTTGAGTCAAATCTCTGCAGGGAGACAACCTAGTAACACGGCTAAATTTAACAGTGTCGTGCAAAGTGGCCAACGATGTAGCATATCAGTTCCACGAGGCAGAGGGCTTTCCAAGGCAGATGCTGATTATAGCCACCAGCAGCTGATGGCAGGCTGGAGTCCATTGCATGTCATGGGTAGTTTGGCACACACAGTGACATTTGGCATTGCCAGTCAGATTACCCTCCGCACGCACAGTATCCACCACGTACTCACACATGCCTAATTGCACCTCCACCCTAACCCTCTCAGTTCGGCACCTCATCATATACTCCCTTTGCCACTGAACTCTTAAATATCATGGAAACATACTAAATAAAAACAACATTTGAAACTCTAAAAGTCACATAGTATCGTCTCATTCTCAGCCTGAACTCTTTAGATGTGTAATATAAAGCCTCGGGGTTCACAAATTTGCACGTTTTGCTCTTCGGCCAAATACTGAAGACTATATTTAGGTATTGTGAATCCAAACTTGAAGTCAAATAGTTTTATTTAAATGTATATTTTCACTAAACTGGCAAGTTTCAATGTCACTCTCTGTTTGTCTTCGTCTGATTCCTTTTGTCTCCGTCTCCATGTGTCTGTCTCGCCAGCTCTTTGGCTCTGTCTATTCTTCTGTCTCTCTTTTCCCTCTGTATTCCTCCTGTTATTTTGGCTCTCTCTGTATCTCTCTACGCATGTGTGTCATCTGTCTCGTCTTGACTCTCTCTCTCTCTCTCCATCTCTCTCTTTGTGTGACTGTGTTTCTCGTCCTCTCTGACTCCACCTGTCTCTGTCTGCCTTTGTCTTCCTCTCTGTCTAGTTTCTCTATATTGCTATTTTTTGTCTCCCTATCTTTCTTTAGCCCTATTTTCTGTCTCGACTGTCTTTGTCTCTCTCCCTTTGCAGAAAATGTCTGGGTATTTCCGAAAACGTTCTGCAAGTGTTGGCTTGGTCCTAAACCCCGTCCACTTTGTGTAAATATGATGAGTGGTGGCAGAATGGTTCAAATTTTGTACAGAATTGACTGACACATGAATTGGCCAATGTTTATAATTTCATGTGGAATTGGCCATCATTTCAACAAAAGAGTGGCATAATAATGGCCTAAATAGCTAGACGTATCATATATCTTGAGCATAGAAAAACAAAAATGGTTATTTGTTTAATGCATAAGTCTTGCGGTGGGACTGTAGGTTATTATTTTGCCTTTTTGCTTGGGGGTTACGCAATTAACCCACAATGCTGCAGAGGTCAAAAATGATTAATTTCGATATTAAGAATTTGAGAGCATTTAAAATAATGTGCACGAGCACATATATTTATAATGAAGCCGATGTTTATACCAAAACAGTTTCATCTGGTTGCCAACAAAGAATTTGGTTAATTAATATTTTTTAACGTGTGCCTTGGGTTCAGGAGGTGCAGAGGTCAATAACTTAGGCAGCCCTCAACCCCCAGGCCATTCTCAGCAGGTTGTTAATAAATAAGCATCCTTTCTGCCTTTGACAATTCAACATTTAATCCAAAGTTTACCATTCAAGCTAAATCCTTTATATATATAACATATAACAATGTTTAATGAGTGGTTCAGTGGCTTAAATGACCCTGAAGTGTTTGTAACAATGAAAACTGTTTTTTATTCATTGATATTTGCAATATTGCACTGGATAATAAAAAAAAAACATGAAGAGGTAGACATTGATGTGCAAAATAAGTATATATTTTTTCTGTGATGTAAAATAACCACTCCAACAGAATACTGTACATGAAAATTCTGATTGAATCTCTAAATTGCCATCTTATAAATAGGTGGGAGCACAGCGCACTCAGGTTCTTCACTCTCCGGGAAGGAGTACTCATGTGTGAAATGGGCAAAAATCTCCTTAAAAAATTCTCATTAAAGGGGTAAATACTGTTAAGGGCACCGCCTCAAACAAACAAAAAATCTCAAGTGTAACAAGCAAGAGCAGAGAACAGATTTTGTAATGAAAAAAGTAATATCTGCTTCATGTATATTTCTCCTTTTTCTGTGTTGCTCACCAACATCAAACAACCCCTGCAGCAGAACGTGGAGTGCTCATCACAGCAATGACAGAAACTGTCTGGCTTCAACAAATGTTATTCTCTTAACCATATCCTGCCAGCTGTCACAGACGAATAAATAGAATGCCTGATGAACACGGCAGGAAAACTCCATTCCTTCATTCCGTTACACAGCTCAGTCAGCAATTAGTTGGAATGCTTTTGTTGACAGACAAGGTACGACAATGCCAAGTTGGTACTGTTATTCGAAGAGTCTTGTGCTTTTTATGCTTCCACACTCTCTTTTTTGTCCAAGTGATGCCAATCAAGAAGTGACAATTGAAGAGCGGAACTGCTTTATTCCCCGTGCTCCGAGACACAAGTCGTCATTGAATTGCAGAGCTATGGAACACAATCAGAGAAAAACAGGATGCCTCTTTATATCCAATCATCTTTTTTCCACATCTCCCTCTAAAATCTCACCTTTCATGGTCAAGAAAAAAGACGCTCACTTTTTTGTACGTTACAATCTTTAAGAGTCAAAGGTATCAATGTATACTGTACATTTCAAAACTTCAAAGCATGATTTAAAGCCTCTCAGTCACTTGTGATACTGGCCCTCATTTGTATTTTTTTGGGCAGCCATCAAATATGGATTTGGGTCCAACTATTTCCATCCTCTGTAGATGCATGCCCACATGTGTTACACCACTAATCCCATATGGACATGTAGACCATTGAGCTATGAAAGGATTTCCTTTAAAAACAATTGGGGAGAAGATTTTTTTCGTTGCATTCACATCCCTCGTCTACTATTGCCATTTTTTTTGGTAAAACCTTTTTAAATCAGACCCCCGTATTAAAGGAATTTGAAAACAAGGCCATCATTAGACTGCGCTCTCCTTCGGTATTCACATCAGCGAGTGGTTCATGACTTATGTCTTCTGAATAATTTCTCTGAGTTGACCTTCACTTCGTTAAGTTAAAAGGCAAATTGTATGACTTAACATTTTGTGTTTTTTGTGTATTGGTGACTGGATGAAGACGATTACTGTTTTACCTTATTTTACCCTTGACAATGTTGTTTATTCATGAGTGGCTACCCATGTTCGAACCCAGGATAGGTGGCGCCTGCTCAATGCTCCGACTATATTCCCCGAGCCACTTGATTTAAAAGAGATAACATTTTTGTGTAATCATTGGGGACAAGGCTGCTACCATAAACTCTGTTCCTTATGGTAACTTGGTTTTATTTCTGGTGGGAGCTTGTGGTTAGAATCATTAGTCATTACATATGTTCCCGTGATGAAAATAATTTATAACTACTATGAAGGGCAAAGTACATGAAAAGTAGCTGTAAAGCAAACTTTCAATTCAGTATTAATTTGGAATACTTAAGTAGTTTAACGATTTTACTTTCACTTCACTGCTGATTAAAAAGTTCTAAGTATTGTTCTGTTTAATTTTTATTTGCCGAGCCTATGCACAAATTCTATGATAGGACTGCATAATTTGCAATTACATAGAGTGACTTTCAAACTTCATGTGCACTCCATTACCACTGAACCAATTTCAAAACATAATTGATCTATTGCGACGTATGGTCTTGCAAAAAATTGCCTCCATTAAGGTTATGTGTGTGTGTGCTCTTGTTGCACCATGCAGTAGAAGCATGGTGTAGCAAGTGACAGTGCAGGAATGTAGTAATGAGAACTTGGCCAACACCAGTGATAGGTAAAACATCCCTTTGTCTACTTACTACAGCTCACTTTCACTGGGGTGATCTGTCTATCTTTCACGAGCAAACACCACAGCTTGAAAACACATTATTGGTTAATATGACTTGTAGAATTGCTTCTTTTGAAATGCACACTATTTGAAGAAGACACTTTAAACAGACATCTGCTCCAAACTTCTGGTGCCAGTTGTGTGAAAGCAAGTTGCATTTATATAATGGTGTGTTAGAAATAAGTGCTTTGGACTTTTTATATACAGTGTTGTAGAGTGAATTGTGTACAAGGTACCACACGTCCGATGAAGCATATTCCTTCCTGCTTAATATATTAGGTTTATGCTCTAGATGGTTATCTAAAAAAATCCATGTAATACACCATTCACATGCACTAACTTGAGTATGAATTGAAAGCAAAGCGAGATCATGAGCTCAAACAAATAAAACCCAAAATACCACATTGTCCTTCACATGCTAGTGAGGGAAAAAAGTATTTGATCCCCTGCTGATGTTGTACGTTTGCCCACTGACAGAAATGATCAGTCTATAATTTTAATGGTAGGTTTATTTGAACAGTGAGAGACAGAATAACAACAACAAATTCCAGAAAAACGCATGTCAAAAATGTTATGAATTGATTTGCATTTTAATGAGGGAAATAAGTATTTGACCCCCTCTCAATCAGAAATATTTCTGGCTCCCAGGTGTCTTTTTTACAGGTAACGAGCTGAGATTAGGAGCACACTCATAAAGAGAGTGCTCCTAATCTCAGCTTGTTACCTGTATACAAGACACCTGTCCACAGAAGCAATCAATCAGATTCCAAACTCTCCACCATGGCCAAGACCAAAGAGTTCTCCAAGGATGTCAGGGACAAGATTGTAGACCTACACAATGCTGGAATGGGCTACAAGACCATTGCCAAGCAGCTTGGTGAGAAGGTGACAACAGTTGGTGCGATTATTCGCAAATGGAAGAAACACAAAATAACTGTCAATCTCCCTCGGCCTGGGGCTCCATGCAAGATCTCACCTCGTGGAGTTGCAATGATCATGAGAACGGTGAGGAATCAGCCCAGAACTACACGGGAGGATCTTGTCAATGATCTCAAGGCAGCTGGGACCATAGTCACCAAGAAAAGAATTGGTAACACACTACACCGTGAAGGACAAAATTCTACAAAATCAGTATGATTTATTAATGTATATGTAAAGTTCTCACAATGCATGTGTAGTGTAATAGCGCCGACTGGTGGACAGCAGCGGCAACTGTGGTGGACAGACAGTACACACACCCGCGTGAGCGTGAGCACTGTGTGTGTTGGCAGAGATGAGGAACTAGGGCAAGGGTCATGGAGGACCCCCATCTGGAGGCCCCTGGAACCTGCTAGCAGGTTCGAGAAGGGAGGTGGGGTCAGGGCGGAGCCAGGCCGCGCTGGGAGCATAAAAGGAGCCGAAAGCGGGAGCTGGAGGCTGCCGGTTCTGAGAATGGACTCATCTCATCGTTGCTGTCGTCTCATCGCCATCGTCGCTAAACGTCTCCACTAGAAATTGTGCTACGAAGGATAGTAGTTGGCTCTCTCAGTCAGCGCCGTCAGTGTTAGACGGCATGTGTTATGTAGAGGCTAGGCTGAGCTACTGTGGAGAGTGTGCGGACGAGACCATGAAAGTTGTTAATGAAGAAAGTGCCTCCTAGAAACTCTGTCTCTGAATTGTTGATACTACACATGTGTAGTGGCATAGCGCTGGCTGCTGGCAGAAAATGGGATTTGCGGCAAACAGCAGTCCTGATGTCAGCAGGCCAGGATATACACGAGAGGGGGATCTAGGGGAAAGGTCACAGAAGGGGCACACCAAGAACCCCCTAGTAAGTTCAAGAAAGGGGGCGCGGCTAGGGCGGAGCGAGGCCACGCTGACAGTATAATAGGGGCCCCTGTGGGGGACCTCGGGGCTGTTGTTGGAGTGGGATCCCCGTCGTGCTGCTGAAGTCCATCGTCGCCATTCTTCTCGTCGTCTTCATTAATCTTCTCGTCATCGTCTCCATCTTCACCATCTCGGGGCATCACCAGTCAGACAGCCTACCAACTGTCCTGGCTGAGTAGCGTTGCCAATCATAGACAGGCTAAATATTAAGTGTGTTAATCCCGATGATGCTTGTTAATAAAGAAATGCCTCCAAGTCTTATCATCTCCGAGTTAGTCACTACACATGTAATAATTGCCCTAACTGGCAAGCACATCAGTGCAATCACATTATCTCTGTGGGTTGCTCCTGACAAGGGAAAAAAATGCATGCCAATTACTCTGAGTTAAGCTGTAGCCTATTACACATCTTTACGTTTCAAGGTACCATACTGATTTTGAATCTTACATAGACTGTGAATGCTATAATACTGACAATTAATCATACAGCATACCAATCTTGATTTGAAGCTTTCGTGACTGCAGGAATCCATACTCTTTGGTTCTTTTGGTAAAGTCACGTAGGTAGAAATAAAATAAAATGAAACAAATCACGATGTTTCGATCGCAACACAAGCAATCCTCATCAGGTAGAACACCCAGAGCAAGAAAATGCTGAGGTAGGCGGGAGAGCTGCCGTGGCAAGAGGTTATATATGTGAAATACATACTATATTACAAATGATGGAGTTTGTATGAATCCCATCGGCACTTTGGTGGGTAAAAGTGACGTAATATGGTGGGGTGGAGTCGAACGGTTGTTTTCAATCCAGCTTCCATGGCTAATTATAATACTTTCTGGTCTCATACACAATAAGTTGCCTCGGCCATCTATCATGCTCCAATCCCATGCCTCATACATGCCCTTGCGCTTTGTCTAGTGTCACTAAGAAAAGTTTTAAAAAGCGCTGGTACCTTTGATAATAACAATGGCAGTGTCGCAGTATTGATTAATTCAGCATGTATACCACTATCAAAGAGGCTTCCCTCAGAGGTGTTGAATACTGAAAACATATATGGTTAAGTTATTTCAGTGTTAAGAGCAATCAATTATCATATCAATCTTGTTCTGTGGGGCTCACTCTGTGCCTCTCAACAGTGGGGCGTTACAGTACTCTGCACATGCTGATGTAAGCTCACATCTATCACTAGGAGATCAATCAACGCATTTCCCATCAAGGAGAATTAATCATAAAGCTTTAACTGAATGCATTATAATGGATATATCATCTTCCATGATAATACTGTATACACCCATGTGTCAGCAGTAGACTAAAACAAAAACAATGCTTGTTGGTCATAAACAAATATTTTAATAACACAATTCTTGTAATGTTTGATTTTAAAAATTAATACCAGACGTGGGATAAAAAGTTACTTTGAAAGACAACTCCGTAACCCTTTATGGCTGGATCAATTTTTTTCCATCCTGATTTATTAGACACAGTATCTTATCGCTGGCTATTTTTTCTTCTTGTATTATTAAAATCTGATGCGAATACTGAAAGTCTTGCCGTATATTTGCTGTGTATCTTGGATATGAAGACTTACATTTAATACATTTTCTGAATAAAGGGTACCCTTTCATTTTAAAATACAGTATCTATTCATTATAGTGTTTAACTTTTCAAAATGTATTATTTTTCATATGGAAATGATTAACAGCATTGCCATATTTTTATTTACCTTGAGTGTAGGAACATAATTGACACTCACCACCACTGCAAATGTAATATACATTAAGGTTTTTTTCATATGTAATTATATAAATTTGCACATACAACTATTTCATGTATTGGGATTTAACAAAGTATGGTAAGTGCATCTTTTAAATTATTTTGCCGTTGTGCTAAAGTGGCAGGTAATGAAGTCACATTTTAATAATGTGGCACATTTATACATCACCGGGCCAGTAAAGCGTTGCTCACAGGTCAGTGCAATATAACTGATCTCGAAGAGTCCTTTCAGCATCTATCTCTGGGTGTCCTTTCTCCCTTTAGAAATAGGCAATGTTTTTTTTTGCTGGCAAGCACTGGAATATTTATGGCAGCAACCCCCCATTGCAGCCCGGAGGCCAAATGGCGCTGACAAACAAAAGTGGCTCCCTGCAAAGCAAACCAAGAGCAGGGAAGCCTTTTCAGGGTCAAGTGGCTGAGCACCTGTCGATCGGATTGTCCACTGGTTATGTAAACACAAACAAGGGGCACGTTATTTTAAAACGACTTTGCTAAAAAAAAAGTTATTGGCATTCTGTGATCGCATTGGCCGATGAGAAAAAAGGCATGTGTTAAATTAACAAAGATATTGTTAAAGCACTCAATTCCCTGACTGGAATGTGGGACTTTTATATGTAAGCTTGAAGAAGCAAATAAAAATAAATATATGGGGTAATTGTAAGACTACTGCTTACCATGGAATAAAATTTCACAAATCTGCACTTTGTGAAATTTTATTCATGTGTTTATCATGACAAAAGTTGTCGCAATATGAAATCAGATATGACATGTACCTTTGTATTTATTTGAACCATAAGTAAACATGGTTTGAGCTTTACCTCAAAAATAAATACGGTACTCCACATATATTGTACTTTTACCATTGTAATGCTTAATAATAGTGTAGTGACTGTGCTTGTCACTGTGTGGTGCCGGGATTTGTGAAGTCACGGCCGGTAATGTTGTCATTGCGGGCAGCCCGGGTTGCGGGCTGCAGTACCAACTCTAGCGGTGGTTGGGTGAGCGCTGGTTAGCGCGGAGGCACCGCGAGCAGTGTGCGGTTCCGGCTCCCAGCGAGGGAGCGAGAGCGAGCGCCAGCCAGCCAGGGTTACCCTGGGGCATGATACTCTGGGTGATCTGTTGTCACGTGACCAGACGATACTGGAGGGGGGTCACCGGTGGACGGGGGCCGAGGGGTGGTCACGTGGTCCCGAAGAGCTCTCGGGAACATTCGAGAGGGAGCTCGAGAAGCCTGGAAGGTGGGCGGGGCTAAGGGCGGAGCCAGCCCCAGCCCGGAGGCATATAACGAGAGCTCCGTAAGGAGCTCGGGGTTCTTTAAGTGTTGGTGTTCGAAGATCCACGTCGGGGAGAAGAAGCCTCTAGCCACGCAGTCCGGGACCCAGCTTGTAGTCCGGACAGGGATAGCGAACTGTGTCTAGTTCTGCCGTAGCGTGGTTAGATGGGCATTCGAGAACCGAGCGTAGGTTGTGTTATGTTACGTTGCTCCCAAGATAACGTCTGCGACTCAGTTGGACTCACTACAATAGTGTACTATTTGAATTGAGCAAATGCAAAATACTGCATTGCCAACAGCAAACTGAACTACAAATGAAAAGTACAACAGTTTCAAATTGTATATGCAGAACACACACATTTGAAACAAGTGAAAATATTTTACAAGTCGTATTCGAACCACAGATTATTAATGAATCAACGAGATTGCTAAAGTACTGTAGTCCATATTCTTGGTTCTTTCAGTAAAGTCACGTTGAAGGGAAACAATAAAATAATAAAACATTTCTAAAACAATAAAATTCTCACGACGTTTCGACTGCAACACAAGCAGTCATCATCAGGTGTGAAAACCAAGGGCAAGAACATTTGAAAGAAGTGGCGGTTTGTATTTATTTATTGATTTGTATACGTTAGCACCACGGATAGCGATTTGACAGTTTGTTTAGATGGACGAGTCCATCTATGTTCGGAAAAGAGGGGGGAAACGAAAAACCAATGTATGCTGACTGAAAGCCACCGTAAGCGTGAACAATCAATTAAGACCTGAAATGATTTATCAAATCCTTCCAATGATTGCTAAGCCAGAATCCATCTTCTCGGTTGAAATTGTCTCTGTGTTTGTATATGTGGATAGCCTCATGAACGAATCTCTCATGGTAGCCAGATGGCTTGCAAAGAACCTCTGTCTTGATGGGCTCCCCCCTATCTCCGGTTATAGCCAACATTTTCATGGATAAATTTGAGACTGACGCCATCCAGACTGCCACTCTGCGCCCAGCCTTATGGAAGAGGTACGTGGATGACACTTTTGTCATCTGGCCACATGGCCGGCCTGCTCTAGACCAATTCTTCGACCACATCAATTCCATACACCCAGCCATCAGATTTACCATGGAAGTCGAAAAAGATGGCAAGCTACCTTTTTTGGATGTCCTAATAAAAAAGAGACCTGATGGTTCAATGAGCCACTCTGTCTACAGGAAAGCTACCCATACGTATGCTTATCTGAAACCGGATTCCCACCACCATCCATCCCAGAAGAATTCCCTCATCAAGACTCTGCACCATAGAGCCCAATGCATATCCGACCAGGAACACATAGGCAGTGAACTAAAGCACGTACACCAAGCTCTTAAGGCTAATGGTTACTCCAACTACACAATCCGCAAAGCTATCACTCAAACCATGAAGAAGGACCCTCTTGAGGAGCCTTTCAAAACCATCTTTTGAGCCTCGGCCCAATTGGTGCTCGACCAGAGGACACCAAAAGGCGTAGCTTGGTGTGGACCAATCAGTTTCAAGGACAATGCATATATTATCATAGTTTGTTTTTTGTTTGCATTTGACTGCAAGTATTGTGGTTAATGCAGACATGAATCCTTGTAAAAAGGTTTCAGTTTTTGTTGCCAGAAAAAAGGGGGAAAACCCTATTATAAAAGCATTGCACATATAAGTTATAATCTTTGGGTCTTTCGGTAAAATCACGTAGATAGGTTAATTTTTTTACAAAAAACTACGACGTTTCGATCGCAACACAAGCGAAAGATCCAAAGAATATGAATTCCTGCAGTCACGAAAGCTTTAAGTCAAGATATAACCTCTTTAGCCGTAGAAAAAAAAATGTTTTGTTGACTAGTGAACACATTTCTGGTATCCAACAAAACAATTCATTCAGGGAGGATTTGCCAATATAACTTTTATAAAATGTCCATTATTTAACCATATTTACACACTAGTTTTAAAAGTAAAGCAAGTGGAAATATTCACGTTGACAAATATCCAGTTGTTTTTGGTCCTTTGCACCAACTACTTGAAAACCACTCCTCCTTGATCTAGTAAATTGACAAGGTCCAAATAGAGACCGACAACCCTCTTCCTGTTGAAATAAATAAAATCTAAATCTAAAATCCAACTGGTGGATCGATCACAGTTCCACTATGTGGAGGTAAACAAATAACAATACATGTTTGGGTTCCCCATTATTAAATTGAGAGATTTTAAATATAGATATACAGTTTGTATTCATAATAAAGGCGTTTTGGGCTAGATCTCGTAAATTTAAATGTGTCGTTAAACCATCACCACTCGACACAGCAAATTAGAAAGGTTTGTCACTTGAACAAAACGTGTCAATTCGTTACGACTTCAGCACACACCAATGTGTTGGAGAGTAAAACCACAACATTTACAGTACTGATGTGGATGCACTCTCCAACACACCAGTGTGCTGTTTTCTTCACGTGAAAAACCTTACGAATTGGCTCTGTCGGGTGGTGGTGGTGAGCTGAGGACACATTTATATTTACGCGATCTAACCCGTAAACCATTATGTATTATGAATAATATTGGTCGCGAAAGCTTACATGTTACATTTACAATGTTTATGGTTTAGGTTTATAACATGTGTTCTCAGTTATGCATTTCCTGAAAGTATAATTACATGCAAGAGTGACTAAAACAATACTTGAATGAAATCTATTTTTATAAAATGAACCAATACAATGTAAATTTACAACTAAATTTGATTCCGGTTTATCCCTCCACATTTAGAAACATGCGTTTAGATTAGTTGGCTGCTTTAAATTTCCACAAAAGTCACTTCGTTGAGCTATCATTTGTGGCCAGTGCGCTTCTTATGCACCTCCGATTAGCACGGTTGGCTACGTACAGTGCGAAAGACGTGTAACATGCATGCTTTCTAATAATTCACAAAATAGTGCATATCAGTAATTTTACAAATTTTATTTTTTTGTAGATTCTGACCAGAAAAACGAGCAACATGACCCAAATTTACAACAAGATCTCAAAGAACATGTGGTACGTAGGCAATAATTGCAGAATACCACTATACTTAATGGACAAAAAAGTAGTTACATTAAATCGATTAAAGTGTAAACGTATAATTTTGCAACCAATTAATATTCTACTTAGATTTTTTTTCCATTTGGGTACACAAACAAGATGAATGATCACCAGTTGATTAAGTCGTTTTTAATTGCGAAGTGTTAAATAATCTCCAAGCGATTCTAGCTGAAAACACGAGAGTCAAGCTTTCTCCCAACATCACTCTGTATCTCACTCACAGGTCTGGGCTTGCATTTGGGACCACAGCCCTGCAGCCTCCAGCGTGCAATTTCAATTATTATTAAAAGCAAAATAATTGCCTTATGAGACAGCAATTGTTGTTGGTCTATATAAATGTTTTCCATTTTATACCCTCGTTCCAAAAATCACAGCTAATTATGAAAGGCAATGACTCACTTTGTACTCGTTTTCTTTTGCACACGTGTGCACCAATGCACATGCTTTGGCCCTTGCACTTGTCCATACGCCTGCATGTTCATGTGCATACATATTCAGACTGTGGATGTGATCAAATGTGTGTGTATGCAAAACAACCCCCTAACTCCTCGTGGTGCCGGACGGGCAACGCTGTCCTGGTCGGGTACTATGGGGGGAGGGCCAATTCAAATTGGCCTTTCTCCTCATGATGCTTGTGAATACCACAGCGGCTAAATGGGGGCTCTGGACGGGTGCGAGGGGCTGGTAACCCCTCCACCTTCAATTAACTTACCGTTAAACCACGACGACACAATTTTATTAATAAGCTTGTGACGGAGGCCCCAGGGGGACTGGCGTCTATGACGTCTCCTGGCCAAACCCCATTTGGAGCCAGAGACTGAATCCTTACCCTAGGGGCTCCTCCAGAAACAACAAACAAACACTACATGTGGCCACGTGAAATGTCCAAACGCTCACTGCAGAGGAGAGGGTGCCACTCCTCTGTCGGGAGCTGGACCGGTACCGCCTAGATCTCTGTGGTATTCAGGAGGTCCGGTAGACCGGCTCTGGCTCCTGCCACCATGAGGGGAGGACAGTCCTCTTCTCGGGGCAGGACTGCCAAACAACAGGGAGTGGCTCTTCTTCAGAACAAAAGAATGAAAGGGGTGTGGGAGCGTGGCGGTGAGGGGTAGGAAGCTGTAAGCCCCAGGCTACGTTGGGCTCGCCTTCCTATCAACCAGAGGTGAGGAGTGGTGGTCGTGGTTACTTATGCCCCCACTGAAGACAAACGTCCGTGGAGGGATGCAAGCAAGGCCAATGAGTCAGATGCCTTCTATGACCTCCTGTCACAGGTGCTAGCTAAAGTGACCCCTCGGGACAGAGTCATCTTGTTGGGTGACTTCAATGCCTGAGTTGGTCATGATGCTGACAACTGGTCTGGAATGATTGGAAGGAATGGGCAAGATCAGCTCAATAATAACAGCTGGAGGTTGATCGATTTTTGTGCAGCCCATGGGCTTGTAATTATCAACACGCTGTTCCGGCATCGGCGCATTCAGACAACATCATGGATGCATGCCGGGTCCAAGCAAGAACATCTGCTGGACTACATAGTGACGGAACAGCTGATGAGGGCCCATGTCCTTGACACCAGGACCTACCGTGGAGCTGATCTGTCCACTGACCATCGACTTGTCATCTGTAAGAAGCGCCTGCCATTCTTCCACTCCAGTGGTGGGTGTACACCCAGGACCACATTAAAACCCTTAGTGGCATGGTCTCAGGTAGCTGTTGAACGTTGCAAGCGAGAATTTCATCATCGCTTGCGGCTGGGGTTGGAATCGTCCCCCGCTCCTCCTGATGTCGAGGGGAAATGGGTGAGGTTTAGGACTGTGGCTCATGCAGCTGCAATGGCTGCTTTAGGTACACGGTCCAGACCTCCCCAAAGACCCTGGCTGACAAGAGGAGGTGTTCAAGCTGGCTGAGAAAAAGCGACAGGCCCACTCTCATCGGCTACAGCATCCCACGTCGGAGAATGAGGAGGCTTACAGCAGCCTTCGCTCAGAGGTTCGGAGAGCCATGAGGCGCTGCAAGGATAGGTGGTGGTTGTGGGTTGCTGAGGAGGTAGAGTCTGCCTCAGTGGCCCACGATCAGAAATCGCTCTTTAATTCCATCAAAAAAGTAACCTGCAGCGCCACACCTATTACCATCATTAGGGGAAGGAACGGTGATCCAATCTCCGACCCCCAGGAACAGGTTTGCAGATTTGCTGAGCATTTCTGAGGTCCTGGGGGAGGGGACATCCCTCAGCCTAGATAACATCGTGGGACAAAGTGCAGATGACCCTGCCCAGGCTGCGGTGCCTCAAATATTGGAAGAAGTCACTCTCTGTGAGTGGCTGGCTGAGGTGCCATCTGTTGAGGAAGTATTGAAGGTGATCCAGAATCTAAGACCAGGAAAGGCACCGGGCAGAGATGATCTCCCAAGTGAAATGCTGAGGGAGGGTGGCGTTTGTGCACAGACTGCCCTACATGACATCATAACAACAGTCTGGACCACTGGACGGGTTCTGCAGGACTGGAAGGATACCCTGGTGGTCCCCCTATTTAAGAAGTGGAACTGCACAGACTGTAACAACTACAGGGGCATCTCACTCCTCAGTGTGCCAGGAAAGTTCCTGGCAAGGATTATTCAACATCACCTTGCTAGCCATGCTGAGGAGAGGCTTGCGGAACCCCAATGCGGTTTCAGGAAAGGGCGGTCCTGCAAGGATGCCATATATTTTCTGTCCGTCTGCTACAGCAAAGGTGTAGGGAATTCCAAAAAGACCTACATCTCTGCTTTATTGACCTGGTCAAGGCCTATGACACCATCAGCAGGCCTGGGCTCTGGGTTGTTCTTCGTGCTTTCGGAGTCCCTGACCCTCTGCTCACGATCATTAAGCCGGGAGTCAGAGCCATTCGCTGTACACCTTGGGGTGCGACAGGGATGTCCTCTGGCTCCCACATTATTTAATATCTATTTTGACCATGTAGTTCATGAGGCCTTCGATGGTTGGACTGGAGGAATTTTCATCTGGTACAGATACAATGGGAGGCTGATCGATACCCAGGTGCGGTCAAGGGATGGCTCCCTATTGCTCAACCATGTTATGTATGCCAATGATCTGGTAATCGCTGCTCACTCAGAGGAGGAGTTGGGGGCGCTGCTGCTAGACCTGGAGCTTGCCACTAAGAGGTGGGGCCTTACCATCAGCCCTACCATCAGCCCTACCAAAACTAAGCACCTGCCACGGTATTTTGTACCATCTGACACTCCACCCCCACAACTCCTAATTGGTGATGGGACAGTTGTGGAGAGAGTGGAGAGTTTCCCATATCTGGGCAGTGTGCTTATAACCGGCTGCGGGTTAACAGCAGAGGTCTCACTTTGAATCAGTCGAGCGGCATTATCTTTTCATCGGTTGCGTAACGCTGTGTGGAAACGACCTGGTCTGTCGCTCCGCACGAAGCTTCAGGTCTTCTCGGCTACAGTCATTACCTCCCTTCTCTACGCTTGCGAAACGTGGACCCCCCGAATGAAACATCTTCGCCAGTTAAAAACATTTAGGCTGGTCTGCCTATGATCCATCCTGGGTTTAACCAGGCTGGATTGTGCGAGGAGCTCACAAATCCTTGAAAGATCTGGACAAAGTCCCATCGGTGAGCTCCTCCGGCAGGCAAGGCTGCATTGGCTGGGCCACGTAGCCCGCATGCCCAGTCACCGCATGCCTAAACAGCTTTTGTTCAGCCGGATCGAGGGGGCTAAACGGGCGCGGCATGGGCTAGAGAAGAGATGGAGTGATGTGGTACAGGAGGACGTGGAGCTGAGTGGACTTGCCGATGACTGGTACCAGTGGTGTCAAGATCGGCCTCTGTGGAGGAGGCTCGTGAAGGACGCTACTGGGCAGTTTGAGGCAGTCTCCCTCCAACAACGGAGGGCGGAGGAGCGACACTCACAACAATGAGCACGCCGGGTGGCTAAAGCACAGCAAGTTGGCACAGTAGAGGGCACAGGTGGTGCATCAACCAGTCATCTCAGTCAGACGACCCGTGGCACCTGGGTCTGCCCCGTGACCTCCTACCAGCGGGCGTTCGACACCTCACGTGGCCTCAAGGTGCACATAGCCTGGCACAAGCGTCGTGGTGACGTCAACGCCACTTAGTGGCGAATGGCGGTTGTTGTTGTTGCATACAGTGAGGAGTGGTCGTGTAAGTGGGTTAAGGCACTGCGCTACGGACACGACAACCCGAGTTTGATTCCCGCTCACGACCAATGACATTGGCAGTGAATATTTGAACCGGTTCTGGGCCACCCCTAGGTCGACTCAGCATCAAATGATTGCCTGGTGTATGTAAAAAACGTCACCATTGGAGAGACAAAGGCGGTCGGGCGTGGTTCTGGCCACACCATCCCCTCGTGTGCCGTGTGGTCCTCGCAAGCGGCACTTTCTCCAAAAGTATGTTAAAGGCTATATGGGGGATCGTTGCTTACAGTGTGGGGAGCGATGGTTCACTGGTGAGGGCAGTGCGCTACGAATCTGGTAACCCGAGTTCGATATCTGCTCACGCCTAACATCAGTAACAAAAAAATAAACTGGTCCCTGTGCTCCCCTCCGTCTATTCAGCCTTAAAAAAAATCATTAATAAGCACTGAGGAGATAAAGGCAGACAGGCGTAGCGTTGGCCATCCACTCCTTTATGTCCCATGCCAGCCCAAATAGATGCTCACGAACAGAACTTACCCCAAAAGTCTGTTAAAGACTATATGGAGGATCGTTGTATTTGTGTATGCTTACACTGACTTGTGCACAACGAATAAACTATATGCCATATGACTTATTGCGCAGGCACAATACGATGTTGGTTTCTAGGCACCGGCAGCCTGTGATGAAAAGAATTTAATTTAAAGCCACTGCAAATAAAACAATCGCCATTGCATTGGAGCGTGTACCTTTTCACCAGAAGGCTTGCTGAAGCATAATTAAAGCCATTAATCACTGGGGCCTGCACATGCTTTTACACATGTGATTAATCTGTTTGGATATCTGTGTCACATAAGATAATTCCTTAAGCTGTCATGCTTTGTGGATTAAGCTAATTATTAATCCAAAAACAATCATGCTATTGACAAACAACAAAAAAATTGCATTATGGACCAATCACAGACCCCAAACGACAGATAACTATCTGCATCATAAGCAGTATAACTTAAGTTGATATTCCTTTTTATGTTTCATTTTACAATAGCATTCACAACGATGTTGAAAGCCCAAACGAAACTATTTTGATACAATTAAGGAGGAGATATCAGGGGACACACATATGATACGTGACACAAACTTATTTTACTTCTGAAAAATGTCTTTGAATAATGACCAAATGTGCCAATTGCTACTTGTGTAGTGACATCACGGGATGTCACTGTGCAGTGGCGGCCCTAGAGAGGCACGACGTGCGATGTAACGACATCGCGGACACCACAATGGTGTGGGTGTAGTACTGGCCATAGAGGGGCCTGGTGAGCGCTGATTGGTAGTGATAGATGGCACCACGCTTGGCATGCAGTGCCAGCCCTACAGGACAGGGTGTGGGAGTGCCAGCCGTAGAAATGAGGTTAATAATGGCCATTAGCACTCTGGTTGACCCGAGAGGACACGTGACCAGTTAAGTCGACAAAGGGGCCCAAGTGGGAGTTAGGGGTGGTCATGTGGTGAGCATCCAGATCCTTCCCGAGGATTCTGGAAGGTGGTCGTAGCCAAGGGCGGAGCCAGCAACGCCGCAGAAAATATAAGCCGGGTCCCCCAGAGGGACCAGCATTGTTGTTCATCCTGAACAAACCTTCGTCTACATCCTACGTTCTCCAAGTCTCCAACACGTGGACCTAGACACGAGCTGTGGTCCCGGTCCGTAGTAGCTAATTACGTTGTAATTAGTGTAGTTAGCCTGGTGGTCACCACCATAGGTTGTTATTCTGTTAAGGGGACGTTACCCTGTGTGTTGGTGTTAGATAAATGTGCTGCCTCCAAGTATATGTCTACGACTCAGTTGAACTCACTACACACTTGGATATATTTCAAAGACAGTGATGTTATTCTGTACAAAAAATCCACTGCGTGCCTTTGCAGTAAAATATACAGATGAATAACTACTCTGAAACAATATAAAACTACGTTATTCCTAGCTTTTTGTAGAGTATACACAAACGACTACACAGGTGATGTAGCAAACGAGTTAAAAGCAATGTATTTGCATTACATGTATAATCCACATCAACTTTAAACGAGTTATCCTATAGCCAGATATTCAGCACTAAAGCTCAGTTGCTGTCTGCTTGTGTAGTGAGTCCAACTGAGTCGCAGACGTTCCTTTTTAGAGGCAACACATTTATTTGTAACACGTAACACAAAGGGGTAACTGCCCCTTCACCAGATACAGTCGAGGGTAGTGACCACCCAGCTAACTACTCTATATAGAGGCGTTACTGCTACGAAGGGTTGGGCCTCACTCGAGTCCTTGACCACGTGTTTGCCTCGTAAGGCTTAAGAGCTTCCAGCTTCAGATGTAGAGCTTTAGCTGAGCTGGTGGACGTGGAGCTTCAGCTTGTAGAATGCTGTGACCCCGGTCCCTCTCAGGGACCCGCCTTATATCTCCCTACGGGTCGGGGCTGCTCCGCCCCTGGCCCCGCCCGCCTTCTGGAGCCTTCTAGCTCCCCCTCGATCCCTCTCGAGAGCTCTCCCCGGACACGTGATCACCCCCTAGTCCCTTCACCTGGGGGCCTCTCTGTGGACACTCTAGATCACGTGTCTGCAGGGTCAACCAGAGTGCCATGGCCCGAGGCAACCCTGTCCTTGGGCTGACACTCTCGCATGCTATGGGTCATGCCTGCGCTATCCCAGCGCTCACCAAGCCCCGGCTAGGGCTGTTACTACACCCACTACAGGGTGTACACGTTGATAATGCATCGCACGCCACGGCCCTTCGGGGCCGGCACCATACATTGACATCCCCGATGTCACTACACTTGCACACGTTTTATTTTTTTTTACCAGAAATCAACAGGGAAGGTCACACTTCTGTAGACCCTGCCTCCACCCTCTTTATGCCCCCCTGTCCCACTACTCCTGAAGCCCCAAACCCCCACCTCTTCCTGATGAGGCCCCCGCCTATTCCTCTTTCGGCTCTGTGTGCGCCTTTCCTTTTAAGGCTTCGCCCATTATTCCGATGGAGGGGTTGGGCTGCTCTTGGTAGTGGTGGGGGTTGAGGTGGACGGGGTCAATAGGGGTCGAGCAGTTTCACGACCTAAATTGCTGAGCGCAATATAACAATAGAAGGGTACACCAACAACCCTGAATGATTACATGAACCAACATACCAAGCAAAGAGGTGAAAACTACGACAAATGTTTCATGCCGTATGAGTAGCAATGTCCGAATGTAGCATCACTGATAGTCCAACATTCCATATGTTTTGCTTGGCCATGACGACGGGTTGAAGAAAGAGCACTATTGGTGCTCGTGGTTGGGCAAATATCAAAGCAAGTACGTCTTTAAATAAGCAGAACACATTAATTGCCTTAAACATTAATGCGTATCACGGAATATAGATGTTAAATAAATTACAGCGCTCAGCAGGTACTGAAATATCACGTGTGCAAGTTTTGTTAAACCAGATGAGAGCTCCAGAGATCAGGATAGTCTCATTTGCAAAAAATACCTGGGGCGTTAGTCTGTCAGTAGAGGGGGGGGGGATGCTTGTTACGTATAATCCTAATTGAGTTATTTGCAAATTTGTCAATTCTTGACCCTGAGGTGGGCATACAATAGCCTACTCTTACAACTGGTGTCAGGGGATCTTTATTAACGTCCATTGTGAAGCAGACGGGGCGTAGTATTATCATGGTTATTACACACCAAAGTAATATTCAGAGCAGCTACTGAATTCGAACTGGGAACCTCTGCACCAGGCAGCAGAATGTGTGGATTAATCTATATTCATGAATATTGTGGAGCAACGTTGTACTTCCGATATCAAGGTCAGGAAGGGAATATGCTTGTTAAACATAGTAAACATAAAAAGGAAGGAAAAGTATGCATATTTTCTAATGCTTTGCAATTTGTTTAGCGCAATGGACCTTACCAGCTTAAATAAAGTCTAAGTCTGAATAGCAAGCCAACCTTATACAAATGTTATTGCAACAAGAGTCATCAAGTCTCCCCATTGTAGGCGGACAGACCAAAATTAGTAACAAGTTCACATTAACCCACACATAGTATAGGCATTTTATTGATATTGAAGGTAAATGCATGACAAATGAAACTGCTTATGTCTGGGCTTATGTATTCTGGAATATAATTGTGAAAATGCATATCGCCGTGTATGAAATTTAACAGAATCATAATGTACGAGAAAAATTACACCGAACCAGGTTGTAATTAAAATTGACAACACAATAGGCATCACAAATGAGTGTTGCTGTTTGTGTCCCTGTGTGTATGTACTCTGTAAATCTGAGCCAGTTTGAAACATTTAGGCTGGCCTGCCTACAATCCATTCTGGCTTTAACCTGACTGGATTGTGTGAGGAGCTAAAAGATTCGTGAAACATCTGGACACAGTCCCACCAATGACCTCCACTGGCAGAAAGGCTGCTTTGGTTGGGAAATGCAAGCCCAGGCACCACATGTCCAAGCAGGTTCTGTTTGACCGAATGGAGGGGCTAAACGTGTGCGACATGGCCTCGAGAAGAGATGGACTGATGTGAAGGATGTGGAGCTGATTGGACTAGCTGATGACTGGTACCAGCAGTGTCAAGATCGGCCTATGTGGAGGATGCTCGTGAAGGACACTTCTGGGCAGTTGGAGGCAGTCATCCACCAACAACAATGTAGGGCAAAGGAGAGAAGCTCAGAACAACGAGAAGTGTGCCGGTCGGCTATGACGTAGTAAGATGTGCACAGTGGGGAGCACATGTGGTGCATCTGCCAGTCACCTCTGTCAGTCAACCCATTGCACCTGGGTCTGTCCCATGATCTCCTGCCAGCGAGCCTTCAACACTTCACGTGGCCTCAAGGTGCACTAAGCCTGGCACAATCGCCATGGTGAGATCACTGCCACTTTGTGGCGAACAGCAGTTGATGTGTGTATGTGAAGCAAAATAAAAATGAAGAATATGCAACGCAATAATTAAATAAATGTCCTGTAAAACATTCATTACCTACAGCTTTAAGCCTTTGTAATTTTTAGCACATCAGTAATCATAACAATTTCCATAGCACAGCAGGCAGCTTTTTCAATTAAACATGGATTTACAACTATGTTTTGGTGTTATTTTTTTATTTTATTTTACGAGGAATTATCTTCACTTTTTCTGAAAAAAAATCCGACTTAAGGTGTCATGTGAACATTTCAAGTTATTGGATTTGTGCATAATATATAATATAATGTAGATTTTTGGCAATGTTCGATTAACCTTTGTCAGCATACTTTATATAAGCCTGAAAACTTCAATGAATTACTTTAAAGAAAAAAATGCACAGTTCTCTGAACACACAAGATACAGCCAATGTATTTTGTTTGTGAATTAATGGGCAAAAATTTACAATGTCAATGATAAAAGCGATCGATGTCACACCTCACCAGTGCTTTCTACCCTCTGCCAGATCCTAAAGCTGTTACGCAGTGACATGCGACCTCCAACATTTCATAAGAAGCATCTTGTCAATCCTATAAAAACAGTATATAAAGCCTTTAAATTGTAAAATGTCACAGATATGCTAACGTTACATTTTAAGGTGGCTGACAAAGTTTATATTGAGGGATTAAGAGAGATAGATGTAACTTGAAAATGAATCACATTATTTGCCAAAAACACTTACTTTACTGTCGAGAACGCAATGAACTAACGTTAAAATAACGCAGCAAATGCAATTTAAATGAATGCTCCTAGTGAAACCATTACCACACCCTGGTCATGCTATTACGTATGTAGTGGTTGAACTTTACACGAACAACTTTTGTCTTTCTTCAACCACTTCTTTATTTTCATCGTGTAACACGTCCTCCACACTCCACCGTATCCTGGACACCACGGCTCGCTCGCCGTGCTTCGCCCGTCTCGCTCACCACCTTGGTTCCCAGTATCACGTCGCTCTGCTCCGCACACACGTCTTCAACTCTATCCCTACGCTCTCTCCACTGCTGGCTATCCTCCTCAGTTCCTCCGCTATACAGCGTCGTCGCACACAGCGAAACCCAATCTCACTTCTCTGTCTCCGCACACCTCGTCTCCAGCTCCTCTATTACTACGCTCTCTCTACTGCTAACTGCTCCGTCTTCTTCAGCTCCGCTAACTCTACGCTCACTCCACTGCTAAGTGTTCCATCTTCTTCAGCTCCGCTAACTCTACGCTCACTCCACTAACTGTTCCGTCTTCTTCAGCTCCGCTAACTCTACACACAGTCCTGGCTTCCAACTCCGGACCCCAACTCTCCTCAGCTCCCACTCCCAATTCTCTTCAGCTCCGACTTCCCAACTCTCTGTCTCCTCCCAATGTATCCCCCTTCGCATTATCGCTAATTAATTAGCCGGCAGTGCCTCCGCACACAACGCGTCATCCACCACCTGCCTCCTCTCAGACATCCCGGCGCCTCTCCAGCCCCGGAAACAGTCTCAGCCAATCACCGCCGTTGCTTCTCGTCTACCTTGATAGGCCCAACCGATTACCTCACCTTTCAGCTTCTCCGAAGGCGACCCACGCTGTTTACGCCTTCCATAGGCTAACCCCCAAATAACCCCACACTGTCCGTGTGGATCAATACAATCGCGCAGTTTCCCCAGCACACCTTCCTACTCCACTACACATATATATTAAACTAGCGGTAAGTACCCGGCATTGCCCGGGCGAAAAAGATAGACACACACATCGACTTACACACAGACATCGACCCATACACATAGAAACACATCGACTTACACGCACACACACACATATGGACTCACACAGACAGACATCGACTTCAGACACACACACATGGAGTTACACACAAACATCGACTCACACACACACACATAGACTTCTACACACATATGGACTCACACACATATGGACGCACACACACATGGACTGTCACACACATACACACATTGCCATACACACATCGAATGACACACATGGACTCACACACGCACATAGAGCCACACACACATGGACTGACACACACACACATGGATGTACGCACAGACTCACACACATGTACGTACAGACACACACACATGGACTCACACGCACACATGGACCAAACCACACACACAGAAAGAAATGTACTTACACTGACTGATATGGAGCGACGCACACACAGCGACTAACACACGCACACCGACTGACACAAACACACAGATATATCGACTCACACACACAAACACATCGACTCTGTTACACAGACTCAAACACACACACATTGACTCACACACAGACTCAAACACACACACATTGACTCACACACACAGACACATCGACTTACACACATCGCCACAGACATACACATCGACCCACACGCACACATGGACTTGGACGCAGGCATTATTATTGTGAAAAGAAGCAACTTAATTTAAAAAGAGTAGTTGTCTACACACGCACACACATTGACCAACACACACACATGGACTTACGCGCACACACCACGATGGTATGCACTATCACTACAGCAGTGCATACCAACTGTGGTGGTACCTGCTTTAACTACAGCAGTGCCACACGGACTGTGGTGGTACCTGCTTTAACTACAGCAGTGCAAACCGACTGTGGTGGTTTGTGGTATCACTACAGCAGTGCCTAGTGACTGTGGTGTAAACTGCTATCTCAAAGGCAGTGCATATTGACTGTGGTGGTACGTGCTTTCACTACAGCAGTGCATACTGAATGTGGTGGTACCTGCTATTAATACAGCAGTGCATACTGTGGTGGTACGTGGTTTAACAACAGCAGTGCATACTGAATGTGCTGGTACCTGGTATGATTACAGCAGTGCATAGTGTGGTGGTACCTGGTTTCCCTACAGCAGAGCATGCATACTCTGGCGTAAGCTGCTATGATAACAGCAGGGCAAGCGACAGTGGTGGTACCTGCTATGATGACAGCAGTGCATAGTGACTGTGGTGGTACCTGCTAGCACTACAGTAGTACATGCTGACTGAATAGCAGTATATATGGAATGTATAGCACAAAGGAGTAAGCAGACAGAGTGCCGTGGTGAGGCCTAGTCCCGTGCAGAGTCCCCGGGCTCGCCTAGATTTCCCAGCCTGCCGAGGTGTGACCTTGGCAGGCTGGGGACTGGGCCGATCACCCCCGGCCACGCGATAATAATGGGATGTAAGCGCTATGATGATATGTAGGGGCTCTGTAGTAGTTTCAGGACGCATTGAGGTATCATTGGGGTGGGGTGGGGAGAAGAGGGCATCGCACAGTGAAGAATGTACGTGTTTGGTGTGTTTTTGCTGCATGTGTAAGGTGAATGAAAATTTGTGGCGATCGTGCGTGCGTTGCTAGGGGCAACCCATGTGAGCAGTGCAAAGTGTAATGATATAAATGCTTATAAGACTAATTTGTGGGACTTACGCCCTTATATAAATGCATATAATACAAAAGTGTGCGACTTACCTTGGGCGATGGCGCGTGTGGATTGCTGGGGGGTAACCTAGTGGGTGCTGTGCGCAAGTGCAGCTGGCTGCGTTGTAACCCAGCGCGCGGCGAAGGGAAATAAATAAGTAAAATGTAAACTAACTAAATAATCTAATAAAAACCTCAAAAAAACCCGCTAATTTTACAAATGTAAAGGTGACGGACGTGACCAAGGATTAGCCTATTCCCACCGCGTGGCTTAGGGCCTGCTGGCTGGCAAATATTTTGGGGCGTAAACCCCACCGTTCGAGAGCCAAATCCCTAGCAAGCGCACGCGCGGAGACTTTTATATATAAGAAAAGAAAAGAAAGAGAATCTAAATCTAATCTATGCATTATTCGTATAAAAAAATCAAATCCTTGAACCAGAGAGCAAAGTTGGGATGAAACACTACCTTTACAGTATGACCTCATTGCCAACAGGGGGTCAACATGCTATCACTAATTTGCATTACATTGGAAGCAAATATATTACACAGCAGTAGTATACAACCTAAGATTACGTTGTCATTTACAACCCTTTGTGGGTCCACTGCAGAATAAAGCCCCCATCCCCACCCCCGTGTCTGTTATGAGTGTTGTTGGCCCATATTTCATATACTGTTGAATGCATGTTGATAATGGAAGGAGGCTAGGACTGTTTTGCATATCACTTGCCACTGATGTTACCCGTGACTGGGATTTAAACCTAGGTCACCAAGTTCATAGCACAGTTTGCTCACTACTGCACCACACTCAGCTTACATGCAAATGTAAATTCTTACAACTACAGACATATAAATCATGCACCATTCAATGCCTTTATGAAATCGTTGTCGACATAATAATATTCCTTTTATACGTGACCCTAATTCCCTGTCGATCCATGCCCCAGTCGATCCCTGACAAATCATACCAGCCGCATATGGATCTATCATATTATCCACAGATGTTCATGGATGAGAGAAGTGGTTGCAAATAATCCTATTATCCCTGTATTCCTGTAGATAACTGGCAGCTATAAAGAATAATATTCGTCAAATATTGTTGCTGATAAGGACGTTTTACTGAACTGCAGTTGAACATGATTTCGGAGAAATAGATTATATTTCATTATGTTACGCTCTTTGTCAAAATGTATGCCCTGGATTTCGGTTATTTTTTTTTTCCAATGTGAATTTAAAAGTATGTTTGGAAATTCTAGGATTGTATATTTCTTGGGTTTAAGTAATTTCAACTAAATTTATAATTTCCTTGTGTTTTGTGAATTTAAAAGTATGTTTGGAAATTCTAGGATTGTATATTTATTGGGTTTAAGTAATTTCAACTAAATTTATAATTTCCTTGTGTTTTGGGGCATAGAGGGGCCCTTCTGCCAAGCAGGGGTAAAAATGAGGAATTGCAGGGCTGTAACTTTACCTTTTATTTTACAATATTTATCAAGCTTGCCATTAAAGTATATGATAAGGATGTTTTTTTGAACATTTGCTCATAATATTATTGAACAGAGAACTTGACAATTTCATGAGCACCAACCATCTATTACTGTTATTTTTAAGTATCATTGAAAAATAGACATTCATTTGCCAGCAAATTTCACGCAAAAAAATCTCGCAATAATACACGAATATATATTTTCCATTGTGCTAATTAAAATGGTGTTTTAAAGTTTGAATGTGATTAACATTATGGTATAACGTTTAGAAACACTGCTACAAATCGTCATTGGCTATTTGTGCGGTATCATTGTCATAGCACGGTTGGCTGCGTACGGTGAAAAAGAGGTACAATTCGAATGTTCCTAATGCCAAACAACAATAAAACCGTGGTAAGGGAGGGTCACTGTCATATTGTATTCTCATGTGAGAAGACATAACTAAAGATCAACACATTGTGATGCTTGACCCTCAATTAGCCTCGACTGGGATGCATCAACCATCCGGCCTACAAAGGAGTTCGCACATGGCACCTACTAATTACCTGCTGTGATCAAACGGCGATCAGTATAGTGATCAGAATCTAATTAGCTCCCATTATAGCCATGCTAAATGCATGCTGTGTTGAGATCAGCGATGCCTACATACAATCAAAAGACTTCACAACAGTATCGAATTATCTTTGAATAATAGATCGCAACATTACATGTCATTAAAAAGGGTACATTTACTGTACATACAGAGTCATTTTTAACGTCCAGTTTGAATTTTAATTTTAACTTAACATCTTTGTTTATTGTTTTTTTTAATCAATAAATAATTTGAAAATATAGAAATGTTCTTGACTTGTATGTGTTGCAATGCAGCTATAATTTTAATGCAAAAAATTGTGAGGAACAATTCCTTTTATACTATTTAAAGTGGACGAAAAGAAAAATGCTACATTTTTTGACATACAGAATACAGACCAAAGAGCATATCGT
The DNA here is from genome assembly GCF_048934315.1 of Petromyzon marinus. Taxonomy (NCBI): domain Eukaryota; kingdom Metazoa; phylum Chordata; class Hyperoartia; order Petromyzontiformes; family Petromyzontidae; genus Petromyzon; species Petromyzon marinus. The sequence goes on along the minus strand of NC_133668.1, from coordinate 24,076,603 downwards.
ATGTCGGGAATTTTGGGGAGACAGGTTTTAGGAGTTGCATTTTTTTTCATATGTAGCTTTAGCTCCATATATTTTTTTTATAAGGTAGTCAAATCATCATTATCATCAGCTCCTTGAAATTTTCAACTGGATGAAAGTCCCAGCATGCAAACACAATGCTGTGATGTGTAATTCATGTTTTCTACACATGCCATTTTCTTTTTTATCACTCCGATAACTCTTAAGTCAGCCCTTTGTGAGTATTTATTCCATCACTAATTTTGTCCATGTTTGTCTTCTAGTGATACATTCTGGTCAAGTGTACTTTTTTCTTACATTGAGACGTTACAAATTACTATTAGTTATTGCATGCTTGTGTTTTTACACTTTCTCTTAAATTTAGCCAGTGGCTATGTTTCCATTTTTTTTTAACTAATCTGCAAACTATGCATTTTGATAGCAACTTAGGCATGTACGACTATGAGGAGCTACACACACAATGCATAACTGTACCAAAACAATTAGCACAGCTCATTTCTCCCTTGGACATTTAAAACATATAAGTCCATGAAATAAAACTGAGAAATATGTTATTGGGGTATTTTTGTATGATATTTTTTCTGAAACAATGGAACATAGAGACAGTAAGAAAGATTGTAAAAGTTGGAGTTGGTTACAAAATATATATTGGTATTTTCAATATATTTTGTATTACCGATATATACAAAATGCTTTAAAAGCATACCAATTCAGTCCCTTTATTGTTGTTGCATTTGTGAGTATTTTATCTGTCAGAAATATATAACAAAGGCTCCTTTTGGAAACTTAAGCATTATTTACTGACCACAAAGGAATACATGGGTACAAGAATGTACGTGTCATGAGTCATGGTATACGTTCTTCATTGAAATGGAAATATATAATTCACGTTTCATAACAGTCTCTATGAAAGACTTGGAAACTTTCAATAGGGTACTGATTGCAAGTGTTTGCCAACTCAAAAAGCTCCTGACACCCTCTGCAGGCACGTGCCATCACCTCTACCACGAGGCTGGCATATGGTGTCTTAGATTATAATAAAGAGCATATCATTGACAAAAAAAATCCTCATTTTAGCAGATTGGACTACCACAGGCGGACTACGACAGCGAAGGAAATGTTGGACTACCGTTGTACGTTGTGTTAATTCAACAAAGGATTGCCAATCAAGCCGTCGTAGCTTTGGTGACCAGCCAGCAGCGCACAGCGGGAGTCAACATCCCTCCCCCTCACTTTCAATGGGGCCTCCTGACATGTCTCCACTTGGCAGAAGGAAATGTTTGCTGGAAATGTATTATAATTTATCGACTGATAACCCAAATATCTATTATTAACATTTGAAATTAGCTTTACCTGTGTAATATACCATTCCTTGCATTTTATCAATGGTTATATTAAAATAGTACCTGCAATGAGCATAGACTACATACATTGCATCATTCTACACGTCAAAAACGATTCTACATACATTTAAACAAAATCTCGCAAGATGATAATTGCTATAGCTTAGTCATTTCATACAAAGGGAGTCATTTATGTCATCTTAATTGCATTTCAATCTTGGGAGGTAGGCCTTTGGAATGACCAGGAACCTGGAAAAGTATTATTTTTAAGCCAATAACACTGCTTGTCATAATAAGCCACGGTCTATTTATCATAGAGAAATTGTTCTTTATTTCAAGCAAGAAGAAAAATTACTTTCACAAAACAGCAGATTAATCTGGGTTCTTGTTCAGTCTTTGTGGATGCTGCAATAGTGGCTGCTCATGCCACCCTCCTTAACCGACCATAAGAGCTACAAAGCGATTATGTGCAGAAAAAAGGCTACGATTGATGAGCTTGTGTTATAGTTTTCGCTAGGGCAAAAGCAAGCAAGGTGAGATACACTTCACTATAACGGAGAGGCATTGTTTTAAAGTATACGTGCTGGAAATAATATGGAAACTAAACCTTTGCAACTGTTTTTTGGCGTCCTCTGGTCTAACACCGTTTGAGACTAGGCTCGAAAGAAATCTGTCTCTGGTGTGGACCAATCAATTTCAAAGACAATGCGTATTTTATCAGAGTATGTTTTCTGTTTGCATTCTGACCACAAGTATTGTGGTTAATGCAGACATGATTCCTTGTAAAAGGTTTTAGTTTGGTGTTTTAACATCTTAACACATGTTTTGTTTCCAGAAAAACGGGGAAAACCTATTCTCATATTTTGGTACTAGCAAAGGAGGTCCCATGATGTTTTTTTTTTATTGTACTACGTTTAATAATAGGACACTTACATATCTAACGTGTTAAATATAAAGAAACGTACCACCAATTAGACCACGACTGTGCTAATGAAGTCAATGCATGAATTCTTATGATTTGCCGAGTATCACGGTACATCAAGGAATGGCTATGGAAAACTATATCCTAAAATCATCCTGTTCACACCTCACCCCCAATTCTGTCCGAGAATCAATTCTTGTTGGTGTATTGTTTCTTTTTTACTTGCTTCATAGGCTCCATTTGCCCAAATATAAAATTTGCAAATGATTTGCATATATTTTGCATGGATTGAAAATAACTATTACACGCACTTGCATGTGTACAATGAGTGCAATATTGTAATATGTTGGTCGATTATTACATGCTTGCTGAAGAGAGTCTATCAACCTCACTGCACTTTGAAACCTGAATTAATCCTATGTGACTGCTTAAATTAAAACTGAGCATCTCAATAGCACTGGGCCAGTACTCAAGACATTAGCATCAGCCCTATATATCTCTTAATCTGTAATTTGTGGTAGTCACATCTGTATCAACAGCAGTAGGTTATATATACCGTAATGCAAATTCACACTAATATAACTGACACCGAAATAATCAAAAATCTTTGCAATTAAATTGGAAAACGGCATTCAAACATAACCAGAAAGCACTGTGGGGATGGTGAGGATATCTTGAGCGTTAGTTTGTCAATAGATTAGTGTAAGCCAGACCGATTTCATGACCATTTTATTTTTATCATGCGATGGAGTGACTTATTTGTTAAAATGCTGCCAAAATGCAACTTTCATATTTAACGTGGTGTGTCAGGATTAGCGTTTAACTTCCAGTATGTTACTTCAGACTCAACGTATTAAGCCTCAAATTATGAGCACGGCTACTGCCTTGGGCTTTACAAAACCAGAAAATATGTGTAAAATGCAGTCTCACCCTCTTCCAGACACCAAGAAAAGACAGTGAGCTTATGGAATGGAAAGTTGTTTTTAAAGTACAAAAACCCACTGTTGCAAAAAAAAAACGTGCAGCAAAAAATAGGATGTCACAATTTGGACTGACCGCATCTTATGAACTGCTAAAAAATATACACGTCAGAAGTATACACAATAGAGCATCCCATTGTGAGATGAGCACAATAACTGAACATTCTTTGTATTTGCATGTCACAGGAGTTTAATGTTAGTCAATGCACATTCAATGTTCATACTGTATCAAAATGCATTTTTAAAAATGGATATTAATAAACGATGGGATAAAAACCAGAGAAATATAATTCCGAAATTTGTTTCCCAAAAGAAGCAACCCCTTATTCTTACTGTAAATAAATAGATATACATGTTTAAGTGCATATTAACTGTGATGACATTGACAAAAAACAAGGGCACTATCAAAGAAAATAAAACAAAAAACTGAAAAGTGAGCTTGGTTGGAATAACATTAAGAGTCAGCAAGAAAAACACATGGTTTAAGAAACAACATATTGATTGTGAAAAAAGGTAAGTGAGATTGGGTATGACATGTCACTCGAAGGAATGGTGGCCAGTGATTGAGGTTAACAACAGTGGCAGCCAAAGGAGGGAACATGCCCAAAAGGGCTACATGCATGGAGATGGACCAATGAAATCTGCACGTGTGCAGGTGCGAGATTAATTGTTGCGCTGCAACACCATGAGAGATGGATAATGCTTGGGGAGGACTTCAAACAGCAATGTATCATGGTTGATGATAGTAACGGTGAACTATGGATATGGTTCATTCATACAAGGTAGGATGAGGCATTGGAGTGCACGCCTGTGATTTACTGATTTTTGCAGCAGGGATTGGTGAATCACACGGATCTGTTAAACTCTCAATCCCGCTGGGTTGCAAGATGGCCCAGGAGATGACTATGTAACAAGTTGGCTCATGTGCAGATGAGCATTATTTCCTGCCGAAATCAGACTTGTCCATGCCACTGCAAGTGTAAGGCCATCCACTAGAGAGAGCTGAAAGGAGTCCTTCCCGAGACTATTTGGCCTACTCTTCCAGACAGGCCAGATGTCTGGAAAAAGGTGGAACTACCCGCATTCAACCCCACCGCACGAGACCTGCTGTGTATCCATTGATACATCTGGGTGGACAGAGACCACTCTGGGAGATTGAACTGGTGACCTCTGGGTTGCAATTCCAGTGTGCTGACCATTACACCATGGCAGCGTCTGGACAACTATATGAGAAATAAAGTATTGTTGCTTAACTTTGATAAAGTTTTTGGGGGATTTATTTATTTAGTTCTAGAACACATTTAGTTACTCTTGATAATTATATAAATTGGTATTTACATATGCGTTTACATGTCCCACAACATCAATGGATGTTGGCTACATTTTCACTGGGTAATCCTGACCAAACTTGTGCTAAGTGCTAGGTGTCCCAGCCATAGTATAGAAACGTTACGTGTCAAATCCACAGCATTATAAGTCACAACTGATTGGAATTAGTAACCATAGTACATCAAGCTGTAATGACAAAATGATCGCAGCGAGGTTAGTCATATGTAGAGCGAACCAATTAAGTTCTATTCTTCACAGCTTACGGAATCCTCAAAGTATCTGGCAGATTTATGCCGTATAGAATTTCAGATCACACCCTCCGCAAGGTCACTGTCTATTCCCTTCACCAAGTGCAGCTGTTCAATGGCCCCTCACCGTGTGATTCTCTGATTAGCTGGGGTAGCAAAGGCATTACTTATGATTATGGTGATGGAGGGTTGAGCTGAGCTAAGGGTGTGGGGTGTTGATGGCATGCGGCCATATGGTCCCAAGGTCAGAAACACTCAAGTAGCAGAAACTTTAGCGCCAAGACACCGAACATAATGCCACTAACAGCTCTTTTAAGGTCTTATGAAGCGACACGTGTGAATCGTATTCGAAGGGAAATGAATAAGGGCAATGACTGACTAAACCCATGTATTTTTAAACGCGTATTAATGAAATATCTACACACAAATCATCCATGTTGGTTCATGTGTAGAATGTAATTTCTAACCTATGAATATTTAAACGATCACAGGACCACAGTGTTGCTTTACTCCGTCATCTCATTATTAAAACGATAACATTTTTTTTACATATTGTTGTTAATATTTACTCGTGTGTACATTGTGGGAATTGTGGCTTATATATGCCGGTTGTTTCTTGTCTTTAGCAGCACTTTACCAGCAGGCTCTGTGGAGGGATAGTTTTGACATGTAACACCTGCTGCCGTTTAGGCTACTGTATGACTGCAGGGACCATGCACATTCCTTTGACAACAGCATATGTGACGCCAATAGTCATGCACGGGTTGTTATTGGAGGTGAAAACCAACCACATCCCTCTCCCCCTTACCGCCCCTATCCCCGCATCATTATTATGGGTTTATTTAAAGACCTCAATGGGTTTTTGCCGCCAATTGCGGCTGGTCAGGTGCCTCACTTAATAATTGTATTTATTTCTCTACGAAGATGACAGCTTGAGTAACACAATTGCTGAAAACAGTCCAATATCTATTCTTAAAAAGATGGGAATGAGTAATTCTCACTCAGTTGATAATAACGTGAATCAACTTAAGGCGAAGCGTGTCATCACAGCCACTGCCGTCCCTGAAGCCGTCGCAAGTCTTCACGACGCTTTATCCCACATCAGATCACCAACTGCATACCTGTCAACCCCTTATCAGTGCCTACCTTATTACAGACAAATTCAGACCTTATTTGTCACCCCGTGCCCTCAAAAATATCAACGTTCATCGTACAAAGGCCCCAAGGGAGAAACACAAACAAATGGACAAAAAACATTTTGCCCGTATTGAAACGACTGTACACTGTATGGATATGAAAACTCAATTTCCCTGTACAAGAATACAGGTAAACCGTATGGGTTACAGGTATGTAACTGGCTCAAGTGTGCATCTCCTTCATGAGTGGAAAATTAAAAGCCAACGGTGCAATTTTGGCCATGTAACCCAATCTATGGACCAAAGCCACTGCAGTCTACCCTTCTTAGCAGAGGACTTGCAAAACTACACTATCTCCTGAAATTATCTCACGGCTAGCAAACCTCGACATTGGCATTCAGCTCCTTTAACATGTTGTTGTACTACGCAAAATATAACCGTTACAGTTGAGGCCCAACCTTTAAGGTCTGTGCTCTTACAATATGCGGCCTTCTTGGCTTTAGGAGTTCTCCTTGGTTTAGAGTTTCTGGTATGCACTCAAATAATTGTTTCAGTAACCTGCCCTAACCCACCATTTACCTCCATGGCAATTATTTAAGCAGACTTGTATTAGTTTTGGTGATGTCTGGGACAATGTATATAAGCCATTGAGGTGGTGGGAGGGAAATAATACGATAAAAGTAGCAGAGAACATTGTTTCAGTTGGCGGGTCTTTTGCAATATTCTCAACTCCAGAAGATGTTTTTGACAAATATATGTATGCATATGTACAGTTATTTTATTTGCATTTTCAACAACAAATGTGGTGGCATGGCTCAGTGGTAGTGCATTCACCACATGTTGCACAGGTTCATGGTTCAAATCCAGCTGTATGTTGAACTTCTTACGCACCGTACGTAGCCAACCGTGCTAATCGAAGGTACAGCCTGATTAATACTTCAGGTGTATATACTCTAATAATAACAATACGTGCCATCTGCTTCAAAGTGAATGTTAAAGATCCAGTAATGTACGCCCTTCGAAAGAGTAATCTACTCTGTGCCGCCGTCATGGTCCAAACTTGCCGAATTCTAGAAACTACTCACAAATTACTAAATTGGATTACACTTAGCACGTACCACCTCCTACTGGCAAACCACAGAGGTTGGGTAATTATTGGCACCACTTCTGGATGCCTTCCACCCTTTCCGTGGTTTTCCGCACCTCCATTCAAAAACTCTGACATATTACAAATCACACAGCATTGTGAGATGTAATTTGCATGCATAAATGCTTTTAAAATAACACATATTGTATAAAAAAAAGCACAGTCAAGGAGCCCAGGTTCCAGACGACAATAATAATCCTCAGTTACAATCTTGGAAACCTCAGAAGTTGTTTCCAATGGACCTATACATTTCATATATGATGAAAAAATATTCTAGCATTCTCAATATCAACAGCCATCATTTCAAGACAATAAACACGGACACATGTTATTTTCAAACTCTCCCAGTCCTTCTGACATATTCTCAAGCAGTTGGCTCAAATTTGATAAATAGCACAGAACTTCATATTTCTGGCCAGTGCTTCCTAAAATGTTCAGGGAAGGGTAACCCTATACATGTCTTTATCCAAGCCACACATGACTCCACAGTCTCTTTTAATTCCTGATTTTAACTTAGAATAATCAGACTACACATATGTGTTGCGACTGGCTCGTCACATTGTCTCTCTGCAGTATGCTTGGTGGCATAATCTTCTGTTTTATATATAAATATACATTTTTTACCAGGTAAGGCCCACTGAGTTATATAGCTCTTTTTCAGAAGCGACCTGGCCACATATGATTGCTCAACGGAGTGGCATATTATGTGGACATTTATAGCAGCCACATACTCTAAACGCATATTTTTAAATGTGGAGGGAAAAACTAGAGGACCTGGAGAAAATTTCACACAACCATGGGCAAAACATGCAAACTCCAAATATATAGACGTCAGGGTCGGGATCAAACCGACGACCTCCTGTATACCAGGTAAGGTAGTTAACATGTCATGGCACCCCAAAGGATTGCCTTGGAAACAATAACTGTGATAACGACAACAGACTGCACTATTTAAAACAGTTTACTGCTGCACTTGGACGTAACAAATAAACAAATAAGAATGTAGGTTCATAGTAAATAAAGAATCTTGTTATCTTAACAGCAAGGCATATTGTTTCGTTGAAAATTTTAATTCTCAATATATGTGCATACGTACTACAATATCACAACTGTGACGCACAACATGTGCACTCCATGAAAATGTAGTGAAGGCGTATCGTGTTGTAATTGTCGTGTTTTCATTACAGCCAAATAAAAGCAACACAAATGCAGTTTGTTCACAAGTTATCTGTCTCTACATATGTATATACCATTTAGCTGGAGGTTATACATTAGCCAGATTTTAATTGTAGATATATCATCGAGTTGGATTTATAAGTAAACAAATATAATGCATAGTCAAAACCAAATTATATCATTGTTCCTAAGCTTATTCTGAAGCGCTATATATTTTAGGTAAGTAAAAAAAACACCATCCATTATATTTTTTATTTTCATTATTTCATTGTTTCCCTTCTACGTGATTTTACTGAAAGAACCAAGAATATGAATCCCTGCAGTCACGAAAGCTTTAAATCGAAACCATCCAAGCTATTTAAGATTTGAATAAATAAGGTATGTTTTCTGTTTAGTTTAACTATCTCATTGGCATTACTTGGCTAAAACATGTTAGTATCATTTGCATAGTTTTGTGTCTACCATTAGCCCTATATGTAACATGAGCATATAGTTTATATATTATCTGCATGAATTCCAATCAATTCTCACATGCATTAATTATTTGGTGGTACAGGTATAATGTTTTACCAATGAAAACGTGCATGTTGACATGTTTACCAAAAATAATATTCCTTAATATGTGTAGCCTTTTGTCAATATAATACTGGATGAAGGCCATCCCACTTTCATGTCAGTCATGGGGATCAGTTGACTATACTTCACCATACTGGTCAGGTTTTGAGTGAAATGCAGTAAATGCGAATAATCCTCATCTCAAGACATTTTCATGGCCGCATACGTAACCTGATCATTCTAGTTGCCTGCGGCATGATCAAAAATGTGCGGAAGAGTCCTTAAAATCCTTTGATGATTTCACACAATAGTGTCCATTACCAATTAAATTAGTATCGATCCTCATGGAGGTACGAGCATTATTGATGGTGTTAATTCAATGCATCTTATAATTGTACAAGGATAGGCCAATTAGTTTTGCTTCATAGATAGATTTGTTAAATTACAGATATATTGGTAGTTTCAATTACCTAAAACTGACCACTTGATCAAGCAAAATTGTGCAAGTAATTGCTGTACATTTTCAATTTTTCTCAAGATTATGCTTTGTAAAGGATATAAAATGTCAATTCAAACTTAGTTATGGTAATACCAATCGCATTTATACTGACCTCTGCTGCTGTAACTTCTTCTAATGCGAAACGAATTCTTTCCAGAACTAGCTTAGCTCTTATCTCAGAGAAAATTAGACTTATACGCACCGAACTAGATCAGTTAGACAAGACACTCTACAAATCACACATTATTGACGGCAACAATGTCCACATCGGATTGGGAACATGTAGACAATATGACTGCCTCTTCAGCTGCGACTATGTCGACCAAATGTAAGGATAACCTGATTTCCAAATTTAACCTCCTCTCAAACAAAAGACCGGACCCACACACCAAAAAGCTAGACGTTAACAAAGTCGTAATTAATCGCAGTAACAGTTCTATTTCCGATGGTCTGAAATCCGTTTTAGCTAAAGGGCTAAACTTTGCCGTCACACCTAAACACATACCAGTTAATGATATCATTGCCAAAGTAGACGTGGCACTCAAGGGCCTGGGTCACATCGCTGCAGATGTAGCAGGATCTGAAATCGCTGCAACCCTTAAAAACGCTAAGATGCCAGCTAGCAACCTCAGCAAGATGAGCGTTTTGAATTATATGAATTAAAAAAGAGGGATGACATTGTCATCCTCTCAGCCGACAAGGGCAATGCCACTGTCATCATGGATAAAATAGAATATAACAAAATTTAATAATTACTCAACGATGGCAGCTATACAAAAATAAAAAGAGATCCCACCAACAGCCATGTCATAAAAACCAACAAAATCATTTCTGATTCAACCGCATTAATTGATCAAACCAAACAGTTCTCGTTAAAACCTTCTGCAGCCAGGCCACCAAGATTATACGGCTTACAAAAAAAATACATAAAGTAGATACACCCCTTCGTCCCATCGTCTCTACTATCAACTCCCCCACCTACAAACTGGCTAGTTTTCTGTCTGAAATCCTGTGGCCTTTCACTGGAAAACCAACTCTGCGGTACAACATTCTACTCACCTGGTATCGACAATCAAGGGTATTTCCCTGTCCCCAGACGACCTGCATGTCAGTTTTGATGTAATTTCCTTATTCACCAAAGTTCCTGTACCTGACACCATCACAATCATTGAAGACTTGGTTCATCAAGGACTAAACACTGAGGTACCCCCCCTGGTAAGACACTGCTTAACCAATACATACTTCACTTGGAATAGAAATTTCTACAAACAAACTGAGGGCACCCAATGGGCTCCCCCGTATCTCCGGTTGTAGCCAACATTTTCATGGAGACATTTGAGACTGACGCCATCCAGACTGCCACTCTGCGCCCAACCTTATGGAAGAGGTACGTTGATGACACTTTTGTCATCTGGCCACATGGCCGGCCTGCTCTAGACCAATTCTTCGACCACATCAATTCCATACACCCAGCCATTAGACTTACCATGGAAGTCGAAAAAGATGGCAAGCTACCTTTTTTGGATGTCCTAAAAAAAGAGACCTGATGGTTCAATGAGCCACTCTGTCTACAGGAAAGTTACCCATATGGATGCTTACCTGAAACTGGATTCCCACCACCATCCATCCTAGAAGAATTCCCTCATCAAGACTCTGCACCATAGAGCCCAATACATATCCGACCAGGAACACATAGCCAGTGAACTCAAGCACGTACACCAAGCTCTTAAGGCAAATGGTTATTCCGACTACACAATATGCAAAGCTATCACTCCAACCATGAAGTAGGACCCTCTTGAGGAGCCTTTCAAAACCATCACATTACCCTACATTGCGGGGATCACAAAAAAGATCTCCAAAATCTTGAATAAACACAAGATCCAGGTCCGATTCAACACATTACATAAAATCCGTCATCTGTTCCTTCTGTAAAATGTGATTCCGGACATACAGTACCCTGGCGTCTACAAACTAAATTGCCTCTGTGGTAGTAGTTACATTGGAGAAACCAAACGAAATGTCTAGGACCGCATTCGTGAACACAAAGCAGACCTGAAACATGATAGTACCAACACCTCGGAGGTGGCAGATCACTGTTATTATTCAGTAGGTTCACATGACATGGACTTCTCCAAGACAGAGGTTCTTTGCAATCCATCTGGCTACCATGAGAGATTCGTTCATGAGGCTATCCACATATACAAACACAGCAACAATTTCAACCGAGACGATGGATTCTGGCTTAGCAATCATTGGAAGGATTTGCTAAACCATTTCGGGTCTTAATTGATTGATCAGGCTTAAAGTGGCTTTCAGACCGCATCCATTATTTTTCGTCTCCCCCCTCCTCTTTTCCGAACATAGATGGACTCGTCCATCTGAACAAACTTTCAAATCGCTATCCGTGGTGCTAACGTTAAAAACTGCCACTTTTTTTTCGAATTTTCTTGTTGTGGTTTTCACACCTGACGATGATTGCTTGTGTTGCAGTCGAAACGTCGTGATAATTTGATTGTTTTATATATTTTTTTATTTAATTGTTTCCCTTCTACAGTGAGGGAAAAAAGTATTTGATCCCCTGCTGATTTTGTACGTTTGCCCACTGACAAAGATATGATCAGTTTATAATTATAATGTTAGGTTTATTTGAACAGTGAGAGACAGAATAACAACAACAAAATCCAGAAAAACACATGCCAAAAATGTTATAAATTGATTTGCATTTTAATGAGGGAAATAAGTATTTGACCTCCTCTCAATCAGAAAGATTTCTGGCTCCCACGTGTCTTTTATACAGGTAACGAGCTGAGTTTAGGAGCACATTCTTAAAGGGAGTGCTCCTAATCTCAGCTTGTTACCTGTATAAAAGACACCTGTCCACAGAAGCAATCAATCAATCAGATTCCAAACTCACCACCATGGCCAAGACCAAAGAGCTCTCCAAGGATGTCAGGGACAAGATTGTAGACCTACACAAGGCTGGAATGGGCTACAAGACATTTGCCAAGCAGTTTGGTGAGAAGGTGAGAACAGTTGGTGCGATTATTCGCAAATGGAAGAAACACAAAAGAACTGTCAATCTCCCTCGACCTGGGGCTCCATGTAAGATCTCACCTCGTGGAGTTGCAATGATCATGAGAACGGTGAGGAATCAGCCCATAACTACACGGGAGGATCTTGTCAATGATCTAAAGGCAGCTGGGACCATAGTCATCAAGAAAACAATTGGTAACACTACGCAGTGAAGGACTTAAATCCTGCAGCACCCGCAAGGTCCCCCTGCTCAAGAAAGCACATATACATGCCCGTCTGAAGTTTGCCAATGAACATCTGAATGATTCAGAGGACAACTGGGTGAAAGTATTGTGGTTAGATGAGACCAAAATGGAGCTCTTTGGCATCAACTCAATTCGCCGTGTTTGGAGGAGGAATGCTGCCTATGACCCCAAGAACACCATCCCCACCGTCAAACATGGAGGTTGAAACATTATGTTTTGCGGGTGTTTTTCTGCTAAGGGGACAGGACAACTTCAGCGCATCAAAGGGACGATGGACGGGGCCATGTACCGTCAAATCTTAGGTGAGAACCTCCTTGCCTCAGCCAGGGCATTGAAAATGGGTCGTGGATGGGTATTCCAGCATGACAATGACCCAAAACACATGGCCAAGGCAACAAAGGAGTGGCTCAAGAAGAAGCACATTAAGGTCCTGGAGTGGCCTAGCCAGTCTCCAGACCTTAATCCCATAGAAAATCTGTGGAGGGAACTGGTTCGAGTTGCCAAACGTCAGCCTCGAAACCTTAATGACTTGGAGAAGATCTGCAAAGAGGAGTGGGACAAAATCCCTCCTGAAATGTGTGCAAACCTGGTGGCCAACTACAAGAAACGTCTGACCTCTGTGATTGCCAACAAGGGTTTTGCCACCAAGTACTAAGTCATGTTTTGCAGAGGGGTCAAATACTTATTTCCCTCATTAAAATGCAAATCAATTTATAACATTTTTGACATGCGTTTTTCTGGATTTTTTTGTTTTTATTCTGTCTCTCATTGTTCACATAAACCTACCATTAAAATCATAGACTGATCATTTCTTTGTCAGTGGGCAAACGTACAAAATCATTAGGGGATCAAATACTTTTTTTCCCTCACTGTACGTGACTTTACCGAAAGAACCAAGAACATGAATATGAATTTCGATTTAAAGCTTTCGTGACTGCAAGGATTCATCTTCTTTGGTTCTTTCGGTAAAGTCACGTAGAATGAGAATAAAATAATAAATTGATCAAATAAAATAACACAATAATATTCTCACGACGTTTCGGCCACAACACAAGTGGCCTTCATCAGGTGAAGGGACGAGACTGTCTGGTAGGACAGCGCTGGAGTGTCCTACCAGACAGTCTCGTCCCTTCACCTGATGAAGGCCGCTTGTGTTGTGGCCGAAACGTCGTGAGAATATTATTATTTTATTTTATCAATTTATTATTTTATTCTCATTCTACATGACTTTACCGAAAGAACCAAAGAACATGAATATGAGTTATGGTAAATATAAAACAATTACTTTTCATCAACATTGCCTTCGAAGCTTCTTATTTCACATTTTAAAAGTGTATTGGCATTGCATCAATCAACATTTGTAAGAATGCATGTATTTATGTATTTATTTATTTATTTAAAGCCTCTCTTTTACTGCTGAGGTATTGGTGCAATCTTTTGAAATTTATAAACTTGTTTGATGGACATTTTATGCTCGTAATTAGAATCTAAACAGGTTATATAATCTATTTATTTTACATATTCACGTCGATAATTAGTCGACTTTTTATTACAGGGTACACCTTTATTTAAAACAAACTCAAATGTGAATTTTACTTCCAATTACAATAACAAAATAATATTTGCCTTTTATTTCTCAAAAGCTAAATGTATATACAGTGGCACTTGTAATTTGAATCATGATTCACGCATACTCTATGTTTCATCAAAGCAATTTAGCATCTGTCTGTTTTACAATGTACAATTGTAGCTTAGCCTCTGTTAGACATTGACATTGCTTCATAACATCCCTGCCACTCTTACAAAAAAAACCCTTTCTCTATTTCTAGAATGGAACACAGGCAATATTAAATATGTCAATACAAAGATCATTGAGGAAACCATATGAACAATGCATGCGTCACACGTGAATTGTGAGTACATGCATTCATTATATTCCACAGCATGCAACATACACCACTTTATAATTATGTAAAAACATTTCCCAAAATTCCAACATTTTCATATGTAGTATTCTTTTAATTAAACCAAATTTTGTAAAATTCTGATAATGCACTGGCCCATTGTCCACCAGTGCTTTTCATGTTAACTCATTAATTCCCGTTCTACTGCTGGATGGCAACTTACGCATGCTAACACAGCAGCTGAAACTCGTATTTGATTTGACTCAATTTTTTTATTCTGTTTTCGGCTGTCCCTTTAAGCAAATGTCTTCTCTTGGCTGATCTCTTGTCCTTAAATGTGCTGATGGATTGTCCTTTTTTCTTATTTTTATTGTTAGTAACTTTCAAATCTCAGACATTTTATATGTGCTCTATCCCATGCAATGCTATATCCTCATACTGCCATTAAATGTAATTGACTTAACATATACCAAAAAAAGTATATTTGTGCAATACGTGTTCACACACCAGGTAATAATATGTCTATAACGAAGATGTAAAGTCTGTTGTACAGTCATGTTGATGGCACTGGAAAATTACCTGGTGTAATCATTCTGATAATGTAATCATCAGCACACGATTAAAAGTACTGTAATTCTATCACGATACAAATGTTTCGAAATATATGACAAAAACACGCAATATTTTATGGGCCCTGTTTACAATGGTATACTGTACAGTATATCAGAGCAATTTAGTTAATTTTTTGCACACATTCATTAGTATAGCAATACGCTGTGTGGGCATAAGCACGATTATGCAGACAATTTGTTTTGATTCAGAAAATATTAAATGTCAATATAGACGAGTGAGCCCATAGATCTAGCAGGAAAAATACGTTTGCAGAAATGTCAGGACCTTCCTAATGACATCACGAGCAGGCTACTGTTCATGCAGCACCAGCATGAACAGTAAGGTGGCAGGTTATTGAAATTTGGTCCTCAATGAGCCCAGTCTTCTTCCCATCCTAGAACCCAGGAGCACTGAGTTCGGACATCGGTCTGTGGAATTTCTGTGCCCCTCCTACGGTGTTACGGTTCGTACCTTTCGCCAGGCTCTTGCCAAGTAAAACAAAACTATATATACAAACAATGTTCTCAACCCATAAATATAAACTGCCCAAATGCAAAGGCCGGTCTTAACATTCAAAGGGGCTAACTAACAAGTCTAAAAAAAAGTAAGTTTAGCCATTCGCTCAAGTGGAAGGACAGGCGCCTTTGGCAATGGTATTTCTGCTGAGCAGCAAGTTTCAGATGATTGCCATACGAGCACAAAAAAACTGGTCTTATACGAGGAGTAAGTTCAGCCAGGTGTACTGTCGCTGATGCGTGTTTACTCCCCGTAAGCGATGTGAGTGACAAGTACAGTATTGTGAATCAGGCATGGTGCCAACCTTGTCGACCTTGTTCAGTACGCATTCATGGAAATGGCTTGTGAGGAACGCTCTCATGTACAAAGAAAAATAGCACTCTATATATTTTGACTCTTTTTAAAGTACACATTTAAGAGACATAAATATAACGAAATCTACTCGAATCTTGTTACCTACACGTACATATAACGAAATCTACTCGAATATTTTTACTTAGGAAGTTACTGAGATGAAAAACAACATCCCAGCCATATTCATCTGGGTTTATATCCCATTCATGAGTACTTGTACTTTAAACTATTTTAATTGGTTTATAATTGGCTTAGTGTTGCCTGGGAGAGACCTCCCTTAGGTCAATGCCGATTAAAACAAACACCTGGCTTGTTGCTTGCCAATTCTGGGATTGAATTAACAACATCTGGTAATGGTGCTGGGTAACCCATCCAAAAGAAAACACAAAATAATGGTATCGAAGAATATCTATTGATTCCATCAATCATTACATTTGGAGGGTCTTAGTATATATTTTTTCCAAATGGTTCAAAAGGTTTTAACAAGAGCCTACCGTAAAATATCATACCAACGAATGCACATTCCTGACATAAGACTATGGCATTCCATTGCATAGCTGCCTGCAATCGCACCATGGTTTAACATGGTGAAAGAGGGGCCTCGAATCACCAGGGGTCATACATGGCATTGTAGTCAAAGTAAAACCAGCAGCTACTGTCACATGGAAACACATTTAAGGGGAAGAAGGATTTCATAGTGGATTTGGCAATAACAATTAAAGGGTATAAACATGTAATTTTAAGTGTGTTGATTGACAGTGGTATTCAAGTGTGATATTCATAATTGTCATCATTACAGTGAGCATGCAATTATCACTGAAATATAATTGCACGATGATTGTGGTCAGAGCTGCACCCATTAGTGCCATGCAAATGCTGTGAGCCCTTTGTCCTGCAAAGGGGATTGTGCTGTGGTTCCCTCAGAGAGCCCCGTCGAGTTCATACATTTGAAGAATTGTGTTGTTCTGCAGTAATGCCCCAGTCAAAATTAACCGCGAGTTAGCGAACACGTTGCAGTAATATTCTTTTTCATTGAACTTTTTTTGGTCGAAAATATGCTGATGCATCCATTTCTAAGAATGAGATGCATTTCCGGGAAGATGTGTTTTGGTTGTTTCATGAATATGTGAATATGGTGAAATTAATTGTTTCCGAAACCTTAGAAAACCTTTCGGCATGGCAGCTGTTACAGGACCGCTGAAGCTTTTGGTGGATCCCATTGCATTTTGAGAAGAAGAAAGAAAAGAAATAGGATACTATTTGGAACGAAGGCCATTAAAAGTAGTGGGCCACAGCTGTCTGGAAATATGCCTGTAAACCTTTTGTGAAAAGTTTTATTTTTACTGCTGGCTTGCTTCGATTCACTTAATATTCTCATTGGCAATTATTCTACCAAGGATGGTGTATTTTAATGGCAGAAGCTGTAGCAAGCTCAATTAGGTCTAAGCCAAGGATTTATTCTTGGGATTGTGTGTAAATGTCTAAAGGTCAGAAAGGCAAGCTTAGATATGCGAATGAGATAAAATTATAACACTAGCTCTATGACCAATTCGAAGAAGTCATCACCAAGTATTTTAGGATATAAAAAAAAAACTCAAAAACAACTGTGAGTAATGTATTAAATGTAGTTTATAACTTCACTGACTTGCGAATAGCGATTTGCAGTACACTGTATATTAGGTCACTTATGTTTGTAGGTTTGATATCATGAATATAGAATCGTGCTAAATGTAAAATAATGCTATATCATTGAAATACCTTAGATTCGACTTCATGAATATGTGGTACATCAAAAATAGAATGCTGACTTTAACGTTATAATTCCAATTCAATTGCCCTCTGTCGCCTAACAAGTTTCTCAAATGAATTCCTCCTTACATGATCACCAATCATCAGGTGCATGCAGTGTGCATTGGCTTAAATTGCATGTTAATCGAAACTATTTGTAATCACGAAAGTGTGGACGTGTATGGTTACGGATAGCTGGAGTTGAGAAACACTGATCGAACATATGATCCTTAGGGCGGTACCTCGGGGTACCAAATAATACAAAATGGCCGAGGCAATTAAATATTTTATTTCTGGGACACTTTTCCAGGAGTGTACTTAACTCTGCGACTGGGGTACCAATCAATCCGGACCGTGTATGGTTACGGATAGCTGGAGTTGAGAAACACTGATCGAACATATGATCCTTAGGGCGGTACCTCGGGGTACCAAATAATACAAAATGGCCGAGGCAATTAAATATTTTATTTCTGGGACACTTTTCCAGGAGTGTACTTAACTCTGCGACTGGGGTACCAATCAATCCGAAATCAGTGCTACTCCGCGATGTTGAAACGCCAAACATTAGCATAAAAAATCCGTTCTCAAAAAATTCAACTTTTAATAGTGCATCGTAGATTGCCGCATCGCCGACCATCAACTGACTAAAAATAACTGCATCACGGACATTATGCGAGAGCCGGGGTACTATGGTACCCCGGGGTACCGACATAAGGTTCATATTGTCCACAACCAAGTCACGCTGAATGTGCCTGATTTAATTGCATCTTGGAAAGCTAAGGAGGATGGTTAGCACTTGGATAGTGACCACTTGTGAATAGCAGGTGTTCTAGGAGGATTTCTTTGAGGACTGTGAGGTGCATGTGTATGGCAGAACAGCAATGGCTGTAGGTCACATATACTGTGAAGATGGTAAACTCACTGGACTGAGTGTACGGATCAAATGTACCTGTGCAGAGAACTGCACAGGTTGCCTTTGCAAATTAGATAATGTTTCATGTATCTCAATCGCCTTGTATTTCATCTCCTAGTTAAATAAAGGATTATGATCCCTTCGTATGCGTGTGTTTTCTTTGGGTACTCCGATTTCTTTCCACATGCCAAACACTCTTGAACAGAATTGTCCAAACATCCTCATATATGATCCTGCTGATGAAGCGTTTTCATATTCACTGAGGCTTTCCTCAATAAGTAACCGGCATTTACGTGGCAAAATCACATATATTGGGTTTAAACACTTCTAATATCAATTATTCTCATATATAACGACTACAAACATATATATACGTGAAGCGTTTACAAAGCAACAACGAAGCCATTGCAGCGTGGCTGCCTTCGCGCTCGTGTGTGGTTCCTTGCGCCTGTGGAGTCGTTCTCTCTGATTGAGAGCGTGCGGGTATAGTGCGGCAACGCGTTACAAGTTGATCTTGATATTATTATTTTCTACTCCTTCTTTATCACTTAATCCTACGGAGGTGTTGTTGGTAAATTAGTGTGATGCACTGCATGTTTTAATTCTTGTCTTCACCGTCATAATATCTTCTGGTAAACATAACACCGATTAAAATAAGGCAAAATCGTACTGTTGCTGAAACGTCACATCAAAATAATTTATATTCCATTTACTAGGATTGTTACAACGAGAACATTGGTCAGTTTAACACGTATCATGGAGAACATTGGTGTTCAGGACTCGGTAATGCCTACAAATAAAATATACAATTCAGAGTTATTGTACACTCACTACTAAAGTTAACATTACTGCAGGAATGCTGTAAGGAACCTTTGAATATATACTTCTGGCCAGGAACATGCTCTGTTTTACTTTACTTGTTATAAACAAATGACAACAGTCATCTTATCAAACAGGCATTTAGGCTACATGGCGGGTACAAATAATTTAAAATTTTGAAGATGCGTTTTATGATTCTAATATAAACACTGACTAGACAACAATATATTATTTCAAGAGCTATACATGTTTGTTCTATTATAGCCAAACACATGCATGATTAATGGATATCACTTACACAGCCCTGCGAGGAGGTATTATCATGAAACCAGATATGTCTTGAGTGGCTGCTTTGAAGATGCCGAAAAACCAGGCTCAGTGAAATTTCCTCAAAATAATTATACTTTTTTTACACACACCTACATAAAATATATGTGCTATGAATTTTAGTTCCCTGAATTACATTTCTATTTTATCACACATTCAATGGAATCGCATATGCTTACAATTAAATATTACTGAGCCTTTTAGGTACATCCAGATGCTCCCACAGAAAGGCCCACAGACGCATGCAATTTGGATTTACAAGACACCATTCGGCATGCTTTATAATTTGACCTTGGCAAAAAGTGTTAAGTAACTGCCCTGGAGGACTATGACATGAAACCAGTTATTTCACAAATGTTTGGCTGTCTGCTATTCGAATAAAACTCACCATTTTGAAACTGCTAGCAGGCACGTCTCTCTTTTGTTAAGCTGCTCGTCAGCAGCAGTCTAATCCTTTATACATACGGCATGTCACCTCCTCGTTCGGCCAATGTTTTATCATTATTTGAACATATTAGCAAATCAATGAACACCAAGGTATATTTACAAAGTATTCCTGCTTGTACATAAAACCAGAAGTATATAAAAATACTGAATGTTCATTGCAGATGTCGGTAATATCTGTGGCAATGAAACTGATATGCCTCGCCTCCTCAATAGAGTCTTGCCATCGCAATTGTTGCCATTAAAAGTAGCAGAAATTATTTCGCTTGGGAGAAATTTAAATCTCCACAGCATGTGTGGCCAAATATGAAATCAACTCATACTCCTATCTGGAGTCTTACCAAGGAGCATCCCTTAGGTAGAGAGTACTGTACAGTCATGCTTGTAAGTTCATAAAGGTGAAAGGAGCACAGCAGCTCTTGACAATAAATGCACTCAAGTGTAACATTACTTTAAGCGCTGCAGCACTTATGGGAATAGAGACGTGAACAGTTTAAAGTTCAGTTTGAAGCAAACAGGCTCGGAGTACATGACAATCTTTGGATTAATAATTTGAGTGAGCTAATTTTTTAATGTTGAATTCCAAATTATCTGCTACTCGTAAATAACATGATTCACATGCACAGTTACAAGTTGCCCATTGAAATACATAATTTTCATGATTAAACCGATCAGGTTTCATAAGCACAACCCGTCTCAAAAAGTTATCTCGCATTAGATTTGTAAAAATCCCTGTGTAATGTGAACTTATTCGCTCGCATTTATTCTAACTGGAAGTGGACTAGATTTATCAATGAAATATTGCTTCATCATCAATGATAAATTAATGTTAAACGGAATTTTATTACACACCATCACTTATGCATACAAATGTAAGTAAACTGTGGAGGTTACAGCTACCAACTAGATCTGAAGTGCAATTTGTCTTCCATTTTCTAATAAAACACATTTACTTGTGAAAAGCACAAAGGTTATACATTGCAATTATTATTAAATATTTATTTTCTACAAAATTGCACCACTGAGATGCATGTTTCTATAAGCGGCATGTCAAGATTCACAGCATAAATCTTCACACAAAAAATCCAATGGAGGGTGACATTTTTAGGGATAAATTTAAGAGCCTGGATTATAATTCCATTCACAACAATGAGGTTAAACAAATTTAAGCCGTGGTATTGCTCAAGTCTATAAATAAAAATTAGACTGTTTTATAATTTCAAAATAATCACGGCACTGTGAGCCAGTTTAGGACATTATTTGAAGGGATAGGTAATTATCCAATTTGATTGTCGTCATTGGGTGGACATGGGTCTATAAGTTTAATTGAGATCCAAATTGTTGGGGGAGAAATACCCTTCGTGGGCCACCGACATCATTTGTACACCTCCAATTAGCACAGTTGGCTTTGTACAGCTAACTGATTACGTATTATGCTCACTGCTCTTCCAACTAATAGTGAGCGGGAATAATCATATTTAGCTTTTGAAGTGTCGTGGTACAATGGTTCAAAGTGATATTGCAGCCAGCAATGTTCATGTGTTTATAAAATTACACCAGGTGAAAAATACCGTTTAAACAGTGCAAACATTCCCAAGCAAGTATTTTCACCCATGTGAAAAATGTAAGATTTGCTCATCTATACATTTCACGTAAGAACATAAACAATTGTTACGGAAATCTTAAAAAAATTCTGGATTCATCTTTAGAAAAAGGATGAGAAAATTAAAAAGAAAACAAGTGCCATAATGATGGATTGTAGCTGCAGCTCAAATGGATGCATAGCAGTAGTTTCGATTACAAGGCTCTGTGGGGAATAATCCAGACAGATAACATTAGAACTGCTCGCAGGCACCACACTGCTGCTGCATCGCAATACATAATCACACCAGAGGTTATTAATCATGCTGTTTTTGACGAGGAAGCATTTATAGCACTTGTATAGCATTTGTATAACTGGCCCGTCATCAAGTTTTTATGACGGTCAATATCATCCAGAAACTGAATGTGGATGCTATTAATAACAACACTATGTTGTTATAAATATGAAACATCCTTCTGTGGCGAAATCTGTACAATTATGGATCTGCTCATATGCACAAATATACGTTTGTAAAGTAGACATACTCATAGACTATGATTGTATTTTCTTAAAATAATGCAGTCTATTGATTGAAACATTATGTATAATACTATTTGGTTCTATCGGTAAAGCCACCTGATGATGGACGCTTGTGTTACACCCGAAAAGTCGTGATTTATTTCATTTTAAACACACGTGACTATACCGAAAGAACCAAATAGTATGGATTCCTGAAACATCCTTCTGTGGCGAAATCTGTACAATTATGGATCTGCTCATATGCACAAATATACGTTTGTAAAGTAGACATACTCATAGACTATGATTGCATTTTCTTAAAATAATGCAGTCTATTGATTGAAACATTATTGATTGAAACATTATGTATAATACTATTTGGTTCTATCGGTAAAGCCACCTGATGATGGACGCTTGTGTTACACCCGAAAAATCGTGATTTATTTCATTTTAAACCTACGTGACTATACCGAAAGAACCAAATAGTATGGATTCCTGCAGTCACGAAAGCTTCAAATCAAGATTATGTATAATGGTGTGTTTCTATAATGCAGTACACTATATGACTTTATAATAAAGATTTTAGGGTTAGATCGCGTACGTATAAACGTGTCATAACCCTCCAACAACCCGACACAGCCTGGAATGTTTGACACGTAAACAACACGCCAGTTAGTCACTACTTCAGCCCAGAGGTGTGTTGGAGAGTAAATCCACAACATTTACAATTTGAATATGCCGTTTCACTGTTAATTGCATCCAGCATCATCTGGCGATTTGCCAGAATAGTGAAGCAATCCACCTGCTTTCGGTCTTAAATAGAGCGAGATGACATACGTCATCGCTGTGAACTCATCAGGTGCAGAGATTATAGGTGGAAGAGGGGGGTTATTGTAATCATATAATAGATTAGTAATCAGTTAATTAGCATGTGTTTCCTCTATAAGGAATACAGTTGTAAGATGTATTACTTAATAATACGTGACACATCTTACTGGCTCCGTCAGGTGGTGGAGGGTTACGATACATTTATACTTACACGATCTAACCCAAAAACCTTTATTATTAATAATATTGGTCGCAAAAGCCTACGTGTTAAACCCAGTATATTACTTTAGCATAACAAAAAATGCACCTGCTTCCTTATCATACAATCATTGGGAATTTCATATGATACAAAAAAGGTTTGTGTTGTTTTGAATTTAGAAAGATCCACTTGATAATTGTAGTTGCTTGTAGAAAATCGAAAAAACATTACAGCATGTTAATATAAAATCATGATATGGCAATTAAGTTTTACAAGAAAGAGTTTGGATAAAATCCCGTTTATAGATTGTAAAAAAAAGTTGTGACGTTCGACACCATACCTAAAAAAACACTTACCCTGAAGACACACCCTGTAACTGACTGCACATTAATACTAATCTCAAATGAGTTACCGAATAATGTGAATGATTCTGACAATTCTATGAAACTGCAATTTACGTGCTCCAAAAGTTGCATCGTAAACTTAAACCCACATTTCACGCACAAGCACACTCAATTAGTGAATTTTGATTGCTTAAAACTCATGCGCAAAAATACCGTGTGTAAGGGTTAGTAAGGATTAACGTAAATATTAGTAGGGTCACGAACCCTATAACTTTGGTATAATGCACGTACTACCACTTTTATGCGATGTTGTTTCTGGGGCTCAGCAGGTGGTCTGCCCACTGCAGTTTCATTGCACCACGTGTCAAGCTGGACCCTACAGCTAGCACCCGATTACTTCAAATTCTGTGATTGTGCTATCGCGAATCGAGACAACTTAACAAATACGTGCAGACACATCTTAACCTGTAGCTATTCTCATGATTTAGAATTGTCCAAGTCATTAATTAACCAAACAACACAAGGGCCTTTATTACATGCTCACATTCTGTTCATATGAAATGTATATATTTTTTAAGTGCATGAAAACAAAAACAAACTCACTTTAGTGCCACTGCGTGGTAGCTGCTCATACAGCTTTAAAAGAATTATGGTAAATCTCAGATTTTTTTTCTAGAAATGTATACCAAAGTCTGAACTCCACTGAGCACCAGTGAAATATGATCACTATGTGTGATGGCAAAGGGGCTGACTACTTTGATGAAGCAAACCCCAGTTGCTGCGGAGTAACCATTTGTTGAAACTTTTTGAAACTCTGCCAAGCTGCAAGGGAAACAACCTACGGATCTATATGCAGATCTAATTAGAACAGACATGTCAAAGTCTGCCATTTCATGTCACCCAATCCAACAGCTGTGAAAAATTCCTCCAACTTGGTTGGTGTCCAAACTATTTACAGATAATGGGGAGCAGATAAGAGCCTGAAAAACAAAGTGTGTAAATAAAATAGCGTCAGATAAATCCACAATACATCCTGCCTTTTACACGCAATTATTAGCTGTCTCCAGCTAACTACTCAAAGTCCAAAAAATAATGCTGACATTTTCACTGCCATTTTTTGTTTCCTGATAATTTGTGAAACACAGCACGAGACAATAGTTTGTATGGGTTACACTGCATCCTTGGTACAGAATGTCTACAAACTGTCTTAGTGTTTAATAATTAGAATTAGATTGCTAAAATGCAGTCATTCAGAAGGCATCTCAGTAAGGAGCTCAGCTCCGATGGCTAATGGTCGAAACGGTAATGAAATATTATGCCGTTTTGTTTACAGTGACATTTTGGTTTTGTTGAGCGTGCAAAACTGCGCAGTCACTACTGCAATTCACAGGTCAGTGGATACCTATCCATCACGCCGGCCACAGATGGACCCTCATCGAGGACAGGCATGGGCATGTGTGGACGGGGTGTGGGGACAGGCAGCGTGGGGAAAGTGGCCGCATGCAGAATTCCAGCAACTGGCACTTGTTGGGAGCACATTCAGAAGGGCTGGTGTGGCTACCTTCTAACGCAGTCAGTTCAGTTGCTGGTAAGGGCATACTGCTGTTATTATTCATATATATACACACACACGGTGCTTCAAAAATGTTAACACTTCTGAGAATTTGCAACAATACCACAACAAATGTGCTGCCTCCAGGCTCTGGAGACCACCTGGAGAAGATTCCAGGCATGCATTGACAATGATGACGAACAAGTGGAGACTCTATGACTTTTTGAAGCTATTAACATACATTTATCATCATGTTACAGTGTATTATCCGTTATTTTTCCATTATACACGATAGTCCCATATATTTGTTTTAAATATAAACTAAATATTATTATGTTGTTTTACTGATTGTTAAAATGAGAATGGGATGTTCTTCCAACGTTATATTTTGTAATTATCAGGTTGGGTGCCCCACTGGGAAAGCGAATTAATATTTTAAATCCTAAACATTACTGAAT
The DNA here is from genome assembly GCF_048934315.1 of Petromyzon marinus. Classification (NCBI taxonomy): domain Eukaryota; kingdom Metazoa; phylum Chordata; class Hyperoartia; order Petromyzontiformes; family Petromyzontidae; genus Petromyzon; species Petromyzon marinus. Next base: position 24,050,813 of record NC_133668.1, on the reverse strand, counting down.
CTGAATGGGGTTACGCTATCTATATATATAAAAGGGGAATTTGTGAATACAGTGAGGGAAAAAAAGTATTTGATCCCCTACTGATTTTGTACGTTTGCCCACTGACAAAGAAATGATCAGTCAATAATTTTAATGGCAGGTTTATTTGAACAGTGAGAGATAGAATAATAACAAAAAATCCGGAAAAACGCATGTCAAAAATGTTATATATTGATTTGCATTTTAATGAGGGAAATAAGTATTTGACCCCCTCTCAATCAAAAAAATTTCTGGCCCCCAGGTGTCTTTTTTACAGGTAACGAGCTGAGATTAGGAGCACACTCTTAAAGGGAATGCTCCTAATCTCAGCTTGTTACCTATATAAAAGACACCTGTCCACAGAAGCAATCAATCAGATTCCAAACTCTCCACCATGGCCAAGGCCAAAGAGCTCTCCAAGGATGTCAGGGACAAGATTGTAGACCTACACAAGGCTGGAATAGGCTACAAGACCATTGCCAAGCAGCTTGGTGAGAAGGTGACAACAGTTGGTGCGATTATTCGCAAATGGAAGAAACACAAAAGAACTGTCAATCTCCCTCGGCCTGGGGCTCCATGCAAGATCTCACCTCGTGGAGTTGCAATGATCATGAGAACGGTGAGGAATCAGCCCAGAACTACACCTGAGGATCTTGTCCATGATCTCAAGGCAGCTGGGACCATAGTCACCAAGAAAACAATTGGTAAAACACTACACTGTGAAGGACTGAAATCCTGCAGCGCCCGCAAGGTCCCCCTACTCAAGAAAGCACATATACATGCCCGTCTGAAGTTTGCCAATGGACATCTGAATGATTCAGAGGACAACTGGGTGGAAGTGTTGTGGTCAGATGAGACCAAAATGGAGCTCTTTGGCATCAACTCAACTCGCCGTATTTGGAGGAGGAGGAATACTGCCTATGACCCCAAGAACACCATCCCCACCGTCAAACATGGAGGTGGAAACATTGTGCTTTGGGGGTGTTTTTCTGCTAAGGGGACAGGACAACTTTACCGCATCAAAGGGCCATGTAAAGTCAAATCTTGGGTGAGAACCTCCTTCCCTCAGCCAGGGCATTGAAATGGGTCGTGGATGGATTTTCCAGCATGACAATGACCCAAAAGACACGGCCAAAGCAACACAGGAGTGGCTCAAGAAGAAGCACATTAAGGTCCTGGAGTGGCCTAGCCAGTCTCCAGACCTTAATCCCATGGAAAATCTATGGAGGGAGCTGAAGGTTCGAGTTGCCAAACGTCAGCCTCGAAACCTTAATGACTTGGAGAAGATCTGCAAAGAGGAGTGGGACAAAATCCCTCTTGAGATGTGTGCAAACCTGGTGGCCAACTACAAGAAACGTCTGACCTCTGTGATTGCCAACAAGGGTTTTGCCACCAAGTACTAAGTCATGTATTGCAGAGGGGTCAAATACTTATTTCCCTCATTAAAATGCAAATCAATTAATAACATTTTTGACATGCGTTTTTCCGGATTTTGTTGTTGTTATTCTGTCTCTCACTGTTCAAATAAACCTACCATTAAAAGTATAGACTGATCTTTTCTTTGTCAGTGGGAAAACGTACAAAATCAGCAGGGGATCAAATACTTTTTTCTTTCACTGTATGTGTGTCTGTTCGAAATGTTTAGCATACTTCCCGACATGCAAGAAACTTGAAATTTGGCATGTGGGTAGCATACAGACTGTACACAATGCAAAAAGTATAAAAATAGACTTTTGTATATTTTTTTTTGGGGGGGGCGCAATAATGCATATATTTTAAAGGCAAGTGAGCGGTGACGTCACATCTGTGATGTAACGCAGTGTGCCTGCTGACGTCACGCACCCCCCCCCCCAACCCTCCATGGAAGCCATGTATCCCGCACAAATGCGTGGCTGGGGGGGGGGGGGGGAGAAATAATGGATATAATATACTCGGCTACAAACTTTAAATTTGCCACGTGGCTAGCTTACATACTGTACACAATGTAAAAAGTATAAAAACATACCTTTTTAATTTGGGGGGGGGGAACTAATGGATATAATATATTGCACAAGTAAGCGGTGACGTCACATCTGTGATGTCACCCGCATGCGGCAGCGTCACGCAGTGTGCCTGCTGACGTCACGCACCCCCCCCCCCCAACCCTCCGCGTCGGCCGTGTATTAATCCAAGACAAGAATCCAAGTCCCGGGCGAAGCCGGGTAGTAAAGCCTAGTACTGCATAAAATACAATACTCTATGCAAATTCAATTGTTTCTCTGCCCAAAAATACATTGGTGCCGTGCTGATTTATATTGTCAGTACTGGACCAATCTCGGAAATTCCACATTCAATTGGCATTGGGTGTATGTATTTCTCCATAATACTACTTTTGACTCCTCATTAAGTGGTACTCAACATGACCAAGCCCAGAGAGATGATAATCCGAATTGACCCACAGTTAAACTCACAACCGTATCATTGTGTGTCAAGCACTTGAATCACAGTGCAAAATTGTACATATTCATTAAAAACGGCAGTTTGTGTTAATTTGGGTAAATTCGTGCTCAACTGATATGGCTCCAATTTGTACAAAAAAAAACGATGTTGATGGCGGGTAAGAATTAAGAGATTTACACCCAAATAAACTTTCACAAGACTTTCAACTCGAAATGACATATTCTTAAGAATAGTTATTTTTTCTCTCGAGGGAGGATTGTGTTTTGTTTAGTTTCTGTGAGAGGCAATGAATACTCATCCAGCGTCGTTCAGGGTCAAGGGCCAAAACTGTGATTACTTTCAGAAGGACATTCAAAAGCACGTTGGGGGTGCACCCATGAATTTGGACATGTATGCCCATGTGGTGCTTGTATAAGAACGTACATACACACCTCCAATTAGCATGGTTGGCTATGTACGGTGCGAAAGAATTTCAACATACATACATGTAAATGTGTAACCATCACTTGAAAAGCAGTTTGTATTAAAAAAAAACAGCATGTCATCGAGGAGTTAAATAATACATCACATATCTCAAAGTTATACTTTTTTTCTATTAAAAGCCTTTATTAAAAAAATGCACCTTGTAAAGAATGAAAACTGTACGCATGCAATTAATCACAAAGGCACGGTTACTCCAAATGACCATAGGACATCCTTTGTATGGGTAATTCTCTTTCCAAAGAAGCAGTGACATTTCAATTTTGAACGTGTTTCTTTGAACCTCACAGCCATTCTTGCCCATGTGAAGTTGGTCTGGCTGGCTGTCCAAGTATCTTTTCAGCCAGTAAGACTAATACGGCGGTGTCAGACACAACACGGTTTTAGTTTTGACTACACTTGAGCAAGTGGTGAGAGGCATGAGGAAAGGATGGCATAATCTGCTCGTGGCCAAATAATATAATTAGGAAAACTGGGAGTGAAGTAAATCCATTTGATTACATTATTAGAAATATGATGCACGCATGACAAAATAATTATATATTGCGCATGTTAATTGTATTTAGCCTTCACTTTGTTTCTGAAAAATATATTTATTTAAATCATTTAAAACACGTGTGCATCTGTGAGGGCGGATTATAGCTTGGCTTGCTTCAAAAATAATAAATCCCATCACAGTGCTTCGTGATACAGAGAGATGGAGAAGCATCAAGACGAAAGAATAGGAATACATAGACATGCCAGAAGATAAAGTGAGATGCGGATAAACAAAGAGATATAAATAAAAACAAGTGTTTTTTTTCAGTTGAACAGGCTAACTATTCACTAGAAGACGTAATCCCCATTGGATTTTAAGGAAAAAACATAGAAAAATCCTTGCATTTAGGTTCATAGGGAAAATTTGTATACATTTGTATTTCCCTCCAAAATTGGCAAACTCCTATAATCCGTGTTTTTTTTTACAGATTATTGGCTTGTTTAATCACATGCCCGACAACTCTAATAATCCATAATTTTTTCGTGGAGTATTGGAGTCACATAGTGAAACAAAATCCACGTCATTTTTTTCTGAAATTTTGTGAGTAATATCACAGTGTATCGCGGATTACAGGATCTGCGATCTCTGGGTTTGATCTTCCACGAAGCTCATGCTCCACGCTAAACCGCATTCGCACAACCCACGGCAGATGCTGATACCTGATACACAAAGGGAAAATAAAAAAAACTCTCCAGTAGTGTGTGACTGTGGTCATCCAGAACAGACCGTACAACGTATAACGACGCAATGCCCCGATCCAGAGATACAAAGGTGACATCCCAGCGATACACTCTGCTGCTCCTGACGCGGTTGTCTGGCTTGACCACCTAAATGTCAAATTGTAGTCGTTGCTCTGCATCTACATCGGCCACATGAAAAAAGAAGACTGCGGATTAATATATTAGATTTTTTTTTTAAAGCCGTCTTGTATGTATACGAGTTAAATGATAGCCAAATGAGTTACATTAAAAGCACGCGTACAAAATCCCATGGCCCCTCGCTTTTTCCACAAGTTGCCAAAACAGCACAGCAGTGATTCTGCATGCATGATAAAATTCAATTAAATTTCCTTAAGACATTCACTTTACATGAGTATGTAATTACCAAGTTTAAGGAATTGCACTGGATATTTTAATGTCATTACTTTATCCAAATACATAACATTGTGAAAAAAATCAGTATTATTTTATCTACATATTACAATTCTATATTTTTGTTCGACATGTGATGCAATTTACGTGGATAATGCTTACAAAACATCCACTCCGTTTACAGTCTGCTTATTTTTACGATATACTACGTTAAGTTCTGTATTTTAAAAAAACCCCACCAATCTGAAATATTTTTTTTATGCAGAGAATTGGGCATATGTTAAAAAAAAGTTGGAAGGAAGGGTATTAAACACGCAGTATAATGCCCAACTCGCATCATTATGCACACTTACCCCCCTGGGTGGGACAAAGGGAGCAAAGAGGAGCTACACAAGAGAGTTTTAGAATGTTACGGAATAAAAATCTCTTTGGTTCAATATGTTTGTTCCATTACTGACCTGAAGCCAATTTTCCTCTTGCTGCAGATGGCATATAATATGAGAATTATCTGATGTCTGGCCCTTACAGAACGTGACTTCCAAGAGTTAGGGTGCTGGGAAGAATGTGCTACAAAGGTAAGAAGGAATGAGCAAGGCTGGTTGCATCACATTGACTTCTCACAAGATCATATTAAAGGCAATTTCCCATTGGGCTTACAGCAAATTACTTTGAAATTTTAGCAATCAAATCGTATCATCTCAGTAAGTGGTGAATCTGCATTCAAAATGTGTTTTCAACAAGGTGTTGTCATCAATAAACTGTTTCTCGTCTGGAAAATTAACATGTTTGCATTGTTTATGCATTCAGCATTAATTTATCTCAAGCATAGTGTATTTAGTTCCAATACGACTCTTTTTTAACTCCAATGCAATATGTAATTTGCGCCATGCTCTTCACATGAAATGTATGTCTCTTTCACTATATTCCTCCACCATGCATTTGATGCGTGATTTGAATGTGCAGTGTTCGAATATAATGTTTTAGCGTCCTGATTTATATTCAGGCACTAAGAGGTTAGATGATTTTTGTGATTAAAGTATGATGAGTGACTTTTTCTCTTCATGTTTTCATTGCAAAAATATGTTTGGCGGCAAAACAGTGTTAAAAAATAATTGGATGCATATTTTCACAGGATTTGGATAAATGGCACTTATTATTAGTTGCATTATGCATTTGTGGGGGCAAGTGGCAGGGGGGTGGTGGTAGTGATATAACTCAGCGGTTATGAACCCGGCGACCAGAGTTTTCCTGGACATCTGTTGAAAAAAATATGTATAGCTCATCGGATTCCTCTAGCTTGAATACATTTTCTGAGTTTGATTTGCGGTCACGGCAAACATCAGTGGCGAGTGATATCTGAACTCACTCTGGACCACCCTTTACCAACCCGCACTCAATTCAGGATTGTCACGTATGCTCAAACAAACCCCAAGATGATCCAGCATGGAGAGGCCTTCATATAGTGGTATATTTAAGAAAGGGCTGTAAAATACTATGGTATTCTACTATTGCATACAGCAATACATTCAGGAACTAGATGTCAATGTCGAGATCAGATAGTCACAACGAGAGGGCTTCTAGAGAGAGTTTATGTAGTTTTTTTGTTCCTTCTCCATTGAAGGAGCTCAGATTAAAGTGCTTTACCCGATGGTCCATAGTTTGGGTTGCATGGCCACAGTGGATTGTCTTTAACTTTCCAAAATACTATTAATCTATTGGCGAGATCATAATTACAATGTCTTTAAATTAAACTTATATGCAATGTAAAAAAATCTAGTCACATATTTCTTGCATGCATCATAGTAAACAAACCAACAAGTCAATTACTTAAATAAACATGACTGTTAACTTCATAGAAGATAAGTCTATGGTAATTATATCTGTAGCATTCAGAAGGTAGTTACAGCCATTCACTTTAGTAGTGACAAACCAGTACTACTTATATAAAGCTAATTTAAATTAGGCTCAAATAAGCCCACTACAAAAAATTATCCATCAGTTTTCAACAAAACAAAAATATCACTGAAAGGATTGAAATGATGGAAGCAATCATTTTGATATTAACCAAGTAGAGCATGATTATGTTAAAACATTCAAATTAACATTTGGTGATCACATTTATATGCAATATATGCACATAAGTACACATCCCTAAACAACATTAGCAGTTTTCTGCTGTTTAAAACCAATAACCATTCAATGAAGTTAAACAAGTTAATTGTTACGACCACTGCAATCATGTACAGCTTTTCACATTACAACCAGCCTTTATAGAGATTACGTGTTTGTTTTAAGTATTTTGCACGTGACTTGAAATTAGGTTTTCTGTGGTGAGGGACACGTGTGCTCATTATCCACAGTCCAAGAGTTTTAGTTGTACTTTTCATTTACACTCTGCTGCACTTTAAAACATGAAATTGAGTACAGTTTTGCGATATTGGATTTTGTGTTTACATTGTTGATACAAACACACACACAATGGTGTACACTTTATACAAGCGGTATACACATATTATATACTGCATATGGCTTGCGCAATGTCAGCACTTTTTTCAGCCACGCTTCATTGGGGAGCAGTCACAAAACCTCTGTAAAGTGACAGCCTTTCATATCTTCTCCTGAAACGTTCAGGAAGTGTGTGTGTTCAAAATTCGGATGAGAGAAACATATATACTGTATCTGAATTTGATTGGATAGCCCCTGTAAGGCAGAGTTGCTGCGGTGCCGGGGTGACAGGTACCTGAATTTAGATTGCAGGTCCCCTCATTTTTACAACAGTATATAAAAAACAACCTTCTGTATAATGTAAATGATATGAAACTAAACTCCGAAATGAAATGGGTAGCGTGTGTGAAACCTTGGAGGTGTCATGATCCCAAACGCATTCTCGTCCCACATATCTCAACTCTGCAGAACCTCAAACCTCCATCTACACAGCATCTCCCTCCACGTGTCACCGTTTCCTCACCCCAGTTGCCTCTGGGAACCTCATCCATACCTTCATCACAACCAGACTCGACGATTGCAACCCTGTCCGAATCACTAATCTCCCAACTCCAAATGATGTAAAATACCACTGCACCTCAATAATGAACCCATGTAACCCAAATGCTCCGATCCCTCCTCAGGCTCCCAATCCAAATGCCAGATCAATTTCAACAACACACTCGCCATATTCAAATGGACTCGCCTCTGCTTACCTCTCCACTATCATCTCACTCTACTCCACACTATCTGCTCCAGAAACCAAGGTCTTTATTCAAAGCCCCCCAGTCAACCTATACTCAGTATGAAGTTGCTCATCGTCTGCCCCCAAGGCTGGCACTTCCTTCCCAAGGTCCTCTGTGCTGTCAACTCGGTACCCTTGTTAAAATTGATGGTTAAGACCGTATTTTTGCCTTCTCTAAAAAATACACACATATACACCCCTCGTTTCTGTACAGCATCTTGAGATTCAGTTTATTAATGAAAAAATATATAGCAATTTTATCGTGTTATATTTATTCATCGTGTACATTAATTCCAAAATGTAAATTCTGCTGGTTTTACTGTTCAAGAAAACAAATGCAAACACATTTCCGATTTGAGAATCAAACTGTGTACCTCATACACACGGGCATCCAATCATCGCTAAAGGTTCCATTGGGTTTTTTCTTCTTAAAATACAAATAGAGCTAAACAAAAAAAGCTAGTGAATTGTATCCATCACACGTTTAGCATATAGTGTGTACACAGAGCACTGTCTGAATGCATTGCTGTGTTAGACTGCTGTCATTACTGAAATGTAATAAATGTTTTACAAGACAAATGGAATGTGGGCCAAAGGTGAACGAGGGGACACGGGAAGAGTAGCTGAGAAACGTCTGGAGAGTGGTTAAGGGCGGAGTCAGAGAGGGAACAGGTGTAAGGGGGCCTGGAACCTTTGGGAATATTCCAGAGGTAGGCACGGCCGGGGGTGGAGCCAGGCCGCGCCGAGAGGGATAAAAGGGAAACTCCGATCGAATATCGGGGCTGTCTGAAGGTGTGGGAACTCAATTCATTCGTCTACGACATCGTGGGTCAGACAGAACGTTGGCTGCTCTGACCCGATTATAGTTATCTCATATGCGAGAGAGATAGGTGTATTGTAGTCCCTTGTGTAACAAGAGTGAGAGATATGTGTATTAGTCCCGTGTGTAACGGTGTTGCATAAGTGTAGAATAAACATTGTTGCCTCATAAATAGTGTCTCTGAAATTACTCACTGCACATGTTACAAAAAACACATTTCTTTCTGGGATAAGACAGGTCCCTGCAGAACACAGCCATTCTCTCATGTACGAATGAATCTGTATGTACGTATCTCCACTTTTGTTCACAAACACCTATGCACACAGCAATACATGAAAAAGTATGGCCCAAATGCACACACCGTCTGAGTGTTTATTTTGCACAAATGCGTGAATTAATTGGCACAAAATATCATACGCAATGTGTGTTTTAGGCAGGACTCATTCTGTAAATGTATGAAATAGTGGGAAATACATTCCACACGAGTGCATGTTTCGCACTAGAAACTATAGAACAAAACCCAAAAAGACCCTTGGTTATAAAATGTGAGCAATTTGAAAAAAACAAGTCTAATCCGGATGTAATCACTGGAATCCTTTATAAGTGAACGGAGGCGAAATAGGCAATTTATCCCATACTATAAGATGCTGTAGGCCTTTTATTTCCCATTCATTTAAGGGCACGTTGTAGGCCACATCATGTGCAGACTAATGACACACATTCAGTTCGGACGCGACTGTATTATACTCTCATTCACCCCATCAACCTTGATACCATTCTCCTGCTCTGCACTCCATGAACCAAGTAACCAGTGATAACGCATGGACAATGCAGCCCTTCTGCCAGAAAGTTGCAATGGTTTAATGTGCATTTAAATGAAATGAAATGAGCCAGAAATGCAGATTTACTGTAAACTGTATATTCCACTATCAATTCAGAATATGCATGCTATCAAATATATTTTTTAGTTTTCACAGATAATTAATACTTATATATTTTTTTAATCATTCTAGTTTTGTTATCTTTCGCTAATGGGTTTGTACCTATTGCTATCATTATATCATGAGACTCTAAGATGGGCACATTTCAAATAACAATACCGGAAATAATTTTCAACTGCAAACCAGATGTAGCCTCTATGTGCAGGATAAAGCCTTGAAATCTCAAGCTCATATCAGCCCCGTGGTTGACATGGTATGGAGACGCCCTTCATTCAGCAGTGGATTGACAAAGGGATGAACATTATTATTCATATATCATTAATGTCAGGTGTCTCTTTCTCTCTCCATAGTATTGCCACTGTCGTCAACCCGGAGGTATGATGGACTGAGTCTTTTTCTTCACTGATATTAACTTATTTCGCACTGTACGTAGCCAACCGTGCACATTGGAGGTACGGGGGAAGGACAACAAACTAAACACAAAAAGCAGTTCTAAAGAAATTCGTTTTCAATTAGATGTAAAAATGCATAGCGCCAGTGGCTTCCTAATATCGGAAGAAAGAGTGTTCCAGATGGCCGCAGAAGCGCATTCGAAAGCGCGCAATGCCGTGACCGTCTGTGTTCGATAGTTAGCCAAAAGCCGCCGCTGTTAGGATGATCAGAGTTTCCGTGATGGTTTATTGCTCCTTGATGAGAAAACACACGCAAGCAAACCAGACATAGTTGCCTCGCACGGAAGTTTAGGTTACACAGTCACCTTTCCAAAACTCGTACACACTTTCCTTTTCAAATGTTTTTTTTTTATTATACGTGAAACAAAATCGAGCTTCTGCTTCTCTCTGCACTATCAAGATTATCCAGCATCTTATTATTATTATTCTTATCATGATATCTTCGTCTATGCTGAGATATGAGATATCCTTTACTGCTGTAAGTGTTTGTCCACTTCCCCTAGAGGCCTTCTACTACATTAGCATGCTGATATCTTGCCATAATAAATGCCAATCTCACATATCTACGTGTATGAATCATATACCGACGTGTATATTCTTTCTCTTCTTCGATTTTATTTAACTAGACGGCATAAAATATTTACAAGCAAAATTCCTTGTGCTCACCTGGCTTAGCAAATGAACATTTCTCCTTCGCTGAATGCTGTGAGATCTCAAAATCAAGGTATGAACTTGTCTGATTTCGTTGGCAATGAAAGAATCATATTCCACCACATGGAGAGGAAAGGGTATGATCCGAGAGTTCTCACATTTACAACTGGCTTAAATGACTTTACAGTAGGTATCTGAAGACAAATGGAATATAGAGTATATATATGCCATGCATGGTTAAACATTTACGTTGATTTTAGTGAAATTGTAACTTTTTGCAATCAACCCACGCTAACACTAGAACAACACGATGAATTGTGTCATCGTGTTTCTGCAAAGATAGCAGAGAAGTGATGGAAAGAGATGCCATGTGTCCTTGGTAAAAGGAAATGATCACTGCGTTCACCCTCCACGTCATTACACTTCCATAGGGGATGCTTGATGATTTTTCAAACCAAGAGGCCGATGCCGTATTTAATTAAAATATTCTCATTTAATAATTGTGCCCTTGTGTCCTCCTGTGCATGCCCTGTGTGTGTGTTTTGCACATGTTCTTGTGTTGCGTGGTAGGCTGTGCAGGTTTCAAGCATCAATGCTAGATGTGTTAGTATTGTTCTTCATTACATGTGTTTATGTTTATGCATTCAATCTAGATCTGAAGTTTTCGTTACTGCAGGGATCCATACTCTTTGGTTCTTTCGGTAAAATCACGTAGGTATAAAATAAATAAAAATCACGACGTTTCGATTGCAACACAAGCAATCATCATCAGGTGGGAAAACCACAGCAATATTTTTTATGCATTGTTTTTTTCATGTTTTGTGTGTATACTACAAGGGAAATATTGTTTGTTTTACGTATTCCTGAAAAAGATATATATATTTTCTATTTAAAATATGTTGATGCTTTAACCGTTGTTTGAATAAGAATAGCGTACAGCAATTTACATGTTCTGTCATATTGCAGATACAGTTTCACTCTTATTCACAACTAGCTTTACTACACGGCTTCGCCCGGGACTTGGATTCTTGTCTTGGATTAACACACGGCCTACGCGGAGGGTGGGGGGGGGATGCGTGACGTCAGCAGGCACACTGCATGACGTCAGCAGGCACACTTCGTAACGCTGCCGCATGCGGGTGACATCACAGATGTGACGTCACCGCTCACTTGCGTGAAAAATATATGCATTATTGCGCCCTCCCCCCCTCCCCAAAATACAAAAGTCTATTTTTATACTGTTTTCTTTGTGTACATTCTGGAAGCTACCCACATGCCAAATTTCAAGTTTGTTGCATGTCGGGAAGTATGCTAAACATTTCGAACAGACACACATATTCACAGATTTCCCTTGTATATATATAGAATATGTAGGATATCTACGACTTTACTATGAGTTTTATTCAATTGAAGGTTTTAAAAAAAATACAACTGAATATATGATAACTATTTCCAATGTAAATACGAATTTACAAAACACACTATCTCTCATAACCTCATTTAGAGTTTGTCTCAGTAGCATCGGATTCTCAAAACCCATCTCTTAAAAAGTCAGTGTCAGCAGCTTCATTGCGAACAAGTAAAGGGTTCCATATTAATCATTGAGCCTTAATTAATATATTTTGATTAGCTCACCAGCATGGACTTGTATTATCAGCTTGTGGGTCAATGTCATTTGTCACATTTTCTGCAAGGTCGGCAAAAGGTACGAGCATGACAGTTGGGTTCAATGATGCTGCCAAGGGGAATGTTATGCAGGCTCACGCAGCTGTATATGCGTCACTGCAGGCACATATACAGCTTGACCAACCTTGCGTATAGGTACACAGAGAATGGTGACAGAAGCATTACCCATACCACCAGGTTCATATACAAGCCCAGACTATTTACTGTTCTTGGGAATGGCTCACTTGTTTATTGGAGGAGAATAAAGAGGAAAGAGCCTTTAGTAATCCTGGAACTTGCAATGCTGACAAATATTCATATTCATTGCTAATGCATTGCTACTGCCGCTATGTGCAACTTTGCTCTTGTGTTTTTGAGAAAGTATTTACGACTCACATACATTTTTAAGGAACACTGTTCTTTCCTGGAAAATATATGTATGGTTACATACTGTTTTCTAACAGTTTGTGCATGATCTAAAATGCAGAAATTCAGCTCATGATAATGGATCTGATGCATTTTGTAGAAAATATTTTAACAAAAATTCGGAGTTAAATTACTTAAATATGTATATAATGCTCATTTACGTTGCATGCACTTTTCCATTACTGTAATTCATTATATTTGCTATTGATAACGTATGTATGAATCCGTCGAAAATTATTAATTAATCAGACGAAAGGAAATATCTACAAACATTTCAATAAAGATATTGCTGACATGATTCTTATTATTTCTAATATGAAATGTGAAAATATGAATATAAAATGTAATCCAAACATTTTACAGAGCAATAAAAAGACAAGCACAGCAACAACAACATAGCCACAAACAATACATTGTTGCATTACGATGATGTCCTAAGTAACCTGGAAGATACAATTATTTTGTGATATAGCATCAGCAGTAGCGCACAAGCGCAAATAAAAAAAACAGCAACAGTGTTATCGATGACTGTGTTTGAGTTTTGTTTTATTAAGATACATGATTGTGTACAATTATGTTTCCAGGACACGCATGAATGCACTTTGCGAGACGCACATAAGTGTTGGTGATATGCTGTGCACAAATTCATTTTCAAGTTACCTACTTGGCATTCTGACCTCCTCGTAGATGTCGCACAGTCGGGTTGTCATTAGCTGATTACATTGAGAGGGTCTCGGAGTAGATGTGCCTGGCCGTGCTTGCCAAACCATTACACACTGAATATTCATTAATTGTTGGGATCAGTGGCGCACACTCTTTTACAGTAGAATCCCTCTTAACGACGGTAATTGGTTCCACGAAACCGGTCGTTCCGTGATTTGGTCGTTAAAGGAGCATAGGAAATACATATTGAAGGCTTAATTTGTTCCAATAGAATTTAAAGTTCCCCTTTTCATACAAAAAAACCCTATATTAAAATATTTAAACAATGGATGGTAATACATAAAAGATACTAACAACATTATAAACACAAACATTAAAATAAACATGGTTAATCAATGCATTAATTAATATTTACTTTACCTACAACAACCCGTCGTTAACAGGGGAATGGTCGGTAAGCGAACGCATTGGGTTCTATGGATGCCTGTCGTTAAGCGATTAGTCCTTAACAGGGGTGGTCGTTAAGAGGGGTTCTACTCTACACTACTATACACTACACTACTATACACTACATCATACACTATACATTGGGCTCAATGGAGGCCGGTCGTTAAACTATTAGTCATTAACAGGAGTAGTCGTTAAGAGGGATTCTCCTGTAATGCTGAATTCTATAGGCAGTGAACCACACACAGATCAATCACTTATGTGCTGTGGCAATCCTAATCTATTGGGCTGGGATGTGGTCAAAATATAACAGTACGGAAAGTAGGTTTCTGACATCTGCAAATATTGAAGTGTTGTCCTCTCGTGTATGATTTACCAAATAACCCAATCAGCACTTAATAAAAAAAAACAAATGCAACTCAATGGAGATTTCCTATCGTGCTTTTACACTTGTGTCATCATTGCCAAGACAACTATGTCCACAAATATGAATATCTGCAAATTGGAACCTGCGTATACAGCACAGCTATTAAAGGCAAACTGAAATCTAAACAATCAAATAAAGACAGACGGAGCAGGTTGGAGGCCTTTTTGGAAAACTGAACTTGATATGAAAAGTAACATCCCATTGTCTCGAATGAAGAAGATTTAAAGTCAGTGTGTTCTACTTGCGACGACAGATGGTTCTGAAACATGGTCAATAACATTTTTTTACAAAAACTGAAAAATTCACAAAGACGGATGAGGAGACACGTGCATTGAGAAACAGAAATAGAAACACATCGAATAAGATAACTTAAACAGGTTAATTACTTTATTAAAACCGCTGAGAAAAGTAAGCAGGCTTGGGCTGGACACATCACTGGATGAGATGATGGCCAATGATCAAGAATGTTGAATGAGTGGCAGGCAAGCAATAGAGGACATGCAAATAGTATGTATGTGGAGGAGATGAAGTAATGAAATCAGCTCGTGTACAGCTCCTGGGTGAATTGATTCATCACAGGTTTGTGAGAGATGGGGGAGGCTTGGGGAGGCCTTTATCCAGTCGTAGGTTGACTATGACTGATGATAATAATGATAAGACTATATAGTGCAGCAGTTTCCCATGCAAAGTTGGGTATGCACATCACAGAGAGTTGCTCAAATACATGGATATATTTATGTATACTATATTTATATTGGTGGGACCAGGGACAGGCACACCATCAACCAATGCTTAAAGAAGGGCAGTGAGTGAGCAGCACAGCTGGCTGTGGCAAGATAATTCCAGACTATAGCGGTTGACAGCAGAGGAGGGGCATCTGATAGCAGGCCTCGGTTGTTAGAGCAGAGAGCATGTGTGAGGTCGGGGTAAATTGAGCGGTAGGCAGGGGTAAATCCATGGGGAGGATCTTGAAAATGGTGATGGAATTGTGTAGGTAACTTGAAATTTTATTGGGAGCCAGTGAAGAAATCATAGGATCATAGTGATGTGGTCTCAATAACAGTCACAGTTGTATGTGTGTTGAACTTCTTTCTCACGGTACGTATCCAACCATGCTAATCGGAAGTACGGGGAAGGACAACAAACTAAACACACAAAACAGTTATAAAGTATTTAGTTTTCAATATAGATTTGAAAGTGCATAGCTCCAGTGGCTTCTTAATATTGGAAGGAAGTGCATTCAAGACGGCTGCAGAAGCACATCTGCAAGCGCATGATGCAGTGACCATCTTTCTTCGATTGCTAGCCAAAAGCCTCTGCTGCGAGGATGACCGGAGTTTGCGTGATGGTTTACGTATGCTCCTTGATGAGGTCAGCAAGATATTGCATCATTTGATTATGGAAGCAATGAGTTTTGGGAGGTCATTAAAAAGAGAGATTGCAGTACTGAGCATGAGAGACAATGAAGGCATTAATGAGAGTTTCAGCAATGAATGTGGTGAAGAAGTGGCATATGTGGGAATTGTTGCACATATAAAGATCAGAGGTCCTACAAAGTTTAGAGAAATATGGAGGAACGAGTGTTTGGGATCAGTAGAGACTTCACTCGTGTTAGTTTCCTTCACAGTAACATTTAAAATACAGCTTATTTCCCGTGGTTTTTGTGCCCTTTTTTCCAATTCGGGATGGGATTCATTTCCATCAATGGTTTTGAGAGAGTGGTGAAAGTTATATGTTTCCATTGTCGGGCCGAGTTTCACTGTTAATTACAGCTCCAATATACATAATCAAGTATCATAAATTCAAATACTGATTTTCATTATTTTTAAATGTGAAAATTTAAATAAACAACACGTCTCAGTAATTGTATCCACAGATAGAGTATCTAATTACAGGAAGGATAAAAATGTACATTCTTATTCAATGATGACTAAGAACCACAATCTGCATGTCACCTCAATCAACTGCATACTCTGGGGGGTTAGAAAGTGGCAAAGTGCACTTCAATTTGAAGTACATACAGTCCTCGACTTACGAACGCCCGACTTACGAACATCCGCAGTTGCGAACGAGCTTCCATAAAATATTTATGTTTTAACCATCCAACTTGCGAACGTGAACTGACACTTGCGAACCGAACTGCGGAACCATTAGGTTCGGTAAATTGACAATATTTCTTCCTATTTAAGAGTTTAACAATGGCTTGCTTTTTTGATGAACCATACCACATTTTATAACACTGACCATATGTGCATTTAAATATAGTATATTATTGTTCTGACTTACAAACCGTTTGATTTATGGACGGCTCTCAGGAATAGAACCCGTTCGTAAGCCAGGGACTGTCCGTAGTTATATTAGATACTAAGATCACAGGCCAGTAGAGTAGTATGACCCAACTTTAATAATGATTAATTCAAGTTTTGGGTTTAGCCTAAATATTTGAAAACAAATATAAAGACTTAAACACTGGAATCTTACGTGATAAAATTGCAATGGTTAAATTGGTAAAATAACTAGATTTTAATTCAAGATTCCACATCCATTCCGTGTAAGTGGCATTCTAAGAATAGGGTTGATGAGTCAAATGCGTCATGGATTTAAGCAAATAAATTACAATAACAAAATTGACTTCTGATTTTGAAACAACCACGTAGTAGGAAAATAATTAACAATTACTAATTTACTCATTATATTAAGTATTTCCAAAAGCCAGCATTTCATTACGTAAACATATAAAAGAAAAATGTTATTTAAAATTTGGTGCAGTAAAAATACTGTAATTTTCTTTATCTGTTTAAAGTGTGCTGTTTTTTAGTGAAGCAGATTAGTGCATGCAAGTATGCCCTCAATTAGTGTGTTGATTACATAGTTACAAACTTTTTGATACAATAAATACGGATACACTTTATGAATTAGATATACCTCTGCAAATTGAATGTGTATGTGCCAGAGGCAAACTTTGCAGCAGTGAGCTTTGGGGACTACGCTACGCTGATGAGTCTCAATGAAAGCAAAACTTATCCACAGCACTCTGTCACTGCATCACTGCTGCTATCAGTAGGTCACATTTGCTTAAGAGGACCACAATGCACTCCTTCAGGAAATGCTGATAGTTTACTGCATATGCACAAAGGCCCATGTGCTGTTTGCAGACTTTTGCCTGTTGTTTGAATTGTATACTTTTACAGCCTGTACTATTATTATGTTATAATGGGTTTTTCATGTAATTTAGAGATTTGATTGGATACACAATTTATATTCAATGATGGTTATGTGCTGTTAACTGCAGTCAATTGCCCCATATGTGACATGAAGCAAAATACAACATATATGATGATCACAATTTTAGTGGGGATGGCTGCATGAGATAACATCCCAAGATACAAAAAAACAGCTGTGAAACAGCAGTTTTTAGCTCTGAGGACATTAAATAATTTATTGATTGAATTCAGTAATGGATCTGAAAATCCAAGCATTGTACTTCCCACCTTTCATTCAAATGAGTTATGTGTAACCATGATGTTTTCCTTTCCAATTATATCTCAGATATTCATGAGTTTACAATTAGCCAAAAGACACGGACTACATTGAGCAAACTGAAATAATAATTAAGAACCCTTAAATTAACAAAATCGTAAAAGAATTATGATTTTCTTAAACATTCACTATTTTGAAATACATTTCATGTTAAGTAAAACATAATTTCAGCTAACCACTGTGTCACTGCACTGGTTAGAGCACTGTGCTATGAACCTGGTGACCTCAGTTTGATTATTTTCTATGGACAATATAATTACAGTGATATCTAAATTGTTCTGGCAGCCCTCTCCTCCCTTCACCAATCCTGAGTGACCAGCATGGTGATGTATGGTCAAGCAACCCCATGACTAGCATGAGATGAGACGGCCTTCATCCAGCAGTAGAAGGATAAAAAAGCTGTAAATATGTTTTTCATAATTATTGCCTATTATTGTGTACAGTCTGCTTCAATTAAAATTCATGCAAGAACATGATATGCTCTACATTTGTTGGCAGTTCGGCCATTTAATGCATATTTTAACATACAGTACTTTGTTCAATGAAACTTATCAGCTAGAGCTGCATCAAATACTGTGTGTTGACGTTAACATCGTAATCCTCTGTAATGATTTTTGAACAGACAAGTCAATGGATTAAAGGTATCCTTTGATGAAAAAACAATAATCATAGGTTTTCATATAACAATGACAGGTCTATCTGGCCAAGCCCATGCAATAAACCCATACCAAAACACCATTTAATTGAATCATTGGCATGTTAAGTGTTGCCTTTCGGCTATCCCAAAAGACTGATCTTTGCAAGATAGCTTTTGAAAGAATGTTGTACATAGTTGTCACACACACAGACACAAAAAAAACTGTTTCAACAAAATGAATGTTTCATTATTTTGCTTTGAAAAAATAATCAAACATCTCCTTTCTGCACGTTAGTTATTTTTTATCATGATGGTTTTTTTTACTGATTAGATTTACCATATTCATAATTCAACAAAAAAATGTTGAAATTATGTAAATATGCAACATGTAGCTTTGAACACACACAGTTGAAAAAGTATTTTAAAGTAAAACAGACAATATTTTATTTTAAAACTTTTTACTTGGTTATTAACTCCAGCTGGCTAATACAGGGCCTTCAGTTTGTTATGACCAAAGTGCATTTCTTAAAAGGTAATTATTATTATTAAATATTTATTGTATAAATTCAATTTGCTGGAGGGCTGTATTTACAAATATAATTTAGTTTTACTCAAGTATAATACATATATAAATCCAGCAATTCTCAATTCAATGCATAAGGCTTCTGATCTCACATTTATACTCTCCTGATGTTAGTCATGGTTGGCAATTAAACTCAGGTCACTGGATTCCAAGTGGATCAAGCTAATCACTGCTATTACTTAATTGCGTTCTCCAAAAGAAGACTGAATGAACACATCAATGATAACAAAATATATATGTAGAAATGTAAATTAGGAATTTATCTAATGTACAGAGCACGAAAAGTCACGGGAGAAATGCGGTATATTTGTCTTCACAGTGGATAATGAGATAGATATTATAAGTTTATTTGGCGCTCAAAAATGGTAGACGGGCCAGCATCACATTTAAACATATGCATGATTAATTTTGCAAGACAGTGGAAACTTTTATGAGCACCCCGCCGGCAGTTATTCATTCGACACACTAACGCTCTATAGACAATTATGACTGGTGAGATTTAAAAAAAAGAACTCGTAATTTATTTGTATTACTGTCATTCTTGTTTTCTCCCCAACACATGCTGCCTGATAGTATTATTTTTTTAACATTGAAATAGCCTAAGTCAGTGACACTAACCAAACAAATGTTGCCTTATTTAACACCTTACTGGATAATGCCAGTTGGAGTTTATTTCAGAAAATATTAGTGACAATTCTATTACCCTTGACATCGATAATACCGATTTCATGGACATACTAAAGATTACGTCTAGAGAAATATATGGTGAATCACCTTGAAAAACATGACAATTATTATGGATGATGTTTGACCAAAAGGGACATGATCAAGTGTTTTCGACTCATCAGTCTGACGGTTTTCACAAGCCTTGGGCAGATTCCATTCCATAAAGGGAATTCAAGTATCATACATTCACAGCCAGTCAAACCTGTACCGCCGATCATGCAAGTAATAAAACTTCGCCTATTTGACAACTTTCGCAATTGTGGAAATATTTGTAAATAATAATATTCAAGCAATGCGTATCTCCATATCAAGCCATGTTTCATAGATTAATGAAAGATCTATGATTTACCATGTGCTAAAATTAACCATTGATTGTAAATAACCAGACAGATTTTCCAACATACACGAAACTACACATTTTATTTCACCAGGTAAGGCTCACTGAGCTATATATCTCTTTTTTAGAAGCGACCTTGCCATAAATAATATCTGAATGAAGTGGCTTATCATGTATAAATTTATAGCAGCCAAATACTTTAGACGGCATACTCTTAAAAACATGCCCCTGAGCTAATTGGATGTCAATTCTAACACGTATGCACATTTCATCTTGAGGATAATACAAATACAACCTGTTTGGGTTGGTTAGAAAATATAATGCAAATAGCTATATCGCTTTGATAATTCTGAAAAAAAAGTTAATCAACATGTCAATGATCTGCTATTACACGACTACAACTGGATGGGGTTGTAAATAAGCATACATTGAACTATGATTGAGAGGGGGTTTTTGAAGACGTACTGTTTTGGAGGGTCCTGTATCCCTAAATTAAACTATAACAGCAACGTTTGAGTGCATTTTATACGCATATTTATTATATTAAAGCTCAATAAAGGGTTAGTTAAGACAAGGGGCATGGCAAAGGCACGTCATATATCCAAGACATAAAGCTTCATCATCTCGAGAAAATCCTCCAAAGTTCATGAGAAGGTCGAGGGGCAAACGAGGAGGTATTAAGTCGTGCAAACATGCCAAGTGCTGAAGCCATCCCTGTTGCCCCTCACTGAATCGGGCTGGACGTTGTCCATATGGATGATGCACCGATGCCAAAAGAAGTATTCTACAGAGAGCTGTCTCAAGGGAAATGCTATCGAGTGGGTCAGTGTCTACGTCTTAAGGACATGCTCAAGCAACATCTGAAAGCTATGGCAGGACTTAGCTTGTGACCTAGCTTGTGATCACTCACAGTGGAGAAATCCAATCCGCCAAGGAGCAGAGCGAATCAAGGAGGTTAGGGTAGAGGAATACCGGATCCACGGGGAGTGACGTCATGCGGAGCCTACTCACAACGATCGCTTTCCCCGCTATGACTTGTGATGTCTGTGGAAGAGGTTTTCATCACTGAATTGGGCTAGTTTCCCACCGGCACACCAAGCATAGATGACATTGTCAATGACGGATGGCCATTTAATTTATTAAATGTTACATACAGTGGCAATAAAAAATACAGTGGCATGACGGGTTTTTTTGTATGTCTTCTCACAGATGTCCCTACGAATCCAACATAGCCAGCCTCTAGCAATAATCTATGGCCCAGACCAGTGCAATGAGGACACCTTGCACTTATCACTGCAACAAACCATAACTCTTCCAGCTTGATTGACTCCACCGCCATACATAGTATACCACACTCATGCAGCACAAGTAATTGTGTCTTCAACAGTGCTTACCAGGTTGTAAGATACAGAAGATGTTTCTTCTCAGAGGCCAAAAAAAGTTTTGCAGATATTCAGTCATTGGCATGTGCCTAGCATCGAGGTCAATGGGTTCACCAGCAGCAGTCATCATGAACAAAACTGTTTAAGTAAAAATTCAAATACAAAACAGCTCCTGATTTTAAAACGATTTACTTATGTACCATCATTGTGAGGTGTATTTTAAAGTAAATGCTATGAGTCTGGAAGGAACAGTTATATATGTTCTTATTCTTAGCTATTTCGGTAAAGTCACGTTGAAGGGAAACAATAAAATAATAAAATATATATTGTTTTTATATATATTTAGCTCTTTCGGTAAAGTCACGTTGAAGGGAAACAATAAAATAATAAAATATATATTGTTTAATATATATTTTATATAGTACCGAAAGAGCTAAGAATATGAATTATTGCAGTCACGAAAGCTTTAAATCAAAATTTAGATATGTTCTTGTTCATTTGTTTTCCCAATTTAAAACTCAAACGAAAACAACCTTGTGAAATTGTGTTTATGGGAATCACTCTGCTTTGATGAGTCACGTGTTGTTATTGCTCATCCATGGTAATGAGATATTGACATTTGATGATGCAGGAGTACCAAAAAACTGTAACAAAAATACTGAAACTAGGCATTAGAGTTTTTAGATTTACACTGGAAATGCTACACATTACTCTAACTTTTGTAAACTGATTAAATAAGCAGCATGGTTTGATGTAGTTGTTTTTGTTCAAGCATCTGAAGTTCGATGTTTGCTATAAATACATTTTCAGAGGCAGTCACAAGTTGTAGATGCTAGACTTGGCCAAGGATTGGCCTTGGGAAAGCAAGCAGCAGTCTATTTCCTGCCCTTGGCCATGGTCGGAAGAAATTTGCGCCTCTGTATAAATCAGAGCAGAGCAGTATTGGCACTCTGTTCCATGGGCGGAAACTCTCCCCATCTCTTCTGTCCTGCTCATTAGCACTGAATCACCTGGTGCTGTCCGTGGTGTCTTGAGCACCTTTCTTCATCGCAGAATGTCTTTATTTATCAGAGGTGACAGCAATCGATGGCTTAGCCCATCACGCCCATCCTTCACTGCCACCATATATCTCAATACTCTGCGTGAAGGATTTCCCTTGGTTTTCGTATGGGCTTAGAAGCAGCATCAATCATCAAAATCCAATCAATGCCTGCAGGTGTTTATTTCTTCTCAATGTTTAGTTATATGCTTTAACTGTAAATGCACTACGCGTGAATGTTAAATGAATTGTTTCATTATGTTTTCTTAACAGACACATGTTATTGTTTTTATAATGAATTTACAAAAAAAAAACCTTCATAGCAAATTAATGTTGGGCTCATGGTCACCTAATTTATGAACAGTATTAAAATTATGGTAGAACTAGTGTATATATAGATTGGCCCCAACCACGGGAATGTGTATTTTCCACCACTGATTATTGACCAAAACTGAGATCATTGCCTCCCAAACGATCATTTAACCAAGGAGGCAGGACGAGTTTGAGTCGACCGATACTACAAATTATAATTTGAAAAACATATACGTGTCTGTGAATTAGTTTAATGTATCGACAACACTATTGATTTTCCTAGCCATGAAGCTACATTGACTATCGGGTACCTTACACAGTATTCTTGACATGGCCAGGCTTGCTATTGTAATTCCATCTCTAGATTATGTCTGTCTCAAAAGTTTATATTCTGCAGCACCCAACTCTGAGCCGAGAAAGAATTGAGCTGCTTGCTACAGTCATGCATACAGCCGTATTATTCAGGGGGGGGGAGGGGTCCCCCCCCTCTGCCTGTGAACATTATACTGCAATAACAATGAATAACTCACACCCAGTGAACATAAAATTGATGGGCCCTCTTAATAAATGTGCAGCGCACATAGTACATGTCACTACGATAGATATCGCTGTTGTACACATGAGAACCTAAACACCAATAAAAAGTTATCTACTGCGTATAATATGTATGTTCTGCTGACGACACTTTTTTCGTATACTCTGCTTAATATTTATTTATTATTACAACAAAAGACTATTCAAGCATTTAACAGACAGTGCAAATGTACTCTGCTACACCGGAATTTTTACAAGCTCTCCAGGGCAAAGCTGTCAAATCGTTCTTAAAATGAACAGAGCGCAAGCCCAGGGCACCGACGACCCATCATTACATTTCTCTTCGCAAAAAACCAAGGGCACGCTGCTGGCCACTTGTTGCAAGAACAAACATTGTGGCTGGACTTTGGATCACATGATGTCCACGTGCAAGCATTGAACCCGTAAACTACGGGTGTACGTGTGGTAGAGAAGTGGTAGTGTATTGGTTAGCACACTGAGCTACGAACCCGGTTACCCGAGTGCAATTCTTGCTCACGGCCAATATTTTTTCGCGAATATCTAGACCGGTCCTGCGCCTCCCTTAGGTCAACTTAAATGACTACCTGGTGTGGCGTGTAAATATCAACACTTCGGAGAGAAAGATGGCCAGGCATAGCGCTGGCAACCCCCACTCCCGGTGTGCCGTGACAACCTGGGTAGGTGCTCACTAACAGCACTTGCTCCAACAATCTGTTAAAGGTTGCACGGGTGATGTGTCTCTTAGATGTTGCGTGTGCTGCAGTATTACAATTCTGGTGACCTGGGTTAAATTCACGGTCATGGGTAACATCAGTCGTAAACGGCATCTTGAACTGATCCTTGCCTCACTTAGACAATACGCCTCCCACACAAGTTGCATAACGCATTTGCATTGCGTGCACTTTGCTTGTTGAACTCGTGCCCCTGAAATTATGCACTCTAGATGTGTAAAAAAAAGTTAATTGATATGTGTATTCCTTTTTTTGTACACAGACCAGCGAAGAACCATTCTGACTGATGATTCTAAGCGGAAGACACGAGAATGGATGCCCAGTCATCTCATTAATTGACACTTGTAAATGTGGGACATAATTCGTGTCCATGACGCTATGTTGAACCTATAATCTGTGTGGCAAGTGAGATCTTTCACGACTATACAAATCATGTAGATATCCTTGCGACTAAACATGGGACAGACTTCACAAACCACACAGCTTGAACAAGAGTTATCTTTATATACCCATAAGTAACGAATCACATTTAATAAGCTCTTTGGAGTGAAAACTATGTTTCTCCACGAAAGGTGTAGTGGGATATCTATGTACCACAGAGTGAATAAGTAAATTGTCTTGCTGTCCAAATGAGTTTAAAATGGAATCAAACAAGCTAAAAATAAAACGTGATAAATAATAGTTACATAGTGTTTATCACAACACACTTGTTCAGGCTGCCCCTAAACGACCACTTCGATGGAGTGCACAGATTGCAATGTAGCTCTCAGGATTTGAATGTATGGTATGTTACAACTCGTGTACACAAATGATTTGGCCGCATGGATTGACACCTTGGCGTCTATTTGGCATATAGATACTGTACTCAGAAGAATATACCAACAACCGTCACTCACAATGGATATCAATTCATGAAGAAACTGTCTTTGATTAAGCAAAAAAGGATTGGACCTGAGCGTTAATTTATACACTTAACACGACGAGCAAGGGAATTAAGTTCATACTTATCCAAGTGAGTTCACCGTGGTCACGAATGCACGTGGTACTACTGTGTAGTGTGGGTAGCTATATAGGTAATCTATGTTTCGTGATTCCTAAATGTCAGCCACAATTACCTCTTGAATGATTATAAGGCGATTGCTCCTGGCAGGGCGTTAAGAGCATTTAGAGTCCATATACACCACTGGATGGGTCTGTTGTATTCCAATTAGAATTATGCATGTTAATATTCTTATATAAATTTGACCTGGCAGACTGTGATACATGTTCAGAGAGAAAAAATCAATTACCGTATACTTTAAATCAACGGAACCAGTATACATAATTTAAATATCTGATATACTTAGAAGAGATGTAATTTTACAAACTGGTGGATGTGGTTCTGCCAGCTTTACCAGTATTAACGAGACCAGTTTTAAAAACTGATATTTAAAAAAAAAAAACTGGTCTTTAAACACGACTTCACATAGTAATGCGTACCTTTGCATAAAATTGAGGGTAGTTTCACAAATGGATGTCCACATGCAGAGGCAGCATGCAAAAATATACAAAACGTGCACTTCAAACATGTGATCTGAAAGTCAATGAGTCAACAGACCATTTTTTTTCAATATAAGAAAAATTCTGAATCATTAGCACACACCCATTTTAAAATAAAGACGTTAATATCTAGATTGCCAACCTAATATGTAATATTAAAATGAAAACAAATTTCCTAATTTGCGTATAAGAGGGCACTCGATTGAACCTTTTGAATGTATCATAAAGGACCGCAGTGGAGGCGACATGAGGAATGTGGGGGGGGGGTGCCGGGAGTGCGTTCCACACACAGCTGGGGCTGCCAGTCTCGACACAGAGCTGCCGCCGGGTCGCTAATCTACCCGTCAGCTGCGACCCCCCCCCCCTCCAGACTGCAGTGCAAACGGCCACCGCTTGCCAACAGCTCGTTTCAAAAATGCCGCGTGTACACGCGCTGCCACGACGGATGGAGACAAGGGGGGAGAAACCCAAGCTCTGCCCTAAGAGTGGAACGTTTTTTTTTCTTCTCCTTCTTCTTCTTCCACAGCGAGCAATAGCACAAGCCCTCCCCCCCAAAAGAGTGTTTATTGTCACGCATTCAGGCTTCTTACTACTGGGAACTACCAAAAAAAGTAAGATTCCTTGTGCCTCTGTGCATGTTCAGTGCCAAGAGAATTGGAAAAGGCAAATAAGAAAAAAAAATGCCGTTTGTAAAATAATATGCTGCTCAATGCGAATTCATTTTGTAATGTGCGACACGTCAATCGACTAACTGGAGGGGTTGAAGCAGCTTGCCCATTGTTCCATCTACCGGAGCAAGAGGTTGAATGAAACCCGCAAACTCTGCATTGCAAGTCTGGTGTGCAAATCAGTGCACCAAGGCATTATTCCACGTTATATAATGTGCATATAAAGTGCCTCTTGATACTTTGAATAATGCTCTTTTGAGAGATAAATAGGAGTGGTGTGGGTTATAACCATCACGCTCATCACAGATGGCCAATTTTGATGATAATTATGTTAGTGGTTTAGATATGAACAACTATGACCCATGACCAGTTCAGATATCACTACTAATGTTAACTGGGGTCAGGAAACAATCTTAGGTCATCAGGTTCATAGAGCAAGGTGCTAACTATTTTCCTAGTGCACCGGTCCACCCCATGTGAACTACGATTAAGGTCATATTAAACTAAACTATATTTATTTTACCAGATCAGGCCTACTACTGAGCTATAAAGTCGTTTTCAGAAGCAACCTGGGCCACAAATGATAGCTCAACGAACCGCCTTATCAAGTTGAAATTTAACGCAGCCAAATATTCTAAATGCATGTTTATAAATGTGGAGGGAAAACCCCAGAATATCCACTTGATCACGGGGAGAACATGCAAACTCCAAATATACAGGCGCCAGTCAGAATGGAACCCACGAGCTCCTGCATACCAGGCTAGGGAGTTAACATCCTGCCACTGTGGCGCCCCTTAACATCTCACCACCGCGGTGCTCCATATTGTAATAGAATATTAAATATGTTAATGTTTGATAAAATTTCAATTGTAAAAGAAACACATGTTGCAAATGTATATGACATACAACAGTATACAATCATGCTTGTGTTTTTGTATGTTTTTCATTTCCATGGTGGTTGCTTGTCACATCATATTTTGTGCATCTAACACCCATTAGATATAGATGATGTAGTTTTTTTTTTCCGCCAAGAAGTAAAACAGGCATTGAAGTGTGTGCTCATAGCATATACACATGTGGCTACACGAAATGGACTATTAATATATAACATTATCCACAGTAGAGACATCAATCAAATGGAAAAATCACGATGAGGATGAAAATGTTGATTATACAAAAGTGCATTGTGATTTACATTATTCCGTATTTAGTTTTAATTAAATTGAAATTGTATTTCACTAATGTTGGCTGGAAATGTAATTATTTATCGAGTACAAAACGAAGTAGGATATAGTACATAAATGTGAGCAATTCAATGACAAAATGAAAATATTAATGTTGGTTTTTTAAATATACAATTTCTTCCAATAAAAAACACAACTTTGGCACAGCGTATGGCGTTATTTCATCAACCTGGAATCTAGTCTTAATCAACTTTCATCTGACTACACTTTATTTGAAGATTGTTTATTTCACGTTTGTTGTGATTTCAATATGGAAAATGCAATCTACGTATTTGTATCGGATTCATTGTCAGTGGTAAGATAGTTTATGGTTGAAACGAACTGTGTAAACTAACATTGCTTTTGTATAAGAATATGGATGACAAGACACAATAAAATAAACCCGAGAATTAAAGATATCCACACATTCGTTATAGCGTATGCAATTCCCTAAAACTTAGTGCAATGGTGGGTTACGGATGTGCTTAATATTAATTTGCCAAAATTCATAATAAAAGTAAGACGAAAAAAAGTGTATCAAAACACTTCCTCTCTGTTTCACACGTAGGCGACCAATATTATTCATAATAAAGGTTTTTGGGTTAGATCACCTAAGTATAAATGTGTAGTAACCCTTCACCACTCAACACAGCCAGTAAGGAAAACAATAAAATAATAAAAATATAAAACAATATATTTTTATTTTGTATTTTATTGTTTCCCTTCTACGTGACTTTACCGAAAGAACCAAGAATATGAATCCCTGCAGTCACGAAAGCTTTAAATCAAAATTTTACAGCCAGTAAGGTTTGTCACGTAAACAACGCGCCAATTAGTTACTACTTCAGCCCATCGGTGTATTGGAGAGTACATGCTGTGCACTTTTAAATCATCTAGATTGAAAACGTATTTATTTAGAACGGTGTTGTGTTTTCCTTCCCCCGCACCTCCGATGGCTACGTACAGTGCGAAATAAGTTCAACATACATACCTCTTCCATGCTTTGGTAAGCATAACAGCTTGCCTCGTGACAAGCATGCAGAGCTCTTCCACGTAATTTTAGCTTTTGCCATTTTAATGTGAGCGCGCTGATCCTCGTAAGTGCGTGAACATTTATTTGACTGATTTGGCTGATGGAAATTTGCAGTGATTAAAAATAATATTTGTGCATGCTCTACTTTGGCCAACTTTCATTATACGTATATCATAAAATAGTGTCACGTGTTTACCAAAGACAAAGAGCCCCTGTCGAGCCTGAACAGACTGCAGGAGCAAGTGCTGTTAGCTAGTTTCAAGTTTCATTTATTAGGTATAGCCCTGTGAGCCATGCGGATCTTAAGTCGGGTGCAACCGCAACAAACAAAATTTGAACACAGAACATCTTAAAGCGACAACGCATAACAGAAACATCCTGGAATAAACCAGCAAATATTCCACGCCAAAAAACATGTTAAAACGCTGTGTGTTATAATCAATGTGGTGCAAGCCAACAACAACAACCATATGAAGCCCGGTATTCCACATGCAGGGGTGAGTGGCTAGCACCACGCCTGGCTGCCTTTGTCTCCCTAGTGCTGATGTTTTGCACACCACAAAAAACACTAATTTGAGGCTGAGTCGACCTAGGGGAGGTCCAGGATCGGTTCCTAAAATTATCACTGGTGTCGACCATGAGCGGGAATGGAACCCGGTCTCTGGGTTCGTCACGCAATGCGCTAATCGCTTTGCCACCGCTTCTTGCAGCTATGCCACAGAAATAATGTTTAATTATGAGAGGGCTCCAACATTATAAACATGAATGTGCCATCAAGTGGCATAACTCCGGCAAGAGCTGAGCATGATCAGCACAGCAGCCTCGAGGATGACTACTTTGACACAAAAAATAACCATGCTTTTTGATGAAGCTCAAACTTGATCCATGTCATCTCCACACTTTAAACACACACACACAAATACCCCCAGAGGTTTCGAGCATTCTGTGCACATTTATGCATCACCAGGAATGTGCAGGAAGTTCTCGGAAGACAGCTGTGGCTCCTGGAGGTTCATTCACGCGCTAATAGCCATGCCACCACCAACACCACACGCAACGTCTACATGTATAGGCACACTCCGTTTAATCTTTTGAAAAAATCCAGAAGGCATGGCATGTGGGCCATGGTCAGGGACCTTAAGCAACTGGCTCCTTTGCCTGCTTATAACAATGTGCAAATTGTTATTTTTGAGGAATATATTTTAATTAAATGTCAAATGATTATCATAATACGTAAACTAAAAAATACGTTAACATACATATACATTTTTCAGGACCATGGCTTAAAATCCCAAAGTCTATTTAACAAAAAAAAGTTACGTTATTTTATTCGTACCACAAAGTGGAAATGCGCACAGTTCAGTTCATCGATCGACACGTCGCATGAGTTGGCTAAAATGTGGGCACTATCACTTTTTGAGGTATCTACCCAGAGTGGAAGAGCAGGTCATCATCATTCCTTCTCGAGGGGCTCTCCAGCGCTCCCTGTAGTTGGAGGCTATTCCGCCAGCAGTGGCATGAGCCCGAAATTGCAGATATGCAACCTTTACCTTTGACACGGTATAAAGTACTGTAAATTATGTTGTATCCACAAACACACAGATTCCACCAAAATGTCTTAGACGTTTAATTTTAAACATTGCACAACCTGTAAGGAAGGGTGGGCCCAGCAAGGGCATGACGATTTTAAAATAGAGTGGAATTTAATTGAAAATCCGTTGCATGAAGTGGACTGGCCAGGAAGCGGGTTAGGAAGGAACGGGGGCCTTCTTATTTCTTAATGTTATACTGGCGACACTGCCAAGATGGCAATAAAAAAAACACAAATGCAAAGACTGCTAAATTTCTATTTCACACCAGGACATCTGAAAGCCCTCCAAATCCACTGACTGCGCCAAAGTGGGACTTAAGCACACGTCACTGTATGCAGTTCTTGTTTGTTACCCGTAGCTCAATAACATCGAACGTGTCAGAACTGACTGTTATTTCATGAACTAGAGTCCACTCTTAAGCTGTTACTTAAGTAGCTGTACAACTAGTAGCGAGCAAGTCACTGGTATTTTGCCAGGAAAAAACGCTTCCTTAACTGTCCCTTGTGTCCACTTGAACCAGAATTTGCAAACAATCTCCCCAGAAAGCTCCTTTGGTCTCCATTACACGATTAAAGTGCTGCTTGAATAGCCACCCTAGTTAATTTTTCTGTAATTTTTACGTGTTTAAAATAAATAAATTTCGCTCAATATGCAATGGTCATGATTTTATGTCTTTTACTTCACTGTTTTGTTTTTCTAAATCCGAGAGCGCACCTTTAATACAGAAATTCCCAGCATATCAGAAGTTGGATGGATGAGGTATATTTTATAAACAAATTAGAAAATAAAATATACGGTGATAAAAATAACGTTCATTGCACGACAGTACGGAATATGTGTCTCTAAAAGGAATCGCTAGTCAACATCCTCCGCTGAAATGTCGGATATCGTTAGGCGAAGTGGTGATCTGTGCTATTGCGAATGCTTGAGCCTGAGTTTGCAATTACAAGACCCATCCCATACTCTCATTTCAGCAGGAAGCTGGTATTCTAAAACTTGCAGTAGGCACATCAACACATGTGAGACTGTATTCTATTTTATTTGCATTTAAGTATAGACTTTTCGTTTAAGGATTGATAAAATAAACTAGTATAATCTATACTCAAACTAAATTATGCATGCACCAAATATGAATAAAAGCAAACATAATCTGGAAACATCTTCATGATATGTTATACTGAATTTGATATTTAATTTATACATTGAGCATGCATGATTACGGCGCTCCGAAAATACAAAAGACAACACAAAAAATCTAGCTTTTTTTCTGTTGCAGGATGATTAAATATTTGGATTAAAATAAGCTCAATATAGATATCAGCATTACTAAAACATCATTGCAAAATTGGAAACATACTGAAGCTCCTGGCTGAAAGCAATGAAGATCAGTTTTGTTCGAGCCAGCTTCGTTTGAACATCGTGGCACCATTCTAAAAGGGCAAAGCGAAAGATTTGACGGGATTCAAATTCTTATTTACCCGTGACTTCTGTGGAAAGAGTAGCGGCAATTAAATGCCATTCAAAGTGGATGGTGTAAACATATTCTATTATATTATTATATTTGAAACACTTCAGCTACATACACAGTAGTATTGAAAAATAAAACAACCTACTAGCTGCATCTTGCATACTACTTCAGTCAAGCACACGTCTGTAAAGAAACATCTCGTCTTCACAGTGGTGACCTCAATTTGATACGTTTAAGGACAGGCTGTCCACAGAATCAACCCTTGCTCTCACGACAAGGATCCAGCATAAACAACATACACTCGGGATGAGTCCACATTCGGAAGTGTCCTGGTTCAAGATAAATACAACCATAATATATAATACAGGGGTTTTTTGGAAGGTTAGATCTTGTAAATATATAAATGTGTCATTAAACCTGCCATCACCCGACACAGCCAACTAGTAAGGTTTGTCAAGTAAACAGAACATGCCAATTCGTTACTAGTACAGCACATCGATGTTTTGGAGAGCAATGCCACATTTACAATCTGAGTACGACATTCCGCCAGTAATTACAACTAGCTTCATCAGGCGACAGCCATAAATACAAGCTGAAAACATAACGCCAATAATGTAATTACTTGGCAGAAGGGCCTCCACGAGAAGGAGCTCTTAAAAGCTCCTCTGGAATAGATGTTGGCTAACTCTTTGGCTTACTCTTCCACGTTGCCCCCCCCCCCACCTTCCATTAGCATTGTTTGTGATGTACGGTGCGAAAGACGTTAAACATACATACATAGTCAGGCATCCTAGAAGAGATGGTAGCAACCACGCTTCATCCACCACATGCGAACTCGCGATCCATAGATACTGCTGGGTTTACATAGGTGGGAGGTTTCAATAAACTCGTCCCATTCTTTCAATTTCTGCACCGTGAGATTGAACCAGCAACATCTGGATTGAAAGTTGAACAAGTGAACCAAAGAGTAAAAACCCTATTATTATAAGTGAACCATTACACCAAGGTAGTAACTTACTAGTCATAAAAGAGAGTATATTAATGTTCGGAATACAGTTTGATTTTAACATGTATGTTATGAACAGCATATATGTATTTGAATGCGGGTCGATAGGAATGTACTAAAAGAGCAATGATCAAGCACAACGTGTTCAAGGTAATCACCATATTTTATTCGATGGAAAAGCCCTGGTTGGAGTTCACTGATGATTAACTATGCCAAAAACAAACAGATTACCATTATCTGGGCTTAATAAACGGTACGTTTCATTATCGCATATTGCATAGTAGTAATCAGCTTATCATGTTTCTTGGACAAAGCATTTATCTAGCTTTGAATTAAAAAAAACACATCATCTCTGCTAATTAACACATTTTCTTCCAATACTATTACTGTTATTCTGTGCCTTGCTATAACCGGTTAAATCCATGGAACATTGAAGACCAATGGATCCTTTCTGATAGTGATGAATTAAATGGCAATTGCTGCAGGGTACTTTTGTCAGCTACGATTGTGAACCATATAGTTTGTTTTATTGGATCTAAAGCAGTGAAATTAATTTTAGTGTCAAGATACAATTTACGGACAAGTTTTGTTCATTTTCCTGGTGTCTTCGATGGACTGTGAATGTCAGATGTGACATCTGTCAGCAGCTGTCAAAGGATATTGGGTTCCAAACATTCCTTTCCGAGAAAGGGCCACAATCAAACTCAGGGCCCCACAGTTGCCACCAAGTATTCTTATTTGGAGGGTTAAGCCTATTGAGCCACAAAATCACTTTAATTCAATATTAATTCTAAAACATGTAACATATACACTTAAGATGCGATCGCAGGGGTTTCACAAGCAGAATGTGTAAACAATCAAATTAAGGAATTCAAGGTCGAAGAGGTCATAAAATACTGCAAAATATATGCAATATATATGATAGGTCACTGGTCGCTGAGCTATGTAGTATACAACTGTGTAGTGACTAACTAAAAGTAATATTTTGCTGGAAATAATCATTTTGGTGGTAAAACCATAGGTTCTCACAGCCGCTGTCATTCACCGGATATACATTCCCGTGACGTTTCCACGAGCGTTGTGAAATGTCACAAAAATCTGTCGTGATCGTGTAAACTGCAATACTTTGGGCCATGGTGGGATTCGGTGACTTCAAACAGTTTGTCTCTTCTCTACACACTCGGCGACATATAAACTACTCACATTAACGTCGAATGATGGGAGGTTGTTTTCCCGTTACAGGGGCAAGGTCACCAAACGCGTGAATATTAAATGTAAAGAAGAAGCAAAGAAAGGTCTGATTAAAACATTGTCTGCAATGAAAGAAACCCTCCCACGTGACCTTATTTAAAGGGGGGGGGGGGGATACAACAACTCAGGAGCGGGAGGGCGGGGGGCACAACACGGTCAATGTTAAACGATTTGGAAACAAATGTGAAACGGCATAATAGAGGTTTGTTTTGTTTAGATCGCGTAAATAAATGTGTCGTTAAAGCCCGCCACCACCCGAAACAGTCAACCAGTAAGGGTTGTCACGTAAACAGAACATGCCAATTCGTCACTAGTACAGCACACAAGTGTTTTGGAGAGCCAAGCCATAACATCTACAATCTGAATATTATGTTTTGCTAGTAATTACAACTAGCTTCATCAGGTGGCAGTCAGATTTGTGTCGCATGTGGTGGGTGAAGCGTGGTTGCTACCATCTCTTTTAGTTTGTTTGGCCACGTATGTATGTTGAACTTCTTTCGCAACGTACGTCACAAACAATGCTAATGGAAGGTGGGGGGGGGACAACGTGGAAGAGTAAGCCAAAGAGTAAGCCAACATCTATTCCAGAGGAGCTTTTAAGAGCTCCTTCTTACTCAGATTGCAAATGTTGTGGCTTTGCTCTCCAAAACATCGATGTGCTGTACTAGTAACGAATTGGCATGTTCTGTTTACTTGACAAACCTTACTAATTGGCTGTGTCAGGTGGTGGTGGGTTTTAACGACACATTTATATATTTACACGATCTAACCCCAAAAAAACCTATTATGGATGATATTGGTCGCGAAAGCCTACGTGTTAAACAAATGCGAAACGCTCAACAAAATGAGTAACGATACGGACTGCAGCTGTCTATCGTGCATTTTGCTCTTGTTTTAACCCACTCTGTATATATTCTACCGAAATTTTGTTATTTTATTGAGAGAATTTAGAAGCGGGGCTGAGCCCACAGACGCTACGAGGTATAATGCATTACACTTACGGATGAGTTTGTAGAAAGCTAAAAAAATAAACAGAGCACGTGTTATGAAATTGCAATTGAAATAGAGTTACTGAGTTGGTTTATATTGTCGTTGTGTTTATTGGTCAATTAACATGAGCAGCTGCAATAAACTAGACATTGTTTCTGTAATTATCAATCAACAACATGGGACATGTAGGATAATTACGCATATTTATCATAAAAGATGTAACTAAATGAATGTATACCAATCGTTTCACTATAATACACTCAGATTTGAGTGTGTTTCCTAGAACTTCATATTCCATAAATTGAATGCATCTATTTAGGTCAGCAGCGAGATGTAGCTCTGCTACATCAAAACGCACTTTCTAGTTCAAGGCTCCAGATGTTCCCATTCCTTATGCGTCTCGTCTCAAAAGGCACGCTGTCGCGCATAAATACTGCACGTACGATGTAAAGTTGAGCGGGTGCTCACATGAAGCCGGGCGGGGGGGGGGGGGAAATAACCATTTGAAAACCGATGAGCACAGATCAATTATGAGAATTAATGCACATCAATTTATGTACAGAGCCAACGATGCGTTTACTGTATTCGGTGTTTACACCTCTTGTGGGGATGGTAAACGCTGTTGAGCCCCTGTGCCAAGCACTCACGCAGGTGCTCGGGCTAATTAGTCTGCGAGACTGAGGCCCTGTCCGGTGTCCATTAGCAGCGTGGTGCATGGGAAACACGCGCTATGGGTCGGGTTCGCCACCGGCTCAGTTGACTGAGTAACGAAGTAGCTCTGTCTGCATGCTCAAGTGTGCAACGGACCATATCGGTTGGTAATTCTTATACCATCTTATACCATCAATGAAACTTCCACATGATGATCGATGGAAATTCCACATGATTAGACGACTGCTGTCATTTTTTTAAAGTGATAATCATTTTATCCACCGCGAAGGAATTATGAAATGAGTCAAACGACCACCAGGATTTGAACGTGGAATGCTCTCAGTATGTGGTGCATATGCGTGCAGTAATATTTAAAATGTAAATGTTTTTGTTGTTGCCACTTCAGATGTAGGCCAGGACCACTTAGACACAGCTTTCATTTATGCTTAAATGATGGTAAATTATTTTGCATTAATCTTGACAAGGAAATAAAAGAAAACTGCCATTTAATGGAGCTCAACAGCAATGGATGCATACTGTCATGTCAAGCATTGTTTCTGATCATGAATAAGAACACATGGTAGGGAGTTTTATATTGCATCCCTTAACAATAACAACACATTTTGATTTAAAGCTTTCGTGACTGCAGTAATTCACATTCTTAGTTCTTTCGGTAAAGTCACGTTGTTGTTTCCCTTCAACGTGACTTTACCGAAAGAACTAAGAATATGAATAACAACACATCTTCATGTTTTAGTCCCTGGTCAAGATAGAGCGGACCAACAGCCGTATATTACGAAACTGTTGAAAGTTAAGGCTCAAACAAGGAACTGCGTTGTTAATGGTGCACAACAAAACCGAACATTTTACAAGAACATAAATATTTTAAAGCAAGACATTACAGTAAACAATTTAATTTTAATTGACAGAATGTTTGAGTGATTCAATAGCTTTGCCACGGCTTGAAAGACAAGATCAAATGAATTGGTGAATTGAGATTAACTGTAATATATGCAGAGGGCTCTATGACTAAACATTTCTACCAATGTGGCTCAATTGTGTTCGTGCCAAGGAACGAACCAGTTTCAACGTCTTGGTATATTGTTTATTGAGAGGCAACATAATCTTACTTTAATTGTATCAGTATGCTTTATGTATTTATCGTTCCATCACTTGCCACTACTGTGTCGATACTTCCAGTGGATCCAAGATCTGACACGGGCAACAGACATCCAACTTCGTGCACAATGCTGCTGTGACACAAAAAAAAAGTGCCTTGGAAATGCGTTGATTCGTCACGTTTGAACGTTTAAGATTGCATCATTTACAGGTTGCAGTTCACCCTGCTCAATCAACCTCGCGCCAAATCCCTTTCTAAAACATCACTCCTTCGCGTGTGCAGGCAGGCTCTTGCGGCACGTGACAAGATCTCGGTTATTACTGCAAACTGTATAATTGCGGAAAGCCCATACAATGCGAAACGTTACATATGTTGGTAAGAGCGCTGCGGTTTTTTTTTATAACAGCCCGCAAACGTACTCACTTTCCCCCAGTTTTATAGATGGTACTCGGTCTCCATCCTCCTTGCCCCCCCCCCGCTCCATCGACGCCGCCGTCCCCCCCCCCCACAAAGCAAGACCCAGGCGCCACAAATTCCCACCGCTGCTAATCCGTCACACCCGTCAGTACAGAATCACACCGCTACAATAACCAAAACATCGTCAGGAATTACTTACATCTCCTTTGTGGTTATTGTATTATTTTGTTAGTTCCACTTTACTAATACTGGAGCCGATTGGGGGGGGGGGGGGCTGTATTCAACGTAGACGTAGGTGGTGAGCATCTGTGCTTATGGCTCACATGATGAAGCACTCGTTTATGAGAATCCTGCGCAGTGGAAGTCTTTAAATGTTTTATAGATGATACGTCTTGGATGCATGCGCGTGGACAGATCGAAGGTCAGCGTTTGGCTCTGTGAACACATTTACATTTTACCTATTCCCTCACAGCAGTAGCTTTTCTGCCCTTCCCACGGATAAAGTATATTATGCGTATTTTGTATAAATAATTGTGTCGCCCCGTCTTAATGGTCCCCATCTTCACTCGAGCGTGTTATTACTTTCGACTGAAAATGCGCCTATAAAATTACGGGGATTTAACGTCCCTTCACAACCACCAGCCACAGATTAATCACGCTCCTACCTTCAAAAAGGTCAACAAAAAGAGAGCTGTGTATATATTATAGATTACCAATAAAAGCTACATTACCAATGCCTTAATAGAAAGCAGATGTTTTTTTGGTCTTGAAATAGATCTATTTTAAACACTCAACAAATTGCGTCCAATAAGAGCGCATTACTTTTGCCTATATGCAGATATTTAGGAGCATTTTTAACGAAAACAAGTGAGAAAAAGCCATCAACTTTCAGACCTTTATTTAAGGCTGCAACTTTCGTTTGTAATATTGTAAACATGAAAAAATATCTACTTTTTATTTCTACATTATATCATTTTTTTCGCACTCTATGAACAATATAAGTAAAACAATTCGTGTTACTAAAAGCACACGACAGTTAAAACGTCTCATATTACCCATAATTGCATTCTGCATGTATGACGGCATAACAAGCCTCACGCTGAAAGTTCAAGGCAACTGTTCAAGGAAATTGTCAAACACAGGGCA
Organism: Petromyzon marinus; assembly: GCF_048934315.1. Taxonomy (NCBI): domain Eukaryota; kingdom Metazoa; phylum Chordata; class Hyperoartia; order Petromyzontiformes; family Petromyzontidae; genus Petromyzon; species Petromyzon marinus. The sequence continues at coordinate 24,012,580 of NC_133668.1, read as the reverse complement.
CTTGGTCTGTTAAGCACAGGTTAGGTACTTTTGTAAATACTGGCACAGTGCAATAAAATGGGCGCATTCAATTTTACACCTCCTGCCGTATGTCAACAAACAGGTTTCAAAACACGTTAATGTAAGTAATGTGTTTTTGTTATTGTAATATAAACATATAAATGTCTTAATAAGGTAGACATGATCCATGAGTCGGACCAGTTTAGTCTATGGAGAGTGGCCAGGAAAGTACGTGTCAACCCCATAGAAGAGCGTTGTCAAATCGTTCACACTACCCCGTGATTTTTACGAAGTCAAGAATGCCACACTGTCACGAGATGCCACATCGGGGGCTGATGTGAAAACTAAAAAAAGACAAGACACACACACCGAGCATTCAGCTCCCACACAGGCACCCACCCAGTTTCGTCTTTTATTATTGGTTCCTCTATGCCTGCTGTGACACACCAGAGCACACTGATCTCGTGTCCACCGATCGTTAAGGTGACCCCGGGTAAACGAGAGGCTTGCTCACCTTCTTGAGACGTGGCTCCGTTTAGAAGCAACCAAATTATCAGCAAACTCCATCCACCTGAACTTCCCATCTTCAGAGCTTCTGTTATCTCAGTGCATCTCACAGCTGCCAAGTGCTTCACTTTGGGGGGGGGAGGAGGAGGAGGAGGAGGGTGACGGTGGTGGGGAATAAAAAAAAATACTGTCAAATAAATAAACGGATGTTGAAAGCTGTCCTTCTCAGGTGTGTTGGTAACTTCCACGGTAGGTAGGGCAACGTCGAGCCTCGGGTACCTCACCAGCGTTGGGAGCGCAGAACGCTCAATGCACAGAGGCAGTTGGCGCACACTGTGGTGTATCGCACGCACGTGTCGCGTCTCACGCAGCACACACACGCGCACGCCCGTTTCGCATCACGGGCCCGCCCGCCCGCGCTCACAGCCCCAGTCCTCCTCCTATGGTGCACCGCCTGTACAAGACAAGGGTCGGCCCAGACTATGGGGATGGGAGTGCGCTGATGTGGGGGCGGAGGGGGGGTTTGTATAACGATGGGGAATGTTGAGTTTGGTATGGGAGGGAGGGGGTGAGTAAGGAGGTGTGGAGTCTGAAGGATCGAGTCTCACCAGGGTGGGTTGGGGTTGGGGAGGGATCAGAGAGAGAGAGAGAGGAGATGGAGTTTTAAGGCAATGAACAAAGTGTGTGTGAGTGCATTAATGTACGCGTGTGTCTAACTTGCTCGCTAACGGCACTTGGCCCCAACAGTCCGTTAAGGCTATACGGGGATATTTGTATTTGCGTAACTTTACAGGCGAATTATATGAGGGTTAAGGTGAAACTGCCGCATTGTTTTATGCAGTCTTATCATTCACTTTTTCACGTTAACCTTACTAAAATATAATTTTAATTATTAAATTGAGTGACTAGCATATACGCTCCTTTCAAGTATATCGTTCAGCATTTAATTACTGTTGCACTAACTTTCTCATGAGAAGATAGCTTTCGATATGTTTACTGGGAACGCTAAAATCCTGCTGTGAAATGAAATCGCTACAAACTTAGATTTTCAGAACATTTCAGTAGCAGAAATAATAGAGCGTCGGCCTGTCTGGTTAAAGAGTGTTCTGTGTGATAAGACACGCTATTACTGCTAAATTTACCCAAGAATATCAGTGTGTAACGCGCGTGACGTCACTGCGCGTCGACCAGCCCCCCCCCTCATTAATAATCATTAAGGTGACGTCCTCCAAATGGACCCCCACCATTAGCGGCTGACGTCACTCCACATGGGGGGGGGGCGCCTCCTCCCCCCTCCTCGGCGTCAACTGACAACCCTCACTACAAAGGCAGAACCCTCACGTCACGTGATCTCCGTAACGCTGCTGTTGAGACATCAAAGTAAAAAGGACGTCATGATGAACAAGGGATTATAACCTTAAAATTAAATAGGTCTGTGTCACCGCGGCCTTACAAATTGCACACGCATTGGTGCAATTAATGTCACGTCGCGGTTTGCTGTTCACTTGCAAGTTTCAGATTTACTGCAATACACCCGTCCTTGGACGGGCAAAAGGCTAGTCTTTTTATAACACTTTAAATCTGATCACCTGAACCATACACATTTCTATATGAAATAATGCAGGAGTTTAATGTAATCTATTTTAAACACAGTAACAAGTCCTCTGAAACAACAACTTATATCATCTGATAAGTAGCTCCAGACATACCTGGATAAGACTTAAGTCAAATTATAATTACGGTCATGTCGAAAGCGTGGTGAAGTATAGTTAAGATAAAGATCCCCCCCCCCCTCCCCTATAGCCTTGATCAGACTGCAGGGGCAAGTGTTGTTATCCGGCACCTATGAAGACCGGTACGGCACGCAAGGAAGTGGCGAGCACCACACTGGGCCGCCTTCATCCCCCCAGTGCTAATATTCACACACCGCGTCAGGTACTCATTTAAGGCTGAGTCGATGAAGTATGGTTAAACAACCCCACACGGACCGACACTTCACAAAAGGGCCTTAACATCCAGTAGCCTCTTAACGGTGACTCACGAACAACTCACTCCAAACACCCCCGGATATTGCCCTGTGCGCGGTTCACACGCTATCAACACAATAAAAGAGACAGCCTTTAACTTATTCCAACCTCCCCCACGCCATCTACCCTCCAACCTCCCATCAACATTGGTCGGGGGGGGGAGGGGGTGGAACTCCACCTCCAATTCAGCGAGACGACTCCACCCCGACGTTTTCGCCGAGCCACCCAACTCGCGGTCGGGCTGTCACCCTCTCTGTGTGCCATTCCAACTCGTGCCCCCGCCTGGACCCGGACCCAGTTTCACGCGCCACCCGACTCCGTGCTGCTGCTGCTGCTGGTGTCTTATCACACCGCGCGCACGCGGTGTGCGTGTTGCGTGCCCTGCCGCGAGGTCGACTCAGCCTCAAATGAGTACCTGGGTGCGGTGTGCAAACATCGCCGCTGGGGAGATGAAGGGCGGCCTGGCGCGGTGCTGGCCACCCGCCACACTCCGTGTGCCCTGCCGGCCTTCATAGGTGCTGCTGGCTAACAGCGCTTGCCCCGACAGTCTGTTAAGGCTACACGGGGGGTCTTTGTCTTTGGTGTGTGCCCTGCTGCCACCGCGAATGCGTCACAATCTTCGCCCTCTCGGGTCTCATTTTGCAAACGCGTTTCGCATAAAACCCGCAAATTGCTGTTCACTTTTTGTGGTTGGTGGAGGTGGCTAAATACAGATTTTGCACATTACATTTTAAAGTCTCACTTGAAGTCGCATTGTCTGTCGGTCACGTTGCTGCGTAGCGGTTCTTTCGTTACTGAATATCGAATTGGGCCAGCTATATCAGTCGTGATTTGAGCTTTCGTGACTGCATGAATCCACACTCTTTGGTTCTTTCGGTAAAGTCACGTAGGTAGAAAAAATAATCGATCACGACGTTTCGATCGCAGTTTTTTTTTTGCTGTGGTTGTCCCACCTGATGACGATTGCTTGTGTTGCGATCGAAACGTCACGTGATCTATTATTTTTTCTACCTACGTGACTTTACCGAAAGAACCAAAGAGTATATCAGTCTTCTTTAACTAATAGACACGACCTTTTGATATATTGTGTGAGAGTGGTATAATATATAGGATCAAGGGGGTTATGCAGTCTGTCTGATTTTCGTAGTTTCATGACGATTGTCTTTAATCATATATTAATTTAAAGCAAGTATTTTATTTTACTTTCTTCCATATATAAAGCTTAGGGTTTGCACATACGTATACTACTCAAACATGTTTCACAGTATACAATTACAGGTATCCAAAATAAAACTATTACAAACAGCTTTTCTTTCATACAAATAACACAAGGAAGGGCGGCTTAATAATGTATATTGATAGGCATCACAAAATCGTACACTGTTTTGGGATTAGTGGCCGTAAGACAGCGAGAATGTGTATAAGAACAATTCTTACAATGTATTAATACAATAAAACTATGTTTTATATTAGCAGGTAAGGCCCAATGAGCTATGTCGCTTTTTTCAGAAGCGACCTGGCCACAAATGATAGCTCAACCAAGTTGCTTATCGTGTGGACATTTATAGCAGGCAAAGGCTCTAAACGCGTGTTTCTAAATGCGAAGGGAAACACCAGAGGATTCGGAGAAAAATCCACGCCACCACGGGGAAAGAACATGCAAACTCAAAATATGCAGGCGTCAGAGTCGAGATCGTACTCACGAACTCCTGCATACCAGGCAAGGGAGACTAACATCTCCTAGCCACCGTGGCGCCCAAAATATTATCAATAGCATCTTTTTTTAGTTTTTCGTGATACGGGAATTGGTATAACTTAATATAATCATGCACTTTTTGGGAGTAGATAGTGTTTGCGAGGTTTATTTATCCACTCAGAAGACCTCCGACTGTCATCTTATTTGATGCTGTTTATTGCAAGTCTGTTATTGCTCCCCGTAAAGCTGCCAGAGACGTGGGAAAGTGCGATACGGCTGTCAGTGCTGCACCCTGCTGGCGTGGCACACGCAGACAACCCGAATGAAATGCGCATGCTGCAAACGCTCTTTGTGCCGTGACTTTCAGCAAGTGCTGTGATTACAATAAATCACATGTTAAAATAGATGATGCAGCCAGTGCAAGGCTAAACCTTTAAATGACTGCATAATCAAATGCAGAATGTTGGCCTATCTCAGCTGGTTGTGAATCCTTGTACGTGCTAGACTAGGCCCTGGACATGAATAACACGCGTTTATAGGTACCTTGATAACGTGACGTTACGTCAAACAGCTGCATGAGCGTGGCGAACAAAAATACAGTGACATTATACTTACAATTGTCAACGGACGGTAATGCGCAGCAAAGCATCTTCGTGAACAATATACGAGATGCCCATTACAAACTTACACCATCATCCACAGCATTCATTTAGCAATCATCATGATCATTACGATCCATGGACAGCTAGTGTCCACTGCACATTTCGTCATTTGCTTTAAGTTTTCTCTGTCTTGTGACAATACGCTCAAGTATGAGCCACATCTTTCTGGCACCGATCTCTTATGTTGTCGTCAAGCCATTCGCTGTTAGATCTTAGTCTTCTTCTGGTTCTTTCCGTTCTTCCAAACAACAACACTTTTAACGTTCCTCTTGTTGTGCCTACCACACGTGTGTCCAAACAATGCCAGTTTCCTTTTCATCACTGCCTGCATCAGCAGGTGTTCTTCTATGGAAAACCTTTTTCTTCTACGTTGGTCGCTCTTTGGATCCAGAAAATTATCAATACGCATCCATAAAGGAAATCACACTCTTAAATGTTAAAAGTGACAAAACCAAATATTTAGATACATTGATACACCTACAAAGCACTGCATATGTCAACAAACACGTGAAGTGACCAGTTGCACATTAAAATTAAATTATACCGAAACAAGTTGCATAGCCATTCAAAGAGTGCCTGCATTCAGTTGAAACGCTGGTGTGAACAATCCATTGCTGCTCATTTAAATGCAAAAGGTTGCAAAGTCACTACTCACCACATTCCTTTAAGATCGGGTCAAGGAGGCATCACAAAAGAGTGCAATGAGTTGTGGTTTCGAGGCTCTAAGTCAGTGAGAATGTGTGATAATAGGCACAGGAAGTGAGGTCACACACGAATGCTCCTTTCACTCCCGTTTAAACGCTATTCTTGAAGTGTGTGTTTATTGGCATAGTAGTTGATTACATAAATAATGACTTCTCCAAAATACAAAAAAATACATGTTAAATTTCAGAAAAAAACAACGTCAAATTTGTTTTCGCGATTTTCTTTGCGATGAACATTGCCTCATTGTTTAGATGGGAGAAAGTAAGATTGGTGATTTTGCTGAAACAAATGCTGGTGGTTAATATCGATCTAGAAAGCCAATAGATGATGGACTGAAACATATTTTATTTGTATATGGAGACGCAAAAATGAGGGCTGCTTAGAAAGTACTGTATACTGGAGTAAACTGTTTGGCATGAAATAGACCAGAATAAAATATAAAATGTAATTTGATTGTGTTAATCCTTAATAGAACGCAGGTCAACCGAATTAATTAAAATAAAGGCGTTTTGTGGACAAACAGATCAAATTGAATTTAAACATTTTTAATCCAGCTTATTTTACAAAATGCCTAGAGGCTTCTCTATTCAAGCTGCTTTACTTGTGCCTGGCTACTAGTTCATGTATGCCATGTATTTTACATGATTTTTTAATGCTGCACACCCAATCAAACAAACATCACACAGGGTGACAAAACATGCACTTAAAATGACATATGCTGACCTAATACGAGAGTCCAATGTAACAGAAGTGCAGACATAAAATGTTCACTGAAATATTGATCAACAATGGAAAAACAACATATTGAAATGCATTTATATAATGCGTATGACAGTGTGTTTGTTTTATCACACATCCGATATTTCAATATATGACCTGCTTTAATTGTCATGCATTGACAATATCTAGCAAATATCCACGTGTGGATTTTCTTGCGTGACTCAACGTGTCCATTAGTGTCCATCTGTGTTTATACATTAGCAGTGCATCAGGTTGCATATAGCCCATCTCTCAATTGCTCAGCCCACGAGGATCAAGATTTGTAGACATAGGCGAGCCTCATGAATCGGACTCAACATGCAAAATCCCCGATTGCACATCCGTGGTGGTGTATGTGGATTTAGGAAAAATGCCATGAAGTTCTTACAATAAAAAAACCTCTAATTTATAAATATTGAAAAAAATATGAATTTTTCGAAACCACCTTTTTTCAACTAAATGCATCTATAACCCCCTCAAAATGTTTCCGTGACAAATGCGTAGCAAACTATAAACATAGCTGTCATGAGTGACACTTTCTGTTTCACACAACAACACGTGCCTGGATTTCCATGAAATGTGGCCTGTCTGAGATGGCAGCCAAAGGATTGACTTCTCTCAAACATGGGAAAAGACAGTGACAATATTTCCTGCTTTGCAAAACCCTGACAGTGACTCCTCATATTTATTCAGTTACAGAATATTATTCTCACCATTTTTGGGTCCATATTATATATGTTGGGAATCATGCTTGTTTTTAAACTATCTTTTTTATGAGCTGATATTGATCATGATAGATGTATAGCATGTATAATGTATGCATTGCATCAGATTAATGCAATTAAACCTACGTATATTATATTTTGATGAATGCTATTTGTTTCATAACGTTTGTAAAAGTGACAATAAACGTAGACAAAATACATAACTGGAAAACAGCTGCAACATGTAACTGCAAATAACAACATATTGTCGATAATTAAGTACATATAATATATGAGCACTGCACAGTTGATGTGCACGTTTTCCCTAAATAGCGATTTTCAGGAGCATATCCAAGTTATCTTGTGTCCAGGTTGTTTTGTGTGTGTGTAGCACCATAGATGGAACGGTACCTCGTACCGTCAGGGGAGGGGCTGCAGCGCCAGCCCAAGAGGGGAGGGGCTACTGGGGGTTCTAGGATCCCCAGACAGCTAAGCCCCTTGGCGCCCCCAACGAGGGGGGGGGGGGCTGCGGGGGTTCTAGGATCCCTCGCAGCCCCAGCCCTCAATAGGCAAGGGCCATAAAAGGGGACCTCCCCAGCCGATTTGGGACCAGTTGAAGACCGAAGGCCAGCAGCTAGACCCTGGACCCCCTCGACCCACTGTCCTTGTCAGGACCGGGACGCTGTGCGGGCCGGTGGTGGGACTCTGGGTCAGTGGTGGGACTCTGGGCCAGTGGTGGGACTCTGGGCCAGTGGTGGGACTCTGGGTCAGTGGTGGGACTCTGGGTCAGTGGTGGGACTCTGGGCCAGTGGTGGGACTCTGGGTCAGTGGTGGGACTCTGGGACTCCCGGTCCCACGCCCTTCTGAGGGCGAGGTCCGAGGAAGCCAGAGTCTAGACCCGCACCTTGGCTGGGTCGGGTCAGGGTAGCCTCCCCTAGGGTAGTTATAGCGGAGGACCCGAAAGCGTTGCCAGTGTCACGGCACGCTAGGAGTAGGCTGTGTCCCATGGCTGAACCAGTCTATAAGGACTGTTGGAGTGCTGTATTGTAATAAAAAAAAGTTACCTATCCGAAGTGTCTCCGGAACCCACTACATGTGTATACCAACCATCCGGCCATAAACTGTAATGCACTTCAAGTCACTCTTGTGAAAGGGTAAAATAAAATGTGACAATATGATATCCATAAGTAGTGCGGTTGACTTGATTGTTAATTAAGAATGTTCTGTTCCACTCTACATATACAGGCATTCTTATTTTGTCAAACATATGTAACTTGTAAAGGCTATTCAGGCGGAAGCTAAGGCCTTTTGACATTTCTCTTCTAACAGATGAGATATCCCGCAAAGCACTTGGTCAACCAAAGAGTGATTTATGATATCCAGTTGTTCTCCAACTTATTACCAAATGGACCTCAAATTTTATCACCAAACTTATTTAACTTTTTCATCAATATTTTAGCCCTTCGCTGTTGTTGGTAATATTTCAGCTATGAGTTTTTTTTCAGCACCACGTAGACACAAGCAGTAACTATAAACACTCTACAGTTCATGAGAGATCATTCATACTATGAATGATATATCAAACAAACAGTAAATTGTGAACTGATCATACACAAACTGGTATGAGACTACCTGTTTGTTGTTCAGCTATACCAGGGGTCGGGAACCTTTTTGACTAAGAGAGCCATGAAAGCAAAAAATTTGGAAATTTATTTCAGTGAGAGCCATATAATATATTTTAAAAGTGAATTCAACTAAATGTCAGTATAATAAGCCTCTGAATTTATTATTTTAAATAATGTTGTTATAACACTCACCATTAATGCGACTTCTGGTGCTGCATGGATTTGCTGATGTCTTTGTAGTCGGGTTGGTACTTGGTGAGGTTAAGCTTCATGCAGGCGTTGAGGCTTTCATCCGTTAAACGTGATCGTAGGTTGGACTTGATGTTTTTAAGATGTGAGAATGACTGCTCACATGCATACGTAGATCCAAACATGGTCAATACAGCAATACTCACACGCTGCAGTGTGTGGTATGTGACAGGAAGCGCGTTCCAAGTTTTGAGAATCAGCTGGTCTTCGGGTTGGAGTTTTTTCATTTCTGTCCACATGTGCTTGCTCGCCAACTCCGCTTTCTGTCGTGTGATTCTTTCCAAATCTTCATTCAGTGACTTGAACTTATTCACCCACATGTCTGAGGCCTTCAGGTCAGCCACTTCTGCTTCAAAATCTCTGACGGAGACACCAGGGATGTAATTCAGGTCGGCTGTGTTCAGTGAACACTCGTTTGGATGGGTGATGAACTTAAAAAGACGAGTGTGCTCACGAAATTCTCCAAAGCGTGCTTTGAAGGACTGTAGGAGACTGGATGTGCAGCCAGCTAGCTGGTGGAGATCAAGGTTTTGAATGGGCTCACTTGCTGTGCATGCATCTTTAAATTGGCTCAGTTTTTCAAAATGTAGTAAACGACCTGTTTCAAGATCCGTGATGAAAAGCTCCAGCTTGTTTTCAAAAGCAAATACAGCTTGTTGAAGGGATAACACTGTATTTCCAATGCCTTGCATTTTCACGTTGAGCTGGTTCAGATGTTCAGTCAGATCTACGAGATAGTAAAACTTGAGGAGCCACTCGGTGTCGGCTAGCTCAGGATGCCCGACGCCTTTCATTTCAAGGAAAGTCCGGATTTCGTTCAGGCAAGCCGCAAAACGGCTAAGCACCTTACCTCTTGACAACCAACGCACATTGCTGTGCAAAAGCAGACCAGGATAGTTATTTACAACTTCATCCAGCAGTGTTTTAAACTGGCGATCATTTAAGGCTCGGGCAACAATAAAGTTGATCACACGAATGACCAGCGACATCACTTCGCCAAACTGCCTGTCACACATCTGAGCACAAAGTGCCTCCTGGTGTATAATGCAATGGAAACTTAGGATGGGTCTATTTTCATGTTCACGGAGAAGCGCCACAAATGCTTTGTTTTTCCCCACCATACACGGAGCACCATCAGTACACACTGAGAGAAGTTTATCCATAGGTAGACTTTTTTCTTGAGCAAACTCCATGAAAGACTTGAATAAATCCTCACCTCTTGTGGACCCTTTTAATGGCAGAACAGCAAGACTTTCTTCGCGCAGTGTGTCACCAACAGCATATCTTGCAATCACGCTGAACTGCGACAAATGGCTCACGTCTGTTGACTCATCCAAAGCCAGAGAAAAGAACGGCGCTGCATTTATGTCCTTCACTTGCGTTTCCTCCACTTTGTTTGCCATCACGATGGTACGATCATGAACAGTTCTTGCCGACAGAGGCATGTCTTGTATCCGTTTGATTATCTTGTCTTTGTTCGGAAGATCATCAAAAAGTTCATTGGCTACATCCAGCATGAACGTTTTAGCATACTCGCCATCTGTGAATGGTTTTCCGTTCCTCACTATTGCTAAAGAACCAGCAAAGCTAGCCGAATTATAGTCACCTTGCCGGGTCCATACGCGGAGTTGCTGCTGGCTAGCTTGCACCCTGCTCAGCTCTTGGCACGCTTTCTTTCTGCTGTCTCCCGCAGGGTATTTTGATGCAAAGGTAGCGTGGCGCGTGTCGAAGTGCCGCTTTACATTCGACCGTTTCAACGATGTAATTTTGTCATTGCAAATTAGACACACCGCAGAACCCGCTCTCTCCACAAAGGCGAATTCTTCGGTCCATTCGTCCTGAAATGTACGATACTCGTCGTCTTTTTTTCTTTTCGCCATCTTCTTCGTCGAAGGGTTAGCTTTGAGCTAATGACCGAGCAGACGCAGTCTCAGACTGATTCAAAAGGGGGCGTTTACCTGTTTTACCCAGCAACGGCAAACGTAGGCCAGTATCATCCAATTAAAATAATGGACAATTGCTCCTGCAGCCCTGAACAGGACATGCGCAGTGAAAAATCGATGGATGGATTAAAACAAGTGAGAATATTTTGTTTTATCTGCGAGCCATATGCAATCATCAAAAGAGCCACATCTGGCTCGCGAGCCATAGGTTCCCGACCCCTGAGCTATACATTGTAATGAGCGACTTCCGCGACACATCGTGTAGAGGGTACTTCTTTTGTTTCTCACACTGGGAACAACACAGGCCAACACTTATTTACTCACTCTGAGTACATCACTTAGATATTAACGTCTCTACAGGCTACACACAGCTGATCACTCAGCGTGGTCCCACCGCCCTCACTCGGCTACGCCGCTAGCTGGCGGCGTGACAATGATAGCGGTGGAAACCCCGCAGGAGATCTTCCAAGTGGCAGGACGACGGAGAGAGATGTCTGCGAGCAGCGATGCAGCCAGGACCCAAGAACCCACACACGAACCCCGAGCCCTGGGTCCGCTCCCCCTTATATTCCCCCAAGCGTGGCTAGGCTCCGCCTCCGGCAAACGCCCTCTTGTGGAACCTTCGAGCAGCTTCCCGGAGTATCTCGGCTAACCCCACCTGTTACCTTTGCCCCAGATAACGCTCCTTCTCTGATTGGTTGTTATTTTAAGCGTCCCCGTACCCGTGATTCCATTTCCCGGCCAGCAGGTGTCACCCTGTCATTACACATTCATAAATTTTAGTGCCATCATAGAGAATAGGTGAAAATCGGTTGCTCAGAATTACCTCACCTAGTATGCAGGAGGCCATGGATTCGATCCCAACCCTGATGCCTGTATACAGTAGTTTGGAGTTTGCATGCCTCTCTTTCCGTGGTCGCATGGAATTGGTCACTATAAATTTCCACGTGCTAAGCTACTTCGTTGAGCTATCATTTGTGCCCAGGTCGCTTCTGTAATAGAGGTGTGTAGGTCAGCGGGCCTTACCTGGTAAAATAAAATAAAAAATAGTTTTAGTTGGTTGGACTTATTTGAAAGTAACATCAAGAGTAACAGCCTCCATCTCAAAGAAACCTTTGGGTTGACCGAGGAAGCTGGATAATGCAGGATTAAAGAGTCAATGGTGGAACATTCTATCACAACACTGCCCACACTCCGATATAGAAACACAACATATGTGTCGCTCTGCTCTGAGCTACAATATGAATGCATGAGCCTTCACTCAACTGCATCTATATCTTAATGAATAATAGGTATACAGTATACAACAATTCCTTCTGCAATACATTTTTAGTGTGTTGTGTACTGCTTGCATATATATTATCTTAATCCTAGGAAAGTATTAAGCTAAAATATGAATAAAATGGGAAAAAATACAAAAAATTTGATAATTTTCTCAGCAAAGTATTAAGAGGGGTTTTATATCCACATGTGTTTGGTTTCTTGAATGAGCCATTAATATCTTTCCTTGACTCTTGAAATTTGTTCCAAGCACCTGCTCTGCTAGAATACTTGACAATGATATGTCACCTTGAAATTATTTGCAACATGTTACAATGGAAGAACAGGGACTCCAACAGATCATAGCAATAACAAAGGTGGTAGAGTGGCATGAGAAGTGTCTCCTTAAATTTCCGTGGCCTCACAAGACTTAGATTGTGACATCACAGTGTTCTGCCCCTAGGCATGGCTGCCGAGTGCATTCATAAATGTTAATTACATTGTGGGCAGAATTTAACGTTATACTGCTGTGTCCTGCTCTCGAACGTACTCCCTAATGCTTCCTGTGTATTTTTTTTAGAAACCTTACATCAAAACCCATACGAAAAAATGTTAACAAATAATTTGCGACATGTGTATTGTGAAATGTATGTATTGTGAAATGTATGTATGTTGAACTTCTTTCGCACCGGACATAGCCAACCGTGCTAATCGGAGGTGTGGGGGGGGAAGACAACAAACTAAACACAAAAAGCAGTTGTAAGAATTTAGTTTTTAATCTAGATTTAAAAGTGCATAGCTCCAGTAGCTTCCTAATATCGGAAGAGTGTTCCAGAAGGCCACAGAAGCGCATCTGAAAGCGCACGATGCAGTGACTGTCTTTGTTCCATGGCCAGCCAAAAGTTGCTGTGAGGATGACCGGAGTTCGCTTGATGGTTTATGCTCCTTGACGAGATCAGCAAGGTATTGTGGTTAATTTCTGGCATGGGAAGATTCCAGGGTAACATAAAAACACTGATGAGCATACAGGAGGGGCAAGTGGCAATCTGTGTGCTTTTGAGGTAGAATGTACCCAGCAGATTATATATGTCGCGCATTCGAGCGAGCACATTACATTTTCACAATAATTTAATGCAAATGGAACCACCAAAATAAACGTGCATCAATGTGATTAGTATTTCCATTTTTAGAGCACTCTTCAATTATAAAAAAATCAGTGTTTCACTGATCAAACAAGCGAATGGGCAGTGCTCATCTCTATTGGTGGCTCTGAGCCAGTGGCAGAAATTACATTTTCAATTTATCATAGTCAATTGACCGGAGAGGGACAATAGGATCAGTTAAACTAAGATTTGAACATGATATATACCAATGTTTAGGTGTTATAACTACAACATCACTTGCGTAAGTACTGTCCTAATGGGGCAGCAGCCATACAGCGTTCTATGTGCTAGGATTGTAATAGGGAGTGGGTGAAGGTTCCACATGCTCAAAGCATAAAATGTTAAAGGAAAATTGTTTCTGCACTCAAGAGCTGAGGTTACAATATAAATGTGGCTTGCTTGATTTCAACATAAGTATGCATCTCATTCATTGTGATTATCATCAGCAATGGCAAATTAATTCCCCCGTACGTTGTCACCATCTCTCACGGTTCTCCATTATACATCTAAGGAAAGTGATCAGATTTAATATTGTGATGCTAATGGTGTATTTGTTTTATTACTCTCGAATGGTTAATGTAATTGTTTATTGTTTAACCAACCTCCTAATTTGTTTGTATTTATGACAGGATGCAGCAACACGAGTGTGGCTTCTTTCTTTCCTCACTAATGAGCTCAGACTCTCACAGCTAATGAGCCCTGCAAACACTTGATGGCAGGAGAGGGAGGATGGCCCCTCCAGACTTCCCAGGTGCATTCACCCTGCCAGGGGTGAACACTCCTTGCAGCCATACAGTATATCCATGTTGAATGCCATTTTCAAGCCACGCAAACCTGCTATAGTGCTATGAAGTTGCCTGCTGTGATAGAATACATTTCGAAGCAGAGATTAATTGTGGGTGGCACTTGCTGCATGCAATGTCGCATGACATAACTAAAGCTTGTCTTGAGTCATTGCGTGATTTAAGTTCTCCTATTTATAATATGGCTTCGGAATGCAATTTAATGTCAGTGGAAACTTTTTCCAGTATTTAAATGTGTTTGTTAATGTCCTGTATAGATATATTTAGAATACTAATAAAATATATTTCAACTAAAAAACATAAAGCTTTTGATGATATAAAAACATAACATAGCAAGTAGTTTTTTGCTCCAAATTCACCTTTCTGCAAATGTTGCAATTTTATCTTAACATTTCTAATAAACAATGGGTACATGTATTTGAAATAAATGGAATTAATGTAATTGCAGCATCAGGCACATAAATAAATGTAGTCATTTTTACTATTAGGAAAGTCAAGTGATTATCATTGAGTGAAAACATTCATGGAAGCCCAGGGTGCCTATATAAAATTAATCTTGTGTAAATCGTATTCAGGTATATTCTAGAAATCGTGATTTTTCTTTGCATGACTTTGATATAATCCACAAAAAAACATTGATAAGAAATTGGTGTTCCAAATGTGGTCACGTATAGCCTTTTTCCTTGACGGATAGCAGATTTAGCAATTTCAAGCAAACTTCCGTCACCCATGCCACCAGTTAACTGAATTGTTTTAAGACCCACAGTCACTGAAGAACTATCCCTAAAACCGCTTAGAAAGTCACATCATTACTGTTCTTGTTGCTGGAAGTTTCATTGTAGCCTTGGACTTATGATACATCTGGAACAGGCAATTCTCCGACGAGTCAATGTTATGCTTTATTTATTACCTTTATTTAATCAAATGCAAATTAACTTGGAAATTCGTTCTCTTTTTTTCAAGGGAGATCTTGATACATTTTTATCTAAAAGATGTCTTAGGGGTATTGCACCAGCACAAAATCGTCCATTCTTGATTCATTTCACTCATTTCTTGAAAACGGATTTTTGTGTTTAGTTTATTGGCCTTCTCCAGCACCTCCGATTAGCATGGTTGGCTACGTATGGTGAAAAATAAGTTTAACATACATACATATGTAATGGGTTCAACTAAGTCGCAGACGTATACTTGAAGACAACACATTTATTCAGTTCCAACACACAGGGTAACTTTCCCCTTAACAGAATAACAACCTATGGCGGTGACCACCCGGCTAACTACCCTAGTTACAACGTAACTGCTACTATGGACCGGGACCAACAGCTTCGGCCCGGGTCCACGTGTTGGAGACTCGTTGAACGGAGAACGGAGATGAAGGTTTCTTCCAGGATGAACAACAACCCTGCTCCCCTCTCGGGACCCAGCTTATATTCTCTGAAGAGTGGCCGGCTTCGCCCTTGGCCACGTCCACCTTCCAGAATCCTCAGGAAGGATCTGGGTCACAATCAGGTGACCACCCCTAGCCCCATCTTGGGGCCCCTTTGTCAACTTAACTGGTCACGTGTCCTCCCGGGTCAACCAGAGTGCCATGGCCTCACATAACCTCATCCTTCGGCTGGCACCCACACACCCTGTCCTGGTAGGGTCGGCACTGCGCGTAAAGCGTGGTGCCATCTAGCGCTATTATATTCAGCGCTCACCGGGCCCCTCTAGGGCCGGCACTGCACCTAGCATGTTGACATCCAGCGATGTAACTACACAAACGGTGGACTTTGGTAATTGGAATCACTGGGTACGCAGCCTGGCACTGTCCTAGTTATCCATTTATATAATCTCTCTACGTATATAAAACATCCTTCTCATCTGAATTATTAAAACGGGCCTCCATCACTACCCTGTAAGTACACTGGAGGTACATATTGTTCAATTCAGGATATTTCATGTTGTAAACGGGTTTGATGTTAAGTAGATTAGAATCAGAATATAAAAAAATGCTGTAATTTTGGAAATTCTAAGGCAATTATTTCATAAATCCGTTAGTGCATTCTGCTTGGCATCGACATGTCACTTGCTGTCATGTGTTACTATGTATCTAAATTAAATTTGCAGCTTAATGTTTCCATTTTGAGCAATCTGCATGGATCTTCTAATTTATTAAATATCAAAACAATGAAACACTGAAAAATGCAATGAAATCAAGAGTTTGATCATACAATATTTGTGTTTCATATTTACAGAGAACTGTCCACCTAAGGTTTTATGAGCAAAATTTAGCCTGTGCTTTATCTTACTTAAACGATATCGTATTAAAACAGCATCTGTGTGAATACACGTCTTTATTTTAATCTCTGCACCATTGTCAAAAATCACATTGCCATTGTAAAAAAAAAAACATCAAAACATGTGTTGTTAAATTTGACAACGTTTGTAAAAAAATAGCAAATCTTTTCAAAAGTTGTGCCAATCTGAATTGTCCGGTGAAAAGAAAGCCAGTTAACATAGCCTTCCTTTCAAACCTGACCATACAAGCAGCCACAACACCCACATATAAAACGTAGCAGCGCCTCTCACATTGTCTGTCTTACATAGTTCATGGCCAACATCACACTCAGCTGAGAATCGAGACCGTCTACTGTGATTACATCAGCCTTTTGTTACACGCTCTCACCACTCTATTCAAAGCGTGCATGTTTGCCGATAAAGGGAGCACAATGTGGTGGTATTTAAACAGCTGTAAAAACCAACATCCCGGTCACATGACAATGTGAAAAAACGCATATATGTAGTCATTGTATATATTCAATTACGCAAAAAATAAGATTTGGTGTTTAACTACTGCAACAGTGGACAGACAGCAGTGATGAGTACCATAAAAATGTCGGGTTCACATATTTATCACATAATATACCAAAAGTACAGATCAATTACACACATATTTCCGAGTAATTTTCCATGACATCAGATAAAACATACCATGTAGATTATAAAAAAAATTATAAGTAAAAAATATATATTTTCCTTGGCATTTAGGTTCAAAAAACACATATTGTCGTGGAAAATAAATAAATACATATTTCTGGGTATTCACAAGCTCACTATTACCTTGCAATGAGACTATGTTGTGTTTTTTAACATGTCGATATTTCAGTATTCTGAGCCCCCACGTTTGCTCCGAAGATGTCACTACCACTGCCATAGCTATTACTAATTCAATGTGCCCAATCGCCAATCCATGTTCTCGAGGAGCATTTTTTTTATTATCTGGAGTATTGGCACAACCCTGGAATGTTGTGGTAACCATTGTAGACGCAAGTGCCATGGCATTGTAATCTTGGCCACAAGTAAGATGAAGCAAAAATTGTATATATTTTATTCGTTGGGAATTAATTTAAGCCATGTAAATATATTTATCTGAGCCCTGTAATAATCATATATGAAGGAAAATTGCCCCAAACTTTGCCGATTATTGATGAATGTGTCAAATTTTTGTCTGTTACAAAAAACTCCAGTATAATTTGGACTGTTTATGCATGCTTAATTCACGTGAATATTATGCACACAAGGAAAGCAAAATCAATAACCACAGAGGTTGCTCTCAATCTACTTGCTGTACGTATTCACACAAATGCAGCACTGGGTATCTCATGCAGATGATCTCAGCAGAATCCACCAACCCTATCTCTCGGGCTGTTATAATTAAAGAGCCCCTGTGTTTACGCAGATTTTCTTTACAAACGATATTTATAATTTTCTAACATGTTATCATATTTAATTATTAGTTTTACATTGGATAGGACATATACAGATTAACTTATCTGTATTTAATTTCCTTGAAATGGACCAGGTGAATGACAATATTATGTTGTATTTGAGTCGGTATTCATATGCATTTAAATCCCAGACACGTATTGTTCTCAAGGTCCAATCTTCAAAACATTACCCTATTTATGCTTTTGCTCCAAAGAGAACATGCCCAATCTGAAACCAAGGGGGCCCACCGGGAGATACACTCCTCTCAGCAGACTGAGCATCAGCTTTGGATTTTCAAAGTTGCCATTTTTATTCATTCCAGCGGGGCTGTACAGTAGGTACAGCCATAGCCTCGGGCACTTGCTCCAACAATGCATTGGTATTCACTTCAATTTTTGAAAATAAATTAAAATGTTTTTGCTGACAACGAAAATAACATGCAAACGCTGTTTGCTCATTTCAAAAATTAGCATAGTTATTTCTACTATGGTTGAGCGGTGGGCAGTGGTTAACACACTGCTCTATGAACCTGGAAAGCAAATGTTCATGACCAGTTCCAGCTAACATCAAATCAGTGGGATGTATCAATTGGTCCTGGGTTCCGCCTTCGCCAACTTGCACTGACCAGTGTGGTGAAGTATGGTCAAACAACCGTTATGACTGACACAGTGTTAGGAGGCCTTCATCCAGTAGTGTCTGGGAAAAATGGCTGAAATATATTTTTCTATATTTGTTTTTTGATTTCGATTTAAAGCTTTCGTGACTGCAATGATTCATCTTCTTTGGTTCTTTCGGTAAAGTCACGTAGAATGAGAATAAAATAATAAATTGATAAAATAAAATAACACAATAATATTCTCACGACGTTTCGGCCACAACACAAGCGGCCTTCATCAGGTGAAGGGAGCGAGACTGTCTGGTAGGACAGCGCTGGAGTGAGAGAGCCACGTTCAGATCACGGCTTTTAAGCTGTGTGAGAGGAACAAAGAGCCTTGACGAAGGAATTAGCATAAAATTTAGCATTGAAAAGGCTGAATGATTAACTTGTGACTGGTCACAGAAATAGCTATGTTAAAAGTTAAAGCATACACATCCGCAGAGGCACCCATTGCTAAAAGGAATTAGCATAGAATTTAGCATTGAAATAGCTAAATTAAGGCATTCGCTTGTAACTGCTACAGAAATAGTTACGTTGAAGTCAGAGCATACACATTCACCGAGGCACTTAGTACAAATCAAAACAGGAGAATTTAGCATTGAAATAACTAGGCGAATTTAGCATTGAAATAACTGGGTGATTTGCTAGTGACTGGTCACAGAAATGTCTACAAATCTGAGCTATTCACAGTACTATATAGTGAACCAATAAAAACTAAAATATAAATTACCTTCATGTTATCAATAAACTCTATATTCTCCAATCAGCTAAGCTACCAACCATAAGTCGTTATATATCACAATGCTATATGGCGAAAAAATGGGTGGATTCTTACCCTCAAATTTCCGTACCACGGATAGCTACGGGCCCCGTTCAGACGGACGAGTTCGTCCATGGTCGGAACAGAGGAGGGGGAGAGAGACAGCTGCGAAGCCCTAGTATACTCCATGTTGTAAACCATACCATTAACCGTGGTGTGAGAGGTATTAAGAGGCAATGCTGGCGAAAGAGCTGCGGTCTGAAGGTCATCGTAAAATTACAATTAATTAAGAACAGAAATGATTTAACACATCTTTCCAGTGGTTACTGAGCCTGAATCCATCTTCTCGGTTGAAATTGTCTCTGTGCTTGTATATGTGAATGGCCTCATGAACGAATCTCTCATGGTAGCCAGTTGGTTTGCAAAGAACCTCCGTCTTGGAGAAGTCAATGTCATGTGAGCCCACTGAATTGTAACAGTGATCTGCCACGGCAGAGGAGTTCGTCTTACCGTGTTTCAAGTCTGCTTTATGTTCGCGGATGCGATCCGAGATATGTCATTTGGTTTCTCCAATGTAGCTACTACCACAGAGGCACTTTAGTTTGTAAACGCCCGGGTACTGTATGTCTGGAAGAGCATCTTTTACAGATGGAACTAAATCACGGATTTTGTGTACTGTGTTGAATCGGACCTGGATCTTGTGTTTATTCAGGATATTGGAGATATTTTTAGTGACCCCTGCAATGTATGGTAAGGTGATGGTTTTGAGTGGCTCCACAAGAGGATCCTTCTTCATGACTGGAGTGATGGCTTTGCGGATTGTGTAGTCAGAGTAGCCATTAGCCCTGAGAGCCTGGTGTACGTGTTTGAGTTCACTGGTAATGTGTTCCTGGTCGGAAATGCATTGGGCTCTATGGTATAGAGTCTTGATGAGGCAGTTCTTCTGGGATGGATGGTGGTGAGAATTCGGTTTCAAGTAAGCATCTGTATGGGTAGCTTTCCTGTAGACAGAGTGGCTCATTGAACCATCATGTCTCCTTTTAATTAAGACATCCAGAAAGGGTAGTTTGCCATCTTTTTCGACCTCCATGGTAAATCTGATGGCTGGGTGTATGGAATTGATGTGGTCGCGGAATTGGTCTAGAGCAGGCTGGCCATGTGGCCAGATGACAAAGGTGTCATCAACGTACCTCTTCCATAAGGTCGGGCGTAGAGTGGCAGTCTGGATGGCGTCAGTTTCAAATTTTTCCATGAATACGTTGGCTACAACCGGAGATAGGGGGGAGCCCATTGGGGTGCCCTCAGTTTGTTTGTAGAAAGTTCCATTCCAGGTGAAGTATGTGTTGGTTAAGCAATGTCTCACCAGGGGGGGTACATCAGTATGCAGTCCTTGATGAACCAGGTCTTCAATGATAGCGATGGTGTCAGGTACCGGGACTTTGGTGAACAAGGACACCACATCAAAACTGACAAGCAGGTCGTTTGGGGACAGGGAAATGTCTTTGATTGTCGATACCAGGTGAGTAGAATTTAGTACCGCAGAGGTGGTTTTTCCAGTGAAAGGTCGCAGTATATCAGCCAGAAAACGTGCCAGTTTGTAGGTGGGGGAGCTGATAGTAGAGACGATGGGACGAAGGGGTGTATCTTCTTTGTGTATCTTTGGAAGGCCATATAATCTTGGTGGTCTGGCAGCAGAGGGTTTCAACAAGAACTGTTTGTTCTCATCAATTAATGCTGTTGAATCAGAGATTATTTTGTTCGTTTTGGTGACCAGGCTGTTGGTGGGATCTCTTTTTATTTTTGTATAGCTGCCATCGTTGAGTAGTTCTTGAATTTTGTTGTTATATTCTGTTTTGTCCATGATGACAGTGGCATTGCCTTTGTCGGCTGAGAGAACGACAATATCATCCCTCTTTTTTAATTGAGATAATTCAAAACGTTCGTCTTTGCTGATGTTGCTAGGTGGCAACTTAGCGTTTTTGAGGGTTGCAGCGATTTCAGATCTTGCTACGTCTGCAGAGATGTGACTCAAGCCCTTGAGTGCAACGTCGACATGGGCAATGATATCATTAACCGGTAAGTGTCTCGGTGTGACAGCAAAGTTTAGACCTTTAGCTAAAACGGATTTCAGACCATCAGAAATGGAACTGTTACTGCGATTAATTACGCTATCATTGAAGACCTGGTTCATCAAGGACTGCATACTGATGTACCCCCCCTGGTGAGACATTGCTTAACCAACACATACTTCACCTGGAATGGAACTTTCTACAAACAAACTGAGGGCACCCCAATGGGCTCCCCCCTATCTCCGGTTGTAGCCAACGTATTCATGGAAAATTTTGAAACTGACGCCATCCAGACTGCCACTCTACGCCCGACCTTATGGAAGAGGTACGTTGATGACACCTTTGTCATCTGGCCACATGGCCAGCCTGCTCTAGACCAATTCCGCGACCACATCAATTCCATACACCCAGCCATCAGATTTACCATGGAGGTCGAAAAAGATGGCAAACTACCCTTTCTGGATGTCTTAATTAAAAGGAGACATGATGGTTCAATGAGCCACTCTGTCTACAGGAAAGCTACCCATACAGATGCTTACTTGAAACCGGATTCCCACCACCATCCATCCCAGAAGAACTGCCTCATCAAGACTCTATACCATAGAGCCCAATGCATTTCCGACCAGGAACACATTACCAGTGAACTCAAACACGTACACCAGGCTCTCAGGGCTAATGGCTACTCCGACTACACAATCCGCAAAGCCATCACTCCAGTCATGAAGAAGGATCCTCTTGTGGAGCCACTCAAAACCATCACCTTACCCTACATTGCAGGGGTCACTAAAAAGATCTCCAAAATCCTGAATAAACACAAGATCCAGGTCCGATTCAACACAGTACACAAAATCCGTGATTTAGTTCCATCTGTAAAAGATGCTCTTCCAGACATACAGTACCCGGGCGTTTACAAACTAAAGTGCCTCTGTGGTAGTAGCTACATTGGAGAAACCAAAAGACATATCTCGGATCGCATCCGCGAACATAAAGCAGACTTGAAACACGGTAAGACGAACTCCTCTGCCGTGGCAGATCACTGTTACAATTCAGTGGGCTCACATGACATTGACTTCTCCAAGACGGAGGTTCTTTGCAAACCAACTGGCTACCATGAGAGATTCGTTCATGAGGCCATTCACATATACAAGCACAGAGACAATTTCAACCGAGAAGATGGATTCAGGCTCAGTAACCACTGGAAAGATGTGTTAAATCATTTCTGTTCTTAATTAATTGTAATTTTACGATGACCTTCAGACCGCAGCTCTTTCGCCAGCATTGCCTCTTAATACCTCTCACACCACGGTTAATGGTATGGTTTACAACATGGAGTATACTAGGGCTTCGCAGCTGTCTCTCTCCCCCTCCTCTGTTCCGACCATGGACGAACTCGTCCGTCTGAACGGGGCCCGTAGCTATCCGTGGTACGGAAATTTGAGGGTAAGAATCCACCCATTTTTTCGCCATATAGCATTGTGATATATAACGACTTATGGTTGGTAGCTTAGCTGATTGGAGAATATAGAGTTTATTGATAACATGAAGGTAATTTATATTTTAGTTTTTATTGGTTCACTATATAGTACTGTGAATAGCTCAGATTTGTAGTCATTTCTGTGACCAGTCACTAGCAAATCACCCAGTTATTTCAATGCTAAATTCGCCTAGTTATTTCAATGCTAAATTCTCCTGTTTTGATTTGTACTAAGTGCCTCGGTGAATGTGTATGCTCTGACTTCAACGTAACTATTTCTGTAGCAGTTACAAGCGAATGCCTTAATTTAGCTATTTCAATGCTAAATTCTATGCTAATTCCTTTTAACAATGGGTGCCTCTGCGTATGTGTATGCTTTAACTTTTAACATAGCTATTTCTGTGACCAGTCACAAGTTAATCATTCAGCCTTTTCAATGCTAAATTTTATGCTAATTCCTTCGTCAAGGCTCTTTGTTCCTCTCACACAGCTTAAAAGCCGTGATCTGAACGTGGCTCTCTCACTCCAGCGCTGTCCTACCAGACAGTCTCGCTCCCTTCACCTGATGAAGGCCGCTTGTGTTGTGGCCGAAACGTCGTGAGAATATTATTGTGTTATTTTATTTTATCAATTTATTATTTTATTCTCATTCTACGTGACTTTACCGAAAGAACCAAAGAAGATGTTTTTTGATTGTTAGGTTTCTTCTGCAAATAACTTTGCAGAAGTGGTAACTATGTAGAGCAGCGATCCTCAACCTTTTTGGCACCAGGGACCGGTTTCGTGGAAGACAATTTTTTCACGGACCAGGGGGTGGGGGGGGGTCACCATTGGGTCTTTCCCTCTTTTCAAAGAAGCTCTCCAGAGACGTTTGTTTTTTACTAATGTTGGCTAGGGTTAGCTTGTGGGCTTACCAAAACTGTGACAAGTGCGCAGTGCGGGAAAGAGGCGCGGATGGAAGTGGTAAATAATCAAATAATGGGCGGGCCACGTGCGGAATCACCACTCTCACCTCCTCCTGCTGTGCGGCCCGGTTCCGAACAAGCCACGGACCAGTACAGGTCCGTGGCCCGGGGGTTGGGGATCCCTGATCTAGATGATATAGCTTTTCAATTGTGATTACCATTATGGTATAATAGGCATTCATCATCATCATCAGCCATGATCAATCCACTGCTAGATGAAGGCCTCCCCAAGACATTTCCACTTCTCACACTCCTGGGATGTAACAATCCACCTTCCACCTGCAAAATAACTGATTGAATCACTCCATCTCCTTGGTGCCTCTCCTATTGAATGCATTTTCACCCCTTGGCTGACAGTGTCATTGTTATTGACCATCAGCCATCATCCCTTCTAGCGACATCATCTCTTATAGCGACATGCCCAAGCTAACTTACTTTTATTAACAGTTAGAGTGAAGTCTTTCCCTTGAAAATGTTCTTTAAACAAATGTGTTCCTCTTTCTGTCTCCCAATGTAATACTAAATCCATGAGACTTTATGTCATTTTTAGTTTTTTTCATCGTCTTTGTCAGCGTCCATGCTTATGATACATATGTCATAGTAGGTATAGCCATGATTACAACTTTCTTCTGAAATAAGTGCAAATGCGTCTATTGAAATTATCTTACAAAGAGTAGAACTAAAATAAACTTTCATCAAAATTCATGTATAGCCGTCACAAAATATACTTGTTGATTTTTCATTCTCTTCTGAAAAAACATGTCTTGGGTACAGTATATGTACTATTAGAACTACTTAAAATAAAAAAAAACATAATCCCACGCAAAATAACTTTAAAAAGTTTCAATAAACAATTGGCATGACAATTTGAAGTGTAATGCATTTTGGCTACAACTGGTCTCTAGTTTCATGGTGGCTGAGTTCAGCTTTAAAGGTTGGCACTGAGCAATACAGCTTGTGTCATAGGGCAAGCTAAATGTGTTTGTTTAAAAGAAAAAAACATCTTGCATAACTATGCATTTGGATCTGATTATGTGCAGACGGATCGTAAATCTTTGCAAAATATGTGCGTTTATGTCACTAATCAGCTGAGTGGAACATCCTGTAAATAATAAGAATAACACATTTTCTTAAGTATGGAACGACGCATTATGAAAAAAAATAATTAGCTATTTTGACAAGGGTTGGATAAACTATTATATCAATGAGCTACTTTAGATGGAAAATAGCCCGGGGAGAAATAAAATGAAATTATTTTCACTCTGATGGCTGCCAACACACATGGTGAGCTACACCGCACGGTGAAAATGATGGTGCACTGTTAGTGCGCCTTTGTCTTTCAACAGGAATAAACATGCAGCTTCAAACACTGCGGGAAAATGTACGTGTGCTCAAGATCTGCCTGCTATGGGGATTCGCGTGCAAATTTTACATCTCATGCTCTCCAAAATACAACCTCAGACACCGTTTAGCTGAAGGGAACGTCTATATAGTATGCGGCGCTCACAGCGCGGTGAGGAGTCATCCCCCAGGTTGGTAAAAGACGCGATTTGACTACCACAGAGGCCACGTTGCTTGGGAGTGTTTTTAATTAAAAGCAATGCGTTAAAATAATGCCTCGTTGTTTGCGAATTCCATATTTCTCAGTCTTTTTTAAATTAAAGTAATTTAATGATCAATTGGATGAAGGCCTCCCCACAGCCGTCATCATCTTTCATGATTCTGCGATGTGAGAAACCCACCTCACACCTGCATACCAGCTGATTCCATCGCTCCATCTCCTCAGTTGTTGCTCTAGAAAACGTTCCATTCTTTATATGCCACTCCATCGCTATTCTTGACCATCGGCGATCATTCCTTTTCACCTATTTTTCTTAACAAATTGAATGATGCCTTTAACCTGTGTATGTTCCCTACTCCACGTGCTCCTCTTTCTGTATGCATCTGTACACATTTTGTTGCACACGCTTGAGGTTTTGTAAAGTTATTTTGTTCATGACTATGTTTCTAAACCATTTATCATAGCAGCAAATACATAAACTATATCCTGCTTTGACCAGTCACTGAGTAAAATAAGGCCTAGATTCTAGCTTACACTGATATAACCCTTGTAAAGGCTGAATCTCATAAGAATAGAATAACCATATGGAATTCAAGACAGCAAGCCCTTATTTCATTGGTATATGACTTTGTTTTATTCAACAGTGCTAACAAATGCACACCAAATGTCCCACTGGATAAAGAAACCAATTAGAAGTAAATTGTTCCTAATGGGGAATGAGACCAAAACCCTGATTGCAGGGACAGCATCAGGCCATTATCATGCTACTACTGCTCTCTGTTCCGAGCAGGTGGTACTATGGTACATTCCACACATTATACTAATAATGGCTGGACGAGTTATGATTTGATCAATAAGCTTACTGCTGTGTAACAAAAAAAAATACATTAAAGTGCATATTTGTTTAACCTGTGAATCAATGTGATATGTGCATTAAATACTGAATCAATGTAGTGTCCACCTGTGATCGATGTTTAATATATAAATATAACGTTTAAAAAAGGTAATTATATACATCCTTGTGCATTTTTACCTAAAAAAACTCACATTTTACCTAATTTACTGGATGCATATATGCGTGCATCTGTTTGCCTAGGTTTGTGAGTCAAAATAATTATACTGAATATCTATCTGACCTCAAATCATGAGTGACTTGTAAAAAAGACTGATTATGATGCCAGACACATTTCAAGTCTCTGAGGCATGGTAGACTTAAAGGACCTCTCAGCAATTGCAATACAACACTGATAGCCAGCCTAGCACTGCGCATGCCAAGTGTTTTTACAAAGGAAAGTAAATGTTTTGGCCTTCGTTTGACAGCACTGCGGCGCCTTGTATTAATATTTGGCTGCCCTTTGCAGCAACAAGCATAATTACTGCAAGTTGCTGAAATAAACCATGATAGATCAAGTCTTGTTCCACTTTCCCATAACTTACAATATCTAAACTTTCAGATTCAATTAGCTGAGGAATAAATCCGTGTCATGAGAAGTTAATAGAAAATTAAATGGGATTTAACTTAAGAATGATAATTTAGTTAAAATAAACATGTAATTTCTAAGCACTCAAAATTAAAGTAAAAATTTGAAATGATATCAATATATGTGTCACTTTTTTCAATGTTAAAACAGTTTGTGCCAGTGGATGATATTTTTTCATATCTCACCCACGTGTAAAGACAATTGTGTTCTGAAGCCTGACATTGAAACCAAGGGTTTCATGCTAGAGGTTCAAGGAGAAACATTGTGCCAGGTCTTACATGACCCAACAAATAACACAGTTATTTAACTCGAGTTGTTGTGTAAAAAAACGTTCATTCGTTCGTTTCTCAATCCTCTTGTCCTGGAGAAGGTCGAGGCGGCAGCATGTTGAGTAGTGACGGTCCAGACCTCCCTTTCTCTGGAGACAGACTCTAGCTCTTCCTGGGGAATTTATAATTCCCACAACACTGAAGACGCCACACCGATCTGCGGCCGATATCTCGCTTCCACTTATTATGACTCGCGAAAGAGACCCCGATGTACTTAAACTCCTCCACCATCTACCGGGAGTGAACCATGACCTCAGATTTGGAGGTACTGATCTTCATCCCAGCCGCTTCACATAAAACCATTTGAGTGCACGCTGGAGACCACACACTGACGAGGCAAAGGGGACAACGTGCTTTGCAAAGTGCAGCGATGCCACCTCCATACCCTCGTACTGGATATTCTCCATAACTCGGCTGCGCCTTGATATTCTGCCCATGAAAATAACAAACAGAAGTGGTGACAAAACGCACCCATGGCAGTCCAATACCCACAATGAACGACTTTGATTTAACACCAAGAATACAAACACAGTTTTCACTCCAGTAATAGAGGGGACCGGATAGCACACACGTGGCACTGGTACATCATACTCCCACAGCACCTTCCACAAGACATTGCGGGGAACATGGTAATGCCTTTTCCAAGTTTACAAAGCAGAGGTAGACAAGAGAGGCATACTCCCATTGCCCCTCAAATATCTGTGATAGGGAAAAGAGCTGCTTTATTGTTCCCCGACCATGACAGAATCGGCATTGTTCCTCCTGAATCTGAGGCTGGACCACCGGGCAGCGCCTCTTCTCCAGCACTCTGAAATAGGCTTTACCTGAGCCAGTGATGGAAAATACTCATTCTTATGACGGTGGGCGAGTCTCTCCATAGGAAAACCACTGTTGGCTTGCCTGCAAAGTGGTACTACTTTTATCGATCCCAGAGAGATGATAGGCTGAGTCAAATCACAAGCATGAGTTCAAATTGCAACTTTGCGATTGGGAGCCGGTTACGCGACCACTGAGCCACCTTACCGGTGTAATTATACATAGACACGTTAAAACGAATTAAGGTATGTGCAATCAGTCTTATTGGGATACAGGTGAACCATGTCACACAGAAACACACACATTTTGTGCATATACTCTTGTCCATACGTAAAGAACAGACACACTATTTGTAAAAAAAAATACGCTGCATCATACTAGGATCTGGATATTTTTATGACCACACATGGCTTACCGGGGGGCCTATATAGACACGCGGTAGGGTGCTGGCAGGTTTATAGTTTCCATTGAACCAACTGATGTGTTAATGGAAAAAAGAAAAACAAACTCCTTTTACAAATTTTTTGATGTGTCTGCTGGAGGCCAATAATGGCAGCTCACTCTGTCCTTCAACTTACAAATTACCCCTTCAACTTGAGCATAAAAAGTGGAATGCTGTATGGTGACAAAGATCAGAGACGCCTTTGCCTACATAAAAAAAAAATCATTCTTTTAACTATATGCTGTGATCGTTTAAATATATACATAGATAAATGAAACTCTAAACCGTAGGCATTTGAAAAGATCACTTTTATTTGAGGGTTATGTTAATTAAAAACGTTGCCTTGAGAGAACAAATTGACAATTGTCATAATAATTACATACGCTTTCATCTACTGCCAACTTTATATCCAGAATTTTAAACCAATCTCACGTTTTTTTCAGAAACATAGCTGAAGGAAACGTGTATAAAGTATGCGGTGCTCACAGCGCGGTGAGGAGTCATCCCTCAGGTTGGTAAAAACGCGATTTGACTACCACGCGAAAAGGCGTCCTCTGGTCTAACACCAAAAGGCATCCTCTGGTCTAACGCCATTTGAGACTAAGCTCCAAAGAAATCTATCTATTGTGTAGACCAATCAGTTTCAAAGACAATGCATATATTTTTTTTGCATTCTGACCACAAGTATTGTGGTTTATGCAGACATTATTCCTTGTGAAATGTTTCAGTTTGGTGTTTTAACATCTTAACACCTGTTTTGTTGCCAGAAAAAAGGGGAAAACCTATTAAATCTTGACTTAAAGCTTTCGTGACTGCAGGAATGAATATTCTCTGGGTCTTTCAGTAAAGCCACATAGAAAAAATAATAACAATATCACGACGTTTCGATCGCAACACAAGCAATCGTCTTCAGGTGAAAAGAGAGGGGGAAATCTGCCGAGGCAGGCTGTTTATAAAGGTTTAGAGATGGGCAGGGCAGCTAATGTTAATGTAGGAGAGATCTCCGTAACCTTCAGTCGATCTACACCAATCAAAGAGCTGTTTACAAATGGTTTAGAGATGGGCGGGGCAGCTAATGCCAATGTGGGGGAGGTACAACGGAGCTGTGGGGGGTGGACATTGTATTGTGAGAGATTAGCATGTCAGTAAGACAGCGCCGTGGCCACACGGAGGTGGAAAAGAATGGCAAGCCGCCATTTACGAACACAGCTAACGGTGGCTGTGTTAGTGAATGTAACTCAGAGAGTCCAAAATAACTGCTAGGTAGGATAGGAACATCACAGCCAGTTATGACCTAAACTGGTTAATAACGTCCTTCAAATGATTACTCAGTTTGTACCCATCTTCTTGGTTAAAATTGTGTCTGTGTTTATATATCTGGATGGCTTCATGAACGAATCTTTGTTGATAGCCAGTGGGTTTGCAGAGTACCTTCGTCTTGGCAAAAATGTACTTCGTGTGTCCACAGCATTAAAATAATGATCAGCCACTGCTGAGGTATTGGTTCTACCGTGCTTCAGATCTGCCTTATGTTCACGAACCCGGTCCGTAACATGTCACTTAGTTTCCCCAATGTAACTGCTGGCGCAGACACAGCTTAGTTTGTAGACACTGGGGTATTGCATGTCAGGGATCACATCCTTCACAGCTGGGATCAAATCACGAATTTACGTACTGTGTTAAATCGTACCTGGATCTTGTGTTTTCTCATTATTTTAGGTGATAGCTCTACGGTTTGTGTAGTCTGAATATCCATTCTTTTTGAGGGCTTGGTGTATGTGCTCCAGTTCACTGGCTAGGTGGTGATGGTCGGAAATACAACGAGCTCTAAGTTTTGATGAGGGAATTCTGCTGGGATGGATGGTGGTGGGAGTCAGGTTTTAAGTAGGCATCCGTATGGGTGGCTTTACTGTAGACAGTGTCCCATTGAGCCATCATGTCTCTTTTCGATTAAAACATCCAAGAATGGTAACTTGCCATCTTTTTCCACCTCCATGGTGAATTTAATGGCTGGGTGTATGGAATTGATCTGGTTGAAGAATTGGTCCAGAGCTGTAGGCCATGTGGCCAGATGAAGAACGTATCATCTACGTGTATCTTCCACAAGGAAGGACGTAGGGTGGATGCCTG
The DNA here is from genome assembly GCF_048934315.1 of Petromyzon marinus. Taxonomy (NCBI): domain Eukaryota; kingdom Metazoa; phylum Chordata; class Hyperoartia; order Petromyzontiformes; family Petromyzontidae; genus Petromyzon; species Petromyzon marinus. The sequence continues at coordinate 23,982,042 of NC_133668.1, read as the reverse complement.
GATGGCATCTGTCTTAAATTTATCCATGAAAACATTGGCTACAACTGGAGAGAAGAGATAACCTATTGGGATACCTTCAACTTGTTTGTAGAATGTTCCATTCCAGGTGAAGTATATATTGGTGAGGCAGTGTCTAATCAGCATTCAGTCCTTGTTAGACCAAATCTTCAATGATTGCAATAGTGTCAGGCACAGGAACTTTGGTAAACAAAGATACCACATCAAAACACATTAAAATCACCTGGAGATAGTGAGATTTCCTTAATTGAAGATATCAAGTGAGCTGAGTTAAGTACAGCTGAGCTGGTCTTACCAGTGAATGGTTGCAATGTCTCAGACAGAAATCTGGCCAGTTTGTAGGTGGGTGAGCTAATGGTGGAGACGATAGGACGGAGTGGTGTACCTTCTTTATGGATTTTTGCTAAGCCATAAAATCTGAGTGGTCTAGCAGCAGAGGGTTTTAAGGAAAGCACTTGGTTGGTTCGATCAAAGATGTCGAATCAGTGATGATGTTGTTGGTTTGCATAACCAGGCGATTGGTAGGATCTCTATTGATTTTGGTATAGCTGCCATCATTAAGTAGGTCCTGAATTTTGTTATTGGATGGTTTTGTCCATGATGACAGTGGCATTGCCCTTGTCGGCTGAGAGGATGACTATGCCATCTCTCTATTTTAGTTGAGAAAGCTCAAAGCGCTCATCCTTGTGGATGTTGCTAATAGGTGTCTTAGCGTTTTTTGAGGATTACAGCGATTTCCGATCTTGCCACGTCTGCAGGAATGTGTCCCAAACCCTTAAGGGCTACGTCGACCTGGGCAATGATATCATCAACTGGGATGTGTTTAGAGGTTACTGTGAAATTCAACCATTTAGCTACAGCCGATTTTAGGCTGTCAGAAATTGGGCTGTTGCTCTGATTGATAACAATCTTGTCACCATCTAATTTTTTACTATATGGATCTGGCTTCTTCTTGGAAAGAAGGTTGAACTTGATTCTGTTGTCATCCTCTGAGGTGAGTGAGCCAGGGGAAGAGACGGGTACTTGTTACCATTATGGAGCAGCACTGCTTTGAGGCTCCTGGATGAGCTGTCAATGAAGAGGAGCCACTCATTCCGATTACCTCGAACAGACTGGTCACATTGTACCAGAAGCAGAGCCCATCTTGACGGGTGAAGCAGCTGCAAAAAGGTTGGTGACGCTTCCTCTGATCTGCGACTTGCACACTTTCATCCAACAAGTTCCATTACTTGAGCCTAGACGTCAAAAGCTCGGCATTGGACTTGGTTAGACCAAGATCTCTGATCAAGTCGTTGAGGTCTTTTTGTTTGGTGTAGCATGGGTTTCTCTCCTCAGCTCCACCTCTGAAATTGTCATCTGGATCTACGTCTTCCTCGCTCTCTGACTTGCTGCTCTCTTCTAAAGACAGCTGCTCTCTCTCCGGTTGAGTGGGTACGGAGAGCTCATGGTTGTGTGGCACCGGGGCGATGGATGAAGGAAGGTCCAGATACTTGATAGCAGGTGCATTCTTGCCAGTCCGACGTTTGGAATGGTCCACCATGCAGAAGTAGCAGTTGCTTGAGTGGTCAGTGGGTTCCCACAAAATTCTTGGGATAGCGAACTTCATGGCTCTCTTTTCCCCTCTGTACCATCTTACAAAAAGACATATTTTACCCATGACTAATGTTGAAGAGATTCTCGCAACATTTTCCATGTATGATATATTTTTTCAATAACATTGAAAATCGTAAAACGTTTTAAAATTTAAAACTTTTACAATTAAATAAATTTGAATAAATTTTCTGACATAAAATTCCGAGCAACAATTGTCCATCTTACCTTCCAGAGTTTTTTTCCATTGCTCGCAGGTGAAATGAGGTGCCCAGGGTTTGTCTTGATCCCCGACAGGCATGCTAAAATATGCCTTGTAGGCCTCACACATCTTAGCAGATGCTTCCACAGAGTACTTTTTTTCTCTTGTCTTGATAAATTGGCTGCAGACATAGCAAAATGCCGGATGCTTGCAGCCTCTTCATGCCATCTCAGAAAAATGCAGATATGTATCCATGTAGGCAGCTGGAACTAAATTGAACTGGTGGGCTTAAGGCCCCTGTATTTATACTACTCTTTATATTACTGGAAAGTTCTAGAATCTTCTAGAAGTTACTCCAAGTTTACTCAGCACTGAATCTATCTGGAATGTTCTGGAAAATAGGTAAATTTCAAAATATCACTGTCCTGGCCACAAAAGCAAAGTTTGTGGGGAATAATAGCCATTTTCTGTACTTTTGAGGCATAAGCAATTATGAAATAACACTTACTACCCAAGGACAAAAAATGTATACAAATTTGTTACACAATATAATCACATCTTATAAACTCAGATAAAATCAGGGTCTGATCAGATCTTTAATGATTGGGTCTTCATCCGACACATACCCTTGACCTCCATGAAATGTATTGTAAATAGTTTCTAAAGATCAGCATTTGGATGTTTTCGTGAACACTTCTGCTTACATGCGATACTGTTATAAATTATACTGCGATTTCTGCATTATGTGATCAAACAGAACAGTGCCTTGTGTGTTTACATTCACTCTGATGGCTTCATTATGAAAGCGTGTGTCTGACCTGAGCAATTTTATGACAAGTGGCTTTTATGCAAATGTTATTGCTGTCCTGAGCAATTTTCAGTGGCAATAATGAACAATATACATTTTATATTGAGTAAAAGGCAATTACGCGTTTGCAACAGCTTAGTTGCACCTCAGTCATGACGCTATTTTGGACAGCATAAGTTCGGCAGCACTCGAAATATCCTCCACAAAAGCCACTCAGAGAGTGCATAGTGGCATCGCATGCTGACCCAGCCAACGACGCTTCGGGTTGCAATGGTCGCATAATAATAAATACGCTTACCATTACATCACAAACGCAAATGAAAAATATCTGGAAATGTTACTCAAATTAAATTTACTTACATTTTAAAATAATTTCCACGAAAAACATGAACAAATGTTGGTGTTAAATAATGTAATTGTTCCAAGCTTGGGTATTCTTCGTGAAGAAATTATGGCTATTATAACATGCGTTTTGTATGCAGTAGTGAACCGACTTAAAATGTGTACGCAATTATTGTGGAGACATAGCATGGAGCATACGTAAAAGTTTTTTTTTTCTGTTTGGATCAGTGTAGTTGCACAAGCATGCATTTTGCAACAATTGCGTCAAACAAATTGCCTCGGCATGGTACAGCCAATCAAAGCATTGCCATATCAGCAACACACGTTATGTTACACGAATAATCGGGCAGCATCTAACTCTCAACACTGCGCACTCTCGTTCCATGCCGCTCCCACAGTGCTCACTCGGCAATCATTGAATATAGGTAAATTTCAATGCATTAACTAGCATTGTAACCTTGTCGTGATGGTGGGGTTTGTGTCTTCCAATGAACCTCAGATTTATGTCGCCTGGAGTTTTGTGCTCCTGGTAGGATCTCTCTTGACGGTAGGTCTGGGGGGAGGTTCCAGACAAATAACGGTTCAAAGAAATATCCTTATAAATGGTTCTGAAATATAAAAATCAGAAAACCTTGCCCAGACAAAGTGTACCGGGACACCCCAATGGAGCTAGGCCTGTCGGTGGTGTTCACCGGCAAGCGCCTGGTGGCCCAGGTGACCCACGTAACCTGGTCGGACCAAGTCTAAAATGGCTTTGTGCTACCATCCTGTGGGTCCACCATCCTCGGGACGAAGGGTGAGGGGCGGGTGCGATGCCAGTATGGCAGAGACAGAGACGATCTCAGACAGACAGGACCGTGGTAATGGACACTAGCTATTGGAACATGAAATGTCACGTTACTGGGGAAGAAGGAGCCGGAGCTGGTGGAGGAGGTGGAAAGTTACTGACTAGATATAGTCGGTCTCACCTCCACATGCAGCATTTGCACTGGAACCAAACTTCTTGATCGAGGGTGGTCTCTTTCCTATTCCAGAGTAACCCCTGGCAAGAGGCCCTGAGTGTATGTATGGATACTCACAGGCCCCCGGCTGGGTGCTTTTCAGTTGGGGTTTGTCCCAGTGGATGAGAGGGTTGCCTGAATGAGACTTCGGATCTCAGAAAGAAAAACTCTGACTGTTGTCTGTGCTTATGCACCAAACAGCAGTTCAGAGTTTTCGATCTCCTTGGAGATGGTGTGTACAGTGCTTGATAGAGTGCCACCTATCAATTCCATAGTCTTACTGGGCGACTGCAATTATCATGTGGGAATCAATGAAAATACCTGCAGAGGCGTGATTGGGAGGAATGGCCCCTTTGATCTGAATCCGAATGGTGAGATGTTATTGGAATTCTGCGCTAGTTACGCAATGTCAGTAACAAACACAATTTTAAAACACAAGGATGCTTATAAGTGTACTTGTTACCAGGGCACCTTGGGCCGAAGGTCAATGATTGACTTTATAGTTGTATCATCGAACCTAAGGCCGTATGTTCTGGACACTCGGGTGGAGAGAAGGGCACAGCTGTCAACTGATCAGCACCTGGTGGTAAGTTGGATCCAATGCTTGGAGCACCCACCAGATAGACGTGGAAGGCCCAAATGAATAGTGTGGGTTTTCTGGGAACGTCTGGCAGAAGACCCAGTCCAGAAATATTTCAACTTCCACCTCTGGGAAAATTTCTCAAACACTCCAGGGGAGGTCATGGACATTGAGCCCGAGTGGACAATGTTCAGGAGCTCGATTATTGATACAGCTGTGAAGAGCTATGGCCTGAAAGCAGTTGGTTCCTGTCATGGCAGCAAACCTTAGGACCCGCTGGTGGACACCAGTGTTGTGGGAAGCTGCCAAGTTGAAGAAGGAGGATTTCTGAGCTATGCTTGGAAAAAGGTCTCCCAACTCGATTGAGAGGTACCGGCTTGCCTAGAGGGCAGAAGCGGTAGCAGTCTCTGAAACGAAAACCTGGGGGTGGAAGGAGTTTAGAGATGACTCAACTAAGGAGATAGTTGAGAGGTGGAAGGAATACTTAGAGGATCTCCTCAGCCCAGTGGACATGCCCTCCTCTCAGAAGGCAGCCCTGGAAACAGCTGGGGGGTTGGATCCATCACGGCTGCTGAAGTCTCTGCAGCGGCTGAGGGACTTCATAGCGGCAAGCTGCTAGAGTGAAAGAGATTTGCCAAGAGTTGTTGAAAGTGCTGGACAGTGTAAGAGTGTAGTGGTTAACACACCTCTTCAATGTTGCATGAAAAGTGGGTAGAGTACCTTTGAATTGGAAAAATGAGGTTGCGGTTCCCATTTTTAAGAAAGGGGGCCAGAGGGTATGCTCCAACTACCGAGGATCACACTCCTCAGCTTCCCATGTAAAGCCTATGCCAGAGTTCTGAAGAGAAGGCTCGAGCCTCAGATTCAGAAGCAACAATCCGGATTCTGTCATAGTCATGGAACAATGAACCAGCTTTTTTTCACTCTCACAGATATTTTAGGGGTTATTGAAGTGTGCTTCTCCAGTTTACCTATGCTTTGTATACTAGGAGAAGACATATGACCGTGTTCCCCACAATATATTGTGGGAGGTTCTGCGGGAGTATGATGTACCAGTGCCGCTTGTATTTGCTATCCGGTCCCCCTATTCCCGGAGTAAGAGCTGTGTCCGTATTCTTGGTGTCAAATCAAAGTCGTTCACTGTGGGTGTTGGACTCTGCCAAAGGTGCATCTTGTCACCACTTCTGTTTGTGATTTTCATGGACAGGATATCAAGGTGCAGCCGATGTATGAAGAGTATCCAGTACGGGGGTATGGAGTTGGCATTGCTGCTTTTTGCAGATGATGTTGTCGTCTTTGCCTCATCAGTCTGTGATCTCTAGTGTGTACCTGAATGGCTCGATGCTGAGTGTGAAGTGGCTGCGATGAGGATCAAACACCTCCGAATCTGAGGTCATGGTTCTCTTCTCCACATGCAGATTGTGCTCTCCAGATGAGGGGGAAAGAGCTGCCCTTTGTGGAGGAGTTTAAGTACCTCGGGATCTATTTCAGGTAAGTGATAGTAAGTGGGAGTGGGAGGTTGGCCGGCACTGCAGGCACTGTACCATTCCTTGGTGGTAAAGCGGGAGCTGATTTCTCGAACAAAGCTGAGCTCAGTAATCTGGGAGAGCCTCAAGTCAAGCCGCTGTTCCTCCGGATCGAGAGGAGCCAGTTGAGATGGTTCAGGCACCTGCTAAGAATGCCCCCTGGTAGACTCCCCCTGGAACTTTACCGGTTATGTCCCACTTAGCTCCAGGGCCGGCCCAGGACACACTGGCAGGACTATGTCACTTGGCTGGCCTGGGAATGTCAGGAAAAGGGAGGTCTGGACTGCCCTACTTAACATACTGCCACCATGACCCTCACCAGGACAAGCGGATTGAGAAATGAATGAGCGAATGAGTGTGTGAACCAATTACAGTATTGAAGATCGATGCAAATTATTTGCAAATGTTACATTATGGCCACTGAAAAGGAAGAATATACAAAAGACGTAATGCAGGGGAAACCAATTAGAATACTACACTAACTTTGGGCAAGAATTGCAAAAAAATAATAATTGCGAGGGGGACTGTATTGTTACATATTACATTCAGTTTCAGTACAGTACTTATAGTCTTTGGGTCTTTCAGTAAAGCCACGTAGATATAAAAATAATAAAAGATTAACAATATCACAACGTTTTGATCGCAACACAAGCAATCGTCATCAGGTGAAATATATAGTGGGATATCTGCTGAGGCAGCAGGGTGTTATAAAGGTTTGAGATGGGTGTAGCCAAAGGGTCAGTGGGCGGGGATAGAGATGAAATTTGCATGTAAATGTAATATTGGAGAAATCTTGACAAACGAAGCTGTGGGGGTGGCCATTGTATTGTGAGAGATTAGCATGTCAATGTAAGATATTTGCTTGTAAATGTAAATTCGAAGAGAGCTCGGAAAGAGCCCCCACCACATCGAGGAAAGCGAACAACGGTGGCTGTGTTAGTGAATGTAACTCAGAGAGTCAAAAATAACTGCTAACACCCACTGACCCTTGGGCTACACCACTGGTTGTAATGTTCCCTTCCTACCTGCCAATATCCCTCCACCTAACTTACACTATTATAATACAAAATGTGCCATATTTTCACGCTGTGAGAAAATATGAAATGCATCCCTGCTACGAACTCCACAGCAGAAGTCCTATCTCGGCAATACTGTGCACTCTTAATTCCAGTGCACATATATAATGGGAAGCACCACTGCCACTAGTTGGAACTCTCGCATCATTATGAGGCACCTTCAGAACCAGGTTCAGGTAACATGACTTCCTCTTTGCCAAAACCGACCATTTCTGGGGCATTCTGTGGTGTGGAGAAGGGTGCGATATGGCAGCCTTTTTCTTTGCTTAATATGTTTGTAAGTCTATGGATCTTTATGTGAGTCTATGAGTTTCTGCATGAGTCCATGGGTCTCTGTCTCTGTGTAAAGACTGTGTCAGTAAGTCTCGAGGTGAAGACAGGGTGTCAGCAAGGCTGGATGCAAAGACAAGGTGCCAGCAATTCTGGCGGGTCTTGGTTGGGAAATTCTCCAGAGGTCTATGGTTGGGAAATTCCCCAGAGTGTCCAAAAGAGACAGCTGGAGAAATTCCTCCGGAGAAACCACGAGGATATATGCAGGGCAAGAAGATATGTTCAGGGTCTGTGGAGAGGGACTCGGGCCATCATCGCTGTTTTCACATCGTAGCTGTCTTCACGTCACCGCTGTCTTCACGTCACACGGTCTGCTTGGTCATACGATATCCACGTCGGGATTATCTCATGATGACGGGGTCTTAAACTACGTTACGTGAAATAAAATAAACCTCTAAAGTTCGAGTCCAGAGCCATTACAACTGGTGTCAGGAGTGGCAAGAATTAAATGTTAAGATACGGCAGAAGAAAAAAACCCACCGGGTGCAACTTCGGACAAAGGAGAGGAAGTTGAAGAAGCCCCCCTCCAAGCAGCCCCGGGAACAGGGATCCCAGTCAACGAAACCCAGGAACGCTCGGGAATGGCGGGGGTAGACGGAGCCGGACGTCAGCAACCACAGCCACAAGTCAAGGAGGAGTGGCAGGAGGATGCAGGATGGCTCGACCTGCTCCTCACAGCTGTCGCGCAGCTCTCATTGCAGCTGGCCACGACGGCAGCGAGTAGGGGGGGCGTGGAGAGCGCGGGACGAGACGCAATTGAAGAGCCCACGCAATTGCCAGCCACAACGCTTGCTGCGGCGCAGCCACTGTGATCACCGACCACAAATGCCACCACGACGGTGGTGAATGCAATGCAGGAAGCGGCCGCCATTTCTGCCGCGACGCAGGAACCAGCGGCCATTTTTTCTGCGACCAACGCGACGCAGCATCTGACCGCCATTACTCAGGCAGCTGACGCGACACGGCAACCGGCCGCCATGGCAACAGTTGCCCGGGGAGCGACCGAGCTGGCTCCGAAGATGCAAGAGAGTGCATCAGATCGGCCGCGACGGCTGCCCCCATCAAAGAATTTGTCGCTGCGGGAGGGGATTGGGCTGCTTTTACTCGCCGTTTTGAGGTGGCCTACCAGTCCGTAGGGTTGATGGAAGAGGAGGCTCTGCGAATCCTGCCGATGGTCCTCGATGACGACGCTCTTGCGGCATTCCAAGCCATTCCAGTCGAGTCACAATTCAATGGGCCTACAGAGAGATGGCGGCCGTCTTTGAGCCACCATCCAACACGAATAAGTTCCTGCAACCTAGGTGGGGGGTGGCTGAAATGCCCCTCGCTTACCGCAGCGCTTTGATGGTGCTTGAGCAGGCGGCCTATCTGGGCATGGATCTGGCCGCACTGGACTCAATAACGATGGAGAAATTGCTGGTGTTGCCGCAGGAGACAGGTATCGTGCTGCCTGTCGTTGATAAAGAAGCGCAGATGTCCCAATGGGTGGTCAGGTGCCTGCAAGCTCATGACAGCATGAACCAGCGGCCTCGGGTAGTAGCCTGGGCAGGTGAGCTCCAGTTGAGCGGTGCCTCGACCGCCCAATCGGCAAGGAGAATCCACATGATGGCGCAGCAGGATCCGGAGCTGGGGAGGAAAGGGACTATGGTAGTACAAGGCTGGGTTCAGCGGCAGGGGGAGACCTCGTGGCGGCCTCGAGATTGGAGGCCTAGGGGATATTGTATCACCCGCCGAGAACTGTTGGCCATGGTCCACTTCACCCAACAGTATAGGCCGTACCTATATGGCAGGGAGTTCGTTATTCGTACTGACTATGCAGCCCTGCAGTACTCCCTATGAGTAGACCAGCCTTCGGGTCAGCTCTCTCGCTAGCTAGAGATACTGCAAAAGTATTCCTTCTGCGTGGTCTATCGAAAGGGCTTGAGGCACTGCAACGCGGAAGCATTATCTCAGTTGCTGCCGGAAGAAAGGTGTGCATGTGCGTTGGGTGTGGGACGCTGCAGACCTCCTGGAGCCGGCTTGCCAAAGGTAGTGGCTGCGCTTGGTGAGACAGAACCTGCCAGGGTGGTTCTACCCACGGATAATACTTTGGGGCTCACGTTGCTGGAATGGGGGCAACTCCAAATGGAGGACAGCTCTCTGTTAACTTTGCAGCGTCACACTGAAGCAAATCGCCACAACCCCACCTCGAAGGGAGTCTCGCGAGTTGTGCTACAACAAGGGTTGTTGATGAGATGGGACAAGGTCTCACAGCATCATTGCCTAGTGGTCCCCACTTCCCTGTGGGGAAAACTAACTTGAGTGGTTAAATTTCGATTTAAAGCTTTCGTGAGTGCAAGGATTCATCTTCTTTGGTTCTTTCGGTAAAGTCACGTAGAATGAGAATAAAATAATAAATTGATAAAATAAAATAACACAATAATATTCTCACGACGTTTCGGCCACAACACAAGCGGCCTTCATAAGGTGAAGGGGACGAGACTGTCTGGAGGATAGCGCTGGAGTGAGAAAGCCATGCTGAGATCACGACCTTTAAGCTGTGTGAGAAGAAACAAAGCGCCTTGACAAAGGAATTAGCATATAATTTAGCATTGAAATGGCTGAGTGATTAGCTTGTGACTGGTCACAGAAAAGGCTATGTTAAAGTTAGAGCGTACACATCCGCAAAGGCACCCCTAGACAAAGGAATTAGCATAGAATTTAGCATTGAAATAGCTGAGTGATTAGCTTGTAACTGGTCACAGAAATAGCTATGTTAAAGTCAGAGCATATACATTCACCGAGGCAACTAGTACAAATCAAACAGGAGAGATGGTGTTCCAGACATACAGTACCCGGGCGTTTACAAACTAAAGTGCCTCTGTGGTAGTAGCTACATTGGAGAAACATATCTTGGACCGCATCTGCGAATATAAAGCAGACTTGAAACACGGTAGGACGAACTCCTCTGCCGTGGCAGATCACTGTTATAATTCAGTGGGCTCACATGACATTGACTTCTCCGAGACGGAGGTTCTTTGCAAACCAACCGGCTACCATGAGAGATTCGTTCATGAGGCCATTCACATATACAAGCACAGAGACAATTTCAACCGAGAAGATGGATTCAGGCTTAGTAACCACTGGAAAGATGTTTTAAATCATTTCTGTTCTTAATTAATTGTATTTTTACGATGACCTTCAGACCGCAGCTCTTTCGCCAGCATTGCCTCTTAATACCTCTCACACCACGGTTAATGGTATAGTTTTACAACATGGAGTATACTAGGGCCTCGCAGCTTTCTCTCTCCCCCTCCTCTGTTCCGACCATGGACGAACTCGTCCGTCTGAACGGGGCCCGTAGCTATCCGTGGTGCTGAAATTTGAGGGTAAGAATCCACCCATTTTTTCGCCATATAGCATTGTGATATATAACGACTTATTGTTGGTAGCTTAGCTGATTGGAGAATATAGAGTGTATTGATAACATGAAGGTAATTTATATTTGAGTTTTTATTGGTTCACTATATAGTACTGTGAATAGCTCAGATGTGTAGTCATTTCTGTGACCAGTCACTAGCTAATCACTCAGTTATTTCAATGCTAAATTCGCCTAGTTATTTCAATGCTAAATTCTCCTGTTTGATTTGTACTAAGTGCCTCGGTGAATGTGTATGCTCTGACTTTAACGTAGCTATTTCTGTAGCAGTTTCAAGCTAATCACTTAGCTATTTCAATACTAAATTCTATGCTAATTCCATTGTCAAGGGGTGCCTCTGCGGATGTGTATGCCTTAACTTAGCTATTTCAATGCTAAATTCTATGCTAATTCCTTTAACAATGGGTGCCTCTGCAGATGTGTATGCTTTAACTTTTAACATAGCTATTTCTGTGACCAGTCACAAGCTAATCATTCAGCCATTTCAATGCTAAATTATATGCTAATTCCTTTGTCAAGGCGCTTTGTTCCTCTCACACAGCTTAAAGGCCGTGATCTGAACGTGGCTCTTTCACTCCAGCGCTGTCCTACCAGACAGTCTCGCCCCTTCACCTGATGAAGGCCGCTTGTGTTGTGGCCGAAACGTCGTGAGAATATTATTGTGTTATTTTATTTTATCAATTTATAATTGTATTCTCATTCTACGTGACTTTACCGAAAGAACCAAAGAAGACAAACAGGAGAATTTAGCATTGAAATAACTAGGCGAATTTAGCATTGAAATAACTGAGTGATTAGCTTGTGACTGGTCACAGAAATGGCTTTGTTGAAGTTAAGGCCTACACATCTGAGCTATTCACAGTAACTGGGTATACAATACAATATATAATGAATACTATATAGTGAACCAATAAAAAATACTAAAATATAAATTACCTCAATGTTATCAATAAACTCTATATTCTCCAATCAGCTAAGCTACCAACAATAAGTCGTTATATATCACAATGCTATATGGCGAAAAATGGGTGGATTCTTACCCTCAACTTTAGCAACACGGATAGCTACGGGTCCCGTTCAGACGGACGAGTTCATCCATGGTCGGAACAGAGGAGGGGGAGAGAGACAGCTGCGAGGTGCTGTTATACTCCATGTTGTAAACCATACCATTAACCGTGGTGTGAGAGGTATTAAGAGTCAATGCCAGCGAAAGAGCTGCGGTCTGAAGGTCATCGGGAAATACAATTAATTAAGAATGGAAATGGTTCACATGACATTGACTTCTCCAAGACGGAGGTTCTTTGCAAACCAACCGGCTACCACGAGAGATTCGTTCATGAGGCCATTCACATATACAAGCACAGAGACAATTTCAATCGAGAAGATGGATTCTGGCTTAGTAACCATTGGAAAGATGTTTTAAACCATTTCCGTTCTTAATTAATTGTATTTTACAATGACCTTCAGACCGCAGCTCTTTCGCTGGCATTGACTCTTAATACCTCTCACACCACGGTTAATGGTATGGTTTACAACATGGAGTATAACAGCGCCTCACAGCTGTCTCTCTCCCCCTCCTCTGTTCCGACCATGGATGAACTCGTCCGTCTGAACGGGACCCGTAGCTATCCGTGTTGCTAAAGTTGAGGGTAAGAATCCACCCATTTTTCGCCATATAGCATTGTGATATATAACGACTTATTGTTGGTAGCTTAGCTGATCGGAGAATATAGAGTTTATTGATAACATTGAGGTAATTTATATTTTAGTATTTTTTACTGGTTCACTATATAGTATTCATTATATATTGTCTTGTATACCCAGTTACTGTGAATAACTCAGATGTGTAGGCCTTAACTTCAACAAAGCCATTTCTGTGACCAGTCACAAGCTAATCACTCAGTTATTTCAATGCTAAATTCGCCTAGTTATTTCAATGCTAAATTCTCCTGTTTGATTTGTACTAGTTGCCTCGGTGAATGTATATGCTCTGACTTTAACATAGCTATTTCTGTGACCAGTTACAAGCTAATCACTCAGCTATTTCAATGCTAAATTCTATGCTAATTCCTTTGTCTAGGGGTGCCTTTGCGGATGTGTATGCTTTAACTTTAACATAGCCTTTTCTGTGACCAGTCACAAGCTAATCACTCAGCCATTTCAATGCTAAATTATATGCTAATTCCTTTGTCAAGGCGCTTTGTTTCTTCTCACACAGCTTAAAGGTCGTGATCTCAGCGTGGCTTTCTCACTCCAGCGCTGTCCTCCAGACAGTCTCGTCCCCTTCACCTGATGAAGGCCGCTTGTGTTGTGGCCGAAACGTCGTGAGAATATTATTGTGTTATTTTATTTTATCAATTTATTATTTTATTCTCATTCTACGTGACTTTACCGAAAGAACCAAAGAAGATAACTTGAGTGGTACACAAAATTAAGCTGTTTCACCTCGGCCGCCGGAAAACACTCTTAACCTTACAATGGGACTTTTATTGGCTGAGGATGTCAAATGATGTCCACCATATTGTGGCGGGTTGCACGGAATGTGCATGCCGAACGCCTCCATTGAAAAAATCTCAGCCCCCGTTACAATCCATTACCGTGTCCCGGATAAATGAAATGGTGGCACTAGACCTCTTTGGACCATTTCCGCATACACAAAAAGGAAACAAGTTTCTATTCGTTGGCTTAGAATATTTTATGCATTGGCCTATGGCTTGGCCGCTGCCTGACCAAATAGCCACATCCATCATAGAGGCATTCCTCCATGGCTGTGCTTTGGACAAGGGTGCCCCTGAGCAGCTTCTCACTGACCAGGGGCAAAATGTTTCATCCAAACTGCTGCGCGAAGTGTGTGACGCACTAGGCACTAAAAACATTCAAACATCACCATACCATCCTCAAACGGATGGGATGGTGGAACGCTTGCATAGAACTCTAACATCTATGCTCTGCCAAGTGGTAAAGGAGGCACAGATTGGGACCCACATGTTCTGGGAGTTCTCGCAGAATATCGAATAGCCCCACACGCCTCTACGGGATTCTCCCCGTTTTTTCTTATGTATGGCCGGGAAAATGAACCAACCATAGAAACTCAATTCGGTACAGCCTCAGGGAAGAAGAATAAAACATCCATTTCCGGGCCAATGCACGTTACGCTGAGTCGTGTATCAGAGGCACACGAGGCAGCCAGGGAAAACATCGCCAGAGCGCAAGCCGCTAATGAAAAGAAAACCGGGCGGTGGGAACACGTGCTTCCATGGGCGGTCGGGGATAGGGCATGGTTACATTGCCCACAGGTACCGCTGGGTACGTCCCGTAAGTTGCACCGCCCATGGCAAGGTCCAGTGGAGGTCATAGAGGTGAAACAGATGCAGTGTGTACGAATACAGACAATGCGTCGCCGCTGGTTTATCCACCCGTCACGTCTCAAACCTTATGTACAACCACACCCAGACAGCTCAACCCCATGTCCTGTACGGCCGATGTCTGGTGTGTCCGACATGCCGGGGCACTCGGCTATGGAAACTGCCCGCCAAAGGGAAGTTGTGGTGCTGCCCACAGTTTCCACACCTCTAAAGCCCGAGGTGTCTCAAGAATCCGTCACATGCAAGGGACCAGACTCAGGAGCCCGCTCGAGTTCGTCAAGGGACGCCGGGGATGGACCACCCCCCCCCAACGTGGGTGGACGAACCTTTAACGCCCGGGATGGCACAAGATTCTGCAAAAGACAAGGGACCAGCATCCAGAAACCGCTCAAAGTGCGCAAGGATGCGCTAGTAGGCCCAAAACCAACCCAGGGACATTCAAGATCCCCCCCTTGAGCCACGTGCAGATGTTTTGTTGTTAAATGTGTTATTGTTTTGTTATTACTGGGTGAGTGGGGTCACACTACTCACCCCTTAACATAGCCTTTTGAGTTTGTGATCGTCACACGTCCAATTACAGAATTCCTTACTGCAGTTCTGCCCGAATGCACGGTTCCACTAATAATGGTTACTAGCCGAGACGGCAACATTTTTTAAGGGGGGCGGGGTGATGTAAAGACTGTGTCAGTAAGTATCGAGGTGAAGACAGGGTGTCAGCGTGGCTGGATGCAAAGACAAGGTGCCAGTAAGTCTGGAGGGTCTATGGTTGGGAAATTCCCCAGAGTGTCCAAAAGAGACCGCTGGGGAAATTCTCCTGGAGAATCCACGAGGATATAAGCAGGGCAAGAAGGGATGTTCGGGGTCTGTGGAGAGGGACTCGGGCCATCATCGCTGTCTTCACGTCGTAGCTGTCTTCACATCTTCACTGTCTTCAAGTCACCGCGATCTGCTCGGTCACATGAACTCCACGTCGGCATCATCTCATGACAACGGGGTCGTAATCTACCTTACGTGAAATAAAAGAAACCTCTAAAGACCGAGTCCAGAGCCATTACATCTGTATAAGTCTGTGGGTCTCGGTGATGTGGAGCAGGATGCTGCACACTCACTAGATGGCTGATCTTTCTGTGCTGGACTCCCCAGAGGACTTCTCAAGATGAACACTACTTATTCATAGGCCAGTGAATAGCTCCAGGTAATTTTATTGCATTTTAGAATTTTGGACCTAATATTGTTCGTGTTGATGTTGCCATGATGTAATTGTTAGCACATGGACTCGCAATACAAATGTAGTGGTGTTATTTCATACGGACAACTTCTTCTTTTTCTCCTGTCACTTTATTCGTACAGAACTCCTCGCGTTCAACACCATGTATCTCTGTCGCAACTCTTCCTCTTGTCCTGCTCGTCCGCTAAGCTCCGCTCGCTCCCTCTCGCTCCGATAGCCTGCTATGTTGCACTCTGCTGGCTTCTCCACTGCTAGCCTCTTACTCTACACTCGGCTAGCTTCTCTACTGCTAGCTTCTTACTATATACTCTACCAGCTTCTCTACTGCTAGCCTTCTCACACTCACACTTAAGATTCTGCTAACATCTCTAATGCTAGCATGTCTCACACCCACGCTTAGGATCCCGCTAGCCTCTCTACTGCTAGCCTTTCTACCCTCACTCCTCCAACATCGCCCTTGCCTCCAGCAGGGGATCAGCCAACACCGCTGAAGAGGACGAGGTGTGGAGAGCGGGGTCCCAGACTTCCCTTCAATTATCCCCTGTATTTACTCTAACCAACTCAACCCCTCTGCCTCAAACATTCCTCTTTTATCCTCCTACTCATTAAGTACCCCCAGATGGTCCTCATTAAACCGGCGTCCTCCCCACACCTCACCACTATCTCTCGCCTCCGTGGCACCTACTCCACGTTTGCATTTGCAGCCAGCCAATCACTGCCTCTTTCCCTAATTGCTGGCGTCTCTCTGTCCGCCGTCACCCAGGCCACCCGCCTGCACCTGCTTATCCTTAGCTGACCCCACTGTCTGCAACCCCGTACATAATGCAACTGCTGTTTGCAAACCCTGCACACGTTACGCCACGACACAGAGATCGCCAGGTCAATTCTCTTGCACAGCAGTTAAAAGAATGGGCACGTTTCTATAAATCCACCTGCCTTTGTCCAACCAGTAATATAAATGGATACATTACGGCTATTATTTATACTTATTATGACACTTGTTTACGCACGAAAGCCTCATTGAGTCACATGGCTCTTTTTTCAGGCTTCTGCCAATTGTCACAGTAGGAGGAGGTGGTGCTATGTATAATCCCAGATGAGCAATTTAGTTAGTTGATCGGCAGGTCGCGTGTGACCAGCCTGGCAAAGTCGCATCTAGAGAGGCTCTCCAGAGCTGCCTCTAGTTGTAGTCATTCCACCAACCATGGTGTAATAAAGACATTATAGGGCTGCACTTGTATTGTCCATGTGCATAGCATACTTTTTTACATGTCTAAATAACAAATAACAGGATTAAGGGGATTGAATATTGAACAGACGTATTTCTAATTACTTCCTATACATGGCTATCCACACTGCCTCTCCTTAAGATGCAACTTAATTTCTATGTTTTAATTTTATAGCACCCTGTTGCCCTCTCCCCCTGGCCTTGATGCTCCTTGTGTATTGGTAAGAATGTCATTGCTGCTCCATGTGGTGAATTCAGAATGGTACCGTCGAATACTATGTTTCTACGACAGTGATATTTAAATACCTAGGTTCCCTTAATTTACTTTACTCCCTAAAATGCTACATCAACCAACGATAGATTTCACTTCGAAACCAAGACAGGGGTTAATATTTGACAGTAATTCACTTGAGTGAGCAATTATTGAGTGCAAATCTAATAAGAATCCAGTGTCACCTGCGATGAATGGCATCGGTGACAAAAGATTCTATGGCTGAACTGGGTGGGAAGGCATTCCTGAGGGTGAAATAGTGACAACCAGAAGTTATTATGCAGCGATTCACCATTTTTCGTTGTAAAATCATCATCATTTAGCAACATGCACATCTTAAATTTGGTATTGATTAAAGGTTTTGACAAAATAAACATTATGTGATGAGATATTCCATGCACATTGCAATTTTATGCATGGATATGATTCATTTACTCATATTATTAATGCACCTTCGATTAGCACAGTTGGCTACGTAAGTTGCGAAAGAAGTTCAACATACATACAATACCACAAGCAGTATAGATCATAGTGGCAACAAATGCATAATAACAATGTTCAGTGTAAAAGAGAATAGAGATGACCTGAGATCAATACTAATTAAAAATCAACTACTGTACTCTATTGCCTTTTCATATGAGGGATATTTTGTAAGCCCATTCCAAGTGAAACCTGTACGGTACAGTCAAAATATTGTTCAATGGGAATATTGTGTAAAAATCATGAAATGTTATCACTTGTTTGATATCAAACGTCCACAGATTTCAGTTTAACACATATAGTACAACAAAATCGTATCATAATCATCCATGTTCTATCTCCTGTTGGGTTAAAGCTTCAATGTCATAGCCACTCCCCAAGGTGTCGTGATGTCTCAATCCAACTCATTATGAGCTAATCTCATCATTCCATCTCCACGGTGACCATATTCTCGGCACAATTCCTCCTCCAGCTTCCACTCCATTGGCAGTCTCGTCAATTTGGAATCAACCCTTCTCGTGATGTGTCCTGCCAAACCCCACTTGGGGGCACCACGGTGGCGAGCGTTAACTACCTCGCCTGGTATGCAGTCGGTTATGGGTTCAATTCCAACCCTGACACCTTTTTTTTATTTGGAGTTTGCATGTTCTCCCTGTGGATTTTTCTCCCGGTCCTCCATTGTTTCCCTGTAACATTAAGAATCAACATGCATTTAGAGTATTTGGCTGCTATGCATTTCCTCATGATTAGCCACTTCGTTGAGCTTCTGAAAAATATCTCATTGGGCCTTCGCTGGTAAAATAAAAAAAATCGTTCAATTTTTTTTTATATTTACTTGTCTTAAGTCACCATAATGTCTCTGATTTGTCTTTATTCTCTCAACCATCTGGTTATCATTCTGTCTCTCAAAGTGAAGTCTTCATAAAAAATAGAACATTTATAAATTATCAAATGCAATTTCAAATATGACTATATGCATCAGAAAAAAATCCAAAACGTGTTTCTTGTTTAAAGCAATGCTATGACCCTCTGCACAAATGAGCAGAGGAAAGTTTGCGACTGTGGCCCTAAGCCAGGGGTGTATATTTCCTATCCTACAAAACAGTGACTGTTATAACAGTGCCTGGAAATGTAATTATTAACATTAATTTCTTCGTGTACCTTCAAGAAACCCGATTGCTCGATGTACACAAAATAATTCATGCAAAATGTCCAATGACTGCGATATACTGAGGTTCAATATAACCTGAACATGCAGTCAAATACCAATTAACATCAAATTCCACGTGGCTATCTAATGTCCAAGTAATTATAACCTGGTAGAATATAGCAGTGACGTTAAATGAGAAAACAGGGCGAATGCATGTACATCATTCACATAGGCCGACCTCTAAGCATACAATGCTGCACCCTTATACAATATTCATCAAAGGGAAATGTCATTCAATTAGATTTTTACCACGTTTTCCATAGAAATAAAGTGAACTTTTTTCCCTTGATAATCTGTCCATTATAATCAACATATTCTGAGATTCGAAAGATACCCTTTGCAAAAGAAAAATCTGCTAAAAATTCCCACTGAAAAGCACAGCCGTTCACAACATGTATTCATTATATATTTTTTCATTTTAAAGCTCACCTTGATGGGTGCTATTTAAAGTGTTTTAATAGAGCTTTGACTTTCCAGCTTGGTAAGGAACATGTTCCTTGTCTGGAGTAGGGTTACCACTAAAATAAATGGGGCTTTTAAATGTCAACATTTACAAATTTGACTTTTTTACATGCCTAGGTAAAATTTCCGTTTTTGTATGTTTGATTCACAGTAATATACTGTAACATTGTATTCATGCATTGAATACAATATACTACTATATTAGGAAACCACTGTAGCTATGCACTTTTAAATATAGATTTAAATACTCTTTCCTTTAGAACTGTTTGTTGTGTTTAGTTTGTTGTCCTTCAACCGCACCTTCGATTAGCTCGGTTGGCGATGTGCGGTGCGATAGAAGTGCAACATACAAATAATGACACATTAAAATGTATTTCAAATAAATACAAAAATTGTACATCAATGAATGGTCTAAATTGTACCCATTGAGGTTACTTTGTTTATTGTGGTTTCTGTTAGAAAGTAAACCCAACAATAAAACACATGTTTGGAATGAAATGTTAAACACCAACGACATACTGTAACTTTTACCATAATATTAATCAATACCACACGCTATGAATAAAGTACAAGATGATTTAACGCAAAAGCAAATGTGTAAAAACTGTTCTTAACATGTTATTTTGAAGATAACATTTTATTTTAAAGATAACAATATCCTTGACAAGGTCCGTTGAGTCACCAAAGTGAGGCTGTCACTTTCCTGAAGAGGTCTTGAATGAATGTTATTCATGTACAATTCACATTCATCGTTACTGGACAAAGAAACACTTGTTCCTCAATTGGGCACTGCAGCCACTGTAACTTGCTGTGGTGACTTTTTTCCCTCAACATTTTTCTCCGCTGATGGCAATGGGAACATTACAGCAGCCACTGTTCAACTTGGCTGGTTTTAAAAAAGGTACGTGGCAAAATGGTTCACGTGATTTTAGGAAGCAATCGATTTTAACCGCCCAGTATTATTAATGTTCACTGGTAATTTTCCAAAAGTTGTAAAAATGTACACAAGGACAGACACATTAAGTTGTTTTTGTAATTAATCTTGTAAAGAGAGTCAATTGCTATATTTACACATTATTGGCAGCAATGCTGGCTTACCAATAAGCACTTTGTCAAATAATTATTCAACAATTTTGAAATCGAAATTTATAACCATTATTGATCATCCACATGCGTGATATATTTGCTATAGTCTATTTTAAATGCAGAAAATGTCAAATGTGGGCTATTTTGACAAAGGACACATGCATGCCATGTCCAGAACACTCAAATGAGCATTGAATAATCCTCATCTTTATTTGTCATTCAAGCAAGTGGTGTTAATTCCACATTTCTCTGACAGGGCCAAATCTCTCCACAGGACAACCACTGTTGACTTCCCATTACAAAGTGCACACTTGTTGATAATGTGTCTAGCACACCTCGAGGTCCTGACGTGAATAGACGCC
Source organism: Petromyzon marinus (assembly GCF_048934315.1). Lineage (NCBI taxonomy): Eukaryota > Metazoa > Chordata > Hyperoartia > Petromyzontiformes > Petromyzontidae > Petromyzon > Petromyzon marinus. The sequence continues at coordinate 23,961,459 of NC_133668.1, read as the reverse complement.
TGACCTGATTGTAAACTCAATCTCACGATCGACAGCCTGCTGTTTTGCCTGCAGAGATTTTATTTCCTATGTTGGTGATACTATGGGGGAATCGAACCACAAAATTTAAACACGTAAAAAAATTCACCAATGGCAAGTTATTGAAGACAAGGTTACGTAACTATACTTCTGTCTGGTTAGATAAAATGTTATCCACTCGCTGGATAGTTTGAAACGATACTTACAGAAACAATTAATGATCTTCCATACAGGGCATATTAACAACTAGCTTTACCACCCGGCTTTGCCCAGGACTTGGATTCACGACGCCCGGCCGCCTTTGTCTCCCCAGTGGCGATGTTCACACCACACCAATTACTCGTTTGAGGCTGAGTCGACCTAGGGGAGGCCCAGGACCGGTTCAAATAATCGTGGTGGCCGTGAGCGGGAATCGAACTCGGGTCACTGGGTTCATAGCGCAGCGCGCTAACCACTACACTACAATGCGTTACCCTTCCAAATGTGCGGATCACATGACAGATTTGACGTCACAGCTCACTTGCCGTGCAAAAAATAAATGCATTATTGAGCCCCCCCCCACCTCCCAAAAAAAGAAAGTGTATTTTTATAATGTTTGCATGGTGTACAGTCTGGAAAGTACACACATGGCAAATTTCAAGTTTGTTGCATGTCGGGAAGTACGCTAAACATTTCGAACAGACACATAATCACAACTTTTCCTTTGAAATATATGGAGATAATTGAAAAAAATTTTTTTCTAGCCTTTTGCCCGTCCAAGGACGGGTGAATCGCAGTAAATCTGAAACTTTCATGCGAAAAACAGACCACGACGTGATATTTATTGCATCAATGCGTGTGCAATTTGTAAGGGCGCAGTGACACAGACCTATTTCATTTTAAGGTTATAATCCCTTGTTCATCATGACGTCCTTTTTACTTTGACGTCTCAACAGCGTTACGGAGATCACGTGACGTGAGGGTTCTGCCTTTGTAGTGAGGAGGGTTGTCAGTTGACGCCGAGGAGGGGGGAGGAGGCGCCTCGGCCCCCCCATGTGGAGTGACGTCAGCCGCTATTTGGAGGACGTCACCTGTTAACTATTATTTATAAAGGGGGCTGTTTGATGTGGAGTGACATCACGTGTTCATGATTATTAATGAGGGGGGGTCCATGTGGAGGACGTAACCTGTTCATGATTATCAATGAGGGGGGCTGGTCGACGTGGAGTGACGTCACGAGCGTTGCACAGATAATTCTTGGCTCATTATAGTAGGTAATAATAATGGAGGAGGGGGGCGGTGTCCATGTAAAGGACGTCACCTGTTCATGATTATTAATGAGGGGGGGAGTACTCAATATTGAGTGACGTCACCCGCTCATCATTATTAATGAAGAGGGGTGGGGGGGTCCATTTGGAGGACGTCACCTGCTCATGAATATTAAAGAGGGGGGCTTGACGTCACGAGCGTTAAGGACAGACATTCCTGGATGGTTATAGTAGGTATTTGAACATATTTCATCAGAATGAACATGAATTGAACTTGTGTCTCGTCGTAAGAGGTATGACATCCTGCTTAGTGCATTAATTTAACTGCATCAATAATTTCGCTATTTGATTTTACTCTGGTTGCCTCGGTTACAATATTCAAACGTTCTACTGGCTCTCATCGAAGAATATTACAAGCCAATTACATTTAAATTGATCTGTTTCTCTGTGATTTCATAATCCAACAGATGCAGTTACTGCATTGACTATCACAGAAATTATATTTGGAAAAGGTTCTGCTGGTGGGTACAGGAGAGTGAAGGAGCTAAAGCATGTTAATAGTTTGCTTATTAAAGTACTATACATAATTTTTTGATGATAGAATTCACATGTTGTTTCATACACATCATTTCCTGGTATTAAAAGTATGTAGTTATATATTCAAAAACGAACACAAGAGGGATGGCAACTCAAATCCACAAACAAGCAACTTCTACGGCTCTGTAAGGCAGTTCCATCAAGGGTGTTTTCCACAGTAGCGTTTCTTGACTGTGACATAAAAAAGACATATCCTCACTCCTGTGATGGAATTCATAGCAAAAGGTACATTTATTGTGTTCATAATTATCTTTATTTAATTACTTATCTACACATTGTTTCGTAACAAAGGTCAACGTTTCCAAGAGATAAGTGATTGTTGTACTTTTCTTTTATAAAACAATAAAGTATTTTCCTTTATGATGTTTGTAATATGGAAGTCCTTTACTTACTTGCCATATTCTGGACACAGATACGTTTGAAGAGCTGGAGGATAATCAATACTTTAGCTCATTGCAATCTACGGAAGACTCACTGTAGCAAATGTCGGATGGAGAGGTCAGTGGACAATCCTTGATGCCATGATGGCTGCATTTTGTCAAGAGTGGAGTATGAATAGTAATCTTGGATAACACTTCATTTTGTAACCAGCACCGTTGTTTGAAACATACCTTTAAAACATAATCATGGCTGTACACACAAATACTTGTTTTGCTGAGGGGCCGCATTTTATTTTGGCAATTCAAAGAGTAGAATAACGCCCGACAAGAGAGCTGCAGCCTCAGTTTCAAAAGTATTATTCCAGGAAAACCTTGGATGCGTTCAAAACAAGATTCAGATACATTTAAACCCCCAGCAAGAGCTGTACTGGTAGCTTGCATGCGCTATAAAATGCAACTATACGCTGCTCAATCACTGCCTAAAATCTGTAGAATTCACTTTACCTTACAATGCAACATTATGGCTGGTTATCAGCCCACAGAGGCATGCCAAATAGCCTTTGACACAATCCCAAGTGCAATTTTTGAATCAGTTTGACTTGTGTTGACTCTGACTGCTGGACCTTGGAGACCCACACCATTGTTATGAAGGGCTGTGCTTGTGGAAAGGTTGCAAATGGTTACACTACTGCAGAATAAGCAATGTTCAACTGATGGGGTATGACCTGCCGAGACGTGACAGCTGAGACAGACAGATGAACAGGAAAGACCCCAGTGATTAATATTTTATCGTTACACTTTCCGTGGTCACAAGCGGGGCTGTCGGAGAAGGTCTGCGTAGTGGCTGCCTTGCTTCTTATCTACGCAGCTGCACAAAAAAGGTCTTTTGTCAGCTTTCATTTGCTGTCAGCCTAAGGAGAACATTACAAGTATCAGAACCAGTTTATCTCAAGCAGCTACATGTATGGCCATAAATGCTAACAAAGTTGAAGCATAAAAGGAAAATGAAGGCCACCAAAAGTTAACGGCGGAATGGTCATATTCGATTCATAATAATAAAAAAACTAAAATATTTCAGTAACTGTTTGATTGATACGTTATATTGGGGGAGGAGAAACGGCACACCGGGTCACGCAATGCACTATGGACCCAGTAATCTAAGTCCAACTCGCAGCCAGGGCTAAAATCTGTGGCGTTTGGCATCTGAACCGGTCTTGCCTCTTTCCCCTTCGCCAAGGGCAGAGAAACCCCCAAATCCCATGGCATAGTGATAGGCATTTATCCAGCAGTGGATTGATAAATGGTTGCATATGATGTAATTACAAACATACTAATACACGATTATTATAACATCATACATAAAAAAGATGATCGATTGTTAGTATGACATTAATGATTTGTATAACATATGTGTGTGTTCATACAATTTTCAATTACTTTGGCTATATTCTCATATGCACTTCATATAAAAGTATTGATTACAGATTTATAATGTTTTGGAAAATACAGACCTCACAGCTTCAAAAGGAACCAATGTAGTTCCATTACAATGTTTTCATATGCGTAATTCCTTACAAATAAAGGGAGTTTTCCCAAAAAAAAATCTTGCCTTATATATAGTAATATTTAATCATTCTTCATTGCTCTGGTACATTTGTGATGGTGGGAAAAACACATTTCTAAGCTCAGTTCATTAAGGGAATGATAATAACAAGAGCTGGTCAAAGTCAAAGTGTCTTTATACTGAAATGAGCAATGGGATTGCACTCACTGTCAATGTCAGCCCTGAACCAAATCTGTAAATTACATATTGGCATGAGCGGACCAGTCTATCATAGGATGAACACTACTGACTTCGTACAAAGTGGTACTCATTTTTTCATCCCCATAGAAATGAATGGCTAAGTCAACACTTAATCGAAAATTGTATTTACAACTTTCTGATTGTGAAGCAAGCACTCAAATCAGATTGCAATATACAACTGCCCCTAGAAAATGCAGTTTTATTTTTTTATCTCAGAAAATGAAATAAATAAATAATGCTTAAGCTAAGTATTTCTGAAGATAATGGCATGTAGAACTTAATTCTTTGAATTTGAAATTTTTCGATTTAAAGCTTTCGTGACTAATTACTAAGATAGCATATAATCACTAACACACATTACAACTAATTACTAACCTACAACTCATTACTAATCATAACCATTGACTGATTACTAATCGATTATATAATTACAATACCCCCCCCCTCCGCCTCTAATCACTGCACCTGATATGAGTTAAATGATGACGTCACCCTTCTGCTCTATTTCAAACCGGGAGCAAGCGAGGGCTTTACCATTCTGGCGAATTGCCCGATGATGCTGGATGTATTTACCAGCGAAACGTCGTACTCAAACTGTAAATGTTGTGGATCAACACACCGGTGGGCTAAAGTAGTGAATTATTTGTCTTTTGTCAACGTGACACTTTTTTTTGCTGATTGGCCGTGTTGGGTGGTGGAGGGTTACGACACATTTATAAATAACGCGATCTAACCCAAAAACCTTTATTATGAATAAAATTGGTCGCGAAAGCCTACATGTTAAAAAGGGATTCATCTTCTTGGTTCTTTCGGTAAAGTCACGTAGAATGGAAATAAAATAATAAAATAAATAATAATATTTCATTTCTATTTTAATGTGGTCAAAAATAATAATTTCAAATTCTAATGCACAGTACTGTATTCGCTCACTCTGAAAGAGAGATAACAACTCGGATAGGAAAGGCAGTCACACCAAGCTCTGCGGTCCTCTATATATTAATGAGTGTTTGCATGTGGGAGGAAACTGGAGCAGCTGGTGAAACCCCGCACGTGTGAAGGGGCAACACTCTATCCCATACAAATAGAAGAGGTGGGGGTCTACATTTGCATTGCTGAAATGGAGTTTCTCAAGCTCAGGATATGACCACTGGGGAATGGTTGAAGTGAAGGAAAGTAAGCTTTCAGTTATATAAACTCTGATAGGAATTCTACCCACACTTAGACTAATCGCATTATGGAGATGTGCATTTTTCTTAAGGTACTACATAAATGAACAAATTATCTTTGTGATTGTATTGACAATTTTAACAGCCATTTACCTGTACTTTATCTTACCTATAAAAGGCATTTTTGTATGTCCGTCTGTCCGTCTGTCTGTCTCCGTGTGGACGCACATTTGCGAAGGATTTGGCTCCCAAACCGTGGGGTTTATGTTTAAAAAAAGTTGCTGGGTACCACGCCGTAAGCCCCATGGTGAGCCAGCACTTTTCCGTTTTCCCATCCGTCAACTTTAAAGTAGATAAATGAACTATTTAGCGCTATGTATTATTATTTAATTATTGCATCGCGATGCTAAAGCTGCCCGGGGGTTGCCCCTAGCAACGCACACGTGTCATCGTTTGAGGTTGGGGGGGGATTTCTCCTTCGTGTTCAAAATGCTAAAAAAATACACACATTGCTGAGGTAAATTCATCAAAGTGTCATATCCTCTTCTCTCCCCCCCCCCACCCCAATGTGTGCAATTACTACTATAGGGTCGGTAAATACTAATAATATTGAGCTTATACAGTATTTTTGTAGCTCAGGCGAGGGGATGGTGGGGCGGGTAGCAGCCCAGCCGCCAGCCTGGCAATGTGCCACCTCCGCCAGCTGGGCAATCTAAGCGAGGCCGCAGGCTCTGCATGGGACTAGGCCTCACCACGTCAACGTAAAGTACAATTTTATTGAATCTTTCGCTAAGAACTCAGGTTCATTGTTTACTATGATGAAACAAATAAGTTGACAAATATTACAATAATAATGTTTGTCTGCAGATAAGAACTCAGATTCATTGTTTACTATTATGAAACAAATAAGTTGGCAAATATTACAATAATAATGTTTGTGTGCAGAAAATAAATTATTCATTATTAGGTTGCTAAATATTTTCTTTATTAGATGTGTTTTTATGACGCTGAGACGGTGTACTGCCAGTCTGTGATGTGGCCTGCTGCCTGCTGAATCATTAACGTCAGTGCACTGGCACTCTTATCATCTACACTGATAATTTTCCTTTTGACCATTATGAGTGTATGCCAGTCTATAATCTGTTGCCTGCTACTTTACCTCACTCAATGTACTGCCAGCATTTCATGTCGACTCTATCCTGCTTTTTCAGCTGCTGACCGTATTGCCAGCTTTTTATGTCGACTGTAGCAATGCTTATGTCATTAAGTCAGCGTACTGGCAGTCTATAATCTAGACTGTAGCCTGCTTCTCAACTTACCTGTGCGTACTGCTGCTACTTTAATGTACACTTATTTCAGCGTATTTCTTCTAAATACCTTGGACTCTCTTAGCTACAGCCCATTGCATTTCGTCTATCGTTTTGTTACATTCGTGGGAACATCACCCAATATAAATTTAGCCGTACCGCACCTTTACTTTCCACCAAAGCAGGGAGCACGCAGGGAGGTTCAATGCCCCAAATATTATTGACCTTGCTTTCTTACGGTGGGTGAGGAACATTGTGAGAGAGATTGTTCTTCCATAACAAGAAAATACCATCGCACGATTTCCTGACACTAACAGAGCATAAGACGCCCTAAAATAACACATTTTCCTGTCGCAAGGCCAAGATGGGTACCACATAAAGATTCCTCCAATTACAAAGCTGCAGGACAAAGACATCCTCACAAAACTGTCTCCTCTAAAAAACACTTCTATTCCTTCGTGATCATGGACAGAAGAGGAAACCACATATAATGGTGCACCAAATCTCTTTCACAAGTATGTTGTCGAGGAGTATGCCGACATTGAGAGTGAGTGCCTTCTTTACATTCAACTGAATCAAAACCGCCTGCGTGTGAACAGTATGCTCATCTCTGGGACGCCATCAATGTCGAAGGAGATGCAAACGGTCACAATGTGGGCTGATTAGCTATTTTGCCTTCATCCTTCACAGCTCCACCAAGATACATGCATGAGAAGACTCAGGATGCCATGGCATACATCAGCCAATATGGCACGCCCCATCTCTTCATCACCTTCACTTGCAATCCCAGATGAAAGGAGATCCAGGTTTACCTTTATCCAAACCAAAACCCACCAGACAGACATGACATCTTAGCGAGTGTCTTAAAACTCAAAGTTTATGACCTCGTGATGCTTATTACAAGCAACGAAGGCGGCGTCTTTGCATAGCCAAGCAGAAACTTGCACACCATTGGGTGGCAAAAACGTCATCTTCCTCATGCTCACATTCACTATAGATGAGGGAAACAATTAATGCAAGTCACATTGACACATTTATCAGTGCTGAGCTACCTCACCCCCATCAAGACCCTGCTCTTTTTCTACGTGGTATGCAACCAAATGGCCCATGGCCCATGTGGCCAGTTCTATCCAAATGCGCCATGTATGCAAGACCACAGGTGTACCAAGAGGTATCCACGGAACTACTTGAAAGACACTCAGTCGGCCCATGATGGCTATCCTCTATATCATCACAGAAATACTGAACATGGTGGATTTCAAACAATACTCAGACCTGCCACTAACTCGCTAATTAAGGTTCACAACCGATGGATTGTTCCCTACTGCCCTCTTCTGTGCAAGATCTTCCAGGCCCACTTTAATGTGAAATTCTGCTATTCTAAAAAAAAGCCGTCAAATATGTTTGCCAATACATCAACAAAGGCTCCGACATGGCTGTCTTTGCCTTACAAAACAGAGGGGCAAAGTGTGCATGAGCTCAAACTTTTTTTCCAAGGAACATACATCAGCAACAATGAGGCCATTTGCTAAATTCTTGGCTTCCCCATCCATGACTATTCCCCCACAGTCGTCCATTTATTACTTCACCTCCAAAATGGTCAACACATCTACGTCACCAAAGGAAATTCCCAACAACAGGCCCTGGCTCCACAACATACCACCCTTATGGCGTTCTTTGTTTCGTGCCCAAGTGACCCATTTGCTGCCAACCTGCTCTACCATTAAGTTCCCTCCTACTATGCATGGACTGCTCACAAAAATGGAAGCAAAGTGCTGCTGACGGTAAATCTGATGCCTTAGGACGAGTCTACACAGTTCATCCCAACAATCAACAGTGCTACTTTCTCCCAATGCTTCTCCATGTTGCCAAAGGGCACAAATCTTTCCAAGACTTCTAAACAGTGGAATGAGTTGTCTGTCAAACATACAGGTAAGCTTGCAATCTTCGTGCAATTCTTGTGCATGATCACCATCTACATGAAGCTATGACAGACGCTTCTGTTGGTCAGTCCCCTTTCCAACAGACATTGCTCTTCTACATTAATCTTCAAGTTTGCAGCCCATCTAACCCCATGGGACTCTGGCAAAAAATACAAAGAGGGCCTGAGTGAGGACATCCTCCACGGAGCTCAAAGAGAAAATACAAACCTCGACGTCAACTTTTCTGATGTCATCTTCAAACAGGCCCTCATCCTCCTTCAGGACAAACTGCAATCCATTGGTGGAAAATGCCTTACGTCTATGGAACTACCAACACCCTAGAGGGACAACCTGCATACCCTTGCTCAAGAGACCCTACGTGAATATGCTATTATGCTTTCCAGCTTCTTAAATTTAGTTAGGAAAATTAACCACAGCTGATGGATGCACAAATAGAAGCCTACACGAAAATTTTGTAAGACATTGAGACTACAAATGGAGTATTTTTTTTCCTTGATGCACCTGCCAGTACTGGGAAGACTTTTGTTTTCAAAGTGCTCCTCGCTAAGGCTCACCAGAGAGAGAAAATTGCTCTAGCTGTGGCATCATCGGGGATTGCAGTGTAAGTCGATGTGTGTGTGAGTCGATGTGTGTGCGTTTAGGTCCATGTGTGTGTAAGTCGATGTGTGTGTGTGTTTTTTTATCCGGGCAACGCCAGATGTCTGTGTGTGTACGTCGATGTGTGTGTGTGTAAGTCCAAGTGTGCGTGTCAGTCAATGCGTGAGTGTCAGTCGCTGTGGGTGTGTTAGTCTATGTGTGTGCATGGCTCCATGTGAGTGTGTAAGTCACTGTGTGTGTGTCTATGTGTGTCAGTCGATGTGTGTGTGTACGTGTATGTGTGTGTGTCCATATGCGTGTGTGTTAGTCCATATGTGTGTGTGTCAGTCGCTGTGTGTGTGGAAGTCGATGTGTGTGTGTGAGTCGATGTATGTGTGTAAGTCCATGTGTCTGCGTGGCTCCATGTGTGTGTGTAAGTCCATGTGTGTGTGCGTCTTAGTCGATATGTGTGTGTAAGTCCATATGTGTGCTTACGTAGGTCGATGTGTGTGTGGGAGTCTACGTGTGTGTGAATCGCTGTACAGTGAAGGAAAAAGTATTTGATCCCCTGCTGATTTTGTACGTTTTCCCACTGACAAAGAAATGATCAGTCTATAATTTTAATGGTAGGTTTATTTGAACAGTGAGAGACAGAATAACAACAAAAAAATCCAGAAAAACGCATGTCAAAAATGTAATAAATTGATTTGCATTTTAATGAGGGAAATAAGTATTTGACTCCTATGCAAAACATGACTTAGTACTTGGTGGCAAAACCCTTGTTGGCAATCACAGAGGTCAGACGTTTCTTGTAGTTGGCCACCAGGTTTGCACACATCTCAGGAGGGATTTTGTCCCACTCCTCTTTGCAGATCTTCTCCAAGACATTAAGGTTTCGAGGCTGACGTTTGGTAACTCGAACCTTCAGCTCCTTCCACAGATTATCTATGGGATTAAGGTCTGGAGACTGGATAGGCCACTCCAGGACCTTAATGTGCTTCTTCTTGAGCCACTCCTTTGTTGCCTTGGCCGTGTGTTTTGGGTCATTGTCATGCTGGAATATCCATTCACGACCCATTTTCAATGCCCTGGCTGAGGGAAGGAGGTTCTCACCCAAGATGTGACGGTACATGGCCCCGTCCATCGTCCCTTTGATGCGGTGAAGTTGTCCTGTCCCCTTAGCAGAAAAACACACCAAAAGCATAATGTTTCCACCTCCATGTTTGACGGTGGGGATGGTGTTCTTGGGGTCATAGGCAGCATTCCTCCTCCTCCAAACATGGCGAGTTGAGTTGATGCCAAAAAGCTCCATTTTGGTCTCATCTGACCACAACACTTTCACCCAGTTGTCCTCTGAATCATTCAGATGTTCATTGGCAAACTTCAGACGGGCATGTATATGTGCTTTCTTGAGCAGGGGGACCTTGCGGGCGCTGCAGGATTTCAGTTCTTCACGGCGTAGTGTGTTACCAATTGTTTTCTTGGTGACTATGGTCCCAGCCTTGAGATCATTGACAAGATCCTCCCGTGTAGTTCTGGGCTGATTCCTCACCGTTCTCATGATCATTGAAACTCCACGAGGTGAGATCTTGCATGGTGCCCCAGGCCGAGAGAGATTGACAGTTCTTTTGTGTTTCTTTCATTTGCGAATAATCACACCAACTGTTGTCACCTTCTCACCAAGCTGCTTGGCAATGGTCTTGTAGCCTATTCCAGCCTTGTGTAGGTCTACAATCTTGTCCCTGACATCCTTGGAGAGCTCATTGGTCTTGGCCATGGTGGAGAGTTTGGAATCTGATTGATTGATTGCTTCTGTGGGCAGGTGTCTTTTATATAGGTAACAAGCCGAAATTAGGAGCATTCCCTCTAAGAGTGTGCTCCTAATCTCAGCTCGTTACCTGTATAAAAGACACCTGGGGGCTAGAAATCGTTCTGATTAAGAGGGGGTCAAATACTTATTTCCCTCATTAAAATGCAAATCAATTTATAACATTTTTGACATGCGTTTTTCCGGATGTTTTGTTGTTATTCTGTCTATCACTGTTCAAATAAACCTACCATTAAAATTATAGACTGATCATTTCTTTGTCAGTGGGCAAACGTACAAAATCAGCAGGGGATCAAATACTTTTTTCCCTCACTGTATTTGTGTACGTCGATTTGCGTGTGTAACTCCATGTGTGTGTATCTAAAGTGGATGTCTGTGAGTCCATATGTGTGTGTAAGTCGATTTGTTTGTGTGTGTAGGTCGATGTCTGTGTGTGTGTCTAAGTCGATGTGTGTGTGTCTTTTTCGCCAGGGCAACGCCGGGTACTTCCCGCTAGTATAATATATATGTAAAAAATTGTGTTGTAAATGTACAGTTTTTTTAATACTATTTTGGTTGGGGAGATGAAACAGGAGTTAGCACATTGCACTTTAAGCTTTGGTAACCTAAGTTTGATTCCAAGCCATGGCGAATACTAGTCAGGAGTAATATCTGAGCAATCCTACCCCCCAACCCTTTCACAGATCAGTGTGAAGTATCGTCAAATTTCCCCTCGGACTGAAAGATATGGGGGGGGCCGTCATCCAGCAGTGGATTGACAAACTACTCTAATAATTACGAATATTTTTTTTAATTCAGAAGGATTTTTAAATTATGAACTGCAAATGGATCTAAATGATTGCATGCATGCTGCAAAATACAAAGAAACAATTTAGTGAATATTGTGTCTTTAAAAACACACTGAACCTATTTCCTGTAAACTAATTGTACATTAAATTGTTAAACTTAACCATTATCCGAAACAAGTTCAAATTTGTGAGATTTAAAAAAAATGTTTCACTGTAACAAATTTCATTAAAATTGAGAAATTGCTGGCATTATCGTTAGATATGCGCTCTCTGTAAAGGCAGCAGTCACTATTTCAGTGCTTTCCTGGGAGAGAGCCAACAATGGCATGACACTGCAACCCCTAGGCAAGAAGCACAGTCTACCGTAACTTACAATTAGGCACAGCACAAAGCCACACCCTGCTTGAATACAAAGGCAAATTATGAGCACGGACACCAACGGATTTCCAAAAGCAAATTACATTTCTCATGGGAAGCAATTTAAAGCAGTTATTGTCTGTAATTCTCAGCTAGATTTTTGCTGCTTGGCTTCCTAAAATTGTTTATCATTGCAGTGGCATACAACGAAGTTTGTCCACCTTTTTCAAATATGTAACTATTGTAAATACATTCGTGTCACATAGTATGGAGTATTATTTTGACAACAGAACTCAATTTGAAATATTAATATAAAATGTTTTTCAGTATTTCATTTCTATGCATATTTCAAAACAGCTGGCCTTACTTTTAAAATAGAAATATAATATACCATTATTAAACAGTTTTTATGCTTTTGATTTAAAGCTTTCGTGACTGCAGTAATTCATATTCTTAGTATTTTCGGTAAAGTCACGTTGAAGGGAAACAACAAAATAATAAAATATATATAAAACAATGAACACAAAGCAGACCTTAAACACGGTAGGACCAACACCTCGGCCGTGGCAGATCATTGTTCTAATTCAGTAGGCTCACATGCCATTGACTTTTCCAAGACAGAGGTTCTTTGTAAGCCATCTGGCTTCCATGAGAGATTCGTTCATGAGGCTATCCACATATACAAGCACAGAGACAATTTCAACCGAGAAGATGGATTCTATCTTAGCAATCATTGGAAAGATTTGATAAACCATTTCAGGTCTTAATTGATTGTTCACGCTTACAGTGGCTTTCAGACAGCATACATTATAAAAAATTTCGTCTCCCCCCTCCTCTTTTCAGAATATAGATGGACTAGTCCTAAATAAACTGCCAAATCGTTGCGCGTGGCGCTAACGTTTTTATAAATAAATAAATGCGCCGTTTAAAAATAAATTTATGCAAACCAACACACCTGAAGACGACCGTTTGAGTTATGGTCGAAACGTCGTGAGAATTTTTTAAAATTGTTTTATATATTTTTTTATTATTTTGTTGTTTCCCTTCAACGTGACTTTACCGGAAAAACTAAGAATATAGTTTTTATGCTGGCAACAATGAAACTAAAATATACTTAACAGATGGCTCACCAGTACTCAGTGACCCAATATTTATTCCACCAACATCAAAACTGGCAGCTTGTTTGGCCTGACACTGGTCACAATAAAAAATAAGTAAGATGATTAAATAAAAAAAGACCCATTTGGAAAACATATGGACTTCGGATACACACTACTAATTGTGTCATGAGAAGCTCTGCAATCAGGAATGTATTGAGAATGGCTGGTGAAACTTTTGACGAACATATTTATATAATACGGAATACATAAAACGACCCTCCAAACACTGGGAAATGGATCCCATAATACAACACACTGTGATGTTTTGTATATTCTCCAATTGTTAATTCGTGCTGCAAATGTAACAAATACTTATATGACCCACATTTTATAAATGTTTATATCAAAAGGAATTGACACGTGGAAATAAATGGTAAAATGACAGGATTTTACAAACTAAACACCGGTATTTTATAGTGAGCACTCCAATGCATATGTTGATTCAAGCATACGCATGCTTAAAACTGACAAGGGATGGGGTAGTCAGGGATTGTTGTGTGGCATCTTGTCAACATCAATTTCTGGGATGCTTCTGGCAGCTGGGCATGCATCTTATGTGTTCCAAATCAGTTACTTTAGAGCCCGCAATAAAGTGCATTCGGAGCATTGCGCTGCATGTGAAATAGTCTGTGCTGATGCCTCCATTAGGTTTCAGTAATGCACACGTCTGAAGTGTGACTAATACCCTTGATATTAGACTGTAATGAAGCTTGCTTTCAAGGAGAAGCAATCAATTTTGAGGACTTGAGCTTCTATCACATTACACGTGGGCAATGACTCTACAAGTGTAATCGTGATACAGGTTCCATTGGTGAAAAAAGTGCACCACCAAATTTACATATGGTGTGTTATATAATGCATTAAGTGCGGTTTGTAAAACTCAAAGGGGAATGTGTCATAACACGAAGATAGAATGCTAAGATCGAACAGACGTGTTCTTCATGTTACGCAGACATTTTGGATCATGATACACATGCAATTTTATAAACACTGTAATTGAAAACCAAACTCGCAAATTAAACATCTTAGGTGATAGAAAAAAATATGCTTCGTGTTAAATTACAGTTGCTCCCGATCGTTTTGAATCAAATATTTCCCCAAATATTTTGCTCATGAGTAGATTACAGAATTCAATATTACAATCAACCTATAAAATTGCGAACAGTCCTTTGAAGGGCTTCTATAAAAGAAACAGATGTTTAACACGTCTTAGGGCAGTGCTGTTGTATTTTGTTCCTTTAGAAAATGTAATCTGTGGAAATGTCGATAGGCCACAAAAATAAACGAGAGTACGTTGTTAACTCGGATCATCCATTTTCAGAAGTAACACCCTCACTTATGATGTTTCATTAAAGACGCACTTATATTGCTGCGAACAAACTGTTTCAACGGTCAATACCAGTCAATATTAGCTCATCCGTCACATGCGGGAAAAATACATTTAATAACAATGAAAAAAAAATTCTCACCATCCCGGCTATAAAGCCTTAGCTTATGACTTACATACAGCATAACAGTTTGTATGAGCTTAACTTAAACAGCACGTTTGGTAAATAGTAACATTCAAGCCCTCACCCTGCTTGTAGCTCTAATACCGATCATTTGTGGAAGATATAACGAATCATTAACTTTGTCGTAAAGATACTCATAATACACCAAAAAAACCCAACTCAGCAATTTGCAAATCAACCGGATTAAATGCATGACTACCTTAGATACAAAATTGCCCTTCCTCTCACCTGTCTTGTTGAATATTGCCAGACTTGGATGACTGCTATGAATGTAAGACCTTGAGTGGTGGCGAAGTGGTAGAGCACTATACAATGAGCCATGAGCCCAGGGTTAATTTGTGACCATGGCTAACATCAGTGGGTTGGAAGGATGTTATTAACCAGGTAAAACCTTAACTGTTTATGGTTGTTCCATCATATCTGCCGGATACATGCCTATTTTTCCGAGTTAATTTCCTCCCGCATCCCCAGCGTGTGGTATTGTTGCTGCATTGGTATTGTTGCTTCATTGGCCTTGTTGCTGCATTGGCACTCGTGTACCGCCCGTGCTTCATGTGTTGTTGATGCACTTGGGCTACGCCCATCCCCAAACCCTTATAAACAGATTGCCTTTAGAGGCTGACTCCTTTGCCTGATGACGACCGCTTGTGTTGCGATCGAAACGTCGTGATTTGTTTCATTTTATTTGATTCCTAACTACGTGACTTTACCGAAAGAACCAAAGAGTATGGATTCCTGCAGTCACGAAAGCTTAAAATCGACACCTTGTCAATAATACATTACTTTTTTTGCGTGCAGACAAATATTATTTCATTTTATTGCTTCTTTTGCTAAACGCACATACTGTACATAAAAACCTATCATTTACATAACCTTGGAAATATTAACATAATATTGTTTGTGTGCACAAAAATATTATTTCATTTTCTTCTTTCGCTAAACTTACGTACATTCAATTTTTTTTTATAATCCCCTTGCATTTATACGAATAATTATGTTTGTGTGCAGACAACTCATTTTTCACACTTTACTTTTTATCATGTGTGTACCTATGTCCTTGTGTCCATGTGAGTCCATCTGCGTGTCAGCGACGGCCGCTTTGTGTGTGTGCGCGCGAGTCGATGCGTCTGTGTGTGCATCGATATTTGTGTTTGTCGATGTGTATGTGTAAGTCCAAGTGTGTGCGTAAGTCCACGTGTGTGTGTGCGAGTCAATGTGTGTCAGTCGATGTGTGTGTATGAGTTCATGTGTGTGAGTGTCAGAGTCGATGTGTTTGTGTGTGTGAGTCCATGTGTGCGTCTAAGTCGATGTTTATGCGTTTGTAAGTCGATGTGTGTGTACGAGTCGATCTGTCTTTGTGTGTAGGGCGTTGTGTGTGTTAGTCTGTGTATGTGTGTGTGAGTCTGTGTGTGTGTAAGTCGATCAATCGATCAATCGATCGATGCCCGGGTGTGGTCAAGGGATGGCTCCCTATTGCTCAACCACGTTATGTATGCCGATGATTTGGTAATAGCTGCTCATTCAGAGGAAGAGTTGGAGACGCTGCTGCTGAGACTGGAGCGTGCCACTAAGAGATGGGGCCTTACCATCAGCCCCACCAAAACTAAGCACCTGCCTGGATATTTTGTACCATCGGACACTCCACCCCCACAACTCCCAATCGGTGATGGGGCAGTTGTGGAGAGAGAGGAGAGTTTCCAATAGCTGGGCAGTGTGCTTATGACCGGCTCCAGTTTAACAGCAGAGGTCTCACTCCGAATCAGTCGAACGGCAATATCTTTTCATCGATTGCATAACGCTTGTGTGGAAGCTACCTGGTCTGTCGCTCCGCACTAAGCTTCAGGTCTAACCGGCCACGGTCATTCCCTCCCTTCTCTACGCTTGCGAAACGTGGACCCCCCTAATGGAACATCTTCGCCGGTTAGAAACATTTAGGCTAGCCTGCCTACGATCCATCCTGGGTTTAACCAGGCTGGATTGTGTGAGGAGCTCACAAATCATTGAAAGATCCGGGGAGGGTCCCATCGGTGAGCTCCTCCGGCAGGCAAGGCTGCGTTGGCTGGGTCATGTAGCCCGCATGCCCAGCCACCGCTTGCCGAAACAGCTTTTGTTCGGCCGGATCGAGGGGGCTAAACGGGCGCGGCACGAGCTAGAGAAGAGATGGAGTGATGTGGTACAGGATGACGTGGAGCTGAGTGGACTTGCCGATGACTGGTACCAGCGGTGTCAAGATCGGCCTCTGTGGAGGAGGCTCGTGAAGGACGCTACTGGGCAGTTGGAGGCAGTCACCCTCCAACAACAACGGAGGGCGGAGGAGCGACGCTCACAACAACGAGCGGAGCGCTGGGTGGCTAAAGCACAGCAGGTTGGCACAGTAGGGGCACAGGTGGTGCATCAGCCAGTCATCTTAGTCAGTCGACCCGTGGTACCTGGGTCTGCCCCGTGACCTCCTGTCAGCGGGCGTTCGACACTTCACGTGGCCTCAAGGTGCACATGGCCTGGCACAAGCGTTGTGGTGACGTCACCGCTACTTAGTGGCGAATGGCGGTTGTTGTTGTGTAAGTCGGGGGATCTTTGTGTAAGTTGACGTGTGTGCATGGCTCCATGTGTGTGTGTGAGTCTATGTGTGTGTGTGTCTTCGTTGATATGTGTGTGTGTGTAAGTCCATGTGTGTTTAGATCGATCTGTTTGGTTGTCTATGTATGTGTGAGTGAGTCGCTGTAAGCGTGTACGTTGATACGTGTGTGTAACTCCATGTGTGTGTAGCTAAAGTCGATGTCTGTGTGTGTGAGTCCATATGTGTGTGTGTAATTCGCTGTTTGTGTTTGTAAGTCGATGTGTGTGTCTATCTTTTTGACCCGGGCAACGCCGGGTACTTCCCGCTAGTATATCATAAGCAAGGACAGTGTTTCCACCACTTAACATTATAATGGAAGAGCTGGTGATGTTATCGTTGAATTGTTATTCACTGTTTTTAAAAGTCACAGGAAAATAGTTTACAGCTGGATCTTCTGGTGAAAATTGTATTATTACCATTACAGCAGAACTTAATAATACACTTTGTAACTTTAAGAGGAACAATTACAGGCAGCGGCGTGAGTTGGATATACATACAGTACTCCAAACTTGGAATTAAAATTTAACTTTAATGTCCATAGTTTAAAAAAAATTAGCATTCATCAGAATGATCAAGAATCTGTTTGAAGTTTATTGTAAAAAAAATATCTGAACTATTTTTCTTTGTAATGAACTGAAAGTATAATGCATAGAAGAGTTTTATCAACTGCACTGGCCACACAGGCAGGCTCTGTACGAAAAGAGGACACCCCGTGGAGTGTGAATATTGCATTGTTGCATTTCCATCATCGTTATTTATCTGGCTTTAACGTTTTTTGGTGCCTCCCCACGCTAGCAAAGGGGAGTCATTTATATTATAAAGGTAGGAGTGTTTTTTCTTGCTGTGTGAAACAGAATCACTTTCATATGCACTGGACTCTATCCATCATCAGTTTCCACAAGTATTTTCATAAACCCTATAACACTGCAGTCTTCATGACAGCTATTCTAACCCTGTGCTCATTTTCATTGTTTTAATAGAAGCGTGTGACAGTAACGCATTGTTACTGTCACACGCTGTTATATGTAAGTATAATACAATGAGCCAAAATATAGTACCACGAAGCCTGCTGCACAGGGTGATTTTTTTCTCAAAAAGCGGGGAGTTAATGACGAAGAATGTGGACAAGAAAGGACGAACAAATTGTGACTTAATTCTGATGAAACGGTAAAATTTTCGCTGGATGTATCAATTATTAGTTTAATTGCCCGTAAGTTCCACAGTTATATATACAAATAAAAGGAGCGTGAGATGATGAGAAGAGGCAATGCACAGGGACATACATACACAGCTGGATATCTGTGGAAAAAGAGCTTCATAGCTCATCGGATGTTTACAGGATAAATAAATATTCGGATTCTGTTTCTGATAAAGAGGATGAATACCAGGACAGCCTAAATCACGCAGATGGCGGAAGAATCAAATATTGAGAGCTTTGCAGTTAAACAGACAATCGTTTGTAACATGGTAAATTAATGAGCACGATGTTAGTGCAAGCACAGCAGATAACATAGAAAAATAAAAGCTAACATTCTATGACCTACATTTTTGTCAAACTTTGTGAAATGACTAATTGATTTTCGTAATGAAAATGACGTAGATTATGCATTGTTCAGCAATTGTTCTGCTCAAACAGAAGGCCGCAGAAGTTAAAACAAAAGCAGATGAAGCCACTTTACTTCACACTGTTTATTTAGCATATGCAAATTGCGTGTATAATGTGCCCAACAGGAACATCACATTAGCATTTTGCAAGAGCTGCGAGCCGAATGTTGCCAGCATGACGCTAATTTCCGAGCGCTCATGTTTGGCCGGCAAGTCCCTTCCCCACTAGATAATCGATGAAGACACTACACAGCAGCCAGATGACACATCCGTTCTCAGCAAGGTTCAAACACGCAGCAGTTAACCTGTGTACTTGATGTGTCCAAACAGGACAGCCCTGACTTCGTGTCACCACACGTGGGCAATGGGCCTGGCAAAATCCTACGCTGTTTTTCAGACATCACACAACAGTTTGACGTGCACACGAACTGGTTTTTACTTTCACGAATTAAAATACTTGTGCTGAATGCTTCAACTGCTCCCCCGATAGCGGAGGAAAATATGGTTTATTTAATCATGAACGATGCTGGAAAAATATAATTTATCATCAAGTATATTTGAATCAAACTTTCACTGCATATAAGATCTTGTGTGTAATATTACAGTCAAGTTATTTGTTTTGCTAAATATGTTTTGGTATTGGGTTTCGCATATATGTACTTACAACTTTGTTTTTGGATCAATCACTTCCAATAATGCACTTCATTTACTGCATGGCTAGTGAGAACTCAAGAGACCAGGATAGTCGCGTTTGCAGGATTGACCTGGGGCATTAACCTGCCAATAGGAGGCGATGATTGCTATGTATAATCCGTTATTTAAAAAGCATTGTGCAACAAACATTGAAGCTCATTAAATACAATAAATACCATTATGAAATTGCACTCTGTTGACATCCTTGTTTTGCTAATATACTTTACTATAATACTCTGTACTGTACTTCATCCGGGTATCCCTTGCAAAATGAAAAAAAAAGCTCTGAGACAGCTCTCCCAGGATTACAAAGTATAGAGTCTGGAGATACATAATGTGGGCGCAAAGCCTTCTTTTGATATGCAGCACATGTTCCTGTGTTGACCAGAGAAATACTTCATTTTAAAATCGTCCAAGAGATTGATGCAAAATAAATTAACACCGTTGGCCTATAAAATACCCAGCTGCGAATGTCAGAAATATGAACTGGAACACCTATTGGAAAGAAACGTTCTCTGCATGGAAAATAATAGTAATCATAATAATAACGCAAAGTACAATAAGGTCATTAGAGAAACGTGTTCTCATTACAAATTCGACTTCTCATGTGTGTTGTGGTGTTTTCACCCTCCCAGGCTGTAGGTTGTAAATCTACTTGTTATAGAGTAGTCGATGCTGAACAGCATGCGTTTAAAGGTGCAAACAATCAAACTCTCATTGTTGCATTGATAAAAAAATTGTTGCACTTTTTATGATAAATCTGTACCTGCCATCTTGACATATCCATTCACTACACTGTTGATATTGGCGCTTACATTCCTACGTGGCAAAGTTTTACCCGAGGGAGAAGAATTGAAGTTATTTTTTAATACAACAGCAACCGCCATTCGCCACTAAGTGGCGGTGACGTCACCACGACGCTTGTGCCAGGCTATGTGCACCGTGAGGCCACGTGAAGTGTCGAACGCCCGCTGGCAGGAGGTCACTGGGCAGACCCAGGTGCCACGGGTCGACTGACTGAGATGACTGGCTGATGCACCACCTGTGCCCCCTACTGTGCCAACCTGCTGTGCTTTAGCCACCCGGCGCTCCGCTCGTTGTTGTGAGCGTCGCTCCTCCACCCTCCGTTGTTGTTGGAGGGCGACTGCCTCCAACTGCCCAGTAGCATCCTTCACGAGCCTCCTCCACAGAGGCCGATCTTGACACCGCTGGTACCAGTCATCGGCAAGTCCACTCAGCTCCACGTCCTCCTGTACCACATCACTCCATCTCTTCTCTAGCCCGTGCCGCGCCCGCTTAGCCCTCTCAATCCGGCCAATCAAAAGCTGTTTCGGCATGTGGTGGCTGGGCATGCGGGCTACATGACCCAGCCATCGCAGCCTTGCCTGCCGGAGGAGCTCACCGATGGGACCCTGCCCAGATCTTTCAAGGATTTGTGAGCTCCTCACACAATCCAGTCTGGTTAAACCCAGGATGGATCGTAGGCAGGCCAGCCTAAATGTTTCTAATCGGCGAAGATGTTCCATTAGGGGGGTCCACGTTTCGCAAGCGTAGAGAAGGGAAGGAATGACCGTGGCCGAGAAGACCTGAAGCTTAGTGCGGAGCGACAGACCAGGTAGCTTCCACACAGCGTTACGCAACCGATGAAAAGATATTGCCGCTCGACTGATTCGGAGTGAGATCTCTGCTGTTAAACTGGAGCCAGTCATAAGCACACTGCCCAGGTATGGGAAACTCTCCACTCTCTCCACAACTGCCCCATCACCGATTGGGAGTTGTGGGGGTGGAGTGTCCGATGGTACAAAATACCCAGGCAGGTGCTTAGTTTTGGTGGGGCTGATGGTAAGGCCCCACCTCTTAGTGGCACGCTCCAGTCTCAGCAGCAGCATCTCCAACCCCTCCTCTGACTGAGCAGCTATTACCAAATCATCAGCATACATAACGTGGTTGAGCAATAGGGAGCCATCCCTTGACCACACCCGGGCATTGATTAGCCTCCCATTATATCTGTACCGTATGGAGATTCCCCCAGTACAGCTATTGAAGGCTTCACGAACTACGTGGTCAAAATAGATGTTAAATAATGTGGGAGCCAGAGGACATCCCTGTCGCACCCCAAGGTGTACAGGGAATGGCTCTGACTCCCGGCCACGTAGTTTTACCCGGGCCCGCTCACCATCATGAAGGTCCTTAATGATCGTGAGCAGACGGTCAGGTACTCCAAAAGCACGAAGAACGACCCAGAGCCCAGGCCTACTGATGGTATCATAGGCCTTGACCAGGTCAATAAAGCAGAGATGTAGGTCTTGTTGGAATTCCCTACACCTCTGCTGTAGCAGACGGACAGAAAATATGGCATCTGTGCAGGACCGCCCTTTCCTGAAACCGCATTGGGGCTCCGCAAGCCTCTCCTCAGCGTGCCTGGCAAGGCGATGCTGAATAATCCTTGCCAGGACCTTTCCCGGCACACTGAGGAGTGAGATGCCCCTGTAGTTGTTACAGTCTGTGCGGTCCCCCTTCTTAAAAAGGGGGACCACCAGGGCATCCTTCCAATCCTGCGGAACCCGTCCAGTGGTCCAGACTGTTGTTATGATGTCATATAGGGCAGTCTGTGCACAAACGCCACCCTCCCTCAGCATTTCGCTTGGGAGATTATCTCTGCCCGCTGCCTTTCCTGGTCTCAGACTCCGGATCGCCTTCAATACTTCCTCAGCAGATGGCACCTCAGCCAGCCACTCACAGGGGGTGACTTCTTCCAATATTTGAGGCACCGCAGCCTCAGCAGGGTCATCCTCACTTTGTGCCACGATGTTTTCCTGGCTGAGGGATTTTCCCTCCCCCAGGACCTCACAGAAATGCTCAGCAAATCTGCGAACCTGTTCCTGGGGGTCGGAGATTGGATCACCGTTTTTTCCCCTAATGATGGTAATAGGTGTGGCGCTGCAGGTTACTTTTTTGATGGAGTTAAATAGAGATTTGTGATCACGGGCCACTGAGGCAGACTCCATCTCCTCAGCAACCCGCGACCACCACCCATCCTTGCAGCGCCTCACGGCTCTCCGAACCTCCGAGCGAAGGCTTCGGTAAGCGTCCTCATTCTCTGACGTGGGATTCTGTAGCCGATGACAGTGGGCCTGTCGCTTTTTCTCAACCATCCTGAAAACCTCCTCTGTCAGCCAGGGTCTCTGGGGAGGTCTGGACCACGTACCCAAAGCAGCCATTGCAGCTGCATGAGTCACAGTCCTAAACCTCGCCCATTTACCCTCGACATCAGGAGGAGTCGGGGACGATGCCAATCCCAGCCGCAAGCGATGATGAAATTCTCGCTTGCAACTTTCATCAGATAACTGAGACCAGGCCACTTTATGTTGGAATGGGGTCCTGGGTGTACACCCACCACTGGAGTGGAAGAATGGCAGGCGCATCTTACAGATGACTAGTCGATGGTCAGAGGGCAGATCAGCTCCACGGTAGGTCCTGGTGTCAAGGACATGGGCTCGCATTCGCTGGTCCGTCACTATGCTGTCCAGCAGATGTTCTTGCTTGGACCCGGCATGCATCCATGATGTTGTGTGGATGCGCCGATGCCGGAACAGCGTGTTGGTAATTACAAGCCCATGGGCTGCACAAAAATCTAGCAGCCTCCTACCGTTGTTATTGAGCTGATCTGGCCCATGCCCTCCAATCACTCCAGACCAGGTGCCAGTATCATGACCAACTCGGGCATTGAAGTCACCCAACATGATGACTCTATCCCGAGGAGCCACTTTAGCCAGCACCTGTGACAGGAGGTCATAGAAGGCATCTGACTCATCGGCTTTGCCTGCATCCCTCCACGGATGTTCATCTTCGGTGGGGGCATAAGTAACCATGACCACCATTCCTCGCCTCCGGTTGATGGGAAGGCGAGCCCAAAGTAGCCTGGGGCTTACAGCTTCCCACACCTCACCGCCACGCTCCCACGCCCCCTTCATTCTTTTGTTCAAAAGAAGACCCACACCCTGTTGTTTGGCAGTCTGCTGCCCCGAGTAGAGGACTGTCCACCCCTCATGGTGGCAGGAGCCAGATCCGGTCCACCGGACCTCCTGAATGCCGCATAGATTTAGGCGGTACCGGTCCAGCTCCCGACAGAGGAGTGGCAGCCTCTCCTCTGCAGTGAGCGTTCGAACATTCCACGTGGCCACCCGTAGTGGCTTTTCGTATGTTTCTGGAGTAGCCCCGAGGGTAGGTATTCAATCTCCTGGCTCCGCCAATTGGGGTTTGGCCAGGAGACGTCATAGACGCCTGGCCCCCCGGGGCCTCCGGCACAAGCTTATTAGTTACATATTTCAGTTTAATTCGTGGTTTCGTGGTAATTAATTGAAGGTGGAGGGGTTACCAGCCCCTCGCACCCGTCCAGAGCCCCCGTTTAGCCCCTGTGGTGGACATATATGCCATGAGGGGAGGAGCCAATCAAAATTGGATCTCCCCCCACAGCACTGTCCACGACAGAGTTGCCCGTCCGGCACCGTGCAAGCACATACACCTGTAGTGTTCGATTTCACTCGGGCAACTTCTGTCTTTCTCCGAACACCGCTTTATTTACAACTCTCAGCATGTCCTCCACATTTCACAGTATCCAGGTCGCCACGGCTCGCTCGCCATGCTTCACTCGACTCGCTCGCCACTTTTGTCTCTCCACTCCCGACGATTACTTCGCTTACTCCCCACGATTACTTCGCTTACTCCGCCGCTAACTTCTTCATCTCTGCTCTCCGCTATCACCATCGCTATGTTCTCTCCACTGCTAACTTCTTCGTCTTTGTTCACCGCTATCACCGTCACTGTGCTCACTCCACTGCTGGCTGTTCTCGTCTTCAGCTCCGCTATGCTCTCTCCACCGCTAACTACTTCATCTTTGTTCAGCTTCGTTATTGCTACGCTCTCTCCAAGCTCCGTCTACAACTCCGTCTCCCTTCCACTCTGTCTTCCAAACTCTGTCTCTCAAACTCTGTCTTCCAAACTCTGTCTCTCAAACTCTGTCTTCCAAACTCTGTCTCTCAAACTCTGTCTCTCAAACTCTGTCTTCCAAACTCTGTCTCTCAAACTCTCCACACTTCAATTCCCCCTGTTGACTCCAAGCTCTCCAAACTCCAACTCCCGCTCCAATTGCCGACCCCAATTAATTAAATCCGCGTCCCAATGGCACCCTGCGTGATCCATACACCTGTTTCTCGCCAGACTTCAAGACGCCTCTCCAGCCCCTGCAACAACACCAACCAATCACAGCCGTCCTTGGTTCTCCCAACCTAATTGCCCTCACATAACCTGTACTCTATTTGTTATCATGTAATCACGCTGTTTCCACAACGCACCTTCGTACTCCACTACAAAGACAAAGATCCCCCATATAGCCTTGACAGACTGTTGGGGCAAGTGCTGTTAGCGAGCACCTATGAAGGCCGGAACGGTACACGAGGGGGTGGGTGGCCAGCACCACGCCTGACCGCTTTTGTCTCCCTAGTGGCAATGTTTACACACCGCACCAGGTACTCATTTGAGGCTGAGTCGACCTAGGGGAGGCCCGGGACTGGTTCAGATTATCGTCACTGGTGTTGGCCGTGAGCGGGAATCGAACCCGGGTCGCCAGGTTCATAGCGCAGCGCGCTAACCGCTACACTATCGCTCCCCACAAAGATCCCCTTACTTAGCGTCACATTTTTCAGGAAAAAGCTGTCAGTGAGCGTCCTCTTACCCACCAGCACCACGCCCGACCGCTTTTGTCTCCCTAGTGGCAATGTTTACACACCGCACCAGGTACTCATTTGAGGCTGAGTCGACCTAGGGGAGGCCCGGGACCGGTTCAGATAATCGTCACTGGTGTTGGCCGTGAGCGGGAATCGAACCCGGGTCGCCAGGTTCATAGCGCAGCGCGCTAACCGCTACACTATCGCTCCCCACAAAGATCCCCTTACTTAGCGTCACATTTTTCAGGAAAAAGCTGTCAGTGAGCGTCCTCTTACCCACCAACTCAAGTGAAAAATACCATCAACTGACGACTATTTTGTTTAGGATATGCGACACAATGTCTGTGGAAATAGTTTAACAACAAAAACAGCGAAAAAATGGGGCATATACATGCATATGTATTACAGTCCATTGCGATTTAAACTCAGAAAACAGTCCCATTTTTTTTTTATCCTAGCAGGTGTTAAAGCTGCTGCACAACATATTATTTGCATGCGAGAAGTTCCAAACCCACAATTGCTGAATGCAGATGTGAGAATCCATAGCTGCAGATTATATATAGCGGAGTGGGGAATCACAGTCAAACCCAACATTACATGTAAAAATGTCTTTTGAATAGGAGACTTGCAACTTGTGTTCATTACATATAATTACGTGTACTCTTATGTGCACTTTTATCTAAGCATACATATCTAAAGCAAGGACTATAGGCGAATGACGTATGCTCCTGCATAATATCTTTGTACTTGTGTGCACTCCCCCATGTAGCCTACACAGGTTGTTGGGGCACGTGCTGTCAGTGATCACCCATTGAGGCCTGAATGGCACACGAGATGTTGGTGTGGCAAGCACCACACTCGGCCGCCTTAGTATTCCCAGTGCTGACGTTTACACAATGCACCAGGTACTGATTTGACCTTTGGAAGGCCCAGAACTAGTTCAGATGATCACCACTCAATTCGGGCTGCCAGGTTTGGAGCGCAGTGCGCTCACCGCAAGGCTACCCACTATCAAAAGTACACACACATGAAATGAGGACACGTATATGCAGTCAATTAGAGCACGTGAAAATAACGTATAATCTGCCTACACACACGCATACACTTTAAGGATTGTCTGCTTATTTATTTTTGCGACTTATATTCTCCACAAGAACGATAATAATGATTGTGTGCTGTGTACACATACACAGGATCAGAAGGGTCACAATCAATCAACGGAACATCTCCATTGAAAAGTGAGAAAAAAAGTGTAATTCAATTTCAACAGCTGTGCTGTTGAGTAGACCCCCCCCCCCCCCAGGAGCTTTCATTTTCTCCCACTCAGAATTGTGAGATGTGGAGGGGGTCCTCAAAGCGAGTCTCACTCCAGGGTGCCCAAAGCCCCTCCAGCACCACTCTTAATCACCTTGTACAATAACTGCTTTGTTTAAACAATTATTTTTAGAACTTGGCATGCAGTACGACTGCTTCCCAAACACATTGCAGTACTTGTACTTCTACACATAAGGTTAACAAAGGAAAGGTATTTTTTACGTGTTTTTTTAATGAAATATATAAACTCGTCAAACAAGGATATATATTAAAGACGATATTCATGTTTTCTTCAATTAGTTACAATAAGTAATGTGGAGAGAGATCACCCTGTATACTAAACTTTTAAAACTATTTTTTTTTACAAGGTAAGGCCAACTGGGCTATGTAGCTCTTTTTCAGAAGCGACCTGGCCACAAATGATAGCTCAACCAAGTGGTTTATCACGTGGAAATATATAGCAGCCAAGTACTCTAACACATGTTTCTAAATGTGGAGAGGAAAACCGGAGGACCCAGACGAAAATCCACGCGTTCACGGGTAAAAAATGCAAAATCTAAACATATAGGCGTCAGGGTCAGAGTCTAACCCACGGCCTCCTGTATACCAGGTGAGGGAGATAACATCTAGTGGTTGCACTGGTTGGAGCACTGTGCACCCGGTGACTTGAGTTGAATTCTTGGCCATTGATAACATCATTGCCGAGTGATATCTGAAACAGTCCCGGCATCCCCTCCATCTTACACTAACCCTGACTCACCAGCGTGGCGAAGTATGGTCAAGCAACCCTCATGCCAAACAAGGCTGGGGAATCATTCTAGATATGGATGCCAATATATATTTTAAATATTATTACCTGTGTAGTGACATTGCGAGATGTCAACGTGCAGTGCCGACCCTAATGAGGCACGACGTGCAGTGTGATGACATCGCGGATACCACAAGGGTGTGGGTGTAGTACCGGCCCTAGTGGGGCCCAGTGAGTGCTGATTGATAGCGCTAGATGGCACCACACTTTGCATGCAGTGCCAACCCTACAGGACAGGGTGTGTGAGTGCCAGATGAGGTTACTCAAGGCCATGGCACTCTGGTTGACCCGGGAGGACACGTGGCCAGAGGGGGCTCGGGGTGGTCACGTGATTGGAACCAGATCCTTCCCTAGGATTCTAGAAGGTGGTTGTGGCCAATGGCAGAGCCGGCCATGCCGCAGAGAATATATTCCGGGTCCCGAGAGGAACCAGGGTTGTTGTTCATCCTGGAAGAAACCTTCGTCTATGTTCTCTTTTCAACGAGTCTCCAACACATGGACGCGGACCCAAGCTGTAGTAGCACCACCAAAGGTTATTATTCTGTTAAGGGGAAGTTACCCCGTGTGCTGGAGTGAAATAAATGTGTTGCCTACAAGTCTACATCTGCCACTCAGTTGAACCCATTACAACTGGTGTTGGAAGTGGCCAAACATTATTTTGTCAGTAAGATAGGCCGAGTTAGGTTATGCTTACACGACGCAGACTCCATACCAGGACGCTGTCGGATGACGAAGACGATGAAGGCGTTATTCCTCAGACAGCCCCGGGGATGGCATCGTGACGACCATCTCAACGACAGCTCACCACCGTCGGGGAAAGAGCGCCGCACGTTACGCACCCGCCTCGCGGAACACCTCGAGGAAGTGGTTACTGCGATGGTCGCGGAGCTCAACCGCGTAGAGCCACCGGTTGAGGAGAGAGCACCAGAGCTGCGCGGAGTCGAGCATCCCTTCGCTGTTTCCCGCCAGCGGGAAAGCTCCGTGGCACAGCCCGCGGATGTGGCCGCCATTTTGTTTGTGGAGGGGGGCGGATAGCCCGCCAAATCTGAAACTGCGCTGAGTTTGCATGTTGAGATTCCATCTCTCAGGCAACATCTACCCTTTGTTAAAGAATTTTCAGCCACCGGAAGCGACTGGGTGGCCTTCAAGCACCGGTTCCAGACGAATTGCGACTTGGCGGGGTGGACGTAGGCGCTGAGAGCGCTGCTCAACATGCTTGATGACAATGCCTTGGCGGCAATTTTCACCATCCTGCCGTCGGAGAGGGCCAGGCTACAACAAGCCTTTGCTCAAATGGCGGCAATCTACGAACCGCCGTCAAAAGTTCAGAGTCGACTCACTGGTCCTCGAGGGATTGTTGACGTTGGCGAAGGACCTCAACATCGTCCTACCGGCCGTTGACAAAGACGATTTGTCTTCTCTCAAGGTTGCAAGATACATCCAGGCGCACCTGCCTTTGCAATGACATAAGGGGTTGATGGCATGTACCGCGCCTCATGAGGCGCGTGATACACTTGAAGATGTGGAGAACGTCCAAACCTGTGCTTCGGCCCAAGGCGGAAGCTGGCTGGGAGAAGGCATGGTGTGACGGGATGAACAACAACGACCGCGGAAGACCTCTCCTCATCCTGGGAGCGGGCTCATTGTGTGCTAAAACTGCGGCCTGCTGGGACGTGTCTCATCGGCCTGCCGCGTGCCGCGACGATGCCTCCCCGGACCACTGCCAACATCCACCCGACCGTACTCCACTCCACTATATCCTAAGGTGAGTTGCGACACATCACACAATCGGCCCCTGAATCCACCCCACTCATCACGTTCGGTTGGTTTTCATTCCCGTCATGTGTCGTGGGCGTGAGGGTTTGGATTTTGTTCGGGCTGACTGGATGCTCCGACCGGGTCAGTGGTAGGAGTTGGCCCATAGGATGGTTGCCGCGGCCGCAGGTTCATCCGCTGTTATCGGAATGAAAGAGGGGGTTGAAATGAGAATGCTTATCGATACTGGTAGGTCCGCGACTATCATTTCGGAGTTGATTTTTTATTTCCTGCCCCCTAAATGTCGTACCCTATGTCCCGTCATGGTTCCGGTGGCTCATTGGGCATCATTGGGAAAATAACAGCAGAGGTGTGTATTGGAAATATCAAATTTATTGCACCAGTTCTTGTGTCAACGTCCTGGGGAAGATGCCCTGAAAATTTTTATTGATCAAGGTTGCCTCGAGTTACCATCGGGCCGTCGCATGACCTTTTTGCTTCTCCCACTCGCTTGTGCACAGCCAACGCTACTGTACAAGCTCTTGCGAGTCGGACCGTAAAGATTCCCCCCGGCGCGCAAATGTTGGTTCCTTTACGATTGTGGAAACTGCTAGACCAGGAGACGACTGCGGGAGGAATCCTCCTAGGACTCTCAAACAAAGCTATTTGTTGGTTGACATTGGTAGGGGCCCAGACTGGTATCCAATGACCAGGAACCGTTCATTCAGGTTTTGAATGCAGGGTTGGACACGTCTGTCATTCAGGAGGGCACCATGCTAGCCTACGCATCACCCGCGCTTCGCAAGGGAAACATCGTTTGGCGGTGTGGGGGTCGTGTCGAATATAAAGCCGCAACAGGCTTCCAATGAAAAGTAGATTGATACGCTTTGTTCTGAAAATTCGGAATTGCCCGAGTCCCAAAAGAGGGAGTTGAGGGTGCTTTTGCGTGAATTCTCTGTTGTGTTTAGCAAGGGCAAATTTGACATCGGCTGCACTATGCTTGTGAGTCACCACATTGATATGGGCGATGTCGCTCCCATCCGGCAGAACACCTACCGGCTGAGCCCTACGGAAAAAGAACACGTACAGCTGGCGGTTGATGAAATGTTGGCCGACGATATTATCTCACCATCCACCAGCCCGTAGGGAGCCACGATTGTTCTTGTTAAAAAGCAGGATGGTAATTTACGCTTCTGTCTCGACTTCCGTAAGCTTAATAAGATCTCTGTGGCCGACGCATACCCCCTTCCTCGAATGGACGATTCCCTGGATGCTCTAACAGGAGCACATTATTTTTTTACTCTTGACCTCCTATCCGGAGTTTGGCAGTTGCCCCTAGATTAATCCTCTAAGCCCAAGACAGCCTTTCGTACACCTCAAAGCTTATTTGAATTGAATCGGCTTCCGATGGGTCTTCATTCTGCTCCAGTTATGTTCCAGTGATTGATGGAACTGGTTCTAGCTGGCCTCTAGTGAGACTCGTGCCTGATATATTTGGATGATGTTATAATTTTTAGGATGGCCCCTCACGTGACCACCAGCTACTCACCATTTTTTTTATGTACTGAAGAGAACACGACCCCACGATTGATGTCCAATTACGAGCCGAGCCAAACAAGGCTAAATCTAAAATTTTGGAGTCCATGCGCTTTACCCTTCAGAGGATTTCGGAAGCACGCGAGGCTTCCAGAGAAAATTACAATTTGTGCCAATTGGCAAATGAGCGGCTGAGGAGTCTCCATCTTTCCGGACATGAGTGGGCTCCAGGTGACAGAGCCTGGCTGCACTGTCCCCAGGTCCCCGTGGATACGTCACCCAAAATAGTTTAAACCCTGGAGGGGGCTGGTTTATGTGATTCAGATCGTTCGACCCCAGTGTGTTCAAATTCTCTGGGGTCGACGGAGTTGGTTTGTACATCCCTCTTGCCTAAAACCTTTTATCGCGCCGTGTTAATTCATCCCATCTCCACTACGCAGGGGCCGAGTGTCGGATGTGTCGGGCGAGCTGAGGTGTATACCCGCTGAGGTTGGTCCTTAGGGGAGTCATGTGCTCCAGTTCTCAGGTTCCGCGCATTTAACATCCCCCAAGCCGCCACCTGCGCTGTCTCCGCAAGCTTCGAGAGCAGAAGGCCTGTCTGCTTGACTGACTGCTCTTCGTGAGGAGCCAGGTTCGACGGGACATTTTCAAATTCCCCCCGGGACCCCCATCGAGAGTACACCCACCTCTCCTGGGGGCCCGGCCAAGGATTCGATCAACGACTCTGTGGTTTTCGTGATCCCCATACACACACACTCCCACACCGCACTGGGCATGTCGTATTGGTCATTGGCTGAAAATGGCCTTTATTGTGCTTGCAGGTATTGTTACATGTTGTTTTTTTTTCTCTCTCTTCTTATCTCTCTCTTCCTTTGTGTTTGCCTATTGTTGTTCTGTACTTCTGTCCCCTTCTCCTGTTCGTCTCTGTATATATTGTATATATGGGATGGGGTATTTATGTGTTGAGGCACACGAAGGGGTTTAATTTGTTTGTTGAGGGGAGTTGACAGCCGGGATAGCTGAGTTCTATGAAGTGGGGGAGGGGTGATGTAGTGACATCGCGGGATGTCAACATGCATTGCTGGCCCGAGAGAGGCACAGCGTCTGGTGTAACGACATCGCGGATACCACAATAGCGTGGGTGTAGTACCGGCCCTAGAGGGGACCGGTGAGCGCTGATTGATAGAGCTAGATGACACCACGCTTTGCATGCAGTGCCAACCCTATAGGGCAGGGTGTGTGAGTGCTAGCCGAAGGAGGAGGTTACTCAAGGCCATGGCACTCTGGTTGACCCAGGAGGACACGTGACCAGTTAAGTCTACAAAGGAGCCCCCTGAGGGGGCTAGGGGTGGTCAGCGATTGGAACCCAGATCCTTCACGAGGATTCTAGAAGGTAGTCGCGGCCAAGAGCGGAGCCGGCCACGCCACAGAGAATATAAGCCGGGTCCCGAGAGGAACCAGGGTTGTTGTTGTTCATCCTGGAAGAAACCTTCGTCTACGTTCTACGTTCAACGAGTCTCCAACACGTGGACCTGAACCCAAGCTGTTGTTACCGGTCCGTAGTAGCAGTTACGCTGTAACTAGTGTAGTTAGCCTGGTGGTCACCACCATAGGTTGTTATTCTGTTAAGGGGAAGTTACCCTGTGTGTTGGAGTTAAATAAATGTGTTGCCTCCAAGTGTACGTCTGTGACTCAGTTGAACCCATTACACCTCTCCCTGTTCCTGATGACGACCGCTTGTGTTGTGATCGAAACGTCGTGATATTTTTTTGTTATTATTTTTTCTATCTACGTGACATTACCGAAAGAACCATAGAATACCCATTACACCTGTATAGTATATCTAAAGGATATTTCACATGTATACTGTACTACAGTATTTACATACTGGATATGTATTGCTCTATAAGATGTTTATATTCTTGCAACATTGATAATGTTTCCTTCGGTGATAATGTTACGGTTATTGCTTGCCATGGCTGCAACGATTCACAACACAAGAGGTATAATGTGTCCTTATTTCACACCAAGCAAGCTTTTAATTTCATCTGACAAATCTTGTATGTTCTTCCAACTTCTCAATGGATTTAGCAATAATATTGTATCCAACAGGAATGGTTAACACATACATAGCGTGGAATAATAATTACAAATCATGTGTTTGTACCACGGAGTAAATGTATGTTTTGATAACACATTATGTTCTAGATTCATTTAACAATTTACACCAATCATTACCAATTCGCAACTTGCGATTTTATTTATAGAGCAGCATTTTTTTCATATATGGCATAAATATACCAGATATATATTTTTAAAGCATGTTCTTGATTAGAATTGTACGTGTGACCATGATTGTACAAGCATACAGTATGTGTATGGCGTTGATAAATTTTACATGTTGTGAATGCTCATTAAAAAAATGGGGGAAATGTTACTACTGATATTTCCATTACCAACACTGGGAATAATTACCACACGTGGTTTGTTTAGGATTATTTTTTTAAATGTGAATCTAGCCCCCTAATGTTCTAAATTTTCAGACTCCAAGCTGCTACCAAAAATCCCGATGGATATTTTGTATAGTACAATGTCGCATATCAAAATGTTCACATATGCGCCCTGACCAATGAACCGCTTCACAGCCATCGCTGCGTTTGCGCATGGTGTAACTGTCACGTTCCATAGACGTTCACAAATCCAATCATTGTACACACAGCAACGTATTCTTAATCTCGCATACATTCGCTTAATTCCAAAGTGACGTGAACTATTTTTCAATGTCAAATCCAGTTTGTGCTTCATGTTTGTCCGATCACCTATATGTGAATGGTCTAACTGCAATTTTCTGTCACATTTGCAAACTATTCACATATCCACTTATACCTCAGTCTCCGGCGAGTTGGATATGAAACATGGTACTGCATTGCAGATTTTAGAAGAAAACAATATTGTAAATAGGAATAAGAAAGTAATATTCACCATTTGATAAACTTGTTAATAATCATGTTCTACAAGTACACGAATCTTCACTGGCCACCCAACTATCCACCCACCCTCTGCTGATCCTCTCCAATATAAGTGTATAGATTTTAAAACATTTCCTCTGTACACCTAAATATTTGCCAAACGTCAGTCCACTGATAGAGTAACATAAAATAACCCTGTTGTTAATTTTAGTTCACCTGTTTTATACGTTACATTTTCAAAGCATTTCTTGCCAGCTATTGGCAATTTCCATTGTGCCAGTGCATTATCACTGCATTACAGTGTTTGTCTACTTCTTTGTGTGAAACATTAGATACTCACCAGAGTCTGCAACGTTATTATTGTAAGAGTTGCATGACGTACATAGATGTCAGCCATATTGTTCGCAATGATTTTGTAGTTGATATTCTTAGCTCTTTCGGTAAAGTCACGTTGAAGGGAAACAATAAAATAATAATATATATAAAACAAAAAAATTCTCACGACGTTTCGACCATAACACAAACGGTCGTCATCAGGTGTGTCGGTTTGCATAAATTTATTTATTTTTAAACGGTGTATTTATTTATTTATTGGAAAACCCGTCAGCGCCACGCGCAGCGATTTGGCAGTTTATTTAGAAGGACTCGTTCATCTATGTGCTGAAAAGAGGAGGGGGGAGACGAAAAATTAATGTATGCTGTCTGAAAGCCACTGTAAGTGTGAACAATCAATTAAGACCTGAAATGGTTTATCAAATCTTTCCAATGATTGCTAAGCCAGAATCCATCTTCTCGGTTGAAATTGTCTCTGTGCTTGTATATGTGGATACCCTCATGAACGAATCTCTCATGGAAGCCAGATGGCTTACAAAGAACCTCTGTCTTGGAAAAGTCAATGGCATGTGAGCCTACTGAATTATAACAATGATCTGCCACGGCCGAGGTGTTGGTCCTACCGTGTTTAAGGTCTGCTTTGTGTTCACGAATGCGGTCCGAGACATGGCGTTTGGTTTCTCCAATGTAACTACTACCACAGAGGCAACTTAGTTTGTAGATACCAGGGTACTGTATGTCCAGAATCACATCTTTTACAGACGGAACCAGATCACGGATTTTATGTAATGTGTTGAAACGGACCTGGATCTTGTGTTTATTCAAGATTTGGAGATCTTTTTTGTGATCCCCGCAATGTAGGGTAAAGTGATGGTTTTGAAAGGCTCCTCAAGAGGGTCCTTCTTCATGGTTTGAGTGATAGCTTTGCGGATTGTATAGTCAGAGTAACCATTAGCCTTAAGAGCTTGGTGTACGTGCTTGAGTTCACTGCCTATGTGTTCCTGGTCGGATATGCATTGGGCTCTATGATACAGTCTTGATGAGAGAATTCTTCTGTGATGGATGGTGGTGGGAATCCGGTTTCAGATAAGCATCCGTATGGGTAGCTTTCCTGTAGACAGAGTGGCTCATTGAACCATCAGGTCTCTTTTTAATTTGGACATCCAAAAAAGGTAGCTTGCCATCTTTTTCGACTTCCATGGTAAATCGGATGGCTGGGTATATGGAATTGATGTGGTTGAAGAATTGGTCTAGAGCAGGCCGGCCATGTGGCCAGATGACAAAAGAGTCATCCACGTACCTCTTCCATAAGGTTGGGCGCAGAGTGGCAGTCTGGATGGCGTCAGTCTCAAATTTCTCAATGAAAATGTTAGCTATAACCGAAGATAGGGGGGAGCCCATTGGGGTGCCCTCAGTTTGTTTGTAGAAAGTTCCATTCCAAGTGAAGTATGTATTGGTTGAACATTGTCTCACCAGGGGGGGTACCTCAGTGTTTAGTCCTTGATGAACCAAGTCTTCAATGATTGCGATGGTGTCAGGTACAGGAACCTTGGTGAATAAGGAAACTACATCAAAACTGACAAGCAGGTCGTCTGGGGACAGGGAAATACCCTTGATTGTCGATACCAGGTGAGTAGATGCAGGTCCGTTTCAACACATTACATAACATCCGTGATCTGGTTCCGTCTGTAAAAGATGTGATTCCGGACATACAGTACCCTGGTGTCTACAAACTAAGTTGCCTCTGTGGTAGTAGTTACATTGGAGAAACCAAACGCCATGTCTCGGACCGCATTCGTGAACACAAAGCAGACCTTAAACACGGTAGGACCAACACCTCAGCCGTGGCAGATCATTGTTATAATTCAGTAGGCTCACATGACATTGACTTTTCCAAGACAGAGGTTCTTTGTAAGCCATCTGGCTACCATGAGAGATTCGTTCATGAGGCTATCCACATATACAAGCACAGAGACAATTTCAACCGAGAAGATGGATTCTGGCTTAGCAATCATTGGAAAGATTTGATAAACCATTTCAGGTCTTAATTGATTGTTCACGCTTACAGTGGCTTTCAGACAGCATACATTAATTTTTCGTCTCCCCCCTCCTCTTTTCAGAACATAGATGGACTAGTCCTTCTAAATAAACTGCCAAATCGCTGCGCGTGGCGCTGACGTTTTTAAATAAATAAATACACCGTTTAAAAATAAATACATTTATGCAAATCGACACACCTGATGACGACCGTTTGTGTTACGGTCGAAACGTCGTGAGAATGTTTATTTTTATATATATTTTATTATTTTATTGTTTCCCTTCAACGTGACTTTACCGAAAGAGCTAAGAATATGAATTACTGCAGTCATGAAAGCTTTAAATCAAAATGAATTTGTAGCTTTACATTTATCGTGTGCCATTTAATACGTTTTGTGTAAAATAATGCTTCAGTCTTAGGCGCTATCCAAAATGATCTGAAGCATTATTTCTAAGTAGTTTCGTGAAGGCTTCCTGGCCAATGATCGCACGCAGTTAAGAGGAGGAGGAAATATGCCTGAGAGAATATTCACCATCCGCATCTCCGATTAGCATGGTTGTCTACGTACGGTGTGAAATAACTTAAATATACATACATACACCATGGAGATAGAGCGATGAAAGAAGCTCATGGATTGCTGCATCGAAAGCAATTGCAAGGGGAAGCCCCCCCCCCCCCCATCATGTCATCCAAGGGGAAATTTACCATTCTCCACCACGCTGGTCAGTGCATGCTGGCGAAGGGGAAGGCTTCCCAAGACCAATTCAATTATCACTCACCACTGGTGTTTGCTTTGAACAGGAATCAAACTCAGGTCACTGGGTTCATCGAGCTATGCACTAACCGCTGAGGTACTGATCCACCGCTTCCCCCTCTTTCTGACATTAGTTATACTTTATTATTGAAGCGTTGCTCATGCAGCCCTGTTTACATTTTGAATATGTGCCCATGCACACATATTGTGCCATAAGTACATAATCAAATTTGTAACCCCCTTGATACAGTATAACAATGTAATCAGACGAGCCGATTAATACTGCACAACATAGTCATGAATTAATCCTTATCTGTTTTACTATTACGAAAAAAGTGTTATCCATGGCTGTTTGCAAGCATCTTTAAAGGGCCATGTTGAAGCCAGGAAATGAAATCATTAACATGATATAACTCACAGCTGAATTCTCCAGACTGTGTCTGATGAATGGGTAACTTGATAGTGGTATTGTTTTTACACGTGTTTAGGTTATGACATAATAGCTTTGCTGAGATTCATGTAAAAATGCAGTAATTAAAGTGTTCCTTTTGTGATAAAGTGACTGACTATAAAAACTCAACACGTGTGACATGTTGGCTGTTTGCCATAACACCTGGGGTTTTCATTTGTAAAGAAAATATCGTACACGTAAGGAATTTGGATCTGGTATCACTCGGCTTCTCAAATGTTTTGCACCTTAAACATGTTCCACTTTTCCAATACTTCTAACACAAACGTAAATCAATGATGCGTTGAAAACATAATTGTTGGCAAAATAAAATATTACCTGGGTGTAGGCATAGTGAGTAGAATGCTCACTTTGACTGATGTTTGTTAGCAGCATAACATTTCACATTTTCCTTGAGGCTTCATGCCAACTGCAATGTACAAATAGAGAAGTTAAAAAAGGCAACGGCACAATCACAATTCACACAGATA
Source organism: Petromyzon marinus (assembly GCF_048934315.1). Lineage (NCBI taxonomy): Eukaryota > Metazoa > Chordata > Hyperoartia > Petromyzontiformes > Petromyzontidae > Petromyzon > Petromyzon marinus. The sequence goes on along the minus strand of NC_133668.1, from coordinate 23,923,690 downwards.
ATAGACATGATTTTTTTGCTTCTCCCACCAGAAGACAATACTGTATATCAAGTAGTTGTCTAAATATATCCATAGTATTTCTCTGTAACTAGTTAGGCTCTGCGACAAAAATGCGGACCACAGTAAGTTTAGCATCAAAAGAGACCTGGTAACGTCTCTGAACTGGCAACGATCCAAGCTCATAACAGGGCGGCTAAAATATATACAAAAATGAAAAGCATCCCTACGATGGCACGCTGTTAGCGCCTTCACTGTGTATTGTGAGATTTAGGAGTTTTTTTTATAAACGCAATTGAACATTAAACAAATTTGGCATTTTTCAACTCCGCAGAATTTCGAAGTTGTCACAGTCCGCAAGGCATCATAAATTACACAATTTGCGACAATTAGGAGGGTGAATTTGTGTTACTCTGTAATAAAATTGTTGGCCTATGTATCACTGGAATGTTATCATAAGGTGTCAAAGGCTCAATCAGCTATAGTGTAAGACTAGTATTGGTGGGGAGACCCATCGTGCACTGTAGCACTTGACTGTTTTCTGCCTGTCTTCAAATATAACTTGTAAGTAGGACAAAGTTATCGTGAGTTACGACCTTGTGCAAACTAAATATATTTAAAGATTTTTGATCCACAAATAATATATTCACCTGTCTTATTTCTCCATGGTTGTCATTATTTTAAGCACATCCTGCCACAATTAATTAGTTTACTTCATAACAAAATATAGTAAAGATACTGTTTGGTTTCTAACACATGGGATTCTCTTGTCGTCTATAATTACTAATATAATAAGCCAAGAATGTGTGTCCCGTGTGTGACGTGACTCCACATGAGCCCCCCCCTCTCATTAATAATCATGAACGGGTTACGTCACTCCACATGCCGCACCCCTCCCCAATAACCATGAGGGGGTGACGTCACTCCATAAACTGCACCCTCCCCCAATAACCATTAGCACGTGACGTCACTCCACATGGGGCAACCCCTCCCCCCTCATTAATTATCATGAGATGAACAATTTATCCATTGAATATTTCAGATGTACTGCAATATATACCCGTTCTTGTACGGGCAAACAAGCTAGTATATTATTATCAGGCATTTCGAGGTCATTTAGATATCATTGGCAACATGTTTGCAGTTAATACATTAAATTACTATCTCGGCTATTCTTGGCAATGTGCAGTGATCAAGAGCTTTCATATCTATGAATACAATTTTACTCTTCAATGTGTAGAGAGCGACTTCTGAGACACGTCGTGTAGAAGGCATCTTATTTATTGAGAGCACACCGGGCGATACATTTATGTAACGCAGCTACACATAGCCGACCCTAACAAACAACCCCATCATCGGCGTCCAACTATGCAGCTGCGCAACTAGCACAGTGAAGGCAACGGTGAGAGCCTTGCAGGAGATCAGCCAAGTGGTTGATGTAGAGATGACGGCGAGCAGCGACGCAGCCAGGACCTAGAACCCGCAACAGCGTGGCCAAGCCCCGCCTCCGGCCACGACCACTTCTAGAACCCTCGAGCAGATTCCCGGAACTTCTCGACTGACTCCGCCTTTCACCTTTATCCCAGATACGCTCTCCTCATAATTAGGCATTTCGTAATGTACCCATAACCGTGATTACCCCTTCAAGCCGACCTGTCATTAAAAATGTAAGACTGGTCATAAAATTAGAATAGTAATATAAAATTACAACTTCTTGGTTCTTTCGGTAAAGTCACGTAGAATGGGGATATAATAATAATAATAAAAAATAAAATAAAAAAATATAAATTCTCACGACGTTTTGGAGGCAACACAAGCTTCCGTCTTCAGGTGGGACAGCCACAGCAATATCGCTGATCAAGTGGGGAGCCTCTGAGAGCCTCGAGCATAAATACAGGTTAAAGGGGGGGGGGGAAGGAGGGCGGGGCCAAGTGGGGGACATTGATGGGGTGTGGGGCTAAGTTAATCATTCTTTTTTTCTGTTGATGGTGCGGTAAGTCCAGTGGGCCACTGCACGGGGGGGGGGGGGGGGGGGGGGCAGTGGGAAATTAAGTTAATAATTATTTTGTTCTCTTGATGGTGCGGTACGTCCGGTGGACCACTGCACGGGGGCAGTGGGAAAATTAAGTTAATCATTCTTTTGTTCTATTGATGGTGTGGTACGTCCGGTGGACCACTGCACGGGGGCAGTAGGAAAATTGTTGAGTTATACAATGCGTTACTGTGTACTGCCCTATACTTTAGACTATAAAAATATTAGACTTGTAATATTACACTATGTCTTATTCTGTCAACCTTAATGTTTGACACACTGCTGTATATTCATTATGCAATTACGATACTATATATATATTGCCTTATGAATTATGTTAAACATTACGATGCTGTACTATTTTTTTTATTATACTACATGTTATAAACCATACCATTGACTGTGGTCTGAAAGATATCAAGAGGCAGTGCTAGCGAATGGACTGCGGTCTGAAGGTCACCGTAAAATACAATCAATTAAGAACTGAAATGGTTTATAACATCTTTCCAATGGTTACTAAACCAGAATCCATCTTCTCGGTTGAAATTGTGTTTGTATATGTGGATGGCCTCGTGAACGAATCTCTCATGGTAGCCGGATGGCTTGCAAAGAACCTCCGTCTTGGAGAAGTCAATGTCATGTGAGCCCACTGACTTATAACAGTGATCTGCCACGGCCGAGGAGTTAGTCCTACCGTGTTTCAAGTCTGCTTTATGTTCGAGGATGCGGTCTGAGATATGTCGTTTGGTTTCTCCAATGTAGCTGCTACCACAGAGGCAACTTAGTTTGTAAACACCCGGGTACTGTATATCTGGAACAGCATATTTTACAGATGGAACCAGATCACGGATTTTATGTACTGTGTTAAATCGGACCTGGATCTTGTGTTTATTCAGGATTTTGAAAATATTTTTTGTGACCCCAGCAATGTAGGGTAAGGTGATGGTTTTGAATGGCTCCTCAAGAGGAATATTCTTCGTAACTGGAGTGATGGCTTTGCGGATTGTGTAGTCGGAGTAACCATTAGCCTTGAGAGCTTGGTGTACGTGTTTGAGTTCACTGGCAATGTGATCCTGGTCGGAAATGCACTGGGCTCTGGTATAGAGTCTTGATGAGGGAATTCTTCTGGGATGGATGGTGGTATGAATCCGGTTTTAAGTAAGCATCCGTATGGGTAGCTTTCCTGTAGACAGAGTGGCTCATTGAACCATCAGGTCTCCTTTTAATTAAGACATCCAAAAAGGGTAGCTTGCCATCTTTTTCGACCTCCATGGTGAATCTGATGGCTCGGTGTATGTAATTGATGTAGTCGAGGAATTTGTCTAGAGCATGAAGGCCATGTGGCTAGATGACAAAGGTGTCATCCACGTACCTCGTCGGGCGTATAGTGGCAGTCTGGATGGCGTCAGTTTCAATTTTTTCCATGAACACGTTGGCTACAACCGGATATAGGGGGAGCCCATTGGGGTGCCCTAAGTTTGTTTGTAGAAAGTTCCATTCCAGGTGAAGTATGTGTTGGTTAAGCAGTGTCTCACCAGGGGGGGTAAATCAGTATGCAGTCCTTAATGAACCAAGTTTTCAATGATTGTGATGGTGTCAGGTATCGGAACTTTGGTGAATAAGGAAACCACATCAAAACTGACAAGCAAGTCGTCTGGGGACAGGGAATTGCCCTTTATTGTCGATACCAGGTGAGTAGAGTTTAGTACCGCAGAAGTGTTTTTTCCAGTAAAAGGTCGCAGGATATCAGACAGAAAACGAGCCAGTTTGTAGGTGGGGGAGTTGATAGTGGAGACGATGGGATGAAGGTGTGTATCTTCTTTATGTATCTTTGGAAGGCCATATAATCTTGGTGGTCTGGCCGCAGAAGGTTTCAACGAGAACTGTTTGGTTTGATCAATTAATGCTGTTGAATCATAAATGATTTTGTTGGTTTTAGTCACCAGGCTGTTGGTGGGGTCTCTTCTTATTTTTGTATAGCTACCATCGTTGAGTAGTTCCTGAATTTTGTTGTTGTATTCTATTTTGTCCATGATGACAGTGGCATTGCCCTTGTCGGCTGAGAGGATGACAATGTCATCTCTCTTTTTTAATTGAAATAATTCAAAGCGCTCATCCTTGCTGATGTTGCTAGGTGGCATCTTAGCGTTTTTGAGGGTTGAAGCGATTTCAGATCTTGCTACGTCTGCAGCGATGTGAATCAGGCCCTTGAGTGCAACGTCGACATGGGCAATGATATCATTAACTGGTATGTGTCTAGGTGTGACTGCAAAGTTTAGTCCTTTAGCTAAAACGGATTTCAAACCATCAGAGATAGAGCTGTTACTCCGATTGATTACGATTTTGTTAAAGTCTAGCTTTTCGGTGTGTGGGTCCGATTTCTTGTATGAAAGGCAGTTGAATTTGGAAATCAAATTGTCCTTAACTTTGGTCGACATAGTGGCAGCTGAGGAGGTAGTCATATTGTCTACATGTTCCCAATCCGATGTAGACATTGTTGCCGCCAATGATAAGTGTGATTTGTAGAGTATCTTGTCCAACTGATCTAGTTCAGTGCGCGTAAGTCTGATTTTTTCTAAGATAAGAGCTAAGCTAGTTCTTGCTAGAATTCGTTTTGCATTGAGAGAAGTTACAGCAGTAGAGGTTAGTGTAAATGCGGTTGATATTACCTTAGAGTCACGGCATCTCTTCAGAAAGGTGAGAGACTCGATCAGTTGAGCCTTCTTATCCCGGAGTTTGTGGAAGGATCTCAAGGTTGTGTGGAAACCCTCCCTGTAGAGGTGGTTAAATTTCGATTTAAAGCTTCCGTGACTGCAGGGATTCATCTTCTTGGTTCTTTCGGTGAAGTCACGTAGAATGGGGATAAAATGATAATGATCAAAATAAAATAAAAATAAAAAATTCTCACGACGTTTCGGAGGCAACACAAGCTTCCGTCTTCAGGTGGGACAGTCACAGCAAGATCGCTGATCAAGTGGGGAGGCTCTGAGAGCCTCGAGCTTAAATACAGGTTAAGGGGGGGGGAAGGAGGGCGGGGCCAAGTGGGGGACATTGATGGGGTGTGGGGCTAAGTTAATCATTCTTTTGTTCTGTTGATGGTGTGGTACGTCCGATGGACCACTGCACGGGGGCAGTGGGAAAAATTTTGAGTTATACAATGCGTTACTGTGTACTTCCCTATACTTTAGACTATAAAAAATATTAGACTTGTAATATTACACTATGTCTTATTCTGTCAACCTTAATGTATGACACACTGCAGTATATTCATTATGCAATTACGATACTATATATATTGCCTTATGAATTAGGTTAAACATTACGATGCTGTACTATTTATTATTATACTAGATGTTATAAACCATACCATTGACTGTGGTGTGAAAGATATCAAGAGGCAGTGCTAGCGAATGGACTGCGGTATGAAGGTCACCATAAAATACAATCAATTAAGAACAAAAGAATGATTAACTTAATTTTCCCACTGCCCCCGTGCAGTGGCCCACTGGACGTACCGCACCATCAACAGAACAAAAGAATGATTAACTTAGCCCCCCACCCCCCACTTGGCCCCGCCCCCCTTTAACCTGTATTTATGCTCGAGGCTCTCAGAGCCTCCCCACTTGATCAGCGATCTTGCTGTGACTGTCCCACCTGAAGACGGAAGCTTGTGTTGCCTCCGAAACGTCGTGAGAATTTATATTTTTTTATTTTATTGTTATTATATCCCCATTCTACGTGACTTTACCGAAAGAACCAAGAAGTTGTAATTTTATATTACTATTCTAATTTTATGACCAGTCTTACATTTTTAATGACAGGTTGGCTTGAAGGGGTAATCACGGTTATGGGTACATTACGAAATGCCTAATTATGAGGAGAGCGTATCTGGGATAAAGGTGAAAGGCGGAGTCAGTCGAGAAGCTCCGGGAATCTGCTCAGGGCATGGCCACGCTGTTGCGGGTCCTAGGTCCTGGTTGCGTCGCTGCTCGCCGTCATCTCTCTACATCGTCCGACCACTTGGCCGATCTCCTGCAAGGCTCTCACCGTTGCCTTCACTGTGCTAGTCGCGCAGCTGCATAGTTGGACGCCGATGATGGGGTGTGTTAGGGTCGGCTATGTGTAGCTGTGTTACATAAATGTATCGCCCGGTGTGCTCTCAATAAATAAGATGCCTTCTACACGACGTGTCTCAGAAGTCGCTCTCTACACAATGAAGAGTAAAATTGTATTCATAGATATGAAAGCTCTTGATCACTGCACATTGCCAAGAATAGCCGAGATATTAATTTAATGTATTAACTGCAAACATGTTGCCAATGATATCTAAATGACCTAGAAATGCCTGATAATAATATACTAGTTTGTTTGCCCGTCGAAGGATGGGTGTATATTGCAGTAAATCTGAAATATTCAATATAGTAATTGTTCAGCTCATGATTATTAATGAGGGGGGGGGGGGGGTTGCCCCCTGTGGAGTGACGTCACCTGCTAATGGTTATTGGGGGAGAGGTGCAGCATATGGAATGACGTCACCCCCTCATGGTTATTGGGGAGGGGTGCGGCATGTGGAGTGACGTCACCCGTTCATGATTATTAATGAGGGGGGGGGCTCATGTGGAGTGACGTCACACGCGGGACACACATTCTTGGCTTATCATATTAGTAATTATAGACGACAAGAGAATCCCATGTGTTAGAAACCAAACATTATCTTTACTATGTTTTGTCATGAAGTAAACTAATTAATTGTGGCAGGATGTGCTTAAAAATAATGACAACCATGGAGAAATAAGACAGGTGAATATATTATTTGTGGATCAAAAATCTTAAAATATATATTTAGTTTGCACAAGGTCGTAACTCACAATAACTTTGTCCTACTTACAAGTTATATTTGAAGACAGGCAGAAAGCAGTCAAGTGCTACAGTGCACGATGGGTCTCCCCACCAATACTAGTTTTACACTATAGCTGATGGAGCCTTTGACACCTTATGATAGCATTCCAGTGATACATAGGCCAACAATTTTATTACAGAGTAACACAAATTCACCCTCCTAATTGTCGCGAATTATGTAATTTATGATGCCCTGCGGACTGTGACAACTTCGAAATTCTGTGGAGTTGAAAAATGCCAAATTTGTTTAATCTTCAATTGCGTTTATAAAAAAAACTCCTAAATCTCACAATACACAGTGAAGGCGCTAACAGCGTGCTATCGTAGGGATGCCTTGCATTTTTGAATATTTTTGAGCCGCCCTGTTATGAGCTTGGATCGTTGCCAGTTCAGAGACGTTACCAGGTCTCTTTTGATGCTAAACTTACTGTGGTCCGCATTTTTGTTGCAGTGGCCCACCGGACGTACCGCACCATCAACAGAACAAAAGAATGATTAACTTAGCCCCACACCCCATCAATGTCCCCCACTTGGCCCAGCCCAACCCCCCCCCCCCCCCCCCCCTTTAACCTGTATTTAAGCTCGAGGCTCTCAGAGCCTCCCCACTTGATCAGCGATATTGCTGTGACTGTCCCACCTGAAGACGGAAGCTTGTGTTGCCTCCGAAACGTCGTGAGACTTTTTATTTTTTATTTTATTATCTTCATTTTATCCCCATTCTACGTGACTTTACCGAAAGAACCAAGAAGATGAATCCCTGCAGTCACGAAAGCTTTAAATCGAAAAATAAAATGACAACTTATTTTCCATCACTTTTTTTTGCTGTCATATGCATTTAATTACGTGTCACGTGTGTGTTGTTGTGATGACCGTGTCAGTGGCACTGTCACTATCAAAGCAAGGAAGACTAGGTCTAACAGTATAGTTTCACAATAATGCTAACAGCACTGAAACAACATTTATATTCCTGTCTGTATATTCGCAAACTGTTATAAGTGTTGGCATGTATTAGCATCTTTATTTTCCTTTATGTGGCAACTGATTGGCACTACTATGACATAGGTCATGCTGTCAGTGCCTGTCACACTCCCTCTGTCATTCTATTTGAAGCCCTACTCCATATTCATGCAGGTGTCAGGTCCTCTTCGTAGGCCAACCCAACCTATGGCCATCACCCTGATTCACTCCCTTTTATATATTATTTTTACCAAAGGTCAAAAAAGTTGTGCGAATAATTGAAGTGATGTTACCATTCTATTGTGTCATGTAAACAGAGGCTACAAGAGCTAACCTCTGTCAACAGCTGTACTGGATTTACTTTTATTGGTAAAAGTTTAAGGAAATGCAGGTGGCATTTTTAGAGTTCTTGAATAATTTCAATTAATAATTATATATACTCTTTGGTTCTTTCGGTAAAGTCACGTAGGTATAAAATAAAATGAATTTAATCACGATGTTTCGAGCGCAAAATAAGCGTCCGTCATCAGGTGGGACAACCACAGCAAGAAACAATTGCTGAAGTGGGAAAAAGGGCTGCTGTAACAGGAGACTATATAGGTAATAGAGGGGGGAGGAGCAAGGGGGGAGAGATAGAGAGGGGGGGGGAGTGTTGAAGTGAGCGGGGCTGCGAGTGGGAAGCTGAAGAAGCTGGAGATGCGGAAAATGAAGGCAACACCATAAAGCAGTTAAGGGTTTTACCTGGTTAATAACATCCTTCCAATGATTTCTCAATTTGTATCCGTATTCTCGGTTGAAGTTATGTCTATATTTATATATCTGGATGGCTTCATGAACAAACCTTTGAAAGTAGCCCGAAGGTTTGCAGAGTACCTTGGTCTTGGTAAAAACAATATCATGATAGTCCACAGCATTGTAGCAATGGTCAGCCATGGCGGAGGTATTAGTTATGCCATGTTTCATATATATGTTGGTTGCTTAATAGGCTGCCCTACTCAAATTTTGTTACAGTGGTTTTGCACTTAGAAAAATATTATTTTGCAATTTGGGCAATTTTACTCAATATTTAAACCCCATCTGTTTCCTGCCACAAACCACATGTGTAGTGATGAGCTAATTTACTAGCATCTAATGAAATTATGACATTATTATTTGCAATGGGATTAGCCCAGGGTAAATAGATATGCAGTAATGTGCATTAATAATAAACAATTACATGTTTTAAAAAAAACTAGCACAACTCAATACAGAAAAAGGAAACAGTATATTTTTCATGTAAGCTACACTGTACTTGATACCAATATTGATTTGACTGCACCTGATGACGGACGCTTGTATTGCGCCCAAAACGTCGTGGTTTATTTTATTTATTTTATACCTAAGTGACTTTACCAAAAGAACCAAAGAGTACTACTTGATACCCTTTTTTCGGTCTTTCGGTAAAGCCACATAGATAGAAAAAATTAAAAAAAATATCACCATGTTTCGATCGCAGCACAAGCAACCATCATCAGGTGAAAAAATAGCGAGAGAGCTACTGAGGCAGGATGTTATAAAGGTTTGAGATGGGTGTAGCCTAAGGGTCATAGGCGAAGTGGATGGGGCTAGTGATGAAATTTGCATGTAAATGTAAGATCGGGTGAATCAGAGAGCCACCTCCACGACGACGAAGCTGCAGAGGTGGCCATTGTCTTGCGAGAGATTAGCATGTCAATGTAAGATCGAAGAGCCACCGCCACATCGAGGAAAATGAGCAATGGTGGCTGTGTTAGTGAGACATTTAACCTGTTAATGTAAAGACATTTAACCTGTTAATGTAACACCAGAGAGTTGAAAATAACTACTAACATAGGCAGGTAGGATGGAAACATCACAGCCAGTTATGACTTAAACTAGTTAATAACGTCCTTCAAATGATAGCTCAGTTTGTACCCATCTTCTCAGTTGAAATTGTGTCCGTGTTTATATATCTGGATGGCTTCATAAACGAATCTTTGCTGATAGCCAGTGGGTTTGCAGAACACAATGATCAGCCACGGCTGAGGTATTGGTCCTACCGTGTTTCAGATCTGTCTTATGTTCATGAACACGGTCCAAGACATGTCGCTTAGTTTCCCCAATGTGACTAGTGCCGCAGACACAGCTTAGTTTGTAGACGCCGAGGTATTGCATGTCAGGGATCACATCCTTCACAGATGGGATCACATCACAAATTTTATGTACAGTGTTGAATCGAAGCTGAATCTTGTGTTTGCTCATGATTTTGGAAATCTTTTTGGTGACACCTGCTATTATGGCAAGGTGATGGTTTGATTGGGTCCTCAGATGGTTCTTTCCCAACGGTTGGGGGTGATAGCTTTATGAATTGTGTATTATGAATAACCATTCATCTTGAGGGCTTCGTGTATGTGTTCCAGTTCACTGGCTAGGTGGTGATGGTTGGAAATACATCGAGCTCGATGGTGTAGTGTTTTTATGAGGGAATTATTCTGGGATGGATGGTGGTGGGAGTCAGGTTTTAGGTAGGCATCCGTATGGATGGTTTTCATGTAGACAGAGTGTCCCATTGAGCCATCTGGTCTCTTTTCGATTAAACCATCCAAGAATGATAACTTGCCATCCTTTCCACCTCATGCTAATCTCTCACAATACAATGGCCACCTCCGTAGCTTCGTCGTTGTGGAGGTAGCTTTCCGATTTACCCAATCTTACATTTACATGCAAATTCCATCACTAGCCCCACCCACTTCGCTTATGACCCTTGGGCTACACCCATCTCAAACCTTTAACACATCCTGTCTCAGCAGCTCTCCCGCTATTTTTTCACCTGATGACGATTGCTTGTGTTGTGATCGAAACGTCGTAATTTTTTTTCTATCTACGTGGCTTTACCGAAAGACCCAAAGAATATAAATTCCTGCAGTCACGAAAGCTTTAAGTCAAGATTCTACTTTATATGGTAGATGTTGCAAGCAAAGGACCATACCGGTGTATGGTGGTTCATAGGCTGCATGGAATGCAATAAAACACAATCTAGTGTTTGATCAGTGGCATTAGGTGCAGAGAAAATGGACTCCTTTGCAATAAAGCTTACAAACATACTCCTGCCATGACCTACAACCTGTTCCCCATAAACACCATTATGCGCCTATTGAATTGTATTTCTCAAGCATGATGCTGATGATGACAATGAACATCGAAGTTTATATTATTCACAACCCTTCTCTAAAGCATATATCATTGTCAAATATTAACATGACACGTAGGTTTTCACATCCAATATTCTCACAATGAATACTACATCAAGCATAAATATGTCTAGATTAAATAATTGAGAATAAAAATGCAGAAAGTCAGAAACATTCTGACTTCAGAATCAGTGTACCTTCCTAGAGCTTTTCTTGATTATGTTTGCATTGAATTTGGTTGTGAGAATGATTCTTCAACTTGCCAGTGAGCTCACAATAACGGTGTGTTAAACGGTTGTACACTTGACAATTTCATTTGTTGACTATGTCTGGTGGTGGAGGATCTTATCAATACAAAATTGGTCAGATCACCATGTGACTGAACCCAAAAATCTGTTATGAATCAATGATGAACCTGTTAACCTCTGTGGGACTCTGTGTTGAACAAAGAAAATAGTTAAAACATGTATTATACAGTTCAGGAATATAAAAAGGTCTATCCAGATAATTTACATATGTAAAGTGCGTCCAAAATCAACACTTTAAAGGCCTGTGCATAGTAGACCATGAGCCAGACCTCCAACACTGACCCTTCAGTACGACCTGGGTGGACAAATTCCCCTGGAGATTTTTTGAAAGCTCAAAAAACATATAATTGAATATCTTGTGAACTGTAAAACGTATGATTATGATTAAACTAAGTATATGTATTGTTTTAAATACATTTAAGTCAAGGTCATTGGCCACAGCCATGTTCAAAGTGAAAAAAATGATTTGGCTAAATACAGATATAGTTTTCACACAATGGTATAGTTATGATGAAGGTTGCCACATTGCCATGAAAAGGCTGATAATGTGTACTTTATGGACTTGTGAGATAAGTAACTTGGTGAATGAAATTGTTGCCAAAACCACTGACACCTACATTTCAAGCTTTCACCCAAACATAGAATTGACTATGTCAGGAACTATTGAAGATATTGATATGATGGCAGTATGTATATGTTATTAGGTATATTTCATGATACTGGCTATTGTAACCTATTCGTTTTCATTATGAATAAGTCCACTTGCACTCATCACCTTAAACTGGCAAAACGTAAGGCCTCCTCAACCTGAAGCCACAAACCACTACTGCTAAAATGAGATCGTTGCAAGTGGAGAACTTTAAAATATAATGTAGGACAACCAATGGAAACTCAAAGGTCTATTGTTACCTGATATCATTATAATCAGCATCCACTGTTCAAGCAAGAAACAATCTTCATGCGAATGGGTAACGATATAACAATGAATAACTTAAAGGGAGGTGGAACCCAAAAAAGCAAAAAAATCTCTGAACCTACACATCTGTCACAGGCTATACGTGCTGTGCTGACCGCCATGCATTTTGAGCATCATTTATGAGGTCAGGCATGTCATTATAGCACTATTGTGGCAATACAACAAACTCATTTGCTTTTTGTCTTTGGTCTTCCTCTAAAGCAAAATTAGATTTTAGATTACATATTACTTTTAAAAGTGGTACCGTATTTTATTTTGGAATAATATATTTGTGATGGCACGTTATATTAATGTTATAGATCAGTAAAATTGCATAAATAATCCTTAAACTTGGCATAAAGTGAGCTCAAGATGAATCTCATTATAAGGAAAGTGTAGCCTGGTGCGGTAAAATGGTGACTCACTGCACTATGAACCTGATAACCTGAGTTTGATTCCAGGCCACGGCTAACATCGGTGGTGATGCATGATCAAACAAGCCCCAATTTTGTAGAGGGTGAACGAATGATGAGGAAGGAGAACAAACGTCGTGGTATCAACGGCATCAAAGAGGCTGCAGGATCTCTCTTTGCAGCTGATGAAATCCACCCATAGTAGCGTACTGGTCACGGTAACTCCTATTAATTATATCTTAAAAATTGAAAATGGGTCAAAAGTGCATGTTTAGAGTGAGTTGCCTGAGTTATATCAATCACTTCTTAACATGTAAAGCATTTAAACCACTAAATATCATGACTGACCGTGTTCTACAGGCATACACATTTAGGAGGTTTTGACAATATTAAAGCAAGCTTTTTTGTTGTATTCTTGACTCGACGAGGAAATTAAATCATGCCAATAAACGTTAGGGGATGATGGTAATTGTTATTAATTTATATTTTTCAAAACCTATTTGATAGTATGGTCAGGAAACCATTCATAATCCTGGCTCGCACATGTGGTTAGTTGGCCTCAAAGTTGTATTTAATTGTTCCCAATTATCTTCAATTCTCTATGATTATATTTTTAGCAGGATGGAACAGCTCCACTGAGATTGCGTGGAAAAGGAGTTAAAATACATTTTAAATAGGGAGTCGGACAAGGAAACAGGCTTTCACCAAGGCTATTCACAGCAACAGTGGGGATCTTTTACGTTAAGTGTATTGGCAAAATAAAGGCAAATAAAACGTATGTTAAGTGCTACTTGTATGGTGCATATGTAGTGGGCCCAACTGAGTCACAGACGTTCTTCTTAGAGGCAACACATTTATTACACCAACACGAATACACAAAGGGGTAGCTGCCCCTTTACCAGATGGCAGCCAAGGGTGGTGGACCACCAGACTAATTACACTAACACACTGGGAGTAAGCTACAACGGACCAGACCTCGGCTCGGGTTCCGTACCACGTGTTGGAGACTCTTCTGGACATCAAACGTAGATCTTCAGATGACGGTAGCAACAACAAACCCCGTTCCCTGCGGGGACCCGGCTTATATGCTCCCGGGTCGGGGCCGGCTCCGCCCTTGGCTCCGCCCACCTTCGAGGGAGCTCTGGCTATCTCTCGACTCTTCTTGAGACAACTTTCCCCGGACACGTGACCACCCCTAGCCCCCTGTAGATTTTACCGGTCACGTGCCTTCGGGGTCAACCAGAGTGCCATGGCCCAGGGTAACCCTGTCCCTAGGCTGACACTCTCCCACTCCCTCTGGTGGGAGACAGAAATGCACGCCATGTGTGGTGCCATTGCGCTTTTCCAGTGCTCACCAAGCCCTCACTAGGGCTGGTACTACACCCACCTACTGGGTGTCCGTGATGACGGTGCATCGCACACTATGCCTTGCTAAAACTGGCATTAATCGGCAATATGCACGATGCTGCTACAAAGAGTGAGGGAAAAAAACGTATTTTATCCCCTGCTGATTTTGTACGTTTGCCCACTGACAAAGAAATGATCAGTCTATAATTTTAATGGTAGGTTTATTTGAACAGTGAGAGACAGAATAACAACAAAAAAATCCAGAAAAACGCATGTCAAAAATGTTATAAATTGATTTGCATTTTAATGAGGGAAATACGTATTTGACCCCCTCTCAATCAGAAAGATTTCTGGCTCCCAGGTGTCTTTTATACAGGTAACGAGCAGAGATTAGGAGCACACTCTTAAAGGGAGTGCTCCTAATCTCAGCTTGTTACCTGTATAAAAGGCACCTGTCCACAGAAGCAATCAATCAATCAATCAGATTCCAAACTCTCCACCATGGACAAGACCAAAGAGCTCTCCAAGGATGTCAGGGACAAGATTGTAGACCTACACAAGGCTGGAATGGGCTACAAGACCATTGCCAATCAGCTTGGTGAGAAGGTGACAACAGTTGGTGTGATTATTCGCAAACGGAAGAAACACAAAAGAACTGTCAATCTCCCTCGGCCTGGGGCTCCATGCAAGATCTCACCTCGTGGAGTTGCAATGATCATGAGAACGGTGAGGAATCAGCCCAGAACTACACAGGAGGATCTTGTCAATTATCTCAAGGCAGCTGGGACCATAGTCACCAAGAAAACAATTGGTAACACACTACGCCGTGAAGGACTGAAATCCTGCAGCGCCCGCAAGGTCCCCCTGCTCAAGAAAGCACATATACATGCCCGTCTGAAGTTTGCCAATGAACATCTGAATGATTCTGAGGACAACTGGGTGAAAGTGTTGTGGTCAGATGAGACCAAAATGGAGCTTTTTGGCATCAACTCAACTCGCCGTGTTTGGAGGAGGAGGAATGCTGCCTATGACCCCAAGAACACCATCCCCACCGTCAAACATGGAGGTGGAAACATTATGCTTTGGGGGTGTTTTTCTGTTAAGGGGACAGGATAACTTCACCGCATCAAAGAGACGATGTACGGGGCAATGTACCGTCAATTCTTGAGTGAGAACCTCCTTCCCTCAGCCAGGGCATTGAAAATGGGTCGTGGATGGGTATTCCAGCATAACAATGACCCAAAACATACGGCTAAGGCAACAAAGGAGTGGCTCAAGAAGAAGCACATTAAGGTCCTGGAGTGGCCTAGCCAGTCTCCAGACCTTAATCCCATAGAAAATCTGTGGAGGGAGCTGAAGGTTCGAGTTGCCAAACTTCAGCCTCGAAACCTTAATGACTTGGAGAAGATCTGCAAAGAGGAGTGAGGCAAAATCCCTCCTGAGATGTGTGCAAACCTGGTGGCCAACTACAAGAAACGTCTGACCTCTGTGATTGCCAACAAGGGTTTTGCCACCAAGTTCTAAGTCATGTTTTGCAGAGGGGTCAAATACTTATTTCCCTCATTAAAATGCCAATCAATTTATAACATTTTTGACATGCGTTTTTCTGGATTTTTTTGTTGTTATTCTGTCTCTCACTGTTCAAATAAACCTACCATTAACATTATAGACTGATCATTTCTTTGTCAGTGGGCAAATGTACAAAATCAGCAGTGAATCAAATTCTTTTTTCCCTCACTGTACACGCACATTTGTTTCGTGCCAATTGCACAGTACTGTACTTAAACTGTAGGGAGGGGGTTAAATATAATAAGTGGCAGAATGAATTCAAATATCATTCACAACTCATGTTTGCCATGGCCTGGAGTCACACTCGGAGCACAGTGCACAAGGACTACCCCCTGTTTGCTACTTGTATATTGTTGAAAATATAATTCATTGTGTTGTAAATCATTTTCCCACAATTCCTATTGATTGCTTGTTTATTGTTGGTTCATAAAATTATAATAATCATATTATTTAATCATTATTATAATAATTACTATTATTTGTAAGCATTTCAAGTAATTATTGTCATCAAATAGGGTTACCAAATTGAACTGGAATTCAAGTAAAATGTCTCGCTGCTCAAATGAGATATTCAGAGGCATTCAGCAGCACCCACCGGGCAGCACTCAGCATTAAGGCAGTGGTGAAGGTTTCACATCGTCTGTACCACAAGACAAGCAATATTAACTGAGCCAGCAATTGACCTAGATTTGAACTAGTAGCCTCTGAATTGTGAGTCAAGCTCTTCAGCCACAGCTCTGCCCCTCCAGACTACTGTTTGTAATCAATAGGGAACATTTAAATCACTTTAAATATTTTCAGTTCATAATAATTCATAATAAAGGTTTTTGGGTTAGATCGCGTTATTTATAAATGTGTCGTAACCCTCCACCACCCAAACACGGCCAATCAGCAAAAAAGTGTCACGTTGACAAAAGACAAATAGTTCACTACTTTAGCCCACCGGTGTGTTGAAGAGTGAATCCACAACATTTACAGTTTGAGTACGACGTTTCGCTGGTAAATACATCCAGCATCATCGGGCAATTCGCCAGAATGGTAAAGCCCTCACTTGCTCCCGGTCTTAAATAGAGCAACAGGGTGACGTCATCATTTAACTCGTTCAGGTGCAGTGATTTGAGGCGGAGGGGGGGGTATTGTAAATATTTTCAGACTTAAAAGTAACAGCCATGAAAATGTAAATACACAACGCTCCACTAGACGGTATTGATATTGAGAGACATCACACCTAAGCTTTGCAGAGATTGAAAAAAATCCGAGTTCATAAAAGTTGCAAACACTTGTCATGGTATCAAAGGTATCCCTAATCCTCAATTATTACTGATAAAATAAATCTGTGAGATACGATTCGTTTTTTTTCCTTTTGGCCTTGAGTTAGCGTAAACCACTCACAAGGCTGTGTGCTTTTCATCTCTAATTAAAATGACATCCAGTTTAAAATTAAATCCATGTTGTGTTCATGCATCAGACATATCCCTCTGCAGTTTATATTTTGTGTGTTTCTTCTCTTGTTTTCCGTGATCTCTTTCCTTATCTCCTGAGTGTGTGTAAGTCACTCTGGTAGGCTGTGGAATTGTATTGAGTCATATATATAAATCTGTATCCTTCAAACATTATCCAGTTATTTTCAAACGCTGTCTCTTAAATATGTGACACCTCTGCTGATCAGTGAGAGTGAATTATACCTTGATATGATTTTTGGTGTCAACTGCTGCCTTTTGTACGCTGCGAATGGTCTTTCATTCGTTACACCAAAGCAACGGATGTACCATAGGCAGCTTGAGGATCCTATTACAGTACTTCCTTTGATCTTTGCAAAAACATGTAACTATGTCTACGATTCTCGCGTTAACATGAATAACATGACGCATCCACTAAACTTACATTCAATTCAGCTTTTGAAAATATAACTCTCCAGATAACGAATACATGTCTAAATTATGATCCTAAAATTAATGTGACACTCCACACAGTGGCATCACGAGGGGGGTGCGGACCGCACCGGGTGACACAATAAGAGGGGGAGATGACCAAAATGACTGTCTATAGAATTTTTGTGCAGTGTTTCAGCAAAAATGTATTATTTTTTATAAAAAAATATCCTTGTAGTTAGTTATAACAACAAAAACATTTTTCGTAAGCCCAGCTTACACGTACTGTATCAATATACCTACAAGGCTAAAACGCAATGCGAATTTACTTTTTGAACCTTCTAATGCACTCCGGTCAGAGCTGTCATTATTACCCAATGACAATGATGCTTCGAATCACGTGGTTTCGTCTGCATGCGCTACAAGCACGCGCTGTTGTGTTCGTTGCTGCTCGTGTTTCTATAGTCGCTGGTTTTGTCAAATTTTATGTTGTTTTAGCTACAATATTGTGGTAATTAGTATTTGTGAACCTATATCAATAACTTTTTTGAGAATGAAGTAGTAATTAAAGGAAATATTGTAATTTAAAGGTGTAATTTTAATTTTGCTAGTTGCTTATGTCACTACTATTGCCATTACATTCAGTGATATACGGGAATTACGATTTGTGAGTAACATTAGTACAAAAAACATTACTAAGGATTCTGTATGGTATGGTACGGGTGGAGGTCCATGAGGGGTGACACCATGAGTTACCGCACTGGGTGACACCAACCCTAGTGACGCCACTGTGCCAGAGTACTTATCCAGTAATACTTACTGGTTGCATGGACTTGTAAAAAGTAATAGTACACCATATAGTCCAACAGTAAATATGAAATATGACACTGTAAATTACTTTTCACACAATTTGCATTGGTGCATTATTAAAGGTGTAGTGACACAGCACCAACTGCTGTACACCAGCAGCAACTGCAGTGAACACTTAGCGCACACGCTATTGAGCATATACACGGGTGTGCCTGCATGGCGGAGGAACTGGGGCAAGGGTCACGGTCGACCTCATAGGGAGGCCCCTGGAGCCCTCTGGTGGGTTCGAGAAGGGAGGCGCGGCTAGGGCGGAGCCAAGCTACGTGAATCAATTTTGATCTGGAGGTGGCAGCTTCTTCCCTTGCAGCATACAGGGCCGAAATGCAACTCCACGGAAAGAAACGGCATTCCTCAGTTTCCTAAAGTCACTGCGTCCTGGCATACTGTCTCTGCATATTTGAAACGTGCGAGATTGTAATTCTTTTCAGTGAGACGCAAAAATCTGAAAGCTTTCATTGTGGCTATTTTAATTCAATTATTTACATCACAACCAAATATCCTAGGGACGATGCTTACCAGCGTCTAAACTGGCGTTTCCGTGCAACCTGTTTATTCAGTGAAACTACAATTTGTTGACATTGCAGTATAACCATAATATGGCATTGCTGTACTGTATTCAACAGCAACAAAACCCCCTAGTAAATATTAGTTGTTGTTTACCTAAATAGCGACATTAATTAAAACCTTACAAAGCAATATGTGCAGGTTTGTATATTTCAAGATAGGGATTTATTATTTTACTTTGCTCTCATCTCAAGAATGAAATTATGAAAATGAAAACCTGGCTAGGAAAGCTAAAATGGCTTGCGTACAATGCAACACAATGCAGCACGCATGTTGAAGTAGCGAAATGACTAATAGAGATGGCTGGTTGATAAGCAGTGTAGCGGTGGCCTTATGTCCAGGGATTTGCCATTGCCCCACAATATAATCAAGTCTCTCGCACAGTGATGAGGATATAAAGGTTAAGTAGGCTCCTGGGTCCGAGCTGTGTGCATCCCTCTGGGACACATCACGTGCTCACCGCAGCGATGTCGGAGACATCGGGGGTCATACACGTGGTTTGGCAAGATGATATGTTATGATTTCGTGATAATGACCTTAAATGTCCTGCTTGAGTAATACGCAATTTATAGTACCGAACATTATCATAGTAGTTGTTAAATCCCAATGCCACTCATGCCGTTTAATATATTCATATTTAGGCACATGCACGTAATAAAATGGTCATGTTCAAAAGTCATCGCCTCACGCTCGACTTGTGATACGATCAAAGCACAGGGAAACCTGAGTCGTCGGTGAGGTTGGCAGAGAGGTGGGCAGCGGATATGAACAGGAGGGAGGCTCAACGTCAGAAAGAGTGAGGCCATTCACTGTGTGAGTGAGGCGATTCATATAATGGGTGTGGTTAAGTAAATGTGTTCAGTTCTGATCGAGAGACGATGCCAACTCGCAAATGTGTCCTAGTTAACCCTCCCAGATATTTTGTAGCTTTGGGAGATGAGCTCTCAACTGATATGCATGCGTGCATACCATTCTCAAACACAGCTCCACGTTTAAGTGTGATTATTATGTGTTGCCAATTGTTTCTGATGTTAATTTAGATTAGAATCATGATGTTGATTGAGTTATGTGTGCATGCTGTGCATGGGAAGTATGCCTCTACGCAGTGCATTTATGCATATAGTATTAATTTGAAAGTGGTAGATACTGTAGATAGCACTGCTTTTTATGACGTACATGATGAAATTCAGAATACATGATGGATACTAATAAAGGTATGTAACTATATTACTCAACAGTTAATACAATATAATCCTTTATCTGCTGCAATATATCTTAATATCTATGTGCTGTACTCTATAGATTTTTTTCAGGTCACTAATTAGCATGGTTTCTGCTGTGGTGTGATGGTTAACACACTGGACTTGCAATACAGAGGTTTATTATTCAATATCCTGGCACGGTATTTGAAACAATTAGCAAGGTACTTAATTCCTCCTGTCTCTGTCCATCCCCAAGTATATTGGTAGGTAACGAGTGGTGGGGTAGTGTGTGAGTACTCCCACCTAGTCTAAAGATACCTGACCAGTGTTTCAAATACCAGATAGTAGAGGCCGTTTAGCCAGCAGTTGTGCGAATAAGGAATTGCAGGGCTGCATTTTACCGTTTGTGTGTTTTATTACATACACCTAAGTTGAATATTCATTTATATATTTTTTTCTTTTCCATTTATCTAACTTTACTATATTTGTATACGATTAATTGGGACTACCGTACATGCCATTTAATTACCCCTGATTACTATTTAGAGCGTTTTTTTGACCTTTGTTTGCCATGCAATTTAAGCAGCTGCAGCTTCTTAGTTTAGAACAGCAAAAAAAGTGTCCATGCAGATGTGAAAAAACTTGTGTAATGGAAGCACCAAACATGGAGGTGATTTTCTTTTTTTAGAATGGACCATAGCGCCTCTGCAAGGACAAGCTACGCCTGCAACTGTGTGATGAGCAGTGGCGTGCCTTTTGGTCTAACACCGTTTTGAGACTAGGCTTAAAAGAAAGCTGTCTCTGGTGTGGACCAATCAGTTTCAAAGACAATGCACATATTATCAGGGCACTTTTTTGTTTGCATTCTGACCACAACTATTGTGGTTAATGCATACATGATACCTTGTAAAAGGTTTCAGTTTGGTGTTTTAATATCTTAACACCTGTTTTGTACTCTTTGGTTCTTTCGGTAAAGTCACGTAGTTAGAAATAAAATAAAATAAAACAAATCACGACGTTATGATCGCAACACAAGCGGCCGTCATCAGGTAAAGGAGTCAGCCTCTAAAGGCAAACTATTTCTAAAGCAGAAGCACGGGCGGTCCATGATTGCCAATGCAGGAACAATGCCAATGCAGCAACAATGCCAATGCAGAAGCAATGCCAAACGATGGGGATGCGGGGGGGGGGGGTTAACTCGGAAATACAGACTAGTACCTGGCAGATATGATAGAACAACCATAAACAGTTTAGGTTTTACCTGGTTAATAACACCCTTCCAATGATTGCTCAATTTGTATCTATCTTCTCGGTTGAAGTTATGTCTATGTTTATATATCTGGATGGCTTCATGAACAAACCTTTGATAGTAGCCCGAAAGGTTTGCAGAGTACCTTGGTCTCGGAAAAAACAATATCATGCGAGCCCACAGCGTTATAAGAATGGTCAGCCACAGCAGAGGTATTGGTTCTGCCATGTTTCAGATCTGCCTTGTATTTGCGAACATGGTCCAAGACATGTCGTTTCGTTTCTCCAATGTAACTGCCACTGCATGTACAACTTAGTTTGTAGACTCCAGGATATTGCATGTTAGGAATGACATCCTTCACAGATGGGATAAGATCACGGATTTTGTGTACTGTATTTAATCGGACCTGGATCTTGTGTTTGTTTAATATTTTGGAAATCTTTTTGGTAACACCTGCTATGTATGGTAATGTGATGGTTTTGATCCGCTTCTCAGGAGGATGTTTCTCCATGGTTGGAGAAAAGCTTTGCGAATAATGCGGTCCGAGTACCCATTCATCTTGCGGGCCTGGTGTACGTGTTCCAGTTCACTGCCTAGGTGGTGTTGGTCGGAAATGCAGTGGGCCCTATGGTGTAGTGTTTTGATGAGGGAATTCTTCTGTGCCAGATGGTGGTGGGAATCAGGTTTCAGATAGGAATCTGTGTGGGTGACTTTACTATAGACAGAGTGTCCCAACGAGCCGTCAGGTCTCTTCTCAAACAAACATCTAGGAATGGTAGCTTACCATCCTTCTCCACTTCCATGGTGAATTTGATGGATGGGTGTATGGAATTGATGTGGTTGAGAAATTGGTTCAATGCTGGCAGGCCATGTGGCCAAATGACGAAAGTGTCATCTACATATATTTTCTACAAGGAAGGACGTAGGGTGGATGTCTGGATGGCATCTGTTTCAAATTTATTCATGAAAACATTCGCTATCACTGGTGATAAGGGGGAACCCATGGGGATACCTTTATTTTGTTTGTAGAAAGTACCATTCCAGGTGAAGTAAGTTTTGGTAAGGCAGTGCCTAACCAGAGTAGGTACACTAGGATTCAGTCCATGTTGGACTAAATATTCAATTATTGCTAAGGTGTCAGGTACAGGAACCTTGGTGAACAGAGAAACTACATCAAAGCTGACGAGCAAATAATCTGGGGACAGAGAATTGCCCTTGATTAGAGAGACCAAGTGAGCTGAGTTACGTACTGCTGAGGTAGTCTTGCCCGTGAATGGAAGCAAGATATCAGAGAGAAAACGGGCCAGTTTGTAGGTAGGTGAGTTGATAGTGTAAACGATGGGCCGAAGTGTAGTGCCTTCTTTATGGATTTTTGGAAGACCATAGAATCTGGGTGGTCTAGTAGCAGAATATTTTAGGGAGAGCCGTTTGCTTGGCTCGATTAGAGACGTCGAACTGGTAATGATATTGTTGTTTTTTGTAGCCAGGCGGTTGGTAGGATCTTTGTTGATTTTGGTGTAACTGCCATCATTAAGCAGTTCCTGGATTTTGTTGTTGTATGTGGTTTTATCCATGATGACAGTATCATTGCCCTTGTCGGCTGAGAGGATGACGATGTCATCTCTCGTTTTCAATTTGGCAAGTTCAGAGCGCTCGTCTCTGCTGATGTTACTAATGGGGTTCTTAGCATTTTTAAGGATGGTGGCAATTTCAGATCTTGCCACGTTGTTTTGTTGCCGGAAAAAAGGGGAAAAGATATTCTCATACTCCGTAGGGACAGGATGTTCCGGGGAAAAAGGAAGCGATCATAATGAACTCTAGCTGAACAAACAATAATTCAGCGTGACCATGGTTATTGTTGCAGATCATTGATATGTTTGTGCAATATTTTCGATTTCTCATATTACACTGTTGTTTCTGCATTGATTTATCTTTGCTTCATCGCTTTATTGCATTGTTTTTGTCATGGTGGTGACTCAAGTCACTCTTGAAAATGAATCTCATCCTGGTCTCTTGAGTTCTCACCTGCTTAAACAAATAACTTTAACGTGAGGCCCTCCATCAGCTAGAGGTCTTGAATATGGGCCATGTGCACTGGAGCCCTCAGAAAGTTTATATTTGTATCATATGTATTAATTGACATTGTTAAGAAAAGCGGGAAGTTTTAAATGGTCAAAACAATTAGTATTATTATTTCATAAACTCTCCATTGCTTTACTCTGTGAATTTTAATAAATGCATAAAAACAATATCTAAAGAAAAACGCATTTTAAACTCAGTTTTCGGCACTATTTGGATTTTCAAAAATAATTTAACACAGTGACTTCAGGTTTTTCTGCTTGACCTGAATAATTCTAAACGTATGCAAGACTGCGTGAGGATTGTGGTGGGAATTAGTTTTTTTATATTTGTACAAAATCGAGCTCAAAAGCATCAAATATTTTTTAGTGTTCGAGGTTATGTAGAAAATGCACTCTGCTTGGATGATTGTTGTTTCTGAAATAACAATAAAGTATTTATTTGTAGGTGAGGAAGCAGGCAATATTTACAATAGCACATAGCCTCGAATAAAGCTAATGAAGAAATTAACTTATAGAATTAGCTGAACATTGTGGGGAATTATGGATTTACGAATATCCTCCTTTGAGTGGTCTTTACAATTATATATTGTTACGAAATTATGTATTTATTCTTTTGTATTCACTGCAAGGTAAAACTGCTTGTTGCAGATGCTTACCCACGAAGGCACAGCTGCAACTATCATATTTGCTCATGATTAATGCAGAGAAAATCGGTATGCTATAACCATGCCACGATTATATAATACAGTATGTGTGGAATATTTGCTGGTTTACTCCAGGATGTTTCTGTTACGCGTTGCTGCTTTAAGATGTGTTCAAATTTTGTTTGTTGCGGTTGCACCCGACTTGAGAGCCGCATGGCTCACAGGGCTATACCTAATAAATGAAACTTGAAACTGTATGTGCAGTTTTATACATTTATAACCATTATTTAATTGAATTAGCATGCAGTGAAAAGAGGGGATGACACTGCAGCAGTTTTAGGAATAAAGAAATGCTATTGATGGATGTTATTAGGTGAGCTTGATACTAAACATTGACATTTTGAGTGTATTTTTGTGGGTTATTTCAACTACTGTATACGAGATTTTCATAAAATAAATCATATTTCACATTTACACCACATTGATGTCCATTTTAATATTCTGAACTGCATTGTTTTGAGTTTCAACAGCCGTTGATTGTTCCAGGAATAGCAAATATTAACTTCGCATTAGTAGTGACAAGTTCTCAAGCAAATTCATTTTTAATTGCATCAAACATTCAGGCTCAGCTGCAGATGTATTAGTAAAGATAAACAGCAAGATGACAAAATCAATCTCTGACAGAATAATGCTCATAATTAATCACACTTGATTTGCTATGTACTTTCATAAAATACAGTATTTTGCTGAGTCTTTGGTTATTATATTAATTCAGAGCCAGGAGGCTTAATTACCTTCCAAAAACATAAACAAAAATGTTCTCTGTCTTCAGTTACTGTTTAACCAGATGTGAATGCAATTGCATGGGAGACAATCCCTACAAACAACAATATAGTCATATAGCTCTGTAAAATGTGCATCCCACGGCAGTTTTTTAAAAAATACAAAGTATTTTATAGTTATCTTTTATGGTAATTTTGCATAGTGTCCTCGGTCCTATTTCATGTTCTTTGCTAACATAATCCCTTTAAACCAAACCTCCATTGATTTTGTTCAATGATGTGATCTAGAACCCTCTTAGAGGGTTTAACACTTCAAACCACAAACTGAGCCTTTCCGTATTCTTCCATGACTGCATAAGTCACATTCTACCAATTGTCTCTGTACAATTGAATAATTAATGGTTTCTTTCCAAATTACATTCAATCTATTCCTGACAGCTGATGTGGGACATCTACATATGACAGAGCTGAAACATCTGACTAATTGGGGTGGGGCTGAAAAGGGTTCAGAGTCATTATTGATCTACAGGGACATATGTCCTTAGTGAGCACTATAATAATGCCCCAGCACACAAGTGCTTAGAAGTCTAGTGCTGTGCGGCACTACTCTAATGCCTATAATCACAGTGAAGAGTGCTCATTTCAGGCCGAGTCGAAACATAACTTCATCAACAAACGTGTTTTATCCACTGCTGGTTGTCGCTCTCCATCATCATCCTGCTATGCCACCAATCCATGCCACTGCTTTGCAAGAGCTGGTCTCATTACTCCATCTCTGCAGCGGTCGTCCTCTCGGTTGTGTTGCTTCCTTTGGTTGCCATTCTATCACCGGTCTTATCAATCATGTTGTCTTGTGATGTGTTCTGCCCAAACCAACTTACTTTTGTGAGGTGCCTACAACATCGCTCATTCGCATGGGTTCTCCGGTGCATGTGTTCCTCTTCCTGTTCCCAGCATGCTTACTGCACACGTTTAATCATTTGTTACGTTTTTTTGTTCATGTTGGAATAGACACGTGAGTCAATGACCTTGTTCTATGTGTAGTGTGTTGTACAGAGGCACACACTGGAGTTGGAGGCAACACGTTGATTCCAACACCCCAACAGGGCTAACTACATACACGTACATTGGTTCAACGTCTAAGTGATAACTATACGGTTAACTATGTGAGTAGCGGATTAACTACACGAACGGGTCAGTCAGCGTACATGCTGCCTGACCCACGATGCCAAGCGAAGACCGAAGACCCGGAGACGACGACGAGACACGGGACCCCAGGATGATTCCACAGACGAGCCACGAACGCCCTCCGAACTGCCCCTTTATGCTCCTGTGCGTGGCCTCACTACGCCTTTATCCACGCCCGCTTCAAGACCTTTCTCCAAGGATCTCGACGGAGCGTCACATGTCCCTCAAGCCCCCTTCGGGCACCCCTCACTACCCTGTCCCCGTCACGTGCCCTCTCGGGTTCACCCATACTACCATGTTCTGATTTGCCCTCTCTCAGGCCGCCACCAGGAATATGCCTCCTAGGGCCCGTTTGTATATAGTACTCACTCTGGCCCCAGAGAGAGGTTCCAGACGCACAGTAGCACTCTTATGACAGTGTCTGGCGCTACTACCATGGTGACACCCTTAACATCACTACACATGTATATATAGCAATGCAAATCAATTTATAAAATTTTGACATGCTTTTTCTGGATTTTTTTGTTATTCTGTCTCTCACTGTTCAAATAAACGTACCATTAAAATTTTAGACTGATCATTTCTTTGTCAGTGGGCAAACGTAAAAAATCAGCAGGGGATCAAATACTCTTTTTCCCTCACTGTAATTATATGCAACTATTGAAAACTTTCGTCTTTAGGCGCATTACTCCACACACAAATTGAAGCACAACGTAAATAGGGAAAACAAATATGTCACGTACAACATGTTCACTGAACAAAAGGAAATAATTTGTGGTGGGACAAAACTGGAAAATACAGAGTATGGAATGTACAGTACATGACATACAGTACCTTTATTCAATTGTCTACTCTATTTAAATATGTACGCTTGGCCCAACAAAATATGCACAAATAACCGTGGTGGTTTTCTAGTGTGATGCGGTGCGTTTCTTCTCTTCAAACAATGTTGAGCAGCATAACGATAAGCAAAACGTATTCACAAACAGCGAGGGAAAAAAGTATTTGATCCCCTGCTGATTTTGTACGTTTGCCCACTGACAAATAAATTATCAGTCTATAATTTTAATAGTAGGTTTATTTGAACAGTGAGAGACAGAATAACAACAACAAAATCCAGAAAACGCATGTAAAAAATGTTATAAATAGATTTGCATTTTAATGAGGGAAATAAGTATTTTACCCCTCTGCAAGACATGACTTAGGACTTGGTGGCAAAACCCTTGTTGGCAATCACAGAGGTCAGACGTTTCTTGTAGTTGGCCACCAGGTTTGCACACATCTCAGGAGGGCCACTCCAGGACCTTAATGTGCTTCTTCTTGAGCCACTCCTTTGTTGCCTTGGCCGTGTGTTTTGGGTCATTGGCATGCTGGAATACCCATTTACGACCCATTTTCAATGCCCTGGCTGAGGGAAGGAGGTTCTCACCCAAGATTTGACGGTACATGGCCCCGTCCATCGTCCCTTTGATGCGGTGAAGTTGTCCTGTCCCCTTAGCAGAAAAATACCCCCAAAGCATAATGTTTCCACCTCCATGTTTGACGGTGGGGATGGTGTTCTTGGGGTCATAGGCAGCATTCCGCCTCCTCCAAACACGGCGAGGTGAGTTGATGCCAAAGAGCTCTATTTTGGTCTCATCTGACCACAACACTTTCACCCAGTTGTCCTCTGAATCATTCAGATGTCCATTGGCAAACTTCAGACGGGCATGTATATGTGCTTTCTTGAGCAGGGGAACCGTGCAAGCGCTGCGGGATTTCAGTCCGTCACGGCGTAGTGTGTTACCAATTGTTTTCTTGGTGACTATGGTTCCAGCTGCCTTGAGATCATTGACAAGATCCTCCCGTGTAGTTATGGGCACATTCCTCACCGTTCTCATGATCATTGCAACTCCACGAGGTGAGATCGTGCATGGAGCCCCAGGCCGAGGGAGATTGACAGTTATTTTGTGTTTCTTCCATTTGCGAATAATCACACCAACTGTTGTCACCTTCTCACCAAGCTGCTTGGCAATGGTCTTGTAGCCAATTCCAGCCTTGTGTAGGTCTACAATCTTGTCCCTGACATCCTTGGAGAGCTCTTTCGTCTTGGCCATGGTGGAGAGTTTGGAATCTGATTGATTGCTTCTGTGGACAGGTGTCTTTTATACAGGTAACAAGCTGAGATTAGGAGCACTCCCTAAAGAGTGTGCTCCTAATCTCAGCTCGGTACCTGTATAAAAGACACCTGGGAGACAGAAATCTTTCTGATTGAGAGTTGGGGTCAAATACTTATTTTCCTCATTAAAATGCAAATCAATTTATAACATTTTTGACATGCGTTTTTCTATATTTTCTTGTTGTTATTCTGTCTCTCACTGTTCAAATAAACCTACCATTAAACTGATAGACTGATCATTTATTTGTCAGTGGGCAAACGCACAAAATCAGCAGGGGAGCAAATACTTTTTTCCCTCACTGTACATGATATACAGTACCTTAATTCAATTGTCTACTCTATTTAAATATGTACGCTTGGCCCAACAAAATATGCACAAATAACCGTGGTCGTTTTCTAGTGTGATGCGGTGCTTTCTTCTCTTCAAACAATGTTGAGCAGCATAACGATAAGCAAAACATTTTGACCGTTAAGAAGCTTGCATTTTTTGTCACCTCACCTCTTCCATGAGTAACAAAACGTCATTTTCAGCAACTATCAAAGTCAAACAACTTAATGACAGGCCCTGTTGAGACCGCTTTATAAAGCGTGTGGAATTGAACTGTACGGGAATACAAAACCTCAGGCAGTCGCACATTCTTTCTGTGCAGTCAAAATACTATCCCACATTTGACATAAGCCTTGCACATGCTGTTGTGTTGTCACAGCAGCGAAGGCACTCCGTCGGAGCCGTACCTGCAACGCCACCACGCGAAAACGTCCGGGCCAACGCTGCTTCTCCCTCACCACCCCCCAAATGAGCATACACAACACACACGCACCCCCGTAGGACCTCGTGGGGAAGTCACCTGGCCTTCAGGTTTTCACCCAGGGGCCCTCCTCATAGGGACATCCCCCACAGTTTCCTGGGGCCAGGGAATTGGCCGACTTCCCCCATTTTGAATTACACTGCGGAGTCGTGAATTGACGTGCAATTGCATGGTCACGACGAGGCTACTCAGTCACCGCAGTTAGGACACACACAGCACGGCAGGTAGAAGGGGGACGGGGCCACGAACGATGGGCTAAGAGCACACAGGAGACAGGATCAGCCAGTAAGGCGCCGGATTGGCTGGCAGGTTAGGGTCCTGAAGGTCCACACGAGCCGCAGGGGAAGCTTCCGATTGGGCAGAAAAGTATGCTTGCACACCATGGCCAATGGCAACGGCCCAGCGGCGGCCCCTGTTGATGGGTAGAGAGGGAAGCAGACGTCGGTGAAGGCACCGATGTGGGTGCACCAATGGCGGTGAGGAATCGCGGGTTGGCCAGGCAGTTCTTTGATGTAGAGAAGGATAAAATGGGAGAGGAGAGCGACGATAGGCAGTTCGCGTTCTCAAGTCAGCCATCGGAGCAGTCAGCTTGCCGGCCACTGGGTCGTCCATGTGACGAGTCTCAGCGAAGCCAGGCCCCGCTCCCAGCAAGAACTTCGGGCAGCCCCATCTCTCCTTGACCGCCCGCGCATCCTAGCCGAACCGTGAGTACGAAAGAGAGAGTTGGGATTTAAGCGTAAAAGCCTAAGGAGGTTATTTCGAAATAGTCGAGACAGAATGGGTCTTAGACCATCGGGAACAGGTTATTCTACTCATATTGACTCCGGGCTACGTAATATTTAGCCTCGGACTCGCCAAGAATAAACTGTTAGTGATCGATAACCTTGTCGTGTGGTTTCTGCGAGTGTGGGAAGAGCGCATGGTGGTGTGAGTCTGCTCGTCGTAACGATGGAGATTTGAGCGCGAATAACTATTGAGGCGGCCAGTGTGTGCGCACCCGACCAAAGTTCGGGCGTCATTGTGCCCTGTGTTTGCGCGCGAGTGCGTATTTACCCACGTGTTTGCGCTCGCTCATGCTTGTAGCTCGTGGTTAGCGTGTGCGTGTGGTGAGCGGCGGCAGACTCGCGCAGAGGCACGTGAGATTATTCACACGGCCTTTGTTTGGCGTGTACGTGTGTACCGCAATACTCGTTCTAAAACCTATCCCGAATACCCGCCCTGCCGTCCATTAAATCGTCTCCATTACACACTTGAGGCGGCAACGCGTGTGTGATTGACGTCACTGCCCTTTGACCCCCCCCCCCATCCCGCGCGTGTGATTGGTGCACGGCGCTGTGAGAGCAGCGGTGCGGGATTTTGGTGGCTGCGTGTACGTGAGTGTGCGCGACTGCATGCGGGGAGCCTCCTACTTAATGTTTGTTAGGAGTGAACGCGGGGAGACGAGGAGATTAATCCTAGGTGGCCGAGCGCCAGTGCCGAGCTATGCCTCACAGGGACGACACTGAGGGGGTGGGGTCGCGGACTCGAGGAGCCACGGCACGAGAGGGGGAGTCGGGGAGTAGTAGCCCTGACCCGAGCCAGGAGATGGGGAGCAGCGAATCTCAAGGGAAGGAGGGGTCAGGAGGCAGCAGCTCCCCCGGAATCAACCCTCTACCGAGGGAGGAGCCCGAGGCCAGCAGCCTCTACACTGTGCCCCAATATTCCATTCATTATCCAAACCATGCCAACACCTTTTTGTTCATATCTTCAACATTTTCACCAAAAGACTTCACAAAATTGGTGGGTCATGCATCAAGGGAAGAGCAATAAACCATCCGTGAGTGTCTAGTCTTTATTTTTTCCACAAGATTGCATTCAAAATTCGATATACACATATACATTGATTTTATCAACCTAATTAGACACTTTCATTCAATTACTATCTCATTCTCCAATGTCACAACATGTGCAATATTTCTCGTTGATACTTTGCCTTTATCAAAAGCTATATAGATTAATTTATATAAATGTATGGCTACTTGATATAGAGTATTATTCGGTCGATAATATCAACGTACATGAATATGCATGTTTCTTTACTGCACCTTTGATTAGCATGGTTGGTTACGTACTGTGCAAAAAAAGTTCGACATACATACAAAAATATGACAATTAAATCTAATACTTGTATTGCAAAAAATAGAACTATTGTATTGTGAGCACAGGACTTGAGTTTTTAAGCGAATGTATTTATTTTGCTTTGTTTTAACATGAGTGCACACAAATAAAATGAGATGCACATTGTTACAAACATGGCAAGGGTTATGGAGTTATATAATAGCAGGCGATTTATTGAGAGACAAAATATCTTAAAACTACTCTGCACGTAATTTTACACACCTCATGAGATGCAGCAGAAGGTTTATTATGACAAGTCTGATTTAATTTCCATAAGCGTGCAGGGAAGCGTGAAATACATCTTGGTTTTCTATAACACTTATATGTTGGTGTTAACTTGCTCTAAAGTCTCACGTGTGCGGAAGAGTCACGTGGACACTGCAAGCAATCACAATACCTTGCTGTTGATCTCGTCAAGGAGCATAAACCATCACGCAAACTCCGGTCATCCTCACAGCAGGGTTTCGCTAACTATCGAACAATGACAGCCACTGCATTGCGTGCTTTCAGATGTGCTTCTGCCGGCCGTCTGGAACGCTCTTCCTTCGGATATTAGGAAGCCACTTTTAAATCTAGATTGAAAAACTCATGTCTTTTGAACTGCTCTTTGTGTTTAGTTTCTCCTTCACCCGCACCTCCGCTTCGAATCGGTGGCTACGTATGGTGCGAAATAAGTTCAACATACATACAATCAGAGTCAAACAGTGAGGCGAGTGCTCATGCACTTATTTGTTTTATGCCCAGTTAGTTTTTTGTTACATATGAATACTAAATTCAAACTAATATTTTTGTACTAAATGTACAAATATAAAGATTGACATATCCATATAACTGACCCTGATTGCCTATATGGATGGGACAATCTATTGTCAATATCAACGGTTTCAACAATAATTCGTGAAATTCTGTGATTCTGACTCTGCATGGCTAACATCGGGTAGTTTATTCATGGTTAAGCAGTTACAATTATTATATAAATCTATATTGAAAATGTATTTCTTTAAAACTGCATTTTTGTGTTTAGTTTGTTGTCCTTCCCACACACCTCCGATTAACATCGTTGGCTACGTACGGTGCGAAAAAGAGTCCAACATCGTTAATTTCTGATGATGCGCAGAGAAAGCCAGTTATACAAAGAAGTTGTCAAGGTCATACACAGTGTTGTAGTTAGAATTTGTTCTTCTAAGAGCTGTATAGTTACGAGTAACATTTGGGGAAAGAATGAATACAGTAATGAGTTTGGTCGCCTCATCATCATCTTTGATGGACTACATATGGTGAAGATACCAGTGACATGACAACCATAATATTTTTTAGCTGAGGTCTTGAACTTTTTAACGTTGAATATAAAGTGCTGTAAGCGTAGCAAGAAATGGCAGAGGTTATGTTTTATCTTTATTTAATGTGGTGTCTTCATGGGAAAACTGTCTGGAAGCTAATATCAATCCAATGCCTGACATATCATTTGTCTTTTCAAACATGACGTGTCAATTGAATTAATTTTTTCTAAGAACGCTACCTTAAATGTGCATTTATATTATTTTTATAGTTTAACTTTTACACAGCTATATACTAGCATACAGCAACTTATGAAATCGCGTGTTTTTGCTGGTTAGGAAAAATATAACATCTCTGGCAATATGTTTCAAAGGGTATTTTCAAATTCTACCTGTAGGTCATTTCACATTGATAACGTTGCCGCTTTTGTGAACTTGCACATAAAATGAGAGGTTCATTAAAATATTAACATGTTTCTTTTATTTTGCTGCAACTGACAGAAATGGAACATTTTGAAGTTTGACAAGTCGTGGTTTTCATCCCTTCAAGTGATTGTTGGAGATGGTGGCAATCTGGCAAAGATGGTCACGCATTGCGCACTTTCAGATGCGCTTCTGCGTCCGTCTGGAACGCTTTTTCTTCCAATATTCGGAAGCCATGAGAGCTATGCACTTTTAAATCTAGATTGAAAACTATTTTCTTTAGAACTGATTTTTGTGATTAGTTTGTTGTCTCCTTCCCCCGCACCTCCGATGAGCACGGCTGGCTACCGTAGTTCAATCACATCCAGTCAATCAGTCCTGTTCTGATTCGATCTGATTGTTCAGTAGCATATTTTGATCTGGGTCGGATGACCAGTAATAAACTTTGAACATTGCTCAATGTGATATGACACGATACTCTATTACTTACGTTTTATGATCAGCAGCTATGATCACTCCACTTCTCTATGAAAGCCTCTCCAAGACATTTCCATCTGTCATGACCCTAACATGTGTAAAGGAGTTCTAGCGGGGTGAGTATTGAACTTTGTATTCAGACGGGCATGTATATGTGCTTTCTTGAGCAGGGGGACCTTGCGGGCGCTGCAGGATTTCAGTCCTTCACGGCGTAGTGTGTTACCAATTGTTTTTTGGTGACTATGGTCCCAGCTGCCTTGAGATCATTGACAAGATCCTCCCGTGTAGTTCTGGGCTGATTCCTCACCGTTCTCATGATCATTGCAACTCCACGAGGTGAGATCTTGCATGGAGCCCCAGGCCAAGGGAGATTGACAGTTCTTTTGTGTTTCTTCTATTTGCAAATAATCGCACCAACTATTGTCACCTTCTCACCAAGCTGCTTGGCAATGGTCTTGTAGCCCATTCCAGCCTTATGTAGGTCTATAATCTTGTCCCTGACATCCTTGGAGTGCTCTTTGGTCTTGGCCATGGTGGAGAGTTTGGAATCTGATTGATTGATTGCTTCTGTGGACAGGTTTCTTTTATACAGGTAACAAGCTGAGATTAGGAGCACTCCCTTTAACAGTGTACTCCTAATCTCAGCTCGTTACCTGTATAAAAGACACCTGGGAGCCAGAAATCTTTCTGATTGAGAGGGGGTCAAATACTTATTGCCCTCATTAAAATGCAAATCAATTTATAACATTTTTGACATGCGTTTTTTCTGGATTATGTTGTTGTTATCCTGTCTCTCACTGTTCATATAAACCTACCATTAAAATTATAGACTGATCATTTCTTTGTCAGTGGGCAAACGAACAAAATCAGCAGGGGATCAAATACTTTTTTCCCTCACTGTATGGCCTGAATAATCTACACGTGAACACCACTGAATATAATTCCTGTCGGGTCATGCAGTAATTCAGCTCCGTCCCTCTCAGGGTGTGGCTGGCATAAGCAATGACCTGTTCTTGCCCGTCATGTATTTGGTGTAAGGCTGCGCCCAGTCCAGTACCACTCACGTCAGTGTCTAAGATGAAAGGACGGGTAAAGTCGGGGTATGCTATTATGGGGGTATGGGTGAGGTGGTGTTTGAGTTGGTCAAAGGCCTCCTGATAGGCCATTGTCCAGATGAAGGGAACCTTGGGGGAGGTGAGTTGAGTGAGGGGGTGGGCAATGGAACTAAATCCTGACATAAATATGCGGTAATACGAAGCGAGTCCCATGAAGGCCCTAACATCTGCAACATTCCTTGGTGCTCACCAGTCCGAGATGGCCTGAGCCTTGACCGGATCAGTGTGCACCTCCTGGGTGCTGATCTGGTGTCCGAGGTAGGCCACCTCCTCCTGTGCCAAGTAGCACTTCTGTGGCTTAAGCTTGAGGTTGGACTCTGAAACACAGAGCGCAACCTCTCCACGTACTACATCATTGTCCTGCTGAACACGATCACATTGTCCAGGTAGATCAGACACTGCTCCCACTGGAGGCCCCTCAGAACCTGCTCCATGAGTCGCTGGAACGTGCAGGGGCGGTCATTAACATAAAGGGCATGACTCGGAACTCAGACAGTCCCCTGCGTGTCATGAACGTGGTCTTATGCCTGTTTGCCTCAGACATTCCCACCTGCCAGTAACCCGAGGCTACATCTACGGTAGAGAAATACCGAGCCCCACCAGGCTATCAAATGTCTCGTCAATACAGGGGATCAGAAATGCATCCCCCAGCATTACTGAATTCAGCTTCCGGTAGTCCACGCAAAAGCGGGTGGACCCGTCCTTTTTAGTGATGAGTACCACAGCTGTGGACCACAGGCTTGAAGAGGGTTGAATCACCCCTTGCTGCAGCATCTCCCCTACAACCTCATTTACGCGGTTATGCTCAGAGGCCCCCACTCGATACCCATAGATTTTAATGGGGCGTGCGTTACCTGTGTCAGTGTCATGGGTGATGAAGCGTGTTCAACCTACATCATGATCGTGACGGCTGAACATGTTGGAGTAGCTGTCAAGCAGCTGTCATAGCGCCACCTCCCTTGGCTCTAACCCATCCCATGCCACCTGGACGGCCTCAAACAGGGGTACCTCCTCTTCTGGTGCAGGGAGGTCCACCCTCCATTCTTGGTCCTCTCCACTTCGGGCCCCGGGGAGTTCTTGTCCCATAGGGTGAAGACCGAAGCCACATCATGGCCCCGGGAGCGGTTATTGATCTTTGGCACGCGGCTACCTGTGCATAACTGAACTGCACTCACATCGGGGTTACAGACACGCATGAACAGATGGCCCTGGTCCGTGTCAACCAAGGTGGTGGAACTGACAAGTTGGTGGTCCTTTGCGAGCCTTGGACCGAGAGTGACCACCGCCTCGCCGCGTGGCCTTCCGCTCCCCTTCTACCCTCAGGGGCAGTAGAACCTCACTTTCCAGTGGGATAGTGATGGTATGGTGGACCTGTCAAACCGCGCCCATCATCTGGCGCCGTAGATCTTTCAGAACATATGGCAGTTGGAGGCCTGATAGTCTCTGAATGGCGTGACACTGCTCCAAGTCCAGAAGAAGCTTTAGGTACGGAAGGAGATCTGTACCAGCAATACACTCGTAGCACAGCTGGTCAGCCACTTGAAACTTATGCCACACCTCGTGTTCACCTACTCGCACCCGGAGGGTAACCCATCCCAGGAGCTTAACCCCTGTGCCACTGGCTGTGTGCAGGGAGACATCTGCTGGTTGCAGTTCAGTGGCTGGGACCCCTATTCGGCGGAGATGCCCACCACCCAGCAGGGAAGCCTCGGCCCCCTAATCGAGAAGGAACTGTCTCGCACCCTGCCAGCTCCCCCTGCACTACTGACACAGCCCCAAGAGCACCTATGTCTGTGCCTGGTGTGCCACCTCCTGGGCCGCTCTTGTCACTATGCGGCCACATCCCATTAGTTCCCTCACCGCTTGTACTGGTTCCGCCCCCGCCTACTCATCTATGTCCAGACCATACGCTGCTCGCCCCCAGTTGGTCAACTCACTGGGGGTAGCGGGAGTTTAACGCCGCCGGCCTAGCGACACCCCCGTTCAGGCATTCCCTCTTGAAATAGCCCAGCTGGTTGCATCCCATCCAAGGGACCCTAAATCCCGTCCAGGGGCCCCTACATCCTGGTGTAGTTTCCTTCCCTTGCTTGATGTTAGTCACCTCCTCCTGAATACCGCATGCCCAGGCAGGTGCGGCCTCAGTGGTGGCCGCCACCCAAGCCGAGGTCCGCCGAACCGAGGCCATATCCTCCTTTGAGTCATCCTCTACCTGATGGGTCACAACAGCCCGCCCCCGGCTGCTGCACTGTGCCTGCACACAGCCTAGCAAGATATTGTCATACTCGCACACTTGATCAATCAGTGCGGTCATGCCAAGTGTACGGACACTCCCCACCTTGTCCTGCCACCACTCAGTGGCCCGGATGTAGCACAGAAACCGAGCCCGCACAATGTCCCGTACTGACCTCACATCATATTCGGGGTGCGCCAGCTTCACCAAGTCCAGGAGGTCCTCTGCAAAAGTGTGGATGTCCTCGCCAGGGTTGCGGATCTGGGTCTCCAGGCAGGTCTCAGCAACATAGGGCTCCACCAGACCAAACCGCTGTTAGAGGGCTTCCCACAACTGGCTGAAATTGCTACTTACCCCGTGTGGAAGGCCCTGGACAAATTTTGCAGCTCGGCCTGTCAGCTAGGCCATCAGCTGGTCCCGTGCCATCTTGTCTGCCCATAAGTTGGCTCTCTGCACACTCTCCAGGAACCAGTAAAACTCCTCCAAGGTCTGGCTCCCGTCCCAGGAAAACTCCTTGCGGAACTTAACCTGCGGTGGGGCTCGACAAGAGGGGCGCTTCGCAACACTCAGGGCACGTGGGTTATTAGCCCCCCGACTCCTTACTGGTGCTGCGTGCACTGGCTTAACGCGGCTCCCACTGCGGGCGGTCACCGATTCACGATCTTCGCGGGTCTCACTGTCCGACTCATCACCCTGCCTCACTCACCCCCTAGCGGGGTTGCAGGCCTGATGGGACTGCCCCCGGCCAGCCTCGCGCTTACACCGCTGTAACCACAGTAACTCCGCACTCCCCCTCCCTTCTGCCGCACCCACCCATATACCTCTCGCACTCACCCACGTGTCTCTGTCCCACCACTGTCTGTCTCTCTGTCTCCGAGCATCTATCTACGCCCATCTCTGCCCTTCTCCCACCTCTGCTGTCTCGCTCCTACACGGGATCCCGTATGGCTACTTCACAAGGGCCACCGAACGTACGCCTCACTCGCACCCCACTTGGCGCGAGCTCGCCACCGCCAAACCCGGAAACACCACATAATACCCCTACACCGCGCGGCCCACCACGCGATCGCCACGATATACAGCCGAGATGCCGAGAACGGTATGACGTTTTTTTTATTACATACATGGCATGACAAATGGAGATCGTGGGACCGAGTTCCAATGGAACCACGTCCACCTGCTCTCTTCCCAGCCTTCCCCGAGCCCCACCTCTACCAGAGTCCCGTTCCCCCTCCTCTTCTTGGTTCCCACCCCTGTGGGCCGTAGTTTCCTGATTAGCTGGCAGGGATAGAGGTTCATCTTCTTTGGTTCTTTCGGTAAAGTCACGTAGAATGAGAATAAAATAATAAATTGATAAAATAAAATAACACAATAATATTCTCACGACGTTTCGGCCACAACACAAGCGGCCTTCATCAGGTGAAGGGAGCGAGACTGTCTGGTAGGACAGCGCTGGAGTGAGAGAGCCACGTTCAGATCACGGCTTTTAAGCTGTGTGAGAGGAACAAAGAGCCTTGACGAAGGAATTAGCATAAAATTTAGCATTGAAAAGGCTGAATGATTAGCTTGTGACTGGTCACAGAAATAGCTATGTTAAAAGTTAAAGCATACACATCCGCAGAGGCACCCATTGTTAAAAGGAATTAGCATAGAATTTAGCATTGAAATAGCTAAATTAAGGCATTCGCTTGTAACTGCTACAGAAATAGTTACGTTGAAGTCAGAGCATACACATTCACCGAGGCACTTAGTACAAATCAAAACAGGAGAATTTAGCATTGAAATAACTAGGCGAATTTAGCATTGAAATAACTGGGTGATTTGCTAGTGACTGGTCACAGAAATGACTACAAATCTGAGCTATTCACAGTACTATATAGTGAACCAATAAAAACTAAAATATAAATTACCTTCATGTTATCAATAAACTCTATATTCTCCAATCAGCTAAGCTACCAACCATAAGTCGTTATATATCACAATGCTATATGGCGAAAAAATGGGTGGATTCTTACCCTCAAATTTTCGTACCACGGATAGCTACGGGCCCCGTTCAGACGGACGAGTTCGTCCATGGTCGGAACAGAGGAGGGGGAGAGAGACAGCTGCGAAGCCCTAGTATACTCCATGTTGTAAACCATACCATTAACCGTGGTGTGTAGGGATAGAGGTTGTACGGGATTCGCCAGGGCCATCACGTGACCCTGACCCTCCCGTTCACTCCTCCCCACCTACTTACGGGTCTGTTTACTGTCAATCACCTTTTGGATTTCTCCCGGCAGAAGCAACCGCCCCCACGGCACAGGGCATGGTGATATTAATATATTTCACTGGGACCGCCCTAATGACCACATTGAACCTCAGACATTAGGAAAACCCTTGGTCAGGCCTCCAGCTTGGAGGAACCTCGATGAAAAAACTCAGTCCGAGGCATAAGGAGGTGGGCGGTCCTAACGTTAACAGAGGGAGAGAGAGCAACATACAAGCAATGTGCACGTTATTATTACCCCGTCACAAACACATGACCCTTAGCCCCCGTCATATGCATCTAAATTACCAGGCCACCACTGTTGCGCTCTCCCCATCCCTTTTGGGTGCCAGCCCTGCCCACATCGGAAATCAACTGCAGGGCCCAATTTATGGCACCAAAGAGCCCCCGCAGGCGCAAGTTCTCAGCCCCCGCGGGCTCTTGCACCTCCAAGGCAATGGAGCCATAGTCCTGCAGTCATGGTATCGACGGGGCGTCCGCAGCACTCGTCCACCCCAATTTATGGCTCCACACCTCGTCATATATCAGGGAATCACTCCATTCTGGTACCTCAAACCTTCTACCCCTCATTTTATTATCTTCCCCATCCCTTCCGGAAACTTTCCACGACTCTCCACCAATCCCCTTCATTTATTTTTACGGTCTCTCAACCGATTACTAATTTCCAGTGAGTTTTTCCCTGACGACCAATCCGATTTGAATGCTCTCCACCTTCAAATCCGATTTGATGTGCCCCCTATGTCGGCTCCTCCCCCTGTGAAGCTGCTTGCCAATCAGAGTTGAGTGTGTTCTTTGGACTTACAAGGAGTCCAAATACCCGGTGAGTGTGTATTTATATATTTCTAATAGGGTTTGCCTCTTGGCATTCCTTATACATGTAATAATTATCTCACTTGTGAAGTACACTACTCTGTTGTATGTATGTTGAACTTCTTTCGCACCATACATGGTTAACCGTGCTAATCTTAGGTGTGGAGGAAGGACAACAAACTAAACCCAAAAAGCATTTCTAGAGAAATTAGTTACAGAAAAAACAAAGTGAAGAAAAATAATCGATGTGGCGACAGAATGATAAAGCAACACAATTCTATATTGGAGTGAATGTGAATATGGAACAAGAGATGAACAGGTGCCTGATCTAACAAGGGCTTATAACTTACATTGGGAGTGAGTCGCAGCAAAATGTTTGAAAAACTTAATAAAGAGTGCTTGATAGTTGGGTTCAAAATAAGCATGAACAAAACAGAAATCGTGTACAAAAGGGTTTGCTAAACAATTGAAAATATCTGTCAGAGGAACACAACTGGAAAACACAGCTGAGCTATTTACAGCAGACCAAAATAAAACGAATGAGGTGGACAAGAGCAAGTTGGAGTGCCTCAAATCTATTATTCATAATTTTTCAGGATGGTATTTACATGTAACGTATTTTCTACGTGGAAGGAAATCAGTGGCCAGAGAAGGCTTAAGAAGACGTGCACTAAAAACAATGTATGCATAGCTGAGCAACCTATTTACTATGCTGTACCCTGCAGACACTATGCAGCCCCTGTCTACGCAAAGCACCACACTGTCTCTATGGTGCATGAATTGTGCTATTCGTGAGTGAAATGCACAATGAAATCTGTGGAGAAGTAACCAAATTGCAGAGATTTGTGGGAAGATTACAAAGAAGGTAGGGTTAGCTGGAGCATTAGTGGGAGGGTATAATATGAAATTGGAACTCGAAGTAGATGGAAGAGACAAGTCAAAGACAAATAGATATGTTGTAGTTGAGGCACATACAAAAGGGAACAGAGTAATATCATTGTGCAATAATGAGTTTTTTTTTTAATTCAAGTTCAAAGGATAACACATCTTTTTGCAGATTTTGTAATATTTAGAAATAATTATAGATATTACCGTATAAGTATATCATTTGTCCAGAAGACAATTTGAGTTATGAGTTTTAAATTTTGTTTAATGGTTGTCCAGGTTTATGAAAAGGTCTCTTCTCAATCATAATACCCACGACCCAGTGGACAGATCAAAGTGCAACCATGGATATATGGTATATATTGTAATGGATTGGTATTTATCATTATTAGGTGGGTGTTTAACTTTACTAATTGTTTAACCTTGTGAGGTATATAGTCTGAGGTAATTATATTTGTTCACGTCAGCAGAGGCTGGTCTGTTCTAGATTAGCATTAATGTTAATGTTCATCGACTTTATAATTTTACGTTGTTAATGAACTTTTGCATTCCGCCATTGAAATTCATGTAAGACTTTACTCACTGTGGTTTGGGGCAAACGTGTGATCTTTTAATTTCAACACGAATTTTTGTTTTAAATGCTGCACATTATGCAGACTATAATTTTGTATCAAAGTAATCATTATTGCATCCTATAATATGAACTCGTTTTTTTTATTACTGTGCAGTGCATTCCATACAATATATCAGTCTAAAAAACTGAATATAACGATGTATAAGCAAAGCCCATTACACCAGGGTGAGGGCATACGCGCCTCTTGGATTATGCACACGATACAGACGGTGCATTACACACATGAAGGGGTGTTTCATTAGAATACTGTTTGCAATTAAATGTATGCCTGGTAATTATCTTGTCAAGAACGCGCTTAGTTTTGCTTACAGCTTTAATTGGTCTGCTGTATTTTTTCAACACACCATGGTCCTTCTGTACTTACGCTTTTAGCATCCGCCAACAATTGGAATACCTACTGTTTTATGTTCCATACCATTCAGTTGATGTTCCAAAAATGTGTCTCATGCACGTAATAAAAATCACACATTGGTTCAACGAAATATAATGTAAAGTTATTAAATGTAGTTATATTTTACTTGACTTAAAGCTTTCGTGACTGCAGGAATTCATATTCTTTGGGTCTTAACATTATTTGAACCTATCTACGTGACTTTACCGAAAGACCCAAAGAACATATTTTACTGCTAACTAATAAATTGCAGTTCCGTCTTTGTTAATTTATCTAGAATATGCAAAACATGTTGCGGGGGGAAAGAAGTTCATGAAGGAAAGATATTGGTATAAAATGGGTGAGATGCAAAAGTAGAAAAATATGTTTGACAATTTAAATACAAGGGCGAAATGAAGAGAGCTCAGGATGGGACAGGATGGAGCTTGAGCCATAGAAATTCCATTTGGCAAGGAAGATACACCAGTTTTATTCAGGCCTTGGTTTGTAGGAGCTTGGATGACATCATCGATGTTCACTGAGAGCGGATGACGACGTTCTGACTCTACAGCAAGTAGTTTGATTAAAAAAAAATAACTGGTTATGGTCGAATAGAACCTGATCACACCATCAAATTGTATCAAATATACATTCCAACAATGATTCCGTGGATCCAAATAGGATCAAATCGGTAAATCCGATTGAAATGCATTGGGATAAGATTAAGATTATTATGTATTCCCTAATTAGCAAAATAAAATACGTCAGATGCAAACTTAGGTTTGATTAGTTTAACCCGTAGGCTTTCGCGTGTCGGGTGGTGGAGGGTTTAACGACACATTTATATATTTACGCGATCTAACCCCAAAAAAACTGTATTATGGATTAGGTTTGGTTATTCACGATTCAATTGTGAAGTTATATTACACAAAATGTAGATTATCATACATGCAGCATCAGAGTGGATTAAGGGAGGTTTAAATGTCCATGCATTAGCAGTTGACTGGTGATTTAAATACACTTTAGGGAGTCCCAGCTAGAGAGACCTCCAATGCAAATATTCCTTGCACAAGCAATGGACAATGGTAGATTTAAAATTTGCCTACCTTAGCAATTGAATGGACATTTAAAAACCTTTTAAGGATTCTAAGACAACTTATACTAGGGGTCTCAAACTCAACTTACCTGGGGGCCGCTGGAGGTAGAGTCTGAGTGAGGCTGGGCCGCATCAAGTATTCAAAAAAAGTACAACTGATCCAATCTTCTCAATCTTTATTAATAACAGTTCAGAACATGAACGGTTCTTCAGAACATAGGCTTCTCTTACCTACTCCTTGCTCCCAGAGACCTGGCAGCGCTTCCTCTTCTTACACACCTGAGCCATATTTGGTTGAGGGAGGAAGCAATTGAGACCCTCAGTATGGCTTGAAGATGCTCATCAGTAAGTTTGGACCTGTACTTTGACTTATTTAAGTTCATGGTGCAGAAGAGCTTTTCACACAGATATGTGCTCCCAAAAAGGCGCATAGTCCGCTTGAACATCCTGGAAAGCTCAGGGAAGGTGGGGGGCAATTTTCTCAAAAATTGTCCAAGCTTGTCTGCTTTTGCACTCACCTCCCTGAACTTGGCTTTGAGTTCAGAATTGTACTGCAGGTCAATTAGCTCCATTTGAAGCACAGGAGGGGCATCTTGCACATCGAAGGAGAAGGGGTCAGCAAAAATTTGAAAGTGGCTCTGTGTGTCTTGAAGTCTGCAAACCTGTAATCAAATTCCTCCTGTAGCTTTACAATGTTATCAGCATACTTCTCACCACTGAATGGTGTGCCCGCGTCCATGAGTGCCTTGCATGCTGCGAAATGGCATAGGTTTGTCTGAGAGAGCTGGGCTTTCCGCCA
This sequence comes from Petromyzon marinus, assembly GCF_048934315.1. NCBI lineage: Eukaryota > Metazoa > Chordata > Hyperoartia > Petromyzontiformes > Petromyzontidae > Petromyzon > Petromyzon marinus. Next base: position 23,880,065 of record NC_133668.1, on the reverse strand, counting down.
GCTCTCTCAGACACAAGTTTTGTGGAGAATGCTCTGACTTTGTCAAAGGCAGCACTGACAGGCTGCCCCTGGCCTTGTAACTTCTTGTTCAGTACATTCAGCTCCTGTGTGATGTCAACAAGAAAAGCTAAGTCCATGAGCCATTTGGGATCACTTAGCACAGGAACAGCCATCCCATCCTTCTCCATGAAGGCTTTCACTTCTGCTCTCAACTCAAAAAACCTCTTCAAGACGTTTCCCCTGCTGAGCCAACGTACCTTGGTGAAGTAGAGCACATCCTCATATGCTGACTCTATTTCATCTAAAAAGGCGCGGAACTGCCGGTGCTTTAAGCCCCTGGATCTGATATGGTTGATGCATTTCACAACGACAGACATCACATTGTCAAACTTCAGGCATTTGCTGCAAATGGCCTGCTGATGGATAATGCAGTGCAGAGCAATGGCCTCCTCCACACCCTCCTCTTCCAGTTTTCTTTGAACAAGTGCCACCAGTCCATTTCTCCTCCCTGTCATTGATGGCGCTCCGTCGGTTGTTATTCCAGCAAACCTCTTCCATGGTAAACCGGCATCCACAATGGCATCACACAGCTAGCGGAATATCTCCTGAGCGGTGGCCTGGCCATGCGTTGGATTCGCTGTGAGCAACTCTTCCGTCACTTAAAAATTGTCGTCAACACCACGGACATACATTGCGAGCTGCGCAGTGTCAGTGATGTCTGTGCTCTCATCAAGAGCGACTGAGTATGCACGGAAATGTTTGGCTTTCTCACGCAGTTGATCGTATATGTTACCTGACAGGTCAGAAATGCGCTCTGCCACCGTGTTGGCTGAAAGGCTGATGTTGCTAAACTGACCCTTCTTTTCCGGACAGACTATACTTGCAGCCTGTAACATGCACTTTTTGATGAACTCGCCGTCTTTGAATGGCTTTCCCGCCTTAGCACTCATCTCACTCACCACGTAGCTAGCTTCGACTGCTGCATCACTCTCTTTGCTTGCTTTCTTGAAAAAATGTTGTTGCCTCAGTAGACATGTTTTAAGATTGGCGACCCGGTCCTCTCTCTCTCTCATCTCCCTGGTATTTTGCATACTCCTCAGTATGTCTAGTTAAGTAATGACGTCTGATGTTGTATTCCTTGTGCACCGCAACTTTCTCTGTGCATATAAGACACGTCGGGGTGCGCCTGTGCTCAACAAAAAAATATTCCGTCTCCCACTTTTCCTGAAATTGTCTGTGCTCGTCGCCAACCTTTCTCTTCTTGGCAGGTTTTGAGAAAGACATGACTGGGGCTGGGTGACCAAAAAAAAACACACATTTAACAATAATAGAAAAAAAGTTAATAAAAAAACTACCGTAATTTCCAGACTATAAGCCGCTACTTTTTTTACACGCTTTGAACACTGCGGCTTAAACAATGATGCGGCTAATTTATGTTTTTTTACACAAGCTTCATGCCGCCAAAACATTTACCGTCACAAACAGACCAATTAAAATTACCGAACAGGCCACAGTGGACCAATCAAATGCACTCACACTAAATTCTTCAGATCAGTCATTTTGCGCTTCATGCACACACCGTCATCATGGAAAACACTCGAAGGAATGCATATGATGCAGCTTTCAAGTTAAAGGCGGTCGATCTGGCTGTCAAAGAAGGAAATAGAGCTGCTGCACGTAAGCTTGGCATCAATGAATCAATGGTGAGACGTTGGAGACGGCAGCGTGAAGAACTGACTCAATGAAAAAAGACGACAAAGCAGATGGGATAGGCTGCAGCCCGCCCCCCGCGACCCTGATTAGGACAAAGCGAGGATAGAAAATGGATGGACTGTTCCTGGTTGGCTATTGTTCAGAAAAAAAAGCATTTACAGTACGTATTTGTGTACGTTACCGGTACTATTTAATTAAAGGTTAAAAAATATATATATTTCCGTGTAAATATCTCATGTTACAACGTGGACACCTGCGGCTTATAGACAAATGTGGCCTATATATGTACAACTTTCTTTTTAAAGTTAGTGGGTGCGGCTTATAATCAGGTGCGCTCAATAGTCCGGAAATTACGGTACTATCAATGCTTTGGCTTCTGCCTACCATACACTTTTACAGCGCTTTGGTCACCCTTAAGGCGGGCTTTCCATTGTGATATATTTACATGTTTTTATCCCAATACCTGAGTATTTGGGATCTCATTTAGTATGCTCTTTCTATATATTCTGAAAGGTATTTGAAAACTTTATCATTGTTCATAGCTTTTTTTGAGCACTTCGTTTTTCTTATCATTATTAAATGTATCAATCGTGTTCTCTCTCAGGTGTTTATACCTTTCACATTCATAAATAAAGTGATCTAGATTTTCTTCTTTTTGTTTACATCCTACATATCCTTCTGCTCTACCAAATCTCTCTGGATGCCATTGAGCTAACTCTGGTGTCCATGTTACTCCACCTGTCTTAATTCTTAACATCAAGTGCATTGTCTCATGTTTTATATCTTTTAATTTCTTTGCTCTTTTTGATTAAATTGTTCTTGCTAAATTCGTTTTCTTTTGCGATTGCACATATCTGTCCTTTTTCCTTGTCTTTGTTTCTCTGATAATAATAATCTATAACTTCTTCTTTATAATATTCAGGTTCTAACCACCATTTGGCTTTTGTTCTTGCCACCCATCTCATGCTATTTGCTATCCATGTAATTATTTTCCTATTGCAACACTCTGTTGTCTTTATTAGGTCACTGATTACTCTTGTTGAGTCCGCCCACTTCCTAAGTCCTCTGTACCTTGCACTAGGTGACAGGATATATTTTCCTTCCACTTGGTGTCACTCCGGAATCACGTTTCAACCAAGTGACTAACGTTGCTAATTCGCGTTGGCTAACTTGTGAACAAACACCGGAAGCTGTCACGAGCCTGAGCTATGGTAAAAAAATAAAAATTGATGTCAAGAAGGGGGTCATAAAATATCGTTCCGCGGGCCGCAATTGGCCCGCGGGCCGCGAGTTTGAGACCCCTGACTTATACAAATACGCATTCACGCGTTTAACATAAGTTGCAAAACATCAAAACATATAATACATTTGCAAAAAAATACCTTTACTCTAACAACCATATTCATTCTACGTAATAATATAATTATAATCCTGTATCTGCATGACCTGATGATCCCACTCCTCCGATTAGCATGTTGGCTACGTATGGTGGGAAAAAGTTAAACATACATATGTACAAAATATTCTGAGATGACTGAGTTTAAAATGTATTTGCTCAAGTTTTTCAATGAAGAATGAGGGGACATTTATCTCTTTTGGTGGCCTGAGCCAGTAGTGGAAATTCCACATTCCTATATTAGCAGCCAGTCAATCCCCAGGATGACCATAGTTGTGGTGAACAAGAGTATTTTTCTGGAGCTCATAGAACAAATGCAACGTGAATTGTAATAGCAATTGACATAACAAATAACACAGATAACTAAGTAAAGAACAAATGGTATGCTTCACGATTAGCATTGCAGTGGATGCATTGGTGTTCTGACTCGGCCCGGCGGGGCGCGACCGCTGCTTGCCGCAGGGGTTCGTGGTTCGATCTGGCAGGCCACCCTGGCCATTACTGCCAGTTGTGTTAACCATGTGAATGCACGCCGTCTGCTTCACGGTGGACGTTAAAGATCCCCGAGGCATAATTTTTAATGAGTGGGCCATTGTTGTTCCGGCATCATGGTCCAATTTTGTTTTATTACCTTCCATTTTCAGGGTTGGGATTGCATACAGCACCATTGTTCCCTACTGGCGGACTGCATTTATCTGCAAAACGTGGCACCTTCGTGATAGACTTGCGCTATAAAATGATGCGATATACCAAGTGTACCAAAGAAGAAGTGTACTAAATTATAAAAGTTTGTGACTCAACACTTAGGGTTATTAATGAAGAGGAACACTTATTGGTGGCTCTGTCCATAAAATTTTAAAAGGCCCAATAAAGGTAATTTAATCATTACCATACTGCCACCGATGACTGTACATTCGTTTCAAAGGAATCCATAGCCCAGTTGTATAAGGTCAGATACACAGGGTCAACGTGATATCACCCACAAGGCTACCATGTGCACTGCAGCTGTAATAATGTATGGCATATTACAGAATCATAAGCATGGAGCAGGTGAGGACAAGTTGATTATCCAAATTCATATCCAACATGATGCACAGAATATAGATTGCACTGTCATAGAGCATTTTTACATGCTCAATATATTAACCCATTACAAGAATGTTTTATTTTACCAAAATGTAACATACGGACTATATAATAATCACAATATTTATTCATACTGGAGGAATTCAATGAGCTATATAGCTATTTTTCACAGATGTCCAGTAGTTTTCACAAATGTCCAGTAAATTCCACAGACATCCAGTCGTTTTCACAGATACAGTACAAGGAATGGACAGGATTCAACATGTCTATTATTATTGATGGAGAATTGTCCATGATATGTTTGATGGTCAAGACTAACAATGGAGTGGCAACCAAATTCCTGAGAGGAGGATCACAAGGGGCAGATGGTCCAAGCAGATCGGCTCGTGTGCATCGTACGATCGTGAGAGATGGCAACGACTTGGTGAGCTCTGCATCCAGCTTTGGATAATTCACGGTTGATGATTAATATGCGCGCCTACTTTGCCCATCGGCATCAAGTAGACCAGTGAACGAAGCGTTAAATATTTGTTTGCCTATTCCTTAAATAGCATGATAGTGTGTTTTATGAAGTTTCTTGTGTTTATTCAAGCGGTTAACTAAATGATTGCGTCAGTATTATATTAAAGTACCAGGGTGTTTCAATGCGATGGACCAAATTTCAAAGCGGTAGATTTCATGATGGTAACATGTTACAATTACACGAAAAGTTACAAACGGTTTAATGAGTTATCAAGTTTTACGAACCATTTTATAAATGCTCTATGTGCCCTCCACCTGCTGTATGGACAACATCGAGACGATAGTTGAATTCGTCCCAAACGCCTCTTAAAGTGTCTTCTTTCACTTAAGTCACCGTTACCGTGATTCTGTTTTTGAGGTCATCCAGATTAGTCGCTAATGGTGGCACAAAAACACGGTCTTTGACGTATTTCCACAAGAAAATGTCGCAGGGTGTGGTGATGTCTGGGCATCTTGGGGGCCAAGAGTGTAGCGCCAAGTCTTGGGGTCCTGTGCGCCCTATCCAACGTTGAGGCAGTGTCTTGCAAATGACTGAGGCTAGGGGCTGTTTGTGCACTGGGAGAGGCATCTAGCAGTAATCATTTGAAACTCTATGCCCCGCCCTTTCAAGTGGTAAGAGTTTCATTCATGGGCGGTTCGTGGTTGCAGAGATATAGCGATTTAAAAGAGAACTGCATGTACGCGTGATCCTTTTTGTTAAGAAAATAAATAATTTCTATTTCAGCAAATGAGAGTTCACTGTGAAAAATTAAATACATTACTTTCCCTCCTCAAGAAGAAAATCGTCCCATGATCACACATGCTCAAATGCGCACTTAATGACATACTGTCATGAGTATCTGTACACATATACATACATGTCACAGCTGCAAATAACAAAGAGCTAATCATTTATGAGTTATCTAAAATGCTGTGCGCTGCAGATATACATTTTAAGCAGTGTGGCAAACCCCATATAATCAACGCTAGTGCGACAATCGTATTATAACCTGCTCTGTCAGGAGCCTTATGGTGTAATAGTATTTCCACCCTTTTGTTTAAAATTGACCTTGAGTGCATGCCAGCACCGCCGCATGCCCGCGCCGCATTAATTTCCCAAGGCTGACACAGGACCATGCAGTCAGGAGTGTTTTGGAGCAACATCAATTATATGCTCATACATAAATGCGTGAGATTCTCACGAACGTTGTTTTTAAGTGAGATGGCCTCCTCCACATTCTATGTTAAGGCCCCTAGCACTCACCCCTGAAGCAAATCGCCTGGTTATCCCAAATTGGCTCCACGTAAATGTATGCCTCGAGCAGAGGCGGCGTTCAAGAGCCTATTGAACAGTCCGAAGCTTTTAGAGAGGCTAATAAAGAGGTTTTTTTTGGTGGGACCTTGCCAGTGTATATACCCTACCACATATACAAACGTGGGGGGAAAAGTCGTTGTCTCTGTTTATATTGCAAGGTCGCTATAGCCAATGTCGCTGATGCCGCCATGGGATATTAGGTCTTCCCCTTTATTTTTAGGTCCCACTCCTGTCTAAGTAACATCTACTTCTTCCTTGTTCCTCTTCTAGAGTCTCAGAACGATTCTGAACTTTCAACTTGATTGTCTTGCCCTTCCATCAAATTACGAGCAATTTTCTCATTCAGCTAAATTCAAAGGCCAGATGATTATTTTCCAGTTGCTTTATTAAGTTTCAGCTCTGTGGTATATATATACGGTTATATAGATACTAGTACTGCTGAAACAGCCATATCAACACGAAAGTTGAACAATCTACTCTACCAAAGGGGTTCACGAAAGACGCATCTAGATCAAGCATTTAACTGTGAACCAATTAACAAAATGCATATTAAATATTCCAACAATCCTTTCTAAAATGAGTGACTTCTGTATGAGCCCTTCATCAGGTACAGTTGAAAGTGTCTTCAATCATTAAAAATCCAATACACTTATTCTATGGTTCTTTCGGTAAAGTCACGTAGATATAAAATAAAGTAAAATTAATAAAAATAGAAATATAAAAAATGAATAAATAAACTCACGTTTGGATCGCAACACAAGCGGTCGTCATCAGGCGGAGAGAAAAAAGGGGGGGGCAAAAAACGGGGCACGCCTCTAATTGCAACTTGCAGTTAGAGGCTTGCCAACCTTTTTTTCTCTACGCCAGTTGACGATCGCTTGTGTTGCGATCGAAACGTCGTGAGTTTTTTTAATTAATTTTATTTTCTATCGACGTGACTTTACCGAAAGAACCATAGAATATGAATTCCTGTAGTCACGAATGTTTTAAGTCAAAATTTAATAAAATACAGTATTTTCTGCATCCCTTTATCCATCATAAGGATAATTATCACCAATGTTAACATATTCAATAAGCATGACTATAACATTCCAACATTGCAAAAAAAGGTGTTAAAGTAAATTATCACAAGTTTGTGCTTACTACCAATTGATCCGAAGTGTATGTGCTTTGACCACACAACACGCATATTATTGCACCGGAAACATGTTATTTTCTAAGATACAATAATAATACAGTAATAATAAAAACTCTGATTCCACACCTGCCTGTATTGTGTGTGTCGTTTAATAAGCACTTCACAAGCAAGATCCTTTAAGTAATGTCTTGCACCAAGGCTGGACTTCACATTAGCACTATAAAGTGATGAATATATCTGCATAAGTGCATAATGCTTATAAATGAATAAATGCATTTCCTCACAATCATATTTGCCCCTATTATCTATTCAGTTGAACATAACTCTTCTTTGTATGCTGTGCAGCCTTTCATAGTCCATTTTCTTTAATTATTAAATATCTGTCTACTTCGTTTGTTTGATATTTATTTCTTAAATTTCAAAATTTCTGCAGGGTTGGCGATATAAGGTGCGAAAGAAGTTTAACATACATACATACATACTATCTTTTCTAGATAGTATTTAATTTAATAGACTTTTGAATACATATGTAGATTCAATTAAGACTATCTTACTGAAACCGTTCCATTATTAGACACGCTAACTTTCTCATTAATATCTAAGCAAGTCCTTGTCCTGTATTAATAAGTTTTCAGCCTGGCGTTGAGAGCTGTCTTGTGAACTCTTACAAACTATTCTAGACTTGAAGTTTCCATGACTGCAAGGATCCATACTCTTGATTCTTTCGGTAAAGTCACGTAGGCAAAGAAAATAAAAAAAAGAAAAAAACACGATGCTTCAGGCGCAACACAAGCGTCTATCATCAGGTGGGAACAACCACAGCAAAAACAATTGCCAAAGTATGCCAAAGAAATGACTCTGACAAGGGATTATATAGCTGGGGGGGGGGGGAGAGGGGCCAAGGTGAGTGTGGGGGCAGGGCGTGGGCTGGAGGAGAGTGGCAAGGATGTTCCTAAAGCTCGACCTAATGCTGTGACAATTTGAATCCATCTTCTCGGTTGAAGTTCTGTCTATGTTTGTAAATCTGGATGGCTTCATGGACAAATCTTTGGTGGTATCCAGACGGCTTGCAGAGCACTTTGGTATCGGAGAAACAATATCATGAGAGCCCACAGCGTTGTAGCAATGATCAGTCACGGCGGAAGAGTTCGTCCTGCCGTGTTTCAAATCTGCCTTGTGCTCGCGAATACGGTCTGATATATGTCGTTTCGTTTCCCCAATGTAACAATCACTACAAATGCAACTCAGTTTGTAGACTCCAGGGTACTGCAAGTCAGGAATGACATCGTTTACGGATGGGATCAGATCACGGATTTTGTGTACTGTACTTAATCGGACCTGGATCTTGTGTTTGTTTAAGATTTTGGAAATCTTTATGGTAACGCCTGCTATGTATGGTAACGTGATGGTTTTGATCGGAGTCTCAGGGGGTTGTTTCTCCATGGTTGGAGAGACAGCTTTGCGTATATGGTCCGAATATCCATTCATCTTTTCAGCTACATAATCCCTTGTCAGAGTCATCTCTTTGGCATACTTCAGCAATTATTTTCGCTGTGGTTGTCCCCGCCTGATGACAGACGCTTGTGTTGCGCCCGAAACGTTGTATTTTGTTTTATTTTTATTTTCTCTTACAAACTACGTCATAAAATATGGATATGCAATGGATTTGCAAATGCAAATATTTTAAATGAATAACCAGTAGAAAAAATGGCTCGTTATCATGATGGGCTTATATTTACACAAATAGGGAAAAGCTGAAGAGCATTTGTTAGCACATGCTTGCATCCATACTGGTGTGCATTTCCTGAAATCCATAAATACGTGTAATGCATTTGCTACTTTTAGTCAACAGTCGAAACTTGACTGAAAGCTAGGCTGATTATGTAATACTGCTGTGTGCTTGGAGGACCTAGCAGTGCCGCAGTAGCAGTTGTACTCGCAAATGGCTAATGTACAGTGCGTAACTTAAAGCAGGTGGTTAATTTGCCCTTAAAAGCAGCACGAAACACTGTGAAATTTAAAAAAGAAATGCTCATTAGTCTGAAACAGAAAGTGCGAAGAAGAACAGAAACAAGTGATCGTGTGGTGTGCTTGTTTGGATTTGCTCAGGCTCAACAGAGGGGATATATGGCCAGAATCACCACAGGCTGCCTTTAGGGGAGTGGGAACATTTACATTAATAGTGTAGTGTTATCATTTGCAGACAAACTAGTTGGAGGCAAGAACTTTTATGAACACAACGCTACATCGTTACACACAGGACTAAATCACCTAACTCACTCGGACAGTTACATACACCTATCCTCTCCGCACGGGATAACTATATATCTGGTCAGAGCAGCCCTCCTGCTGTTGACCAACGATGTCGGAGAGCACGGACCCAGGCGACGAGCAGGATTCTTCCAACCACCGAACAGCCTCGAACCACTCTCGAGGCTTGCCTTATATCCTCGATCCCCCGCTGCCCCCGCTCCTCCCTCCACCGCTCCTCCCCTCGGCCTATCCGACCAATTCCAGTTTCCCAGCACCTGTTTTGCCCATCCTGTCATGTGCTTAACTCGAGCCGAGATGACTTGTCCTCACGTGCCCAATACCTCACCCTGGCCCGTCACATGCATGGTACTGTACCCTGCTAGTTATCTCCACAACAGGCACCCAGCGCAAAGTGCTGTAGTGATCTGAATAACGTCACTACATCAGGATGACTTGCACAGCTTTTTTACTCGAAGTTGTATTAGTTTCCAGTGACTAATTTGTTAAACACACATCAGGTAACAATCGTGCTGGGCAGGCAAAAGGCAAAGCTGCATGCCCTGTGCCATACATCTGCGGTGGCGAGATGTTTACTACCTCGCCTGGTATACAGGTCATAGATTCGATCCTGACCCTGACTCTGACACCTGTAACACATTCCTGCGGAGGGAGCTGGTAGGAACGTTGGGTTGCTCGGTCAATGGCCAGGGTCAACGTCGGCGTGGTGTATTCCGCAAATATGCCCGACTGTGAGGGCGGGCACAAGCCGACGTAGATAGGTTAAACATTGAGTTTTATAAGGGCACCACGGGGTGACCAGCCCCTCCCCACCCAGCCCCACCCCTCCCACCCCCACCCAGCCCCACCCTCCCACCCAGCCCCTCCCCACCCTCCCCACCCTTCCCACCCAGCCCCTCCCCACCCTCCCCACCCAGCCCCTCCCTCCCCACCCTTCCCTCTCCACCCAGCCCCACCCTTCCCATTTTTGGATGCACGACGGACGGACACAATAATCCCCTGTGGGCTGGTGGTGTAAGCAGGAGGTTCCTACCAGTAAAATTGGACTTTACATCTTTTCTCCGTGGTCGCCTCCCGTTTCCCTCCACATTTAGAAACATGCGTTTAGAATCTTTGGCTGTTATACATTTCCACATAAGCCACTTCATTTGTGGCCATGTCGCTTCTGAAAAAGAGCTATATAGCACAGTGGACCTTACCAGGTAAAATTATAATAGTTTAATTGTTAATTTTTTAATAGTTTTAAATAGTGGATAGTTTATCCTCTCTGGTGTGCACAAGCACAGCCAATTGACTCCATAGGAACGGATCAAGGCCTTTTCTAACCTTATATTTTTCACCATATTCTAAACATGCAATTTATATGGGAAGGTTACGCATCCAAACAGAAAGTTGATTACTGCACACCTTTATGTGCATTACTTATCACGTGCCTGATATGTGACAGTGAATATTAAACTGCCATCACACCTCAAGAAGTGTTTCCAGTGTTACAAGCCTTTGGTTTTAACATCATGTACAGTGAAAAGTTAAGGGTTTTTTTCTAGGATGATAAAAAATAATTAACCGTGTGTGTACAGTATTTAAATGACAAGAGGCTCAGATAGCATATTACCTCTAGTCCATTGCCTACTCTCTTGTGCCACTATGCATTGAGCCAAGAGACGATAAAGATTTTTACGCCATTTGGAAAATCGGTTTTGGCAGCAACGGACGCCTGGCCTATGAAAATTCAATTAACCAGAACCCAAATGATACATGATGGCAATGAGCAATGCCCCAACTGAGTAGTTACTTTGTCAAGATGAATTACCCTGTTTGCACTCACCCTAGTCACTGCGATCCAATTCTAGCTCCCCACCATTTCACGTGCAACAACGCATGCTGTTATCAATAAGTAACGTGGGATTTGAGACCGCTATACACTATGCATGTATTGCAATGGTGCAGGCTTGCTTTTGAATGTATGTTTAAATGGCCAGCCTGAGAAATTAACATTCTGCCAACAAGTGAAATGTGTTCATGTACGGTACAAAGAGAACATTTCACTGCCATTATATTGCACTGGAGTGGTGTTACTAATGAGTGTTATTCAGAGTATGCCACTGACTGGTTTAGCTAATGTGCCCATTAATTTCTGTGCAATTAATCTGTTTTACCATTGAAGTACAGCTATGTTAAAGTACATTTTATTGTACAGAACAAGCCCTGTAAAATTACAGCAAAATAGTGCTACAGCTGACAGCTTAAATTATATGGGAGTTTTCATTGATTGACCTAATTAAACACACTTTTGAAATGGAAATGGTACCATCTGTTTAATTTCTGGCACTACCATTGTTCCAATGTTCAAGGAAGGTGACATTGGCCATTGTAAAAAAATGCATGCAAAAAAAGGATGACTATTAATGTCAAGAAAATAGTGAGCATTCTAACTTTTGACATACAGAACATACCTAGCACAGTAGCTGATTACCGTATTTTCCCGCATATAACCCGCGGGGTATACCACTTTTTACAAACAAAACAAGACCCTGCGGGGTATATGGAGGTGCGGGCTATCCCAAAAATATTTTACACGTGACATATCATAGCTCGTTTAATGTGTTCATGGTAGGACTATCCACTATGCAACACTTACCTTTCAATAAAGCACTGCTCAATAAACCACCCACACTCAAATTGCACGTTATCATGTTTTAAATGAATTGTTTGTACAATTAAACGACAATGTTTGAAGTGCGCGCACTGTTTACCGGCGACGGGAGAGCTGGGGGGAGAGAGGTGGGGGTTGGGGGGTGGGGCAGCTGGGGGGAGAGGTGGGGGGGTTGGGGGCGAGGCAACGGAGTTACCGGAGTGCCGCTATTATCTGCGTATCCACTAGTGCTAAACTGTACTTACTTCTAACTGCGTTGTAGTGGTTGTCGTCTATCATATCTGCCGGGTACTACTATATTTTTCCGAGTAAACTTCCCCTCCACATCCCCAGCTCTCTCGGCCTCCCACTCCCAGCCACGCCCACTTCCCCCCCCCCCCCAACCTCGCGTCTCTCTCCTTGCGTCCACGCAGCGCTTCCGCCTACCCCACAGCCCCACCCCTCCCTCTCCCCCCATTGCCCCTCCCCCTGTCTTGCCTGTGTAGGGGTGTCAGGGGAAGGATTCCCACCAATTGGAGGGTTAGTGGGACGGTGACAGGAGAAGGGGGAGGGGTAATCGAGGAGATATAAGGGGAGAATTGGCGGGAAGAGAGAGCTTTGGCGGGAACGAGATTGAGACGGCTGGGGACAGGTGTGGATGGGAGAAGAGGGATAAAGGACGAACCCCCTGCAACCTTGTGTCGGCTCTCCTTTACATCTGGTGGCAGCGGTGAGATTCACAATGGCTACGAGGAAGAATCCCCGCGGAAGGGAGCCAACAGAAGAGGAAGCAGGGGCCGGGGATCCTCTACATCCAGGGCAACAAGGGGGCCCGCTACCAGGAGCAGCAGCAGGGGGCCCGGACCCCATGGAGGACCCCATGAAGGACTGCATGGCCCACGCCGTGGCCGGGGCTCGCGCCGGGGCCGGGGCTCGTGCCGGGGCTCGCGCCGGGGCCGGTGACCATGCCGGAGCTCGTGCAGAGGCCGGGGCTCGCGCCGGGGCAAGCGCCGGGGCCGAGAACTGCGCCAGGGCCGGGGCTCGCGCCGGGGCTCACGCCAGGGTCGGGGACCACGTCGGGGCTCGCGCCAGGGCCTGCGATCGAGTCGCGGCCGGACGTGCCGTCGCGTCCGGAAGTGGCATCACGGATGGACGTGACATCGCGGCCGAAAGTGGCGTCGCGGCCGGGGGTGACGTCGTGGCCACGGGTGTCGTTACTATTTACCGGCGACGCCGGCAAGTCACCAGGGGCAACGGCCCTGGGGTTAAGACAGCACACCCAATTGCCGGTGCGCCGTGGAGCAGTTTCATGCACCGCCTCACCCTCGCAATGCGGCGGAGTGAGACAGCACCAGGGGGGCCACACCATAAAGGGGGCCCACGCCCCCACGACAAAGGAAGGGGAGGGGAGAAGGGGTGGGCTTACGGGAAAGGGGAGGCTGCCCCACACCACCAGGGGGGCCCATCCTACGTCACAAAGGGGGGGATATTCGCACCACATGGGGAGCCCAACCCGCACCCCAGGGGAGAGCCCACACCACGTAACAAGGGCGCATTCACCCTGCTGCGACACACTCAAAAGGGGGGAACCCATCTTCAGCCCTTCCACATCCATCCCCCGTCGTCTCACCATGCACAGCAGGATAGTGAGCCGCCGCCTGGTCAGTGGCCGGACTCAGCCACACAATGGAGGAAGCTGGAAAGGCGGGTGGTAGCGGCCACGTCAGGAACCTTGGTCCTGGTTGGTGAAATCGCGGGAGTGTCGGCAAGCATCTTGGTTGATACGGGGGCATCAGCCACGATCATCTCGAGCACCATGCATGAGATGTTGCCGGGTAAAAACCGGCCATTAGTTCTTGTCAAGACGACGTTCATTGCAGCAAATGGAGGCAGCATGGGCTTCCTGGGCCAGGTTGAAGCCCTGATACAGATTGGGCAGCTTTCGGTAGCAGGACCCATCCTTGTTTCCGCAACGTTGCCCGTACCCTGCCTGTTGGGGACAGACTTTCTGAGGCAGATGCCAATGAAAATCGATCTGGCCAATGGGCGGGTGGAAGTCCAGGGAACTCATCTCCATTTCCTAAAGGCGGAGGGGGCCGGCCGGGGGGTACCCTACGTGCAGGCTCTGGTCAGTGAGTCTGTCTCCATTCCCTCGGCAGCCCAGATGCTGATTCCGCTGCGATATCGGTCCTCACTCGTGACTGCCCGGCCAGACTCACCTATCCTGGCATCTCCGGCGAAGGCTGCCACGGATCGCCACGCACTGGTGGGGGCCGACACCATTGTCCAGAGGAACCAGCATCTGTTCATTCAGGTGCTGAACACCTCCAACAGAGCAACTATGGTGCAGGTGGGAACGTTTCTGGCCCACGTTAGTCCCTTGTCACTAGGAGCCCCCGAGACGGAGCCCGAGCTTGTAGGAAGCATCAGCCAGTCCGAGGATAGGGGGGTCGATTCGTGGATGGACCAGCTGGCGGGGCCTGAGCCGGGATTGCCGCCCGACCAGAAACACCAGCTGCACTCGTTATTGCATGAGTTCTCGGACGTGTTCAGCCGGAGACCGTTCGACCTAGGACGCACAAATCTGTTGCAGCACCGCATCAACACGGCAGACGCTGCACCCCTGCGCCAAAACACATATAGAATGAGCCCAATGGAAAAAGGGCACATCCAACAAGCGGTGCAGGAGATGCTGGGGCCGACATAATTTATCCATCCTCGAGTCCCTGGGGGGCATCGGTGGTCCTAATCAAGAAGTCAGATGGGTCACTGAGATTCTGCGTGGACTTCCGACGCGTCAATGCCGTCACGCTTGCCGACGCATATCCCCTACCACGTATTGACCACTCACTTGATGCACTGGCAGAAGCAAAAATGTTCAATACGCTCGATTTATTATCCGGGTTCTGGCAGGTCCCACTAGACGCGGACTCCCAGCCTAAAACAGTGTTCCAGACACCACAGGACCTATTCGAGTTCAACTCCCTGCCTATGGGCCTCCAGACTGCACCGGCAACAATCCAAAGCTTAATGGAGTTGGCCTTAGCAGGCCTCCAATGGGAAACGTGCCTCATCTACCTGGATGACATCATTGTCTTCAGCCGATCATTCGAGGAACACATCGACCGATTACGTCAGGTATTCCTGCAGTTCCGGAACGTGAACTTGAAGCTCAAGCCGTCAAAGTGCCACCTTATGCAGTCGTGGGTACGCTACTTGGGCCACATTGTCAGTGAGTCTGGAGTGGCTACAGACCCGGAAAAGACGGCCTGCGTGAGGGCCTGGGCTGTTCCCACAATGGTTCCAGAGGTACGCAGGTTTGTGGGTTTCCTGTCCTACTATCACCAGTTTGTACCCAACTTCGCAACCATTGCGAAGCCCTTACACGTGTTGACGGCGAAGAACCAGAGGTTTTATTGGGGCCCTCTGGAAGAGGAGGCATTCCAGTAGCTGCGCTCTCATCTGACAGATGCACCACCATTGGCCTTTCCGGATTTTGGCCTCCCCTTTATCCTGGACATGGACGCCAGCGATGTGGGCATCAGCAGTGTCTTGTCGCAAGTCCAGCAGGGTCGGGAGGTGGTTATCGCCTATGGTAGTCGCGTGCTTTCAGCAGAGCAGCGCTACTGCGTCACACGTAGGGAACTCCTGGCAGTCGTTCACTTAGTGCAGCAATTTCGACTCTACCTGTATGGTCACAAATTTACGGTCCGCACTGACCACGCGGCCTTGCAGTATTCGCTCCGCATCGACTAGCCTTCGGGCCAGCTGGCCAGGTGGATAGAACACCTGCAGGAGTACAGGTACCAAGTGGTGCATCGCAAGGGGACCAGACACGCCAACGTGGATGCATTGTCCCGGCTGGCACCCCAGGGCCCTTGTGCATGCACCACAGGCGGGGCACGCTGCAAGGAGGCGAGGCCGGAGGGAACAGTCATCGCTCCTGTACACACGGCAGAGGGTACACAGGGTGAGGTCCAACTGACCGACCACGACCTGGGGCTGACTTGACGATTGGAGACGTCTGCAGCTGGAGGAAGCCCCCCTGCGAGCGCTACGTGCCTCAGCGGAGGCGGGGGGGAGGAGTACGTCGTATGGGAGGACCTCATGCGGTGGGACCCGGCAGGACGCCGGCGATGCCTGATGGTTCCAAAGTCGCTGCGTCGACAATTGATCATGGACGTACACTGCCGCCAGCTGCTGCACCTGGCGGGGCGGAAGATACTGTGCACATTACAGGGTTGGTACTTTTGACCAGGCACGACCACTGCCGTGCTCAAATGGGTCGCTACCTGCGTCGAATGAGCACGGCGGAAGCCACCACCCCGGGTAAGCCGGGCGCCCCTCCAGCCCATCACGGTGACCAGGGTCAACAAATTGGTTGCGTTGGACATCCTGAGACCACTGCCGGTCACGCCACGGGGAAATAAAGACCTGTTAGTTGGTGTCGAGTACTGCACAAGGTGGCTGATGGTGTGTGCCCTTCCAGACCAAACGGCACAGACCATCGCCGATGCCTTTGTGGGGGGCTATGTCCTTGATAAGGGGGCACCGGAGCGGTTGCTCACGGATCAGGGCAGAAATTTCTCCTCACAGCTATTAAAGGACGTCTGCTCTATCCTGGTCACTAAAAAGGTCCGAACATCTCCGTATCATCCCCAGACCGATGGGATGATGAAGCGGTTTAACCACACCATAGCAGCCATGCTGTCCCAAGTGGTGGACGAAAACCACTCCGACTGGGACCTCCACATTCCATCGGTCTTGGCAGAGTACAGGGTGGCCCCACATGCGGCAACGGGGTTCTCGCCGTTTTTTCCTGATGTATGGACGGGATCCCATTCCGCCCATTGAGGTGCAGCTGACGGACATTCCCGCAAGAGCCGACGCATGGCCAAAGGTACTAATGGCCTCCCTCATTTATTTGAGAGAGGCCCGCCAAGCAGCCGAGGCCGCATCGGCGACTAGCCAAGAGAGCAATGTACGGATACGGGAGAGGACAGTGACAGCCAAGCCCTTTAAAGTCAGGGACCAGGCATGGCTACACTGTCTTTCAGGTACCGGTTGGCCTCTCACCGAAGCTGCACCGACTCTGGAAAGGGCCGGTCAGTCAAAGTCATTAAAGCACTCCGACCGCAGTGCGTCCAGGTTCAACTGGGTAAGTGACGATGGTTTGTACACCCCACCCGCCTTAAGTCATACATCTCTCCACCATCATCACCGCTATCATCACCGCCATCGTCACCGCCATCGTCACCGCCATCATCATCACCCCTATCCGGGCCAAGGTCGTCGGCCACCACTCGCCGACCGGCAGGGGGTTTGGTGTTCTGTGTTCCCTTGTCACCTACAGCGCCCCATGTGAGGCCTGACGGAGAGGCCGCACGACCGGGGGTCGCGTGGGCTGGAGAGACAGCAGCACCAGACAAGGCGACACCGGTGCCACCGAACCGGGGACCGCGACGAGAGGGCCTTCGAAGGAGGGGGCCGCCGTGGTCATCTGCTGCCTGTGGATGTCCGGGCTGTTACGGGACTCTGGCTGGAGACCCGGGCAGACCATTCAATTGATTTTGTTGCGTTATATTGAATTGTATGGTTGTGGGGGGTTAAGGGCGGTCGTCACTGTCAGTGGGGTGAGGCTCATGGGGAGACTTAAATGGTCCATGGGATAGGCAGAACCGAGGACGTTTTTTTTCTTCTCCGGAGGGGGGGGGGGGGGTGATGTAGGGGTGTCAGGGGAAGGATTCCCACCAATAGGGTTAGTGGGACGGTGGCAGGAGAAGGGGGAGGGGTAATCGAGGAGATATAAGGGGAGAACTGGCGGGAAGAGAGGGTTTTGGCGGAAACGAGATTGAGACGCCTGGGGACAGGTGTGGGTGGGAGAAGAGAAATAAAGGACGAACCCCCTGCAACCTTGTGTCGGCTCTCCTTTACACCTGTATAACCTCTTACCACGGCAACTCTCTCTCCCACTTCAGCAACAAAAATTATTGCTGCGGTTTTCCCACCTGATGATGATTGCTTGTGTTGAAATTGAAACGTCGTGATTTAATTTATTTTATTTTATACCTACGTAACTCTACACAGTCATGCGCTGTAAAGAACTGCATTTTTTTATTGTAATCGTTAATAAAATAAACATGATTTTAGAAAATGCACTTCAGTTTGCATTAACATTTTCTGATATTTGATGAAATTGTTAAACCTAACATGATAAATTAATTAAATTCTGAAGATAATTTTAAATTAATTGATGATTTAATTGGTATTTATTTTCTACAGTTTTAATTGAGTAACAAATACATTCACAATTGGATTGAGCTTTCAGAATTAATATTAAGTACATATCATATGCGCTACCATCATGCATTTCACATAACTGATCCAATGCAGAAAGCAAAGCCCATTTAATAAGTTTGCATGAAATGAACGACCGGTGTGTACGAGTAACCTTCTCGTTAGATGGATAACCTGAATATGCGAACAATATATTGTAGATCATTCCACATGTCACGAATTATTGTGGTATGCTACTTTATAATCGCCTTAGCTGTCGAATTCGTCAACATTTTTTTTTTGGGGGGGGGGGGGGTGTTGCACGCAGCTCAGGTGCAAAAAGGTTGACTGGACCCATCTTCCAGATTATTTTCGAATCCAAGCCCTTAATGAGATCTCTGCTTTAAACATATCCCCAATTGCGGTGACGCAATGGGAATGCCTAGCCCTCAGCCCATCGAGAAATCGCTCCACCATACGTGGGCAGCAGCGTTAAGGAATGCCGATAAAGGTAGTAATTAACACCTACATTATATTGGGAATTCACATTAATGCCTAACCTGTTATTCCCATGTGCTTCATATAATCCCTCTCGTTGCTTCATTATACCAGAAAATATTCTGCCATTGCCTGAATGAAGGAATGCCAAACCAGTCGTGTGTCTGTGATTGGTACGCTGGGGGAGTGAAATCAGGGCTTGGAGAGAGTGGGGGTGGTAACCGTGCACAGATCGGCACGTGGTATCAAAATCACGTGCGTGTGCTGTCAGGCTTCCATGGTGTAATGGTTGACACACTGGATTTGGAGTTGAAATAATGGGTGCTAGTTTCTCAAATCAGCCCACCTCTGTCCACACCCGGCAGTGTAAACGTGGACACCGCAGTGAGTCAATCGGCAAAATCGCGTGTGGTGGGTGAAAGTGTGAGTAGGGATACCTCTACCAACATACAGTATCTGGCCAGTGAAGAAGAGTATGCCACATGCAATCTAGAGGCTCTCTTGAGCTCCCTCGAGTGGGGATTTTTCTGCCAGCATGTATGTACGTATGTTGAACATATTTCGCACCGTACGGAGCCAACCGTGCTAATCGGAGGTGCCATGAACAGATAAATGCAGGGCAGGACTTTTATCTTGAACTGTAAATAAATCAACCATAAAGAGAATAATCAATGGTATTTTATTTTAAAGGGTCTCAATGTTATCTAATCATTAACGATTGCACGGTCATTTTCCATAAGTAATTTATCAGTGCAAAATGTTGGCTTGTTCAAAAATATTGTCTTTTTTTTCAAACAGAAGCAATATTCTTTATTGGACTAGAGACACTTAATATGTATAGTTTTTTTTTATTATAACAACAAATTTACGACTCCTTTGGCAGCTGCAAACCCAGATTAAAACATAACGAATCCTATCCTAAGCACGAGTTTACCTTTAGCTAATCAAGTTATTACTTTGGTGTTTTCATTATGAAACAATACAAGTGTCTAAAAAAAAACATGTATTTAATTACGAGTAAGTTGATACGGCTATCAAAAGCGCTGTCAACATCTCAAGTGTCCGAATTTGTAACCCATCCAATGGACACATGATTCGGGTCATTCCTCTGGGGTGGTTGCACACAGAGCCCCACGTGGCGTATCTTAGACTGTACAGCCCAGGCACTCTGGAGATTACCTTTGAGCAGACATGTGGCCAGGTGATTCGTATAATAGGGTAACTCATTATGAATTGTATACTATTAATAATTGAAATATTATGCAATGTGAAATCAGTTTACACGCATGATCGTTTGTTGTGACTGGATGTGTCTGAATCGGTTTTCATTTATTATAATGTGGAATGTGGCTTTGACTAACGATATATATTTTTTTTCTGGAAAATGTATGGGAAAAATAATGGTCCGCTTTCCATATTTTCCTACCCGACTTGGCCAAATGCCTAAAACATTATCCGAATGTAAATTAACACGTGCGTTCTACGCAGTGCTCGCAGGTTTACGTAGCTGTGTGCTATGAACCACGCACATTGTTTTCAGGTCAATGATCACCCTGCACTGCTGCAGTGCATTGCTATGGAAGTTGTGCACTCGCCTTCACTATTTACATTACGATGATCCATATCCTTCACTGTATTGTAAAAATGTATTTGCTCGAGATATAATACTGAGCTTTATTTTATTTTTAATAAGACTCTTCTAACGATCAATCACTACATCATTTAAGGGCACAGATGTAACGCCATTACAGATGATGCATTTCATTTTAACTGCAAATATTATAAGCCACTGACCCATTGACTTACATGCCTTTTCCAAGTGCGAAAGAGAGCAGTCAAATTGGTTTCATTCCATGCATGAGGCTTAACTGTGATATTGTGCATGATTTTTCAATAACTCAATGCCAGAACGTCCTGACACAAAAAGTCCGCTTGAGGCAATGTGTATCTAAGACAAATGTAAAGCAGAAGTGTATAATATTACCCTGCGTTCTTCACAAGTTCTAAAGCATCGTACGTATGCACACCAACTTTGTTACACTTTATTGAGCCACTAAAAACAATCACAGTCTATGTCTTCAAAGACGAATTCATTGCAGGATAAGATGGCCTCAGACCCGACTAATCTACCCTCCCCTCTTGCTAGGAAATCCGAGCCCAAACACTCTCTTGAACCAATGGGGATCTAGGCAATGAAATGTGCTTGCATGGTCTATTGATAAAATATATATTTTAAGTAAATATCATTTTTTTAAAATGTCTGACATAACTAAAGTGAGTACGAGGGGTGTATCATTGGGTTGGGTTGCAATCGGAGTTTGCCAGATATTGTTTTTTATATGCAGTTCAGAAGCGAGATCAGATAATTACAGTAATTATTACCACTCTACATGTAACAAGTGACTATTATATATGTACAATTAATTGATCTTCGTAAACAACAGTCACTTGGTCTGCGTTTTCCTTTCCAATTACTTAATTGTAGCCTTCACACAACCTTTACAGTGTCCTTAAAATTCTATTTAGGTATACACAATCTGCATTAAGGTTTTTCCGCTAAGAGTATGCATGTTTATAGCTCATGAAAGTGTATTGGAGTCAATTAATCTAAACCAGATTGTGGTTGTATAGCAGTAATATTGCAGTCTATTTGCACCATTTGATTTCAACTATAGCGTAATTATTTATTTGCACAGCAAGTTTATTACAGTCTGGTGGAACATTATCAATTACTCTGGAGTAATTCCGAGTAAAAGCAGCTTTGCAAATTGACTATATGTTATTTGAGCAAGCGCATGGAAGAACACTATAGGGTTATATATTTTTTGATTGAAAGCTTTCGTGACTGCAGGGATTCACATTCTTGGTTATTTCGGTAAAGTCACGTAGAAGGGAAACAATAAAATAATAAAAATGTAAAACAATAAAATTCTCACGACGTTTCGATTGCAACACAAGCAATCATCATCAGGTATGAAAACCACAGCAAGAAAACCACCACACCTGATGATGATTGCTTGTATTGCAGTCGAAACGTCGTGATAATTTTATTGTTTTATATTTTTATAATCTTATTGTTTCCCTTCTACGTGGTTATATATTTCTTACAATATTGAGTAGACTCGAAGAAATATCAATTATATATTGAAATGTGTGCTCATTAACTGAAGTACCAAATGGGAACTTCTGTAGAATTGACATAGATTGTTGAGATACATTTGTATGGATGTGTAGAGGTGTTAATTACGCACTGTTCGATAACCTGCATTGCCAGCAGGTATAAAAGGGGCAGTGCAGCGTTACCTCTGGGTGCATAATGGTTGGGGTCAGACGAGGTGAAGTGGATCGTAGCCACGGTTTGGTAAGAACCAATCAGTCAGTTCCACGTGGGAATGTGTGATTGGTTATACCTGACCACGAACGAGTATAAGAAGGGTGACCCAACAGAGCTCGGGGAGTTCCCTCCCTACACGAAGACCGAAGCCCGGGCTGAAGATTAGCTAGGACCCTGGACCAGCCTTCCAGCCCTTCTGAGGGCTAAGGCTCGGATAGCCAGTGGTCAGGACCCACCGGGCCAGCGGTGGGTCAGATAGCCTCCCCTAGGTCCAAGCCAGAGGACTCTAGAATAGCGGTAGACGTGTAAGTCCCGCCAAGTCTGGAGGCTGTACCTCCTTAGGCTAGGATAGCAGTAGACGTGTAAGTCCCGCCAAGTCCGGAGGCTGTACCTTCTTAGGGTATCGGGTGAGGGGACAGGGTACCCCTCTGTGTGTGTTAAGGACTGTATAAGGAAATAATTACAATAAACAGAGTGTGCCTCCTAAGAAGTTTATTCGTCTTTATAAACACTACAGATGTCATCAATCTGCAACTATGAAAAAACCCACTAGAGAATTATGCTGTCAATAGTACAAAATATGCTTTAAGCAAACCATGAACACAACTTTTTCGACGACTGTGTTTCTGTATCATAATACGGAAACTAAAAAAGGAATATAAAATAAAACTTCCTCGACGGTGGCTAGAGGCTCCAAGAGTTTGATACACTGACCTCGTCTGAGTATGAGACCAGGACCTTCATTATCCAGGGTTTGAAAGCCAGTGGCGACAGTTGAAACGACGTTTGTTCTTTGTTCTGAAAGGGTTTTTCAATAGGAGATCCATTAATTCAGTCAGCTCTGTCACATACTGTATCAGCATGATTGGACGTAATTTTTTTCAATCAAAGGTGTACGTACATCCATATCATATTTCGGAAGAGGAATTTGACAACCAAATGGACAACATTTCGAATTGGGAGTAATAGATGCGTAAAGAATTGTCTAAGTACAAAAAATATGGTGCATCTTTGATACGGATAAGTTTCATAATATAGGCACCTTGACTCCGCAACTTCATCACCATCTATTCGTATGTATCATTAAGTAACATAATATGCATGCATATAGGATTTGCATCTGCTTATGTAACATAATACACATGTATATTTAAATTTTCAAGTACAGATTTTCAAAGCACTCCCAACTACTTTATACACCTGCATGTACACATACTCTGCTGTGTTTTCTAGGTGTGTTTCTCTGACAGATATAACCAGATGATTGGTGAACTTGTACTTTACTTTTTCATTTTCATATTGGCCCCAACTTTGCAACCTTTTTTGTGAAGTTATCTTAACATTTAACATGTAGGCTTTCTCGACCAATATTTTTCATAGGAAAGGTTTTTGGGTTAGATCGCATAAATGTAAATGTGTCGTAACTCTCCACCACCCGACACAGCCAGTAAGGTTTGGTTCACAGTGATGACGTCATCTTGCTCTATTTAAGACCGGATGCAGGTGAATTGCTTCACTATTCTGCCAAATCGCCCAATGATGCTGGATGTAATTACCAGTGAAACTTCGTATTCAAATTATAAATGTAACTAATTGATCCATTGTTTACGTGACAAACCTGGGTTACGTTATAGCATGATATGCTGGTTGACCTGCCGACACATGACCGGATGATATTGGAGGGGGGCCACCGGTGGACGGAGGCCGCTGGGTGGTCACGTGGTATAGAAGAGCTCTCGGGAGCCTTCGGCAAAGAGATTGAGAGATCTAGAAGGTGGGCGGGGCGAGAGGCAGAGCCAGCCCCTGCCTGGGCCGATATAACGGGGGGCTGGTGAGTGGCCCAGGGTTCTTCTTCTGTTTGTGAGAGAAGATCCACGTCGGGTTGAAGAAGCCTCTAGCCACGCGGTCCGTGTGACATCGTATATAAATCAGCCCCCGGTGCTGTACTGAAGAAGCTTGACTCAATTTATCACTCGGCCTTAAGATTTGCATTGAACTGCCCATATAGGACCCACCACTGTGATCTCTACATTGGGTCAAACTTAACATCTCCCAATGTTCGATGGCTTGTGCATCAGATCTTATTTATTTGCGATGTACTTACAAAAAAATCCGCAGACTGCCTGCTGGATCTCCTCTGTGTTTCGAAGAACAAATGTGACCTAAGGTCTACGCTCATTTACCAGCTTCACATTCATTATTGCCATACAAATACTGGAGGAAGGGCCTTTGCTATTGATGCCCCCAGGGTCTGGAATGCTATCGCCAATAAACTGCAACTTGGATCACTACCTGTGAGATCTTCACTCAAACTGCTCTAGAGGAGTTGCACACCCCTAGCTGCCACTGCTATTCAGTGGCCTGAAATCAAATGTTTCGCTCCGGATGACCACTGCAAAGTATAATCTTGTGTTTGTATTATAGTGATCACTGTTACATTGCTTTTATAGTTTAATTTTGGTGATTTCGAAAAGGTTTGGTTTAGCCATATTTGTTTGTAGTAGTACAGAGTTAGACTGATAACTTTCATCTAAATTGTCTTGTGGTTATTGTTTGACTTGCATCCCACTGGGATTTTTGCACACAGCATTGATATACGGTGCTTTTTCTGGAAGACTTTGCTGTTTTTTCCTGGATTTCTCTGTTTGCGCGTAGTCACTTTAAGATGTTTCTTGTTCATGTTTTTGTTTGTTGCGGTTGCACCCAATTCAAGAGCCAAATGGCTCACAGGGCTATACCAAATAAATGAAATGAAACTGAAACTAGTAGCATACTAATAAACTCTAAAGCATATCAATGTGCCTAAAGAAGAACGTGTTTAAGTACTGCATATTACCTGCTACGACATACTGATCAGAAACATGGACATTGTGAGTTAAAATGGAAGAAAAAAGTATATAGAAAATCATGCAGATATACGTGATTCAAATTTAATCAACATAAAAGAGGAACAGATGTAATATAGAACATACACACGCTAAAAGACATGATATCAACTCCTAAGAAATGTGGGGTTGGACAGAGCAGGTCACGAGAAGGGATGGTGGCCGGTGGTCGGGACTAACACTAGAATGGCAGCTAAGGGAGGGAACCCACCAAGTGGGCCTTCAACGCTAAGATGGAGCAACGAAATTGATTCGTGCGCAGCTGCTAACAGAATTTAGCATTCAAGAATCGCTAGAGGGAGAAAGAGGGAGTGATGGCTTGGAGAGGCCTTTATCCAGTTGTGAATTCAGTTTGAATATTTATGATAGCAACAACAAGCTCTTGCAGTTTTTATTTCGATTTAAAGCTTTCATGACTGCAAGGATTCATCTTCTTTGGTTCTTTCGGTAAAGTCACGTAGAATGAGAATAAAATAATAAATTAATAAAATAAAATAACACAATAAAATTCTCACGACGTTTCGGCCACAACACAAGTGGCCTTCATCAGGTGAAGGGACGAGACTGTCTCGAGGACAGTGCTGGAGCGAACATAGCCAAGCTCAGACCGCAACCTTTAAGCTGTGTGAGAAGAAACAGAGCGCCTTGACAAAGGAATTAGCATAAAAATTAGCATTTAATTGGCGGACTTAGCATGATGAACGGTGTAGAGGGGGTGAACATGTGCAGACCGGCGAGGGGGGGAGGGGGGGTTTACATATTGATGGTGTGAAAAGGGAATTTAAGCTGCTGCGAAAGTTTGGGATATCATTACTTGCTAGAATTCGTTTTGCATTGAGAGAAGTTGCAGCAGCAGAGGTTAGTGTAAATGCGGTTGGTATTACCTTAGAGTCGCGACATCTCTTCAGAAAGGTGAGAGACTCGATTAGTTGAGCCTTCTTATCCCGGAGTCTGTTGAATGATCTTAAGGTAGTGTGGAATCCCTCCCCGTAGAGGCGGTTAAATTTCGATTTAAAGCTTTCGTGACTGCAAGGATTCATCTTCTTTGGTTCTTTCGGTAAAGTCAAGTATAATGAGAATAAAATAATAAATTAATAAAATAAAATAACACAATAAAATTCTCACGACGTTTTGGCCACAACACAAGTGGCCTTCATCAGGTGAAGGGACGAGACTGTCTCGAGGACAGCGCTGGAGCGAACACAGCCAAGCTCAGACCGCGACCTTGAAGCTGTGTGAGAAGAAACAGAGCGCCTTGACAAAGGAATTAGCATAAAAAATTAGCATTTAATTGGCGGACTTAGCATGATGAACGGTCTAGAGGGGGTGAACATGTGCAGACCGGCGAGGGGGGGAGGGGGAGTTTACATATTGATGGTGTAAATAGGGAATGTAAGCTGCTGTGAAAGTTTAGGATACCACTACTTGCTAGAATTCGTGTTGCATTGAGAGAAGTTGCAGCAGCAGAGGTTAGTGTAAATGCGGTTGGTATTACCTTAGAGTCGCGGCATCTCTTCAAAAAGGTGAGAGACTCGATTAGTTGAGCCTTCTTATCCCGGAGTCTGTTGAATGATCTTAAGGTTATGTGGAATCCCTCCCCGTAGAGGCGGTTACATTTCGATTTAAAGCTTTCATGACTGCAAGGATTCATCTTCTTTGGTTCTTTCGGTAAAGTCACGTAGAATGAGAATAACATAATAAATTAATAAAATAAAATAACACAATAAAATTATCACGACGTTTTGGCCACAACACAAGTGGCCTTCATCAGGTGAAGGGACGAGACTGTCTCGAGGACAGCGCTGTAGTGAACACAGCCAAGCTCAGACCGCGACCTTTATGCTGTGTGAGAAGAAACAGCGCCTTGACAAAGGAATTCGCATAAAAATTAGCATTTAATTGGCGGACTTAGCATGATGAACGGTGTAGAGGGGGTGAACATGTGCAGACCGGCGAGGGGGGGAGGGGGAGTTTACATATTGATTGTGTGAAAAGGGAATTTAAGCTGCTGCGAAAGTTTGGGATACCACTACTTGCTAGAATTCGTTTTGCATTGAGAGAAGTTGCAGCAGCAGAGGTTAGTGTAAATGCGGTTGGTATTACCTTAGAGTCGCGGCATCTCTTCAGAAAGGTGAAAGACTCGATTAGTTGAGCCTTCTTATCCCGGAGTCTGTTGAGTGATCTTAAGGTTGTGTGGAATTCCTCCCCGTAGAGGCGGTTAAATTTCGATTTAAAGCTTTCGTGACTGCAAGCATGGCTTATTTAATTACACATGTGGTATATTCAGGAATAATGTAACTACTTTCATTTTTAGAATAATATATTTTTTTTTATTATGTTACATATGTAGTAGGTTCAATTGAGTCGCAGACGTACTCTTTGGAGGCAACACATTTATTAACACCAACACACGGGGTAACTGCCTCTTAACAAAATAACAACCTATGGTGGTGGACCACAAGGCTAACTACACTAATTACACCGTAACAAGCTACACTGGACCAGACCACAGCTTGGGTCCAGGTCCACGTGTTGGAGACTCTGTAGGATGTAGAACATAGACAAAGGTTTCTTCAGGATGAACAACTTGGAGACCCGGCTTAAATCCTCTGCGGCGTGGCTGGCTCCGCCCTTCGCCATGACCACCTTCCAGAATCCTCAAGCAGGATATCGGCCCTGACACGTGACCACCCCTAGCCCCCACTTGGGGCCCCTGTGTAGACTTAACTAGTCACGTGTCCTCTGGGGTCAACCAGAGTGCCACGGCCCTTAGTAACCCCGTTTCCATGGCCGGCACTCTCACCCCCTATCCTGTAGGGGCCGGCACTGCACGCAGAGCGTGGTGCCATCCAGCACTGTCAATCAGCGCTAATCGAGCCTCTCTAGGGCTGGTACTGCACCCACATCCTAGTGGTGTCCGCTATGTCGTGACATCGCACGCCGTGGCTCTCTAAGTCAACCACAATTCGTAAACAGCTTTACCATCTGGAATTATTAAGGATCCATTCCTCTGAAGCGTATTATTAAATAATACATTTTACAATTCCTTATAAAGGAAACACATACTAATCGACTGATTACTAATGTAGTATATAATTACAATAACCCCCCCCCCCTCCGCCAGCTATGATTTCTGCACCTGATTGGATATAGTGATTGGGTTTAGTTATTAAATAATACACATTACAACTAATTACTAATCTACAACTGATTACTAATTATAACATTTGACTGATTACTAATCTATTATATAATTACAATACCCTCCCTCTCCGCCACTGATCTCTGCACCTGATTGGGTTAAATTATGACGTCACCCTGATGCTCTATTTACACCGGGAGCAGTTGGAGGGCTTCACTATTCTGGCAAATTGCCCAATGATGCTGGATGTAATTACCAATTGTACTCAACAATTGTGAATGTTGTGGATTCACTCTTCAACACACCAGGGGGCTAAAGTAGTGAAGTATTTGTATTTTGTCAATGTGACACATTTTTTACTGATTGGCCGTGTCGGGTAGTGGAGGGTTGTGACACATTTACAAATAACGCGATCTAACCCAAGACCCTTTATTATGAATTATATTGGTCGCGAAAGCCTACGTGTTAACCCGATTATGGGGAGGATACTTTTCTTAAAACCAGAAAATTGGAGAAACTCTGCATTAAGCGGATAAAATTGATATTGTCACTGGCGTACCTCAAAAGGTGCAGAGATTCTAAGGTAATACCAAACGCAGTTAAAATAACACATCACATAAAGTCTGTTAAAGCTAACCAAATACTACACAATGCCAGCGAATTATTATTACTAGAGAGAATACAGCACAACAGGAGTGAATTATCTCACATTTCGGAATCTCTAGGGCACTTGCACTTAAATATAAGCAATAGTGTATCCATGCATTATTGGAATATCATCAATACTCTAACACAACAATCGGCTGAAAATGTATTTAATGGAACAAAAACTAAATTAATACATTCTCTAGACTTCATAACAAACAATTCCCAACTAAAAACGAACAATTAAAAACAAAACCGTAATTAATTTAACTAACACTGTTTTAACCAGAGACATGATTTCTGTCCTTTCTAAAGGCCTTAGCTTTGCCGTTACCCCACACACAATTCCAGTACATGAGGTAATTGCTGAGATAGAATCAGTGGTAAGACACCTTCCACATAATGAGGCAGAGAATACTAGACACGAGGTTGCCAAAATTATTGAGAATAGCAAAGTACCAAAAATAAATATTAGCTCTAACGAAGCAAAAGCCTTAAGAGAGCTCCGATTAAATAAAGATATTCAAATTCTGGCAGCTGATAAAGGCCACACTACTGTAGTAATGTCACAAGCCGATTATGATAATAAAAATAAAGATTTACTAAAGGAAAGTACCTACATTCAAATTAAACGAGATCCAACTTTAGAACGTAAGACTACTGCAATCATTGCAAATTCATGAATCCCCAAGACTGAGCAATACCAAATTAAGCCAAGGGCCTCAAACCACCTAGACTGTATGGGCTACCAAAGATTAACAAAATTGGCATCCCATTAGACCCATAGTAAGTACAATTGGCTCTGCCACATATAAATTAGCAAAACATATAACTAAACAAATACAGCCCTACATCGGTAGGATATCTGCATTCATTCGAAATTGAGAACATCTTGTGAATGTGATTAAAGATATTAAACTTAACCCTAATGATATTACTCTTTTTTCCTAATGATATTCTGGTGAGTTTTGATGTGATTTCTCTATTCACTAAGGTTCCAGTTAATGAGTCGCTTAAATTACTTGTTACACTAGTAAAGAACAGGGGCGGAGCCAGGATTTCAGCCCGGGGTGACATTCAACAAATTTTAATTTCAAGAATGATTAGAGAGTCAGGCTGTTGAACTAGACGCCATCGCTTGGCGACACACTGACAATGCAGTTGCACGGAGTCCGCCAGACCGAGTGTCGTACACTTATATGCAGAATGTCACCCCTGTCACCCCCCCTGGCTCCGCCCCTGGTAAAGAATACAGGTTTACCAAAATATATTCCAAAACTAGCTGACCATTTTTTAAATAACACTTACTTCTTATGGAGAGGTGATTTATTTAAACAAAAGGAAGGAGCAGCAATGGGCTCTCATTTGTCTCCTGTTATAGTAAATCTGTACATGGAGAACTTTTAAACAAGAGCACTTGCTTCAAGTACATTAAAACCATATTTTTGGTTTAGATATGTTGATGACATTTTGGTTGTCTGGTCACATGGTAAAGATACACTTAATGAATTTCTAAATCATCTAAATGCACAAATCTCGGCCATCCAGTTCACCATGGAAAAGGAGGTGAAAAACACTCTCTTTCCTAGATATTTTGCTTGGACATGGCCTAAATGGCAAAATAACACACAGTTTACCGAAAGGGAATTGACACTGAGGCCTATCTGAATGCAGATTCCCATCATCACCCAGCTCAGAAATCATCTCTTATCAAGAAGCTCATCCATCGGGCTAAAAAGGTGTCAGATGGTGAAATTCTAGGGAGAGAGATATTAAACATGTTAAAGAAGCACTACGACAGAATGGCTACAATAATGCTCAAATTAACAGAGCACTGAATGCCAAATCACGATCGCTAAGCAACACTGCTGAAAATGATCAGATTATTAAAAAATTTAAATACCATATCTCAGGAGTAACTGACAAATTAGCTCATGTTTTGCATAAGTAAAACATTAAAGTAAGATTTGGTACAGTACACAAAATTCAAAAACTAGTATCTTGTACTAAAGACGAATTACCTAAATTATCAACAGAAGGTGTATATCGGATTAATTGCTTATGTGACAGACTGGACGTAACATCAGCGTAAGACAAAAAGAACACCAAATAAATATTAAATGATCTCAAACACAACTGTCAGCAATGGCAGAACATGCTTGCCAACAAGGACACTCAATTGATTTTGATAACGTTGAAGTGTTGTGTAAAACTAATTATTACTGGCCAAGACTAATTAGAGAATCCATTGAAATTGAGAGAAATACAAATAACTTGAATCGCTCTGACAGCTACAGGCTTCGTGCAGCCTGGAAGCATATTATTAAATAATACATATTACATAGTCTTTGGTTCTTTCGGTAAAGTCACGTAGGTATAAAATAAAATAAATCACGACGTTTCAATCGCAACACAAGCGGTCGTCCTCAGGCAGAAACAATATAATCCAGCAGTGGAACTGCTTAACCAGCAAGAGAGCAGTTACAACAAGGTTATATATGTGGCGATGGGCAAGCAAGCGGGGTCTGAGCTGGAAAGGAATTCCATCCACGGACGCAAGCACGTCAGTTGCGTTAATGGGGGAGATTAGGGAGAGAGGGATTAGGGAGGGAGATTAGCATGAATGAGCTTCCGTCGCCATATAAGAGTATCATGTCCGTATATGCGCACAACAGCAGTGTTAATGAGAGATTAGCACCATGAGAGTGCAATCCAAAGGACGTGGACATGGGAGTGCAATCCAAAGGGCATGTGAGCCTGAGAGGTGCAATCCAAAGGACGTGAGCATGAAAGGTGCAATCCAAAGGACATGTGAGCATGAGAGTGCAATCCAAAGGACATGTGAGCATGAGAGTGCAATCCAAAGGACATGTGAGCATGAGAGTGCAATCCAAAGGACATGTGAGAGATCTAAGAGAGAGGCATAGAGAGAGAGTCGGAAATAACAGCTGACATAGGCAGGTAGGATGGAAACAGCACAGTCAGTTAAGACTTTACCTGATTAATAACGTCCTTTCAATGATTGCTCAGTTTGTACCCATCTTCTCGGTTGAAGTTGTGTCTGTGTTTATATATCTGATGGCTTCATGAACAAATCTCTGAAGGTAGCTGGTAGGTTTTCAGAATACCTCCGTCTTGGAAAAATCTATTTCGTGTGAGCCCACAGCATTAAAACAATAATCAGCAACGGCAAAGGTATTGGTCCTACCGTGTTTCAGATCTGCCTTGTGTTCACGAAAGCGGTCCGAGACATGTCGTTTCGTTTCCCCAATGTAACTGCTGCCACAACCACTACTCAGTTTGTAGACACCAGGGTATTGCATGTCAGGAATCACATCCTTTACGGATGGGATTAATTCTAGATTTGAAGCTTTCGTGACTGCAAGGATCCATACTCTTTGGTTCTATTCGGTAAAGTCACGTAGGTAAAAAATAAAATAACAAAAAATCACGACGTTTCGGCCACAACACAAGTGGCCTTCATCAGGTGAAGGGGCCGTGCTGTCATGAGGACAGCGTTGGAGTGAAAACAGACAAGCCCAGGTCGCGTCCTTTAAGCTGTGTGGGAGGAAGCAAAACGCTTTGACAAAGGAATTAGCTTAAAAATGAGCATGATGTACGTAGGAGGTGCATGGGCCATGATGGACCAGGAGCGGGTGGTGACCATGACGGACCAGCAGCGGGGGGGGGCGGGGGGAGTAGAGTGAGTGAGTGGAGTGAGTGGAGTGAGTGGAGTGAGTGAGTGAGTGGAGTGAGTGGGTGGAGTGAGTGAGTGGAGTGAGTGAGTGGAGTGAGTGAGAGGAGTGAGTGAAGTGAGTGGAGTGAGTGAGTGAGTGGAGTGAGTGGAGTGAGTGAGTGGAGTGAGTGGAGTGAGTGAGTGGAGTGAGTGGAGTGAGTGAGTGGAGTGAGTGAGTGGAGAGAAATAAGCAGTTGTGAAAGTTTGGGATACCACTACTTGAAAAAATATATTGTACCATTGAAAATTAGTTTAATTTTGATTGAAAGCTTTCGTGACTGCAGTAATTCATATTCTTAGCTCTTTCGGTAAAGTCACGTTGAAGGGAAACAATAAAATAATAAAATATATATTAAACAATAAACAATTCTCACGACGTTTCAACCATAACGCAAACGGTCATCATCAGGTGTGAAAACCCAACGGCAAGAAACATTTGAAAGAAGCGGCGGTTCGCATTTAGTTATTTATTTTTAAACGGTGCATTTCTTTATTTAATAAAAACGTTAGCGCCACGGGCAGCGATTTGGCAGTTTATTTAGAAGGACGAGTCCAGCTATGTTCTGAAAAGAGGAGGGGGAGACGAAAAATTAATGTATGCTGTCTGAAAGCCACCGTAAGCGTGAACAATCAATTAAACCATTCCAGGTCACTGCAGTAATGGCCACTAGGGACATGCATGCACAAGCTGGGTTTAATGCAAATGCAGGGAAGAACTTGGCTTAAGACAGAAACATTTCCTTACTCATTTGGTATATGATTTTCTTTTTAAAAATGACTTCTACGCGGCCTGGACTAAATGTGGTACATTTTAATGGTGAGATGCTGCTACAATTTACATTGTATTATTTTTGCATCATTTGTCTTTAACTGTAGTCATAGGTCACCAGCAAAAATGGCTGTGACTTAGAGTGTTCTTAACACAGAACTGTAAATGCCCCAAATATTTAAATTCCTCAACATAATCCCTCTGGTCTTATGCTGTATAATAAAAATTAATACATATTAACATGTAGTATACATCCAAATAATTGAGCTCCTTTCTCATTAAATTTTAAACCAATTATTCATTTTCAGCTTGAATTGCATTATCTAAACCTCACAGGTGTCCTCTACATCCTAAGAACGGTACTACAATACGACATTTCCATCTCTGTGCCTCGGACTCACAATTCATAATGCATGTTACAATATTGTATTGCAAAGGTGTGATAACAGATTGACTTACTCCCTCTTTTAAAGGGGTTAAAATGCAATGCACAATGATTTTACGGGTCATTAAACTGCTGCACATATTGGTTGTGAATTCCTGTGACCGTAAAGTCGTGATGGAAGATGTCATTAGGGCCTTTACATGATTGAGACAAAGATGTCACCACGTTTTCTTCAGGCAATGTTTTTTGTTGTTTCACTTGGCTGTTGGAGCATTGAAAATACACGAAGACAGGACATGAGGTATAGTTAATTTGACATCATTTATTGCCTGAATATTTTCAACAGCAAAGTGGCATTCTTTACAAGCTTGAAAATTATTGACAATTAATCTAATCTCCGTGGACAACGTGCAACACATTTAAATGCTCCTCATAGGTCAAAAAAGTGGCATTTTTAAATACTCAATGAGACGTTGCCATAGGCACTACAGTAAGCATGTAGAAAACGATGTATTATTGAAATATATACACTCTGTATGTGCAATAAAACCGGACCTCTGTACAAAGATAACCAGTTAAAATGCGTTTCTTATAGCTTTGGTTGCCAATTGTTCATTATTTTCCGTTTTGGGTTTTGTTTCCTAATCTCTGATCCTTATAAACTGCATAATAAACTAAAAATACAGTAACTATAAACATCCAATCAACATGATTGCATTTTTGGATTGGCGAAGACGTTTCCACAAAGTGTCAACTGACGTTTTGAAATTATAACCTTGAAAAAGAACTGTCATGTAAATGCACCTTCTGTTTTAAAACCAAACACTTAAGTAATATAACGGGGGGAGGGGGGGGGTTTAAAAATATATAATAATGCACTGCTGGAAACGTGCTGCTTACTTACCGTGTGTAACAATTTAACATCAAATCAGCCTCAATTGCCAGTCATTGCTGTCAAATTTAAAGAGCTCCGTAATTATTCAAAGAAAGATAGCCTACGTGACTTTGAACAGTGAGACAGGTGGGCGGTTAATTAGTAATGAGCAGCACCTGCTAAATCGCAGCGCTCAACACACCATGATTGAAGAGGCCACCTAAGTTTGTCCTTTTACGTGTTCCACTGCCCTGCAAAGATGTTCGCGAGTGGGGCCAATGAAAATGTCGAAAAATACATAGAATTGTAACGTTTCAAATAATGGCTTATCATGGCTTCAACCCCCCCGTCCTCATAATATGTCCCTGTGCACCAGTAATCTCAATCAGGTAAATTAAGTCAAAATTCATCATTGGAATTGGCCATTATGATGAAGTATTAGGGCATGCGGAATTGTGAGCTGCATGTGCATTTAATTAAGTGTGCTTATTAATTGTAAAAAAAATATATCCTTTTTCTAACTTAACCATACTTTGCATTCAATCGTTATTGTTCGTAATTTTTCATGCAGAACTTCAAAATTGTACTGAGATGTATGGAATTTGTGTTTGTAAAGCGATAAGTATCCACAAGGATAATTTAAGCATTTCTCTTGGAAGAGACACCCAGAAGAAATCCGTGTTAAAATTGTCACAGCATAGCACATGTATGGCATATTTATGAATTACAATACGGTATATTAAGATGATAAACAATACATACTCAGCCAGACAATGAGCAGCTGAAGCATACAATATGAAAAATGCATTTTTTATAGAACAAAACACTCGAATGCCTACAGAAATTAACAATCCTAAGCTCTACATTATTAGACCTCCTTTGCCAGTACCAAAATGTAATGATAGGGTTTTTCCCCTTTTTTCTGGCAACAAAACTGAAACCTTTTTACAATTATTCATGTCTGAAATTAACCACAATACCTGCAGTCAAAATGCAAACAAAAACATACTATGATAGTATATGCATTGTCCTTGAAACTGATTGGTCCACACTAAGGGACAGCTATCTTTTGAGCCTCGACCCAATTGGTGCTCGACCAGATGACGCCAGAAGGCGTACAGCTCAAAGACAATGCACTATCAAAGTAATGAGGGCTCGGAGTGAGCATCTACATTATTAGACCTCCTTTGCCAGTACTAAAATGTAATAATAGGGTTTTTCCCCTTTTTTCTGGCAACAAAACTGAAACCTTTTTACAAGGATTCATGTCTGCATTAACCACAATACCTGCAGTCAAAATGCAAACCAAAAACTTACTATGATAATATATGCATTGTCCTTGAAACTGATTGGTCCACACCAAGGGACGGCTTTCTTTTGAGCCTCGACCAAATTGGTGCTCGACCAGATGACGCCAAAAGGTGTACAGCTTTTACAAGGATTCATGCCTGCATTAACCACAATACCTGCAGTCAAAATGCAAACAAAAACATACTATGATAATACTCGTTGGTTCTATTGGGTAAAGTCACGTAGGTGGCTTTACCCAATAGAACCAAAGAGTATGGATCCTAGCAGTAACGAAAGCTTT
This sequence comes from Petromyzon marinus, assembly GCF_048934315.1. NCBI lineage: Eukaryota > Metazoa > Chordata > Hyperoartia > Petromyzontiformes > Petromyzontidae > Petromyzon > Petromyzon marinus. The sequence goes on along the minus strand of NC_133668.1, from coordinate 23,843,875 downwards.
AAATCTAGAATACTATGATAATATATTAGTATATATTAGTTTATATTATCACAGTATGTTTTTTGTTTGCATTTTGACTGCAGGTATTGTGGCTAATGCAGACATGAATCTTCGTAAAAAGGTTTCCGTTTTGTTGCCAGAAAAAAGGGGAAAAACCCTATTATTACATTTTGGTACTGGCAAAGGAGGTCTAATGATGTAGATGCTCACCCCGAGCCTTCATTACTTTGATAGTGCATTGTCTTTGAGCTGTATGCCTTTTGGCGTCATCTGGTCGAGCACCAATTGGGTTGAGGCTCAAAAGAAAGCCGTCCCTTGGTGTGGACCAATCAGTTTCAAGGACAATGCATATATTATCATTGTATGGTTTTTTTTGCATTTTAACTGCAGATATTGTGGTTAATGCAGACATGAATCCTTGTAAAAAGGTTTCAGTTTTGTTGCCAGAAAAAAAGGGGAAAAACCCTATTATTACATTTTGGTACTGGAAAAGGAGGTCTAATGATGTAGATGCTCACCCCGAGCCCTCATTACTTTGATAGTGCATTGTCTTTGAGCTGTACGCCTTTTGGCGTCATCTGGTCGAGCACCAATTGGGTCAAAGCTCAAAAGAAAGCCGTCCCTTGGTGTGGACCAATCAGTTTCAAGGACAATGTATATATTATCATAGTATGTTTTTTTATTGCATTTTGACTGCAGGTTTGTGGATAATGCAGACATGAATCCTTGTAAAAAGGTCTCAGCTTTGTTGCCAAAAAAAAGGGGAAAAACCCTATTATTAAATCCTAAGCTCCCCTTTTAAGCCACGGAGGGACACCTTCACTTACAAGGCCATTCATTCAAAGTCTGGCATATTTGTGTGTCATTTTTAATGCAATAACATCACGAGGTACTATATTGTCGATGTGTTGTCACACAAAGGAAACACATTATACGTGGAAAGCTCTCAAAGGAGGCCTGTACTCACTCATTCCATTGCTTTCAAACATTCTATTGCCTTTGAAGTCAGTCCCATTACCATTCCAGTCAAGGCATTCCCACACAGAGTACAGTATTCCCCTTACTGGCACATATGGCATACAATTGCGCATCACGGCAGTGTTTAAATTGTTTTCCCAGACATTGATTGGCTACGCTTGTGATGAATCATATGGTGGGATATAAAGTGATAGAAATAGCTGTAATCTAATAGGAATTAAGCAGAGGCAGTAGTTGGAATGTGTCAGCAGGGAACTAAATGTAATGGCGACCTCACGCCGTTTTCATATTACCTTCACAGTTGATGATAAAATCATTATGGGGGTCAGGGACGTCCATTCATCTTAATGATGTTGACGGTAACACATGATTCACACTGCACCACACTGTGCACACAAGCCAAGCACTCTCATCGAGGCCAATGCACTTGCAGACACCGCGAGTCGACATCAGGAGGAATTTCCCACCGTGAAGGATTGCGGATATTTTGTAATGGCTGCCAAAACAACAAACACAATTATTCTGAGAATTATGTCGAAAATGGTGCTTTTAATGATCAATATTGCTTTCCATTTCTATCCTAGTACAGAGGATGGATCTTAAGTCAATTTGAAAATTTCCTGATAGTTTGGTGAACATTTTTAAACATATTTCAAACCAACTGTATACAATTTTAAATCACGAACTAAAGCCACTACGGACACATTAAAATGTACCAGTATATATGCAACCTGAAGAATAAATGCTGTTGTCCTGCACATTCCATGTGAAATGCAAGCCCATAGTGGATAGTACCACGATGGCAAACTGATTTGGAATATCAACCACATTGCTCATGAGATTTGTTAAGATTAATTTCAGTGAATTGAGTTCCAATAATTTCCTTCTCGGCTGGAAACTAAACCAGGTCTCTGAGGGGGAGATTCAGAACTCTGACACAGGAGTCTGGCCTCATGAGTAACCCGGATACCCAACATCCTCTTAATTTAGCCTGTGACAGTAATAGCTTCCATCCTGGCCCCATCTCCCCTTTTCACATCCATGTCCCCAACCACCTACTCCCCACTGGTTCTTAATGTTCCCATTAGTTATCCTTTCTGGCCAGTGCTTCTTCATGTTGATGCCACTAATCATTTTAAGCACCCTCACATCTCAAACCTCCAGCCTGTCATCAATGCTGTTACAAATTCCCACTGCCTTAAGTAGAAAAAAATATTTCAATTAAAAAAAATAATCTGAAGGGAAATTGGTACGCACAATTTTTAGTGTACGCACGTAAACATTTGGTATATTGTACCACCTCGGAAAATACAATTTTAGCTTTTTTATACATATAATGTGGGAATCATTTTTGACAGGATTTAAGAACAAACTGAAAAATACCGTTTGCTCACAAAGCCCTTCCATAATGTATTAGCTCTATTTACTGAAAGCTTTGCCGCATGTTTGAGACTGATGTGACTTTAAAGCTTAAACATGGCTACACGGCTGTCCGTGATCGCATGAAAAGCTTTGTAACTCCCATTTGTCACGATTTTCATTTCCTTAAAAAAACGATTTAGTTTGTTTATTGGATTAAAATAACACAGTCCAGGGTATGTAAAGTAATTTAGAAATATCTCAATTTAACTTAATCTAATATTTTATTTATTTAAAAATGAAAGCCACTGATACATATTATCTGTTTGACAAAAGGTCTGGCATAAAACAATTAAAAATTATCATAAACATGACAACGCTATTAACAAAAAATCAGTCTATTATAGTTACTCTTTGGTTCTTGCGGTGCAGTCACGTAGGTAGAAAAATGAATCAAAATTGTATGATAATTATTTTGGTGTATATAGTTTCGTGAGTTAATGAGTTTAATAAATTGCATTTCAGCCTTTTGTCAATCCCACTGCTGGATGAAAACCTCCCCACGCCATGTTTGTCACGTGTGGTTGTTTGGACAAACCTCACCACGCTGACCAGTGTCTTAGAGAGGGTTTAAGGTAGATTGTGTATCCTTTAATTGACTCGCGTAAAGCACGACTAAAGCAGAATTCCATTTCATCTGCTCTTAGACAGATACATGGAGAATCATTCCAAGTTTCTGCATGACTTATCCTGCAACCTTCGAGAAAAACCATCGTGGAAAAATATATTTAAACTTATTTTTGTCTTAAAACTCTTGCTGTGGGTTATGTATGAAGCTGTACAATTCTACTTGTTTTCCGTAATAAACAAAACTGTTTTTATTTTACTCATTGGTTTTTTCGGTAAAGTCACGTATGTAGAAATACAATAAAATTATATTAAAACAAAAAACAATCACGACGTTTCGATCACAACGCAAGCGATCTTCATCAGGTGTCAAGAACAAATCACGGAGGTAAATACAACAAAAAGATGAGAGACGAGAATTCAACAAACCTGAAAAAACATTATGTGAAGCACATCCAGTCAGGCCAACAACACAGTTAGACACTTCCTGGCGGACCACGAATTTCAGAAGAGTGTTAAATTTCGTGTTCAACCTTTGGATTGCACTTACCAGCATAGATAGAATGAAAAATACGAGGTACACGGTCGGTAGAAATACATATACAAGTCCACCAAGAGGTAAGGAGGGAGGAAAGACGGACAGGGAGGCAGAGAGAGGGGGGGGCGGAGGGATGAACATAAGCTTAAATAGGAAATACGGTTGGAGGGGGGGAGGGGCCAGAGCGAGAGCGGCAGCTCAAACACGCACATCTTACACATACAAAACGGCAGCTCAAAAAAGGACCACCTCTTGTAAATACAAAACGGCAGCTCCGTGATTTGTTCTTGACACCTGATGAAGATCGCTTGCGTTGTGATCGAAACGTCGTGATTGTTTTTTTTTATATAATTTTATTGTATTTCTGCATACGTGACTTTACCGAAAAAACCAATGAGTAATTTAATGCAGTCACGAAAGCTTTAATACTGTTTTTATTTTACCAGGTAAGGCCCACTGAGCTATATAGCTCTTTTTCAGAAGCAACCTGTCAACAAATGATACCTCAAAAAAGTAGCTCATCACGTATACCTTTTTGGAAGCCAAATTCTAAAAAACGCATGTTGATTCTAAACGTGGAGGGAAAAACTGGAAGACGCGGTTAAAAATCTACGCGACCACGGGGAGAACATGCAAACCCCAAATATATAGGCGGCAGACACGGGATCGAACCCACGATCTCCTCCATACCAGGTGAGGTAGTTGACATCTCGCCACCGTGGTACCCCTATATATTTGTGCAGTGCACTATGTAATGTGCCCCATAGGCCATGAATAAAGAGTTTCATAGACACACCAGAGTTATGAAAACGTTGTGGTCAGTCGTACACCAGAGCATGTGTCGCAACAGTTAGAGCAGATGGCGTGCTGATTAATTAATGTTCTGAGGCCAACCCTTCCACCAGAGAAATGTCAACACTGACTTGCTTCAGGCACTCAGTAACATCTCTGTGAAGAAAGGCCACATTTTGTACAATATTGTACATATTGTACTAAATGTGGCCTTTAATTAAGGTTATAAACTTTTCATTCATCATGACAGGAAAAGGAAATGTGTTTTTGTTACACAACAACGTGCACAGTAGTTCCCTTGAAGGAGATAGCTATGGAGACAAACCCCTTGTGCGTAAGACCAGATACAATATCATACAATTTGGATTTTTACAGTGTCTACTAAAGGCAGCACAGTCAATTGAGAAAGGAGAGATCGTCATGGAATGGTGTACATTCTTAAACCTGGACGTAAAAACAGTGGAAGGAAGTCAGCAATGTGGAGCACAGTCAATGGGAATTAGTTCTGGAGAATGGGGGAACAGCAGAGAAGGAGTAAACTCCCATTAAGGTTGGGACAGAATACTTTTATTGTAGGAGTGGAGAGCATATGAATAGAAGTAGATGGAAATGAACAGAGATTGATTGACATGGATGATCTGCATAGGATCCTAAACATAATGAAGGCAAATGAGATTGATGATCCAGTGTCAGATTGGATGGCGTAAACGGATCCGAGGATAGACTGATGCAGTCTTTATTGTGGGTGCATGAGATAATTCTAACGGTGGCATTTTGGATCAATTGACATTGGAGTTGAGGAATCGTTGCAAGTGGGTGGAGGATTTGGGATATGTTGCAAGGGGATGAGGGGAAATTCTGCTGAGTTTAGAGATAAGTTAGGAGGACAATGCCTTAGGATTGATGGTGACTTGAATGTTTTGGACACTGTTTGCCAGCTTGATGATCAAACAGCATGCTCGAGCTGGAATATTTGTTTAGTGTAGATTATTTTCTGATGCAGAAGACTTCAGTTTTGGTATTGTTTAACAGAAGAAAGTTCAAATCAATCCAAGATGAGACTGCATAGAGGCACAGTGTACAAGAGTAAAGAGCTGGTGTCTTTTAAGTCAATGACTATGGAGATATGGGAGACAATAGCAGAGCAATATTTATACATTTCTCTGACTGAATAAATTACTATGAATGCACGACTGGAAATTATTGTAATGTAAAATGATAAAAAGAGGTAGAGTAAATGGTCCTCCCGATCATTATGGTCGCTAAGAAGTGAGCCCCAATTGTATGCAGTAGCCAGCTTTCAGAAGATACAATGTTGCATTCACAATGCGGAATAAATTATAGAATACACAAAACAAAACAAAATGTTTTTTGATTCAAGACAACGAACACTGATTCACTCATTGTACTGGAACAGTTACTGATGCAATCATTAATTTTAGTTGTTTTTGTATAGTCTTAACGGACATGATGTTGTAAGATGGTTTGAGCATGGGAATAACAAGACGTTGCAAATTTCAAAGCAATTAAACAAAACATTGAATACGTTCACATGAATGGCACCATCTTTCTAAAGGAAAACAACAGGCTAGTGAGGCCAGGGCATTGTCGGTCATTCTGCTCTGTTGGTTTCAGAACAAAATTAAGACAATAATGTATATTACCCTGACACATTTAGAACAAATATACATATATTTACACTTCGATTTAAAGCTTTCGTGACTGCAATGATTCATCTTCTTTGGTTCTTTCGGTAAAGTCACGTAGAATGAGAATAAAATAATAAATTGATAAAATAAAATAACACAATAATATTCTCACGACGTTTCGGCCACAACACAAGCGGCCTTCATCAGGTGAAGGGAGCGAGACTGTCTGGTAGGACAGCGCTGGAGTGAGACAGCCACGTTCAGATCACGGCTTTTAAGCTGTGTGAGAGGGCTCTTTGTTCCTCTCACACAGCTTAAAAGCCGTGATCTGAACGTGGCTCTCTCACTCCAGCGCTGTCCTACCAGACAGTCTCGCTCCCTTCACCTGATGAAGGCCGCTTGTGTTGTGGCCGAAACGTCGTGAGAATATTATTGTGTTATTTTATTTTATCAATTTATTATTTTATTCTCATTCTACGTGACTTTACCGAAAGAACCAAAGAAGATATATTTACACTGTTAGGGACAGGCCATGTTACAAATAGACAAGCACCGCAAACACTACATATGTATCAAGATGCACACTTAATGGTACATGTTATATAACCAGCAGATTAGAGAACACAACGTGAGACTAGAGGTGAGAGGTGAGGCAGTGGGGTAGTGGGCCACATACTGTGTGATTCGGGCCCGGCGACCTGATTTTGATTCCTTGCCAGTTACCACCAGTGGTGAATGATATGTGGACCAGTCATGGTCTTCACCTTCCTACAACCCATCCTGACCATCATGGTCAGACAACGCCTATGAAAGAGGCCTCCATCCATCAGTGGATTAGAAAAGAACAGTGCATGTATTATTCATAGTTTTATTATTATTATTATAGCCACAGGCAGGTGAAGACATTACGTAGGAAGAAGTTAGATGCTTTAAGAGTCACCAGTACTCCCTTCAGTGTGGATATATCTCACATGCAAATCCCCAACAGAGTTGCGAGTTTAGCCCACATTTTCTGGTGTCATGGCTTTTCCAATGTTTTGTCCGGAGGGAAAGGCATTCCAGACAAAGATAGATGGCCGTGCTCCAGTGCTGCTGAAAGTCACGGGCAGGATACAACGGTCACACTGCTGTAATAACAACCTTGTGATTTTATTTTTTTATTATTGCACTGCTCTAGAATGCAATTTTTGTTATTCTGTTGTGTTGCATATTGACAAACATTTTTTCGCGTAAAAAATTGTAGTTTACTTTACACCCCAAGCCAGATCATATATGTTATGCAAACAGTTTAAATTAAATACCTTTTTTTAAATATATAAACACTAGAGATATGGGAAGTGGAAAAGTGGTTCTGCTGCACACCATTTGTTATCGGTATTTGGAACTTGCCAGGGGTAAAGTGAGTACCTTTTAAAGGGAGTCATCAATACGGTAAAGAATAGCTATGCATTCTGCTGGCAGCACAACTCCATCATGCGCTGTGATGGACTATGCAGGCACTCTGAAACAGCATTGCCCTCGCAGTCTGTAAGGCAGTCTGTAAGGGCTGCTCGGGTAAACAGGTATGAATATTCACTCTACATACAAAAAACACGAAGACAAACATGAAACCACTGCACACATATGCACGATATATGAATACAATGTGTATAAAATATGTATTAAGTTTATGACAGATAGCATTCATATTTCATGTTTAATGTGCGTACTGTCATCCAATACATAACTATATCACTTACCTACAATCATTTTGTCAATCCATAGCTGGATGAAGGTCTCTCCACACCTTCTCGGTCATAAGGGTTGTTTTACCAGACTTCACCATGCTGGTCAGTGTCAGTTGATGAAGGGGGAGTCCACAACAAGTTCACATATCATATATTATGGTTAATATTAAGGCTTGAGTTGAACATTTGTTCAGTTTTTAAATTCATTACAAAAACATGTCTGATTGAATGAATGTTGTATTTATTAGATATGCAGTGAACTGTACAGGAGTACATTGCAAAGATGGAACTGCTAATGATTTTGTCATTAATTGAAGAGTTTATGCAATTATTTTAGTATATATATTTTTAAACGTTAAATAATGTAATATAAGATTTAAAGGGTCTGGTGAATATTCAAGTGCAGCATTTCAGAAGTGAAAGAAAATTAGTTTCATATAAACAAGTCGCCGGGTGAGCTATTGAACTTGCTTTACACTGCACTGCTGTGGGTCTGCACTTTCTTGCCCTATAAACAACAGCCCTGACCTCAGTGTTCTTTCACACTTGACATTTCCTGTGACTCTACAAATTTCAGAATTCCCCCTTTTTAATCGACAACAGCCCGAGGTCATGCTCCACAATAGCCTCAGCCATAACGGACATTAATCCTTTATAGCTCAATGAGCCCAAATCCATTCGCTTTGGCAAGCAGCTCATGCACCCAATACATGTCGCGCTATATCTTCTTGTGGACCAAAGCATTCTTTACATTTTATATGTTTAAAGATACATACAAAACACAGTGGAAGCACATGAATCAATCAAACGTGTGTTAATTACATGAACAACTAAATAAACAATACGCTTAGAGAGTATGGATTATTTATATCAGATGCTGAAAGTCGTTTATTGTTGGCCAGAAATCTGGCAAGTAATGGGTTAAAACAGAGGTTGTGGTACGATTCCTCTGGGAAGGCAGAATGCAGTTGGCTTCCCCTGCTTATTACCTGGAAACACAGACACTCCAAACTGCCTCGACTCTCATCACCAGATCGATACACTGAGGGATGGGAAAACAAGCCACATACGTATTTGGCTGCGATATCACTTTTGTGCCAAACACATTTAAATTCTGTGGATGATCATTCTCCAGGCTCAATATTTGCCTTAGAGCATCGTTCTCTGTAGCGATTAACTGCAACAACAACGATTTTTGGCACGTTGTAATGCATAAGATTGCAATGTTGGTGACTGATACTGCACACATTTACAATGGTAGTGTCGTGACATCGCGGATGTCACTGTGTAATGCCGGCTCTAGAGAGGCACGGCGTGTGATATACTGACATCGCTGACACCACTTATATGTGAGTGCAGTACCAGCCCTAGAGGGGCTCAGTGAGCGCTGCCTGACAGCGCTGGATGGCACCACGCTCTTCGTGCAGTTCCGGCCCCTACATGATAGGGGGTGAGAGTACCGGCAGCCACGGGAAAGGGGTTACTATAGGCCATGGTACTCTGGTTGATCTCAGAGGACACGTGACCGGTTAAGTCTACACAGGGCCCCCAAGTGAGGGCTAGGGGTGGACACGTGTCAGGGTCGAGATCCTGCTCGAGGATTCGAGAAGGTGGTCGTGGCTAAGGGTGGAGCCAGCCACACCACAGAGGATATAAGCCGGGTCCCTGAGAGGGACAGGCTGCTGTTGTTCATCCTGAAAAATCTACGTTCTACGTCCTACAGAGCGACCAACACGTGGACCTGGACCAAAGCTGCGGCCCGGTCCGTTGTAGCTAGTTACGGTATAATTGGTGTAGTTAGCCTGGTGGTTACCACCATAGGTTGTTATTCTGTTAAGGGGCAGTTACCCCGTGTGTTGATATTAATAAATGTGTTGCCTACAAGAAGTGCGTCTACGACTCAGTTGAAATCACTACAGTAGTATAAACGTGTTTTTATGTGTAACAAATACAAATGCGAAATTTGCACGATTTGCAATATCACACTTTAAAAATGTGCAAGCTGCAGTTTTAACCGTCAGGTGGCTTTATTGTATCATGGTGAGTGAGAGAATGGATAAAATGCGATCTGTACTTAAGGTCAATGCATTACAGTGTGCGGTACATGGATGAATGTACAGCTCTTCTAGATGCATTTTTCATTTCCAAAATTCTCCACAATACAATGCATCCATACGTGTTGTACGAGACAGGTCCAGTGGTCTGGGTATACCGGAGGTAATGTTGGGTAATGAAATACTCCTCGGGGCTACTACAAAAAGTAGGTTGATAACCAATCTGCATATGTGAAATGTTCTTAACTCATGTCAGGAGTTTTTTGTTTAAGAAAATGTGGTTTCTTCCCATACTGAAAATGAAAACTATCATGTAAAATGTAAAAAAAAGATTAACAATCCTGAATTAGTATCATTACATACTTCTGTTTATCCTGGGATGTTTTGATTAACATGAATGCATATTTCCTGCTGTAGCATATGGATAAAAACATGGACATGAATGACGATGATGAGAGTCAATAGACTTTGCTCCATTGGAAGCATTAAAAATTGCCAATTCTTGCCAAGCAGAAGGCCCTAAACAATTGCCGACATCCATTGAGGATTCCCTAGGTAAAGATTTTAAATCCACGCACCTTGTGGGGACAGACTACAAGACGTTCCCAGAGGGCAGTCCAGTGATCTTCAACAACAAAAAACAGATCACTTTCCACCAGCCACAACAGCCACACTCCAAAATGCCACCAGCCACACTCAAACATTTTCAATATGTGAATGTGGCAGACAGTGTTGTGATTTAATGCTCCCTTAAATCTTAAATTTATCTTTCAGAATTCTAAATACCAATTAACAAATACAAAACAATATTTTAATCACGTAGTATATGTTACTAAAACAACAATGAGGCTGTGAAAAGGTATAAAAGTGTGATATTTGAAAAATGGTGTTTTACCAATTTTGGAAAGTTCCACTCCTGCAGAATGATAGGTGATAATTATATGATCATGTTTTTGTATTGCATTTTTTTATCTTGGAATGCACCATTGTATTTTGTAATAACCCCATGTGTATAGATAATTACCTAAACTTAACGACATTAACCCTCTAAAATTCAATCCATATTCATTCTTTGCATCTTGTGACATTGTATTTATGTATTGACACAAGCATTCCCACGTTTATGGCTGTGCAGCAAATCAGGCAAAGTCAATTGCTGCTTCCCCACCATCCCAATTGCAATGAATTGAGTTGCAAGTTTTAATCAAAGGATGTACAACATCACACACAGAGCTCTTTACAAACACAGAGCACTCCAGTCAATGTAACATCATCTAGACAATATAGTCAGAGGGGAGGCTATTGTGATTTTTTTCAGGAGTTTGGTCACAGAAACTCTCTCTCTTTCATTATAATTATTGCTTGCAGGCTATATACAAAATAAACATTTTATTTGTGTCAGACATCTATTGCATTCATTGTGCTACTTTCACAAAATGTACAGGCAATAGACCGCCACTGTACGCAGTTCATACTGCTTTAAATGATTATTACTACCTGATGCAATATCAGATGGTCGAAGACTGTAAAAGCGCACGCACACTCTTATCTGCAATGCAAGCAAGCGTCCCACAGTAATTCTTGCAAACATGTAATTAATCATAAGTGAAGAAAAATATATAGCACGAGAAAATGTACCTACATTTACTTCTAAGGCTATTTTATTATTACAAGTAACATATATATTTTAAAAAATGTATAACTAGTGTAGTGACACAGCGCCGAATGCTGTCCAGTTGTGGCAACTGCGGTGAACAGTTAGCGCACACGCCGTCAAGCATATATACATGGGTGTGCCGGCAGGGCGGAGGAACTGGAGCAAGGGTCACTGAAGACCTCATCGGGAGACCCCTGGAACCCTCTAGTGGGTTCGAGAAGGGAGGCGCGTTCAGGGCGGAGCCAGGCCGCGCCAAGTAGAATAAAAGCAGCGGAGAATGAGGTCTCTGGGCTGCCGGTTCTGGGAGCGGACTCATCTCGTCGTCGCTATCATCTTTGCCGCCTTCGTCGATGCTGCTTTCGCCCTATAATTGTGCGGCCGGTGAGTAGTTGGCTGTCTCGGTCAACGCCGTCGGTGCAATGTGGTCAGGGTTGTGTCTAGGCCAGGCTGTACGGCAGCGTGGTCGAGAGAGAGGAGGCCGGAGTTGGTGTAAAGGAAATAAAGAGAGAGAGAGAGAAGGTGCGTCCTGTAACTACCTCGGCTCCGACTGAGTGTATGCGCCACACACCCACACACACACCGAGGAGGACACTACACATAGCTGCACCTTTTCTATTCCTGTATATAATACACAGAGATTTGGTTCTTATGTATCCTTCACAAAAGTTTTTGTAGAACTTTTCAGTGTAATTTTTATGGAATATACTGCAATGCATATACGACATTCATATTGTACAATACTTATACATGGCATGCACACATAACACTTTAAAAAATATCTTGATAAGTAATGCTAAATAATTGAGTTCATTGCATGGCAATCGTCATTGCAGTGTGTTTAATGCTGAGGGTCTTAAGGGACCTAATTAAATACAATGCCCTCCCAGCACCCAAAACAGCAGTAACCTCTGAACTCTGTCTTGCATTATCCATTAATTAACGCAATACCAGAATAAGCCATTCGTTAGTGTGTCTACCTAAATATATGCCACCTGCAGAATTGGGCCTGTGATTTGGCTATTAAAGTGTAATTCTGAATGTTTTATTACGTACATCAGATCATTGAACATTGAAACGGAGGCATTTGCAGAGTGACTACTGGAGGGCATGAAGCAGACAGTGAACAACTGCTCACATATGAATGCCATGGGTCCAGTACAGGCCCTCATTAAATACAGTACAACCCAGGCAAGTAAATAAGTGAAATGACACACATAGGAATGTAATAAAAATGTCAATCATCGAAAATGTTGGTCAAATGGAAATATTGGTAACAAAAGCATGGAATAAACTTTTTTTTTCTCCCCCAATTTATAAAAGTATTAGGCAAATATTCATGGTGTTATTGCCATTTATTATTAATGTCCAGTGAAACGAATTGTGACACGTTATTATAAACTATGTGGGTGGAATCATTATCGTTGCTTTAAAAGTAAATGCGTGCAGAATACATTTGTGAGTGTGTATTAGGAGAGGATAACGGCGTGGGGTTTGTGAGTGGTTACTGTACTTGTTCATGCTAAACGCTAAAAAAACAATCTAATGAAATGCTGATGAAGCCACGCCTTTTCATGCACAAACACAATCGTGATGAAGAAATCTTTAAAATCAAACTATATTCCATTCCACAAATATCAAATGTTTATTAGCTAAAATGCATTTGCACAGCTGTGATAACATTACAATGTTGTTGGCTGAGCAGATAAATAGCAGCTGCATCTATGTATGACGGTTTTGCGTGGCACTTTCACTTTACATGAATCATGTTTTTTTTTGTTAAAAATGCAAAAATAATATCGCACACCAAGATTCTACACTATTGTCAGTATTATCACTTGGCTTATTTTATAGCATATCCCACTCACTTGGCCTTAATTCATGAGTTATATTTCTGCAGCTGGTTTCTTGGGAGGCTCTGCCCCCCTGGGCTACATTTGAAAGCTCTGATTGACACCCGCCAATTTTCCATTACTTTCCAAGCAACAGCAGCAGCAGCCAGAGCATTTAGGCTTTACCAGAAACATTCATTAAAATACATTTTGCAGTCAATTAAGTGTTTTATGAGGTTCCGTATGATTTTATTGACTTCTCACTATTTTTGTGAACAAACCAAAGATATTGGCAGCATCAGACAAACCGTTGCAAGGGAAAAGGTTTTCATTGGCATGCCATTACACAGTAGGTGGGGGTAGTGGAGGTCATGAGAGTGTTTTTTTTCTGTTCCCCCTCGAGTTTTTTTTTAAGACACATATCAACTACCTTAGAAGCAAGGGGAGACAGGGTCAAGGGCCATAGTTTCTACAACCCTTGCAACCCAACCACCTCCAGTCAACGCCATTGTTGACAGCAAATTATGTTTTCAATCCTGAAGAAACGTTTAATGTACGTTCAAACTGGCCAGAATAAAATTACGTGACACACATTTTTCATTCTTTTTAGACTGTATTTTGTGCAATTTAATCGTTTGGAATGTTAGGTCTTCTTAGTTTAAACTAAAAAAAATATTAGATGGCTTGCATAATTTTTATGTGACTTCTTGCATCTAGGAAGTTGGTGTATTATATTATGTTTCAGAATAATAATTATCTTCCCTTTGTTGCCATGATTGTTAATTTAATCCCGGAGATAACCTCGTGCTGCTAAATGTGATGTTAGATACTTGCTCGTTCTGCTATCTATTACATCCAAAATAAATATACCATTAAACAGCATGTGGCAAAATTTAATTGTGCATTGGCAGTGAATGTAGCTTTCAAAAGCGACGAGCTTGTATAGTTTGATGATGTATAAATCTTGACTTAAAGCTTTCGTGACTGCAGGAATTCATATTCTTGGGTCTTTCGGTAAAGTCACGTAGATAGTCACGTAGATAGGTTATTTTCTTTGAACCTATCTACGTGACTTTATTGAAAGACCCAAGAATTTGATGATGTATATTTGTTCTGCATACTTCGATTGTATATACGGTATATATAAAAGTTGTCTTAGGTTTATTTTTCTATACCAGGCCCAGATTATCTTTGCACAAGTTACGATTTGTAACAGTTACCATTTGTCACAGTTACCATTTATAACAGATAGAAGAACCTCTGCCTCTTTTATTGGTTTGGTTTATTTTCTCACAGGTAAAACCCATATGGGCGATGAATGCCCGTTTAGATGGGGACCTAGTTACAGAATAGAAACCTGGTTACGATGACTACTACTATTTTATTTGACCAGGTAAAGCCCAATGAGCTTTAAGCTCTTTTTCAGAGGTTACCTGGTCACACATGATAGCTCATCAACGTGGCTTAATAATTATCATATGTGGGAATTCATAGCAGCCGAATAATTAGAACGCATGTGTGTGTTTTTTTTATGTGGAGGGCAAAAACTAGAGAGCGCTAAGAAAAATCCACACGGCCACGAGGAGAGAGAACACGCAAACTCCACGTATACATGCATCAAGGTTGGGATCGAATCCACGGCCTCCTGCATTCTATGTGGGGGAGATAACATCTTACCACCGCATTTACAGCAACAAGCGTGAACAAAAACAACAGTTACAGGGTCAAATTCTGAATGACAAAGGCATGCATCAATGTGATACAACCAGCATAGCGAATACAACAAGGCTCCTAGAACATATCACGTACAAGAGTATTGGGTACAAAACAGCACCGAGGTCAGTGAGATTGTAAAACAAAAAAACATTTATAACTTAAAGCTCGCAAAGCAGAGAAATGAATTGCACATATTGTGGAAGGAAATCGTAGGTCCGAAAGTGATTGAAAGTAGGACAAGGATGGTTATTACAAACAAAAAAATGTTATAGGGAAAGCAGCAAACACTTTTTAAGAAATGTTCGAATTAATAAATTTTACGTTTTATTTTAATATGACTTTAATAATAGTGGTTTTTATTTACCCAGAAATGCTCTATGACGGAATTTCATAACTGATTATCTATCAGCAGGATCTTGCAATGTGACGTTTGGCAGATTCCATGAATGAGTGTTTTTAAATGTGGGAGGAAACCAGAGAAGCCCAAAAATACCCAAGCATACAAGCAGTCAACACTCGAAGCTCTGCACAGATATTTTCAAGAATCCATTGCTTTATTGCCATATGATGGCCATGTCATATTACAATCAGTATTCCCAGGCAGTCTCCCATTAAATAATTAATAACCAGACTCAAACCTTCTTATATTCTGTGATCTGATGAGATCAGGAACATTCAGAGTAATTTGGTTGGTCGGCAAAATTATTATTTTTCTGCATGAAAATAAGAGGCTGCAAAATGTTATTTTGCTGTTCATGTAATTTGAAGCTTGTACTCTTTGGTTCTATTCGGTAAAGTCACGTAAGTAAAAAATAAAACAACAAAAATCACGACGCTTCGGCCACAACACAAGTGGCCTTCATCAGGTGAAGGGACCAGACTGTCTAGAGGACAGCGCTGGAGTGAACACAGCCAAGCTCAGACCGCGACCTTTAAGCTGTGTGAGAGGAAACAGAGCGTCTTGACAAAGGAATTAGCATAAAAATTAGCATTTAATTGGCGGACTTAGCATGATGAACGGTGTAGATGTGCAGGTCGGCGAGGGGGGGAGGGGGGAGTTTACATATTGATGGTGTGAAAAGGGAATTTAAGCAGCTGCGAATGTTTGGGATACCACTACTTTAAAAAATATACTGTACCATTGAAAATTAGTTTAATGTTTGGTTTGATTCAGAACATCTTTCCAATGGTTGCTTAATTTGAAACCATCCTCTCGGTTGAAATTGTGTCTGTGTTTGTAAATCTGAATTGCCTCGTGAATAAATCTCTGATAAAAACCCGTGGGTTTGCAAAGAACCTTGGTATCGGAGAAAATTATATCGTCAAGGCACTCTGTTTCCTCTCACACAGCTTAAAGATTGCGGTCTGAGCTTGGCTGTGTTCACTCCAGCGCTGTCCTCTAGACAGTCTGGTCCCTTCACCTGATGAAGGCCACTTGTGTTGTGGCCGAAACGTCGTGATTTTTGTTGTTTTATTTTTTACCTACGTGACTTTACCGAATAGAACCAAAGAATATGGATCCTTGCAGTCACGAAAGCTTTAAATCTAGAATTAATTTGAAGCTATTCTGCACATGCCTTAAACAAACGTTAATCCAATTACAGAATCCTCCCTCAACTGTAAAAACACATGCAGATATGGATGTTGGCTACGCACAGTGCAACATTGGTACAATAATGAGCCAAGAATGTGTTTGTGTGTCCCGCGCGTGACGTCACTCCACATGCCGCACCCCCCACCCATCATTAATATTCACGAGCGGGTGGATTTTTACACTCGTACAAAAGGTTGAGCGGAAATATATATTTTTTCGCAAATTCGCTTTAAGTTTGACGTTTCTTTATTGAAAGTGAAACTAATAATTAAATCTATGCAGCACTTGAGACAAAAGGTAAGTCTAATGTATGCTTCTACATTATGGTAAAATAGACATTTCTCGGTGATTTTCCAGATATTGTATCGATTTCCAATTTATTTCAACTCCAGCGACCAAAAGCAGAAGAAAATAAAGTATCAGAGCAGTGAATTTGAATTGAAGGTCAGTTATATACAGTGCGACAGTGACATGAAATTCGGTGTTTAATGATGTAGTTTTGTGCAAGAATCACTGCGATTAATACAGTGCTACAGTGAACTGCAATGAAGTGTTTGATGACATACTTTTGTGCAAACTTCACTGCCATTAAATTTACACAATATACAATTCTACTCTGCTCAATTTTTCGTAAATATTGCAGCTTCCGTTCTAGGATGGGCACAGAAGCTAGTAAGTTAATAACATATGAAATAATCCATCTGGCATGCAAACTTACACACACACACATGTTTTAATCCACACACCTATACTCACGTGCCCATCTCATAATGTATAATTTGCACCGGCATACGTGTACACTCACACAAGCGCCTTCTAATGCATGCACTCAGACACATTTACCCCCCATGCACGCACTTACACGCACGTTCATTAACGCACGCACTTACAGAGGGGGCGAGCAGGATTGCGTTTTCCGCTTGTTGCAGAGTTCACGGGCTGAAGCCAGCAGCCGCCCTGATCATTACCTCGGGTGCAATAACCATGATAATGTATCATATGTTGATCTTCTTTCACACCGTACGCGACCAAACACGGCAATCGGAGGTGCCATCTGCTTCGCAGTGGACGTAAAAGAGCATCTGATGTTATTCACAAGAGTGGGCCATTGTGTGCCGGTGTCAGGGTTCAAATGCGCCAAAGTTAAAAATTAACCGGCAAATTACTCAATTGAGATATATATAGAGCCGAGAGGGGAGGATATAAGGACTTGTTTCAGCAGCCTGTTTCTCTATCCCACCTGATGACGATTGCTTGTGTGGCGATCGAAACGTCGTGATCTATTATTATTTTCTACCTACGTGACTTTACCGAAATAACCAAGGAGTATGGATTCCTGCAGTCACGAAAGCTTCAAATCGAATAACACTCTTATATTATTTTCACGGAGACGACTAGAATAGCGTGATTAGAGTGCGTGCATGACAAATCATGTGCATGGGTGTGAGCTCGTGTGCTAGAAGGTGCACCCATGGGAGAAAGTTTCAAGTTTATGTTGTGATGCATCATTACACTCATTGATATTATAAAACAAATTATTTTAAGTATGTTGTTAGCAATCTTGCCACAGAACTATACAGCACTGGCTACTGATGTTTGTAATTTGTGCGGCAAGTTTTGAAGCAATACATTTAACGGTGTGGTAGTTTTCGTGAAAGCACGTGAAGTGTATATGGATGAAGGGATGGGCGGACGGAACATTACGTAGCCTAAATGCGTTCTGAAATTAGTGAAATAATAAATCTATCATTCCACCTACAGCTATTTTTTAAAGTGTCATCATGTAAATATAACAACATATTTAATGAAACTGATCATACAAAAAATATTGCACTTAATTAAAAAGAAAAGCACTTTACATTGTTGTAAAGCATCTAATTGTATTTTATAGTAAGTGTAGATGATTTAACATGTTGGCAGTTAATCTACATCAACGTTATGTTCAGCCCACTCTCGATGCCTATCGGAGCAGCAAGGCCCTCTGTGAAATAAGACAAACAATTGTGGGTGTTAGTGGTCTTGAGAGGAACACGTACCCTATGACCTTTAAAGTAAAGCAGAAATTGTGGATAGCCCATAAAAGTAATTCCAGCTTAGAAACATTACGAACCTACAGAGCCCACAGTACACATTCGAAACTGTAATCACAAACAGGGGCGGAGCCAGGATTTCAGGCCGGGGTGACATTCAACACATTTTTATTTCAAGAATGATTAGAGAGTCAGGCTGTTGAACTAGACTCCATCGGTTGGCGACACACTCTGACAATGTAGTTGCACGGAGTCCGCCAGACCGAGTGTCGTACACTTACACGCAGAATGTCACCCCTGTCACCCCCCCTGGCTCCGCCCCTGATCACAAAGATATTGTGACAATATTACTCATGGATGAGTTTACTATGAATATGTACATATTTTTATACTTTGCATATATGTATTGCCATACATTTTGGAAAGGTTTTAATAACATTCTAGCAACGAAAACATTATGCAAAGCAGTTGTTTTAGAAACAAGATCCATTTAGATTTGAAGCTTTCGTGACTGCAGGAATCCATACTCTCTGGTTCTTTCGGTAAAGTCACGTAGGTATAAAATTAAATATAAAAAATATGTTTTATTTTATTCGGAAAGTCACGTAGGTATAAAATAAATAAATAAATATGCCATTCTTTCATTTTTTATATACCTATGTGACTTTACCGAAAGAATCAGAGAGTAAAGATCCATTTGTTGATAATACTGTATATAAAGGATGTTTTAAAAAAAATCACATTAGTAAAGTTAAACAATGATTTTGGAACGCCATTATATGCAGAAATGCATCGCATGGAAATGTAATCGTGTATCAACGTTTTATGACGTAAAATTTCACCACGTCCCACACTGCATATGTCTCTGTATTCCTCTCTGTGCCTCTGAGCTTTGACTTTGAAATGACTTGCCGCGGTGCATTAATTTCATGGGCTGCCATTTGACCGCACAGCTGGAGTGGGAAACAACGCTGCTCACCCACTCATAAATGCAAAGGCGAGGCAGCCGGCAATGCTACACAAAACACCGCTCAGTGCCTGCATCATTGGCTACTGGCAGAGCGCGTGTCATTCCCAGAACCTCCAAAGGTGCAATTTTAAATGTGAGATGGTTATTTGATTGTGAGGGAGGGAGGAACACAAATCTGCAATGTGATACTTATGGCTGTCAGAAAGGTGACATCTTTACGGGCATGATGGAATAGTTTTGCCTAATAGCTCTAATTTAGATGGAAGTGATTCACAGCCCACAAACTAACAGCTAATCATCGCATTAGCTCGTGCCCATTAACCAACTGTAGTGCTGTCATTCATCACACATACTGAGGACAGCAGCAGGTGGGTGTATTCAGATTTTGCTCGATGAAATGCGTTTCACTAATGAAAATTGTACCTACTCCTCGTGCTTCTTTACATATTATTTTTTTACCTTGTTTTTTATTCATAGACCATACTTCGTGTCACATTGCAAATGCCCTGAGGTCCATTTCAGACCATGGCAGGAAGCCCCATGGAAATCACAATTGATAAATAGGTTTTTTTTAGGGTTACATTGGAATAGGCCAACTTATTATCAATGATCCTCTTTTGTCATGGACGGTGCAAGCAATATAACAGCAATTACATGGCACAAGCCAGCCTGCTGTCCTTCTGCCACAATGGAGTCCACACCAACTTTGTGGTTCTAAAAGTAGAGGAATGTGTCACAGAAGGCCTTCTGATTAATTAAAAAGGTCAGTCATATCACTCTCCGCTTCTCTAATTCAGAAATCTATTTCTGGTCCAGCATTGTGTAACTGGCTGCTCATCAGTGCTCAAAATTGTAAAATGTGGTCCCATAATATGATGAAAATAATTAATCCCTAAACAGGGTATTCATGCTATTCTGGACTGTTATAATCAGCTCACATGATGCATTGCGATGAATTGGCCTGCATCATGTCATATCTATCAAATTATCTATTAATTTACACTTCCTATGAAGCGGTGTAATGACCCTTGCAGAGACTGGCAGATGTCCTGCCCCACGCCCTCCCACTCTCGACTTGCCAGCAAAGAGATTGCAATGTCCTTATGTTTGCCATAATTGCACTGCAAAGGATAATGGGAAGTAAAAAAATATCCAGCACCTTGACCTCAAAATGTCCAACAATGAAAATGTAATTGAGATTTTCTTCATATATATTTATTTGAACTAATATTATTTTACAATGTGCTTTTCCCTGGATGGCGACCCGTTTTGTGGTTTTTTTCCCATTATGTGGAATGTTGTGTACTTTTTCCGAGGTTCTGTAAGTTTTATTTCCTAAATTCAATATGTAACTTAACCTAATAAAGTAACACAAATAATTTAAAATATATAATATTTTGTCATTAAAATTTAAATTTACATAAAGGATACATATAAACACAATAAACCCCCTATTCATATTCTTAGCTCTTTCAGTAAAGTCACGTTGAAGGGAAACAATAAAATATATTTAAAACAATAAAAATTCTCACAATTAACCTTCGTTATTATTCCAAAGTGGCTCAGCGCTAGAGTGAGCAGCTTGCAATCGGAACGTTCAGAGTTCAAATCCTGGTTGGTGGTTGACATAGCCAATCACGCCCCCCCCCCCCCCCCAGGGGCAATAAAATGAGTACCACATTGTATAAAAATTCAACAGGCTTTCCTATGGAAAGACTCGTCCCCACCATAGGCTGAGGAATTTACATCACTGGCTCAGGACTGTTAACAGGAGATGAGAACAAGCTCAGTGCACATTTAAGCAGTCAATCACTTTGAAATTTGATTATTGTTACGAAGGAATGTCCTCAAAAACAGAGCAGTGTCAGAATGTATATATATATTTTTTGGTGTGGTTTTCATATAAGCCCTCAGGTTCCCAACCTCACCTGCACATCTTTTTTATCTTGTTTTATATTTGCACTGTTTATCTTTCGCTTGTTTTTTTTTAATACGAATAAAAAATACAATACGATGGAGAATATTAAACGCGACATGAAATACATAGCATTGTTTTAGACTTCACAGTTATCTCTTCAAATGTGTCATAATTCATCAAGTCCATGCAGTGCCTTATTATAGCAATTCTGAAAAAAAAACTTGGCCAGAGTAATTATCTTAAAAAACGTAAGAGACAGAATTATCTCTTTCACATTTCCTTCCCAATTTTGACCAGTTGTAGAAAATATAATAAAAGGCACGTAGAATACCATGTCAGGAGCCAATATAGACTTTGTTGACCTCAGAAATATGCAAATTATATTTACTATTCAGATGCTGCATGCATCAAATGTGTCATTTAATGCACTGCATATCTGTGTATGGAATCTTGATTTTTGGTCAGATCTCCACCGGGATCATGACTGCCATGACCTAGTATCAACGTATGCACTGGCAGTCCTTCTGTATCTCATTAACAGCTGCTTCTTTAGAGTATCTCTGTGTCTCTCTTTGTGCTACATGCATGCAAATGCAGTGTGATGTAAATGAGTTGGACATGCTACAAATAAGTCCGGCAAACATTTGAAATAGTAAAGGGGAGAATATAACATTGAGCTTTTGTTCTTTATTTTGAACACGTCTCATGACCCCCAGTGGTTTAAATCTAACATCTCTTTCTGTAATCCTACTGATAACTAATTACAGGACATTGCAAGTCAGCAGGAACGTGCGCATTTCAATTGTCCCCATGCATACTCAATCAGGTATTCTAATTGTTCTGGTGACCTAAATTGTGCATCTGTAAATATGGCCATAGTTAGTATATGTATATAAAATTCTCTGCATTCTTAGCAAATATATAATTTGTGGTTTTAAACATAACCTTAAGCAATCAAACTTAAATAACAAAATCTTACTAAAATCGAGATTTTAGTAAAAAGCAAAGTAAAAACTTGTAGAAATTTCTTAGCAAAACTTGTTTTTAAATGCACAAATGTTTCCTGTGAACATAATGTATTATTCACCAGCATAGTCTATGTTCTATCCACTGCTGGATAAGGCCTTTCCCCCATCATATGTATGAATCACTGTCCTATGATGTTACAATCAATCTTGCTTCTGCATGTGAGCTAATCACCTTGTTCCATCTCCACCATGGTAGTTCTCTCATGTGTGTTCTCAATTTTGGCTACCATTTTGTCACCAATCTCATCCATCTGCTATAATCCCTTCCAGCCATGTGTCCTGCCCACGTCTTATTACTTACTTTTCTGAACAGTTAATCCTGCCAGAGCTATATACCCATCCGTTGTGTGTCACAATTTGCAAAAAGATGCACAAAATCCACCCGAAGTTCCTCAAGCATTGCACTCTCAGGTCATCATCAAAATAAATTTGAGCAAATGTGACCGACTTACAGCAGAAGTGAGAGGTAGCAAACTGTAGACCGGTTTCACCCATATTAGGACTCATCAGTTCAGGATAGTCACCAATGCTCACTGCTGCAAAGTCTGCCTCTGGGAACCACGCATGTGGCGTTCCCACATCCAAGAATAATCACATCTGTAAATGATGACAAACCCCCATCACCTATCACAACCCTATCGTAAACATAGTGCATGCTGGATAACCATAAGCTTCATACAACACACACAGACGTGGAGAAAAAGCACTCAGCCTTTATGCATTATGAATAAAAACATCAGCGCTGTTTACAAATCAAATCTTAAATAAACCATCCCTGCCTTCAACATCTGGTAGTTCATCGGCATTGATTCAAGCAAGCCTAACTGCTGATGAGACGCTGTCAAAAAACAGTTCAGAGTTTGCTTGTATTGGATGAATGTTGCTGAGACTATGCACTCCCAGGTCCTGTAAGCATGAGTTATCCCACATGCAAAACATTCTTAAAAACGAGCCTTAGCACTACTCTGTGCTCGCAACAACAGCTCTTCCGCATCATCTTCTTTATCTTCACCATTGTCAGTTACAAAACAATATCGGAAGCAACAGCAATGATACATTCATAATTATACGACACATTATCCCCGTATCAACGATATCCATGTATCATCATAGTCCTCATCATGATCATAATCATCATCTTCGTTTTCATCACCAATGTTATCTTCGTGTGCATGTGAGCTTCCAATCTGCTGCTTTCTGAGAAGCCAAGAGCACCAAAAGCTTGCTCTAAGCTTGACTTGCAAATGCGGAAAAGGGTTGTCGACAGAGGCACCAAAAATGCACGTGAAATTGTGCAGAATGGACCACTCTCTTTGCCCCCCACATAACCGCTCCCCCGAATCGTAATTCAATCAATCTTGATTTTACGTGCCAATATCGCGCTCAATAAAGGCATCAGTGCACATTACAACGGAACGGGAACGGTACAGAGGGCATAGAGCAACAGGATTGAAAAAGAAACGCGTCACGCCCTTAACGGCTAACACCGACTGAGCAAAGTAAATTGCAACTGTGCGCAACGAATAGCAAAGAAAGATAAGTAGTAAATAAATAGTTAACATTAATTAAAAGTAAAGTCTGAAAAGGCGTGGGCCCGCATATGAATTACAGTGGCAGCAGGATGGCCAAAATAACTATAGGAATTGGGCCCATAGCCCAAACGGAGTAGTGGCAGACAGCACACAATATCTGTAAGACCCTGGCAACATAAGGCAATTTTTTCAGGTTAAGTGACCTGAAACTCGATTCCAGGAAACAAGATCTGGTGGCACTTTCGGGGAATTATGATTGTTTTCATTGACGTCATAAAAAAGAAGACAAGGTTCAACCAATGAATCTCCACATTACATAAATACGGCTGCACTTTTATCTGGCCGGCTTAACAAAATCACCTTCGAAACTTGGCTACTGTAATGGAAACTTAACAAGGTCTCTAAAATGTTTGAAAGACATCAACCGTATTTTGTATATACTGTCTTATTTTTCATGAGCCGTGTGAAAATAAAACTACAGACCTTTTTTAATTCACTGCCAGATGAAGGCCTCCCCAGCCATGGGGGTTGATATGCTAGAATGTTATGGACTATGTATCCTATGGTTTTATACAAACCATCACAAAACAATAAAATTAACTAATAATTGTGAAGACGATGTGGATTCACAAGAATATTAATCACAATTAATTTGGGTTTGCTCGTTCATACAGTATTTGCATACCCTGTGTACATTGAATCGTGAAAAATGCCAATCGAGGTGCACATAAAAGCACAGACTTGGTAAAGCACCATCCACAAAGCTATATAGTGAGAAAACATGGTATTTTGTTAAAAGGGGCTGTTACCAGAGCAATTCTTCAAATGTTGACAGTATAAGACGGTAACAATTTTTTTAGTCATAATTTAATTCATCTGACAATAACTCACATGGGAAGTGGAAACATGCTCTCGGCACAAATCAAAGGAGTACAACCTCCAAAAGTAATGGACATTTAACGCAATTGGAAAACACTACAGATAACTGTCCTCATGGCCATAGACTTTAAAAGGTTTCTCTACAGTATAGAAGAGTGAATAATTTATAGCATTTTACTGTTTTGATGTGGCATATTGCTCCAACTCACTTGGTGATACTGCATAGCAATAGTTTAGGCCATATACAAGGTGTCATCTCTTACACTGGTTATTGAAATATATAATTAAGTTGCATAAAGTGTGAGAGTGTGCTAGAATAAACTGAGTGGTTCTTGAAGTACAAAAGTGATTACATTTGAATTATTTTCCATAAAACATGGATGTGGCTCCTCAGTGCACACACCCTCAACTTCCAAAACTGGACTGGCAGCTCTTACATGTAAAATATTTACTTTCCGACTACATTTATTTTGTAAAAGAACGTAACTTTTATGCTGCTGCTGTGGAGCCAATTTTACAAGCAGTGATTTAATGTTTCCAGGTTACAGTGATTCATACTGGAATTAATTAACAGGACACATAGGGGACCATTTCAGCAAAAGGTAGACAACATTTCAACATTTTGATTTAAAGCTTTCGTGACTGCAGTAATTCATATTCTTAGTTTTTTCGGTAAAGTCACGTTGAAGAGAAACAACAAAATAACAAAATATATATAAAACAATAAAAAATTCTCACGACGTTTCGACCATAACTCAAACGGTCATCATCAGGTGTGTCGGTTTGCATAAATTGTTTTATATATATTTTGTTATTTTGTTGTTTCTCTTCAACGTGACTTTACCGAAAAAACTAAGAATATAACATTTCAACACATTGCATTTTGATTTAAAGATAGACGTGGTTACGATTGAGTGGTTCACAATTCACGACGAAAATTATGAATCCATATAAACTTATTTTAAAATTTACAAACCAAGTGCTAATTTGGCATCGATCAAAACATGTCAACCATGAGTTGCACACAACAGTTAATAATTCTATTGTTGACCGCTCAATACCCTCGTATTCTCAGTATCAATTTGCAACTTAATAAAGCATACATTTGGAATAAATAAAAAATATCTGCTCGCAAATCGTAGAAGTGTTAATCAACAGAGAAGCACAACACATCTATATTTCAAAGACAGTCACATATATCTAGTTACAAGTCCCATAATAATTGATAAGCAATTTCATTTTAAAACCTAGTTGTTTAATGATTAGGGTTAAGAATAATATGCACATCGTCTATTCTACCCTTTTTTATGGTAATACAATTAGTGTACCATTGTCTACCATTTAATGAAGTGATATCCCCTTGTGTACACTGCTGTTTATCCCAGGATAAGGACATCGTACGCAATATAAACATGATACACTAAATAAATTACACGCTAAAGCTGTTATTTTTACTGTGCTCGTTAATGTGGGGCATGTTGGCAAAAACACAATCGCTAAATGTACTCTCCATATATTTTCTATTAAGCTTTGGTTATTAAATTTACAAATTACCTACTGCTGAGAAAGTGAGAGCCAAAGTTATTCACAGCGACATTAGATATTTAGTGAATGGAGAAACATTAACCATCTCACATTTTCTGGTGACAAAGTCATTATCAGCCAATAGTCATGACCTACAATAAATGTAAAAAAAATACTTAATACAGAAGGCTGCAAAGTTGCGATCAGAATAGATAACATAAATGTATTGTACAAGTTAATTAACAATTGGAGATATCTAGCAGAGCACAACTGAAAAACAATAGAATATATACACCTCGCAGTTATTGAAGGCATCTCGGGTCAGTTATACAATAAAGGGGCAAGAGCAATATATAATGAATTTAGTAAGCTGAATTTTACCATAAATAGCAACTTACCATTGTGCCGACATAAAAAAAAAACTTTTAATAATTGCATATTAAATGTCATATGGAACAGAAACATGGATATTGATGAAGAAATGTGTTAAACTGAAGTGAGTAAAAAAGTATTCGTGCATGAACTTACATGGTTGGATATAAAGTACAGTAATTTAGAGTGTTGAGAAAAGTGGCTTGGCGGCAGGACGTGTCGCTCGAAAAAACGATGCCACGTTAAATGAAGTATAACTACTGAGCAGCAGAGAGCAAGCGATGAAATCAGCCCACATGCAGGTGCTAAGTGCACTGTGACATCACAGGACCATGCGATGTTGACGGTGGCTTGGGTAGATGTTTATCCAGTAGTAGTTTCAGCATGGTTGATGACTGGTTGACGAGACTGGTGATTGTACGGCAGCTGAGTGTGAACACCAAAGTGGAAGACCACCTTGGAGATGGCATCGCAAGCTTGAGGAGCTTGAGGGAGCTTGGGGAGGCTGTCATCCAGCAGTGGACTGAAAAAAGCCTGCACATATACATATATATTTATGGGTACACTATACATAACGCAGTATGCAAGCACGTACATTTCGCACAGAATATAAGGGAAATATAGTGACACATGCATATATTGAAACTGTTTTAATCTTAATACACGATGGTGATAATTGTATGTATAAAATCAGGCGTCGATTGCATTCTTACAGTAATCGTACATGGATTGAACCATGTGTTAAAATGCATTATTTACAATTAATTCCATTAAATTATGTAAATTACATTTAGCAGCCAAATGGAACAAAGCAACGGATACGACAAACGCACATGTGACGGTAAAAAAGCAAATAAAATCAAAACCCTGGATTGTGGAATCTCTGCAGCAAGGAGGGATTAATCATCAGGTTCATAATTGTTTTTGGTTGACAAAAGAAAAACCAGCGAAAGCCGAACTGTTAAATGAACATTACCACAGGCGTTCATAAGATGACGGAA